>NC_084759.1:191751044-192977607 GCF_028858725.1 Colius striatus | reverse complement strand
ACTAGTGTGATTGTTTTATTTCTGTTTTGGAAGCTGGCCAATCTATGGCTGCTGTGTGATGTTGCAGTGCCGGAGTGAGCCACCGTGTTTCTGTGAAGGTTGCTTACTTAGCATGGCTATCACGATTTTCAAATGGGACTTTCATACTGCACTGGAGAGAGCTTTTCACACTTTCTCAGTTTCTAATGGGCAGTTCCAGACCCTATTGTAGGGAGGAGCATAGAGCCAAATAGCTGCTGATTAATGCCTTCTGGTTTGTGCTTGATTAGTTTTATAGATGAAAGTGAATAAAAGGCTGATTTGTCTCCTAAAGTGTATATTGATACAAGAGTGATCACCTTTCTGCACTACCTAACTTGGGTTAATGGAACGTTGCTTCAGTGTATTGTTTCTGGCATGTTCTGACTGTCAATAATGTCTTCGTGTGGCCTGAACTTCATTACAAATGGGTGAACAGCAATAAACACTTCAACAAACAGTTATTTCTTAAGACATCAAACTCAAAGTCTGAATAAGCTAGGAGGAGTGCAATCAGACCTGCCAACTGTAAACAATAATCACTTTTCTAAAGTGTAGAATGGCTTACAAATCAAAGTGAAAAGTTAGGTTGAACTGCAAATCAGTTATAGTTTATGAAAACATTAATACATAAAAGAGTGAAGGCAGCACCACTGCCTGATACCAACTGTCTGCTTTTCTGCCTTTTTTCTTTTTCCCTTCCTGCTTCTTTCATGCACAGCTTGACACACTACAGGCATACAAAGGGAAAGGGCTGCAGGGTTCCCTATATTGTTCCAGTTAAGTCTCTTCATGTTTGACTGCTAACTCCCATGCATAGAGATTAGAGAGAGAATGAATCAACAGCAGGGCAAGAAGTAGGTGTCCATTGCTCTATACAGAGGCCTGAACATGTACAGCCACTGTCCCTTTGAGTTTAGACCTTCCCTTTAGCTTCTACCTGTAAGAATCTTTTCTGAAAAGATATCTGAAAAGATAATGTAATTTCCTCTAGTTACCCATAATCTCCATCTTGCAAACTGTTTTTTTCTGTTCCTTCCTCTTTTCCTTCAGTAATTCAAAACTGTCTGATGAACTTCAGACATAATGCTATGTGCTGCACATTTCCATTTCGTCTTCTGTAGCAACTAATGCATACTGAGGCTAGATAGGAAAATGCCCCGGCTTTCCAACCTGGAGCCTCAGACTGCAATGACAGTCTACTTTTTGTATGTTATGTGGTAGAGACAGATACACTTCCCCTTTTACTTCTCAGAATGAGGCCATAGAATAATATAGAATGACATAATGGTTTGGGTTGGAAGGGACCTTAAATAGCCTATAGTTCTATCCCCCAAGCCATAGGCAAGGACACCTTCCACTAGGCCAGGTTGCTCAAAGCCCCATCCAACCTGCCCTTGAACACTTCCAGGGATGGAGCAGCCACAGCCTCTCTGGGAAACCTGTGTTAGTGCCTCACCACCCTCACAGTGAACAACTTCTTTCTACTATCTAATATCTAAATCTACTCTCTTTACATTGGTAGCTATTTCCCCTTGTCCCATCACAACAGGCTCTTGTCAAAAGTCCCTCCCCAACTTTCTTGTTGGCCCCTTTAAATACTGGAAGGCAGCTCTAAGGTCTTCCCACAGACTCCTCTAAGCTGAACAACCTCAACTCTTCATAGAAGAGGTGCTCCAGTCCCCTCATCATCTTCAAGGCCTCGCCACACTCCAACATGTCTATGTCCTTCTTATGTTGGAGGCCCCAGGGCTCCCAACAATCACAGCTGTGTCATGTTAGAATTTTTACCCTGACCCACATCAACAGGTAGCAGGCAAATATTAAGAACAGAAAAAAAAGTCAGATCACAATATATATTATTTGTTAGTGTAGATATTATTTTTAAGAAAGCTGTCTTAGTCTAGAGAAAGCAATATGAGTGGCAGTGAAACAGTTATCAGGGAACAGACAATAAAGAGCTGAGTTTATTAACTGAGGCTGTCTTTCACAGCAGTTTATCAAAAACATGCATATTTTAGAAGCTCGAGAATGATAAAAAGGTGTCTTTTCAGTCTTGGGAGAGGAGAGTGTCCTTTCAAGGATACCACAGTGCTTTTCAGAAGACCAGTGACTGTGCAACATGTCTGTCAATGGATGGCTCATTACAGAGCAAACCTTGCTCTGCCATTTTAGGTAGCTATTGCCTAACATTACTGATTGACTACAATTGCTGTTGCATAAAAAAGTCTGTAAATATCACCTCTTTGAGTAAAAAACAGGGAAAATACCCAGATAAATTGCTTAAGCAACCGCTTTTTGAATGTCTGTTGAACCAGGCTCTGCCTACGACACAAGTTAAAGGGAGGAGGGAACAGAACTTAACATTGAGGGCTTGCTTGTCTGAGTTAGCCCAGCCGAAACTGTGACTGGCAAACGGGACTTCAGCCAAAGGCATTTCACCTCTCCTTCTCTCCCCTCTATTTTTTCTATTCCACTCCACTGCACCGTTTCCACAGAAACAGAGTAGTGTGAATAGTACAGGTTTTGAGTGCCTTTCTGCAGAAGTAAATGTTTTTATAAACAAAAGAGTCTGAATGTAGTGTCTACTAACTAACATCTTATTTTAGTGAAAAGCTTTATTAGAATTTAGATTCAAAGGTTATTGGGATACTAAAAACCATATTTGGAATTCCTCTCTCAACACTTTAAACCTTGTGTATGTGGTAGTTTAGCCCTGGCTGGGTGCCAGATGCCCACCAAGTCATTCTATCACTCCCCCTCCTAAACTGGGCAGTGGGGAGAGAAATATAACGAGAGGTTTGTAAATCAAGATAAGGGCAGGGAGATCACAGGCTCAACATGGGGAGAAATGTTTTGATTTATTAATGAAAATAATCAGAACAGAGCAGGGAAATGATAAATAAATCAAAATCTTAAAATATCTGCCCCCTGTCCTTCCTTCTTCCCAGAACTCTCCTTTCTTCACCCCAGTGGTCCAGGGGATGGGGGCTGTGGTCAGTTCATTACAGATGGACTTTGCTGCTGCTTCTTCTCTGAGGGAGGCCTCCTCAACACTTCCCACTCTACAATGTGGGAAGTCCTCCACAGACTTATCCAACATAGGTCCTTCTCACAGGCTACAATTCCTCATGAACCGCTCCAGCATGGGGCCTCCCACAGAGGCAGCTCTCCACACACCGCTCCAACGTGGGTCATCCATGGGGAGAACAGTCCTTCAGGTACTGACTCCTCCAACATGAGTCCCTCACAGGATCACAAGTCATAGAATAATAGAATGGTAGAGGTTGGAAATGACCTTTACGGATCAGCTAGTCCAATCCCCCTGCCAAAGCAGGTCCACTTAGATCAGGTCACACAGGAATCCAGGTAGGTTTTGAAGATCTCTAGAGAAGGAGACTCCACACCCTCCCTGGGCAGCCTGTGCCAGGGCTCCCTCACCTGAACAGTAAAGTAGGTTTTTTCTTATATTTAAATAGAACCTTTTTGTTCCAGCTTCTTCCCATTACCCCTTATCCTATCACTAGATACAATACAAAAAAGGGATGCCTCAACCTCCTGATATCAAGTCCTGCCAGCAAACCTGGTCTGGCGTGCACTCCATTTTCAATGGGCTTCCAGGTCCTGCAAGGAACTTGCTGCAACATGGGCTTCCCACAAAGTCACAGCTTCCTTTAGGCATCCACCCACTCCAGCATGGGGTCCTTCAAAGGCTGTGGGAGGATCTCTGCTTCCTCTGTGGATCTCTGTGGACTGCAGGGTTACAGGCTGCTTTACCACAGGTCACAGGGGAATCTTTCTTCCAGAGCCTGAGCACCTTCTCCCCTTCCTTCTTCACTGACCTTGGTGTCTGCAGAGATGTTTTCACATTCTCACTCCCTGTTGCTACTGCAGTTAGGACCTAAGCAGCAACTTCTTCCCCTTCTCAAATCCATTATTCACAGAGGTGTTACCTCAGCCACTAATTGGCCAGGCCTGAGTCAGCTGTGGGTCCATCTTAGAACTGACTGGCATTAGCCCTATCAGCTACAGGGGAAGATCTTTAAATAAAGAAACCACTCCTGTAGCCCCCCCACTACCAAAACCTGGCCCTGGCAAAACCACTGCAGTGTAGTAACTCCATGGATTGCATAACTATCTGGCAGCAGAAATACAAAACTAATATTCTGTTTTATCCCTTTAGATCTTTTTCAGGTTTATTTTCCTCTACTATTGACGAGTATCTGACACAAAACCAGAACCAAGCAAACCACTGATTTGGCCCATGATATGGCTTCCACCGTGTCCCACAGCCAAGCTTAGACCCAAAGGAGAATCCTTCCTAATATTGCACTTATTTAATAATTACAAGGTAATTTTGTACACTGAAAAATACAGGGAAGGTGGTTGCTCTTAGGACATACTCCATGTTCCCAGGTGACCACCAAGCAGGTGCCTGAGAGACCAGATTCACTGAAAGACATGCTCTAAGTCGCCACCGAACCAGCCTCCTGACCTCCTTGCAGACCTCCCAACCACTTGCAAATAAGTTCCCCGACAGAAAAATGTTGGCATGCCAGTCACTAAGCTCAATGATCAAAAATTGGCAAGTACCTCTCACTCCATATAACAGGCAAATTATGCTGGGATATTTTAAGGATTTTGGTGCTCATCCTCAGCTGTTTATCTGTGTGCTCCCAGTGCTGGTGCACCTGTCCAGTGAATGCATAGCTAAATGGGCTGCTATGAAGTGACTCTCTGGTGGAATATGTTCCTAGTACCCATTTCCTGTTTGAAATCCTGAGTGTTTACTGTACTCCTCCTATATAGTAGCCTGAAGTCAGTTGTGCTTCTTTTCACAAGTAGTCAGGAGGACCCAGTGTCGATCAGTTTGAGCAACTCTTTAAGGGAATGAAGGATCAATAGTATCTCCAGGGAGCAGGAAAGAGAAAGGTGATAGACAGATGGAACATTGCCTGTACTCTGAATTTAATTGTCCACAAACTATATGAAGAATTAGGCATGGAAAGAGAGAATACTACAATATGGCTACAGCCTAGAAGTTAACCAAATGCAGATATCAAGTTTTTCTCTGTGGATGATGGGGAATGAAATTTTAAAGTCATCCACAGCTGTGAGTTAAAAAATAAATAGGTGTTGCCATAATTCATTTTCGTTTCACACCTACCAGTCTTTTACATGAATGCTGTGACTTCTAAAGTGTTTTTAGCAACCAGACTCAGTCATACTGACAACAACAGGCATTTTACCAGGAGCTTAATAGGGGACAAAATTTCACACCAATAACAGTGATCAAAGGCAGCCAAAAAAACCCCAAAACGTGGAAAACCCAGTGTGACAGCAGGCACAGGCAAGGTAGGCAGGCATATAAAGAGCACACTCTACTCCCTCACAGGCCAGTGCTTGAGCAGCATGAGCTTCCAGGATAGCTCATTTTCTCCCTCCACCTTTGCAGCCTTCTGCTTTTCCTCCTGAGCGTGAGGCAGCAGCTTTGCTGCAGGGGATGGTCTCCTCCCAGCACTGCTCAGCATCCTTGCTCTTTCCCAGTCCTTGTGAGAGCTGCAGAAGCATCCAACCCCACTGGCAGCTCAAACTTGGCTATCCCTCCTGTCTCACCTTTTCTCCTCTGGTGCACATGGCAGTAGCCCAAATGCCCAGGAAAGTCTTTCAGCCCTTGGAGGTGAAAGGCCTCCAAGATAATTGTGGGTGGGGGCAGAAATAGACAGTTCTTACCCCAGCTCAGATTCCTATTTCTTGTAATACTTGCTTTTTACCTTCTTTGGGAAAACTGAATGCTGTCACTCAATGGTATGTGATCTGTGGGCAATAACATCCTGTTTTGTCTACACTGCTGCAAAGCTTTACATTATCCATGACTCAAACTTCAGTGAAACAAAGGTACAAAAAAAAAATACATTTCACAATTATGTCCCAATCCTATGGTTAACGTTTTACTTAACCTTCTGTAGCCAAATACATCATAATTTTAAATAACCTGTACAGAACAGTACCCACTGATTTTCTTTGCAGTGACTTTTATATCATAATTTTTTTAGAAAGAAACAAAATCATAAAACCCCCAGACCTCTCTGCCTAAAACTCTTGTTATCTGTCTGGATAAGATGCTTTTCCTCCTTCCTCCTATTGCAGACTAACTGACCAAGGGATTTGGAAAGATGAATTTGAAAAATAAGCAGCTTTTCATTTTAAAAAAAGTAATGGGGGACGGGAAAAGGGGAAGAATCATCTTAAAGATGATGGCCTATTAAAACACTACAAACCTTGTTAATTTGTGTTCTCTGAAAACCATGTTTTGTCAATACTTTGGAAATCTGCATTGATTCTTTTTGGACAGTTTTCAACATTCTTCAAAGAATCTCCTCACTGAAATTATTTACCTTATGCATTAAGTTCTCTATCTACAAAAAAAAAATCCTCTAAGTTTATTTCCTAATACTGTACTTTTAGATTTTGCATGGTAATGAATTATCACCTCCACTTTTTGCTTCTTGCAAGGCTTTCAAAATAAGCATTAGAAATGCAAACAAACTACATATGGAAAACACATTAGACTTTTAATAGTTATTTTGTTTTAATTCTCTGTGGTGCTGTTAGTGACAGGTAAAAATCAGACCAGTTAAGTGCAGCTGGTGCAAAGAGGTATAAAATTACAACTTATCTGCATGATTGCCTGTGCCCCTGGGAGGCACAAAACTGAAGAGTAAGTGCCGTTATTGCTGCTCGATTTTATTCATATTTTTTCTACGGAGTGGGAAGAGATCAACTTTAGGTTTTTGAGAAGCATCTTTGGAGGAGACTGCCTCAACATGCTCTCATGTGTTCTCTTCCCAGACAGATTTATGCTCCCATCTGCCAATATGTGCTATCCTGATTTCCTCTCCTGAGGAGCTTGAAAGAAGGAAGATATTAGAAATTTATTACAGGACATAACTAACTATGGTCAGGCATATTTTGTTTTTCACAAAATAAACTACTTTGCATTAAGTAACAATTCTATAGGAATGTACTGATACACTTTAACTGAGCTTAAAAAAACCCCATTTTGGTGACACCACCTGATGGATACATTAGACCATTTATAATAGAGTATTTTTAATTGTTAAACTGACTAGAGGAAAAATCAAGCTAAAGTTGCAGTTATACCAGTATTTTCTTATTACATTTTACACTACACTTCTGTACATAAAAGGAGCACTTGACTAATGGAAAGAGAAAATGGTGACAACTGCGTGCACTTCGCCAGCTGGCACTTGGAAACTGTGTTAGGGGTAGACCATAATGCTCAGGTGACTGAGCACACCGTCTTTTTAGTACTGATAGTCTCCACTTGCCACAATGGCTACCTCAGAGGCAGAACTAGTTTCCCTCCTTCCAGCCCCTGAACCACAGGAAGGATTTTTTCTGTAAATTCTTGGGCACATGCAAATAGTTCTGTCATGTGTTGGAGATTGCTTACTGGTATTGAGAAAGAAGTAATAAACATTGCTGAATACATTAGAAAACTTGAGAAATGCATAGCAATGATATTATTAGCTATTTACCTTGTGGTAGCACCTGCAGGTCCTTCAAAATGTGGGATTTTCACTCTATGAGGCACTTTATGCCTCTCCAGATTCTACTCAATCCAAGTTAATGGTAATGGATGATAGATGAACATGGTCAATAGGAAGAACTAACAGTAGGGTAATTATCATACCAGGCAGAAGTTGTAACATACAAGGTACTTAATTACTGACAAGGATTTTGTAGACAGAGAGGTACTTAATGTAGGAATTTGGAGGAGGAAAAATAACTATTTTAGGGAACTTCTGCTGCACAAGATGAAAGGAGCAGAGTTATATGAGAAAAATCAGCTGGACTGATGCATTGTAGAAGTCTTGCTGAAGGATCCCACCAGCCTGATAACACCTCCTTGTCTGGAGGATGTGAAGAAACTACCTTTCAACATCTACACACTGTGGCTACAGTAATTGGTCAGATGATGGCAATGTTTAAACAACATATAGCACTTTTTGTATTTCCCCTGCCACTAAGACAGCCTGGGAGCTCTGAATTCCTCAGTGATCGTAGTCTTCAGAAGGACCACACTCTGCTTTGTTGGTCACTGATGTCTATTGCTGTTTCCAGTCCACAGTTTACCTGTTCACAGAAGCCCATTAAACCCATTCCTGATACCCCCACAGGCCTCTAGTAATTTATTTAAATTCCAAATGTGAAGGGTGGGTACAGGGTAAATCAAAGCTCTGTGATAAAGACAAAGTTTTGTAGATAGAACAAATCTCTACAGACCCACCTTTGCTCAGAACTAAGGATTGCTGCAAACCTTTGGTCCTTCTTCACTGCAACATGCATTTCCTTGATATGATCTTTTGGAAGTTAGAGAGCAATGCATGCCTACTTGGGATTTTTTTAAATCCAAACCAAAGCACTCCGTTGTGTTACCTCCCCTCTTGGAGCAGAATAAGAAAGCACAAGAGATGGGAAAAATATATCACCCAAATATGCATAGCAGTTCTAAGTCTCATCACATCCAAATGTGATCAACAGAATACAACTAGAGAATGAGAAATATGAGAAAGCAGAGAGTGGTGTTAGTAGCCTGTCAAAGATGAAGTCTGAGGCGGACTAGGATTAACATATGACACAAAGAGCCTTAAAGGCAAACCATGTGTGTTGATGTTACTTGAAAGATGTTCTTTGCACCACTGCTTAAAATAGAAAGGAGGGTCGAAGATGACATTCTGTCAGTGTCAGAAAAGACTCTTAGTACAGATCCAGGCTGGGTTTAGTTAGGTTTAAAATGGTAACATGATTTGTATACGTATGGTGTAGGCTTTCAAACGGTACTTAGAACACGCCAGCGTCCTGGCACTAACGTTCAATTAGCACAACCTGTTTCCAATGGAGGGGAGCTCATTGATGTACGTGACTTACTGCTTTGGCTACAGCTGTATTTTGGAAATTAAACTTTTTCTGTAGAGTTGCCGTTCTCTTGTGAATTCTTGTCTGCTTCAAACTGCTTGCTACTGTCAAACGCGTCAGTAAGCCAGAGCCAGACGGAAGCTTGTCCGAGAGTGGCCCCTCCATGGGAGCCGCCTCTCCCGCAGCCGGGGCTGCCGCTGCCACCCGCGCAGCGCGGCCTGGAAACCGTCATTAAGTATGATGAGGCCGCCGCATGGCGCCCCGTCAGTGGCACCTCCCTCCTTTCCGCGGCAGGACCCGGCCCGCCGGGAGCCACTCGCCGCCTCTTCCCTCCGGCAGCGGCCGCGGGCAGAGGCGCTGCCGCCGGAGCATGGCTGCGGCAGCGGAAGGAGCGCTGCCCGGGGGCCGGGCGCGGGGCCGGGCCGCTGCGGCGGCGGGGCCGGGGGCGGGCGCAGGCAGGAGGCCGCCTCCGCACACGCGGAGCTGGGGCGGGCCCGCGTCGCTCGCTGCCTCCTCCTCTCCCGCGGCGCGGCCGCCTGGCCTGTCCTCCCGTCCGGCGTGCGGTAAGTGGCCCTCCCTCCTTGGCTCCCGGCGGGCGGAGGGACACCCTTCTCTGGCCCCCGGTGCAGCCCGGGGCTCCGCGGCGGGCGGGAGCCGCGGCCTCCGTGGCGGGAGCGGCTCCCGGCTCTCGCTGGGCAACTTCCACCTCTCGCGCCCCGGCCCGCTGATGCCGGGCTTTCCCAGGCCGCCTCCGGGGCTTCCGCGCGGTGCCGGGACACTACCGGCAGCCTCCTTCTCCTGCCTCGTCCCCGCGCCCCCGTCCGCCCTTCAGCAGCTCTCGCCTGCCCCTCGGGGCTGGTGGCGGCAGGGCCGGGCCGCGGGACCCGCCGGCGCTGTCTCGGCCCGCGGCTGGCTTCCCGGTGCACATGGCCGGGAGTCGCACGCAGGCGGCTTCCCCCGGCGGCTTCGGGCGTTGCTGTATCATCGTTCCCTCATCGCTCGCCTTTGAATCCGATCTGCCTTCTCTCACGAGACACCAGCTCCATACCCTGTGCTGGCGTGCTCTTGCTCTTCATTCTTTTAAAATGCCCCGTAGTTCGCACCAGCCCCAGTGTCTGCCTGATGTGTCCCACACCAGAAGTAATAGCCCAGTGTTTCTTGCTGGGGACAATCAAGTTATTTGGAGTAGTAAACCCAGTCTCTGATAAAACATTGTCAGAGAATTGCTGCAGAGTTGCTGTTTATACTGATTCTGGCTTTTATGTAAACACCTGTTTGCTAGGAAAAAGACTAAGACAGTCGAGTAGTTGTCAAAAAAATAATAGGTGCCTCTTACTAGCAGTCCGTGCAAGGGAGACTTCGTGTGCCCCACTCAAGTAATCGTCCTGCAGAAATTTCCGAGATGACAGCCTCTATTTGGGACAGTATAGTACTTCTGTGTATGTGAGTCATTCCTCTGCTATGAGCATAGGCTATATCTGACAACTCTAGAGTATTTGTGGTCAAAGCTCAATTCTCCCAACAGTTTGTATCATTCAGGAACTAGGTATTGCAATTTTGTTTTAGAAACACAAGATTTGTCTTGTTACCTCCCTTGGCAGGTGTCTCAGAGGATTTCACTGTGCCGAGTGGTGTTTTGTTCACCATGTGAAGACATGTACAAGCCATCTAGGTGCCTTTTCCACATCAGTGCTTTATAACCTGGGCTCTGTAAATTTGGGAACATAAGAGAAGACTCTGGAAATGCTGGCGAATTGTTTCTCTTTGATAAGATTGGGGTTTTTTATTATTTTTAATCCTTTAAAGAAGGATTTTATGTTCTTTGCTTTCATTTGAGGACAAACTGAAATTGGTGCTTTCTGCTTGTGAAGGTATGTTGGTTTGGTAACTGTTCTTTCTTCCTCATATGTTTTGTCGCTCCTCTCTTCAGGGTTCACATACACTTTTTTAAAGTCTTTCATTTTCCTTTTTTCACTTCTTTTTTTTTTAGCATCCATTTTCAGTTCTTCATCTGATTACGATATTTCAGTTTTTTCTAAACCAGTTGTTCCTGCCTCTTTGCCCTAAGTTTGTGACCTCCACAATGGAAAGTCAATTAAAGGCAGTGATTATCAGCTAACTCATAACAGTTGACAACCCAGCACATCCTGATTATTGAGTTAGTAAGGAGTCTTCCTTTAAAAATGTATCCTTTAAAATTAAATAGAATATGCTATCTAGCAACTGGAGGTATAATACAAGATAATGTTTGTAGCTCTAAAATATTGCTCTGTGTCTGGATTAATTTCTTAGTAACACTTGAATCCTATTAATTTAGAAACTTCCCTATTGTGTGGGCAAAACTGTCTTGACTCTGGGAATTTCACTTAATTTATTGCCAGTTAACATAAACTTTTAATTATTGATTTGGATAGTGAGATACTAAGAAGACAACCAGTTAAACACTTGTGGAATATTCCTTTTCTTCCTTATTCTCTTCACTCCAAACACTTCTCCCCTGCTTTAGTTACCTCTCCTCCCTGTTGTGCCCACAGGTTGCACTTCATCCCTTGGGCAAGGTGGTATTGGTGCAGGAGCTTGGAGTTGGTGCATAGAGGTTTCTCTGTGCTGCTTCTTTTTTCTAATTTCTTCTGCTCCTGTGATGCCTCGTCCATGGGCTACAGTCCCCTCAGGGGTGTCCCTGCCCCAGGTGGGCACCTCCCCACGCTGCACTCCCCTCAGAGATGTCCCTGCTCTGTTGTGGAGAGCCTCCTTCTGAGAGTGTATCCCCAACAATACCTCCTTCCCTGTCCCCCCCCATGTCTTTTTTAGGGTGCTGTTTCGCTCTTCCTCCTGAGCTTCCCATGGCACTTTGCCACCAGCAGCTCTTCTTTTTCTTAAATCAGTGTAAGTAGAGGCACTGTGTGCTCATCTGATGAGAAGCTGGAGTTTTGGCAGGTTTGGTCCACTATGGAGCCAGGTGGAACTGGCCACAACCAGCTCAGAGCAGCTGATGGCCTCCTCTCTTGTGGCCCCCTACTACAAAAACCTGTGATTTATCCCCAAGACACCAATGTGCCAGTTGTGATGCTGGGAGCATATCTTGTCATTACCTAATTACAGGAACTCTGGTCTTTTATAAATGTAGAAATAAACCCAAACTTCTCTGCTGTAGCTTGCTAAGTAGCAATATTGAGCTATGTCACCAGGTGTCAAACAGATCAAGGGGTAATGGGATGAAGCTGGAACACAAAAAGTTCCACTTAAACGTAAGAAAAAACTCTTTCACTGTTCAGGTGAGGGAGCCCTGGCACAGGCTGCCCAGAGGGGTTGTGGAGTCTCCTTCCTTGGAGGTCTTCAAGACCCACCTGGACATGTTCCTATGCGACCTGATCTATGTGACCCTGCTTCTGCAGGGGGGTTGGACTAGGTGATCTCTAAAGGTCCCTTCCAACCCCCACCATTCTATGACTAGGGGATGCCTTTACAATTGCATTTGTTACTAATTTGCGAGTAGTGTCTGCTCATATATAACTACTGATACCTGGTTCAGAGGCAGATGGTTTCTGTAATGATCACATTTTCCTGGTTGTGGGTTTTTTCCTAAAACTTTCTCCAAAGAGTTAGTTTTCTTTTGGTTTTTTTCAGATCTGAAGGTACTAGTTCTGCTGGCACAAAGGTAGCAGCTCAAGTTGCCAGGGAAGTCAGAACTCTGCTCTACCAGTGTAAGTAATCATGTTCTTCTCAGATCATTTAACTTTCACGTTGTTTTGCTTGTCCCATTCATTCAACAATTTTGTTGTCTCATCTCTCTCATCTTTTGGTCTCAATTGGTGCCACCTTGACTGCCCCTGTGGTATTGTGTGCCTTAGGTAAGATTTCAGGTCTGGGGAAGTCCACCCTCTTGCAATCCTTACAAGATGATAGAAAAGGAATAATCAGGAGTAGTCATGTTTAACAGAAGGCTTGGGAACAAAAAGTTTCTTAGATGCTACATTGTGTCGAGTCAGAGCCTGTATGCACAGAGCTGGTTGCAGCTGTGGTAGGAGTTGGCAGAGTGACAATGGATGGTGGTAAATGGTTGGTGTATTGAATCCTGCTGTTCCTAACATGCGTGCTGCCTTGGGTGGTTGATAAGTCCCCATAACCTCTCCCTTCTCTCTTCCCAACTACATATTGTTTCTACCTGTGCAAAAATATTTAACTTAAAAATACAACAAATTATGTATTTTTCCTGAACTGTTGCAGAGCAGAGTCCTTGGACTGAAGAGACCATGTATTGGTATTGCTCTTAAACAGAGAGGAAATAAGCCGCCTTCTTGCTCCTCAGAGTGTGCTATCCTACACTGTGCCTTAAACATGGAAACTGTAGAAATAAATAGCATATCCTTGAAACGTCCTCGCTCTGAGGATGATGTGGCTAATGCAGATGAACTTAAAAGACAGAAGATCTCAGAGAAGTCTAAGACAGGTAATGACTCTGGGCAGAACATTGAGACTGTAACAGAACAACCTGACAAATCTCTACTTGAGGACACAAAGAATGAAATAATTCCCAATGAGGAAGGTAAGGAGCAGGAAGATGAAGAACTAGAGGACAGTGATGATGATGGAGATCCAGAGAGCTTTGCAGACATGATGAAGCATGGACTGACAGAAAGTGATGTTGGCATAACTAAGTTTGTTAGCTCTCATCAAGGGTTTTCTGGAATCTTAAAAGAGAGGTAAGTCTTTGTCTTGTTATTATGTTAATTCCTTGTGTTAAGCAGCTGTTCTCAGTTTTCCTCTTCTGAGTTGCAGAGTACAAGTGAATTATGCGTGATTGTCACTTTCTCTTCCTGGTGCTGACACTGAAAGAAGAATTTATTTGGGGAGTTAGTTTTCCAGATTGTTTTTCCTTTTTTTTCATCCTTTCCTGTCACTGGAGCTCTGAAGAAAGAAGTTGTGTAGGGATAGAAACACATGATTACACTGACTTTTGCCATTTGTTTTGCTCTCTGTCAGCAGCATACAACATAAAACCTTACACAACATGCTTACCTTTTGTGTGACTCTTCAGTGCTGATACAACATGCACTGGAGAATGGTGTTGGAACTTTCCCTCTTTGGTGGTCCTTTGCTTTTTTTGTGATTTCTTTGTGCTAATGTCTTTAAACACCTATATTGTCAGATGGCCTGTTATTAATATTCTGATCAGTTGTAATGTCATTTACAAAGCATAAAAGGGACTTTTACAAGACAGGGTATGTAATTTTACATTATATACTTAATAAGATGTTTGAGGGTTAGTATTTTTTTTCTAAATGAAACTTCTGTTTTTATTAAAATAAAAATCAAGAAGATCTTTGAATAAATCAGAATGCAAATACAAAACCAGTGAGAATCATTGTTACCCTGACTTAGCAAAGCAGTTAGAGGTGCTTCATTTACACACCAAGAAGTCCCTGTTTTTAAATACTGGCTTCATATATATCATTTTGCACAATAAAGTGATATGTACATTTAAAAAATGTATTTAATGTTTCTAGGCAGCATTGAGCAGCTAGTGTAATCCTTTACCGGAAACACAATTTGTGCTGAACCTCCTGGGAAATCTGCCAGTTTTGAAGTGAGGTGGCCAAAGGTAGCCAAATGATAGAAACATGTGTGGGCTTATGGTTTTTCTCTGATCCTAGTTTATAACACCTGTCATTAACTTAGTCCTGGCATTATTATGATAGCAGTCACTAACATATCTAGACATCTACAGACAAAAAGAGAGAGGACGCAAAACTCTCCTCAGGAAGAAGTTCTACCATTATGATGTATGGCTGCACAGAGGTATGGCAAATGGAGCTTAGTGGGAGATACAAGTAGAAACATTCCCATGGTGAAGTTTTATTCATCTTTCAACAGTCATAGACTAAGACTTTTTTTTTTTCCTTTTTCTTTTTTTTCGCCCTTTACAGGGAGATCCTACTTAAAAGTCATTTAGCAGTTGTGACATAGACTGTGTGCTCTGTTAAATTTGGGATTTTTTTGTTATTGGACATAGTGACTTGATTGAAAATGTCACAGGCAAATTTTTTGTTGCTCTCTAGACTATGCAAAGTAACTACATTTGAAAGATATTCTCTATAATTGAATATATGTAACAGAACTGAATTTGTTCTGCTTTCCCTAAAGCTGTTAACATACATTTTATTCTGCAGGTTATTTGAAGTGACAGAGTTAAAGCATTTGTGTTCATATTGTGGCAATGCAGCAGAGTCTTAATTGTCAGTAATGACTGGGATTGAGGATATGCATAACTGATCTTTGCAGATTACTGAGAACATTACTTTGAATAACTACACCAGCTGGCTGGGTATCAGCCAAGAAGTCTGCTGTGTTTAGATGTGCCAGACTTTCTTCTGTGCTCTTGTGGTATCCTTCTGAGGGGCAGGAACAGCTACAGCTTTCTCACAGCTTGAAGTTTCTTTTATGTGAATTGAATGACATTAATTCAGAAATCTGGAGTGCCTTCTGCTAAGAAACACCTTGGGAAAGGACTTTAATAATGTGGTGTGAGATTTAAATTTTTTAATGTGTGTTTCTTCCTATCAGATACTCAGACTTTGTTGTCCATGAAATAGGCAAAGATGGACGTGTGAGCCATTTAGATGACTTCTCTGTTCCAGTGGATGATGAGGTAAATTTTGAGGTAAAGATTCAGTAATGGCTATGCTCCTTAAGCAAAAAATTAAAAGGCTTAAAGTTGTTCTGTGAGTGTTATAGAATGTTTGTTTTTCCCTCCTACAAATATGTAACAGGACCCATCAGAAGAAACGTTTTCAGTTTTGTCAGATGAGGACAAGCAGCGTTTAGAGGAGCTCCAGCTTCTTAAGAATAAGGAAACCAGTGTTGCCATAGAGGTAAAATTATTAAATGAGAAGTAGTTGGGGGAGGGGAGGATGAGAGAGTGAAAGCTATGTGCTTTCTAGTGCTTGTAAGGTATAAGAGCAGTTTGAACGTGATGCAATAGGTAATACTGAAATGTTTCCAGTTTAGGATTTAATTCTTTAAAGCCTTACAGATAGACTCAAATTCATGCACATGAGTTGTTCTGATTTCAGTGGATCTGTACACATGAGCTTGAATACATATCTTAATTTCTATGGTGTTAAAATTCCATTGCAGTATTTTGATTTTCTGTCTAGTACTATTTTATAGAATAATTATGTAAGAAGGATTAAGTGAAACATCCATCTCAATGAAAGACTATTTTCAAGGTCATTGTTTAGTAATTTGTTTAATAGAAAAAAAATACATGCTCTTCTGCAACAAGAAAAATAAGAAGATACAAAATGAAATTAAAACTCAGTGTTTATAAATATCCAAATGTTCCATATACTTAAAGAAAAACTTTTGAGCTAAATTAGGGACACAGAGATGTGCAGAAGTAAATTTCTTCATTTCCAATAAGTATTCACACATTAAATACTTTGTTACCCTTTTCTACCCTTTGCATATAGAAAAACTTTTTCTTGGCCAGAGTTTCCATGAAAGCACTTAGAAGTTTTGTTAACCACAGAAGAGGAGAATAAACCTTGAGAATTTTCTTCTGTGAATATTGAGACTGGGGTTTGTGGCAGAGTTATTTATTATTTTTCAAACAAATTGTAATAAATAGGCCAGAGTTTTAAAAGTATACCTATTCAGTACTTCAGTGGGGTTTGGTAGATGTTCTTCAAGCATGCAAAATTCAGCTCAGAGAGTCCCTCCCCTTTTGTGGCATTGTATTTTGTTTCTGCATGTGTGTGTATTGACACAGGTAATTGAAGACACCAAAGAAAAAAGAACGGTTATCCATCAGGCTGTGAAGTCCTTGTTTCCTGGACTAGAGACTAAAACAGAAGATCGAGATGGAAAAAAATACATTATTGCTTATCATGCTGCTGGGAAAAAGGCACTGGCAAGTGAGTTTCTGTATCGTAGCAGCTGGGTAAAGTAAATGCTAAAATTGTTTCCAAACTAAAAATTGTCGGTACATCCTTCAAGTGGAGTGTACCTTCTGATGTACTCTGGCTCTACTTTTTCCTCTGTGAACTGATGCTGTACATCTAAAATGGCTAGGGACACAAGCAGTGTCTCAAATTTAAGTTTCTACTTGTTTTTCTTTCCAAATAATTAATGGAATATGACTGTGTTAGAAGTGAGAGGTTCTTTCACTATTTCAGTGGGAATAGGCAAAATAGGGGCTTTATTTTTTATATTTTATAAACTCAGTGTTTGTGAACTTACCTGGATGTGTAAAGTGTGCAGTGTGGAAATAAGAGGTTGTAGTTGAATTGTGTATGTTAGGCGGACAGTCAGTGTAACCTTGACTGTCTTGAAAATCCATGACAAAACTCACAATGACTTGAATAGAGACTAGCACTTATTTGTTTTCTCAAAGTTATAGTTTTAGATAAATGTAATATATTTACCATGATTTTAAAGGCTAGTTCTGCTTCCAAGGCTAATTATGTTTGCAGAAAATTGTCTTTATTCATTAGAAATAACCATTAGTATTTTGGAATAGCCAAAGCAATGAAGGATTTTAAAAATGAAGAGTTATGCACCTGAATCTTGCCAAATACCAGTTTGGTTACTGGGGATAAAAGAATGTATTCTTTTAATGTTACTAATGTTTGTACTGTAAGTTGTGAGGATTGTCTACATGCAGAATGTTGCACATTTAACAAAAAATACAAAGATTTGGTTTAAACTGTTTGCATTCCTATGTTGATTCAACCTACTACAAATGACAGTATGTAAACCTAGCCCTTCCATTTTAAAGATGGAAATGGTGAAAGGATAAGCAGATAAAGTAATTTAAAATTCAAGATAACACCATCTCCACGTTCAATTTATTATTATTTTCTAAGACTTGTTCTCAGCAAATATAAGAATGTTGTACTTTTATTGATACACTTATAATGTGTTTATGTGTCTTGTTTAACCTTGTTTAGAAAACATCTATGTTTGCATGCTTTATGCATGAAATGTGTATACTTACCAGCACAAAATTCTCAGCTAGTTTTGTTCTTTGTTGGTTTGTAATGATTTTACCTCCACCTTTTCCTTCTGCTGCTTCTGTTCTCTAACCATTGTTATGGTCAAGTGGTTGTTGTTATGCTGACCAGTCTAAGAGATGTTTTAGAAAAGAATTTAAGTATTTTAAATATGTTGAAGAGAATGTAGTGATGTGTCTCTAGGATTAAAACATCATCTGGAGCACATTCTTGTGATACAGAGAAGTATGGTCCATTTAAATTTGATGCTGCCAACACCCTTGCATGTTGATGATATGAACATTTTCAGTGAGTGTGTATAAATGCTCATGAATGTAGGATTTAATAGTGCAAATTCTGTTTGGGGCAGGATTACATTTACCTTTTGTGATTACATAGCCACTAACATGTCTTAGTCCTGAGTGGATTCCCAGGCCAGAAGAAATTTAAGTATTCTGAGAAGTTTAGAGTATTCAAATATTATCTGAGATACCTGATTATCTTTGCTGATAGTGTAAAAGTTTTCCAAACATACTTTCCTAAAATTTAACAATAGAAGCTGCTTTGTTTCTATAGTAAGTTTAGACCCAGAACACTTAAAATACTGTCTTTCTAAATTGTCAGTAAACTGCTGTTTCATCATTGTCCACAACTGAAGTTTGTTGCATCTCCAGTTGAAGCTTTCCGTTTGTTTGCCTCTGCACGATTCCATTGCATAACTGTCTAAATTGCTGTCATCCACCACCTAACCGTTGGATGCTCCCTAAAGCATAAACAATCCCATAATCATAAACCTGCATGTTCACCTCTAAAATCCCTTTGACAGTCTAAAAATTAAATGCTACTCTTTTGTGCTCTTTATGCTATGCATTGGGACAGAGGTCAGAACGGCAACAGGTAAGAGATGTTGACATTTCATGCTAACAAAATGAAATGCCAACCGTTAACGACCTCATAAATAGCAAGAAGACTGGCCAAACTGCCAACAATCAATTCTTTAAAAAACCCCTACACATCAGCGATACTTAAAATTCCCTGAAATGGCCAAGGATTAGCCTTGTGCTACTACTTTGTCCTAGTGCAGTACAGGCAGTTGTCATTAGGCACAGAGAAAATCTGCCAGTAATAAGTGATGTGAATTATCAGTTTTGACAATACTTTTGTGACATCTTTGGTAATTCTTCTATTGATTTCATTGAGCCAAGCCTTTGCCTTTCATTCTTGTATATCAGACACCACTGTCTGAAATACACCAACTTGAAAAGTATATAAAGAGCTTCTGGCCCTTGAGTTCCAGCAAAAGGTTTGGAAAAAGGGCTTGGAAATAAAATTTTACTGTAAAAAATGTAACGTGACTTTGAAACACAGCAGTAAGGACTCAAAACTGGCCCTCTGATCCACTTACCCACTTGAATACTTTGAAGCATTGGGTGAGGAATGGTTAAATACTGGGACTATAGCTGCAGCTTCCCAGTACTCCAGCATGGCCAGCAACACACAGCACACAGCTGTGATGCCCAAAGCATGAGGAGCCCGTTGCTATGTATAGACCCATAGAGCCCTTTCAGTCTGGCACAGATTAAGGCTCACTTTTTGAAGGGTGTAGAAATGAACACATGCAAGATGGATTAGTTAAATGTAAAGAGGAGTTCCAGCTGGAGAAGACTTTCCTTGTGAATCGTGCTCTGTCTTCCTCTCTCTTCTGTTCCAGTTCCTGAGTTTTTTATGAAGGGCTCGACTTTTCAAGCTAGATGTGATGTTTCATTGACTGTACTTAAGAGCAGTTGTGGCTTAGAAGGAGACACTAGCAGTAGCATGAGGTCTTTTTAACAGTCTTTGGGCTGTACTGGCTCAGTTTAGGTCCTAGGAAACTCCATATGGAGGGCTTTGCTTAGAAACCAATGGTACAAAGCAAGTATTGCAATCACTTTTAAGCAATGAAAGCCTAAGTGTATAGTATTTTATACTGTAGCATTCAAAATTGTTTTTGGAGAAGTGTGGGTATGGATGGCAGCTTCTCAAAAAAAGCAAGAAGTACCTTTTACTAAACAATTTCCTGAAAATTAAACATACTCACAGACTATATGGGATATCTGGGCTTTGTTGAACTACTGTGAACAAAAAGAGCAGAATTTCCCAAGAATTTCTTTCCTGATGTTTATATACTGGAATAGGACTGGCTTTTTCAATCAGCTTTTGCTGTTATAAAGGACACTTAAGCCCTTTTTGTACAAAACCAAGAGTGTCTGCTTGATGACTACCAAGAGATAAGGGATTTCTGATTTAAAACAAAACAAATCCATAGTGTTGTTCATATAAAACAAATAATTGATAAAGCTTCTGAAAATTCTTGCTAAACCTGTGTAGAATCAGTCCCCCTTCCCAGTAATGCCATCAACAGTGGATGATTGTAAAAGGAAAGATTTATCTCTGAAGGCTTTTATGTGCAACAAAAGCTTGACAGTTTTCTTCTGTCTCCAGAGAATGCCAAATAATTGTACAGAATTGTAAATCAGCTGTTGGTCTGCAGGACCTGAAGTTACCCCACCCTCTGGCCTTCTCTAAAACACAGTATCTGGCTTGAACTATTTGTTAATGTCTCTATTGTGCCAGATTTTGCTCTCCCATAGGACTTTCTTTAAAAGTTCACCTTAAAGTACTTTTTGTGAGCACATTTTTAGGTTTTTGTGGGGATACAACCCATGCTTTTGCATGATGCAGAAAAAATCCTGCAGAAATAAAGAATATGTTAGTACTGTAAATAATAATTGTAGTCTTGCCACAAACAAGGTTCCATGGTCCTCATTATTAATTACAAAAGGCACTAGATGAAATGTGGAGTGGCTTGTGTTGCTGAAAGTCAGTGTAATGATAACGTTTGTGAGAAATCTAATTAGTCAGTATGGCTGTTAAATGGCTAGAGTATATTTTCAGATAATTACACGACAAAGGAACTGTCACCATTTCATTCAAGATTTTCTAGGTGAGAGAATTGATTAAAGAGAAGTTTACAGCCCGGTGGAATGGAAGAAAGTCTTTTTCAGTGGGCTGTGCAGCTTTTGGTGTCAGTAATTCACTTTTTTCTTTTTTTAAGCAGATGGTAATTAGCAGAAACTGACTCTTGCATATTTATTTTAAGTGTGTCTACAATGGAATAGATAGTAATATTTTTTTTCCATGAGAATTTACAAATTTTAACCTTTTTTTTTAAAGATCCAAGAAAGCACTCTTGGCCAAAATCTAGGGGAAGCTACTGCCACTTCGTACTGTACAAGGAGAACAAGGATACTATGGATGCCATTAATGTCCTATCTAAATTTTTAAGGTAAGGCTGTTGTTTCTGTCAGCCTGGCTAGCATGCAGTCCTCCCCCTGTATTTTTCATGTTACCATAAATGCTGTGCTTCAGAATTACATCAGAGCAACAGAAGCAATTACTGTTGCCTAATTTGTAGCCAGTGTTTTTTAAAAAAAAGAGTTATTTTAGAATATCAATTTTGAAACCTGTAAGTCTTGGAAAGAGGTGACAATGGAACAAAATTATCCCACAAACTTAAAAAACAGTACTCTGCTACTTCAGTGGAAAAAGATCCACAATTGAAGTTGGCGGATCTGATAAAGTCTTAGCAGCTCAAAGCCTCAGTGTGTGTAGCCTGACTCAAAGCCAGTTTATTCCCAGCCTGTGAATATATGCAAGTATATTCTGAACCTGTCAGATATTGTTGTGATAATATGCTGATCAGTTCCTAAGCAGTTACAGTTGATAAACTGTTGTTCCATGTATTAATTTCTCCATAGCAACACAGTCTTAGTTCCTTTCACTCCATCAAGTGCAGCAACAAGATTTGCCAAAGGCATGTTGTGAACACTCTGAATTGCAGAGGAAGGGCTATTTTAAAATTGGGTCAAACTTCTCCTCTCCTTTTCCCTTCACCCTTTCTGTCCAAAAATACATGTAGTCTAGACTAACTGGTATACTGTATTTGTATTTGAGAACAGAATGGTAGAAGCATAGTTTAGTAGGAAAAAGATGACAATCCTGCTACCCCCTGGTGACCATAGCTGGCATAACTGGAAATATTCCCTGTGTTACACAGACTGTAAAGGGCAAAGGGGAAAGAAAAGGAAGTTTTCCTCTCAAGGAATTAAATGGATCAAATTTTAAACCAACTTCTCATATTCTCCCATAATGTGCATTGCACAGTATTCAAGCAGACATGTGATTTGAAGTTTAAGGAAGAAATTAACATGATTTTTTTTTGGTGAAATTAGCAGTGGCTGCATATTAAGTGGATGTACATGAAGAAGTACTTTAGAACTCATGTTCTGAAAGCACAGTTGGGGTAAAAAGAGAATCTTTCTTTACGTAATTAAAACAGAAGTTTCCTCATGGTTTATATACATACAGATGAGATTAGAAAATGTCACCCAAGTCAAATTGTAGCCTAGTTCTGGGGAATATATGAATATTTTCTATTTTAATATAGAAGATTAATAGTTCTAGGTAATTATGCTGAAAAATGTTTGACTATTTTAATGTGCATAATATCCATTTCTGTTGCTTTTAAGAGTGAAGCCAAACATATTTTCCTACATGGGAACTAAAGATAAAAGGGCTATAACAGTTCAAGAGATCGCTGTTCTCAGGTAGGTGAAAGTATACTGGAGTGCACTCCTGCAGTGATAGCTTGAATATCTCACCAAGTTCCTTGAAGGTGGCACAAGTGGCAGATTTAGGTCCTGATCTTGTAAAGCACATGTATTCACGAAGATACTTTTAATCCTTTTTTTATCCCGTGGTGACTGCTGGTATTTTCAGTCAGTGGTGCTTTGAGTCATATGCTGGATACATGTATTTGGCTGAAGCAGTTGGCCAAATTGTCTATGTGCTCTTAGGCTGCCTGGCTCCCATGCAACAGCAGAAAAACAGAATGACACGGTGAAAATTATGTCCTATTTCCTTCCTCACTTTTTTTCCCCCCTTCCTGAAGCTGGAATCTTAATTTCTTTCTCACTGAACTCTAAACAGCTCTAGAGAAGTCTAACCACTGCTCATCTGTGAGTAACCACAAGCGTAAAAAATGCTGAGGCGTGTTTCCTGCCTTAACCTGCTCCCGTAAGCAGGTTAAGAGAAAATACCTAACTTTACTAAGAGAAGATGAAATTTGTGTTGTCATATTCCAGTTTAATTATATTGTTTCTAGGCACATGAAATTAGTGTTACAATGAAAACTGAGAATGATGAATATCTTGCAGCCATGTGTTACAGTGTTTGTTTAGCTAACTGGACGGTTCTACCTGGAGTACTATTTAGAACTCTTTGGAAACAACACTCCTCAAGTAAGGAATTCCAAGGTTTGATAGGTGGAAATTGAATCTTTGTTAAAAGGAGAGCATTCACTACTTTTCCTGTTTTTCTTCCCAGTGTGCAAGCATGTGCATACATTTGCACATATGAAGGAATTATTAATTTGTGAATTGTGAGCAGCCTCAGATTCTTGTTGCTGCAAGGCGAGTTTGCAAAGGGATCACAATTAAGCAGACTTGTGGTGTAGCCACCTCTGGTGCTCTTCTGTTTATTTTTTACATAAGCACATTTAATACTGTGTCCAAGAGCCTCAGTGTGCTGTAAGCATTGACTGGGGGGACCATACTGCTTTGTGGTGTCTAATTAGTAGCGCCCCAGCACTGCTGTGCAGCCTTGAGAGAGATGGTGAAGGAGAGGAGACGTGACCATAGATCAGCCTGCTCTGAGCTGAGTATACTGGCCTTCCTACTTTATCAAGTTATTTTACTCTGGGATAAATTTTTGCAGAAGTGTCAAAGAGCAACTTGGTGACATAACGATCAGAGTGTGCTTCCAAAGACACTGGCAACAAAAATGACAGGTGTCTGTCACACACACCAGTGGCTAATTTCTGAACTCTGTGTTTATGACTGTGTTAGCTGGAGTGTATTCATAAAGCAGAGTCCAGCTTGTGGGGCACAGCCTATATTAGCATTGCAACATATGCTTTTTTTTGAGTGTATTGTAACACAGGTGTGAAAAAACAGTCCCAACCGTCTTTGTCACGGTATACATTTTCTCTTGTATGAGTAGCCTTAAGAATTATATGTTCTTTTAGGTATTTAATTAAAATACCTTGAAAAGGCAGCAACAGAAAATTGGGGAAACTGGACTCCAGTGCTTTTTGTTTTGAAATGCTGTCATTTCTGTGTCTCCTCCTCTGGAGGTTTTAAAAACCCACCTGGACGTGTTCCTGTGTGACCTGATCTAGGTGACCCTGCTTCTGCAGGGGGGTTGGACTGGATGATCTCTAAAGGTCCCTTCCAACCCCTACCATTCTATGATTCTATGATCTGTTGTTCTGCGTATGGGTTGGTCACTGTTGTCTATTTCTTTTTAGAATCACTGCTCAAAGACTTGCTCATTTGAATAAATGTTTGATGAACTTCAAATTAGGAAATTTCAGTTACAAGAACCATCCACTGAAATTAGGAGAACTGCAGGGGAACCATTTCACTGTTGTTCTCAGGTAATATGTTAGTAAGTAATTAGACAGCTGTGGTAGATTTTTTTTTCCTTAAATAGATAAGAGATATCAGTGCATCTTATGTGGCAAAAAAGAAGAAAAGTCTTTCTGTTGGCAGGAGTCTGTTGAATTTGATACTTGCTGTTATGATGTTGAGATATACTATGGAGATCACAAAGCAGTGTAAGCTCTTCGTAATCCGTCTATATTTCTTTTTTAATGGTAGAAACATCACAGGAACTGATGACCAGATAGAGCAAGCAATGCACTCTCTCAGGGAAATTGGATTCATTAATTACTATGGAATGCAAAGATTTGGAACTACAGCTGTTCCTACATATCAAATTGGCAGGTATGTGATGTTTTCATCTCTTTTGGTTTTTTTTAATCCCTCTATAACTTCTACTGTATTTTGGGGACCACTTGTCTATTATACTGCATGTGCTGGTTTTAATTATAGATTCAAGTAAGAAAGTGTTTCTGAGCTTGCTTCAGCAGGTATCTTGTATAATACCACTACTTTTAATATTGCATAAGTCTAAACACAAATACTTCTGCTTTTTGGGAAGTTGGCTAAGTCTTCTTAATTACACTTTCTTGTTTGAATCTTAGAGCTATCCTACAGAACAACTGGAATGAAGTGATGGATTTGATATTAAAACCCCGACCAGGAGGTAAGACTGAAGAATGATACATTAAGTGCTTCTGTGTCTCTTCTTCCAAGAGTTGTATGTTCAGGAAAGACCACTTTTAGATTATTTTAATTTGAAAGGATGATTGTGAGGACCGATTTACACATGCTGAACTTAAGCCAGTTAGCAATGCTGCCTTTCTGCTTCTCTTTCCTCGCTGTGCAGTTTCTTGGCAGTGGGGGTGGAAAGGGACCTGAATGCTTACAGAGAGTTGGCTCAGACTGCACATGAAGCCTTTTAACTCAACTATTTTGTTAATCTGTGTAATAACCATCACAGAATCCCAGAGAGGTGGGGGTTGGACAGAACCTTTTTGATTTTTCAGCTGTCTTAACAAAAGGTGAGATGGATGCTTTTTTGGTGTGTAGTTAAAATATTGTTATTTTACATCCTCATTCTAGCTGAAAAGGGATACTTAGTAAAATGCAGAGAAGAATGGGCAAAGACTAAAGATCCAGCAGCAGCTCTCAAGAAACTACCTGTAAAAAGGTGCGTGGAAGGACAGCTTCTACGTGGACTCTTAAAGTATGGAATGAAGAACATTATCTCTGCATTTGGCATAGTGAGTGTAAAAGTGTGGTGGGGTATTTACTTTAATAAATGCTCTTTTGATGGTATCATGATGAAGTTGAAACAGACTCATAGATGCCCGATGAGTAGAAGGTTAAGTGTAAACTCTGTATGTTTATCCTGCCTTTTTGCTTGAAGTAGTGCTGCAGGGTAACTGATGACCTCTGTAATTAATGCATGCACAGTGATCTTTCCAATTTATACACCAATCTCTCTGGTACCTTGGAAGCAATACAGTTATACTTAGTAGCCATGTACAACACAGATCTGAGAATTGTTTGAAAGTTCAGTATCAGTTTTCCCTGTTGCTTTAGAAGTATAAATCAAACTGATTGTGTGCTAATGAATCAGTTTGGTATAAAGGTGGTGGATTCACTGTCTTCTTCAAGTACTGTAATCAGGATCAAGTTTTTGGCTAAAATAGATCATCACTAGCAAACTACCAGGCCCATAGTAGGAGCTGAGGAGTAATTTTTTATTTATGAAGAAGATAATTATTATGAAGAAGATAATGTGCCTTTGCATCTGCAGAGTTTACTTAAGATTTCAGGAAGCTGAGTACAAATTCAGTGTTTTAGAATGGCTTCGTGTGTTTGAGCTGATGAATAAACCCCTGACTTGCAAATTTATGAGAGAGGCTTTTTTTGTGCAGATTTCAAATGTATAAAAACACATCTTCTCATTCCCTTTTCCCAAATAACAAATAAAAATCAAATCTGTATACTGAGAAATTGTGTTACTATTGTTGCTGGAGAAGGTAACATGTCAAATGTATGCCTTTTTGGTTATGATTGGGGGGAAAAATAATAAAACCTCCATCTTTCTAATGTTTTTACCTTTTTTCCCTCTTTTTTCACTTCTAGATACCAAGAAATAATCGTTTAATGTATATTCATAGCTATCAGAGTTACGTGTGGAATAATATGGTGAGCAAGAGAATAGAAGAATATGGGCTTAGAGCTGTACCAGGAGATCTAACACTGAAAGGAGGTAAAATCAGACAAACAAGAAGGCAGCAATGCTCTGTAGTTCAGATTCCTAGGAAAACATATCAATTTGTGTGATACTGCGTACCTGTTTTCTTTTCACTCTCATTTCGGTCCAGTGCTTTCTGAATCTATTGTTCAGTTTTGGTCAAAGTTTACAAGGAATTGGAAGTTGGGTATTACATTCCCAGCAGCTGTTGGTTTGCCTGTTTTTCCAAATAGCTGGGTAGGGAAAAGAGACTACAAATGACTGATAGGTCTCAAGAATGAACTCAAACCTAGTTGAACTATGGAGAACTGTGGAAGGATGTTATGGATGCTTTAACACAGAAGTTTTTGTTTGCATTAGTATCTTGTACTGCAGAAGCTCTACTCAGTTAAAACTTCCTTCACTTGTATTTGCTGTGACATTTCCCTGGGGTGAGAATATCCACAGCATTTCTCCCTCAGGTATGACTGATGCCTGGTTAGAGGACTGCTCGTCTAGCAGGCCTGACTTCATTCAACTTCAAAAGTCACTGGAAACCGGACTGTGATTCTGTCAGTAACTGTGACAGCCTTTCTTTTCTCAGAAATGTCTGTTAAGTGGAGATAAAACACAATAGTTATCTCTTTCAAAGTAGGCTTGTTTCAATCAGGTGGTTAATTTTTCATTTAGCTATTGTTAACTGTCAGAGGCATCTCTATACTGGTAACTCTTAATTTTTCTGTCCTGATTGTAGCCACAGCTGTTCATATTGAAGAAGGAGATGTTGATAACTACACTATCCATGACGTAGTGATGCCGTTGCCTGGGTTTGATGTTATTTATCCAAAGCATAAAAGTAAGTCTGACTGTTGACTTATGTACTTTAGAACATACTTAAAAGGGAAGATTAGAGCTATGCAACTTTGGTGATCATAAAAAAATACAGTTTCAGAGCTATGATATGTTACTGTCAGCCTCTCCCATTGTGATGATAATAGTTGTCTGCATTGCATAGTGAAATGTCAATTGAAAAGTGTATGCATTTGATTTTTAAATTAGAAAACAAACCAAACTTCTAGAACTTTTAACAAACGAATGAAGGGTTCTAGCAAACACTTGAAATTAGGAAAAACAACCCAATCTATTTCATTAGATACTAAACAATATGATTTTTTTTTTTTAAAGTGTATCTTTAATCTCCTGTATATGAAGTCTATTGGATATAAATTGGTTTTAATGGGATAGCTGAGTGATCTTTATCTGCATGCAATACAATGTTATATTAAGGGATAGAGTTGTAGAATCATTTTGGTGAGAAGGGACCTCGGGAGACCATCTGGTCCAGCCTTTTGGTCAACTTGTTCAGGGCTTTGTCCTGTCAGGTCTGAAACTGTCATGAACAAATAGTCCCTAAGTAGTCTTCTAAGTCTTCTCTTCTCTAAGCTAAAGAAGCCCAGTTCTCAAACTCTCTTCACAGGGCACCGGCTACAACGTCTGGCCATTGGGGTGATCCTCCATTGGACTCACTGAAGCTTATAAGCACCTGTTTTGAACTGGACATGCTATTCCAAGTGCCCAGTAAAGAGCAGTAATTGTTTTTCTTGGTATAGCTACTGTCCAAGTTCCCAGAGGTATTTGCTGTTTTTGCTGCCAGGTTGCTGTGTTAAGTCTCTTTTCCACTGGGAGTCCAGGAGACTGTCAGCAGAGCTGCTCCCTAGCCTAACTGTTGCAAGGAGTTAATCACTCCCAGGTACAAGATTTTGTCCTTGTTGAATTTCACAAGGTTCCTCTAGCCTACCTGTGTCCTTCAGCCCTTGATTCTACTGACTGCCACCCAAGCCTGATTTTGTCTATGGACTTCTTGGAGTGAATTTCAGCTCCTCCTCCACATATGCTGATAAAGGTATTTAACAGGACACATCCCAGTTGCTTGAGGAACTCTGTAATGAGCTTCAAGGTAGAGCCAGTAGTGACTATCTCTTGAGATAATGAGCCAGACAGTTCTTTAGCTAGCTAGCAGTCCACCTACTGTACTGTTCCAACGTGGATAAAAGGATGCTATGGGAACATGTTAGCAGCCTTGCTAAAGGCAAGGCATGCAACAGTTGCTGCTCTTCCCTCATCCACAAATGTAATAAATTCATCATAAAAGGCAGTAAGATTGGTGGTTTTGTTTTCCTTTTTTTGCCCAGACACATGTTCCAAGAGGATTAGCTCTGTTATTTTTCCCATGGACCAAAGTGAGTCTGACTGGTCTGTAATTCCCTAGGTCGTCCTTCTTGCCCTTTCAGAGGATGAGTGCAATGCTTGTTTTTCTGCAGTCACCTGAGACCTCCTCAGATCTCCACGATCTTTCAGAGATTGTAGAGAAAAGCTTTACCATGATGTGAGCCGCCTCTCTCAGCCTGTATCTTCTTCCACTACTAGTAGTCTCTTCCTTTCCTCAACCTTGCCTCTAGGAACAAAGGCCTGGGAGACCTTTTGTTAGTCAAGACTGAGGCAAAGGAGGTGGTGAGACCGTCAACCTTATGTCTGTGACCGAACCACCTTCCCTGTTTAGCAACAGGCCAGCTTTGTAGCTGAGCTTTGGCTTTCCTAATGCCATCCCTCTGTGCCTGGGCAATGTTTGTATGTTCCTCCTTTGTGGCCAGCCCTAGCTGTCACCTAGTGCATGAGTCCTTAGAGATAAGCTTAGTCATGAGCTCCCTGCTTAGCCCAGCCAGTCTCCAAATACATGTACTTGTTCTCCTCAGTAGCTGATTGAACTGCTTTTGTACCTGATCTATGTAGAGGACCAGTTAGATCTCTTGAGACACTCTGCCTGTTAGAGCTAAATCCCAGAGCTAGGAGCCCATTGATCACCCGTCTCTGAAACACTTGGAAGGTAAACATCTGTTTGTGGTGAGCTATGACACTGAACTACATTGAGTTAAAAGACTGGAAAGAGAAGCTGTGATATTTTTATTGATTTATTTTTTACATTCAACATATGTATTCTGCCCACAGAAAGTCTAACTTACTGCTTTTTCTAATTCCCAACTGCATGAAGTAACACTAGCAATTACACTGCAAGTGAAAGGCACCAGAGAGCATTTTAGCTGCAGCATGTTCTTGTCATTCCATTATGTTCCCTGTCTTCCCCAGGTGTGCATGCACAGAGCCTCACTGAAGGACAGAAGACTGTAATAGCATTACTTCTCTTGGCAGTGTACTCAAAGGGGCCCTACCAACTAGTATCTTAAGAGGACTCTCTTAACTCATTTCACTCTGCTGATTTTTCAAACATACAGCAATGGGTAGGCTGGCCCATTTCTTTTTTTTTAACTCCACAACCTGAGATTAGTTTTGGAAAGTGTAGCTAGTTGGAAAACACGTATGAGATGGCAATGAAACACCGATAAAATGTTTTGTAGATTTTCTTTTCAGATAAAATTTTGATTTTTCTAAGATTCTTGGATACTGCCTCTACTAATTGGGTCATAGAATCAAACATTGTAGGTAATGTAACATCCCATATATGCTGAAAACTACTAAATATAAGAGAAGGAACGACCCATGAAAACAGGCTGTTTGAATTGACTGCACTACATGCTTCCCTGTTATTTTCCTGTCTTGCAGTTGGTGAGGCCTACAAGGAAATGCTCATAGCTGATAACCTTGATATCAACAACATGAGGCACAAAATCAGAGATTATTCACTTTCTGGAGCGTACAGAAAGATTATCATTCGACCTCAGAATGTCAATTGGTAAGTCAGAGGATAAAGGAAATTAGACTTAAATTGACAGCACAGAGTGGCAAGAACCAGGAGATTTGACTTGCAGAATGTACATGTAGACTGAGGCATAGGTAGGGAGGAATCTTCATGTATTTCCCTCATGTTTTTTATGTAGTCATAGTTGAACCATAGCTTTATTCATTCCTTGGTCCTCTGGTTCTATGATGTGAGTGTCAAGACACTTGCCTAGTTGGTACACTCCTTGTAAGGGCTTGCCCGAACACTTCATAGATAATCATTTACATTGAAACCATGATAGATAATATTCAAAACAGGTGGAGCTTTTTGTAGTCTTGCTATGAGAAAGTTGGTTTCCAATTACCTCTCTGTCAACCAGAAAGATTTGTATCACTTAAACCTTCTAAATTACTGTTGGTAGAGATACAGCCCAGTTGTCACATGACAACTGAATAAATACCTTTTAAACAGGTGAATGTACAAATGTGCAGTAAGACTTGATCACTAATGGATGAAAAAAAAACAGGGTTTACAAGGGAGACAAAAAACCCCAAATGTTGATGCTTTAAACACCATCAGTAATTACAAGAAAGCTCATCTACTCCTCAGTTACTTTTTCAGCTTTGTCATTACAAAGAAGTTTAGATGACTTTCTTTGAAATGAAGGCTTCCCTCTCTACTAAGTATTCTTAAAGTTCACACATTTCTTCCCATAATTTCCTAAACTATATGTCTTGTATAACTGGAAACCTTGACAGCCCATGAAGGAAAACAGATGAGTTATGCAAAGTCATATAAACTTCTCACAAATTTATTTCATTAATAATCTTCATCAAACAGAGGTGAGGCTTCTACGTGATGCTTTACCAGATACTGCACCAATAACACTGCCTCACCTTTTTAGAAAGTCAGTTCCATTTCTCTGTAATTGACAAATTGGAGTAAGAAAAATAAAGTTATATAAGTAATGCATACTTTTTCTAAACAATCTAATAATAAGGAAAATCTTATCTATATTATAAAGGGAGGTTGTTGCATATGATGATCCCAAAATCCCATTATTTACTACGGATTTGGATAAGCTGGAAGGAAAACCGTTACCAGTTCTCCCTACAGGTAAGTTGTTTTTTCTGCTGATGTTTGTAAAAGTTTGATGTGGCTGTTGTTTTGAACTGATGAATATTGAAAGCTTTTTTTAAGGAAAAGCTTTCATTTAACTAGACTGTTAGGTAATGATATTAAAGGTGTCCAGAGTTATGTGTCTAAATAAGGACCCTTATTTCTTAAGCATGCAAGCAATTCTTCCATTGAATATAATTCTTGTATTGACTGTTACATTTTCTTATAGATATCTGTAAAACTGAGCAAATGCCTAGCATTAAATGTCTATAAAATACATGAAGGTGGAATTAAGCCACAAATTGTCTATGTGCTTGAGAAGGTGGTGTTTGTGCTAAACACAAGAGACTACTCAAATATGTCATAGAATGGAAATATTTTGCTATAACTCTGGTCACAAGGTTTTCTGTCACTGCTCTCCAGAGAAAGTGAAGAGAGACTGGGAATTCAGTTTTGAAAGGACAGATATTTATTCTGCTTTTTAAAGAAGAAACCCTCCAAAACACTACTTCCTGCTGAGAGAAAATGTTAAAAATCAGTTGTTTTATGAAATTTCACTATGGATTTTAAATTGGAGAATGGTGGTGGTGGTTATTTTGCTTTTTGGTTTGAGGGGAGGTGGTTGTGGAACTCTTTAGTCCAGTTTGGATGGCAGCAGGAATACGGTGTTACTTGTGCCCTTAACATTTTCTTCCATTGTGTCTTCTCTTATCCCTCAAAATAGATGGTAAATTCAGGGCACTAAAGATGGAGTTCTCTCTTCCCCCATCCACTTACGCTACCATGGCGATTCGAGAAGTTCTGAAAATGGACACAAGCATAAAATACCAGACACAATTGAATACAACCTGGTTACGCTGAATGAACTGCGAAAATGACTTGGATTTTAACACATGCAAAGTGTTTTCTTATTGTTCTGTACAAATCTTTAAAGATTGGTAGGAAGAAATTTGTATTTTTTAAAGTTTTTTTTAGTGCTAGCATTTAACTTCAGTAGTCATTTGCAAAGTGGTTGCTGTAACATACGATCCCAGTGACTGATGCTTTTTAAGGAGTAAGTTGCTTGAGCTATAACATGGGTGTGTCTTTCAGAAATGGGCTTATGCTAGTTTCAGACCTGGAAGAATGTTTAGTTTTGGCAAGCACTGAATGTTTTCATGAGTTCAGCACATGTTGAAGTCTCTTCAAATATGTTGAATTGCAGGCTAGGAAAATTAATTACAACAAAATTAAGATACCTGGATGAACAGCTGTATTGCAGGAGTTTTTGCTTGGTAGCATTGGCATGGATGTGGTACAGGATTCTGTTCGCAAGGCTTTTTATGTGCTGTAAAGATGTACATCTGGTTTAATATGCTGTAAAGATTTACAGCTGTTTTAATTGATCTTTTTCATTGAGAAAATACCTGTGTGTATTTTATAGCTTCACTCATACCTGTACCAAAGGACAGGTACTGAAAATAAATTAAGCAACACATCTCAGTGTGTATCAGTGTCTGTTATAGAACCATTATGGTTGGAAGAGACCTTTAAGATCACTGAGTCCAACCACTAACCTCACACAGCCAGGCCTATCACTTCAGTTTTATCACTAAACTAAACCATCTCCTTCGGTACCTCATCTCTGCATCTTCAGGGATGATGACTCCCCCACCTCCCTTGGCAGTCCTCTCCAGTAAAAAAGCTCTTCCTAATCTCCAGACTAAACATTCCCTGGTGCAGCTTGAGGCCCTTTCCTCTTCTCCTGTCACTCGTTACTTGGATAAGAGACTGACCTCGCTGTAACCTCCTTTCAGGTACCTATACAGAGTGAATGCGCGTCCTTTCACCTCTCCCCTCCGCCTCCTCCAGGCTCCCTAGCCCCACCTCCCTCAGCCACTCATCTGACTTCTGCTCCAGACCATTCACCCAGCTTCCTTGTCCTTCACGCTTCTCCCTTGTCCGGTGTATGCAGGGGCTAAGCGGCGCTGCTGGTACGGAAAAAGCCCGTTATTATAAAGTTGTTCTAAAAGGGCATGGGCGTGTCATCCCCGTAGAGGCCCGGTGTTGCTAAAATGACGAAGCCCGTCAGCCCTGCTGCCTGCCGTGGGGGCCGAGAGGCCCTTGAGGCGGCCGGACACACAAACGTCCCTGAGCCCGGGCCGCGGGCGGTGTCAGTGCGCAGGCGCCGCGGCGGCCCGGCCCGCGGGTGGGGCGGGGCCGCGCTCACGTGACCGCTGCGCGCGCGTGGGGGCGGGGCCGCTGACGCGGCGGGGCCGGCGCGGTGCCGTGTCCCGGCGGGCGCTCTGCGGCCGGCCCCGCACCGCCCCGGCGGCGCCTTCGCCGCCTGGCAGCCCGAGCTCCGCTGCCTGCGGCCGCTGGCGGGGCCCCGCTGCGAAGGGCCGGCTCGGGGGCAGAGTCCGGAGCGGTGGAAGGCTGAGGCATTGGCATTTGGGGGCAGCCTGGCCTGGGACGGCGCCGCCCCGGGGCCCACAGAACGTTCTGACGCTCCTTGCAGCGGCCTGGCCCGCTGGTGAAGGTTGGTGCGGAGCTCCGGGCGTGAGCAGGGAGGTACCCGGAGGATGCTTCGCCACTCCAGTGCCCTGTCCCCCTCCCCTCCTGTAGTCTCCTCCTTTTCTCTCTTAAAGAAGCGCCACTGGGTCATCAGCCGTCTGCGGTATTGCTTTCGTGCTGCAAACAGAGTGGTGCTTTTTCTTGCTCTTTATTCACGTCTTCCTCAGCTGCGACTTCATCTCCCAGTTTGTTCTTCCTGGTGCTGTCTGTTGCTTCTCCAACTTTGGCTCATTACCACCGTTTTCTCTTTCCGTTGTCTGTTTAATAAGGTTTTTCACCAAGTCTTGTGGCAGATAAAGTACAAGTGTATACATTTATTTTTTAAATGCTCTTTTGAAAGTGGTATTAAAAGATCGAATTAAACTAGCCACATACTCGTCGTTGTTGCTTTTTTCTGTTGTATTGTACGTGATCCTTTCCAACACCTACCATTCTATGATCATCACCTCAGTTTTGGGGCTGAGTTTCTCTGGGTGCTGCCAAATGTGTGTGGATCAGCACGTGCCTCTTCTGTTATAACATGTGGGTTCTCTTAAAAATATTTAAGAGATGCTTTTAATTTACAAATCATTGCAAGACTGGAGAAGGTAGTTTTCCAGTACTACATCAGTCTTCAGTTGATGTCTCTGAAACAGCCTAAACTGTACGGAAAGACAAAGTGAAGCGTTATTTTCCTTTTTATTTAACACAAAGATTTTTCCAATGTCTGTCATTGTTTTATGTATTATATATATATATATTGAACTAGTTATAATAAAATTCATGTTTTTGAGGAAGGAGAAGATTGTCAGGTATATTTCTGTTCTGTAATTAATGTGTGATAAAACACCGGTACGATGTGTAAACAAGGTTTTATCACAGCTAAGAGTTTAGCAAACTGTCTCACTGATATAAGACATTCAGTAAATATACTGTTCGGAGTTTCAGTTGAACTGCCCAGCTGTTCATGAAGTTTTGTGCCTCAGTAGATGAATAGTTGCTTGTACCGTCTTAACAACGACTAATTAGAAATTGTACCATCAGTATTGCAGAGAAAGAGAAGATGGCAACCATTGGTGTTAGGAAGCAAGAAGTTCCTAGAGATCTGGATCATTGTGATATTCCATACTATGTTTCTGAATTTGTGGAAAGAGAAGTTGGAAGTGACTACAGTTGTCTGAGCAAGCTGGACAACCTTATTGATAAGCTGTCTGAAAATAAAAAGCAGTTAGAAGAACAAGTAAGCATCTGCCCTTTTTTCGTCTTCTGATTTTGCTGTGTTACTGATAAAGTATATGTGACTAAATTAAAGCAATGTGTTAATATCTCAAACAGTGCTACCCTATGTAGTGCAGTGTTTTTACGTCATCTTGATACTTCTCTGTGAATGTAGGTGCTTACGGTTTCATCAGAAGTCCCTAAAAAAATTCAGAATGCCTTAAAGAATGCAGAGGATTCTAAAAAGTCTCTGAGTCGGCTTTTAGAGGAGGAAACTCTTCTGTCTGATGCAATCAGTAGCCATTTACTGAAAGCTCAGCCATGGATGGAGGATCTTGATGTACTGATTGGTCAAGTGGAAGAGATTGAACGACACCTGGCCTATCTTAAATGGATTTCACAAATAGAAGAGTTAAGGTAAAGCTTGGGTACTACGTTTTATGTTCTGAGACTGGTAACCTGCTTTGTCCCATTATTAAAATATCTGAGATCTGAGAGTTTTCTTTTTTCAATAAACAAATGATTCTTTTGTGTAACCTTTAATGAATTTTTGGCCTTGACCTTTCTTGTATTTTGCAGTGATAGCATTCAACAATACCTCATGACCAACAATGTTCCAGAGGCAGCCAGCACTCTAGCATTCATGGCAGAACTGGATATTAAACTTCAGGAGTCATCTTGTTCTCATCTTCTTGCTTTTGTGAGATCCACTGTTAAATTCTGGCATCAAATCCTTAAGGATAAGCTGTCAAGGTAAGGGCCGTACTGTCACTCCCTGGCCTTTGTGTTGTCCTGCCCATTTGCACTGCGGTGCTTGTTTTGCTTTGCAGTGACTTTGAAGAGGTACTGGCCCAGCTCCACTGGCCATTTGTGGGACCACCACAGTCTCAGGCCTTTGGCCTTGCTGCTCCAGCTGGTGCTTCTGATGTGTACAGCAATTTGGAGATGTTGTTTTGTCAGCTTCTGAAATTGCAAACCTCATATCCTTTTAAATTGTCGTGGTGTGCTTTAGTAAGAATGATACATGTCAGAGATGGTGTTCTCAAAGAGAATTAACTTGTTTTTCTCCTTAAAGGCATAAAATAATTTCAATTTATATTACTCTATCTTAATGATAGAATCTATGTTTTTGTTTAGAAAATGTCAGGTGCCAGAGTTGTGTTTTTGGCAGGAACAACATTGTAAGTCCAAGTCAAAGGAGTTAATGATCTTGCAGTAACTGACAACTCAGGTTTCATCAGGATCTGGCTTCAGTGACACTGCAACATGTTAATAAAATATGGTGATGTATATTCTGTTTTACACAGTTAATGCTTATCTTTTCATAGCTTTATTTGAAATCAGCCTGTCATTTTAATATGTCCCATCCCAGAAGGAGGAGAGGGGAAGCTAAAGATACCCATCTCAGAAGGAGACTTTGCAAAAAAGCGGGATTTTCTTTGTGCAGTGATAGTAATCTGCCTTTGAGTGTAATCAGAGGCACTGATGCTCATGCTGTTCTCTTTTTTTTTTTTTGCATGAATTAAATAAAACACAATGAAGCAACTTTAAAAATTTTATTTATTTAATCCTGCAGTGGGAAGACACAAGGCCATTCTACACCACCCTGAGTTGGAAACAATTTTGGTCTGACAGACTGGTCACTTAAATCAATTGAAAATTTCCCATGAAAACGGGAAATAATGTGTTGCATTTTTTAATCTCATGAGTGTTTTATATTTCTTTAACAAATATGAATAAGCCTGTCTCTCGGACAGCCCCTGTGTTTGGTACTGCTAATGATGGGTTTCTGTGTTCTTTTTTTTTAATGATGTGAATTTCCTAAATCAAACTGACTCAAGTGTCTGGTATTGTCATTGAACAAGTAATCCTTAGCAGCTTGACTTGTAGTAAATGTTATATAAACTATTTTGATTGTGCTTAGTATTTGAGGAATTGTATTGATTGCATAATACTGCCTTCAGACAGTGAGGCAGAACTAAGAAGTTCTCATTTTTATTAACCCATTCTACTGAAATGATGATGTTGGGAGAACTCGACACTTAAATTTATCCTTGACTGTCAACTTAGAGATGAACTGTTAACTAAACCTAAACAATTGCCAGAAAAGTACTCTTTACCGCCATCGCCACCCATTATCCTTCCAATACAGATCATGCTGAATCCTCTTCAGAAGAGATTCAAGTATCATTTCACTGGAAATAAGCAAACCAATGTTTTAAACAAGGTATGAGAGAAAGCAGTTTGATTATTTTTTGTTTTTTAAGCAACAGATGGGTTGCTGTATTTAAATTGTGCAGCTTGAACACTTTCTGAAATTAAGATTCTTCAAAACTGTGTGGTTCTGGTGGGCAGAGATCAAGATAGTGCTTGAGACCGTTCAGGGTCAAGCATTTTTTGTGGGTCAGGCAATATGTCTCCCTTGCACAGATCCGTTAGGGAGTGTTACTGCAATCTTAGATTCACTCCCGTAATTGTAGCAGCTTTGACTAGTTTCCTCCGTCTCCTTGGAAATGGTTTTTCACTGTTCCTTATTGCTGGAGCTTAAAGGCAGCACCAAGCTGTGACTTCAGCTTTTGTACTGTCTTTAGCCACCTTCATGCCAACTGCAAATGTTGGGTTCTGCTGTTAATACAGAAAATGTGATTTGTCTTAAGGCATTGTTAAATGGTGAGTTTTCTCATCAAGAGATGTCCAGTTTACCAGTTAGAAGCTGGCTCACTTTTTATATGAATTCTCTTCCAAGATTGAGGATTTTTATCTGAGAATATTGGGACAGATTCCAAAGCATTAATGCTGCTGAAATGTGGCTGCAGCAGGGTTTGAGAGCTCCTCTGTCCCAGTTCAGTTGCACAAGACTCTGCACTTGTGTTGACAGTCCTGGACAAACAGAAATCCATTTGCACTCTTGACAGTTGCTACTACAGTGCCTTTTTAAACAATGTTACATGTTAGTGGGGAAGAGATGTGAGGGAAATAATTTCATAAGCAAACGGGAAAATTATATTTGAGGTGAAATTTGTGAACAATAGGTGAACAACTATTTTTCTAAAAAACTTGAGATGTTTACAGATAGTCTAGTGTCAGATTTGAAAGATATTCAGAGTCTTGCTCCAGTTAGGGTTGGGTTTTTTGTTTTGCTTCAGGCTTTGTTTGAGTTGCATTTTTTGGTGGGTTTTTTCACTAACAACTTGGGTAATGGAATGAAGAAAATACCCACATACAGTGAGCTTGGCAAATTGGGGAGAGAGTGCAAAAAAAAAAGGGAAATGAAAGTTAATCCAGAAATGAGAAAGAGACACACAGCATGGAACATGTGAATGCAGTTCAACCACTATTATGAATATCAAAGCTAAGTAAAACACAGTTCAAGAAGGACAGGAAGCTGCCGGAGAGAGTCAGTGCAGGGCCACAAAGATGATGGAGTGGAGCATCTCCTTTATGATGAAAGGCTGAGGGAGCTGGGGCTCTTCAGCTTGGAGGAGACTGAGGGGTGACCTCATCAATGTTTACAAATATATAAAGGGTAGGTGTCAGAAGGATGGAGCCAGGCTCTTCTCAATGATATCCAGTAATAGGACAAGGGGCAATGGGTACAAGCTGGAACATAAGAGGTTCCAGAGAAATACAAGGAAGAATTTCTTCAGTGATGCTGATAGAGCGCTGGAACAGGCTGCCCAGATGGGTTGTGGAGTCTTCTTCTCTAGAGACATTCAAAACCCATCTGGATGAGTTCCTGTGAGACCTACTCTAGGTGGTCCTGCTCTGGCAGGGGTTTGGACTAGATGATCTTTCGAGGTCCCTTTCAGCCCTTGAGATTCTGTGAAAAACTTGTGAAACTGAGATCAATGGAAAGCAGGAGAACAAATGTGGTTTGGATGCATTTAATATTTTCTTTTCTTTTTAAAATAAGCCTGAGTGGTATTTAACACAAGTACTTATGTGGATTGGAAATCATGCCAAGTTCCTTGATGACAAAATCCAGCCAATACTGGACAAGGCAGGCTCTTCGGTGAATGCTGGGGTAAGCACTGTCATGGGTTCAGAGATGTGAATAAGTGAGTCAACTTCTGATAGATACTTGCACAAGCTCACTTCCACTGATTTCAGTGTGTGGTGAGACTTAACTCAGTCTAGTAGCAGTTTCTTTGGCACATGTCAATGCTTCCTATCTGACATTTTATTAACCTTTTTCTTTCAAAAGCTTGAATTCTCTCGTGCTCTAGTAATGCTGATTCTGGAGAAGCTGGCTGCTGATATTCCATGCCTGTTGTATGATGATACGCTCTTCTGTCACCTTGTGGATGAGGTACTTCTATTTGAGAGAGAGTTATACAGCGTTCATGGTTATCTCAGCAGCTTACCCAGTTGCATGCATATTCTGTCAGAAGAATCCTGCTTCCAAAGGTGGCTGACAGTGGAAAAAAAATGTAAGACTTCCAGTGGATTTTGTTGGCCTTTGTATTGCATGGTCAGAAAGAAATCATATGTATACTTGACACGAACAGCCTTCTCAAAGAGGATAGGTCACTTGGACAGGGCTACTCATAAATACACATTTTTTTTAATACTCTGTAATAATTTTGGCTAAAAACTGGTTAGTCTCTAATAATGCTTCTGTAATTTGTAGGATTCTAGGCCCTAAGCTGTATTGAATCCATTAGGCTTGTTTTTAGACAAATGTTTTATTTATGTGTGTGTAGACAAGGGTGGGCTTGAAATTGAAATGGGGGAAGGGTATTAACTTTTGAGAAATTAAGAGGAAGTATATTGGAAAGGAGCAAGCCAACTATTTAACCCCAAAACAACCAACCAAAAAATCACTCAATTAACTCTGACACAGTCAACAACGTGGCAGATGCAGATATATTGAAGCTGGTTTTGTGGGAAGCAGTCAGCATGAAAATGTAAAATGTAACTTAAAAGAGTGAAGACTTTTAGGTTCATATTATTTTAGAGGAGTTCTTGTTGTTTTTTTCTTTTTTCTAATTAAAAACTCAACAGTTCACAAGTTCTGTGCATTTCAGTTGCTCTCCAGAAAATGGACTCTATGCTTTCCTCAGAGGCTGCGTGGATATCACAATACAAAGATATCAGCGATGTAGATGAGATGAAAGTCCCAGACTGTGCTGAAACTTTTATGACTCTGTTGTTAGTTATAACAGGTAATTACTAATCTGTCAGCATTGCTCTTGTTTGTAATGAATAGTAAGAAACCCCACAGCTAACAGATTTCTTTACTAAATAAATAATTGATCCACTGTCAGCAGTACCTGCCAAATAATGTTGGAAAGTTGTGATGTTTGCAGTTGCTTTCCTGTGCATTTTGTATTTTGGACAGTAACTAAAGTCTGAATAATTGTAAGCTAGTGAGATGTTTACAAAATAATGATTAAATCATTTGGGTATTTAGCATATTAAAATTTGTTCATACTTGAGAGAATATAATTTGTTACAATGCAGTAATAAAAAAAATCCTAGTATTCCTTTGGAATCTGTGATGATTCAGAAGCTATTAAGTAATGTCTGCTTTCTTGGAACAGAAAATAAGAGCCAGGTCAGTTTTTCGGGAGACACTTGATTGCATTTTCAATGGCTTGATCTCACTCCATGTGAGTGTGCTTTGGGGGCCACGCTGGATGGTGTGGTATCATCACAAGCTGCTGTATTAGAAAGTATTAGAATGCAAAATTGCACTCAGGAGGGGGAAGAATGTCCTTTCTCTGCATGTTTGGCTTTTGCATTGAGTGGTTTCCCTGAAGCCATTAAAGTATGTCAGCTGTTGTAAGTACTACATGATGTTCTCCCAGGCGTAGGGCTGTGTAGTAAGACGACTGTAATGTTTCTTTTTTAAAAGCTTTTCTTCGGTGTTGGAAAAACCTCAAAACATTTTATTAATGTCTTTCCAGACAGGTATAAGAATCTTCCAACAGCTTCTAGAAAACTACAGTTCCTGGGCCTGCAGAAGGAATTAGTTGACGATTTCAGGATACGATTAACTCAAGTAATGAAGGAAGAGACCAGAGCTTCCTTGGGCTTCCGATACTGCGCCATCCTTAATGCTGTTAACTATATAGCAACAGTGTTGGCAGACTGGGCTGACAATGTAGTAAGTAATTATTGTACTTAAAAAAAACCACAACCCCACAAATTAACCCCAAACCTCCCAGAAAACTGAGAAAAGACTTTGGATGTTTGTTTCGTAACATTTACTTTCTTTTTGGTACTGTTTATTTAAGTGTATTCAAAAGAATTAATTACTGAAAAAATAGAATGAGATGTAAACTGAGTTAATCCAAGATGTATAAATAACAACTGATTATTGTTTGAGATCTAAGATATATGGATTATAAACTTTCTAGGGAAATGCAAAGAGGATGCCTGAAGGATGAAATAATCTGAACAGATAAAAAAGCTGTCTTCTTTACATGGTTTGTATTGTAAAAACATAGGTAGTTCATTGTGGGGGCCTCTGAGGCAATATTGAGAGCATTGATGCTGCAGTGCCTGCGGTCGCCTGTGCAGGATGCTTGAACTGCCCCCATGGCAGGTTAGCTCAAATGTTTCCAGCATGGCTATCCACATTGCAACACAGTTTTAGTGTTGCTCAGAAAAGCCACTGGCTGATAACTGGGAATTGGGCATAAATTCTTCTGCTCTCTAAGAGCCTACATGGTGTCATGGCTATTCTGCAGCATTTTGGCTTTTCTGTGGTTATTGGTACAAAAGGTAAAAAAAAAAAGTGTTGCACAGAAAGTGTGTAAAATAGGTATTGTGTGTGAGATGGGCAGCTTCCAAATTCTTTCTGTCTTCTGTGGCTGTGGCAGAGAATAATCTCGATGCGCAGCCTTCTTCTTGTATAGCTGCATCTAACTAAGCATCTTGATCTGCTTAACAGCAGAACCAAGTTGTCACTACTGACACATTAAACTTGATCCATTTTCTTGGTGTTGTCAATCCAGCAAATTAATGAAAGGTTATTTATAAAACAAATTACAACTTAGAATTCTAGTTTGCTTTTGCAAACATTAAGAAGGTCAGAATCAGATATTTTTAAAACATTCTGCTGTGAATCTTAAAGTGTCTTTTTAGGTAATGGGAATAGATGTAGAGAAATACTGTCTGCTGTTGTATCTGAAACCTGTATCAGTTCCATCAGTGTTTTGTTTTTCAGTAAATTAGGACCGTTGGGAAAGGCAAGAAAGTATTTTTTAAACGGTAACATTTTCAGTTTATAAATGCACCAGGAGAGTGTCTTCCAGAGCCTTGCCTGGTAAAGTACCAATGGAGTGTTCAAATGGTAAGGGGAATTTTTGTAGTATTCATACCTGGTTTTGTTTCTCTAGTTCTTCTTGCAGCTACAGCAGGCTGAACTGGAGGCTTGTGCAGAGAGTAATGCTGTCAGTAAACTGCAGCTGGGGCAGCTGGCTTCCATGGAGAGCTCTGTCTTTGATGAAATGATTAACCTTCTGGAACGCCTGAAACACGACATGCTGACTCGCCAAGTAGATCATGTCTTCAGAGAGGTCAAGGATGCTGCAAAGCTGTACAAAAAAGAGAGGTGATTCTGTCTGTTAACCTTCTTCTCATATAGCAGCATCATTTCCTGTTAAAAATACGGAGGTAAATAAAGGCAGAAATAACTGACAGGGAAAAATATTTTCCTGAACAGTAGTGGGGCAGGGTTGGAAAATTCTCTTGCACAACACTTAATTCAAGACTATTTTAAATCTGTTTTCTGAGGTAGTTCCACAATTGGTGGGCCCCGTTATCTTAAAAACCGTAGGAATGAGTCCTGAAGCACTCTAGTTTGGACAAGAATTATTTTCTTCAGAGTGGTACTAAAGAGTTAATACAGAATGGCCTGTAATGACTGTTCTGTCTTCACAGACTCACGGGGCTTCTTGAGTGATTGCTCCTGAGTAGAAGAAAGGAATACAACAACTCAAGGATTTTCTAGATTAGAGGGGTTTCCTTGAACAGCATGTTCAGAGATTTTTGACTAAAGCATGAGTTTAATATTAAATGAAATTTAAACATAGCATTAGACGATGATTGCTTTTAGATTTGAAATGGGAAGGAGAACTTGCTCTGAACCGTTGTAAATGGAAAAGATTTATTTCAAGGATAATTTTAACTTCAGTTGTTGTAGTATGAATAATTTCTTTATAATGACTTCAGTGCAATCATTTCTTTCAGGTGGTTGTCTTTACCATCTCAAGCAGAGCAAGCAGTAATGTCCTTGTCAAGCACGGCTTGCCCAATGCTGCTGACCATCAGAGACCGCTTGCTGCAACTAGAACAGCAGCTCTGCCACTCGCTGTTCAAAGTCTTCTGGCAAATGCTTGCAGAAAAAGTGGATACCTACATCTATCAAGAGGTGGGTATCAGCAATGTGTGATCTGTGCAGTTCAGTGTGGGTGTCCATGACTGGCTTAAACAACAGATGCACCTCTCTGTGTTTGCAGATAATCATGGCAAATCATTTCAATGAAGGAGGAGCAGCACAGCTCCACTTTGATATGAATAGAAATCTCTTCCCTTTATTTTCACACTACTGCAAGAGGCCAGAAAACTACTTCAAGCAGTGAGTAGATGTCAAACTTCTGTCATTATCTCAGAAGTGATTGTTCAGCTGAATACACACATTCTACACATCATGTGTTCAGGAGTGCTCTGTGCAGTCACGATATCCAGAGAAATTAACTTACAGGAGGAATACAAGTAGCACAGACTTCCAAAACTGGGGCCAAAGAAAATACTCAAAGATAGAGTTAAACAAGAATACACTTTATTGTTAGAAGAAAGGCAGCTTTAAACTATGTTCCCACTCAGAATTGCCTTGCATAGCAGTCTAGTTGTTTTCGCTGATGAGAAGAAACTACTTTCTTCGATTAAGTCTTTTTTCAATTGCACACAGTCTTCTAAGGAGTCCAGTGCTAAGCTAGGCTAATTGGGGCAGAAAGCTTAATATTTTGAAGTCAATACAGAGCATGGCATTCAGTCTTGAACACTTGAAGTCAAAGATTACATATTGGCATTTTTTAATTACTCATGTAGCATCTTCAGGTTTAAGGGTTTTTTTAATAAAGGTAATTGATCTTTATAAATGTTTATAAAGGGAGTTTTTTATCTTTATAAAAGGTAATTGATATCTTTGTGGTATCGATTGTGCCCAGTGTAAGAAGACACAGATGCACAAAGGAACTGTAAAAAAATAATGCGTGCTGGTTATCTGTCCTATTTAAACTAGAATCAGTGTGACAAAGGCAGGGTATCTCTTTGCTCCCTAGGGACATTAATGAGGGAAAATGTTTAGATTCTAGAAATGATCTCTCCAACCATGTTCTTTAAAATACCTTAAGAAGTTCCTAATTATCTTAGGGGAAAATGTAGTTAGGGAAAGCTGGACAGATTAAGTGGTAAACTCCACTCTCTGTTTTTAATTCTGGTGGAAGAAGTAAAGAAGCAAAAGCCATGCTGACGCAAAATACTGGTGCTGATGAAATACACGGACGTGATGGGAAAAGCTGAGGCTGTAAGACCAAGTGTACTGTTTGCCTTGGTCTAAGCACTGCTTGCCAGTTCAATACTTATGATCCTTTCCAGAAGTTGAAGAAGGCTTTTTGTTAGTCACTGTGTGCACAAAACACAGTGGATCTTGTGGGTGCTTCTAGTACTAATCCGTGTCCCTCTTCCTTGTAGCATAAAAGAAGCCTGCATTATCCTCAACCTGAATGTGGGCTCTGCCTTGCTGCTGAAGGACGTGCTGCAGTCGGCCTCAGAGAAGGAGGCATTAGCACCAAACCAGCCATCTGCAACAGCAGCACTCAATGAACTGGGAGTTTATAAATTAGCTCAAAAGGATGTTGAAATTCTTCTCAATTTACGAGCTAGTTGGCCAAATACTGGAAAATAAAGACTTCTTCAGAAATGATTAGTAACTTGGTCTAGATTAGGTGTTTCCAACAGAAGCAAAGCAAATGTGTTGTAATAGGCTTAGGTTATTTTTCCAATAGTGTACCCTGAAGAACTGCTTTACTCTCATCTTATGCCTTACTCTATACATTAAAACAAAAATTCAGAATGCTTCTGACTTGGTTCTGAACTGCACACATTTTCCCCAGCCCCCATCAACTGCCTGGAGAAGCTAAACCAGTCATCTCTAATGAAGATGTCATCCCTGTCAGTGTTCTGTGTTGTAACATCAGTGGAAGGCAGAGTGTGCTTACAGGGGGAAGACACCCACATACAGTAGGGACAGCTCTTCCCCTAAACACAGGGGCTTTACATCTCTACATCCTGGGTCAGGGATGTTCTGTATTAACAGGTGTGAACACACACCACGGAAGGAAGGAATGTGTCACTCAGTATGAATAAACACAACAGGTTTTTTTCTTTGCTGTACCAGAGTTTGTCCTAATTTCTTTAAAAGTTTCTCCTCAAATACTATAAGTTTCAAAAGGGCACGTGACCTGACACTGGCACCTTTCTTCAGCTGTGGACATTTGTCATAACTGGAAGCTGGTCTTTCCTTTAAAAAAAAAAAAAAGCCAAGTGCCTAACCCTGCCAGAAAACAAAACCAACTTAAGAAACAGCTCCCATCCTAAAGTTCATTTGATTCAGTGATAATGAGCCCCATATGGTACAGTAAGCTACAGACTGAAAGGAGAAACTCTTGCAGTTGCGTAGAAGAGTTCTCTGCTCTTTTTTTAACCATTTAGTGTGTTAAGCAATTCTCAAATGCTACTCGTCCAGTGTCTTCAACACATTCTTGTCCTTTTTCCTTTTCAGCTGATTGCTCAAACAGGGCAGGGAAACAATAAAAAGCCAGTACTGCTTAAACTCAGCTACCACAGCTGACAAACCAGAATTGAGCAAGAGGACTATTTTTAATAGCAAATCACTGCTCAAACTAATACACAGCCCAGCTCTCCATCATCTTTTTCTTCCTAAAACAGAAGAGAATTCTAGTTAGATAACAGTGAGGATAATTAAGGACTGCAACCATTACAAAAAAAAAGCCCCTAGAACTGTACCTGGACCATGAGAAATTATTCTAACAGAGCTTGTTGCACCCGTGGCTGTGTTACTGCCTTGGGCAAAGATGACAATACTGTTGCACAGTTTGAGATCCATATTTGAGCCCCTGGGCTACTGAATGGCCAGCTGTCTGACCTGAGGGGTGGGTGGGTAACCTGAGAGGTCTGTGTGGAACAGATCCTGGAACTGAGATGGTGGAAGAAAACTCCCAAGTTTGGGTCAGGTTACAGCAAGCAGTAACAGACCTTTGTGATGCCAAGGTGTTAAGCTTAAACTAGCAAGTCCTTTAATTATACAGTTTTGTAAATGAAAACTAAATCTCAGTAAAATAGTTCCTGTGCATATCCTCCCCACACACAAACTCCTCCCCCTCTTTCAATTAAACTTACACTTCTTCCTTGAATATGTCCAGTGTGATATTCTCATCGTCTCCAAGCTGCAGACCTTCAGTGCTCAGTCCCAAAGTTTTAAGAGCTGAAGTTAAGGAAAGAGAATTTCCTATGCAAGTCATTGAAAGAGTAATTCAATATCTTAAAGTGGCCGAGACACAGTAAAAGGTGAACATCATATGTAACTTTAAAATATGCAACTTTTTTGCCTTTCCAGGTTCCAGGGGGCTGGACTATATGAGCTTTCGAGGTCCCTTCCAACCCTTAAGATTCTGTGGTTCTGTAGTAGGTACTGGCAGGTATGTGGGCAGTTTTAAAGCGTAAACACCCGTAGCTTTGAAACCATTTAAATAAGGCTGTGCAAACACACAGCTGAGGCTGAGCTGCTCTGCGGGGAGACGCACCTTCTCTGTGCTGCGCTGGCGTGATGTGGCCTTGCCCGACCACATCCAGGAGGCTGAACATGGCCGCCAGGTTGGTCTCGTCCATCAGGTTCGGGTACTCCCCCTCGGCTCGTTTTCCCGCCTTCACCCTTTCCAGCGCCTCGATCAGGAACTCGCGCGGTCGTTCTGCAACCGAGCGAAACCTCAGCGGGCGCCCGGGGGCCACGACGTCCCGCCCCTCCCTCCCCGCCCCGCTTTCCGCAGCCGCCCGAGCCGAGGCGCGGTGCGGGCCCCCGCCGCCGCCCGCCGTGGCGCACCGGGGCGGTGGTAGAGCAGCAGCTCTGCGAGGCGCTGGAACAGCTGCGGGACGCGGTGGTGCCGCAGGTAGTCGCGGCTCCGCTGCTCGCCCGCCGCCATGCCGCGTTGCCGGGAGACGGCGCGCGCCGGCCGTTACCCCCGCCCCGCCGCCAGCCCGCGTGAGGCGGCGCCGGCCCCGAGGGGACGCCCCGGCCCCGGGGCTCGGGCTCGGAGCCGGCGGGGAGCGCCCGCGCTCAGCTCGGGGCGGCAGCCGAAGGGCGCCGGGTCCTCAGAGACTTCGCGGCAAGAAACGAGCTCTCCTGGATGGCACCGCCGCAGCGCTGCGACAGAAAATCCGGCCCAGCGACCAGCTTGTACCGCTGAGGCGTTAACTCGGCGCCAAAGCGACTTACACAGAATCGTGTCTCACATTCTCGCAAAGTCTTCTCCACGTCAGCCGCGTTGCCGTTACGCGGTCATGCGGTCTCAACACCTCTTGCCTCTTCCCTTCCCTCTCTCTCCTTCCTTGCTCAGGGGTCCTGGGGAGTCCCAGGAACGCGAGCGGAGGCCATAAGGCTCAGATGTCAGTTCGTGGGATATGGCCCTATGGGCTCTGGTAAGTAAAATCCGTGATTAGCAACTCAGAGTGGGAAAGGTTACGTTTAAAAATCATTATTGAGGCTTGCAGCATAACCTGTGCAAACAGAAACATCAGAGAACCTTCTTATTTTACTGCCCCCTGTGAGTAAGACAATGAAGTGTCCCACTAAAACACCAAAACAACACAACAAAAATGCAAGCAAATCTACAAAGACATAACCATCTGCCATCAATTAAATACAGACAATGATAACTGAGCATATAGGAAAGAAAAAATATACTCCCGAGGGAAGTCTAGCACTAAACACATTTAACAATTTGCCCAAACTAAAATAGCACAAAACATTAATGGAATTCACCTTTTTTTTTTGGTAGACAGAGGGAGAAAGGCCGGATCCCAAAGTGCTTGCTGTGCCTTTTACAGTGGAGGCCCAAACACAACAGGGTTCTGCAGATGCAGCCTCACAAGTGCCAAAGCAGAGGGTGTCAATCAGTCCCTTCTGCCTGCAACCCTGCTGCTGCGGCTCAGCCTGTGCTGGCTTGCAGCACCCTGGGAGCCCCTCATCCACTCACCTTCAGCCTCTCCACCTGCCCCTTGGCCTGCAAAGCTGCTCTCTTTCTGGTCAGCACAGCTTGTTCTGTGATGAGTCACACTTTCAGCTGTAGGCCTCTGTTTGATGGACCTAATGAGGTTCCTGTCAGCCCAATTTTCTAGGCTGTTGAGCTCCCTCTGAAAGACAGCTCTGCTCTGCCCCTACTATATCACTCACCTCCCTACCCCACTATCCATGAACCTGCAGCCCATCTCAACATCCAGAACTGCCTTAGTATTAACCCCTGGGCATGTTACTGGTTAAAAACCAGACTGCTGTCCATCAAACAGCTGTCCCTGGCTCTCTGAGCCCTGCCTGCTGTAGAGATGATTTTCCACCCACCTTGTAGTGTGTGCCTGAAATACATCTCTCTCCAGTTTCTTGTAAGAATACAAAAGCAGGTGGTGTCAAAAGCCTTGCTAAGGTCAATGTAAACAGCATTCTCTGGTCAGCACCTGAAGGCAGTCATTTCATCACAAGCAGCAGGTAGGTTGGTCAGCTAGTTTCATCTTGGTAAATCCATGTTGTCTGGACACAGCTTCTAAGGAGAGTTTGTTCCATAATCTGCCTGGGACTGAGGCTGGGCTGAGCAGTCTGTGATTCCCTGGGTCATGCTTGAAAATGGGCATTGCATTTGCCTTTTCCCAGTCCTTAGAAACCCTGTACCCTACTCACCGTGATCTTTCAGGGATGATAGCAGCCTTGTAATGATAGCAGCCTGCATCCTTGAATCCAACCCAGCTTTTCCCACAGGCTGGTATAGATCATAGAATCACAGAATGGTAGGGTTGGAAGGGACCTCCAGAGATCATCTAATCCAACCCCACTGCAAAAGCAGGTTCACCTAGATCAGGTGACACAGGAACACATCAAGGCTATCAGGCTGGACTCTTATGTGGGTAGTACCTTCCTGCCCAGACTTTGTCCAAATATCTGAGCACAGACCTCTCCAGTAAAAACCTGAAGCAAAGGCAGTACCAAGTGTACCTCAGTCACTGCTCTGTCCTTTGGCAAGAAGTTCCCCCCCCTACATAGTGGGGCCCACCTTTTACTTAGCCTTCCTTCCATGTTAATGCACAGAAAGAGTCCTTCACATCCCTCACTAATTCCAACTCCAGCTGAGCTTTGGCTTTCCTAGTTCTGCCTCAGCATGCCTCAGCAGTGTGTCTGTATTCCTCCCATAGCCTATACACTTGCCTTTTGGATTTGATCCCAATTAGGAGTTCCCCTTTCAGCCATGATGGCCTTCAACCATGTCCACTCCAGTGCCTGCATATCAGAATAGGCTGTTCTTGTGCTTCAGCTATCTCCCCTGGGCCCTCCAGGGCAGTCTTCTGTGGGATACTGCCAACAAAATGTCTGCAGGAGACAAAGTCTGCTCTGCTAAACTCCAAAGCTGCAATCCAACTACTTGTCTTCCTCACCTCAGAATATTTATCTCGTAGCCACTCTAGCCAAGGCTGCCACCAATGTCAAGTGTTCCCTCCCTTATGTGTGAGCAGCACATTTGGCACAGCCAGATTCAGCTTGTTGAGCACTTCTATCAAGAAATTGCCCTTCATGTACTATAGAAGTAGCCCTGATCACTTGTGTCCCTATCATGTTGTCACCCCAGTCTCCTCTGCAAGAACAGAAGCCTGCAGTCACAAGGCTAACCCATGAATGTTTGGGTTTTTTTTTTTCATTTAGCTGAAAAACAAAGACTAAATAAACCTGCCATCAAAAATCATATACTGGGAAAAGTGAAAATATCAATCAGGACTTGGAAAAATACTTCCAGTTAATATTTCTGAGTCAAAGAGAAGTAAAAATAGCCTACAGAAAGACTAGTTTAATATCAGGAGACTTAAGTCTCTGACAGAACTGGCCATTTCCCATTTGACTGAAAACCCTAGAAACTGATTTCCTAGGCCTCCTGATGAAGTAAAAGGGAAAAGAAGGAACATTATCAGGAGGCTTAATTCTTTGAGATAGATAGTCTAGTTTGTCTGAATGTGGCTCTGAGCCCAGGGCTCTTAAGACCATGGATGCTTTTATTCTAGCAGTATCTGTAGAGCAAGTCATTGAGATCAGAGATCCACCTCCATAGCCTTTGTTTCTCCAACATGGCTCCCAGCCCTGAAAGAGACATCCTGAACAACAGCAAGACCAGGCACACAGTTAGGAAGCATGTGTGGATTATGCATCTGCTAGGACTTGTGTTACTGATGAGTAACCTCTGCCTTTTCCTGTATTTGACCATAAGTTCACATGCCCGTTCCACCAGGACTTGCTTCCATCAGTTCCCAGGAAGGAGGCTTGGAGCGCTTCCCAGAGTCAGCATAACTCTGCCAAACCTCCAAACATCTGCTTGTGGCTGCATCAACAGTTGGTGAAGGTGAACGTCAGTGTAGGTGGCTTTCCACAAGTGCCAACAATAAGACATGCTCTTCATAGAAGCTGCAATAACTGCACATGCTATAATACAGAGTGTGAGTTCTGAGGACAGTAGGTTTAGAAGATAACACTGTCCAGCCCATTCCACAGCTGTTGGCTATCTGTGGTGTAAAGGTGTTCGGGACTCCTCAAAAGATTAATGCTCGTGGAGAACATGTGAAGTGCTTGCTTCTGTGAATGAAAAAGAGAAGACTTCCAGTGGACAGTAGTTTCTCTGCCTTAGAAACAATGCAGAGAAATGGATTCAAAGGAAACTCTGGGATATCTCAGGGAAGGATCTGGAAATAAAAATCCAGTGAAATACCTATCGAGGGAAGACGGAGTGAGAAAAGCCAGTGATAAGGACTCGGGTGTCACCAACTCTTGGTGGGAACTGGGAATTATAGCCACCATAAAAGCTGGTTAATGAACAACATTGAAGACCAAACAATGAAGAAAGTTAGGTACTAGGAAAATACCCTAAAAAAGCCTTAGGGAGCATTTCTGGGAAAATGACTCTATGAGATGAGTCCTTGGGAGAGGAGCTCAATCACCATAATTGCTTTCTTCACATGTGGATCATAGGGCAGGAGGCCTGTAGTGCAGCTTCCTGCTCAAAGCAGGATCAGCTCTGAGGTCAGACCAAGAAACTTACAGCTTTATCCAGTCTGGGTTTGAAAACCTCAAGAGTTGGAGTTTGCACCTACTTGTTCTAACGCTTCACTGCCTCTGTGGCAGGGAAGTTTTTCCCTGGATCCAGACTGAACCTCTCTTTTATCAGCTTACGTCCGTGGTTTCTCAGCCCTGCACTGTGCAGCTCTGTAGAGCCTGGCTCTGCTCTCCCTGTGGCCTCATTGGCCTTTGCAGGCTGCCACTATGTCCCATTAAGCCAGGGCAAGTGGTGAGCTGGAGCCAGAGGTTCATTGCAGTGCTGATCCACTTTCTTTTCCCTTTTCACTTTCTATTTCCCTTTTCCTTTCTCGGCAACTTTGCAATGGATTTTGAAATCCAGTCTGGGTCCAAAGGCCCTGGACAGAAGCTCAACATGGAGAAGCTACTACCTTTTAGGCTTCACTGTCATTTAACACTTCACTGGCATTAGAAGCTACTACCTTTCAGGCTTCACTGGCATTTAACTACACATGAAAGGAGTATGGAATTGGAATATCAGCAGTGGAAGTCATGGGAGTGAGCGGTCCAGTAATGTGCTGGGGGCAAAGCAGAGGAGGCCTTACAGAGTTAAATGAAAGGCCCAACATGGAATCTGTTATGTCCCCAGGAAAAAACACACACTTGTCTGGCTCAAGGTCCAGGAGCATAGATGGAGCATTGTCTTTTCAATGTGTTTTTCCTTCAGAAGCATCAGTGCTCGGGGTGCAAAGCTGTGGGCCTTGGGAGCATTCTGTAAAATTACACAACTGAAAAACAGCTTTCTGCACCTTCTTGGGGCCTCCTATAATAATGAAGCAGCAAGCACAATGTGTTGGTATTAGTGTTCAGGCTATGTGATCCAAACATAAATCCTAAAGAGAATTAACATGGAAGGAGTAACTCAATCCAAGATGAAAAAAAAACCCCAAACACAAACCACCCCAAAACACACCACCCCCCCCCACCCCAGCTCCTTATGGGTCAAAATCAGAGAACACTTGAGAAAAAGAAAGGCAAGTAGTTGCAATTTAAGAGTGGGGCTGACCAGAAGGGAAAGTTTCTTGACTAGGTTGCTGACAGGATGTTCAGAACTAAGACAAAAGCCCCCTCTCTTCTGCATCTGTGGTGGGAAAGGCTAAAGGGTTGGGCCCGAGTGAACTTTTTCCAGTGACCCATCTACTCACCTGTGACCATCTCTCCAAACAGGCACCGACTCACTTTGCCCCTGAGAAGGGATGCGGGTTTCTCCCCTGCAGTGCTGTCTGCTGTGATCATTGCCTCCTGCCCTGGGGCAGGCAGTGGCAGCTGAGGCGTGGGATGCCAGGGGCTGGTGGCAGCTCAGGCACAGGACATCCAGGGCTGGCACAGCTGTGGTGCGGGATGCACGGGTCAGTGCAGCTGTGGCGCAGGATGCATGGGCCAGCGCAGTTGTGGTGTGGGATGCACAGGCTGGCACAGCTGAGGTGCAAGATGCACAGGCTGGCACAGTTGAGGTGCAGGACACGCAGGGCTGTGCTCCTGCGTCTCTTGGGCCATTCTATTGACATCACACACCACAGGTCTCTGTACCTGCAGCTCTAAATATGCTGCACCTATGCTTGATAACTGCTGTGAAAAACTAGTCTCTCATGGTGTCATATGAACTGTGTTACCGACTGCTTCAAGTTAACCAAACCCAGATTCAATTTCAGAGCTATGCCTTTCAGGTTTGGGAAATCCACCAAGGGCCAGCTGAATCTTGTGTATCACCTCAAATCCCTATGTCTGTCCTTACCCTCAAATTGACTTCTCCTGGATCCTGACTGTTATTTCCATCAAGTTTTCCCTAAAACCCTTCAGTTCCTTAAAGCTTCCCTTCACCCTTCTTTAGAGACAGACTAAATATTTCTACAGGTCAGCCATAAACAACAAAACCCCAATGTAGAGAAGAATCCAGCCCTTGTGCTTTGTGATGCCTTACAAATTGAGGACTTGAGCACATACACCATCTACCATGGATTCTCCCGTCAAGAAGCAAACAGGGACCTGCTGCTGAGCTGTCAGCTTTGTCTTTCTACTTAGGAAAGCAGGTTTTAGAGAGAGGTCTGTACTACTTTTGAATAGTAACTTTCAAGAGGTACTCAAGGAATAAAACAAGCATAAATGCATGAAATAAACATTCTTGTGTTCCAAAGTCTGAACCTGTTGTACAAATCTCCTCTAAATAATTCCGGAATCAGTATCAGCACTTCCTGACAGATCTGGAAAACAGATACTGGTTGCACACAGAAATGACACAGAAGCATAAAAACTGGAGTGCATGGAATAAGAAAGTTACAGAGTGATCTGCTTCCCTCTGAAACTGGTGCTAAAGCACGTTAGATAACAGAAGGAAAAGAGTACCTGCTACAAGAAAATACTTGTATAAGGAAAAAAGGGCAGGGGAAATCAACTCTAAATAGAGACCAGTTCATAAATCACCCCAACAAATCTGCAAGTGCTAAAAAAATTACTCAGATTGATATTTGAAAAATAAATTCAGTGGCCTTTGCTGGCCATGGGCAATGGATGGCAAGCAACTAATAACTTCTGGCTGCAGTATTCCAGTTTCTGGGCTGTAGCTTTAATGTCTAATAGCTGCTAGAAATCCCAAGAATCTTAAAAACACCATGTCACCCTTCAGCCGTACGTGGGCATCATCGCTCTGTCAGGTGAAACTTCAGTTACTTCATGAGGTTTGGGGTTTCTGGACTGGAAAAGATAAACTCAAGATTAAAACAAGAAGTTTTCAAAATATAAGCAGCTCAGACCAAGGCACGAATTGGACAGCAATGAGGGAGTTCAGGATTAGTTTTTGTGACAGGTATCAGAACACACAATACATTACCCAAGAAGCTGTTTGCCCAGAAGATGCAATTTCCCTCCGATTGCTGTTTCCCATAGCAGCACTGCCACTTGCCACTCCTTCCGTCCCCTTCCTGGTGTATGCTCACCAAAGTGCAGCTCACAGTCCAGATCTCTGGCTTTTAAAACAGACCATACCACAACCATGAGCATCTTCCCTATAGTATCTCCAGGACTGAGTTTCCAGACACTTTATAAAAGGAGCATAGAACTACATCCTCCCCAGATTTGCAGAAGAGGCTCCCTGCGAGAGACAGCAATCCTCTCTTCACAGCTGACCAGCCAACGAGCAATTTAAGCCTCATTTGATCTGTAACCGGAATCAGCTTTCCACAAGAACAAGAGCAAAGTTGTGTTTTATTAGTATTAACAGTAATTAAAAGACTGGTTTTAAATTTGTATTGGCCACTGAAGTGAGAATTCCTCAATCCAGCGGCTGCAGCAAAGTTAATTCTTCCCCTGATAAGGACTGAGATAATGCATTCAGCCAAGCAAAGGAATTCCAAAACTCTTTATCAGGGAAACCCCCTCAGTAGCTGATGGTCACAGGTGTCTTGATGTGTAAATACAGAAACTTTTCAGACACCAATGCCACAGGAGAAGGAACATGTGCACACACACACAGAGGCACACACACACACATACAGACAGGTGCACACACACACAGAGGCATGTACACACACACAGAGGCACACAAGCACACCCGTGCACACACTCACAGATAGGCACACACCTGCACAGACAGGTACACACACAGAGGTGCACACACACGCAGGCACACACCCGCAGATAGACACACACACACAGAGACACACACACATGCAGGTGCACACCTGCAGACAGGCACACGCACACAGGCTTGCACACAGGCTCACACACAGACACAGAGACATGTACACCCCCACGCCTCAGCCGGCACAGGGAGCCCAGCGTGTCCCCACAGCTGCCCCGTGGCCTGGCCCTGGCCCGGCACTGGGCAGCCCTGCCACAGGGGCCGTGTCTGCCTTGCACAGACAAATGATGACCAGCCCCATCAGTTTCTTACAAACATATAAATTATTTTATTTACAAAGCCATGTTACAAAAAAAAAAAAAAAAGAAAAGCAAAAACCCCAAAATACAATCGCTCACTAGAGAATATCTCCAGGCCCGGTGCTGAACCATGGCAGTATCAATCAGATACATGTTTGTTCTGTTTTCTCCTTTTTGAAACTGTAAGCCATAGAATTTACTATTTACACCTACTTTAGACATTTATTCTGCTTACAATTATCACAAGCATGGAATGAATTCTATTTGATACTGCTAATACATAAAGGTGCAGGACAAAGAATGAAAATACTTAGTGTTACAAAATATGGATTGTAGAAAAGAAATTGGCTGTACAAGTATGGCATTTTTTTTTCTTAGAATGATTGGACATGCTTTCTTCAAAAGTCTTCTGGAAAAGGTTCTAAAATCTGTAGTAGGAAAGCACAATATAGCAGGTGCAAATTCATTTCTGTGCAACAACAGTTATTTAATATATCCCATGACTGACCAGCTATGCAAAACCCACAGAGTTTTGTTAAAGTGCCATGGGTCAACAGCATAACAAAATATAAGGTGTAAATAGAAAAATTTCTTTTTTTCTTCTTTTTTTTAAAACAATAGTTCACTGAGAATCAGCAATAATAGAATATGCTGTATAAACTATTCTCTACAAAGGTCGATCAGCACTATTTACAATTGTTACATCGATACAAAAGAAGGCATACAAGTTATCCAGGTCGCTTTTTATGGCTGACGGGCCTATGCATTGCGGGTGTGGGACAACCAAAGCTTCTGCGCCTCTATTGCTGGAAACAAATCACAAGGTTTTCAGGCAAAGGTGGGGAAAAAACTGAAGTACGGAGTGAATGCTACGCCGATGGTGCCCCGCAGGCTGCTCCAGTCTGTAGCCTTGTTTCTCAAACGTTTGCTTCCGTTTCGCTTTTCCGGCGGAAATTTTTGATCCGTGTCATTAAATAATGATGCTTTGCCGAGGAAAGAACACTGTGGGGTTTTACTTCCTGCTTCACTTTCCTGAACTGCTGTCAGGTGTAAGCCAGTTGGAAAAAAACCCCCTGTAAGCAGCATTCAAAGGACAGGCTCCGTATTCCAGCTTTCCAGTTAAAAAGACGCATGGAAAGAGCTAAAGCTTCCTAAAACTACGACATCGCTCCTTCAGTCACTGATTAGCATGATTTCTCAGAAGCAACCACTGAATCTCACAACCACTGTTCTCCCTCACTGACTAGAAATAGCAGTTTGATTACAGAGGATGACTTTGTTACTGAGATTTTAACTCCTGCAGTTTTATAACTCAAAATAAATTAAAAAAATCAACATAGTACTGCTCCTAAAACTGAACAAGACAAAAATTGTGCAAAAATAACAAAGATATGTACACATTTTTTCAGTCTGAAGAAATGTACAATAAAAACATAATTCAAAGAACATTTTAAAAATATAAACATTGCTTAAACTTTCCTAAGTTTCATACTGTTTCTGAAACTATACCGGTCAGTTAGCTCTGAAGTATAGCAAAACATAAATTATTACAAAATTAACACTATAAAAATTTATTTTAAGAATATTTCTAAACTTTTTTTCAAAGGGTCTAGCCTTGTTTATAATTGCTTAAACATTTTTTGTCTTAAAATTTGCCTTAAGCCTTCTTTTTTTAAAAAAGAAAGTAGTAATAATCTCCCTATTTGCAGTCTCTCGCCTTTCCCCAAGATGTAAATAAACCAGCATATAAGTGCACTTTTAACACTGTAGAAATAAAAATTAACTCCTCTGTACTATTGTTCCAGTACCTGGTATTGGCTTCCTGATTATAAAATCTATATTTTTATTAAAAAATTATTCAGTAATCCTATAAGAAACACTGTCAGTGCAATTCTATTAATGCAAGCCAATCTGCTCAACTCCTGTCCTTGCAAACCCAAACCGGTCACCGAGGTTACCAGGCGCCACGATCTTAAGGGTCTGGAAATCCACCGGGATACGGGGATTTGGCCTGCCGAGCCCCTGGTAACATCAATTCCAGTTTGGTGCAAAAAATCCACTGTGCATCGATTGAAGTACAGATTCCTTAAGAGCCTGATCCTGGAAGAGGCCGAACACTCAGAATTCCCACTGAAATCATTAAATGCTGTAGGTACAGAGCACCAGTCAGGATTAGTCCCTAAAGTTGCAGTGCCCCGGCTGTTTGCGAATTATTAAGAAATGCACTCGATTTTTATCCATAGGACAAGCTTAAATACAGAATTACTGTAATTTTTAATTCATGAAAAAATTTGGAGAACCTTTAAAGAAACTCAACTCGTGATCTAGATTTCTTTTTGTTTTGGAATGTCCGCTGTGTTCTGGTAAGGAAACAAAGGGAGCATTGCAACACTAACAGCTTGAAAAGGCAGGAAACATAAGCAGAACGCACAGATCAGTGGCAAATACAAGTGAAAAACTAAACAAATCACTATTACAGTTTTCTGTAAATTTAATTCTCTTTAAAACCACAAATTCATAAAAGGTTAAATCCATCTGCAGGACATAGAAAAGAAAAAACCCTGTGGAGTAGGGCTGCTGAGAGCTAGAGATTATAGGCTGGTTCCTTTTCCTTGTTATGGAAGAGTCCTTATTCTACCAGTCCGGTTTGATGTCTTCTAAAAGAGAAACCAGAGCCAGGTTCAAAATCACACAATGGCTTTCAGAATAGAATACTTTAATAACAGAACTCAAAGCAGGAATTTGTTTCGAGTCCCTGAACTAATTTCCCTCCCTGTTTACTGATTACATTAGACCTTTAAGGAAAGGAACTGCTTTGAATAAACAGCGTATTTCCTTTTGGGACTGTCTGATTTCAGTAAGCTTTGGTGAATCTCATGTTCATTAACGTTGTGTCTCATTACAAGTAAAGAGCAGCAATTAGACGACAACTCTGAAGAATCTTTTCCTCTACACAGCATGTGTTCATGCACAAGGATCCCCACACAGCATACACGTTGTCACCTTCCCTTAATAAAATGCTCTAGTTACTCAGTATTTAAAAACCACCGCATACTGAGGTCTTGAAGTGTTAACACATTCAGGCACCTAAAAGCACTATGAAGACAAAAACACTTGATTAGTTACAAACCTAGAACATGAATAAAATCTGGAGAAAACAAGCTTTTAATACATAACTTCTACTAACAGGCACAAATAATTTGACTGTAAAACTACCATTCAATTAACATTTGCTAAAAACCAAGTCTTTTTTGTAGAGAAAAGTAAAATTTTAACTAAAGCAACAACAGTTGGAAAAAACAGGCATGTTTTTACAGATACAAGCCCCTGTTTAGGTCTCAAATGGATGCAGCAAAATCCAGATTGAACATGAACTGAGCACAGTTCATCTGAGTTTAACACGACAGGGGAGCACAGCCAGGCTGAGAGCAGCCATCAGGCCTCCCGGAGGACCCCGAGCACAGCATCCTCCAGCAAACAGCCCAAAGAAACCACCTGTGAAACCAAAACAACCACGGGGCATCTTCATCTCCCAGCCCAGTAAGGAGAACCTGCAGCTGCAGGTGCCTCTCCCCAGGGCCTGGCCGGGCGCACCGGGCAGGGTGGGCGGTAAGGCCATGGCAGCGAGCCCATCACGGGGTCAGCCCCATCGGCCTGCACGGCACAGTGCCTTGTTCTCACCCACCACTCAACCCCAGGGCTGAGTTAAGGGCCCCTCTTCCTTCTGTTAAGAAAGAATCATATTCTCCTCCTCTCCCTCCCCCTCAGACAAGCCCTGACTGGTGACACAGACCAAGCGGACCACAGCAATTGCTCTGTGCCCACACTCAGCTTGATGGCTGCAATCCTACCTCAGGCTGCATCATCAGAAGTCTGTCATTCTGACTTGTATTTGTGAAAACTTGCCTGATTTTTTCAACTATACACCTCTAGTGTAGAGCAGAGACTGTCTCTGCCTGCAGACCTTGCGCTGCCTGGACTCCCAGATTATCATGGTTGTTACAACACTACTGTTAACAGTAAGACAGCTCAGGTTCCTCCAATAACATCTTTACTGACACAACACATAACTGCAGATCCACTTTTTGTCACTTAATTAATAACACCTTTATAAAGAAATATTATAGCACAGTTTAAGACTAAAATTTTTTGAGAGACTGTTCAGTTGCTAGATTGGAGCTGAAAGCCATCAACAAAGCAGCTCGGGTTTCTTTTAACAGTGATAAGAATTTATTGGATAGGTAATCATTACTCATGGTTCCAAATACTAAAATCCTGTGTTAGAATTGAAAAAAAGCTAATTAATAAAACTTAAAACATTTTGATTTTCTTTTGTTACTGTATCCTGAGAAACATATTTTTAACAACAAAAAGTTTGTAGGGCTTAAAACAAGCAAATACTTCTATTTATTAGAAACTTATGGAAACGGACAGCTGAAAAGCTCACCAATAGCCTCTGTTTACAAAAAGCTGACACAAAATTAATGTTTTGTACTGTTAGGTTTTCCCCATGGGATGTAGGCAACAGATCCCCACAAGCTCTGCACCATGGGTAGTGTGTGTTTGATACTAAATACAGGAGCAGGAGGTTAAAGCACTTCAGCTCTACACCATGTGTGTTGCTGGCAGCTGGATGACTGGTTCACCCCAGAAAATGACCGTCCCTACGAGTATGAAGGAACTTTCCCCTTTTCTCCCTTCAGAGCAGTGTATCCATACATGTACTGCTCTGCAGGCAGCACCAAGAAAAACAAAAATAAATGTAGTGTTTGGCAGTGCACCTCAAGATGCGAGCGATTCACAACATTTTTAATGGGGATACCGTTGCGGGTTATCTTTTGACCATCACCACTGTTTTTCTGCTGTGTCTACACTGCAGCAACAAAGCAGCACAGCCATTTAGAGTAATTGCTCCTGTAAAATTTAGCCAGAATACATAATGGAATTCTAAAATACTGACTGGCTGTACAGAAAAATGCTCGGGGAATTTTGTTTACTTGTGACTACAACTTGCTGAGGTAGGAAACCTTTTCACACCAAGGGTCTTGATAGCGAATTCTTGATAACCTACTCAACTTGGAGAGTCACACAGTAGGGGTCATATTAAAGTAATATGTCCCCCAGACAGAAGAGGGCCAGATCACAGGTCAAGCACTCGTCCTCACAAAAAAGCTCAGTTACAAAAAGCTGAGGCCAGACTGGCAGTCTGTGCAATAAACAGGTATGGTGGGAACACTACAGATTTCTCAGAGTCTAACAACTCTGATTGTGCTTTGCATGGTTACGCTTTCAGATTAGTTTCTTTGTGTAGTCAGTGCCCTGTCTTCTTTGCCCTGTTTCTGTCTTCTCTTTGCTGCTTTCCCTTCTGGCCTATTTTTACATGCTGTCCCTCCTATGCCAGTCTGTGGACTCTGCTGTGCCATCTTGTTGTGCAGAGGAAGCTGGATAGAAAACCCACACCAGCTTAGCTGGATGCTGCACAGGCAGTTTCTGCTGCTGTTTGAGTTTCTATCACCAAAGCAACAGCCAGTGAGCAGCACATAAGCCAACCTGACGCATGTCACAGGTAGTGGAAAAGCAAACAGAAAACTTGTTATTCACAAATCTTGGAGGGGAAAATAGCTGCAAAAAAAAATAAGTGAGAGGAGAAATCTAGTATTAGTTGACCAAAAGAAAGCTTCCATAAAGAACTACATTCATAAAGAAATTGTATTCTAAGGTTTTTCAATATAAAATTCTTCAAAACCACTAGCAGACTATTTCAGGACACTTTTGTTTTAAAGCAACTTACTTGTCTGTTGTGTACTGGGTTTGATGCACTCGAAGGACTGGATTGTGACAGAGCTACACTGCTATTTTTTCCAATCTGAAAGACATCAATTGAGCAGCGTTGAGAGGCATATTTGTCAGTTGAATGCTGATGCTGCATGGTTTTCCCTTTCCTGTGTAAAGTGGCACTAATTGCTTTCATTTGGAACACAGGTATTTTGCTATTGCAAAATATAAACTTCAGACAGAATCATAATTGTCTTTCAGACCCCATAGACTTTAATAAACCCTAAAAGGCTCAGAAATACTATCACAGGTCAGAAGACAACATAAGAAAGTGTTACCAAGGGAATACAGGTTGTAAACCCCCAACTCTCTAGACTGAGATACTAGTTTTTGTAGTTATTGGCATCACTTAGTGCAGCTACTCAGGAACTGAGAGAGCACAGTTGCTCAAGGTCACAGGCTCCTCCCCAGAGACCTCCCCACCTGGAGTGACCAAGCACCATGGCACACCCTAAGTTACTCCATTTTGTTCCGTACAGAGGCTTAATTTATTACTGCTCAATAAAGTACACACTCGAATAAACAAACTTCAGAGGTTTAAATTTGCAATTGTATCAATTTACTGCATTAGAGAAGCTCTTTGGGAATGAGTGTAAATTCACAGAATAGATGCACACATTTTAAAAGTACTTAGTTAAAACATTGCAATACTCTAATCTGTGTGTTTCAGTGTGTAAGAGATTAGAGTATGCTACAAGAGCAGTCTATACAACAACCAATAACCACACTGTAGGTACTTCTGCTGCCATACAAAAGAGGAGACAGCTGTTGAGTCACAGGAGTAATTCCTTAGAGGCTACAAGGCTGATAATGATCAACCACAGACACCTGCCTACAAACAGAGATGACTGGACTTTGAATAGTTATTCACAAGGTCAATGTGAATGTCAAGTAAAGTCAACTTCAGCCATTTGATGGAGAGGTAGCAAGGACCTGTCTTCTAAACACTGAGAAATGCAGTTACACTTTCTCACTGAAGGGATGGGCCTGGGGTGTTGGCTGGCAGGGCTGTCACCAACACCACTCTTCTCCTTTCCTTCTGCAATATCCTTTGTTGTTCTGCCCTTTCACATCTGTAGTAAAAGGTCTCTCCCTCTCCTCACTGCCCTTTCTCACACACTGACTGTTTAGAACTGTTCTCAGCTCACATTCTATCCAGCAGAAATGTTGATGAAGTTTTTATTTACTGTCAGCTCTGAAGGCAGCTCCCATGGTGCACAAGGACGAGAAGGGCAGGCCAAGGCCTATCCTGTTCTCTTTACCTTGCTGTTCTGCCTGCCCCAGCTGCTCTCTAGGTAGTAACATGCTTTTTCTTCAATACACAAATCTTGACTATAGATAAGCAGCCTCATAACCCCTTTCCTGGCTGTTCAGGACACACCTGCAAACCTTTCTTCTCCACATCTGCCATTATAACATTCACAATGGAACACATGTCCATCTTTTACACAGAAAACCAGCCTCTCAGAAGGCACTGCCGGGGCTCCCAGAGCAGTGAGTGGGAGCGTTCTCCCTCCTCAGTCAGGCCAGCCCTCAGCGGCTGCGCTCACAGCACTGTGCAGGGCTGCAGTGCGGTGCCCACCGACGGAACATGTACAGCACTCAGCCAAAAACATAAGCAAGCATTCCCACCCGTGTTGGCTCTTTAATGGTGGGGACATAATTTCAAAAGGATTTGGCTGAGGACAAGACTCCAATCCTTTTTCCTCTTTTAAAAATAAAGTATGGTCCAAAACGCAGCGGTTAACACTTGCAGTTACTGTCTATCCAGGCCAGACTTCAACTAGGAAAAAACGTACCTGAGCCTATCACCATTCACTTGATCTTCTGTGTTCTTCATTTAATTTACCCTATTACATCAGAGAATAGGTGCCTAGATTTTAAGTAGTACTGATTTTTTTGGTGGAATTTTCACTGTGATTGGATTTCTCGAACACAGCAAGTCAAAGCAGCACAGCTTAAAAGTGATTTCAAGTCTCGTATTTCTCCAGAGCTTTAATAGTCACATGTAGAGTATGTAATATTATTTGACCTGTATGCTTAAGTGGGTACAAATTTAATTTATTTACAGCACAAATAAACAGTAGGAAATGTCTATTTTCTTTTGCATACAATTCAGTATCCTTGTCACAAAGACAATTAGCTGCCAGCCAGACATCTGAAATACAATCAGCCCCACTGCACCTCCAATTCTGATTACTAGCATAGCTCCAGTGAGGAAAATGTGACCAACTGTAACATATATGCTCACACACATATATGCATGGATACATACAGATGTGTATGGGCCTGTACATGCATATAAACACATTCTCTTGTAAAATCTGTATTTCTTTATACTCATTAAATATATTTAACCTTTTACTTAAGGAAAAAATATTAGTGTGAATTACATATTTACAAATATTCTGAAAGGCCTCTGATTGATTCTTTGTGGTTTATTTACTTCCATTACCATGCAACACGTTGAAATATGTCACCAACTGGAACAAGAATGTCCCACAGGAACAGATTTAATCACTAGAAGAATCAGAGTTTGAACTCGGAATCTCCTGCGTGTATCTGTAAGAGCTTCCCAGGCTGCACTGGCTGCAGATGGACTCTATGTACTGTGATACAACCCATTTCCTGCTACTCATGTCAGTACCAAAGTAACTGTACTTACTTTTCCTTGCCATCTGAGATCACATATCTCAGGGAAATTTAATCCTGCTGGGCACATACATATTTCAAAAATCAGATGTGTGACAGAATGAAGAATTTACAGCATCCTCCACTGACTTCAGTGACTTAAAGAATGGTTCTGATTGCAGGACACATTTAAAAGGCTTCAAAACGAAAGACAATGCAACTATCCATTTTTAAAAGCCAAACAAGTCATCTCGGTCACACCTCTGCTGGAAGTAGGAAAGAGAAAATACACCTGCTAAGCCGTTCTTAAGACACCTTCATTCTGTCTGCTATACCAGTTTCAGAATCCATTTACTCCTTTCTTCCACTCTCATACCCGTCTGCTATTTCCACCTCACTCAAGATCTTACCCTCTCCATTTCCAAATCCCATTTTTTGTGCAACATCCTCATGAAATGAGAGTTTTGCAAACAAAAAACACTTCCCAAGCTGCATTCTCTGGATTTCTGGAGGTATTCCGTTTTCTGTCATTTTGTCTTCCAGAGGCACAGGCCAAGCTTTGCATTCTGTGCACTGCTCAGCACTGAACACGGCAGCAGAATGAAACAGTAGATTATTGTCAGATCGTACTGGCATTTTTTTCACCAGATGTTACTTCACATATCCTTATACAGCTCTACTGCTAGTGACAACGAAATATGAGTGTGTAACCTCATCTATTGGACTGACTTCAACATCCTGAACACATACACACTAAAAGAGATATCAAATGTCCACTGAGGGCCAACTGGTTAAGATCTTAATTTCTTAATTTTTCCACTTCCAAACAGGAAACAGCATCTAAGGTCAGGCATCTCAGACTCTCCCCAGGAGAAAGGCAGATGCAACTATTTCACGTAAGAGACCTGAGGAGACTTGCATAACAAAGAAATGAATCAGCAACAAGTTTGGGAAAAGAAACAGAAGTGCTGACTCTTACCTTCCTGTTTTAATGACACAATTTATTTCAGAGGGATGAGAATTAAGAAAAAAATTAATCTAAAAATGATTTATCCATTCTGGACATTCAGTTTTACTGTCCAAGGTACAAACGGCTACTTAAGTAATTGGATTTAAAAAATCTCAATAAAATACTTTAAGAAAGTCGATATATTTGGTTTTAACTCTCAAAACATCTTTCTATGATTGGTACAAAGCAAATACAAATAAGTTTCTGTATTAACCTAGAAAGTACGTTGTGTGATGAAAGCCATCAGAAGCAAACACAGTATTTTCAGAACGCATCAAATATTTCAAGTAAGTCAGTCAGACATGACCTGCAAAAAAGTAACTGGAATTGTCCCTTACCTGCCGAGAGATGGAGCTGCTTGTAGGATCTGGCACCGCAGAAATAAGGTTGGCAGTGCTCTTTCTATGAACACTATTCATACCAGGCATTTTAGTGATTTTACAGGCTTTGCTACTAGAACTAGAGTTTTTACGTTTTTTTCCTTCTGATTTGTCAAAAGAAAGGGGTAGAGAAGACACTGCATTATGTGCTCCCAGGGAGTGGTCCCCTGAGTGGTGCACAAGAGAAGATACAGACAGATTAGAAGAGTCAATACTGCTTACTACCATGCTCATGTGTTTCACTGAGTCTGTTGAACTACTTGATAATGAAGTCCGTCCTGAGGGCTCCGATTTGGCACTGAGTGGGCTTGTTCCGTTGTTTGTATTGTGCACAGACATACTGTTATAGGAAGATGTAGCCTGATAGGAGTTCAAAGTTGAACTGGGGTTCAGGACACAGTTCTTTTTGTGGGACCCTGAAAATGAAGATGAGGAAGATGTCTGCAAAGATAGCGAGGACGATGACGACGACGATGATGACGACGACTGCGGCTTTTTCTTTTTGTTACTCGACGACTCATCGCTCCGAGATGACAGGTCTTTGACTTTTGAGGATTTGCTGGTTTTTGTTTTGGATGGCTTGTGAGATGGGGAAGGGATGACTGCTGGCACTGGTGACACAGCCGACGGCGCCTTAAAAGTTGAGTCCATGATACTTAGGCTTGCAGCCACATGAGGAAAAGCTGTAGTGTGTGACATAATGGAGTTGGTATCTGCCGTTGTCACAAAGGCTGCGTTTGATAACATGGCTGATGTCATTATGTAAGAAGAAGAAGTGATTCTTGAACTGATAGGTGTTGAAGGAATATACACTGCACTGGGGTTGCTGAAAGGCTGTAAGACTGATGCTGGAAAAGGAGTGGAGATGTGTGCTGCTGGAGAAGGCATGGGACTATCTGCCGCAGGAGGAATTTTCCTAAAGAGAGAAGAAAAAACAAAAACCCAAAAGAGAAGGGACTTAGATACATAAAAGACTTCATCCCAACAATGCAGACAGGAAACAATTTCTAGGAAGCAACAACTCATTAAAAAAGACAATCCTAGTTCATTCCAATTTTGATTCTAATACTACCAATCGCATATATTTTAATATTCACAGTTCAAAATCATCTCTGCATTCTACAACAGCTTAAAAATGCTTTTACTTGTGATTTGTTTTTTTCCTTTTTGTTAGACTTGCCATTCCATGATAAGGTTCTTTGCCATTTAATAGAAACAAAACATAACCACATGTGTTTTAATATTGTACAGATTTGGGAAAGCTAGATTATGAAGCATGTTCTTCTAAAACCTAACTTTGAATTTAGGCACATGAAATCTATGTAGGCAGCTGAAATCTAACAGAAGCTGACTGGGTAAGGAACTATACAGCATAACTTTCCCTATAAAGTTCTGTCCAGGCACATGAGCCCTAAACTGTAAACTCAGTTAAACCAGACCTGTGCTTCACTGCAGCACAAGTGCCCCATGTAGCAACTAAGTGCACAGTGTTACAATTTAATCACATTGTTACAAATGTGACTTCCTTTTGTCCTCTCTTATTTTACAAAACAATTAAAAAATGCAAATAAAATGTCTCGTGGTGTGATAAAAAATGCAAATAAAATGCCTCATGCTGTGATCCATAAACATTCTAGTCACTGTTTCATTCATTGCATACATTTTGCTTGAAAGTTCAAGCTGCGGAACAGTTTCAATATCAACCTAAATGCACAGGTTTGATGTGATGAGGGCAGTTCGTGAGCCGGTTTGGGGGATTGTAAAGCACCTAATCACTGAAAAAGAAAAGCTCATCCCTTTCCAAATGCAGTGCTATTCCCAGTAGCTCATTTGGGAGCCGGTCAGATGGCATTAACTGGCTATGTTACTGATGAATTTCACTAGTATTGACAAAATTATGCTTGATAGGCTTTATAAGTGGTTGAAGACTATTCTGAGCATAAAATCTAACATTACCTGTGAAATGAGTAGAATGTATCCAAATTCCTTTTTGTTCAGCCATTTCCTTCTATTATTTTATCTAGTCCAGTGTTAACAAAGAACCAGACTTACATTATAACTGTTGGAAAATCATCATGTGAGCTTTTATCATAATTTAGACTAAAATTTAATTCACAGTTTAACCCCATTTCTCTTTGTTGGGAAGCTGTTTGTCACCGTAACTCTGTCCTTGTTATGCTCACTACTGACACCTTTTCAGTTTTTAAAGGCTTACTCTGGCCCTCAGAGGAGCAGCACCGGGTGTGCTCTTTTATCATAAATCAAATCTTAATTACAAGTGTTCTCTCCTGGTATTCTTCCTATGGAGACTGTCACACAGACCACTGTTTATGGCACAATTACTTAAGTGATCACACACAGTCCAAGTCACCAGAAATGAGGAAGTCCTACTGCCTGTGACTTGCTGCTTATCAGATCTATCCTTCAGTTTAAAGAGGGACCAATAATTCTCAGCCACCTTTGTCAAGCACTTTGAGAACTGCATAAAAATACTTTGTAAATGTTCTCTTCTCAAAGTGTAGCCCTTTACCCTTTGTCTTGGGTGGATAGATAAGCCACAGTTGCAGAGCTGCTTTCCGCACAACTCTGCTTAGGGAAGCCAGGAAAGGATCAACCCAGAGCAGGGGTGAGGACAACAGTACAGTAGTGGTTAAGCACTGTGAGCTACCTGTGTTACACAGACAAGAAAGTAAGGATAGAATTCATTATTAGAGATTACATAAACAGCCAGAATTTGGGAAAACATTTACAGCTGGGTTCAGTGGGAGCAGGATGAGGCCTGTTAGCCCTTGTATCATGTAACTATTAAAGAGGTTATTTTTGGTTTTTGTGACAGTAGTGGTACTAGTGACACATTTTCTCAGATGCCCGAGTATCTCTTCTGACAAACAAAGCCAACAGATAGCAAGTTTTCATCTTCCTATTTAAGGAAACCAAATTAGCTGTATTTGTGGAAGGCGACAGACAGCACTTAACAGCCAAATTTACAAAGTGGAAGAGAGGAACTTCTTAGCAGATCAAGCATGATCTGTCGCTAAACAGACATGAAACTGGCCCTTCTTCCACAAACCCAACCCTTTCCAAACTGTGTCTCCCAGCACAGTAGCACTGTTATCATCAAGTTACCAGGTTAGCCAGACAAGCCAAGCTTTAGTGTTTTAAAAATATATTTAAACAAAAACCAAACCTTGTTTATCTAATGGCTGGCCTCCAATGAATATAACACAGTCCTGATAATAAACAGTGATATGAAACACTGCAGTTTAGTGTCATTACATTAGAAAAAAAATGCACGTTCTGTGGCAGAATACCCCCTGAAAAAAATCATAAATCCTATCTGCAGATGCCATGAGCTTTTCAAAACTCATTAAAAAAAAAAAGAATTAGCATCTTTTCTAGATGTGCAGTCTATTTTAATGTATCTGTGTAGCCAAAGCCTACAGCGCTTGGAACCTGCATACAGACTATAGGGGCGTTTCAATACTAATAATCAGAATGATAAGACCCCAAACACAGTAAGGGCATCATGGACTAAAACCCTATTGTACTCCATTTTGCACACAGACAGATGTGTACTGAGTTCCTTATCTTACAACTGATGATCTTACAGAGCAAAGTCTGAATGAGTGATATGGCTGCATGATACAGGTACAAAAACCTAGGCCAAAACTAACCTATGTGTTATAAAATGATATGGTATCAAAACATATCTCCAAAACATTGAGCTTTAATGCTTTTAAGTGACTACTGAATTAGTTCTCCCCAGATTCAGACGAAAACTAAAAAAAAACCTCATCCTAAATCTGGAAGAAATTTACATCAGAACAGGAGATTGTTTTGCTGTGCTGTGTATTCCTTACCAGAGAAGAGAAAATTTCTACTCATACTATGCCTTAACACTGAGGTAATTTTAGAAATGCTTCCTATGGATTGTTCAACTTAGAAGTTTTACAGAATTAAAAACGTTCAACCACCCACCAAGTGTGAAAAATCCCACTTACTTCCACATCTGTGAGTTCAAGTGTTTTTCTACCATGGAGTTTAGTGCGAATCGAAAATGGTCCCATCTTCTGTCAAAGACATAGTACCCTCTTCCCATTAAGCGACTGCCATAGGAGCAAAACTGAAAGAAAAGATATTTCAACATTGCTTATAAAAGTATTTATACATTAAAAGATAATCATCATTTATAGATCAAGGAACACCTTTGTAATTTGTGTCATGCATATAAAACACCTTGAAAAAGGTATTTTTCACTATCTGCAGCATAAATACCATTTGCATGACATACGAAATCTGTGTGCGATGTTTCAGCTTAGTGTAAAGCACACTTCATACTTCACTAACAAGCCAGTTTGCTTTCACGTACCTGTGTGTGACAGGGAAGGAATAAAAATGCTTAAAAATCTTTAGTATCTAATAAACAATCAAACCAGTGTATCAGTAAACAAGATACAATTATTGTCCATGGCACCTGAGCTACAACAGAACACGAGGTACACTCTTCACAGTGTGTGAAAATCATCTACAGGAGTAGCAAATATTTTGAGAATGCTGCAGAGCTGAGGAGTATTTGCACTGCTTCCTCTGAAGAACTTCCTGAAAAGTCCTACTACACTGAAACGGTATGATCAGGAATCTACCCTCTCTTCAGTTCAGTCCTACTGTTTTCACTTTACGTAGAGAACTGCCACGACACCTATTTGCGGGAGAGAAACCTGTTATAAATCATCCTCAGAAAACAAGACAATTCTTCATCATGCAGGGACCAAGTCACACAAATCCTGGCTGAGAACAGAAGCTACTTTAAGCATCTGCTTAAAGTGCTTTTCAGCTTAATGGACAGCAAGTGGTGATTGTAACAGTTTAAGTCTGTTTCGTGGAAAGGTTAAACAGGTTAGTTAAAACCACCACCTAAGTTGATAAACTAGCCTCACCTCCCAGTGACACAGATCAGTTACCACTAATTGGTAGCTTAAGAAGCTGCTGCCTTTTCCCAGTCAATTGCTACCACCTAGCTGGAAGAGGGACTCTGGAAGGAAAACAGTCCACTCAAGTATGAAATTTAGCAAGTTAACTGTCTTTTGTGACTTCACATTGATATGGACTAGGACCAGGTGCGCTATCAGTAACTGCTTCAGCTTAGTGATGCTGAGATTTCAAAGAACAGAAGAGTCAGTGGGATTAGCCTTGAAACAGAACTAGGGTCCTAAACTAAACTGGCTACTGCCAGCCATATCCCTCTGCTGATGCCTATACAATAACTGGCTGAGATTAGACTCTTTTTTAAATGGTGTGGACACAAATGCAGTGAGCCTTTTGTTTTTAATTCACAGAGAAGCAGTCAGCAAAACCAAGAAGAATGCAAGAATACCACGGGAGCAGGAGGTTCCTGCATATCACAATATTATATAGTTCTTATTTTCTGCATAAGAATTAAAGACAGAATTCCTTCCAACATTTTATGTTCAGCTCATCCTTTTTCCTGGTGTCTGACAGTAAAAAGTTCCTTGCTCTGGGGAACAGAGACAATGTCATAGTTATCACAATGTTTGTTTTATTCTGCATATCATATGGAAACCACAGAAGTGAAGCATTCATTAATTTTATTTCTTGGCTTTTGATGAGAACCAGCTGTTGAGAAGTTCAAGAGTTCTCTCATTGCTTCTTGGTTTGTACAGTGTAAACAAACACATGCTACAAAGGCAATGCCACAAGGCAGCTCTTACTACCTAAAAGAAATTTCTCACTAACACAGGACAAAGACAAATCCAGCTGCCAGTGAGGTACACACTTCAGCCACCACCAGAGCAGATGGGCTATGCCATGCTCTAGACTTTGAATTTTTAGATGAATGAAGCAATAGCTTCTAAGTCCACATACACTCACATAAACGATACTTTATTACTGCTTCCAACCAGACTGCAAAAATCAGCCAAGCACTGTAACAGCCCTTAGCGGATTTATGCTTTTCAGAGCTAAAACCATTTGCAAGGCACAGTTTCTTAAGAATTACGACAAAGAAGAGATTGTTTGCTCGTGTCCTGTTTAAAACAATGCATCTTTCCTCAGTTTAGCAGAATTACATCCAAGTCTACCGAGAGGAAAATCTAAAACTAGGACTTCTGATTTTCTTCTGCTCATCTTGTCTTGCAATCTGTGTCACATGCACTGACTAGTCTTCTCCTGCCTTATCCCATCCATACAATTTTATCTTAAATCTAGTCATTCTCTTTAGAATACAGTTTTCAAAAGTCCTCATTCCTTATATTTTTACTAAATTCTTACCCCCAGCCCCCAATTACATAAGAACAATGGCAAAGCATGCCAAAGACAGACACATACCCCAAGAGGTCTGGGATGGTGTCCAGAAAAATGACAGTCTAATTTCTCAGATTCCTCGGCTCCATCCGCTTCTCCTTCATCACTGGACAATCTGCTCGTTAAATCTCCTCCCATGGAAGGCAGCGGCAGCTCTGGTACGTACCCACTGTGGTTTGAAGAACTGTTGCTGTTTATGCTATTTGCAGATGATGGTCTAAAAGAAGAACATACATTTAAATCATCAGTGTTCAAAGGCTCTGTGAGCCTACCTACTGGAGTCAAGCAAAGCCAAATTTACCAGAAATGATCACATAAAGGAGGTCAGTAAATGATGGAGAATAGCTGGCATTTGGTGACAAAAATATATCATGAGTTATCAAATTAATGTTAACAGAAGCACCTTTCTATTGTCTGAAATCTTAAATTTGCAATGAAGCTGAGTTTCAGATCTTCAGAGAGGCAAAATGCATTAAAAATGCAAACAAAAGTCAGATGTGTAAAATCTTCTTACACTGCACCATTACTCTGCTACTTGGTTAATTCTAAGGGTCTGGTTATGAAACTTTGTTTCATACCAAAATCCTACTGCAATTTGTGTACTAAATACAGTAAAAGTGTTTAGCTGACACCCTCCAGAGTAGCAAATGCGGTATCTGAGGGGACCTCTTAGAGGCTGTAGGTTTTCCTTACCTTTGTTCAAAATCCAATAATAAAAATGGAAAGCCTTTACATCACAAGGTGTGATGGTGCCTTGCCTTTCAAAAGTAGCTTGTAAACAGAAATGGGGGTGGAAAAGGATTCTCAATTACAGTCTGTGAAGTCAAGTATGCACGTGGACCTCTGAGGCCAGAGGAGACGCTTGTGTTGAGCAAAATCAGAAGATCTTCAAATCTTACGAATTTATGCTATCAGCACACAGCAGTCACCAAGACTGTGGACAGGTGCCCTCTTCTGAACTGAGCAGGGATTGCTCAGCTAGAAATAATTGCTGCAGTTGCTGCTGCAAGTGACAGACTGAATGCTCCCTAGCCCTCTGCAAAAGAGGGCCAGGTCAAGTTGCCATCAGTGCTTGCCTCAGCAAGGCAGGGAGCACTCACACTCCCGTGCCTGCCCAGCTGGCTCCCAGCAGGGCAGCAGCAAGGCTTTCCTCTGGCACGGCTGCTTGCAAAAACAGACAGAGCAACAGAGCAGAGGCACCGAGGAAGAAACAGAAGTGTAGATTGTACAAGCACAACATATGACTGCTAAAATCTTCCTCAGGTACTGCTACCGCTGCAACTTCTGTAGCACACTCGCTGAATGGCATCCCAGTTTTGCTTCTTTGACTGTAGCACCTACTAAAAACAATGTCTGCCTGTTCCTCTGTGCTCCTCTCTAGGTAAGGACTGTGTAAGGTCAGTCCATTTTCAAGAGCAACGCAGACTTCTCACCACCTAACCTACGGGTACTCTCATTGACCTTTCGCTCTAACCCCGGAAGGCCCACCAAAACAAGTATCTTTGAAATAAGGACTAGGTACAAAAGCCCTTGAATGAGCACCCAAGGCTTCTGCAAACAATAGAAAGAATATGAACAAAACCAACTACTTCAGCTCTATCTACTCCAGCCAAAACTAGTACCAATCCTCTCCTCTCAACAAACCAAACATGGAAAGTTTACCAGAGGATAATTAGAATTCAGTAGATCCAATACCTCATACTAGTTTTTCTAAAGGAATGTCTTTAGAAGCTTGCATTGTCTTTCTGGTTTTGTCCTTCGTAATAAAACCCTCCAAAAGGAGGAAAGACACGCTATGGACAGTTTCAAATCGATAGTTTTAAGAACTAGCTGCTTACATTATCATTTACACTAAATTACACCTTTTTTTACAAGACATTCCATTGATGCTATTGGTGATCTATAGAGAATAAAAGCCTACATTGATGTGCAGAATTTCACCACTGATACCTACCCTGATTCATATCAATAGATGTTTATTCCCAAACGTGCCAGAATAATTTGAATGTAAGCTTCCCTAATTATTACTGACCATTTTAGTCAAAAAAATGCACTTAGTCTGAGATTCTGAGCTGAGGGTTGGCACCACTCCTTACCTCATTCATAATCAGACCAGCAGCTATCATGGGCAGACTAGGTCCATACAAGAATAGTCTATCTTCTACTGCCAGCAGAAACTCTTTTATTAATAAGTTTTACCATGCAATGTCCTAAAGAAGTGCTGAACGCTTGTAAGATCAGTTGTATGAAAGACTAAGCCATTTCTTTCGGCACCTTCAGAATGGCACATTCCACACTGGAGAATCACTCACCTTGGAAGTACAGAATTTGGTGGTCTAGATTTTGCAGGAGATGTTACTTTAGATTCTTGCCCAGAGTTCACTGAAGATCCCGACAGAGAGTCTTGTGCTGGTGTGGGCTGGCTCTGATAGCTTTCCCTTGCAGATGGTGGATGCTCTTTGTCTTTTGCAACTTCTTTTTCCCTGGATCGAGCTTTGTGTTCAGCTAGAAGGATGTCAAACTGTTTTTTACGGCCTGGAACTGCTCGTCGATGATTAAGTGAATGAGTCTAAAAATAGGGTGGTTAAAAAGCATTTGTGTGTGCATGACATTGTTTATGAGTCCTCTATACTTCTGATACACCACAACTCTAAAAGATAAAATCTACTTCAAACAACTTTAGCCACAGTTATGGAAATCAAGCTGCTGTTCCACATTGTCTTTGATAATTTACGAAGCCATTCTTAAGAAATGCCAACGCCAAGGCTAAAATCACCTTTTGCAGCAATTTTCATACAGTAGGGTCTATTGACTTACCTTTTTAAGGACAGAAAATATAAGTCCAATAATTTTAAAATATTAAGAAGTAACATCATTGTAGCTCTTAACTTACAATGAAAAAGTGATTTCATTGGATTGAAAAATGTGAACAGATTTTAAAGCAAATTTAACTGATCATCTCTACTGACGGGCAGCACATACACATGCAAATGTTCATTACAAATGTCTTTGCTGCTGCTTCTTGACACGAGACTTATTACTATCACAAGGGCAGCCTACAAGTAATTTATTATACAAAAATCATGTTAACTTTTTACTAAAAATTGACTATATTTGAACACTGTTTCACACATGAACCAAAAGAGAAGCATTTAAAATAACACTTGTGCTTCTATATGAAACGTTAATGCTTTTTGCATAACAAAATTACAAGGAAAAAATCTTTTCAGAAATATCAGTGGAATAATGCAGATACTCTGATTCAAAGAAACAGAATTACTCAAAAGAATTACCTGAAGACAGCGTCTGAATATCATACCCATTGTCTGTAAGACAGGAGCAGGTATGACCTCTCAAACTACTGTGGCAGGATTTAAACTATAACAAAGCATCTGATATTTTATCTTCTAAGAAAAATACCTTGCAGGTGAGTGATCTTGTGCAAGGTTTCTTTGTTTCAGGATCCAGTACTCCACAGTGTTTATTTGGGTCAAATTCTCTTTCTGTTTGATGGTGGCACGGGCAGAAAAGGGAGAAAAAAATAGATTATTACAGAAATTTTAACCAGAGTAGCTATAACTTTTGCCTAATAGAACTTAACAACGTGGCTCTACCCGAACAGAGACTCTAACCCTAGCACACCATAATAGTGCCATAAGCCTCACTCATACAGTTGTGTATGTTTCAAACTATTTAGAGCAGGATTTCAGCCACAGACCTCATTGGAACAAGTCTGCTCTCAGAGCTGTACTCAACAGTGGCTGAAACACAGGACCAAGCCAAACACCGGTGAGTTCCATTCCCTCGCTACCACAGGCTGTCTCTCAGACCCTGAAACACGGCATTGGCGTATCTACGGGTAATATCTAAGGCTCATATAATTAAATATCACAAGTGCTTTGAACAACATTTCTTTGACATGCTCAGAAACTCTAAATAACAACTCGTGGTATCTCAAAAGTAAATGCAAGATTACCAGTGGCATTTTAAAACTGAAATGTATCTAACACTGTCCACTAAATATGTGCAAAAATAACGTGTATGTTACTTCTTATTTCCCTAAGTGATGGGAGACATGGAGTTTAAAGTTTGCAGAGGTATTGGAGAAAAAAAGAAGACATTTACATGAGCTCTACTAATGATTATCATTAACAATACATTAATATTTAATATGCTGTATTTGTGTATTTCCCTTTCATAAATATTTTAGTATTTATATACACCACAGATAGCCTCACCTCCTTTAGGTTATGTTAATATAGAATTAGGGTGTGCACTACAGAGCTGTAACAAAACTACAGACAGGCACATTTCAGTTTATGTCGAAAAACCCATGTACCATTATCTTTATATACCTTGACATCGCATATTTTAATTGTCAGATTGGTTTGCTTTTGCTTGATAGAATATATACTATGTGCCAAAGACAATTTTAACCTGACAGTGCTGTTACATTCAAATATAATAAACATCAATTACCACATTTAATCTGAGGATCTAAAAATTCTTTATAATCAAACAAATGAGAGCGAAGATGAAGACAGCAATTCACAGCTATGTTACAATGTTATGACAGAATCACGGCAAGCAGAACAGCTGGAGGAATAAACATGGGGCCAAGTAGCCTACGTTAGATGACAATTGTTGTCTAGATATCACAATTGCTATTTGTTTTATGTATTCTGCTATATGGACTTAAAAATGATAAAGCAAACATTAAACGGTTATTGACCTACGAGCAGAGGCATACCAACAAGAAAGACACTGAAGGGCTGGAGCGTGTCCAGAGATGGGCAATGAAGATCAAAGGGTCTAGAGCACTGCTAAGTCTGACAGGAAGTGGCTGGGGGAACTAGGAGTGTTCAGCCTGGAGAAGAGGAGGCTGAAGGAAGACATGATCACTCTTTACCACTACCTGAAATGAGACTGTGGCGAGGTGGGGCTCAGTCTCTTCTCCTAAGTAATGAATGACAGGACAAGAGGAAATGGACTGAGGTTGCACCAGGGGAGATTTAGATTGGACATTAGGAAGAACTTTTTCACTGAGAGGGTTGTTAGACACTGGCACAGGCTGCCCAGGGTGGAGTCATCATCCCTGGAGATATTTAAAAGATGTGTAGATGAGGTGCTGAGGGACATGGTTTAGTGATGGGCTTGTGTGAAGCTAGTGGCTGGACTGATGATCTTAAATATCTTTTCCAACATAATGGGATGAGGTACATCCTGGAGTGCTGAGGGAACAGGCAGGGGTGCTTGCCAAGCCACTGTCCATCATTTATCAGCAGTCCTGGCTGACTGGTGAGGTCCCATCTGATTGGAAATCAGCGAATGTTAACGTCCATATATAAGAAGGGATGGAAGGATGATCTGGGAAATTACAGGCCTGTCAGTTTGACTTCAGTGCCTGGATGAGGGGATAGAGTGCACCCTTAGTAAGTTTGCAGAGGGCACCAAGCAGGGTGGAAGTGTTGATCTGCTTGAGGGTAAGGAAGCTTTACAGAGAGATCTAGATAGGCTGGGTGGCTGGGTCAAGGCCAGTGCCATGAGTTTCAATCAGGCGAAGTACTGGTTCCTGCACTTGGGCCACAACAACCCCCAGCAGTGCTACAGGCTTGGGGAGGAGTGGCTGGAAAGCTGCCAGGCAGAGAGGGATCTGGGAGTGTTGATTGACAGTGGCTGAACAAGTGCCCAGGTGGCCAAGATGGCCAATGGCATCCTGGCCTGGATCAGGAACAGTGTTGTCAGCAGGAGGAGGGAGGTGATTATTGCCCTGAACTCAGCTTTGGTGAGGTCTCACCTTGAATACTGTGTTCAGTTTTGGATCCCTCTCTACAGAAAGAACACTGAGGTGCTGGAGAGGATCCAGAGGTGGGCTACCAAGCTAGTAAAAGATTTGGAGCACATCTCATCTGAGGAATGGCTGAGGGATCTGGGGCTGTTAAGCCTGGAGAAAAGAAGGCTCAGGGGAGACCTTATCACTCTCTACAACTACCTGAAAGGAAGTTGTAGCACGTCGAGGGTTGGTCTGTGCTCCCCAGTGACAAGCAATAGAACAAGAGGAAATGGCCTCAAGTTGTGCCAGAGGAGGTTCAGGTTGGATCTGAGGAGGAATTTCTTTACTGAAAGGGTTGTCAGGCATTGGAATGGGCTGCCCAGGTCACCATCCCTGGAAGTGTTTAAGAGATGGGTGGATGCTGCACTTAGGTAATTGGTCTAGTGGTTGATAGGGCTGGGACAAAGGCTGGACTCGATGACCTTAAAGGTCTCTTCCAGCTGAAACGAGTCTATGATTCTAAATGAGCTTGGAAAAAATTGCACTGTTTTCTTGGTGAAATCTCCAACGGGACTGAGATCTCTCACAAGTAGTTGAATTTTCTGCAGCCTTTATAGCACAACAGAAACAGAAAAGAGTCTGTGTATGACTAAACATAATAAACTCTAATGAGTGAAAATATATGTTCATGAACTAAAGCAGTTAATTTACTTCTCGTTTTTGAGTGTATGATGTTCCTATCACAACTTCCTGAATTACCTGCCTAAAAAACTTCAAAGCAAATTAAAACCCAAACAGAATAGACTACATGGACTTACAAATATGCCCTTAAATGAAAAATCCTGAGGGTAATCATAAGGCTGGGGAATGTGTTCTGAAAGTCACCAAGCAAGCTGTGTTTCGGACCAACAGGGAAACATACTTCAAAAATCCAAAGTACTCCCTTTGGGAGTGTCCAGATTGCTAATTGTCAGTAAGAGTGTCTTGGCAGAGCAAGACTTTCAGGACTGATCATAGCAAGCCAGTTATCAGGAAAATATATAGAGGCAAAATTAAAACAAGGCATTATAGTCAGAAAAACTGGAAGCCTCTACCATCTAGTGAACAAAACAACACACTTTCACTGAGAAACAGAAAACACTAAACAAACAGGGAACCACTTCTGGCTGAAGCATGTGTGGCTGTTCCAGAGAAACCACGAACATCTTATTGCCAGCTACAGATGTGCTTGGTTTGGCCAACACTTATCACTAACAAAATGCAGCTTCTGACTAACTCTGTACTAGGAAATGTGTAGCCTGAGAGCCCTCAGACTCCTGTGCACAGGCATAGCTTGAGAAATCTGTTTCTCCAGAACGGATTCCACTTCACTTTCAGTGGATGAAGTAAAGAGTATTCATTATAACCTCATCAAAAGAAGAGGAAGGGCCAAAACAAAATTGTCTCAAACTCCTGTTTGCAACACCGCAGATATTCTTGGTGTAAACTGGGCATCTACATTCTTTAACTTCACCCCGAAGAGAATAAAGACTAGAGAAGATTTAGGGAAAAGAAAAAAACCTTTTTGGGTTTGTTACAAGGGAACACTGATCCGCTTATGCTGGTCAGCTACAGACTGTCTTTTGTGGTTCCACAAGCTGTTTCCTCTCTCTCATCAATGACAGTGCTCTTGAAAAGAGGGCAGGTTCATTCATCACCCAAACAACCACCAGCTCTCAGCAAGGGAAAGAAACTCAAACTTCAGCCACAATCAGGGAAATGGTGTGAGAGACAGTGGAGGTTGCTAAAAAAAAGAATAAAACAGATGTAAACAGGCCAGACTTATTAAAATTAACAGCTGTACAGCTCCATGGCGGCAGACTGAGGGAAACCTAAACCTCTAGCCACTGTCTCATTCTTTTAATGTGAAATGAATGAAATTTATGTGATATCTAAAATAATCATCTCGTTGACCTTCTAAGATCTTTCTCTCAGCCTTTGCACAGTCCTGTATAATAATGGAGAGGAATCCATCATAGTGACACTCAATCTACAGGCAATTCATCCACAGTGCTCTCAGGACTTCTATTTGCATCACTGCATTGCTGCACAAATACAGTAGAAGCAAGACTGAACAGATTCTAAATCTGATAACGACAGAAGAGCTTTAAAAATGAAGTATCAATTCTGTGGATTTGTTAACCATATAAAAACAAACTAATGCCTATGGGAGTGCTCAAAGGATCGTGTGCAGAAACTTCCACCAGTGAAATGTCCCCTAGCCTAGATGGCACTGCAAGGGACAGCAAGAGACAGAATAGCGATGTGGTCACCTCCAAAGGAACAGCAAGCAAGTTGAAGGAAGACTCTACAGAAATGATTCTCCTGTATGAACACATTTCAGCAAACACTTGTACAAGATAGGTACAAGCATCACCTACAGCCCTGCAGTGGTATGTGGCGACATGAGGAAAACAAGTACCTCAAACAGTATCAGTTTCAATTGCCTAAGCAGGAATTCAGAATTGATTAGCTAAATTAAGCAACTAAACCATTAAAGGAAACAAGAAAGTAATATTTTAAATTAATTGCAAAACAGTTTTATCAGAATAACAAATTGGACCATAGCAAGTGAAACATCACATTTAAAAGCCTAATCAGCTACTTTCTTGTAATATTTTTGCATTCTGTGGAACACTATAATTGAACAATAGTTCTGTTTTCTTATATGCCACCTTTAACTAGTTAGGAAAGCAATCGATGCACCAAATCATTTAAGGCAATGGCATTGTTCCATACCCCACACAGCCCTAGCAAACACCTCGCACTAGTCTGGAGTGAAGCCAAGGTAGCAGTACCACAGGCTAACTGCCAAATTTGAGAAAACAAAAAAAACCCTAACCCCAAACCTGATATTCAGTCAAAAAATAGGCCACACTCATTAACTGGAAATGAAAGCATTTATCTTGTACAACTTACACTTGGTTCATAACTAGTGCACATTCAGAAATCATGTGAACTAACTTTCTGCCAACAGACGATCTAATGCGGCTCATGCCACCATCAGCAAAATTAGCCTTTCAGTCCACACAGGAGTTCCTGCCCAAGCCACAAAGCACTGCCAACTGATGAATAGACCCTGCACAGCTTCTCAAGCCCTAAACTCCAGTCAGTTACTTTTGCTTTTTTAAAGAAGAAAGGAAAAGAAAAGAAAAGAAAAGAAAAGAAAAGAAAAGAAAAGAAAAGAAAAGAAAAGAAAAGAAAAGAAAAGAAAAGAAAAGAAAAGAAAAGAAAAGAAAAGAAAAGAAAAGAAAAGAAAAGAAAAGAAAAGAAAAGAAAAGAAAAGAAAAGAAAAGAAAAGAAAAGAAAAGAAAAGAAAAGAAAAGAAAAGAAAAGAAAAGAAAAGAAAAGAAAAGGAGAGGGAAGGGAAGGGAAGGGAAGGGAAGGGAAGGGAAGGGAAGGGAAGGGAAGGGAAGGGAAGGGAAGGGAAGGGAAGGGAAGGGAAGGGAAGGGAAGGGAAGGGAAGGGAAGGGAAGGGAAGGGAAGGGAAGGGAAGGGAAGGGAAGGGAAGGGAAGGGAAGGGAAGGGAAGGGAAGGGAAAAGGAGAAAATCCCTCAAAACGTTTTGTTTGGTTTCATTCAGAACAAAAATATGTTTTCAGCTGTGAGGGGCAAACTCTCTGCTGGCTGCCCAACAGCTGTCATGGGTCGGGAACTCCACAGGAAGCAATTCTTGCTCCCAATGGATGCAGCCCTACGCTGCAGACATCTTCATTCATGTGTGAAGTGCAGAGGGAGAGAGGTAAAGGGGAAGGATTACTTCTAGGGCTTCCCCAGAATTTCCCATATCTTATTAGAATTTTCTACCATTTAAAACCAAGAAGGAAGATTCTTTAAAAAAATTGTAACTTGGTAGATAATCCAATGTCTCAACCCTGAACTGTTCAACTTGATCAAGACTATACCAAAGTCACCCAACCAAGGTATGTTTTCTTCTGTTGTAAGCAGACCCAAATTACATAATGGCTTGAGAATGCCTTATGTCTGTTGGAAGAAATTTATTTCCTTAAAAATTTATATTTGGCCTGTTGACCTGCTGAGATATGCATTAAATATTCCAATTTCAAGCTAAACAGAATGTGTACTTGGAAAACACTTTACACATGCTGAGAGTGTGAAAGCTTTCTCTTTCATACATGCGAACTGGCATCTCACAGTAAAAAAACATGGAACCAAACACAGGCTGCAGCATTTTATTAGTACAGTATTTCTGTGCTATAAAAAGATTAATAAAAATAGGCTACATCAAAAGATGAACTACAACAACACTCACCTGAAAGTCTTTTGTAAGGCTTGTTGCTGCTTTTAGTGCCATTTTGGTGTTTCTTGTCTATTGATGGAGCTACAATTCCTTTGCCATTCAGGATCTTTTCTGGGGATGGCGGCACTGACTTGGATGTCAAACCAGATTTAACCAAAGTTGGAGCAGGTAGGGTGGATGAAGAGGCTGAGGAGGAGGTGATGGTGGTAGTGGTCGCAGAATTCATTTTAACATTGGCACCATCTGCTTTCACTAGGTTAGGAATTTTCTCTAGACTGACTACTGGAACAGGAACGCTGCAAAATGAAAGAAAAATCTTCAAGTTGCATTTTCTGTACTAAAGACTCACAGTTACTTAATCCCCTTCCACAGATATAAAAATTTCGATGCAAGTGACACAATATCGTCAGACCAGACTAAAATGAAATACTTAGTACCGTTATTGACTGATTTTGTTCAATCAAAAGCAGGCATCTGTACAGCCTGGCAAAGTGAGAATTATGACAAGGAACATTTGGTTTGATTTTTTTAAAAAAGATCCAATTCCCTACTATTCAAAACCAAAATAAGTCTTTGGTACTAAGCAAAACATACTCCCTTACATATACGGTCTCATGCCTTTAACACAAGCACATATCAGATATGCATACGCTGTACTAAACTCACCATGACAATGAGGCAGTTTGCTAATAATATTAACATTTTTAAGCAAACACAAAAATAATTCATTTGCTCAGATGTTTCTGAATGACATACAAGTTCTGGAAACAAGGAGAAAAGAGTTTTTAAGCATAGAAATCTTAACAGCTGTCTCTTTAAAAGTGTTAAAATCCGTGATGAATTGAGCATTACAAAAATGCCTTTTAAATAAAATCTTATGAACTTAAATTTCACAATAGAATTACTAGTTTAGTTGTCCGTTTTCAGAATAAAGTTTGCAATAACTAACTTTTAACTTAACTACCACCATGGCACATTTGTGACACTAATAAATGTTACCTTCTCAGTTGTGCAGCAAAGATTGAGACAAGTGATTTTAAATTCCAGCATTGTTTTAACATTTCCAGTTCCTGTCTGCATGAGGAAATATCTAACAATGATAGCTGTTTTTACCTACCCCACAACTCCAAAATTGGATGTTTTGTGACTACCAGTCAATATATAATATATACATTATATACCTTTCTTACTGAAACAAACACAGAGAAAAAACCAAAACATTTAAAAAAAATGAAATTCTCAGAGCTTCAAGCCCAGGTTTCATTGGAGGCCACTAGTGAAAATACTTCACTTATCCAGTTCTTCCCATACACCGCCCAAGGAATTGCTTCTGCCAAATAATTGACTGTCTGCCTTGTAATCAAATTCCCACAGATCGTGCAAAAATTACAATTTTCAGACTATCATTCCACAATCAGCAAACAAAAGAAACACAAGTTTTCTTAAATGCAAATGCACTTGTGATGTTCAAAAAGCAAACCAAATTCCTCATCTAGAATTGATATACACGCTTAAAGGTAAAATTCAATGTATTTCATAAAGACTGAGCAAACTGTGCTAAAGAACAATCTGGTTCTTGCAGTAATTTTGCACAGAAGTGCAGAGCTTCTACATGTGCATTGCTCGTGTCATTCGTTGTTAAATCAGTGTGCATTCTGAAGTACGCTGGCATGTTGCAGTTCAGGTAAGCGGAATTCCATGCCAGAGATCAGACTGTTGTCAGTGTCCCAAGAAAGGAAACATTTACCTGTCTGCACATGACTGTACAGTTTGAGACTTTCCCTCATTCACTAAAAGATGACTTTGGGATAGCGTTCTCCATGGGACACCCTTTGGAAACATTGGAAGCAGGGCCCAAAATAAGTCAAATCTTGAGCTTCTTGGGCTACTGCAAAACCTCTGTTTCTACACAGCTGCTGAAGATGATAAGCAGAAAATATAGCATGTGCAGCTGAGTGGACTCATGCACATTGGAAAGCTGCTAATCTTTGTTCCAAGTGTATTTTAACATAGAAAAATGTATGAACCTTGATATAAACAGTACGTATATAAAACAAAAAAAGGAGATTCAGACAATGGGATACATTCAGGAGCTGGAACTGAATTATATGAAACATGGCATGTCCAGTGGTACCATAAACACTGCAGTCAGCTACTCAGAACACAGATCTGACTGCAGCAAAATAGAGTGCTGGCCAGTAACTAAGCAAACAAATGTGACTGACTCACAAACCCAGAGTTGCATCAATTGCACTTCAGGGAGTGCACATACGGAGCTATGTAAGAGAGGATTTGATCCTCTATTTTTTTTTTAAATGGCTCTGAATTTATTAAGTTAAACGACAGACAAAAATTATAACAACTCAGGGTAGGAATATTTTTTTTTTCTTTTAAACAGATGGCAATTACATTTTCTGAAAATAGAGAGGTTTTGTTTTACTCTAGTCTTACTATATAAAAACTGTGTAAAAACATAAAAACAAATCTTCATGCCCGGTTTCTAAGATCTATCTTAATTCAAAGCACTGATACACAGTGAAAGAAAGGGTCAAGTGTATTATTCAGTCTATTAGCAAACCAGTTATTAGATCTGAAAAACAGTCTCTCTGTTTAGTGGTGCTCAGCACCTGAAATCCTAAGGCACATACAGATGGGTCACCATGACAGAACAAAAAGCCCAGGGGAGGGAACATTTTCACATAGTTTTCTAACTGATCAACAAGTCAACCTGCATCACGTATTTCATTGCAATGTAGAAGAAAAATACTCCAGTATTTGAAGACAAACATTCTACAGGACTCCTGGCAGTCTACAGTAAATTATTTCTGATTTTAGAAGCTACAGATGATAAGTTTGTCCTTTAAAAAAAAAGATATGTGAGCACTGCATTCAACATTAAGGCACTCTAGTTTCATCTTAGCATAACATGTAAAGATGAATTGATAACCAAATGGCAAATTGATAGATGCACAAGACCAGTGACTATGGTCAGCTATTAAGGACTAAAAAGGTAAATAAATCACAAATAATTATATTTGTATTTGATGATTAAAGAGAGTTCTTTTCCCAAGCTGAGGTGGTTTTTTTTGTGTGAATCAGGGATTTCTTTAGAATATTTGTTAGAAAAATAAAAATTAAGGTTTTAAACCTTATTTAATATACTTTAAAAACAATTTTTGAATGAAAAGCCCTGTTTAGACTTATTAAAGAGAACTGCTGAAAGCAACAGTTAAGAGAAACAACATGCAACCAAATAAAACTGAGTAAGGGCACATGACAATCAGTAAAAATGAGAAAAAAATGGGAGTACATATAATTGCCAAAGACTGGTGGGAAAAACCTGTAAAGACAAGTTTACCTTTTTTAACAAAAAAAAATTAATAACAGTATCTACCTAAAGGACAGCAAAATAGTCACTAGTGATGCAAAAATGACGGAAATGTTCAGTATTTCTTTGGTACTAAGAAGGAATATTGATAATGCTCTCTAACCAGATAAAAATGGGTTTTGACTCTCTCAGTAAGTGTAAAGTGCCAGCTGAAAAATTATGATTTCCTTTTTTTTTTTTTTTTGGCATAAGTAAATCTGGATAATGTGTCCCTGAGTTCCAGAAGAGCTGGAAAGATACTGGGTCTCAGCATATTAATTTGTAATTAACTCTTGGAATATTTGGCAACTTAGAAGCTAGCAGAGTGTTGCTGTTGCATCCACATAAAAAACCCAAACCAGAATGTCTTGGAAGAAAAAAATGAAAAAGCTAATAAAAATAAACTGATAAATTATTAGTTCACATGGTTTTGCTGAAAATCAGATCTTGGCAGAGAAATTTGATTTCACTTTTTGATGAGGTTACCAGTTAAAGCTGACAAAGATAACTGTGAAAGTGTTCCAACTTTGGAAAAGCATTATAAAACACAAATAAGAACAGTTTAAAAGCACATGTTAAACAACATCAAACTAAAAAGCAGTTCTTCAGAGATTTATGCTTCAATAAAGTGTTTGCTAGGGAGAATTTTAGCTGTCATTACCAAGTCTGACATGACTGAAAATTTTGCCAGCCTTGAGAAATGAATGTATGATTGCTGGTGATAATCTTGATTCCATCACCAAATGTTAAGGGAAACTAAATGAAGAGATATGGCAGTTATAAGTAGTAGCATGGAGTGTTTGGTAAAGTTCATTAATGAAAGCAAATGTAAAGTTACACAAGAAATAATAGCTACTCTGTCTGCAGGAAAATAACATATTGGAAACAAGGGACAAAAATGTTTAATGGTCACAGTGGATAAGCAACATGAGGTTTTATTGTATCATTGTGCTTACATTAAAAAAAGGGATTATGGCAAATAAGATTAAGGAGCAAATTTAGTTTTCACATGTCTCTGGTTATACAGATACTGGAATATGGCCTCCAGTGTTGCTGACCAGTGATTCAATACTAATGTTGACGAATTAGAAGAAAACTGGAAAAAGGCTACAAAAATATCTGAAGGCCACGTAAAGTGCTTGATAGTGACAGGCTTCATTCAAAAGCTCATTCTCTTTTTCAGGTAAAATAACCAATTTCCTTTTCCTTTTCCTTTTTCTCATGTTCTTGGTCAGGCAGCTGGATTAGATAGTAATTTTAAGTCTCTTCCAACTGAAGTTATTCTACCTTACTCTATTCTATCCTGTTCTAACTACTCCTTAGGCAGAACCTGCGACAAACTCCCAAAACAAGAGTGACTTTCCATTCCAGGTATCTTCTGGCAATTCTCTTTTAGTTCTAACCATTGCTTATGACTATCATTCCCAAGCAAGAAAAATAATTGCATGTCCTGGAGTTCCCTATTCCCTCTGTTTTCCTTTCTTCAGGCTTTTAAAAATTATTTTTTCTTCTTGTTATGTAGTTTTGCTGTGGATTTTTTTTGATAATTCGTAGCTGTATTAATTCTAAAATCTTAGCCATTCATTCAGCTCTTGGCAAATTAGTCAGAAAAAAAAATCCACAAACATTTCAAAACATGAAACATTATTCTACATTGCTGTGATTGCCTCTATGATGTAAACAATATATTTGCAATTTAGTGTTAGAAGACGTGATTCAAATATACTCTGCTGAATTTTGGTTCAAATTCTGTACTGCATTAGGAAAATCTTTAAATCTTGACTAGCTTCACTTTTCCAGTCTCAGTATGAGTAATGGTATTTCCTAACACAAAGAAATAGACTAAGAGATGACTTTAAAAATCCTTTGAAAAGTGACATCATAAATTTCAAATGATTACCCAAAGGTATACCTCGGTGATCTTATTTCTGTTTACAGAAAAAGTATCAGTTTTCTACATATTGATGAAAATCACATAAATTCTGTCACATTTTCTTAATTTTAAGAACTTCTATGAGGCAATAGCTAATCCTCACAGAGGGAGGTCAAGGAGACTTGCTTCAGCTGGTATCTCAGGGCTAGCTTACTTTAACACTTTACCCCAATTTTACACTGCCTCAGGATTACAGATGGATGGAAATGAACTCTCTGTAGCATCTCAGCACCAAAATCCTCCATGAAAGCGCTCAGAAGCTGCGCTGAGGCATGGCAAGTAAAGCGGCATCATCTGGCCTAGTCAGCAGTCAGGTAGAGAGTTCCTGGACGCAGGAATGCCTTTTACAAAGGCTATGTATCTGGGCTATTCTTAGTAATTATGATAACTTGTTCATTATTATTGTCATTACTACCAATCACCTTACCTGTCACGTTTTTCTCTCTATTTTCTACTCTTTTGCTATATCTCTTACTGCCTCAGCTGCAAGCTGCACAAAACGGTGGTTTACATTTATCCTGTGAACAGCACAGTGGTGCTCCAGCACTGCTCCAGTCTCTAAGCACTGCTGTATTAATAGCAACAATGTTAGAGAGATATAGGGGAAAAAAAAATCAGAGCTGACAGATATTTCTGGATGATGTATTCACAATAATCCTTCATATTCCAACTACAAGAAGGGAAGTATTAAAACAGCAGCTACAAAAATGAATCAGTTCCAGATTTCTTTCATCTGATCATGCTTTTTAAAGCATTAGCCAAGGAGCAACCTGAACCTCTGCAGTACATCTTAGAGCAACACAGGACGTGAAGAACAGAAAGAGCTACTCAGTCAACATTTAAGATGATGAGTCAACCAAAACTATAACGAATTAAGCAACGGGAGAGTTGGGTCTGCATGCAGGCAAACATCACAACAGACAGATCTACTGGGTCATTGCTGAAATACTGCCACTAATTCTAATGGCTAAAATTTAAAAGAGCTGCTGTATGAAAGTCAGGCAAGCATGACAAAGGTTATTCAAAGGCCTGGAAATCAATCATTACACGTGTCAGAATTCCTGAATTAAGCTAATTTGATAACTGTCTGGAAGAACCTATGTCAATAAAATATTTGTGGTATGAAGCTGCAATGAAACAGACAAAAGCACTGAAAAACTGGAAGCTTCTGAAGATGATAAACCAGAACACACTTGGCTTCATGATGAATCCTATTTGCATTTTTGAGACAAACATATTTGTGTCAATTTAGTATTTCTTTCTACAAGATAAGCGGGTAAAATTCGATGACTTGTACAGACAGCTGAATGGAAGATATAATCTTAAAAAAGAATAAATTGTATAATTATTTTATAATTATAATCCACTAATGGAATAGGAACAAACACTTTCTTCCGTAACAGCTGTCAGCTCTCTATAACCTGTGATGATCATCAGACTGATTTTATTCCTTAACAAGTCACATAATCTAAGGCACTTAACACTGAATTTTGAAAGACAATTTCATTGATCTCCACTTCAGACTGCTTGTGATATGTTATGTGATGATGACGATATCTTTAACTACTGTATGCCTCATTTTCCCCCACTGATAAACAAACCCAAGGTATTATGTCCCAGCATAGCTGCAAGAACTGGATAATTCAAAGGTACAACTACTGACATGTTTATTGCCAAGTATTAACAGAGCAGCATAACGGTTTTAAGCAGCTAAACCTACCTTGTTAATCATCAGTAAATGTTTGGGATGTTCTCAATAAAGAGAAAAGGGATTGGTGGAAATGCTTGGTTATTTTGTTCCCTTCCAGCTTTTACTGACTGACAGAATGCCATCTGTTGCCAGAACGGAAGACATTGTTTATAGATTCAGTTAGCATGCTGCAATGTGTGTATGTAAGTTGCTGTCTGTAACACTAAGATGAGAAACAGGTTTATAGTCGATACTGTTAATCCTCTGAAGTCCTTTCTGATTTTAATTAGACTTAAAAAAAATTTAAAGAAATCCTTTCTTCTACAAAAGTCCTCTCCAACATTCAGGAGTAAAGGTCAGTGTTCAGTTAATAAGATATATATTTTTTAAGTAGTAAATTAGGTACTTACACCTTAACTAGAATAGCCTCTATCTCATCTGTGTATGTGTGTGTGTGTAGCCTAAACATGCAGATTTTCTATTTTCAGAATTTTGTGCTATAACTATCCAACAATGCTCATCACACTTAGAAAGATGGTGAGTTCAGATTTATAGGGAGAATAGATTTTGATCAAGGCTGTTCCATTGCAAGGTAAATTCTGCAGCTAGGCAGAAGCTGCTTTCTTTGAAATCATACCAACTAGTGCACGTTTCAGGCAGAAAACATGAGCTATTACCGTAACATAAGTTGAGTTTATGCTTTGTCTCATGAGTGAACGGTTCGCATTAGACTTTTAACTGCTTTAAGGCAGTTGTGTCCAGAAACCCTACTTAAAATCATGACCTGGTCATGCTAGGCATTACATTTAAAAATGAAGGATCTTTACACACTAAGCAGATAAAACTGAGGGAAAAGGAAGTCTTACTATCTCAAGTTTGCAGACATAGAACCAAGGCTGAGTAGACTAAGCTGTAGCAGCAGCCTGTGCAGAACCAGGAACTGAACTCAGACCTTGAGTCATCAACCCAGTGCCCTAATCACAAAGTATCTTTTTTGTAGATAACTAGAGACAAAACAGTTTCTTATGGGATAAAATAGTGACCCAGTTCTGCTCTCATTTACATTTTTGAAACTCTGCTGCTATCATCACAGTCACGGGAGGATCGGCCTGGCAGTCTCAAAGCCTGTATGTGTATATATATCACAGTACATGATGCAAGATTCTCCCAAAATAGTGATTTGTGCAGACATAATTTTCTTCCATCTTCTTATATGGCATTAAACATTATCAAAATACAGCTTGAACTCCATCAGCAGCTGCTGTTGAAGATAAATGACTATAACCAGTAAGTTTTCATGAACGTCATTTAAGTCAATATTAAGAACTCTGCAAAAATTATCCTATTGTTTAAAAGCATAACTTTTAAGGGCTGATACTGTAATGGAAGATGGACCATAAAGATAGCAAACTGGGTCAATATCTCACTTGCTATATGCATCATAAGAAAAGCAGACATGTAATGGAACATCAGAAAAGTAATCTAGTTCTTCTTCCTCTTCCTATATATTAAAAAAAAAACCCAACAAACCATGCCATTTTCCTCCCTTAGGAAATGTAGAGGCTTAAACTGTAAACTTAGATAAGATACAAATATGGATTTTTAAAAAATGACTATAAAATATATACATAGAGATACCTTATTTTTTTTGAACATCAGCGTCTTTGGTAACTATTATTTTGGTACTTACCATGGTTTATCCCGTGATACTTTTGAAGGAAAGACTGTGTGCTGTTTGCTACTGGAGGTAAGTAGATTGTCTTTGGGCGTTTTGAATGGCTTTGAGTTGCTGCTGACAGGGTTATGGCCGCTGATACAGGATTTCGGTTTCATCTGTACTAGGGATGTCCTGGAATTGCAGGCTGGAGAAGCTGGAGAAGGGGAAGGTTTACACATTGAACCGTGTCTTCGTTCTGTAATGGAAAATTAATAAACTTTACAGTATTTCATACGATAGAAGACAAAAAAGAAGTCAGAGAAGAGGAAATTGTTTCTCTCTGTGCTAGTTACAATGATTTCATCACTCCTAACACCAGTTCATTACTGTTGTGAGTGTAATCAAGCTGAATGGTAATTCATAGAATCATAGAATGCTAGTTCAACAAAATCAACTCTGAAGTGCTCTGAAAAATGTGAAATATAGTGAAACAAACATTAATACCCCACCAGAAAGTTTCACCAAGAAATGTCAAACCATTTTTTAATAAGCAACTACTACCTGTGTGAGGTATACTAAGTGTCCCAGCTCTTTCACATAAGAAGAAATAGTAGAGTATGTAACAACAGGTCTGATGACTCAGTGAAATACTCAGTGACAGACATGAGATTGCTTCTATAATAGTTTATGAAGAATTCATGTGACATGGTCACTGGGCAGTTTATGACTATCTTGGTTTTAGTTTAATGGGAAGCTATAAGGAAAACAACTGGAAGACTGAGAAGTAGAGAAAGGTCTGCTGCTCTCAGCCCTTCCAGAGAGGCTGGCTCTGCCTGGTTCGTAGCTTGGAGGTTATCTCTAAGCATCAATCAAGGTAAAAGCTTTATTCCACATAGAGCAAATGGCAAGTGAAAAAAAGCAGGAAGTTTATGTATCAGTTACAAACATTGGCTCTAGAGGTCAGGTCCTTGTGTAAGCACTCTTCATGTTAATTTGAGAGACCTCAAAAACCCTGCAAAAACTAAGGCCTTGCTGACCCTGTAAGAGGAGAACAGGCTTCAGGACAGACAGACTTCAGTAAAGTTTTTTGGGCTTGGTTATTATCATTATTTTTAAATCTAAACGGCCTATTCCTGATATTGTTAAATAAAAAGATTGTTTTAAGAAGGTATTTGGCCATTCTTTATAAATGATATACTTCTCTAGGGGAGAAGTGCTAGTGCTCGGCCAGCTGGCTGGATCACCGTGCTGGATCACCGTGCTGCACACAACAGGCCTGTGCTGCGAGCTTCAGCACAACTACAAAACATTACAAGAGACAGGAGCTGGATTTTGCTGAAAGGTGCTATAAACTCTTTGCCCAGCCCTTGCACTCCACAGGCAGCCATCCCCTGTGCTCCTAGGCCCGCAGCAGAGGGCAGGCTGAAGGAAGGGGACCTTTCCTGCAGCAGCAGCAGCAGCAGGCTCCAGCATCACAGGCCTCCCTGGCAGGGGCCAGACAGGTATCCCCGCTCATGACACAGCAATCCAGTGTGGCAAATGTCATGTAGTTATAGACCCAGAACTTTGGACAGGCTGGAGTTTCTCCTTCGCCACACAGCAATTTTTACTCAACTAAAGCCTTCAGCACTAAAGTGTAAGAATCCATATAGGTGATGATGTTCTTTGAGCTTGCACAGCATTGCCCTGTCAACCAAGAGCAGGTTAAGGAAGCAACAGTGACCTGCTGCTGCAAGAGAAGGTTTTGTACGTACATTATCAACCCTGCACTCCCTAGTTTGATATTTCAAGGACAACTCTGAAAAATTTTCCCACAGAGAATCAAAACACGACAATTTGTCTGGCATCCTCACAAGTAAAAACTTGCCAACAGCAGAAGGATTCATCCATGATTAATTTGCAATAGGCGAATACCTCAAGAACAAAGAGAAATGCTTAAAAAAAGAATATCCCAAACGGTTTCTGTTATATCTAAGTGACTAAATAAGCGCATTTTATATTAAAGATCAAGCACTTCCACAACTTCCTATTTACAGCTTTAAGGACAAATGCTGAAATTTCCTCCAGTTTCTCTTGTAACTGAAGACCGAAACAGCCTTAATTCTTTTTAAATACAAAAAGTATCTCCCCTCACCCCACCAAATGCCAACTGTCATTTGCCAGTTTTCACCTCTCTGTGTAGTCTCTGCCTTTAGAAGTCCTTTGCAGGATGCAGTCAATTTACATTCATTTCACCTCACATTTGTGGCAATGATGGTGTAAGCTAGCATTTGCCTCTGAAATGTAGAGTTCAATTCAGAGAGTATTTATTTTGTTAAATAATGGTTGTTGTTTCAAGATTCACCAAGCTTCTCCGCAGCTACTTAATCCATTTAAATTAACTTAACAAAAATTTGAAACTTTCCCATTAATTACTTGAGGACTGATGAAAATGAACTGCTGTGTAACCAACTGCTATGTAACCAAGCTGTATATAAAGTGAAACTTGAGGAAAACTCCCACAATTTCCATACACAGATTCCATTGATTCAGGATTAATTACTCCAGCCTTCACCACGGATACTGGTTTTCTCAAGACTAACTGCCTTCTAGTAAACTGTGTCTCCAATATCAAACCTGTGGATATATTTGGAAGTGAAATACACTACTCTCATATTAAAATCAATCTTCCGGAAAGACAAGATACTGCCCATCTAAAATTGTATTTTAAAGTCACCCAAGTATCACATGCCACAGCAAGTTATTTTTTTAACAGACTCTTTACACTGGATTTTGAGTCAAGCTCCACAACTTTCTCTTTTTTAATTCCCGAGAACCAGACAATACACTACCTTGGGATTTTTTTACAACATAGAAAATGGTAGAAGTCACTGATGGGACATGACAATACAATAAAGTGCATCTCACTATTTTAAGTAGATGTTTACTTAAAAGATAGGGAAGGAAAAGATTACAAGATTACTTATTTTATCTGAGTGTGTCAGATTGGTGGTCATTCTTGTGGTGGTTGTTCTTGTGATCAGAACTAACTGCTAAATTTGGTGTTTCCTTTCAACTCCTCAACCTCTCCTCTTCCCTCAAAACATGGCTACAGAGAGTCTTTCATATTTTAGACTCTGACACGTTTGAGAATTATCAGCATCACCCAGCCTCTGATGAAATTTCCTGGAAGCAAAATTGAAATTGTGACCACTGTAAAGTCACACAGAAGGAGGAACATAAATAGCCAGTGCCACACATCCATCGTCCTCAGATGCTGCTTGGATGGGTAAAATCTGCACATTTGCTCACATAATCGCCTGGATGTGTTTCTGTGCAATCTGATCTAGGTGAATCTGCTTTAGCACGGGGGTGGGACTAAATGATCTCTTGAGGTCCCTTCCAATGCCTACCATTCTGTGATTCTGTAATTGAATATTACTTTAGTGTCCACTGTTCAAACCACTGTTTGAGCTAGGCAAGCACATGTACAGGAGTCTGGATTTGCTAAAGGTGTGAAAACTCATAGAAAAATCTTGATGGTGGGGACATAAATAATAACTAAATACTGATATATTCCTTCTGAAGAAGTATCAGATTACCTCTTGTTTCCTCCTTCCTTACTATGTATGTGAGAGTTTGTCTGCCTTGGACATTGGCAGTAAGTTTCAAAGAGAAATAATGGGAACATAGACAAATCAAGAAGGCTGTCAGCTGACAAAATCAACTGTTCAAACCAGGGTGTCAGTGCTCTTCTATAAAACTGAATTTCTTGGTCACATCTGTTTTTTAAAAATGTCTAATAATTTGTCTATTCATATTTTACATATATACAAGTAATTACACACAATATAGAAATCTGCTACTATAGAGTCTATGTAATACATTAGTATGTGAATAAAAGACATTTGCACATCAAATAGTTGCTATAAAATTAGATATTCACATACTAACACATTCAGGAGACAACCAGCCATCTGTGTAAAAATTTCTATGCTCGTTTGCAGTTCATGTGTAGATAGATTAGATCTAGCAAGGCAGGTGAACTTGTACTTACACAGCTGTGGACATGGCTGTCCCTGTTTACATTCAGAAGTGGCATAGCCACTGGACATAAATGAATCTAAAATAAAACTAACATTTTTGCCCCTAAAAAAAAGAAAAATCCTGCAAGGCAACTAGAGAACCTGTTATCACTCATAAGTTACTAACCTAAATTCTACACACATTTCAGTTTCTCAGGAGCCTGCAATGCCATGAATGTGTGCTCAAGTTTAAAATATGAAAGAGAACTTTTCCAATTCATTTAAATACTTCCAAATGGATGTTCAGACTCCACATAAACAACACCACATATTCTGTTTTGTTTCTAAATACCAGTTGCTGTCAAATCCAAGAGCAGAGAGAACACAAAGTTACAATCCTCTTTACTGCATTAATCCTTCTGCAACCTCTCAGCTGTCTCCGCGCAGCCACTGCAGTAAGTGACAAGCAACATGTGACTTCTGCTGTCAAACAGTTAATGGTATTAATGACATTAATCTTGGAGGAAAGTTTAACACTCTCTCTCAGTGAATTAACTGCACTTTCTAAAGAATCGATTTCAGATCAATATGTTATTTTTTCTAGTTAGCGACAAGCATCTCAAAGCCCAAAACTACGTATCGTCCTTATGCGCATTGCACGTTGCATCAGTAGCATTGCGAACGATCTTAAACTATTCCAGGAGATTCTCCATGTCCTATGGAAACATGGATGTAGTCCAACTTTCTCAGCCAAATTTGAATTGTTTGTAGCTGTGAAGTCCTTATGTTGTTGGAGACTTAACAGTCCCTGAATCTCTAGAGTTTCTCTCCCATGCTCTCATACTCCATTTCTAATTCTCCCTTCTGCATCCTGCACATTACAAACCCCTTACCTTTCCCCAAAACCTCTGCTGCAGCTGCCAAAGTCCTCTAGGTCTGCTTTTGAATCTGTAATTCCACTGGATCCTCTCTGACGGGTCACCAGGGAATACTAGCAGCTGTTTTGCAGGAAACGCCACATCTCCTTCTAATCATAAGTAAAAAAGCAAAGCAATAGAGAGGCAACACAAGCTCCAGAGCCACAAGCACAGCGTGTGGGAAATAAGAGGCAAAACCACATTCTGAGTAGAAAGTTTCTTTTCAAATTTTAGCCTTGACTTTCTCACATGAGATCAAGCACTCACTCAGCTCAGAGCAAACCTTACAGACAATGACACAACAATAAATAAACTGCCAGTAAAATGTGCCAATCATATGTTTCCAGGTGGCCTGCAGTAGTTTTGTACCCCAAAAGATATTTATATTATCCTGAAACTGCAGATATTTCTAATTTGTAGTACAAAAAACCCCATTTCTTAGTATATCCCACCTACGCCCATTCTTACCCAACGTGCGGTACTCAAAACTGATCAAATCAAGTGAATAGTTTTTGCCCACAGTTAGTGTCTTCTCCATTGGTGAGATGTGGGAGATTGAAAAGGAAAAAAGTCATGATACAGCTTGAGTGTAGAGAAAGATATGTCTTTGGTCTTTCAGTATTTTTTTTTTAGATAGTTGAAACAAGGCAAAAAAGTTTCCCTCTAACGTCGTTAGAAGACAGACACTAGAACTCTGTCAGCACCAGTCATTTTGAAACATTACTCTCGTGTAGCACAATCTGACTTCCTGAGTACAAGAGGCCTAAAGCAAAAATCCATTTTAGCTTGGCTCATGAATACCTTCGAGACGCAGTGCTATAGATTATAGCTTGGTGTTACACTTGGTAAAAACAAACAAAACTTAGTTTGCTAAAAAGTAGTTGCACAACTTAGTTGCTAAAACCCAGAAAGGTAAGAAAGTTATTTGCTGTTAGTAAACATTTACAGAAAAAACCCTCCTTTTAAGTTTATATTCATCACAACCTTTGAGTTCATAGCCCTTTTACTTAAGATAGCATAAAGTAACTGATCCGACTGCCCTTAACAGAATATAATACTGTTTGTTAATCCCCATTTACAATATTTAAGCAGATGGTAATGAAATTTCTTATCTCACCCACAACGTGACTCTGTTCCAGTAACATATCAGTCTTGCTGCTGAAGATGTTACTTATGGTAACTCCATACACCACCTATGCACAAATTACATTTTTTCTATTTACAGTATACCCTGAGGTGGTTTGTTGCACAGCCCTTCGCTATGCAAAATTGAGCAATGTATACTTACAATTTCAATAGCAAGTGAAACCTGCCACCTTGTACTGATCCAAGTTCAAAGTTTGCAAATGTACTTGGCATTAATTCTAATAAAACTAAACCAGAAATAAAAACCACACATGCCCGAAAAGCAACCATAAAACCAAACAACTAGACTGCTTGCAGAAATGTGTCATCCTGCAGTAACTGGCAGCTGGTTCATAACAAGAGTTCATAAACACCTTGTAAGCACTTTCATTTTGCAGCCACAGTCTGAAAAAAAATCCTGTATGTGAGGTTAAGCAAAATTAAACTCAGATTTGATGCTAGCAAAATACAGCATAATGTTGCAAGACCAGAGGATAACTTTACCAGCTTTTTTGACAAAACACTATTCCAATTCCAGCTGAAAAAGTTTGGAAATAATATCCGCAAACCGTTCCACCCTTCTTGCACTGCGCCCTGGAAAGGAAACAGCACGGTCGGTTTCATTTTGATACTTCTTGTAAACTGACAAAGGAAATAAACTGCCAGCTCAAACCCCCAGACTGATCTGCTGCATAAAACGCAGCTCGACAATCGCAAGCTTCATTCCAGGTCAAATGACATAATTGGGAAATTATCAAGTGCTAAAATAACCACCGTTCCGCTGCTGTTTATTTACAATAAACACGAGCTTCGCTTTCTGACATAAACCCACTAAAACGATTCTCCATTTCACAAAGTCTAGAAGTGAGTAGGATCAGCAAAATTATGCAAAACATCCTGCTAGAAGAAGAAATGTAAACTGAGCCACTTACAGAGAGGAGCAGGCTGCCAACTTAATCTGATTCTACGACGACTGTAAACATGTACTTTTGGAACGTGAAATGATTCACATTGCCACAGATGCCGTCAGAGAAACACAGCGACGTGATTAGGTATTCTGCACACGGTAAAAAATCAGGCAGATGACCTGCTGCAGCAAATACCAGATCAGTGCTCGCACACACCAACTGTTTTGACTACAGGCACTTGTTAAGCACCAAGTTTCAGGTCCTACCAGTTGGACACCAGAACTGAGCCTGTGCCAAGAACAACAAGGTCTGAAAACGGCTGCGGGCTTTTTTTTTTCTCCTTTTTTTTTTTGGATATAATTGTTGATACAACTCAAGTAACTGCAGAAATGAACTAAAGAGTAAAATTTAAAGCAGCAAAAACCACAAGTGTATCTTTAGAGGCAGACATTGCATGTTTTCTTTCTTAATTCAGGAAGGAGGAGGGTGTTTGTGTTTAACACAGTAGGATGAGCCCGCTGTTTTCCTGAAAAATCTTTTATTTGTGAGATAAGTTGGCATTTTCCAGGATAATTAAGAGATGGGAGGAATAGTCTCTAGAATATCATTAAATTACACTTAAGTGTCCAAATCTCTTAAAAATGGCCAAATTCCATAAAAAGCCACATGCTCAGCATTTCCCAGAGTACTTCCATTCCTCTTCGGTAGAAAGCATAACGAACAGAAGGGTCAATTCCAGCGTGGCAAAAAAATGCTTCAAATAATGTGATTAATTACACAAAATGTAAAATGAAGCTGCTAGGCACTTGTCTGGTTCTTTTGCAAGGATTCTGAGATCTAAAGACAAAGCTCCAAGGTACTGCTGATGTATCAGAGAGACTGGAAAATGATGGAGGAGTCAACAAAGGTGACAATGTCAGTCTACACATCACTGGGCTGGAAGACCTAGATTTAACTTTGGTCTCAAGGCCTGCTTCTTGAGCAGTCAAGGGGCATATTAATGATTTAGGGTATTAACTTGATTAAAATAAGAACTGGAGACTTTAAGCAGGAATTCGGCACTTCCTGTAATGACATAGTTCCACATGTATAATCAGCATTTGCCACCTGATGCACTGCTCTGCAGAAAACTCAACAATTTTCAACTACAAGTCATACACATTTCTCAGCTCAGCAAGGTCAAAAAAGAAATAACAGAGGAAATGGATCCCAGTGACACTTTTTGGAGTGACACTCTACCAAAAATAAGAACAAGGAGACCTTATGCATGGAAATTTCCCGTTCTGCTGGAGGAGGTGCTCTGGTAGTTCAACATGAAATTAGTGAGATATCCTGACATGTCTGGGAACGTTTGGGGTAAATACCATCTCACACCTTGTGTCCACTGCTTATACCACAAGGGCAGTCCTTATCACACTTTTGCACCAGTTCCTCTGCTTTGGTGTCTTATCACCTGTTGACCCATGGTAATGATATTTCACCATTTTTGTTCTCAGTGCAAGGAAATATATCGTTAGCCCTAAACTTAAGGCAGGTACATCAGGTGAAGTGCTAAAATATTTCTAGCAACCAAGTGATGGTACTTTCTTTCAAACAAAGGTAAAGCATCGCTGACGAATCAGAATTTTGTGGGTGAATTTATATGTGAAAAGAAATCTTTTATTTGGCTATTTATTGGAAGTAACAAAAAGTATCTTTACATTCAACAAGGAACTGTAACAAAAGGAGCAGGACTCTAGTTTACTAAATATACAAATTTAACAGCAACTTGCCTGTTTGTTCCTCCAAACACTGGACTTAAATAATTTTACTCCAGAGACATTGTTGAAAACACAGGAAAATTTAGTGTAGCCATTCTCTCATGCTTTGCAGTGTGTAACAGACCTGCTTCCTCAGGCCCTAGGCAGATCTTTCACATTCAAGGTCATCTGACAATACATATTTTGATTTATTTACTTATCAGGTAAAATATTTCACTATCTCTCTATCTCCACCTTTAATGACATTTACAAAACAATTTTTAAATGTAATGTATGTACATTATCGTTTGAGGAAATCATCGGATGCTTCCCCTCATCCATCAAAGAAACCATTACAGAAAACTGATACTTCTTTAATACTTCATTTAATCCAAATGGACATGGCATTTCTTTCCACAGAAAAGATAAGCCATAGAAGAGTCAGGTGGGACTACTGAGGTGATTTGGCAAAAAAACAGCATTGTCCTACAAATCCAAGAAAACAAGCTATTGTTTTTATAAGACTTATGTTCTTGATTTGTTTTTGTGCATAATATTGTCTGACTTGATCCAGTCTCAAGATACCACATCACCAGCTCATTTTATCATTCCTTAGAAGAAACTTGAACAAACCCAGTAAACTTACTGAAATTAGCCCAGAGTAATAGCTTTGCAGGACTTTTACATCATCTATTGCTTAAACTTTCTGGCTTTTTCAGATATAACTCTTATTTGGGCTCCAAAACCAGCATCTGGTGAAACAACAAGCTGTTTTATAGGCAGAGAAGTAATGAAAAACATTTTTCTAAAAATCTGTGGGTTTGATCCCTAAATTGCTCCATCTCTGTTACCCCGAGCTTCTCCACTCTTTAGCACCCTCATCATTTCACCTCAAATTCACAGTCCTTTGTCCTCCCTCCACTGGCAAAAATGACAGGATAAGTTCTGCCTGATCTGAAGGTACATTTGTGACAACTGTTAGTACAAGCGTGCTACTGCCACATGCAATGCTGTTCTCTAGGGGCACATTAATTAAGGTGTCTCTTCACAGTTGCTGATTTTCACAAGATTGTTGAAACTCTGGAGTTTTGAACTCAATTAGTAAAGTGTTAGAAATTCTTAGACAAAATTGGTATAATCACATAAGCCTTATTGCTATTATTATTATCATTACTGCTGTAATTATTATTACAGTTGTCATCTTCTAGTTAAAATTTATATATGAATATTTTTCCTCCTTTTCCATGTGCCACTCCTTATGGATATTCCCCAGCATCAAAGAATCCCCTTGGAATATTCTGACACCTTTTGAAAATCCGGGTAACCAAACAGATCTGCCCAACTAAGGACACTGTTTTGTTTTTAAAATTGAATGTGCTTATATGTAAGTTTCAATTCACTTTACCAATCTGTGCTACAAAAGCAGTGTACCTGTCAGTGCAGAATATTTCCTCACTCCAGGTGTTTTAGATAATCATTTCACTTATCTTTCAGGTGTATTACTTGCCACAGGTAATAAAATCTGTTATTTAGAATGCTGCCTAAATACCCACAAGTGGCAAACCCCTATATGCAGCCTCTGAAGTGAATATGTAGAATAATTTCTGCAGAGATTACTTGTTCATGTTTCCCCTAACTATATACAATAGATCTTATAAATAAGAAGCCAAACTCTCAATCTTTTACAGAACAAAACTGAGCAGGCAACACTGAAAGACATACCCAAATGCAAAAGTGGGTTTGTAGGGCATTTTTTATCTGTTCATCTCTCCCGTAAAAATATCTTTAAATCTATATTTACATGCACCTTAAGATCTAAGAATATGGTTTCTACTTCAACTTGCATCATTTGTGACTTCTAACAGTGCAAACTAAAGAAACTCAGGCCTAACCATATATGAATGAAATAGATGCAAATCAACCTCTGGAAGTCCAAGTGACAGCTACTTTGTATTCTGCCTCTGAACATACCTCTTCACCACTCTTCACTGCACGAAACTTTACATATTCTAAATTACTCGTTCTGGATAAACTATTTACCTGCTCATACACATATCTTGCCTATTGTTGCCTTGAATAGGAAAGAGTGTTGTACGTCCCCAATTTTAAATGTCTATCTATAGAAAAGATTTATTTCAAATGGGCCTTTTCTCTTTTTTATTTCTAAGCTACTATACAATCAATAACAAATCAAGACTTCCAAAATTTGCTGAAACATGGTCAGTATTTCAGGTGCTGTGTGAAGAAAGGTATTTTCCAAGGCCACACAGCAATTAGAGCGTGGACCTGAATTTAAGGCATTCCAAGTTTATTCATCCACTCATGTTGCCTCTGTCATGTATTAATGTGGCAGAAATGGCACTGGAGAAAGAGACATGACTTCCATTACAGCTACGTGCCACAGTGCATCAACTGCCCAACATGGCAGAGCTGTGACAGCACAGCTGTGCCATTCAGCTTTCCCTCCTACCACTTCCAATGCCTTGAACAACCTGTCAGTGCAGATGGTTTCAACTTTCTATGCATCTTTGCAGAAGTACACAGATACTGTATTTTAGAAAAACTTTTGGGAGGAAAATAAATGTGTAGAGACTCACCAGCTGAAAACTTGGGATATTTTTCCTATGAGGTGCTCTAATAAATATCTAGAATTACTTACACAAGCACAATGGGGGAAAGAAACCCTTCCTATTAAAACAAGCCAGAGCTCAACTCAGAGCAATTCTTGTGAGTTTTAACATGGACAGTAAGCAAATAAATCAAGATCACTAGAAATCCAAGTTGCAAGCAAGTCTATATGAAGGAATCGGTTTTACCTGAAGACATACAACTATGAGATATGCAACAGGAGGTCTCTGAGAACAAGTCTGCAATAAACACCTTTCCAAAGTATCAAATGGTTCATGTGTATCAGTTATTTTTTAAACTACCCTAGTCAATAAGAGCATAGATAAAATATATTAGGATGATTATTTTATACCAGGGCTTAGCTGGCCTTTCACAGTGCTAGAACCTGGCTTCATCCATGCTTGGTGAGACATATTACTTAAGGTGGGAAGAACAAATAGTGCAACTGTGTGTCAAGATGAGAGTAGCCTTTGGTCTCTCTCATGATTACAGGAGGAGTAAGCTAACAGGAAGAAAACAATTTTAAGACAAGGATTTCAAAGTGAGTTATTTATAGAGTCAACACTCAATTATCCATGGTCAGATTATCTGTATCAGAGATGCAGAAACAAATCAGCTCCAGCTGGGCTCATTAGCCTAGGTGCAACTTGATGCAAATGTTTCTATACATCTAGGGATGGTGTGGGTTCAGAAATTATGCAATAACTTTTTTCAGCATAAGACTAAAGTCCTTTTTGTCTCTAAAGAGAGGTATTTTGGTTGTCTCTGTATGGCATTTCAAAAGGCAAGAGCACCAGGGAAAATGGCAAAGAATCCAGCTGAGGCCACCACTTTGCAGTGTTACCCCTGTGCTCTGCGTCCTGAGAAGGTTTATTAAGTGAGGCACAGCGTGAGGCCCAAGCTAGCTGAATGCATTCCTGCCAGGCTGCGTCAGGGCTGCGTCCTCTGCCGCACACCAGCCAGCCATGGAGCTGCTGCACGCCAGTACAGGCTACTTGTGACCACGCAGCAGCAAGGCAAACACTTATCAACCCAAATACAGCCAGGATGCAGAGGGACTGAACTGTGAGGTCACCTGAGATTACCATTTACAGTTAAGTCAATTAAACCAGATAGTCTAAATAAGGAAAAACACAAGTGCTTTCCTAACTGTAAGAAAAAACACAGCAACAGACAATACCAAACCTGCTGGAAGCTGTTTTCCTAGCCACAATACCAAAAGTGTAATTGTCAGTAAAACAAAAAGGTAGATGGGGAAGGAAACGGAAAAAATCCAACATGATATTCCCTACTTGCCAATTGCTTCCTCTCAATCAGACTGTGTCCATGCTGAAGGGCTGAAACCTTTCTCAGGAGACAGCAAACTCCAGAAGAGACTTTATGGTCTCTAGACTCTCCTGGAAGTTGACCCTCCTCAGGAAATTGATGCTGCTATAGTTGAAAGAAATCCTACTCTTTTGAGATAACATGAGAGACTTCTAAATTGGAGGAGTTTGAGATTCAGCTTGTTTTTTTCCAGCAATGGAAGTCACTTGATCAAAGAAGCAGGGAAAGGACAACAAGCAGGATACTGGCATGAAAAATCTCAGCTATAATCAGCTGACTCCAGCTTGATTACAGAGGAGGAACTAAACTCTGTATTTGGCAAATGGATCACAAAGCAAATCTTTTCTAAAGCTTTTTGCTGAGTCAGATAGTACAGCAAGTTTAACCAGCAACGGCTAACAAGAGAATGAAAACTAGCTTGAGCTAACAACCCCTGGGATTTGTCTACTATATCTAACCACTGAGAGAAAAAAGTTTATTTACATTGAAGGCCACAATGCATAGCTGAGAACTGCTCAAGTAGTTTCAAATGATAGCAAGAAAGAGAGGGTCACAGAGCAGGGGATGAGGTAGAATAGGGTTATCTATGCCACCAGAACATCATTGTAACACTAGAGGAAATCTGCAGCTCCTGAATCTACAACTTTCTTACTCCTCCTTTCCTTCTCCCTACTCCCAAATGCCTTGACTTTTGAGATTGCTTACAGTCTGAAAAACAAGTAATTCAAGAAAAACAGTAGTTCAAATTAAAAAAATCACTATGATAGATATTACTTATCAGAGAGCTCCAGCAGTTTTAATTATTATTTCTCCTTACTTTTCAGATCTCCAAACGCCTACTGGCCAAAAGGTGATAGCAGTGGAAGGGTTGTTGTCTGTCATTTGCTATTCTACCTGAGGACATGAAGTTTAACTTTGTTATTAGGGACAAACATATTTTGGAAGGTGTAACGTTCAGTCAAAAAAAAAAAAAAGAAGGAAAAATGTATCTTCTACTGTAGAGTACTTGCAGGTCTCCTGTATGGTATTTACCTTGGTATACATAGTAATGAGGACAGCAGCAGAATTACTAGAAGGAAAAGGTTCAATTACTGTAAACAACTGGGAGCAAAAGACTGTTAAACATTCAACAACTCACATCAATGGAAAGTTTAAAAGTTTTCGCCTCTCATTCACTGCAACAAGACCAGGTCAACATGCTCCTCCTTCCCCACTAAGCCCCATCAAACTAGGAAAGAATAAAAATGCAAAATCACCGCACTACCTCGCTGCCCTGCTGAAAGTCTCAATCACTGTAAGGTTTGAATAAAGCCACCCGATGTGTTCTCCCTTCCTGAGGACTACTGCCACAGCCTGTAACTTCCAGGTAAATTGGCTGTGTATCTGTCAAGCACAAACATAAACTTTCCACTCCGTTACTTCACTCTCCACCCCAAGATATCAATTCTAGCCAGGAATTTGATTAGTAACAGACTGTGAAATGCTTTCAGAGAACTTCAGAGGTGGCACTAATAAAAGGACAGTGAAATTTTAAGGTCTGAAGGCCCCAGAGCAAAGTGTGGTGGCTGGCATTGGGCCTTTCATGTTACAGTTGCAATCATACCATGGATCAAACAGATGAAATTTCTATTTCTTATCTTCCTCTCTTTCAAAACATTCCTGGCTCACCTTTGGCTTCAACCTGATATTAATACACAGCTGCATTACAGTGTATGAATAAAGACCGGGCACATTGTACAACATAACCTTGAGTCTTTCAGCAACTGCTTCCTAGAATAGGCTGCTCTGCTAAGTACAGTGTGCATTGCTGTCCCAAATGTAGCTTCATAGACTCAGTGTATCAAAACAGGCTTGCTGAACCTGCTTTCACAAGTGATCTTGATTCATCCTGTACCAGGGACCTCTCTCTTTTAAATAATCTTATGCTGATTTACCAGTCACAAATCTCACATTCTCCCTCTTCCCCACCTTGCTGGTTCACTGTAAAATTATTAGATACTACAGTAATATGGGCTACTTTTGTATGACTTTTATCTTCCTCTTCATAATTACCTATAAAAATCTGTTATATGAGTTTAAAATAAATTACTTTATGCTGGTTTGGATTTTAATTAAATATAAAGCAATTCTGTCAGATACCTCAGGATATTTCCAGATTTACAGAAATGAAAGTTCATTTAACATATTCAGTACTTCACAGATGTAGACAGATACCACGTCCATTAGATGACACTGGTGTCAGGTAAACTAGGATTTCTTTCTTCCCCTGAAAACTCTATAATAAAATTTTCCAGTGTCAACTTTTTCTCTTTCTAGGTTCATTAGTGCAAATAGAGGGAGGCTGTAATCAATGCAGCCAGGAAGTAATCCAGCTGTAATTCATACTAGAGCATAGCAGAGGTAAAGCAGCAACATCGACATTAAACCTGATACCTACAAGCTTTGAGAGCTATATAGTAATCCTTCTCTTTCCAAGAACTCCACACTGAGAGAAATAAGATATATTTAAAGAATAATTAATATCATGAAAGTACTCACTTCCTTCAAATTTAAATTTACATATCTAGAATCCAATTCAAAGCTTCCAAACCAAACACTCAGCAATTACCTCATTCTTTATTTCAAAAGCTTTATGGAATATATATAAAAGAGTCCATAAAAAAGCTGACAGCTGCTAATTCATGAGTCGGCAGTTTCCCATTATAGTGGCACATTGTGTTTAAACTGCTCTGGTACCACTGTCATGATACTAATCGAATTTTAAAAATCCCAATGAATTACGTATTTGTAAACCAGTACCTATTACCAATGGAATCACAAACAGTTCACACTAGGGTTTTTTTTTTACTGTGTTGTCACATATGAAATCTATGTAGCAGAGCAAAACATAGAACATACAAGTACAGACTATACGTAAGGGAGAAATCATAACTTCTTTGCATATACGGGTCTAGCTAGGTTTCTAATTAACCGTCTCTATTTTCCTTTAACCTTTCCAAAGCAGTTGCAAATGGACCTCAGTGTCTGCTCAGAAGTTAAAAATCTTTGCATTAATTTGTGTAGATCTGTGCAGATGAAAATCACACTGTGTTATATTCCAAGACTGTAAGCAACACAAGCTATTGTGTTTGCACAACAGCATGCTGATATAGTTGGGGGGAAAAAAAGAAAAATCACAGTACAGATAAGCAAGGGTCAAAGTTCTGGTTATGCTTGAAGTTTCAGTATTGGCACTTCCCGTTCTAAGTCTAAAATATTCTTAATTACACCTATTTTGTCCTATGCTAAAGTAATGAACTGCTGTTCTCCCCTCCTCCTCCGTCTACTTCTGATTTGCTCACATTATTATAAGTCATTAGGCCAGTTTGAAAAGGTCTTGGGTCCATGGGAGGCATTGCCACAATTAGTCACACCAGCCGGGCTGTGCTCAGCCTTCCTGCACTAAGGAGAAACAGCCTGGAGCAAGGCAGGAGCTGTAAGGGATTCTTGCACCCTTTAATGGCTCGGCTAGCTTTGAGACCATCTAAGCTGCTGACAGCCCTTAGATACCCGTGTCCTCCCTCCAACATTACACGGGTACCTAACATTGTGTAGGTTTCCAGCAACCTAGAACCTCCAGCAACCTAGAACCTCCCACAGCAGGTTTCTCAAGCTGCTCGTCCTCAGCGCTAACAAACCAACCCAGGGCCTTCAGAAACCCAGGCTCACATTGAGACCCCCCTGCAAAACAATCAGCAGCCTCTTCCCCTAGTCTGCTGCCAGGTTCACCTACGGGAGCTCGGGGGCCCACCTTCGGAGGAGGCTGCCGGGGAGAGAGCGCCAGGGGAGGGCCCGGAGCTCCCCCTCCCGGCCCCGGCGGCAGCGCCCCGTAACCACGGGCCATGCTTCCTGAGTCACGCTCCCGCGGGGAGCATTCAGCTCGGTTTGTTGTGCTGCTTTGTGTTTTTTTACCCTCCCTATTCAACGCGACAAGCAGGAAAAGGCCGAACAGCGCCGAGCTCAGGATTTACACAGCAAATGCAAAAATTTCCATTGTGAAAACCCTGTTTCACTGTTTTGATTTTTCTGAAAAGTTATCAAACTCCTAGTTCAGTTTAGGAAGGCTTACAGAAAGCAAGTCCTGCAGGCAGATGACAAGCCAGCAGTAACAGCTTCAGGCACCACCAAGAAGGCTGCAGTCCCACTCAAACTCCAGCACTTGCTAAACTCCACAGAATAAGGCACAGTAACCGGTAATTAAAAATGAAGCTTCTGAGGATCTGATTATCTTTGATTTTTACACAGTGGTGTCCAAGAGGACCCAGAATTAAGATGCTGTTAAAGTCAGCTGCTGGGTAAACATGAGGTTCTTTATCATCTATTTTTCTTCTTACAAGTACTCTGTGCCCGCAAGTATGCAGATATCAGAGCTATGGTGTCAGCACCCGAAATAAAGCTACATCAACAAACTGAGCTTTGCTGTGGCATAGCTCTGCATGTTAAAGCATCCCCCAGCCAAATGCTTGCCCAGCTGACTGCTGCTGGAAACAATGGGTTCCCCATTACCCAGGAATACTTCCTTTAGCATAACTGGCAAGATTGCTAATGGAAGTATGTTTAATGCCTACTTGATATCGTTAAAAGTGATTTGTTCCCACCATATTTCAAAGGGCAGCTCACAGCCAAAACCATCTATTTGCAACAGATCAGCATGGAACCCCAGTTTAAATGCAAATTTATTCTTACAGCTGTGTCCAACATGAAACACATTGACAAATGCAAGCTTGCATCATAAGGCACTTAAAAATGTTTCAGGGTTAAATTCTATATATTTGGATGCATATGTAGAACAGTGTTCCCCAGGAAATTAAGCTTGAAGATGTTCTCTGGAGTGCTGCAACCCCCAGCTGCACATGCTCCCCAACTCTGCAGGCATCCCAGTGGGGCAGGAGTGGTAATAGCCCCAGTTCATTCAGGTTTCTTTCTTAATCGCAGAATCCTCTGCCCAAGGCCTTGGAAGAAGAGAGAAAGTGGACGGGGAGTTTGAAAATACAGAACAAGCACTCTCAAATACCAGTTACAGTAAGCAAGCTCTTCAGTGGGCACTGTGGGTCCTTCTGGCAGCACTTACAATAGAGAACTGGATTTAAGACATCCTAACCCACTGGATGCAAAATGGAGCCCAGAAATTTAGCCAACAGGTCTGTGAAGGTGCATAACCCCTTTCTTTTGTGGGCTTGTTTTTCTTTTGAATTTGAACATGGGGCCTGAAGGCAAAATAAAACAGATTATATGTTTGAGGCATGAACCCTACCTAAGCAGAAGAATCCTGAATGCTTCTGGGATTTCTATGTAGAAAAACATTCACTGCTGATATACAAGCAACAGAAGAAAACAAAAGAAAATAAAATATGGTAGGAGAAATAAGCAGAAGAGAAACAAGTAATAGGTATAGAAACAAAAGAGAAGTAATACTGACATGGGACTAAATGATAAGACAAATAGTCAAGCATAAATTTTAAAACTGACTGGAGAAAATATATGACAGCAAAAATATATGCTCATATAAAGCTCTAGCAAAGCTGAGAAATTGCAGGCTGAAAAAAACCCTATGGGTTGTGTTGCAAACCTCCATCATTTTAAGGCTAGAAGTTAGATGCTGCTGATACTTATTTGTACATCTCTGGTTCATGACTGTGGAGCAGCTGTCAAAGCATGCTGTAACACATAATCCCAGGGATCCACGGCACTACAGGGCTGCCGCAAAGTGAGTGGTGATTGCTGCCTCATATGAGTATGTGATAAAGGACACATCACAGCTCTTGAATTTCATGGTTCTGAATGTTTAAAATATAACACAGGGTAATGCTAAGGAAGGGTTAACTTCCCCAGAGAAATAATTTGAGGGGAGATCCATAGTAACCATGCAACCAACCTAGTGGATGTAAACTAAAAACTATGCTTTTGCTCTCTGAAAATAAAAATCCATCTTCTGAAAAGTAAGGCTAATGCTAACTTTTGTTTAAGATACAATCAAGATGTTGACAGTTTTCTGTATCTGAATATCTATCAGGCATCTCAAGTGCTCCATCAATAGATTGCCTGCACCAAATGTTTCAGGATGTGATAACTAATGCTTTCATTTTCAAATCTAAAAAGGGGAATTTATCTACAATATCAAGACACCAATTTAAATATAAAAGGACTTGCAGAGTTGAGATGAAGACCACAGACATTTACCTTATAGATTAACATCTTGGAAATGGTTTTCTTTATATATGATGTGACACTAACAGAGACAGTTTATGCTAATGACAGACAAGTTCTGCACTCAGTCATACAGAGAACATACTGCACTGTAGATAATTATTTTCTCAGTCTAGAATCTTAATAAAGAAGTTTTAGGTACAGAACCCACAATCTGTAAAAAGGTTGAGAACAAAGCAAGCCCAGAGAGGTACAATTCATTGCAGGCAATATGGAGAGGAAAAATTAAAATAGGATTTTTCTTGCAAAGGAACACTCTGCTTATCTTGTAGGCTTTAATTAAGTGGCTAAGAAATAAGGAGCAGCTAAGAGCGATTCCTCTGTAAACTGCTCTTTTCAGGCAATACTTGTACTTAGTACTAAATAAAAACATTAGGAATATTGTCTGTTTACCAATGGCTGGATATGGACATTAACTTGCCTGATGTCAGCAAGAGATTAGGATATCAGGGTGTTTTTAAGACTATCTTGAAAAGAAAACATCTAATCTCTGTAGTTAGTTTCGGGTCTCTGTAGTCAGAAAAAAACCTCAACTTATTGAAAAAAACCTCAACTGATATGCCAGCAGCACTTTAATAGCAATTCTCTTATACTGTGCATTAGAAGAATATTCCCAGAAAATTTTCAGTAGGAGGCCCCAAATTTAAATATTAAGTGTTTTCCTGATGGACAGTGGCACTATCAGACAGTGCATATTTAACCTACATAAACCTGGGAACACTAGAACTCCCAGTCTGGAATGTGTTCTGGGACTAAAACTTTAAAATGCAGAAACAAGAGTCTAATCTGTTGGGACTATATATGTTCCTTGCTAAAGCTATGTGGGCCTAAAATAGTGCCCAAATTAATTTTGTTTCCTCATATTGCTAGGTAGTTCAAGATGTTTTTTCCCCACTTTGAAACACAGCTAGAACTTCAGTATTCAGCACCAGCAAAAATGACAGGATTGGGTGAAGTAAAAAAAATTAACCTAACAGAAGAACACCAGCAAATATATTTTAAGTGTATGAAGTGTCTCAAGCTTTTCTGTCATTCTATACTAATCTCACCCAAATCAGGTTTCTTATGTTTTAGTGCCATGAATATTTTGGCACCAAAGAACAAAAGAAAGGTGCAAGTCAGAGAGCTTGGGAAAGCCAAAATTGTACTGATTTTGCCTGCAGAGACTATTTCAGAAGAATCCCTAACTCTAGCCGATTGTTTCGGCAGACAATTGATAAAAACTGCCAGCAGATATCTTTCCTAAACTGTATTTAGCAGAAAACAGATTCAGATTTCTATGAATTTCAAGTATCTTGACTCAACAACTCCAACAGATCAAGCATCTGATCCATTTTCAGAAACACACTTATTAAGCCTATAAAACATTCCTGCTACTCTTAAAGTATCATAGACCTTCATAAACAAATGGAACAACTGTTGTACTGAGGAAAAGTACAACGCCCCACCTAACAAGTGGTGCTTTACAGACACTCAGTTATGCTTATGTTACCCTATGGATCAAACTGATGCCTCAGCAGTCCTGAATTTTCACAGCAGCTTCTCCAGAAAGGCCACTGCATTCTGGCTTCTCATTTAGCCTCTTGGAAACAGAGAGCGATGCACACACATTTAAATGAGGAATGCCTTAGTCTGGCACGGTTCTCTCCTAAATCTATAAATTAGACTATTATTTTTTTGAAATCCTAGAAGGCCTGAGATATATTACAGACATTTGTCCATAAACAGCCACTCCAGCCCCTTTCATTTGATTGCCACCAGTCCTAGCATAAGATTTGCTCCATCCTTTCCAAATGGAAATGTATGATGAATACAGTTCTCTAAACTTTTCATTCTTTATCCAGGCCAAGAAGTTGTTGTCCGTTTAGACATCAATATGCATACGAGTGACATTTTATAAACAGCTTCAAATACTGTAACAGCATAAGGAAAGATCTACCATCTACTTTCTTAGGAAACCCATAATTTTTTCAGAAAGTGTTTATTTAATGTCTAGCACAGGGTTTCTCTTTCTTGGTCATGATCCCTAGGGGTTCCTTAGAGATAAGGCTGATAATAAACTAACCATGAGCCATCAATGTGCCCTCATGGCCAAGAAGGCCAATGGCATCCTGGGATGGATCAAGTAGAGTGTAGTCAGCAGGTCAAGGGAGGTTCTCCTCCCTCTACTCTGCCCTGATGAGGCCTCATCTGGAGTACTGTGTCCAGTTTTGGGCTCCTCAGCTCAAGAGGGACAGGGAACTTCTGGAGAGAGTCCAGCGCAGGGCCACCAAGATGATCAGGGGACTGGAGCATCTTTCTTATGAGGAAAGGCTGTGGAATCTGGAACTGTTCAGCCTGGAGATGAGACCTCATTAATACTTACAAGTATATGAAAGGTGAATGTCAAGGGGATGGGCAACACTTCTGTTTCCCTGTAGTGTCCAGTGACAGGACAAAGGGTAATGGACCTGATCTAGGTGACCCTGCTTCTGCAGGGGGGTTGGACTAGATGATCTCTAAAGATCCCTTCCAATCCCTACCATTCTATGATTCTCTGACAAAGCTGGAACACAAAAAGTTCCTCTTAAGGAAAAACTTCTTTACTGTGAGGGTGAGGAAGCCCTGGCACAGGCTGCCAAGGTAAGATGCCTCCTTCTCTGGAGGTTTTCCAAACCCTCCTGGACACGTTCTTGTGTGACCCGATCTAGGTAGACCAGCTTTATCAGGGGAGTTGGACTAGATGATCTCTAGATCATCTTCCAACCCCTACCATTCTGTGATTCAGGGATAAGTTTCTCTTAATAAAAAGAAAGCATTAAAACAACAAAATTAAGAATAAAATTTTGTTTCCATTTTGAGTGGAACACAGTTTCCTTGCTCAAAAACTCCTGGCCTTAACTGTCTAAATAAGCTGAAGTACCAAGAAGTGAGCACACTATCTTTCCACAACGTAGATAGAGTTAATATTGTACAATCAAGTAAAAAATAGTTTTTGTCCTCAAGTGCTTATAAATTATGATATCCAACACTTGGGCACCTTCCCAGTGCCACAGAGTTCAGCAGGTGTAACATTCAATAAAAGGTTCAATAGGTGTAACATTATGCCAACATAGCTCTAGGATAACCGACAAAACTAATCCAACACAGAACAAACATTACTGCTCCAACACTTCAACCTGCAATTCCTCAGGCAAGTTCACTGAGACAATAGATCCTTCAGTACTTCTCTCATACAACTTTTCCCACTGCCCTAAGGCTCTGAAAGCTTATGAATACTTTTACAGAACATTTACATGTTGAATGTTTTACAGACCCAAGGAATGGACAAATGAAACGTGCAAAAATAGTATTTCTTACAGGACCAATGCTACAGTACACTGTAGTGATTTCCTAAGTTTATTACTTTTGTCCTCATACACATATTGCTTCCTTAAAGTGTTACATGGAAAAGGCCTCAAATGTATCCTTTAACCACTTAGAGCAAACAAGAGCAGATTTGTTGCTTCATGTGTGCAATACTGCATACACCTTCACAAGCACCTCACTGTTACATTCCCCAGCCATGAGATTTCACAATCCCAGGTACTAGTTAATAACTCTTATTGACTGAATTCAACTAGTAAAGGTTTTATTTAAATTAGTCTCTTAGTCTTGCACTAGAATCAGTGATTTAGACTTAAATTAAACTCACATAATTTTCACATCCTGTGGGTACACACGTTTTGACAGTACTGCAGAAATGTACTTCAAGTTGCATAGAAGTTGACTGAAACCATCAAATCAGTATTGAATTGCTTGCTGACATGTACTTCAACACTGATATACGAAAAATAGTCCAGAGTGGATTTCACAGAATCACTGAATGGATTTGGTTTGAAGTGACCCTTAAAGATCATCCAATTCCAAGCAAAGCACACACAGAAAATACATTTTAAAGTCACTTGTGTGCATGGAAAGAATATGGGTTTCATTACTACACTTTAAATGACTGAATCACATATCACAACTTTTTCCCATTATCTGCTCTGCAACTACATCACACCTCAGACTTCCCAGGGTTTTTTTTTCCACTTTATGGCTATTATAAAATTCTACTTTTAAGATTAAAAAATATATGAAGTTTGAAACAAAAACATTTCCTTACTTCTTCAGTTCTGATCACCAATTTTTAAAAACCAGAAACATCTGTGTAGTCTCATTAAATACATTTTCTCAGATAATCCATAAGTAAAATTCACAAAGTTTTTTCAGAAACTCATATCCAATGTTATCTCTTTCCTCCTGTATTCAGTGCTGCATAAGGCAATATTCTAGATATCCAGTCCAGCAGTCCTCAGCATTTTCTCCCCTTTTTATTATAATTTTATTATAATTTTCAACCTTTTCTTTAATCCTACTCACTCAGAACATGTAGAGTTTTAGATTTGTCCTTCTAAACTTTCTGTATCTTCTGATAATATTAACAGGCTTACTCCCACATTGAAACCTACTCCCTACCACCTCCTCTTTCAAGGCTGTGAGTTCCTGTTAGAGATGAGCCTGTCTTTTGGGGGAAAAAAAAATAGCTTATCACCACCAATTCTTAGATATACTAACACCCTGTAGATACCAACTATTAAAAATCCTCCTCAAATCTGAATAGGCACAGCTCAGAAAAATACCACTTTAATTCAAATGGTAAATCTTCCATCTTCTAGGTCACATGTCCTTTTTCAAAAGATATGCTTGTAAGATCGTAGTTTAGATAAGACGGGCAGAGCTGATTTAATAATTAATTGCTGCTGTTCCCTCTGTAAATGCTACTCTGAACCATGCATTCTCCCTACCTTTTCCTTGCATCATCTCTGGCATTCACCTGCCATACTAATGGGCAAGGTTAGCTTGCCAAATCTGTAGAAAACTAACCAAAGAAAGAGGGAAAAGGTGAGAAACCACAAATAAATAGCTTTCTCCTGTTATTTGTGCCATTAGATCCATTCAAGTGCTCATTAGATACTCAACAATCTGGCACAGTGACAGCCAACAGAGCTGTAAAAAAGCTACCCCTGTCACTAACAGAGAAAACATCCTAGAGAGATGACAATGTTTATAAGCTGGTGAAGATTTTTATGCTGGTGAAACAGGTTGATGCTTATTTTACCAGGCCTGCAGCTGTCACTCTGGAAAAGAGCACCCCTGTACTTCACAATATTGGGCTGCTCGCACAGCTCAGCCTCCAATCTGCATCGTGTCCTTCCAATCTATGAACACTTACATTTGAGGGTCGATGGTTTACTCCCAGAAAACATCACTGACCGTTGTCCCCCTTATAATCATGTTATTTTGGGAAACGATGGCAAGTGTTAACAGTCTGGCATCAATCGCCTGATACTTGTACCACACCGGTTGGTCTAAGATGATCTAGCTGCCTTCAGTTATGGCTTTCATACAGTAGTGAGTATGTGACAAATGTGGTAAGAACGAGTAACTGACACTTCAAGCAGTAATATTTTGAGAAATATAATCAGGAGTCTGTAAAGAACTGGGTGCAAAGGGAGTAAAGCCTCTTCATTCACTCTCTGTACATCACCAAGAAACAGCTTGCTTCATATTCCAGACAAAAAAACACCAGAATAACTTAAGAGCTGCTGAGCCCACTAGATACTGTAGCCCTATTTCATCACTGACTTTCACATATCTAAGAAAAGACTATCAGCAAAGTAACGCAGAGGCATGGAGAATTTGTTATAACGCTTCTATATTGAGTGCATCTTGCTAGACTTGGGATTCAACGCTATCAGAGTATCAGTACCTTACTCGTGAGACTAAGAAATTTCATTAGAAAATAATCTAATACTGCTAATGAAAATTCTCTAGAACCTAAATTTTAAAAATAAAAACATTTTGTATTTTTAATTTGCCCCAAAGTTTTCAAATAAAAGATGAACTAGAAATACAACAGTCACATTGTTTATTCGTCAAGTTAATGAAAAACAATCTACTTAAATTAAGAATTTAAAAAGTACCCCACTACATTAAGACAAGGTTCTACATTAAAAATAAATTTCATTATACTCAAACCAGTAAGTCAGCGTGGAACAAATAAAGCATACAACATAGTGTTGCCTGTCAAAAGACAAGACAGTATGAAAGACTGTAAAAAAGTCAGGCAATTTTGAAACAAGACTCAAGGAAATAAGTAGCGATTTATTTGCAATGTGTCTTTTTAGTCCACGTAACACTGCTCTTCCTTACTGTCTAAGATTTGGTCCATGCTTACAAGAAGTTACTACTGCAATGATGTCTTATGAAATAATCTTTAAGAAATGAACTATGACCAACTAACTGCTTTAAAGAATGACTTCCATGCACACCGTGCTTGGGAAAGCAATGATGAGTAATGGTGAGGTGCTGCTGGGCCAGTGAGTCCCACAGCACGGGGGAGGCACCGCACACCAAGGAATGCTTCCAGGGAAGGTAAAGCACAAATCCTTACATCAGGATGAAAATATAAAGCAATACAATAAATAATCTGCTCAGAAGTTTTCTCCTGTAGTACTTTGAGAAATAATTAAAATAAGCTGCTAAATGTCAGTGTAATTATATGAAAACTCCCCTTGCCATCACTCATGTAAAGCTAACACTGAATGACTACCTTACGCAGATGTCTATGCTGTCTTCACCTAAAGACAGGTAAGCTTAGGTCTACATGTCCTTATCACATGATAACATGTGCATAAAATATTATCTTGTAATAATGCCAATTCTTGAAATTTTTACACCATTTTGTTTTACACATAAATCAACAGACAAAAGGTAGTTTAAGCCACACACCATAGCTTCTGATACAATACTGAGCAGAGCTGTCACTGTTCAATTTAAACAAATCATTAATTACTGTAACTTCACCCAGCAACAGCATAGTTCTAGAAAATCTAATTAAACTTCTGCAGTGGTTTTGCCAGGGCCGGGTTTTCGTTGCAGGGGGCTACAGGGGTGGCTTCTTTAAACAAAGAGCTGCTGGAAGCTTCCCCTGTCTAAGATGGACCCACTGCTGACCAAGGCCTGGCCAATTAGTGACTCAGGTAATGCCTCTGTGAATAATGTATTTGAGAAGAAGTTGCTGAGCAGTTGCTGAACTGCAGCAGTAACAGGGAGTGAGAATGTGAAAACATCTTCACAGACACCAAGGTCAGTGGAGAAGGAGTGGAGAAGGAAGGGGAGGAGGGTGCTTAGGCCCTGAAAGAAAGATTCTCCTGTGACCTGTTATGAGCACCATGGTGAGACAGCTGTGCCCCTGCAGTCCATGGAGGCCACTGGGGAGCAGAGATCCACTTGCAGCCCGTGGAGGACCCCACGCCGGAGAGGGTGGATGCCTGAAGGAGGCTGTGATTTCATGGGAAGCCCACATGAGAGCAAGTTCCTAGCAGGACCTGGGAGTCTGTGGGGAGAGAGGATTCCACACCAGAGCAGGTTTGCTGTCAGGGCTTGTGATCCTGTGAGGGACTCAGGCTGGAGCAGTCTGTTCCTGAAGGACTGTTCTCCTGGTGGATGACCCACATTGGGGCAGGGTGTGAGGAGCTGCTCCCGTGGGAGGCCCCATGCTGGAGCAGTTTGTTGAGGAACTGTAGTCCACGGGAAGGACCCACGTTGCAGAAGATAATGGAGGACTATCTCCCATGGGAGGGACCCCACAGTGTAGCAATGGGAAGTGTGAGGAGGCCTTCCCCTGAGAAACAGCAGCAGTCAAGTCGATCTGTAATGAACTGACCATAACCCCCATCCCCCATGCCACTCAGGAGGAAGGAAGGAGAGTCCTGAGAAGGAGGAGGGATGAGGGGAGGTGTTTTAAGATTTGGTTTTACTTCTTATTTCCCTGCTCTGTTCTGATTGTTCATTAATAAATCAAACCATTTCTCCTCAAGTTGAATCTGTTTTGCCCATGACACTAATTGCAGAACAATCTCTCTGTCCTTATCTTGACTCACAAACCTCTTGTATTTCTCTCCCCTGTCCTGTTTAGGAGGGGGAGTGATAGAATGACTTGGTGGACATCTGGCACTGAGCTAGGGCTAAACCAGCACAGCTTCTTAGTAAAAAAAAGCAGAGTTTAGTTTTTGCAAATAGTTATACTTTCTTTTTTAAACAACAAAAATAGTTTCCACAGTTCCAGAAGAGTAGCATCAGCTAACATTACGTTGACCACACCTCATCCTCTAAGCATGGAAGAAACAGCATAAGCTCTGCACTGTAGCTACTCAACTTTATCACACCTTAGAAAACTTACATATAAGTTGTTTGCAGAAACTTTGTGGACTTGGAGCCCCAAAATCATTTCTCCCATGCAAGACCATTACACATCTTGCTAATCAAGGATATCTCAAAGCAGCCAGCTATACCTGCATAATGTAACATGCCTGTGCTATGAATTACTTAAGAACAAACCAATATCCTGCAAAACTAACCAATACATGGAACATTTTAAAAACCAGTTGGGGCTGATTCTTGTGGTTCAGCTGAAGATGAAAGCGAAGTGTAGCAGAAAAATGAGAACAGCAGAGCTAACCAGTAAAACCATCTTTGGTCAATACTGATGCTGCTTCATCCAGTGTAAATGTTTAATATGAACTGTGCTAAGAAAAAGAATTGTAGTTTAAAGGCACGTGGGTAGGGTGAGGAATAGCAGGGCCAGGCAGGGTGAAATAGGGCATATGAAAGCCCAGCACGATTTGTAACAAAAATGCTGAGAAGCAGCAGCTTCCTCTTTGAAAGAAGCAAGAGTCTAACCCTTTCCTGTGTCACAACTCCTTGTGCTTACTTAATACTTTCTCAACTGGCAGTAAAATAAACATCAATCCTATCAGCTTGTGTATATCAAAAAAGGACACCCTGGTGATATTACATCCAGTTTTAGAGGAGAGAGAAGATGCATTTCGATGAGCACCTTCAGATCTTTGCTGTCTGGATGACCCAGTAAGATTACTTGTGACGAAAATCACTTATATTTTATAAACTAACATTTTTTTTAAGCAGATGTTGTACAGCCACATAAGAACAGAAAATGACTGCTCTAAAATGATCCAGAAAAATGCAAGAAGACCATAAAGAAAATGCTGCTTTGGGATCCAATATTAATGCAAAGGTACACTTTTTATAGCTAAGTGAGGCCCCAATGTATGTATTCAGTTCCTCCACGACATATAATGCTCGGGTCAGATCTGCAGTCACCTGACTCTCTCACACACACAGACATTTCATATGGTTGTGTTAATTGAAACTATGAAGCCTGTAATATTTTTTCAAGAAGATCTTCTCATAAGAAGTTAAAAAAAAATATAAAGTACTAGTGGATCCTCAAAATCCTATTGGAGTAGATCTGGCTGGAGTACAGTTTGTATGTGCCAAAGCTAAAGAAGAGAAGGCTGCAAAGTAAAGGTGTGCTGTGACGCAGTAGAAGAGATGACAGTTTTGTTAGATCAAAAACATGTAAAAGTATCACCTGTTTTACTTGCTTAACACCTGACATTATGCAACTCTGACTGCAAAGAGTGAGCCGGGCTTATAGATACTCTCAGAACTTTACAATAGATATTCTAATTTTCCTCAAGCACTAAAGAATTAAATTGTGTTTTTCACTTGTGTTGTATGTTTTGAAAAACAAAAGAAAACATAATTCCAGTCCTACATTAAATCTCAGTCTTAAAGAAGCCCCCAAGGTACAACGCACTTCTACTAAAATTACATTAAACTAAGTTTAAAACTTGAAAATTTTCCTGTTTTACAAAAGTGAACTATGGAGCAAAAACTCAAAAACAGTTAAGCTAGCATTAAGCTAGCTGAATTTTCAAGTGTTTGGTGGAGTATATTCGTTTCTTTTGAAACAATGATACTTGAAGCTCTATGTATCCTGTATTTGAACTTTGTTTCATCTCAGTGATACTATATAGCTAGAATGGACACATCCATACCTGTCACCTAAAAAGAAAAGAAAACCCAACTCGTCTACTTACAAACAGTGCTTCTTGTGCAAATGCTGGCAACTACTTTGTAATTCCTTCATATAACTGCATCACATGATAAGCAACTGGAAATAAAGCTGTCCTAGCACAGGCGTTACTGAGTAACTTGAATCCCTCTCAGCAGATGACAGCAAAGCAGAAGAGACTGAAGTCAACTTTGGCAGGTTTCACTGATGCAGATCTCAGAAATGCAAGGGAGAAAGACATGTCACCTTCTCCTGCCTGTGTTTCCAAAATCTCCCTTTATATTCTGACTTTTCATCACATGAAGAGTGAACAGGCCACTCAGGCTCAAGATGAACAGGCATTCTCAAATTAGAGCAGAGGCAACAATTCAGCTTTGTTCTCTTACGCCTCTCTACAACCATTTGCTGTGAGTGCTAGGAGAGAATCATGATGGGAAGGCAGGAAAGCACGTGGATAAAACTGGCACAGTGTTGAGGAGGAACGAACTCAGAGCAAATGCAGACAGGACCTTCACTTGATCTGTGATAAGTGTAAGATAAAGTCTTTTCATCTTTTTCCAAGAACTCAAAATTTGGGGAATGACTGAAGAGGTATCACAGTGATATCAAAACTATTAATGTCTGAGAGCCGTGGTAGTCCAGCATTTGTGGATTTGTTTGTCTAGTTTACAAAAACAAACTAGAGTGAAAGCTGTGGACACAAGAACTGGATATGAAAATATCCTGACCTGCCTCTCTTCCTAGTGCCTTTAAATAAAACCCAAACACTTCCGAGTGTGTTTCTCACTGCAGCATTTCCATGGACCTTTCATTCTTGTCCCTTTTCAAACATAAAGGACAGGCTAATTTTAATCTGATTTATTCCCAGTCTAACAGATAAGGCTTATGGAGCAGTAAGGATCTGGGCCATGGTAGAGAAGAAACCCCAAAATACTGGCAACTGCTGCCTGAGCATCCTGACTCCTCAAAATTATTTTCTGTTCAGGACACATCAGTAACATTAATCTAACACACATGGGTGTTGATATTCTTATGGCTTCCCCCCTAAATATCAATTTACAATTCTCTGACAATTCTATGACTGGCTTTCTCACATTTTCTCTCTTAGTTTAGACAGTGTATTTGGTTTTAAAGTTCTGATTGACTGACAAAATGCTAAACTTTTTTTTTAACTGAAATGCCATTTAAGTGCTAAGTCTCTAAACAAGAGAAAGCTGGTGAAGCCCAGTTAGATGACTACTTCCTTGATTAAAGTATTCACCTTTCTGCAATCAATCTGAACCCAAATCTTCCCCTCTGCAGAAGAGGGCTCTGACTACAAGGACAGAATATAGTGAAGGGTGTTGAGGGGTTTTGCACTCTTTCCTTCCTGCTGAAATTATTTCAACCTTTTATGAATATGTTTTCTGAACCACAGAATGGATCCCAAGTGAGTATCTTATTTGTCAAAGTTAGGGACTAACTCTTCTCTCTTACTCTGTTCAACATCTATTTATTTATTTTACACAAAATAAAAACATCAACAGTAAAGTAGGAATCAGTGTGGACTTGAACTTTCATCTCCCAGTGGCAGAAGCACCCAGTCCCTCAACCTGCAAGTAATTCTGAGCCTCTCCTTTCCACTCTTTCTCCATATGAAAAATAATTGGTGAAGCAGGCAAAGCCTGCAAACCACTCCCTGGCCCATTCTCATAAGCATTTCTTTATGAAAAGAACACAGTCCATGTGAGTGATTCCCAACACACATCAACAACAACAGACAGCCTAAGATGTTCATGATTGAACCGCCCTTGCATTAGAGAAGAAAAGGGTAAATAGGATGTCTCACCTTGCACATTAACTGTTCTAATCCCTACACTAGTGGCTAATGGATCAGAAAAAAAATGGCAGATCTAGACTTTCATTTCCTTTATTTTTTCTTCAGTCTCCTAAAAGAAAGATTTTACATCAGGCCAAGTGTAACACTTCACCTCTGTGGGCACAAAACTTATTTTGGTAAGAAAGTGATAGAAAAATTAGTTACACTCAAGTGATTTCTTTAATGTGAAAAACCTTAAATGTGAAAAATTCTTCATCAAGATACAGAAAAAACACTTTCCCTTATTTTCCAAACACAATAAACCACTCCCTAGCAGTTATTCTAGAATTAAGACTATAATTGCACTTGGTGTGCCATGGATTGATCAGTCAATGTACATGTATGCATATAGAAATGCCTGTATACACATAGGCGTAAATAAAACCTTGCTGCAAAGTGGCTTGACAGAGCCAGACCATCTGTACTTATCCACAAGCTCCCCAGAAGCCATGGATACAGTTGTTGAGCTATTAACAAGCAAGTAAAGCCTCTCACTAAAAAACACCTTGTACCTGAAGATCAGAGGCAACACTCACATCTGTGGGAGCGCAAAGAAATAGAGAATAACAAGTTGGCAATGTATTCAAGCCAGAGGGGCAGAACCTGTAAGAAGGAACCAAGTTAGTGTACATATGAATAGTTTTGTGAAAGACTGTTATGAGTCACAAATTTTCTGGAAGGCCTAGAAGGACAAGCGGACAAGAGAAATGCAGTTGACACAGTTTAATTTCCAAATGAAATGAAGCCATGTATTCATGTTTCTTAAAGGAAAGAGAATTGTTCTGAGTCAGGAAGGAGGGTTCCAATTCCCCTTGGAAGCTAAGGAACTACTTACAGAGAGAGGAGGAGAGAGTAGAAATGGTCCTCAAAGAAATTCAGCAGTGGCATGAAGCCAGAGCCTGCATCAGAGCCTGAGCTATTCAACATATTCAGAAATGATCTAAAAAAACGAAGGTGGCTAGTGAGAGAACAAGATATTTGGTATATAATTGCTCAGAGTACTAAAGACAAAATCAACAAATTGCAGAAAGACTTAACATTACTGAATGGTGTAATAAAATAGGAAATGAAACTCAATGTAGACAAATGTAAAGTGATATACATAGAAGAAGAAAACAATCTTCACTTCATATACAAAATTATGTTCTCTGAATTACTATTACACAGTAATGGGACACTGCTCTTGTAACAGTTCTAGGAAATTATCATCTCAATGATGTGTAGTGGCCACAAAGGCAAACTAAGTGTTAGGCCAGAAATAAAGCACTTCATATCACTGCTTCCCTCATTTCAAAAAAGGTTTATAAGAGTTGGGCAATATACAAAAATCACATAGCAAAGACACAGAAAGTCTCTATAAGAGTGACAATTAGACCGATTTGGACTTGTCAAACTGGATGAGCGACAACAGAGAAGGGTTATGATGAACACTTATGTGAAGGTGGACAGGAAATGATTGCCTGTTTCTGGTTTAAAAACAAAACAAAAAAGAAGGTACTTCTTCACACAGTGTATAGCTAAGTTTTAAGAATCCTTTCCATAGGAAGCCATAGCTCTCCAATCTCCACTAAGTTAAAAAAACCCACAAAGTCAACAATTTTGTTTAGCTGCACAATGACAACACTGGACTTTTCATGTTCAATTTTTTACTGCACCATTTCTACACTCATCTTCCTAAACACACAGTTCTGCACTGTGCTCTTCTCTAGAGCCTTTAACTGTCTGGTCCTGACTATGCCTTTCCTGCCCATGCACAAACACTGAAAAGTTTTACAGCTTACTTCAGCGCTCCCACTAAACACATCTAGCATTATTCAGTGAAAAAACAATATTACTTAAGCATTTGTCTTCAGACTCATTTGCATATGCATGACACTAGCTGCATTTGAGAATGCTTAAAATACACAGGAGGATGCACTGCATCCAGTTCATGCAATCTGATCACCATCAAACACACTATGAAACACCTATGATCGATGTAGACCTTTTCAACATTGCTGACCAATTACTGCTCCATGTTTCAGCTTGCATAGATGTATTCCTGCTTCAATATTTTGAGGTAAAAGCAGCACCAAAAATGAGAGTCCTCCCTGACATTCTTTCTTCTAACAAACAAAAAAAGGAAACATTTTTTCAATCGCCAATTTAGAACTTAAAACTAAAAAAAAAAAAAACCTGTATCTAGTCACACAATTGTTAATGATATATAAAAAATATCTTATACAACACAGCAAACAAACTGAAGGCAAGCATATCAAATAATGACACATTAATGCTTGCCTTAAACATATTTCTCACATGTAGTGCTTTATATTTTATGTAAGTTCAGTATTATACTTCACTAGTTGCAGAGCAAATGCTAGCCATGATAAAAGATTATTTCATAGAAACAAGAAGACTGTTTAAAAAGGGGGTAAAAAATAATCTGTTATTTTGCACAATGCTAGTCAAGGAAAATATTCCTGGTTGACACAATCAACTAGTCTCACAAATATAAATAGCTTATAAGGCAAGTTTCCTAAATTTTACTTGGGCATCCTAGCAACAGGTAGGTTTTGGTGCAGGAAGATAAATCAATTGTTTTGAAATTGCATAAAAATATACACATACTGAGGCAAACGAGTTGCTCATCATCATTTGCCTCACACATTTTAAACATTTTTTCATTATATCTTGTAGAATTTAATTTCATAAAACTATCTAGATGAATATAAAAAAATAATATTTTGAAACTAGAAGCCTGCAGTGTGTCTAACCTATCTATAATAATAAAATGTATTTTAGAACAAGGTCTAATTCAATATTTTAGAGTTTAATATGACAATTATTACATTAAAATCATCAGTTAAATAGAATAGCAATAAGCTGTTAAGATAATTATATGAATCAACACAGGGCTGTGAAATGGAAAACACATGGAGCTTGAGCTGTATATAAAAAGATGAGAATTTTAAGTAGAGTATTTTATGCATGCAAATAAAATATTTTTAATAGATTTGGCACCAGTCAGGTAATCAAGAGGTTGTATACTACTATTACAATGAAATAAACTAAACACACTAGATTTTAAATGTGGAGCAGTGACAAACATGATTTGATTCTAGAGGAAAAAAAAAAATCACGTTAAAAACAAAGAAGAAATATTTAAATTTTAAAAACCTAGGATAACTATTATGACAGAAAATTGTGGGAAAAGTATTGACAGTAAATTTGCAACCCTTCTACGATGTAGTTTATCACAGCTATTAAAAAATTAGTGTTTTCTTAGACACCAAATTTTAAAAATATTTCTTCATGAAAAGCATTTAATGTGACTACTTCCAACCTGAAAAAAACCCCATACAGCTCTTGAACTACAGCTTGGTATTTATTTCAGTTGCTCTCCATTGCACCTCTGTAAAAAAGCACATGTGACTATCCTATTATCTTCCCTCTTGTTAAGTGACTTTTGTCTTTCCCACTGCACCCCAAGTGGCCTGAAGGTGTTAGAAAAGACAAAGGAAACATTGTTGGAAGGTAGCATTTCAAACTATCACAAGCTCTAGTTCTGGAAAGTAACAAACTGACATTCCAGTTTTCTTTCCACTCACCATTGCATATAACAAAGAAGTTGAATCCTGGCAGCTGTGAGGTCCAGAGCTATATTCTGGGGTCATTCAACCTCCTCCCAGGCCTGGTTCTCCAGCTCTGAAGGAAGCCCTGAACACACAAGATGAATTGCACCTATAGCCCCACCTTCCACCTCACATACAGACAACCACAGCAACCACAACTCATGGCATGGAAGATATTAAGCTGCTAGAGAAGATATTATGCAAAAATTGCTGCTAGGTAGTCAATAGACAAGAATGAACTTCTTGAGACAGCTTACAGTAAAAATTTTAACACAAGGGGACTAAGATGTTCCTAAATTCTTAATATTCTTTGCAAGAAATTGGTAAACAATAACACGGCAGAAATTGCAAGTCAGAAAATTAACCAAACCCATAATGTTTAGAAAACTGCAGAAAGTCATGGTCAATGGGCAGAGCTATATGTAGAAAGATTTTTACAGACTTGAAATGGAACTTACAATATTTGTCAGAGGCTAATCCAAAAGTTAACGACCTTCTGTAACATGAGCAGAGTGAAACACTGTACTACCAAAAAACCCCACATCCTACCCTTAAAAGCTCCACCACATCTTTATCTGAACGTATGCAGGATAAACAAAGAGGTAACAGAGAGATTTGCTCTTAATACTTCTCTACTTTTGAATACTGTGGAGACACAGTGACTTATTTGGGCCTTTGGCAAATTCTGATTCCACTTCAAAAAAGCTTTTTTTAGAGTGCATCACAATTTGATATAAAAACCCCAATTTATTATTGCTTATCTTTTGGTCACCAAGACACTTCCAAATGGTGATTAAAAAAACCTTTTAATTCTGCTTTGGACTTTATCCAGGAATAGGATCATTAAGATATTTTGTAATAAAAGCAGAACTTTTCTAAGATGGAAGACATTTACCTTACCCAGACCACACTATAGAAAACTTCAAGCCAAATACTCAGTTTTTAATTTGGCCACATTTTTATAAGTTATGATGGAAAGTTTCCACTATACCTTTCCCTTCTCCCCCACTATCACAATCCCCACCCCTCCCACCAGTGAAGCAGCTGGAGGAACGATGTACTAAACACAGCCCTGTAAATTATAGTATGTAGGAGATTAAACTTAAGCCTAATGCTACAGTCAACCTTCAACAGCTGAGCTCTATTAATGGACACTCCTTAAAAGAAATCCTTATTGGTTACTATTTAAAACTACATGTCTATTAAAATCTTGACTGAAAGAAATTACAAGTGATACGTATCTCCCATTAATGCCATGACAACTCCCAGCTCAAGTATGTACTGCATCACAATTTATATAAAATTAAAAAAAACCCCACAAAAGGTTCACTCATCAAGTGCTATCAATGAATACACCATACAAAAGAGATACACTAATTTATAAGGATTGGAATTATGCGTAAATTAGAACAATATACTTTCAGTGCACTGAAAAGCAGTGTGTCATTATGACTCTTTCAGTCTGCTTCCTATGTCAATTAACTTAAGATCAGCACTGTAAAATTACAGCACAATCAAGGCATTGCAAATACAACTTAACAGAAAAAAAAAAACAGGGAAAACACAATTAAACAATGCTTTACTTCCAGACTTTCCAATTCCATACACACGTCTAGAAATAGGTAATGAGTGGGGTGGTTACTACGCTTAAAAGCAACTGCATACATGTATAGCACTCTGTTCACTGCTGAATGTTTTATTCTGTTGAATACCCATTGCTTCTCAATGTACAATTCTTTGAGTTTCAATGCTACTAAAACGTTCCTACTTTCTTTGGAACCAAGAAATTTTCAATTACTAACACATCAAATCAGGGCCAATTTTGAAGTGCGGAAGTTATTTATGGCAAGTTGTCAGCTTCCTACTTAAACTAGTCATTAACCTTGTATCTCTGTCTATATCGTATCTATTTCTACATCTGAACTTTTCTGTTTTAGGCTCTGTCACCCACGATGAATTAGCAACAACAAAGAAGAAAGCAGTTTAAACAGTGAGATGATAGTAGAAAACATAAGAAAAGACAATCCTATCAAATATCGTGTTACTTGTTTCTAAGCAAGCAGGTCAGCAGGTCTGAACACAGCTCCACTTCTAATTCACAGGCTAGACTAAAAGAAAACACAACAAACTCCTTCCAGTCTCAAGCAGATTTCAGCAACCTGCAAGGCAAAGACACCTTATGTTTGCTGTTGTTCTGTGTGATGCTGCACATTTTGGATCTGGGTGTTACTCTCTGCATTCAGGTTCACTTTGTCTGATACATCTGCAATGCAAAAAGCGTGTACTACTCTTCTTTTAGCCTAGGTGTTACAGTGTGCCTGGTGGGTAGGACATTTTCCACTCCTAGGAGGTGGAAGATGAGAGAACAGCTCTAAGGTGGTAATACTGCTAAATTCAAATGTCTTGGTTCCTGAACAATGTATCTTTCACCGAGCTCTCTGCAAGGCACATAGGAAATAAAAACACCAAGCTGTTTGCAGTCCTGGATGAGCAGAGCAGCTGATACTGAAGTGACCAAGATGACCATGCATATGAGCGGCTAAGAAGGATTTTTATTTATTACTTAATTGAAATCAAGTATTAAAACGTCAAGTGATTTTGTCCTATCTAACTGTTTTTCTGAATCTGGTCAGAGTCTCTCAGCAGTCAGGATATAGAGCTGGTCTCTCCGAGAAGTAAATAAAGACTGATTTTGCATTTCTGTATTTATTCAGTGTCACAAGAATTGCCAACACTCTGAAATATGTACGGAAAATTAATCCAAAGAAGCATTGTTTTAATTTTGCCTTTTCATGGGTAATATTCACTCTACCATGTCTATGCAGTGATCCAAGTTCTATGGGAATGGCACAAAAGATGGCTTGTGACTGCACTTTCAGAGTGAGAAGAGAACTTGCAATGACATGGACAAGACAGATCCACATAACCTGCATGTAACATTGTGGGAAATACAGCTTAGAATTTCATCACAGACAGAAGACACAGGTTTATGCCACTGGCTGTACTTTGGTTTTAAGAACAAGATTTTTGATAGGTGGACTGTAAAGCTGAAGAGAATTGTTCTGTATGCTACAAAGGGTTTTCAAATTAAAGTAATAGAAATGAAAGTTACAGTGTAACCCAGACAATTGCACAAGTAAAAACATACAAATAAGGTACAAACTAAATATTCCAAGTCATTCTTCCCCCACTTCCAGCAAAAGAAAAAGAAAACTAGGTTTCATGTCAGTCTAACTACTACTGTTTCCATATTTAACAAAAAACAGGAGGGCTGAGAGTAATTTTCATTATTTAAATTCTTTTATGCAGTGAAACCTAATCACGTGACAACCAGAAAGTTTCTGAATCAATAACGGTATCATATAACAAGTTGTGACAAGGTTGTGAGAAAAGGAAAATTGCAGCAACAGAAGGAGAATCACTCAAAATGTCATTGTCCTTGAAGGGCACATGAGCACTCTCCCTGATAAAAGGTCAAATGTAATGGATAAGATATTAACAATTACAAAACCCCAAACAGCTGTATTTAATAAAAAACAAGGCGCTGAATAACTGAAAATAATGTAAGACCTGAGAATAATCCATCAAATGCGACGGTGATACCCACATCCAGAACCTTATGCAAAAGCAATGCCAGCTAATAATGTCCCAACTAATGTTAAGAAAGCAAACCATTCGTATTCATACTGTAAGCTCAGTCTTCTTGTCTTTAATCATGGTTCATTAAATTGTAACACACAACTAGTACAACGTAAAATAGCTAGTCTGAGTAATTCAAAATACATAACCTCTCTTAGGAAAATAATTATGACATGGAAGGAAAATTTTTTATTTATATACTTCAGTGCTCCATTACTTTCTAGTTTGTTTTTCTTTTAAATGGTGCTTATATAGCCAAACAGGAGGATAAAAAGGAAATATCCTTTTCCAACCTTCACAAGGCCACGAGAATGTCAACCCAAGGGTTTCTAACCCTCAAGCAATGAAAATCAAGGGTAGGGGTTTTTTTTTTTTCTTTTTAAGAACTTAATTAGAAGCCTGTTAGATAGCAAGGAGTCTCCAATAAAGAAATTAGCAAGAGAAGAGATATTCATGGTTATTTCTCCTTCACAAAGCAAAATTGTTCTCCTCTGTATGTTACGGCTTCATCAAATGGGGATCTTAACTATTTAGTTCATTAAGACACCCTTCACAGTTTTGGAAACTGTTCCAGAGTATGTTTGGAAACTTTCTTTGCTGGTTATACTGCAGTTACAGTTTAACTAAGATGCACTATTTATCTTGGTTAATTCACTTCTTTCCTCCCAACTTTACTTTTAGTGTTTCCCCATCATTAATTTATTTCCTCATATTAAAAGCAAAAGTCCTGATGTTTTGAGAAGCTCTCTATATGTACACTGCTTGTTATTCAACAGCATCAGAGCTACCTTTTGTGAGAAATTTTCCTTTCAGGAGCAAAAGACCAAAGTTAACGCGTCTACTATTAGATGGAACATTCAAAAATAAACCCAAAAACCCAAACAACAGAATGGTACCTGATGCTCTCTATTCTAGGAAAGAACAATCCAGTATAGGAACATTAGTTTTACTCTCTCTAAGGCCAGAGAAAAATGGAAAGGTCTCTTGACAAATGGTATGGATCTCATGTTAACAAGTAACAGACAGCCTGTCACAGAATGGGAGTTAATGGAAGTCATATGGACAGAGCTCTCTGCATATGCTGCCACCCTAAAAATCTCCTAGAAAACAGAGCTATTGGAGAAAAATCTCCAAACAGAAAGAACATTATAGTACTTCAGAGAAACTAAATCACTACATTCTTAGTGTCAAAACTAAAATTCACCGCATGCCAAGTACACTAAGAAATGTTACAACTGCTAAGTAGCCTGATTCCTCATTTCAAACTACTTTACGGAGAAATAAATACAGGTTCACGCATGAAAATAAATATTTAAGGTATTGTACCACTGCAACAGGTTACTCAAAAGAACTGGCTTCAGAAGCAAACAACACTATTTCACCCCTATTGTTGATAACACTATGGTATACACAATAATACTGAATGACTTAAAGAAATTATTTGATTTACATGGCTTATCCAGCACCCTGTAACAGAAAGTCTCTTTCAATTGGGCTTGTGCCATATGTACAGGAATGGTATTACCCTTACAAATGAATATAAATGCTTATCCCATGGATACAATGCCATGAAATTGCTCTTAAAAATAATTTAGAATGATTTCAACTTAAGACTCTGCAACACTGAGCTTTACACTGTGCTTATTACAGACCCTCTAGTCCAGCAAGATAGTCTTCTAATTAGCCAGATTTCTTTTATCTTCCTGATTTCTTCTGGTCTAATGTTATATCATGCATTGCTTACCATTAAAAAAACCTGAACCATAACCAGATTTTTCTCTCCTTATGCTTGATCTTCCAGGAATCAAGCCTTTAAAAGTTAAAAAACAACATCTGCCTCTATAGTTTTCACAGCTTCCCAGAGCTATCAAGGATGGCTGACACATGGTTTAAATTATTAGGGACAAATGAAACATTGGGTCTTCTTAAAAGCTCTGGAGAAAGGCAAATGCCAGCAAGAGCTCAAGAGAAGTGTTACAAAAACACTTGCTATACTAAGCACTCCAGTACTGCTACAAAGAGAAGATCCTTCAAGTTACAATGCAGGGAAATCTAGAAACATAAAGCATGTGTCTGGCACAGACCTAAATCCTTACTGAGAGAGTATGGACTGGATTTTCTCAGGGATATTAGTAACAAACCACACTTTGTGGGAGATTCTGGGATAGATCTCTACAAGTCCTTGTCTACTTGCAAAGTCCTTGGTACTGCAATAAATACTCCCCATGGTGCAGCCCTCAAGAGCCAAAAATCCAGTAGTGGCTTTTAAAGCCTTCTCATTCTGTTGTCTTTGTTACCACTTTAAATAGATAATTCTTTTTGTGTAAAATAATGCATTTTATAGTAAATATGATAGTCTAAAATATTTTGAAGTCTACTGACAAGTGTGTTCAGCCTCATTGAATTTACAGGTATATTGTTGCATGGCCTAAGTAAACAAAGAAAACGTGATCCACCAAATTGGTTGTGCCCAACAGGTGATAAAACTCTAAATAAACTGAAAACTGAATATTCCTGCTTCACAGAAGAGCCCGGTGCAGCCAGAAACCATATCTCACATGAAGCCTTCACCAGACTGTTCCCAATGTACTACTGATATCATAACATACCCAATGAGACTATTCATCAGTAGCTCATTGCTGATATGTTTTCCAATGCAAGATTTTTATCATTTTCTCTCCAGACAATGCAACTACAGATAAATTAGTAAAATCCATGCATAGCTGTTCCTTAGATCTTATTAATTTCTTAAGAAAATTTAAGTTAGTAGCTGCATGTCATTTATACAATAAGTAGTACTTTTAACAGATTAGTTTTTTGAAAATAACTTTTATTTTACAATATTTTTCTAAATGTCCAAAAAATGTCTCTCTTCAAGAACTTATTTCATTTTTTTTAGTACATCACTTTTATTGTTTTTTCTTCAAAGTCAAGTATTTTATCTATACATTTAAAGCTCTCCCACAGGCCTTTCAGCAATATTCCAGTACATCTTTCCCAAAACAAGTCATAGTAGATTAAGTACAAGCTTCAAGAGGTAATATCTTTGCTCAATTATTTTTTGGTATTACCCATTTCTTTTAATACAGTCTAGCCTTTATTGACCTGGGGCTCTTAAGCAACTCACAGTTTAACACTCAATTCTTCAGTGTAACAGGATTGCTATAATAAAGTAAAAAGAATTGTATAAATAATGTAGTAATGGAGAAAAAAGACATAAGGGCAATAACTCACAGGACTTTTGCAGTTTACAGGCAATATAACACTGATGGTTACTTCCAAAGTACTCCAAGAGTTCCTTCTAACAAGGCTTACTTTCATCTTGAAGAAACATCATTCTATATGCCTCCTACATAAAAACAGGGCTAACTTTCATACTGCTCCCTAAACCAGAAGGTGACATCCAGGAAACAACTTCAGATTGCTACAGCAAGGTGGTACGCAACTTCTTCTGTTCTGTAGTGGATCTTTCATTAATGCACAGCTCAGTGCTTACAGGTGCGCACTGTACCTATGACCATCTGCAGAGAAGTTTTTCTGACACTGAAAGAATCATAGGATACCTGAAGCTGGGCAGGAAAAAAAACCACCAATGACTATGGGCAAGAAAAAAAAATGGAAAAAATAGGACAGCTTGTTAAAACACTTAATTAACACCTGCTCCCACATTCAATTAATAAGCCCTTCTCCCACTGCACTAATATTTCAGATCTTTTCTTATTCACTGGATATAAACACTATATTCCACTAATCACCATTTTCTTCACAACTATTTCAATCTAGGCCAAAAGTAGTGGTGAGCTGTAGAATTGCTTTTCATCATGAATGCAGTGGACTGCTGTTGGCAGTTCATCTGTACAAACTCAAGGTAATATTTTTGTAACATCTCTTTAAAAGTAAATAAACTTTTATATTTTCTGTTCATCCCACTTACATTTTCCCCTTACTGAGCTGCTTTGATGTCAAGAAGACTGAAAAGGGGCACAGTATTTTTGAAGTTTATTTGTTTTATGTAGGCAAAGAAAATCTTGCTGGGTCCTTTTTTCCCCACTCTTTAATCTATTTTAATTGATTCCTTCATCAGTACTATCTGCCTTTCATTATTATGCAATCACCTTCAAGTTAATTTGATTAAACCTCATGCAAAGCTAGCCATTCTAGTCACATTTTGCAATCTTTAAAAAAAACAAACAAACCAAACCCAAATCTGAACACAAAACCACCAAAGAAACAAACCACTGGACAAATAACAAATAAGCCACTGGATAAAAAATGCATAAACCAGATTTGGGATGTAGTTTTTCAGGAATATTTGAAAGCAGTTTGTTAGGCAATAACAAAATTTTCTAACCAAAGTAGTTCTACTTACAAATAATCATTATTAAAATTGTCATCTTGCTGTTGTGATACTGAGAAATAAGTATCTGCACATTTCTGCACTTTCTCAAATGAAATTTTTTCAAGACAATCTTAAGAAATATTACTCAACATGCCAAATATGTAAAAAATTAAACCCTACGACAAATAGAAAAATATACCCTATATACACCTATGCATAAATCCCAACAGAAAACAATCCATAACATCCACCTTCTAGTTAATATAGATCAGTATCACAGCTCTAGATTTGCAGCTTCAATAAAAGACAATTCAACGTTATATCATAATAGTTTTAACCTAACTAGTGTCTAACTAACAGGATTTATTTGTTGTAATAGGTTAATTTGGTATAACAAGTTTAACGTGAAAAGCCCAGATTCCAGGGCAGCTAATATAACTTCCTTTAAAGGAAATATGCTTTTTTTGAAGGCATCGCTGGTATTTTCTGTGGAAAGAACACAAGATAAAAGTGTAGCTGCAATGCCTCTGTCATGATCGTATGCAATGATTCTTATGAGAACCACACGCCACTTTGGCACTGTAATTCAGGAAAGAAAACATTCACTTACCGCAGTGTGACTGGAAAACCTGTGGCTTGACTACCTGATTGCAGATATTGCACACTACAAGATAGAAATCATCATGAGCTGGATAATGGCCAAATAAGTGCATATCTGTGGGAAAGTTAAAAATATATACAAGAATTAGAAATTATGCTTTAAATATGTATTAAGAAAAAAAAAAAAGAAAGAATATACTGTAGGGCCACTAGTGTTATATTAATTTATACAAGGCAAATTTATATAGTGCTCCATAAGCTTCTTATGATGTTAAAGAGATTTTTTTCTTCTTCTGGCTTTTAAGCTCCTATACTGATGCTGTAGTCTCATCCCTCAGTCTGAGTCAGAACACAGGCAGCAACACCTTTGTCTTAACAGTCACTGCCAAGAAGTGGAAGAAGTGTTTCTTACTGGTCAACTGTTGGAACAGAAAATATGTCGTTTAAAATCTTTGCCTAAAGATCCTTTTAGAAAACACCATGCATGGGTTATGCTCCATGTTACAATATTCCAGGCTTGACTACTAGACAAAGTCTCCTACTTAAAGTTAGTTACAGTAACAAAGGTCAAGGATCCTACAGTTTAAAATATGGTCGGGAATGTCATTCCTATTACGAACCAGTTGTCATGACGTGAAAATTCTGATTTTGTGCAAATGTCCCTCCTGGTTCAAATGCCCTGCTATGTTTCCCCAACAAAAACTCTGGGAAGAAACAAAGTTGATTAATGACGTATTTCTCAGTGATGACATGAGGAATTTAATGAAATCAAAAGACGGTTACAGTCAGACAATGACAGGCACTTGCCCTTCTCTGCTGAAGCACATAATGAAATACACGCATTCTTAAGCCATTACAAACACAGAGTAAAATGGTCTGAAATTACTACTGAAGGCCTCAGAGCTCTAACATTACAAGTGAGGTAACTTGCTTCACTCTGCATTGCTATAACTTAAGACACATGTACTCATCCACTGCAGCTCAGCTTAGAGGGCAGAAACTCCCATCACTTTTATGCACTTGGGTGTGCTCATGTCACCAGTCCCAGGGCTGTTGACAAAGGTGCTGCTGCATCAGTAACCCTGTGCTGGGTATTGGCTGCGTGGATCACGCCACCTCTCAGCGCAGGGCAGCGACATCTTTAAAGATGTCATAAAATGGCATTCCAGTATCACCCAGCGGAATCTGAAGTCTACAAAAAGGGACTTGCAAATGCAGCTTCTGACTCAGACTGAAATATCAACTTGGTGCCTTTTAAATATGAGGAAAAATGAGAAGACCCTCAGTGAGGACAAACATACAACAGGAGCCATTACTGATAAACATCAACAACGAAATCCTACTTTTCCAATAAGTCATAACTTTCTTTTTAAATAGCGATTTCCTTAAAAAAAAAAAAATCTCTCAAGCAGATACCTTATTTTATTAGTTCTTAACTAAAGCAAACATCTTGGCCCTAGAACTACTTTTGTAAGTAATTCTGCCTTGGCGTGTACTACCGTGTAAGAAACATCATTGCTTATGATGGCAGTACTTGGCATGATGCAGTGCAGTGTCTTCAGCCCCCTAAAACCCCACTGAGGAACAAGACACTCCTTTCATGTTAATTCAGGCAGTATCAAAGGTAGATCCAAACAGGCTTATTCAAGCATCTTTGGGCACAAACCAGCATCACTAACCCACAGGTACTTCACAGGTTGATCCAATGTGAACCATTCCTTTATCCCCTGAAAACTGAGAGCCTCTCTATGTTACTGCTCATACTAGGCCATGAAATCCATTTGACCTCTTCACAATGCCAGTCTTGGACTAATCAAGTCTTTAAATGCATTACAACCAGATGAATACAATCAACACACTCAAATATAAAAGAATAGCATTTGTGACATATGAACTCCTATGCCAATTTCTTGGTGTAGTTAGTATTAGTACTGATGAAGCCAAAACTGTACAGTTAAGACTAAACCAAATCCTCATTAATGGTAAAACCCCCAAAATCCTAAACAGGCCTTATATCTGACTTGTTTGTTTTATTTCCTGTTTCAACATAAGTCAATGATCTTAAAAAAAAATCACTTTACATTGGTATGTTTTAGCCAAAGGTATCTTTGATCAGAACCTACAGATTTCCACAAAAAGCACCCTGAACTCCACAGAAAGGAGTCCTTCTTACAGGTATCATTTCACACAAACTTTCAGCTTGAAAAAATGCATTTAGTTAAAAGATGTCCAGCTCTCAGGAATATGAAATCTGAGTTTTCATAAAGCCTGGCTGCAGAGAATAACTTATAAAAACACATAAGATATTAACACTGTAGAAATCTATCCAAAGACCTATACGGAATAAGAAATCAGGTTAGTTCACGGGATCATAAAATCATCTACATTTTCCCAAGGCACCAATAAGATGGAGTCATGAAGGAAAAATCCTTGTATATGCAAGCTCGCTGCACAATCCTGGTGTACAGCACTGCATCTAACAGGTAAATAGCACCATTTGAGGTTTTATAATACTGAGGTGGCAGAAGTTGATATGCAAAGAAACTGCACAGACATGTAGAATGCACAAAACCACTGCTGTGACAAACAGCATCAAAATGATGGACAGATGCAGAGTAAGTGACATTCTGAGGCAGCGCTTCGGAAGATTTTTCCATTTTGCAAGTGCCTAGAAATAGTCCAGTGAAGTGCAAGTGTCTAGAAATGCAAGTCTTTTGATACGAAGTTATTAGTTACTTGTCACAAGTCCACTCAATCCAAGAATTTCAAGGACACAAGACCACAGGTTGAAAATCAGAAATAGGAATTACACCACACGAATAAATTATTATTGAATCAAACTAGCTAAAAACCTTAAATTAAATAATCACCATCTTTCAGATTGGATTCCTTAAATACCTCACTATGCAGGATTTTGTGAGAGAGGAAAATTCAAGTCCAAATCAGTTCAACTAACTCTATTAGTTCATCGATGTTAACAAGATTGGGGCAAATCAGTTTTCATGTTTAACAGGACAAGGGGTAATGGGATGAAGCTGGAACACAAAATGTTCCACTTAAATATAAGAAAAAACTATTTCACTGTGAGGGTGAGGGAGCCCTGCTTAGTTGGAAGCAATGGTGATAGGCACTCTCCAAAGTTAGCTCAGGAAAGACTCTTTCATGGAAAAAGTTAAGATCACTGAAGAAGACAGCAGGTAATTGATGAATAAAGTAGGTGACTACCAAACAGTTCTGAAATAATTGTCAAAGCACAGAAAGAACAGGGAGGAACATAAGAATGACTGTTACGAGCATTTATTTTCTACCAAAACTTGGGTCCCCTCTAAAATGGAAAGAAGGCGTCCACGGTCTGCATAACTTGCCCCAGGCTGGCATGGTGATCTCTATCAGAGCCTATTATCTGCTTGTTCCTTATGTGCAAATACAGTAAGTAAAAGCAGTGCATGGCCCTCATCACAGTTACTGCATTTCACTGCAAGATGCTTTCAGTAGATTTGAAGAAGGCTCTTGATGGCAAGAAAGAGCAGATAACTTATTTTCCAGTACCCACATGCTCTGTGGAAGTGCTAGCTATACATAACCCTACTCCTGGCAGTACTGAATCATCACCCCCTCAAATGAAATCTTTCGTCCAGACATGTTTGTTGATGCTGTACACTCACAAAACCTTTGCTTGAGAATGAGCTAGTCAACTAACAGGATGTGAGATGATCCCATATCATGTGAAAAACATGCAAGACAGGTGGAAATCAGACACAGTGAATGTGGACTGCAGGAAATACAACTTTTCTAGATCAAAATCTTAAACCAAGTATTATTTTGTGCATTTTTTGCTATACTGCTTGGAAAATAACTCCTGCTTATAGTTTTCATATTACTAACATTTGTAAATAAAAAGACAGCTGTAGCCATATGACATAGTTTTGTAAGACATCATCTTAGTAAAATGTGCATTAAAAATACAAACACCATGGAAACAAAAGAAAATGCTGCTTCTGGAAATTGTGCCACAAACACAAACATGCAGGTGTCAGTTATGACTTTCTATCTTCTGCAATTACACACACAAAGGAATTATATTTAGTAACAATCAAAGCCAGATTACTTATATGAAGTTCCTTCTCTATTATTACATAATAATTTACATCCAATTGTGTAATATAACACAAGCTAGAAATAATCTGAAACATTCTTCCACTGCAGAATTAAGGCTGTCAAAAAGTAAGACCTCACAATATTGCATGGGAAGTTAAATTTTTAATTATGATCTTTTGCTATTAATTATGTACACTTTAAACATTCTCTTACATGTAAGTTGCTCCACTAAATATACACACAAATAACAGAAACACAAAATGATAGGGGTTGAAAGGGACCTCTAAAGATCACCTGGTCCAACCCCCCTGCCAAAGCAGGTTCACCTCCATCACATCACACAAGAACCTGTCCAGACAGGTTTGGAAACCTTCAGGAAGGAGACTCCACCCCCTCCCTGGGCAGTCTGTGCCAGGGCTCCCTCACCCTCACAGGAGATAAGTTTTCCTTATGTTTAAGAGCTTTTTGTGTTCCAGCTTTTGTCCATTACCCCTAGTCCTATCACTGGACACTACAGAAAAACATGCTGCCCCATCCTCTTAAACAACATATTTTAAATACTTGTAAGTGTTAACAAGATGTCCCCTCAGTCTCTTTTCTCCAGTCTGAACAGCGCCAGATTGTGCAGCCTTTCTTCATAAGGAAGACGCTCCAGTCCCCTGATCACCTTGGTGGCCCTGCACTGGACTCTCTGTAAGTTCTTTATCACTCTAGTACTGGGGAGCCCAGAACTGGACACAGGACTCCAGAAGAGGCCTCACCAGGGCAGAGTAGAGGGGGAGCAGAACCTCCCTTGACCTGCTGGCCACACTCTTCTTGATGCATCCCAGGATGCCCTTGGCCACGAGGGCACATTGCTGGCTCATGGTTAGTTTGCTGTTCAAAGTCTGTTTTGAAAAATATTCATCTCGTTTATGTGGAGAGAGAGAGAATGGGAGGAAGTAGGGGAGACAGACAGACACACTGGTTTAAAAATAACAAAGAAAAGCTAAAAAAAAAAAAAAAAAGGCAGTGCCAAAAAATGGCAACGGACAAAACCAATCTCATGTGGTTTCACCAGCCTTGGCGATACAGTCTTCTTAACTGTGTCTAGAAATGTGCTTGGAATTTCCCTCTTGTTCCACAGAAGTGACAAACCCATCCATCACTCCAAAATGGAGGCATGCATAAAATCTTTCAGTGCATTAGATTACTTTTACATTTGAGATTACTTCAAAAACTAAGTAATTTGAATGGTGAATTGAAACTTGAAACTAAAACACTAAAAACACGTCTTCGGGGTATTAATCAGACAGCAGTTAAACATGCTTGCATAGACAGGTCAGTCTTAGAAATAAATGTCACATTCTTTCCATTTAGCATTGGCTTTGTTTCCCCCCAAGTATGGTTTTCCTCTAGTTTTCCTTTTTTTTTTTTTTAATTTTTTCACAAAGCCCAATAAGTTCCTTCAGTAATTAGTTAGTATAAATTGCATTTTATCCCTGAAAATGCCAGTCACAGTTGCAATTAATCACGGAATAACTTAAGCTGAAAGAGATCACTGGATGTCATTTACTCCAAGCCCCTGCTCAAACCATGGCTAACTTCAGGGTCAGAACCATAAAGTAATGCTCAAGCTCATTTACTTTATGCTGGAAAATGCAGGTCATGGCTGAAGTAGCCATGAAATTGAGGAAAAAGCAAAATTAAAATATTCAGGACAGAACTAACAATGTTAAACACCACTGTCCTAAGTCCTGATTGATGTCCTTCGAGTACTAATACAAGGAAGACTCTGCATGCTAAAAATGCAGGTGATTAATGGGAAGACAACAGAAATATTGGATGTTTCAACAACAGCAATAATAAATGCCACACAACAGTGACAAAGACAAAAAAAACCTCAACCAAACAGAAAGGCGTAAAAATAGCAAATAGGCTTAACAAGAGTCAGTGTGGCAAAGAGTCAAGGTGATGACACCTTTAAACCACACCAGGAACTTCAAATGGTATGTTGCCTCCCAGGTTAAAGCAATCATGAGGATGCTGACGATCCTAAAGAATGCTGGGAATTTTTTATTAATTATAGTTTATGCAGGAACTACTACCCTCAATGACCTGGAAAGATTTTGTACTGCATTACCTTATCTAGGCACTTTGAAACTGAAGAGAGGATGGAATTGCTGCCTTCCAGTTCAAAAGGCCCACGACAACAGAAAAATGTAGAAGTTTGTAATTAGGAATTAGCAATCGAATGGATTTACAGCACCCGCGTACCTTTCACAACCATGACCTGTTTGGAAGGGATTATAATGTAAATTGTACATCACTGACATTATTATTTTGCACAAGATATTACGTATTAAAAAAAGAGAAACAAGCGTGAAAAAACATGTCAAAGCCTTTCTTCCACAACTCTGAAGACTTTTTTGAAATGGATATAGGCTATTCGCCATCCCAGTCTAAAATAATTTGTCAATGCTGGGCCAGAATTACTACCAGATCAACACATCACAAGAAATCTGGAAGACAAAACCCAAACCTCACAGGTCTAGAAAGTATGCTGCAGACCTATGACACCAAGAAAACTCAGTTTTTCACATCTTAAGATATCTAGAGGATAAGAGTATAGTTAACATGAGTTTTTCCTCCTTGAAAAACTTACTTCTTAAGACTCACTTATATGGAGACATATGGCCCCTTACCTCCTGGAGTAGGCAGCAAACAGCCCATCTGCTTATGGAGTCTTTACCTTTCTGTATACAACTCCAAATTACTAGTAAAGTGCTCGGCTACTCTTTTGTGTTTGCAAAGGCATTAAATTTCTTCTGTAACAATCTTCTTCCTGTAACACTGTATGACACTCAAAGTAAGTGTTCTGCAATTTTCTGTTTCAATAGTACGTCAGGCTGCAGTTCCACAAGAATTTAAACTGATCAAAGTTAGCACTGGTATGGTCCTTTTTGCCTTCAAGCTTCATACTCCTGCCCCTCCCTTGTACTTGTACCATCAATTAACTGATTACACAAGAAGTCAAACCTCAAGACAAGTCTGAACCAGGACGAAAGTAACAAGAGGAAGGACAAAACAAAACAGGAAAAGGTTTTCTGACAGTTTAATTCCATGAGCTGTCCCCCTGGAGAACCTGATAAATGCTACTGCTAGTTTAAGTGAGGGGAAGGAAATAGAGCCCAGAACTGGAGAGCAGGAGGAGCAACAGGACCAAAGCCAGTTAAAACCACTGTGGAGCAGCATAGTTTCTTTAGTTCGCACTGAAATCTCTCACACAAGTATCTGCAATTTTAAAGGAAAGCACTTGGTTCCAAGATAAGCTTTGTAAAAATAAAGCTACTTGTCTCTCAGTTAAAGATAGGAAAAACCAAATATATTAATTTGTACTGTATAAAAACATTCAGAAGCATATAATCTCCTTTCATACTGAAGTAATCTTTAAAGCCAGGTTTCCACTTTACCATTTAACTTCCCAATTATTCTGTGCGATGTAACCAGACAAGTTAACTTTTACCTTCGCAGTTACCAAACACTCTGGCTTTCCTGCCTGTCATTCAGTTAAAGAGCCACCTCATTTCTGATGTAAAGGGTGTAGGTGATACTACTAAGAAACCAGTGCACAGTAAGAAGGGGTCATATACCACTGAGGTCTGTTTGAATTGTTGAGAAAATTTAGGTTAATGTTTTATTTTTATTTTTTTACGATTACAGTTTAAACTACAGGGCAAATACAACCATTAAACATCCTAAAATAAATTAATGGAGTTTATTGAACATTTGCATTTGGCCACTGCAGGCCAGGGCTGGAGTGACAGGATATGACCTTGGAATAGAACAGACGGAGCAAAAACCAGACCATTCACTGCCTTGGCCACGCTCTGCATTGGCCCTTCTTGTGCAAGTCTGCATGGAAGAACTTGGAGAGTGGAACAAGGCTGAAAGGCAAGGCCAAATACAATTTAGCAGACTGACAGGCAATAAACTCCATACTTATAATTGAAATGAACATCATTCAATTATACAATAATTAGTTTTAACTAGATAAGTGTAATCATAATATATGAACATGAGGCAATTGTAACAACTCTGGTAACATAAACTACTGCCTACAAAGTTATAACTGCTCTTGCATTTCCCCAATTCAGATTACACTTCAGGAAAATTATCTCAAGTAGCATACTCCTCATGAACCTGGATTTTAAGCTGACTCCCATTTCACATATTCCTAGAGCTTACAATGTCTACCATTATAAAATTGCACAAAGTCAATACCTAGAAGAAAATCCTGTTATGTGGTAAAACAGATACCAGATAAGCATATTAACACCCAAAGACAGGAACAAAAGAAACAAATCCCAAATCTTCCACACATCAGTTATTTGTCTCAAAAGTCAAGGTGAGCAAAATGCAAAGAAAAAATAGGCTTTCATGTGTTTAAAAGCAAGCTAGAAGAGTCACATAATTCTAGACAGTATCTTCAATTAGACCAATAGGTAAAGAGTTAGATGTAGCTTTTGGGCTTTAAGGAGATATGTCCCCAAAATGTCTCTATTTTCCCTATCAACTACAGTTACTCTAACTAAAGATATCACCTCCAGCTACAAATTTCATCTTGTTTATGTCTGGAAATCTTCAGGGCAGCAACAGTATTACCAAATGACAGCAAAAATTAAATTACTGAGGGCAAGGAAACATTAAAAGATACATTATTTTTAAGGATCCAGACTTCAGGATACACTCCATATCTTGAAACAGCGGTGACATTTTTAGAACATATAGCATAATCCTCTCTAGACTCCCAAGTATGGAAAGCATGGCCTACAAGTCCAAGAGACTTTTTTACCCTGCTGAGACAATGGATTTCTCTTAGATGCTCACATATATAGGTATCAAAAACCTTGAAGAGAGAGCGTGGCTGTACACAGGTGTGCATACAAAGGACAGAGAATTTGCAAGAGGATTATCAATCTCTGCCATTAGATTTGTGATTTCTTAGCTTCCCACAGGCAGGCGTAAGGGGAGGAACAGCAAGAAATCATCTTCATTTCCCTCATAATTCAAAGTGAATGTCATGTACCTTGACTAGAGAGCCTCCATGAACCACTATATAACAGAACAATTCTTTCTTCCTTGAACATGTATCAAGAGAAGTCTCATTTCAAATGAGACTTGTCAGCATGAGTAGTATCCTTCATGGATGATGGGACTAAGTTTCAGCTCAGATTGATGTATGGCTCTTCTGAATTAGATGTTTGACCTTTAGCAAGTTAGAGAGTTGCACCACATACAGACTTTCTGCTGGCAGAGCACACCTTGACACAGGAAGAGCTGTCAGATCTGTGAGTTAACTACAGTAACTCACAGAAATACACAAGTTGCAGCTTTTGATTTTCTCTCAGGAGGTTGTTCAGCTTTCTGATGCCTAGCCAAACACGCTAAAGAGGCATAGAAACAGCACTAACATACTGATCCTGAAGAAGTAGTAAGGTGAAGATCTGGAGATATCAAATGCTGTTTGAAATTTATGGGGTCTTTTATTTTTTTTTCCTTAGTATTTCTGAGAATTCCTGCAGAATTTGAAGGAGACAGCTTTGCTTAACAGATGAGAAAACATACCTAACTTTATGGTAACAGAGAACAACTGTACTTTCAGGAAGTTGTCTATATACAAGGTATTGTGGTTTATTACAGGGCCTGTATTAATGCAGGTTCATAGACTAGTACCAGTGGATCTCAATCTGCCCAGATCTTGCTCTCTGAAGGCAGATTTAATTGAAAGAACACCGCTAACACTTGCACCCTGAAGTCTGCTGCTTCTCTTCACATCTGGGTTGTTACAAAGCTTCTCTGTTCCTTTTGCTATAAGGCTGATTTCTTCTTTCTTTCTGGGTTTCTGCAGCAAAGCTTAGTCCAGAGGACTGTGATCAGATCAAAGCAATTGAGACAAAAGATAAAGAGGTTGAGGAAGGGCATGTTGAACTTCAGCTTAGTAGTAACATAAGATATTCACTAAGTATAATTTCACTGTCATAACATGAAGCTAGGGGGAAGCTGCAACTCTTACCACCTTCTCCTGGCTTCATACGTGGAAGACCTTAGCTTCCCAAGCCTGCTGGAAGAACCTGACAGTTAAAAATACTTGGTTGGTCTCACGTATGAGAGCAGCCTACACTGCTTCACTGGGACAGAGCAGCAGCAACATCCACTTCAATAATCTGTCCTATGTACAAAATATATTTCCTCCCTAACACAACACCAATTTGGACTTTTAAAAAGAAATTAAAATGCAAACATTTTCATTCTGCAGAAAATTCAGGTCTTTCCACTCCAAAGCAAATCTTGTACATATCTTTTAATATTCAAATTTAGTCAACAATTACTAGCCAACTATTTCTGAGAACAAAATGAGCTCTTGTGAGGTTATTAGAACAGCTAAAGAACAGTCAGAGTGACGAGAGAAATTTATTTAGTCTTGAGTTCACCATACATGTCACTTCCAATTGAGGATGTGTGAAGAGGTGAGAAGACAGCATAAATTATTGTCAATTGGCCTTCTGTATCGCAGCATAATAATCCTAAGCCTTCACTATAATCATTAAGTATTTACTAATGATGTAGGTATGCTATTACTTAATTTCAAACCAGCAGAGCTTCTATCAGGATTAGTGCAAAGACTTGAAGCTTTCCATCGTGCAACTCAAAGCAAATACTTCAAATAACAAAAAAATAATAATCCATCTGTAAACTACACAACAGTATATCCATACTACAGATCATCTTTACAGGGAGTGAGGGTGAGTACTAGAGTGTTTTTTCCTTATTTTTCCCCACTTGCTAAAACCATAGCTTCAATGATCTCAGGTGAGCAACATTTGAAAGGAAAAGAAATGTCAATAAAGATCAGAGAAGTTAAGGAACTGCTGAATACAGACATATTAAGAACTACTGAATATTCAGCAAAAAAAAAGATATATTTTTAATTAATTAATTAATAACACTTAATGAAGTCCATCATTTGCAGTGCTAGTAAGGAAATACTACAAGGACTACAAGTCTTCCATTTTTTGTCAATGCACACTACAGAAAATATATTTTCCGTGCAGTAAAACAGTCTTCAGGAGAAAAATCCATGACTGAAAAAACCCTTCACTCCTATTTCATCTGTGCAGACTGGGATGAAAGAGACTTTAATCCTCCAACTGGTGTTTCCTTCATAAACAGCAAGACACAACTGGCACTCACACGCCAGCCTGCGAAGCTGTATTGTCTTCTGCAGAAGAGCAACCCTGGTTTATGGCAGTACAACTGGACTGAAGGAGAGCTGGCATAATTCCTGTCTCCTGAACAACATTCTTGCATGACTCTGATTAGATTTTTCTGTGCCTCAGTATCCCATCTCTAAAATCAAGATAATATGCCCTTTGTCTGTCCTGCCTGTTTAGATTGCAGCCTTTCAGTATTCTCTTACTATTTGTCCATACACTGCAGCTACAATGGGGCCCTTCATTTTGGCTGGGACCTCACTGACTATAGAACAAGTGATGAATACCATAACTTCCAGTACATTTTAGAAAGAGGGTGTGGCAACTGGGATTCTATCGCAAAGACTCATTAAAGACATCTTAATAGAGCAGCCTTTTCACATCCAAGGGGCACATAAAATTGCAGCAAGTATTCTTCCGCATTGACATCCTAAAATAAAACTTTTGTTAAGCAGTCTTTACAGAAATCCCACTTTTTGGAGTAATGTAAATTATTGAAGGTTAAAGTAGTCCTATAAAAATGAATTTTTCACAGCTTTCTAGCATTTGCTGTCTACCTGCTATATAGACTATTTCCATTTCTGGGTCTGTCACTTCTTCCTAACCTACAGCTAATGAAAGAGTCAAATATAACCTGCAACCTGATCTACGTAGACCTGCTTCTGCAGGCGGGTTGGACTGGATGATCTCTAAAGGTCCCTTCCAATCCTACCATTCTATGATCTATGATAACTAAGTATTTAAATACTTTGCACCTCAGTAATCAGAAGCACTCTTTGAAACTAATTAGTTATGATATTTATGAGATATATGTGCTTTACAAGTAAAACAATCTGTGTTATTCGAAAGCTGACAGAACAAATTAAGGGGCCACATCCTATGCAGCCACATAGAATCACAGAATGGTAGGGGTTGGAAGGGACCTTTAGAGATCATCTAGTCCAACTCAACTGCAGAAGTAGGTTCACCAATATCAGGTCACATAGGAACATATATAAAGTCCTACTTTTTTCAATAATTGCCTGGCTTTTTTTCAATTCCCAAGTCCATTGTCAAAGGTCCTCTGCTTGTTACTTTACTCTGTGTTTAACAAAAGCCAAGGGCAAGAATATCTTTTAAGAACTCACAGAAGATGGAAGGTGTCTTAATCCAGCTGGATATGAAAATGTATTGTCTAAATGCATTGTCTAAAAGGAGATAAATAATTCCTATGCTAATTCTCTGCTTTTTACGTTTTGTGTCCTACAGTTATAAAAGCATCTCTCCAGGAATATTGTCTCTCATGTAACTGGTCTCTCCTAGAAGTTACCTTCAGATAGACTTTCAATAAGATCATCTTTTTCTTTCATAAATTTCCAAATGAAATAGATTTTGTCCTCTTTCTTGTTGGTGTGCAGATCAAGGTACCGCTTACAGTACTCAACTGAGCTTTTTTTTCAGTTAAAGGACTTTATGCCAAAGAGAAATATATGATAAAACGTTGATCAATGGATAACAGGATATAGAAATGAATGAGAAACTTTTTAACTTAAGTTTCAACACACAAGAACTCTACCCCAAGGCTATTTAGACAAAACAGTTACAACAGGCAACAATATTTCCTGCAGAAGGGCAGGAAGAGAAGTCTTTAGTTTCACTAAACATACAACTCCAGAAAATAGCTCTCCTGTTTTAAGGATTCTGCTCTCAAGAGAATAATTATCTTTGCAAGTATGATCAGCCAAATATTTTTACTGTCTGAAAAAGGACACATACATCATCAGCTCTTACACTGAGATTTATATAGTACACTTAGACATATGCACCACAAACAGGACAGGAATATTCTCCTACTGATTAAACACATTAAGTATAGATAAACTAATCTAACAATGCAGCACTTTGTATTGGTACAGTATCCAGGAGATAAAAGCACAGTTTTGCTAGAATAACCAAGTCCATGTCAAGAGTCTGCTGCACACCTCAGGGAGTGTTCTCACCTCCAAGACACAAACAACACTTAGAGAAGAACATGATCACAAAGGTCTTGGGTCAGTGCAAGCCTGTATGCCACTAAAGCAACCATCAATTCTTTCATATGAACATTCTAAACCATATGTACATGCTGTATTCAGAGGTACTTCCTTCCTTTCTGCTCCCTCCTCTTTCCAGAGGTTCTACTAACAGTTACAGTTTGTCATAGGTACAGGATCAATCACAGTTTAAAGCCTCAAAATAAAGCTCTGCAATGAAAGTGTTCACCCTACAAAGGGAAAAACTTGGCTACCAAGACACTCTCATGAGAATCAGTCATTAGATAAGGGAAAAAAAAAACCCCAAAACAACTTGTTCCTATGTTAGGCAAAAAAAAGCCTTAAGAAAATTTAGGAGCTTTTGCCAAACAAAGAATGATTAAAAGAAAGTAACTTTTTCCCTCCTAAAATACTTAGGTTCTGAAGACTTTAAAAAAAAAATCTGCACTTCTTATGCTGCACAGTACCTACTCATAATACCACTCATTAGTTTAATATTGTCACTCAAAGGCATACACACTAACATAATAAAAACAATGAATGGGGCTCTTTCCTTTTAATGAAAGAAAGAAGCAGTTTATTAGTTCAATGACGTGATTGTTCTATTTCAATTTCAGACACGCTGAATACTGCACAAGTCATACTGTGACCTGCACCTATTTAATTCTCACTATTTAACAAACAAATGGTGCAACAATCTCATTTTCACATTCTCAGAGACTTGGAAAAGCTTCAGTTGTCTTTGGAGGTATATTGTTTATTTGCTGGACAGAAGAAAAAGGTAGCTTTCAGAGAATGAACCACTTAAAAAGCATGAAGATAACTGTTATTCCTAATTTTAATCTGAAGTATATGACTACTACAAGGATCTTTCCAGCTCTGTCTTCTTTATATTACCTCATTTTCCACTATTTGGCCGCAGCAATGAGTTACTTGTACTTGGTTAGCACTTTGAGAGGTAACTTAAAATACCTCAAGGCAGCATCTTTAATTCTTGATGACAGTGGATGTCATTAAGAGTTAGTGGGCTGATTCAGATCTTGAGATGTGCTAAACTGACCAAAAAAGTAAGAATGTTGTTGGTGTTACCTGACCACTGAGGCAGTGTGCCTGCTTCTCAATGCAGCCCCTTGAGTCCAGTTTGCTTGCAAGTGGGTATGCTGCAGCTTCATTGCTGTGGGCAACTGACTGAAATCAGGATATGAAGAGCTCTGCCATTTCTACTAGAGAGCTGAGAACATCCCAGGATGAAAACTACAATGAGATTAAAGCAACCGGCTGAAGACGAGTCCCATCAGTGAGTGTCGTGGGTTCTTGGCATGAACATGCAAAAAGTCAGCAACAACATTTGCTGATGTGACTTGGTCCCAGAGGTGATGCTTTTAGCAGCACCCTGCTTCCCAGATTAATCTCATCCACCTAACAGCTCCTTGACATGAGCAGACCACTTAACACTTCTTATGCTGCAGCCTGATATCTGTCAGCTTTGCTTAGAAGGAATCTCCCTTCCAGCCATTATACTATCTGAGGATTTAGGTGTAGTAAAACAATGGTTAATTTATTTTATCCAAAATTACAGTGTTGAGGTACCTCTGCAACACTTTAAAAGACTTAAAAAAAAAAATAAAATCAACAAACCACAATTGTTTAAAGACTGACTTTTGATGTGTTTAGAATCCATGTTTTCTCAAGCTTTTCTTCAAATATGCTATGCCTCCTAGTACTCCACAATTTACCTAATTGTAGGGCCATTTGAACAAGAGGTTTGCTAGATACAGCTTTTCAGAGACACTCTCAGTTCTTTGGCATGCACTTGGCCTCAGCAGTGACGGCGTGTTGACTAGACAGAAGAAAAAGGACACAGAGAAGCAAAAATGCACTGCCTTGTCTCATGCATTTAAGGTGCACTCCAGCATCATAAAGCAATACAAAGTCATCAAGATTCATGGACAGAGATCACTTAGGAGACCTTTTCACCAACCCCATTAAACAAAAATATCCTCCACATTATTACAAGGAACAAACCTTACCCCCATTTACTGTAACAGTACGAGTCCTTGGAGGGCTGTTACTAATTACCGCACAATCCAACAGACAGGACAGTGGACAAAGGAGGAGCCAAACCCTGCATTCCTTCATTGTCTATTGGGAAAACTTCTAGCCAAATTTCTTGAGTTCTTAGTGTCTTTCTCTGTACATCAGGAGGAATTATGTACACTTTAACTCCAAGTTAAACACTTTCAAATTTACCAATTTTCTTGTGCAACGCCAAAAATAAGTCTATTTGTTATTATGTGTATGTTAATATACATTAACACCTCATCTGCATGCTTCTGTGATAGTTACAATGGCACAAGTGACAGCTAATTCCTATCATGACATTTCATCTGGAAAAAAACCCAAAACATTGGTATTATTAACTTTTACAAAAGACTGAGTTCAACAAAATTCAGTTTCTGAACACCCTCCCCTGAAAATAGCCTAAATAAGGTACAGCAGTCATGCAACTGAACATCTGTCCACTGAGAACTGGTTGTCTGTTCTCCAAATGGAACTACATCAAGGATCAGAAGCGAATTCTTCAGTTGCTTGTGTGAGCTGAAACTGCTTCACTGTAAAAGAGGTACATATGTATCTTGAGGGATGCAACACATATCAACACACGACTGAGCTGTGTATGGTGCTTCAGCAACAATCTGTGGAAGGTACCTGCCTCTGGCATCTTGGGAGCAGTTGGGTGAGAGATTAATGTGGTTGGTATGTGTTTTTAATGAAGGGCAAACAAATATAAATTAATATAACATTATTATAATATACATTAACCAAAAGAGGCTATGAAATTATTTGTTAAGGACATCAAATATCTGAGTATAGAAAAAATGTAGTATGCACTAATACCCCACTCAGGACAGAACAAGGAGTGACATCTGTAGAGTGCATTTTTGGAGTGTAACTCACAAAACCTCCAAGCGCACCTTCCTTCTGAATCTCTCATTTGATGGACATGTGAGCTTTGTTGAACTCTTTAGCTGAATGGTACAAGAAACCACTTGCTAATGTGAACTCCCTGTTAATGAAGCTTTTGTAAATGATCTATCCAACTACTCTACAACTAAATACTGGCCAGTTTCTGAGACAATCACAAATACTTTCCCCATCAAAGTTCCAATAGAAAAGATATTCTGTAGATATCAGAGCAGAAAGGTTGAACAGTCAATTTTTTTTTCAAGCATTCATGATAGAAAGCCTTTGCCTAAGGAAAATTCTTAAGCCCAGAATACATTTTCTTACATATTCTTTAAATCTAAAGCATCTTCAAAGTTTCTGTCATAGGCAGAGGATTCCCAAACCACTTTCATTCTTCAAACTGCATTCGTTCTTTTAAGTCTCTAAGTTCAAGTACAGTACACCATTTGATACCTAAACAGAGTCAAAAAGCCACACTTGTCTCTTAATTGAAAGTATTAAAGAGTCAAGGATCTTTGTATTTTATAAAACTGACCTCTTCTTATTTTGATTAGAACCAGTTGTAAAAAAAAAAAAGTTTAAAAATCACTAACTGGGGAAGCACAGACTCTGAGGAAGTTCCTAGGACATGAAGTTAGGACATGACTAAGGCAGTATGGATACCTTACCTATAAATTTCTTTATCAATTTAAGGAATTTGACACCTGAAATATTACTATATAACATTATCACTCATGATCTATATTTTCTATACTTGAGGGATACTTGCAACACCCCTTTAAGCATTAAAAACCTTGTAATATTACAACATTTTCTCAACGTAGTTTTACGTTAGCAAATAATAAAAAAAAATTATTTTTTCCTTCCTCGCTGTATCATCCTAAACTCTTCAAAACCAGAAATCAGAACTTGCTAATTACAATTTTGTTTCTTTATCATTAAGCAGTTTCCATTTCATGCACCAGTTGAATTTTACAGCTAACACTATCAAAGTCATTGGCTATTAAATTCAGCAACATACACTAACAATTTCAGTGCAAAACACATGCTTAACTAAAATCCAATTGTGGATTCAAAATCTTGGTCTACAACTGCACCTGTATGAAGGGGGAAGTTTTAGTTTCATCTGACAGTCATACTTTACAGCAAGGAAAATATTGCAGTTATCTACCACTTACAGCTCAGAAGATGGCCTGTCACAATTAATGTATTTTAGTGCAGTATCAACAGGGTAGCTATCAGAAACTAAGAGATTCCAACTCCCTTTGTCAAAGAAAAAGGAAAAAAGGAGCAATCATGAAAAAGAAATTAAGATACAATTAAAAATCACCAGTTACCATCCATGTCCAGTTAATTATCCAAATATGTCTCAATTCATATTAAAATAACTTACTCATAGCTAGTTCACAACCACTGTTTACATTCCAAGATAATTTACAAGTGCTTTACAACTGCATGTTTCAATAACCTTACAAGGACTTTTATTCCTCTGTGGTAACAGAGCATTGCAAAATGTTAAACTTGTTGCAAAACCAGTTGACCATGAATAAAATCATCTCTGCTAAAATTCCACCAAAAAGATATACAAAGAAGAATTAAAGTTTTCCTCCCATGTGGATATTTCTTCTTTGGGAAAAAAAAAAGTAAATAATACAGGACTATTTTTTCCAGTTCTATCATCAACTGTCATTTCCCATAGTGGAAATATATTTCACTTTAATAAAGTTATAGAACAAATGTACCAAGGCCTACACTTATATATTTTAATATCTGGATTAGTAAATTATCATCATGACATGTGCATACAGGGATATAAGGATCTCCATAACCAACATGCACCAATTTGTCTGTGTGGCTTTCAGTTACATTCAGAAGACTTCTAGATTTTACAAAATCCATACATAAATGAACGAGCAATGTTCACATCTTCAGTACAGTCAATATTCTGAACTTTCAAGAAAGGGTTTTGGACAATCAAGCAAGATCATTCATAACGAGAGCTATGCTGCTGTTAATGAAAACTTTGCCCTCTATTTTGCCATGCAGAGTGCTGAAAACACATACCAAAGGAATGGTAAGCCATTAGTAGCCCAGACATCATCAAAACTCAGGACACTCTAAGCAAACAAAAACTTAATCATTTACCACACTCCTTGATTCCTTCAAATACATTCTGTTAGTTTGCAAGCTCCTGTAGTATTCCCATTAGGCATATCTGCACTTACACATGAAGGAAATTAGGCAAGAGGGCATGCTACTAGCCAGAACACATCTCCTGAAACTTCATAAGATGAACTCACAGAACTCTACCATGGTGTGAAATCCCCTCCACTCCTTTTCCCTATCCAATTTCTACATTTCTCTCACCTCTAGCCCTCCATACCCTGTCAAACTCCAATAACTAAAAACAAACCTATGGCAAAAAACTCCAGGAGCAAATCAAAACCAAGTAAAAGAAGGTATCACACACAATGCCAAGCGCCTTTCTGTAAAGTGTCTCTTTGAATGAGCCAACTCCATGGGAGCACTCTGAATCAGTTCATTCTCATAAAAAGAAAATAATGAACTGATACCTGCTAAAGTGAAGGAAAAGCCTCCTTCAAGCTATGGAACATACATAGTGCCATCAAATTGCTATTCTGACAGTTGCTTGGATCTAAGAGGAAATTCTAAGGAAAAAACCCTCACAATTCAAAGCTATCTGAGGCTTCTATACACAGGTTAGTGGAGTGCCATCCATAGATATTCCTGTATAAATAATACATTCCAAGGAGAGGTTTGCCACTGCTATGTGGACAGAGACCTGGATTTTGCTAAGTACCTAACTCTGCTTATTTTAAGTACAGCAGAATTTTAAACAAAAGAAAACAACAACAAATGAAGCACAACTATTCTGCTGACAAAACCTCTTCCATAAGACAGATCAGTAAGACTGGTACACTCTGGAGAGATATAGACAAAGAATGAAAACTTTACTTGCCAGCAGCAGTGTAAAGCTATGGTTGATCTCAAGTCTCCCACGTTCTCACATATGTACTTAGTCCTCTATTACCCCACTCTTCATAAAAATATCAATGGCTCTGTACTAACTACACTGTGTAAATAATAACATATAGGTCTTTGGGGAATGTTGTTGAAAATGTGCCAAGTGCTGCAATTACATGCAGCAATTTATTTTTTTCACTCACCTCAGCCTCATGCAATCTCCAAATGAAGGTGCATCTCACTAAAGCACTCAGGCAACATAACTTGAGATTTATCTGATATGTTTGAAGCAAGTCACTTGGTCTCTCCATGTTTCTGCTTTCCCATCTGTGACCCTTCACAGAAAGTTTGAGAAGCTTAATTTATTAGCAGCCTGCCAAGTGCTTTAGACAAGTGTGCTACTAAAGCATTACAACTGTGTTCATTGCTTCTGAAAGGGTAAACTGTTAGTCAAATCAAAATAAACCTAACATTAAATAAACCTTAAAAGAAGGATATACTTTAAAGTGCAGAAGTGTCATGTTTACCTTATTTGCCTTTACAGGAAAAAAAAAAAAATCTCCAGACTTTAGGTATACTATTACAGTAGGACATCAGAGATTTGACTTTCTTCTGAACCCGTTTGCTCCCTTTGCTGTTACACTCCTAAAGGAGGTGATAAGCAGAGAGAAACAAACCAGCAACACCAACTGAAAGTGACACATGCCCAGTCAAACTTACTGCCCCTAGGCCACAGGGGAAGACCTCTACACACTAAGGCCTGTCAGCAATCTTTAACTGACAGCAGATGTCAACCACAGGTTGCCTAATTTGGGCAGAAAACAGTCTGGATGCTAATACAGACAAGGGTGAACTGTTCCCAACACCTACAAAAGGCGGTATTTTAGACACTGTCAGTGAACACTATGTAAGCACCAGACTTCTTTCAAAGCAGTACCCACATGGAAGTTTTGTATCTATACAAGTGCGAGGTTCAGGCTCTCGCTCTTCTGTAAATGTTGCTTTTGCTGCAATACCACTATAATAAGACTATTCTCAAAAAGCCATTCCTATCAAGAGAAACAGTTCATCTAAAAATACTGACGATGGACAAGGATCATCTAAAAATACACATATTGATCACATCCCAAACACCAGTTCCAGAGTATATAATATAAACTTTTCATAGCTAAAACCAATTGCTAGAAAAGAGATAGTTGAAACAAAATAAGAAACTCAAGAGAGAGATTGATAATTAACTATACTTTTAGCTTTACTTTTTAAAATTTATTTTATTTTAACTTTTTTAACTATTTCTTGTAATTTTCCAAATTATTAAAATATGAACAATCAATTAAGACAAACGTTCTCCAACGTATCACAGATCAAAAGCAGCTTTCATTCTGACAAAAGACTGTACAGAAGTAGTATCATCAGATGAGGGAACATAACTGATGCCTCGAAAGAATGCCATTTTGAATCATCAGATACTTCAGAAAAATCTCAAAACTCAAAAGCAAACATGATTACAGAGAATTTTCTAAATCCATTAATATATGTATACATGTACACATATATTTTTTAGGCTACTTGTCTCCAGATTTTCAGCATATAACATTGCAGAGCTGTTCTTCATCTTGTTCTTGCTAACCTTTTTGTGTGCTTTATATATTTTTCAGACTACAGGTGTGTATTTGTACTACACCTTGCTACTACCTTATCCAGCACACAACTTAGAAGATAGCTTGATGCAACTGTAAGGATTGTGCACTAGTTCTCTGCATCCTTAAGCTCTCACATCAGCACAAAGTATTTCAGTCCCACACTTCCAAGACCACATTGCAAAACCTACCCTGCCTAGATGATTCTGAAGAGCGACTACAGCAAAAGTAATATGTTTTTTTTTTTCTTTTGACAGGTCAGTGTTGATCTCTCTCAGTGGGTGACTGGCAGTAAGAAAGGAGAGTTTCAGTTCAGTCAGAGGCACAGAGATGGAAGTACTCCTCTCCTGGAGCTGGCATCTGGCCTATATGCTGTATCAAGTCCATATTGTTTATTAAGAGCTAAAGGACTTTTTCACATTGGTGCCATTCAGGACGGAAACTCTTCTCACATGAATGACTGCTGTCATTTGTCCCCTCAGCACACCTTGACATTTTGCTGAGAGTGACGAAGAGAGGAAAGGCTTCTTCAACAACAGATGGAAACACATGGTTCAGGATGCCTAGGTGACAGGCAAAACACTGACACAAAGACACAAAGAAATACCCAGAAAAGTTTGGTGCTGTCATGTGCTACATGAGGTTCTGAAGCTCTGCAGCTTGTTTTTCTTGAGCAAGCACAACTTTTGGAAGATGATAATCCCAATTCATTTACAATTTGAGACTGTGGTACGACAATCTAGAGTGTGATTTTTTTCAGCATGTACTTTGTTACCGTAGAAGGCAAATGAGAAATAAGAACTATGGTGCTGCTAACTTCCAGCTTGAATAACAGTCATGAAGAACAGTATCTCACAGTAAGGTGAAGCCTTGAACTTTCTGTAGTACAATGTTTCCATACATTTTAAAGATCTTTGTCACAGCAATAACAAATTAGCTCTGCCCATCAAACCCCTGCCTTGGCTGGTCACATCACGCAGGCTGATTAGTTTCTCCTGTTTCAGACAAACCCATCCCTACTGCAGAGTATCTGTCACCTTCTCAAACTCTTGCTTTCAGACTAGAAACTATCCTTTTTCAGTGCCCTACATCAAAGCAAATACCATATTTTCTTGTTGTGTTTTCCATATACTCACATACAACTTACCTGAATGCAGGTATGGATTAATGCTTGTTAGTATTCTGCAGAGAATCCTGGCCTAACACCAGAACCTGATCTAATCCAATATTTATGATTATTATCCAATTGTGGATAGAGGGATCTACGTACCACAACAGGGACACATTCCAAACCTTCAGTTCCAGCTCACTACACAAGTAACACACTAAAGGGAATTCCAAGTGAAAACTGCTAAATATTTTGTAACTACTCAGCTAAGAACTGATGGATCAGACACCTGTCAAGCTGTGCCACCTTGTCACAGGCAGCAATAAGGAACTGAGGATGATTAAGATTCTCTGAACCTTTAGAACTCCCTCATGGTACTACTACAAGGAAGCACACAACATGTGTAATCCTGTACACTCCCACCCAGAAACAGCCTGATCTCATGCACACAGAATTCATATGGCTCTAGAAGAGAACATACACTGACATACACTGGGAGCAAATCTTATCTTCCATTTCACAGTTTGCTTTAGCCTTTCCAGCTACAAGGAAAAAAAATCCCACAACACTCCCCCCAGTCTATTCTGCAGTCCTGAAATTCTTCAGTTTTTGTTGAATGTGTAAACCCCAAAACTTAACATTTCACAAACAGAAATCCAACATTGCACATTTTCTTTTTTTAGAACCTCAATTCATGGTGCCGCCTTCTGGAAGCTTTTTGAGACAACAATACTGGTAAAAGGATGAGGGAGGAGAATTTATAAACTTGAGATGCATACATTTGCTTTCCCCTTATTTTGTACAAAATGCTTACAAAAGTTACAAGACCATTGATGCTGGGGAAACCTCTGAAAGCATGTCTTCACTGAAAGTAGGTTAGGTGCTTCCTTTAATCCTACACATACAACATCTCTCATCTAGGTTGAAAGGTACCTTAAATCAGCACTGATTTGCCTCATTGTGAGTATAACCAAGACAAAAGGTGACACTTCCACTCAGGCTGGTGATGACTGTACAATGAAAGAGTAAACTAAAGGATCCAAGTGCTAATGTCCTTCTAAAGATCCCTACTATTTGCTTTTGCAAAATCAAGACTAAAAGAGTTCTCCCATAATTCATTAGAAATTACAAACCTCTTACTACAAACATTGACCAGCTATGTACTCATAACTCTGTGGGCAAAAAGACAGCACTAGGAAAAACATGTTAACAAAAGTTGCTTTGCCTTGCAAACAAAGTAAAGCCAAAGAAAGCGTTCACACCTGGCTGTTAGTTACATGATCTTACACTGAGAAGGTACAAACTATGTACAATGCCTCTGAGAAGACTAACAATTATATTGATAAATGGTAAAGTTATGCTTAGTATTAATGACTGGAAGGCTATTTGTGGTTTTGACTGACAGGAAAATAAAAAGGGGAGAACAGAAAGTGTTACTTGCTCTTTACCTATTAAAGGATGGTCCTTTCTCACCCATCCCACTAGAAAGCTGCCTTTTTGCTTTCATTACCTCATCTTTCACACAGGCAATTTTTTTAACAAAAGAAGCATTTGTATGAACTTTCAGGGAGGAGAATTAAAATTAAAAAAATCTTCCTCATGATCTGTACTGAATTTATGTTAAAACAGGCCAGAGAATTTCATCATATTATTCTAGCTTCAGACCCAAGCTTTCTTGCTGACTAAAGCATCAGGTGCTTCCTGGGAAAGCACCAGGGCCTTATGTGAGGATTTTGTGCAACAGAGAGTCTACTACATCCCTTGATAAGCTGTTCCTATTTAATTGTATCATTAGAAAACCGCACCTTATTTCTAGTCTGAACTGATCTAGCTTCAGCTTTCAGACAAGAGAATCCCCTTAATCCAGCTGACAAAGAACCATCTAACTGTCAGATAGCTTTGCCTTGTCTAAGTACTTACAGACTTACCAGGTGGCCTCTACTGTCTGTTGATAAACTAAATAGATTGAGCTTCTTAAATTTTCCATTCCAAAGCTGATTATCCAGATCCCAAAATTTATGTAGATTTTCCTGAAATCTTTCCAGTTTTTCCAACACCTGATGTGTACATCAGAACTGGGATACAGTATTTCAGCAAAGCTGTATAAAAAGTTGTAGTATTTACCTCTCTCCTGCTCCCCCAGTCATGCAATTTCAGCTTTCAAGACTGCTTTGCACAGCAGGTGATACTTAAAACTAATCAACCCTCTTAAGGTAGTTCTTCCTAACCACAATAAATTCATAATGGATCATGACCAAATTCACTTCCGTTTGCTATAAAGAAAACATATGGGGTTTTTTTTAACCTCAATTGCATAAGCTCAAATTCGGTGCCTGTATTTTACAAGAGAAAAACTGCAGAGAAAAAGATTATGTTGCAATCACGTAATAGTTACCCAATTTAAAGCCACCTCTTTAAACTACTATTTCATTCAATAAACTCACCACTCCCAGTCTATTTTGCACTACGGCATTCTGACGCTCACTTGTACATTCACCTTTTCAGGTGCTGAGTGGCCACAGCACATTTTCTTTTCAGCAAAGTCCAATGGGCACAAAGAAATACTGCTTCAGGCTAGAGAAAGTGTTCTACCAGACAAAAGGCAGAGCTGCAGGCTAGTCATGGAGGATTTGCTAAGGTTATAAATCTACCCATGTAGTGAAAATTAATTGCCAGTTATAATCTTCAATTATTACTCTATTACCAGCTAGCTTCCCTTCTTATCTTGGTTGAAAAAAGAACTCAAATGAAATCATGAAGCATCTAAGATGACTATTTCCACAAACAGAAACAAAAAGCAAACTGACAAAAAAAAATCAAAATAGAGACTGTAAGATTACATCCTGTCCTATCGATATGTACATGGTCCCCACTGGCAGAAAGGCGAAGAAAAGAAGACAATGCTACTGACATTTTCACACAAAAGGAGCAAGCAACATAGCTTGTAAAGGGGTAACTTTAAAGTAATTTAAAAAATTATAGAAAAGCAATATACTAGTATTTAAGGTGACTTGCTAAAATATAGTGAAGGATTGTGCATTTTGCTATAAGAACTAGCCTATTGTCATAAGCTGTGGTTTGGGTAACTGTTCCTTGATAGAAAGAGTAACCCCAACAATATATTTTCAGACATGGTAGTCTTTGGCCACAGCTTAATTTTAATGAGCAGAATTTGGTGCCGATGTGAGTATCATCTTTTCTTGGAAATCAGTACACAGACTGCTAGTCAATGATGCTTGCCATGACCTCTCCCAGGGAAAGAAAGACAATGCTCTTTGACAATTTTGCCTTTTTTTGTTTGTAAATAAATACATTATATGTACTTGTATTCTCTCTGCCATCTAGAAATAATGTATCGTTCCTTCCCCTTCCTTTCCAAATTATTATGCAATAACATATTTCAGTGAGGACTGGATTACACACTGACAGTACACAGTAGGCTTTCAGTATTCTCTCATTTAATTCCAGTGTAGGTAGGATTAGGCTTTCAGCAGTAGCCATATTTGCATTCAAAGATGCCCCTGCCCCCTTTCAGTGACAAATGGATTAATTTCTGCACATAGGTGGTTAAATACTTCAGGCTTTTTTCAAATGAAAGGTGATCTATAAACATTATCAGTAGCCAACTGTTTATTCTCATGACCTCTTCCCACTCACTCGCTCCCTCTGCCTCTCCTTGCACTAATAGGTGGGATGGAGGCATGAATCACACTTCATACCCTTCCTCTGGATGTCCACACACTGTCCTGATTATTATTCAAAGCCGCTTTAATATGAACACTCTCAAACAACCTCATAATATTAAAATGAACAAGCTTTTAAAAGCACTTGTTCTGTGTATTGCTTTCATAGCACTCTATGCTTAAACACAGTACATCAGAAATCTGCCATGACAACCCCACACTCAAGGAGTTCTTCTCAAATAAATTCTAGTTTGGACACAATAAGCTACTCTAAGGTTGAAAATCCATTATAGAAGTCAAAGCTGCTTAGAATTGTGCATGTCATTTATCATCTGATCCTGTAATATACAAACAAATCAGCATAAGGGAACTAATATAGAAAGAGAAGTATGAAAGAATGACAAATGTTGCTGCATACATGTGTTAGTTTCTCTTCACTTTTTGTCTAGTATCAAAGCTAAGGCATCATTCAAGAGAACAGATAAGGTTGAAGCCTAATAAAAAAGGGAAAGTTTAAGGATTTGGAGAACAGAGGGCATGTTTAGGGAACAGAGTTAAGGAAGATCAAGATTTATCTTTCAATATATACATTATTTTTGCAGTCTGACAATTGCAATTAGCTTCTGTTTCCAGCTTGAGATAGTAAGGCAACATTAACAAAACAAAGGAAGTTTCTTTTTGCAAATAAACTGCTTTCACTAGAAATCTGCTCTGTACACTACTTGTCAGTGTGGTATGCTATCAGCTTCGATGCCTCCTTCCCTCACATCAACTAATTATTCTCTACCCCCTTCAACTTCCTCCTTCAAACAGCTGCCTGCATGAAATTTTTCACACTCATACACTGATTTTTATCTCACAACATACACTACTTATGGCTTTGTCCAAAGTAGATTGTAAGCTCTCTGAAATATAGACTATATCTTACTGCTTTTTAAAGCTGCCACATTTATGCAGGTTATATCATTTGTATGTGTTACATATCTCTTCAGGATTTTTCCCAAATAGATACTTAACAACAAAGAATTAAAATAAAAAAAAAAAACAAACCAACAGAACAACAAAACCCCGAACCCCTCACAAAAACTCACATTCAGGACAAACTCTTACCTTCCAGGAAAGCGATAAAGGTTTTACAATAACTTTGATTTACTAAAGAGCTTGGAAAACAGTCGGAATAGTGTCAGGTATCTTGAAAAGCTGGAAACAATAATAAATGCTATATAATAAAACTTGTGGCATTCCCCCTTTCAGCAATGCAGTCATTTTTTCTGATGAACAAGAAGTCCAAAAATATGTAAAGCCACATTACCTCTTTTAAAATCCGGATACGTACAAGGCTTGATAACGTTCACACCCAGTGTGCTGTGACTTATGAGAGGAGCTGAAGAAAACTTACACTGCACGTAAAATGTACAAAGACTCCATTAAAAGTGCTATACACAGCTCACCATAATTTCAAGAGCTGAAACATTTTCCTCTCATTTCTCCTTACATTTTTCCATAGCCATACATTCAGTTCCTCAGTATATTTGCCCAAGGTCTTCTAAAATCTTCTAAGAAGTAAAAAATGAAACAAAAGCATGAATACAGCTTTGAACTAGAAAACTTTATGATAGTGCACCCTAAATCCTGAGAGACCCTGAAGAGAAAATCTGAAGACTTTTTTCCTTTTTTTTCTTTTCTTAGTAACTCTGAAAGACAATGTGTACAGTAAACAGTTGGGATGATCAAACACTGATAACATACAGGGACAGGCAGGCAAGGTAAAGGATAAAACCTTCCAAGTCAAAGAATCAACTCAATCCTCTGTGCGTGAGCAACAACTCTTTACTGTAATGTTCTCCTCTTCCTCTTTCCTTACGCAGATGTTTTGATCTAGTAAAGAGATGTGAAAACCTGAAACTAACTTAAAACACTGAGAAGCCTACATCATGAATGACAGTCATTCCATGTAACACCTCATCAAGTCTTGCTTTCTCTGAAGAAAAAAGAAAAGCTGCCGTATCATAAATCACACCTGCCTGTAGCATGTGGACAGCCGCAAGCTTGCTTTGCCCCAAAAAGGCAACACATCCATGTTTAGAGCAGCACTGCACCTGAGCTCTGACAACACATCCCATGCAATGTGACATTAGTCGGGGCCCAGGCCATGATAATGTAATCCTAGGGACTTGACTCTGCTCTGGATGCAGGAAGCACATGTCAGTACCAGTACATGGCAGATCATGTAGACATATTATCTACTTATGACACATTGCAAAGATGAGAACTACAAAGCTAAAAAACCAGGAAGCAAACTGCTTTCATGCCCATCGAGTGACGTGATAGATATGGCCAGTCAGCAAAGCACAGAAGCATTCTGCTGCCACATCCATTGTCTATGCAGTCCTCTCTCTTTTGGAGAAAGGACAATATTCTCTGGATTTCTCCAAAATGCTGCTTTTCTTCAAGGCTCTGAACTTTCTTGAAGGCATGTTGTGGATTCATGCAGGGGGTTGTTAGAGAGCAGATTGTCAGCAGTCTTCTCTCCAGTAACCTCGAAAAGAATCTTCCACCTGAGAACCCGCCTCAGGCTGACCTAACATATACTGATTGGCATCAGTTTACTCTCAGATCTGCTTGTTATTCTCATTACATTATTTCCGATATGCAGGACTCCACTCTTTCACAGTGACACTGTATTTTTTACCCTTTTTATTTTCATGGTTTTTTGCTTCTCCCTCCCACAACTAGGTCCAACTCTACCCATCCTGAACCCATCTTCACTTTAAATATCCACTTCCTTCGCTTTATCACTGCCTGTCCTAGAATTTGCAGTGGAAAAGGAAACCAGTCTGGAAATGAGGTTATTGCATATTTTCTCTCTCTCTCCTGCTGCTTACTAAGCTGTGCCATTCCTCTGGTTGAGCTGAACCCACACCTGCAATTTCAGCCTTTCTTCCTCCTACTTTTGACTCACTCCTCAAACCTTTTCTCTTGTATCCATTTCTTCCTCCACAATAGAATGCAAATATTTATTCCAAGGCAAAGCCAGAAAACAGAATAATCATTTCACATTCTCTCTTCCCACTCTCTCTCTTCATAGCAGCTCTCCCTTTTTCCTTGTGCCATAGATACAAAACACATCTGTCCCACTCTCCACTTGCCTCACTCACATTTTCTCCTTGCATCTCCTTTCTCCTCTTGCTCTGAGGGAACAGCAGGACAATTGGTCTTTCCTGTGTTTGGAAATCTGACCTCTTGCTTCTCTATCTATGTTCTCTTTCTATCTTTCTTTCAACTCTAAGGTTCATATGAACTGTTTGATAACAAATTACACTTCTAATTTGTCCCTAACTTCATCCTGAACTCCCTTCAGCTGTCCCTTGCACTACACTAAAATTATTTTCACTAAAATGTCTAAAAGCCTTTTGCTATTGCTGTGACAAAACAAGTTAATTGTTTCTATCATCCACAACTCTCATGCATTTTTCATAAAAGTTAAATGCATTTCTCCTCTTGAAGCATTCATTTTCTTTTCCTGACTTCCACGACTCTAGTCTCTCCCGCTTCTCTTCCTCCCTGTACCAAATCCTTTCCAGGTCATAGGAAGGCTCCTTATTCCTCCTTTATCTTCTAGTAGGGCTCCATTGAGCTACATCTTTTGCCCATTCCCTTTTGTCTGAGAACTTCACCCACAAACTCAGCTCCTAAGGAGTCAGATCTCAAACAGAGCAGATTTGTCTAAACAAAAAAATCTCATCTTACCTTTCTGACACTTCATGTCACTAAGTAGCTGTCAGCTTTAGCTCAATACAGCTAGAATAAAATGTAAATCTCACGTCTCACACCCTCTTTTCTCCACCTCCTTTCCTGATCATTGTGGACAGTATCATCACATTGCCCACCATTCAAATATGAAATACTATGTCATCTTTGACAAAGACTTATCTTCATCTGTTCATTCAGGCTATGTCTCTAGATTATTCCCTGTCTTGTATCCTTAGTCTTTTAAAGCCTTCTCTAAAGATCTTCAAAGATACAGGCTTACTTGGGCCTTCACCTCACATTAGTTACTAACATTTTTTTTTAATTTTTCTTCTTAACAAACATTATCCTTCTTGTTCACACTGTTCCAAGTCACATATGTACACCAATATTGTCATATGGATCTACCATTATTGCCCCTGCATTCTCCTGTGCACAATCCTCCACTCCAAACACAGAGGGTGACTCATCTTCGCTTTCCAGGCTCCTCTGTCTTACCTACACAATCCTGTCCACATCCTGCCTGCTGTCACACAATTTGCTCACGTTTCTAGTTGGCTCATGATGTCAGTATCCATTTATTAAGCTTTTAACAACCAGTCCATATTTTCATTCAGGCCAACTTCCACCCTTGCGTAAGGATACTTTCCAAGCTCTTGCAAAACTACTTCACTGCCCTTTGAACATCACCTTAAAGGTCTCCTTGCCACAGTTCTAAGAAAGCCACTTTCATTCAGGCTGAAGTCTACCACCTTAGTTGTTGAGCAACTACGTGCTTTTATTTGTCAATAACAAAACTCCTGCTTTGTCATATATTAAAAAATTAGTTCTCTGCAGCACAATTTCACAACGCACACATACAGAGACCCTTCCTCCCTGCACAGGTATCCTGCATCGGAGTGTCCAGTCTGATGGGGTTGCTAGGCATTAGGATCACACAAATAACAACAGTGCCTCTCTCATCATGAGAGTAACAGATGAATTATATTGATCCAGATCCTTGTCCTCTGACTGTCTCCATTATCAGCTCCAAACAAACAAGATTTTGGCTCTGTCAGCGGTTGTTGTGGTGGCATGAGTCCAACAAACTTTTCAGATTTAAATCATCAGTAGCATCCTGTCTCAATGGGACATAACTAAGAGCAGCTTAAAAAATAACTGGATATACTAACTACCACCAGATAATCTATCTAATCTGGAGAATCACAAGCAGCCAGCCTGAATGTCACCTGAGGACAGAATACTTATCAGAGATTCAAAACTGAACACATATGTGATGATTTACACTTCTGTATATCTCTGCTTCCTTTCTGGCCATTTCATCTTAAAACAATCACAAGCTGAAGTCACCTTATTCTGTCACTGGAGAGGTCCAGTCCCATCCTGTTTTGTCTTGCTAGAGAAGACATTTTTGATCCACCAAACTTGTCAACAACTATTACTGATACCACGTTAGCAATGTTCAATTGAAATATGACTTTGAAATCTCAGTCTACCTACCCCTTACATCTAGCCCCCTGGAGCAGGAAAAGGAAGAGAAAGAATGACTGGACAGAAAACATCACTGTATGTTAGACAAATACTATAAACAAAACAAAGACGAAAGCACAGCAAAGATCACCACACAGGATCAAACCACATGAACTCTTCCCCTTTGTCAGTCATTCTTACATCTTGATGTTACTTCATCAGTCACTCTTCTGTCTCTTCTGTTGAACACCTGCTCCAAGGGAACGGAAAGGGAAGCAGGCCCTTGTGTACTGTACACAGCTCTGTCACAATACAACTGCTTCCGTTTATGGAAGCCTGGGGACTAAATGAAACTGCACTAGATGTCCACTGGTATCAGCAGTTGTGTAGAACCTGTAACTCCTGTCTTCAAGTTCTTTGCTACTTCTGGCAGATGCTCTTTCTGACCTGGGAAAACTCCACTTCTTTCTCGCCTACAGGTTTTATAAATATGTGCACAGAGAAACAAAAAAAGACCAAATAATTTGAATCTCTGTCAAAAATATAGATAGAGAGATACGTCAGGCTTAAGGACTGTAATTATTAATATAGCTTAGCAAAATACAAAAGGAAATTGCTGAATACTAAACATAACATTTCATGAAGACATCTCTATTTCTATTGAGTACAAGACCAAGAGCAATCAGAAAATCCTCTTCTCCAGCACCATCAGTGGCTTTCAAGTACAACCTTTAGTAAGCCATACAACAAGTTACTAAGACAAAACCACTCCATTAATGAACAACACTCAACCGTAGATAGGGATACAAAACAGAAAAAGAGAAATTATGCATGCAATAGTTGGTTCTCCTGTGCCCCATGTCAGTCTTAAGTAACTGTGCTGGATTCTGTCTCCAATTTGAGTCAGCTTAGACAGCTGCACAGCACTACGATTAAAAACTGCATCGTTTTACCCACATAGCATCTTTCTCATCCAGCAAGAGAACCATGCGTCTTCTTGCTACAGACTTGCTGAGAGATCTCTGTCAAACACCCTTACTGCATCTGCCCCAGGATTTTTGGCATATACACTACTTAAAGACACTAGTTCCACCTGGCATCTTGCACCATTAACTTCTGAATCAGCTATTTCAAGGACAAGCTGAAGAACCTCTGCACCAAGTTGAACTTGGAAGCCAGAAAGATCCCATAACTTAATCCATGCCCATATAAACTGAAAATCTTTCTTGTTAGTTATTCCAAAATAGCACTTAATAACAAGTTATCACGTCACTCATATAACCTTATGGTACAGTTAACTCTTTAAGAAACACTCACACTGATATCCTATTTTTACTGAAGGCAATCTTTGTTAGTAATGCATGCGGTGTTATAGATCTAATCTTTCACTAGGATTAACAGAAACTTACACTTTCTGCCTACAGGACTCCTGTGATCCACAAATTAAACAAAATGTGACTTGAAACCTGTTTTCTATAGGACTTTCCATTGCTTCCATATTATACACCTCAGTCTTAGTTAAATAGCTAATAATTTTTTATCCCAAAGGTGGAACAGAACCTAATAATGTCTTAATTTTCAATTAAATAGAACAAAATGCCCATTTCAAGGAAATTACTCCATTTCACAGTGGAAATGCTTCAACTCTTGTGTAGTCTATTTTTTTAAACATGGAAACCTACATTTAATCTATAAACTACCCACTACACATAGAGGCAGATCAACAAGAAAACACACGTGTTTTTGTATCTCGGTCAAAATTAGATACAGGAATTCATTTTGCTTTCTGTAGTGGTAACAGGGCTTGGGATACATTGTAGTAAAACATCACTTCCCTTCTTCTGAAGTCTGGTTATAATTTACATCAAGTACAAGGAACGTTAGAGACAGATCCTTAGTGACAGTGCTGCCAGCTGACAAAAAATGACACAGTTTGCCCACTGGCAACCAAAAGAGGTACCTTAAGCCACAGGAGATCTAACTGCTTCAGAGTAACTATGGCAAAAATACTGGGAGAAATATCACCTGAAAGCCATCAAGATATGTGCCACCTAACAAAACAACAATTTTTAAAGCTGTCATTGACAGAACAACAGTTTCAAAACAATCAAAATCCTGATTCAAAACACAGAATGTCTGATCAGAGAGCCTTACCATTACTCCACTGTTTTTATCCAGTGTGTGGGCAGATGAACTAAAGGACAGGTTTCAAAAAATAACTATGTAACTATGAGGATAACTACAATTCTGACTAAATTTCTGGGCATTATCATACATAATGTTTCATTCTTCCTCTGTCACCATTCCTCGAGACACATTACATGAGGTGACAGTCACAACCAGGAGCCACGCCACCCCCCTGCAGAAGCTGTCCATAGGGAAAAAAAATACTGAAGTCAGACATTATATACTGAACTGATCAGGCATTTAAACACCAGAATGCACACCAGAATTCAACCCCCTGCTGTCATTTCTCATCCTAAAGAAAACACTCATGGGGATCTTTGCTAACTACTCTTATTCCCAGCAGAAGACTAAGAATGGTAATAAAAAGTTTCTCTCAACAACGGCCACCGTTTTGTACCTTGCGAATTCTCAGCTCTTTTACTCATTGATCTCCACTTGAACACTACATCTGTTTAAGAACAAGAAGACCTTACGAATTTACAGGGAAGAGAAATAAAAAATAAACAACATTCACACCTCTCTTTTACGCACTGCAAAAACAAAAGCAACCCTACGTCAATTACTTCGTCTCTTTCTTTTGGAGTATGTCTTTAAAACCTTTTGATATTTTTCTTACCCTCTCAGCCCTTTCCAGCCTTCCCTACCACCACAAAAAGGTGAAAGATGGAGGCAAAGATCAAGAAACAAGAATGTTTCATCCTAAATTTTTGTTTTATATGTTTTTAAAGGAGACAAACAGCACCACTGGCAAACCAGTAATAAAAAAAATAAACAACAATTAAAAAAAAATCAACTCCAATTTCTATGCTTACATTAACCAACTGTTATCATCTTCTCTTCTTTCACAATCTCCTTGTAAATAGTTCTAGTTCTCTTCCTCTTGCATTTAATAAAGTAGAATGTTGTATGCTACATCCTTTTTTTCCTACAGAAGTGTTCACTACCACCATCTAAGCTTCTTCTTACTTTGCCATGAAGAATGACAGAATCGTCAAGATATTTTTCTGAAGAATAAAGAGAAAATAATGAAAGCAAAACTAATCAGTACCTCTTTAATTTTGTTCTGATGTTGCCAAAGGATTTCTCAAAAAGCTTTCCATCAGATATTTATGTGGGAAGTCAAAATAAGAAAAATACGTTGTAAACAATTAGCCAATAGATTTAAAACTCCAGTTTGCATGTGTAATCATCAAGTTAAAACGGTCAACTTTGAGGCTACACAATAATGATAGAAAGTCTCTAGTTTTAACATGACATCAGGAAACCAGATTTTTCTACGTAACATCCTTGATATTAGACAATAACTAGTCAGTATGGTTCCTGAGACAAAACACACACATCATCAGATTGCAACCTCAATAACACAAACTCACTGAACTGAGAAACTGAAGTTGACTATGACACCAAGTACCCAGATACATATCTAAAAACCCACAAGTCACGTTTAACCCTGCTGTAGTTTACAAAGATACAAAGGATATCTTTCACTCCTTTACAGCTTGTGCCTACCTAGAAATACTCACAATACTTAACGTTTGCACATTTACTACACTGATTATTAATAGTTCCGAATGTAAAACCAAAAAATCTCATCCCTATATTATTTTCTTAAATACTGTAAAACATATGCCTCCAAAATGAACCTGGAATCAGTGACAGGTTACAGCTGATAATAAAGGATCCCTGTATCTATCCCAGGCGTACAGTTACTATGCCTTTTTACAGGCCACAAATTGTCAAATAAATGCAGACTCCTTTCACTATTCATGCTATCTACAACAAAATCTTCAATTCTTCAAATATGCCATTCAACTTTGTAAAATTTTACATACATTCTAAATGCTGCTCCAATTCTGACAACCCCTCTTTTAGCTAAGCCGGTTGGTTGGCAGTGATTTGTCAGATAAGTTACACAATACTGTTTCTATTTCCTGATTAGATAAGCAGATAAGGGTTTTTTTTTTTTCTGGCACAAACGTTTATGCATAAAATTTTTCATTTTCTGTTAACACTTGCAACTTTGTAATCCCCTCTCCGCAAAACTACATGCCAGTAAAAGTCAACTGTGGACATTTACTAAAAGAAAACACAAAGTATTAGTATGCAAAAAGCAATTCCCTCTACAAGGCTGAACAAATGTTCAGGAAATTTCTCTTCCTCTGTGATGGCTACGTATACACTGGGAGCAATGTTTCTACATCTTTGCTTTTGTCCTAAAGATGGGGCACAGGGGGCACACGGCCTTGGAGCACCTCCTGTGCTAGAAATGAAGAGCACAGCTAGACTTCGACCGTTTTGCCCAGGGATTTGCTAAGAAGTATCAATCACTTCAGCAGCTGGAGACTGCAAGGTGTTTCTCCCACTGCCATGGGGGATGTTGCCTCCCAGGTTCCCACCTGGGTCAGGAAGAGGAGGAGGAGCAGCCCACCACTCTAAACAGTACACAACCAGAAAGCAGGCAACAGCGCAGGGTTGCACCTCTACCTGGAGGCACTTTTTGACCTCTGACATAATTTTTTTCTACAAAATCAAAGTGAAACACCTTGTTGTGGAGGAGATTATCATCTTCCCACCCCTTCCCCTCACTATGTTCTCCACACAGTTTCACTAGCCTAAAAAGACTTACATGACTTAACTGCTTACAAGGGAATGGCCACGTAAATCTGGTTGTATTGACTAAAGTTGACAAAACAGAGACAAATGTTACAAGAAGTGAATGTGGTGATATCAGATTTTACACTATCTATACCAGACAGGACAGAAATTTTTGATATGTAAAGTCCTGTCCATCAATCATTCCCCAGGTACCTTACACAACTACAGTCTGATTTTTCCAAGACATGGTTTACAATCTCCTGGCACCACAAATGCCATACAGAGGCCTACTCAAATAGGTAGGACCGCAAATTAAAATGACTTGGGCTTGGTATTGAGACCTACTGTGACCATAACCATGCATATGAACAAAGAAGTCAAAAAAAGTCAACATGTCACATGACAGATGTGTGCGAGATCAGAATAAGCGCAGAAGCATTTCTGGAAGTACATGAGCAATGTTTTCTGCAAGCCAATCTAACTCTTCAAATTCTTCCCCACCTTCATTAATAAGGATGGTGAGGCTCAAGGAAGGTTTACAGTGGGTGTTCAGACACACAGATGGGTGTGGTGAAAACACCTGTATTAACAGACTGCTTAAACGAACACAGTAGAAATATTTCAACACATACTAATTTATTCAAACTTTGTGAAAGTTCTTTCTAAGTGATCCAAGGCAAGTTGCTACTTGGAAGCAAAAAAAAAATTCCTAAAGCTTTTTCTTTTCTAAGTATAACAGTAAGGTTTGTTTTTTTAAAAGTCCTATAAAAGCTAATGAGTGCTTCACACCTGTCACTACCCGAATGTCAGCAATGACATTACACTTTGTTTGAAAATAATTTCTTCCGGAGAGTGAGTTTAAAGAGAGATCCTTTGATGGAGTTTGTAACCCCTCCAAAAACAAAGAATAAGAGACTACAGAGCTGCTAATCTAACCTGAATCATTCTAGGAACCAACATGCATATTACATATGACTAAGGAGTAGGAATACGTTTCTATCTTTATGTTTCTAGTAAACTTATAATAAGAATTTACATTCAAAGACTTCTAGGTGCAAAACACCTTATTTCCACAAATTAAGCTCCTTATGAAGGCCAACCTCCAGTAGCATGATTTTTGTTTGATTACTTCTGAATCAAACATACAATGAACATTACGGATATAGGTACAAAATGTTTGAGCCTTGAACCAAAAGGTAAAAACCTATAAATATGCTATGTGACAACCCCAGTTCTGCCTCTAACTTGTTTTTGGACTGGCAAAATATAGGTTCAAGCTCGAAAGAATCAAGACAGGAACACAACCAAGCTTGGCATCTCCATAAAGGTATTTCAGAAGGGTGGTTTTCTGGCATTGTCAACAACTTTATTTGATGCGCGCTCCATGCAGTTCTATAGTATCACACAAATCTGTGTTTGGCTGATTAATTCATTCTTTTTTCAAGAGCTTGTTTAGAAAACATAATATTCCTTTAAGCTGCCAAGATGCTCAAAATTAAACGCACGTGTAATGACAACTATAACATAATGAGAAACTTAACATCATTTCGGAATATGTATTACGACATTACAGGTAACAGCAGGATTTATCTCAGCATTGGTAAGTCATACCAAAATTTCACTATGATGGGACCATTCACTATGGACTGATTTCACAAGAAATATTTCTCATGACAGAAAGGTTGTAGATGCATACCGCTTTCTTAACAGAACAGAAGCAAACAGAAAGCTACACGAAAATATCTCCCAAACCATTTCAGTAGTTGCATTAGGTGTTCCTCCAGATGTTAACATCCCCCAAACTTTAACAACCCAGGTCACAAGCAAAACGTGAAAATCTGATTTGCCTACGCTCACCACTAAGTTTCTCCTCTCGCAACTGACAGGACCGTGTCACGCACGGTGTTTTAGCAATACCATTAGCCTGGAATTTGCCTGTTCATACTTATGGTACCAGAAAACCTTATGGCCTATATGACCTATTGAATGGGGTTCTGCGTAATATGCACGGCTTAGCCTAGGTAAGATAAAATCAGACGTTGACTGCAAGTCACACTCAGCAATGACAACCAAAGAATCAAATGCGACTTGAGCTAAAGTGAATTAACTCAAAGATCATAACAGACCACTTCTCTCTGAGTGAAAACATGTTTTCACTAGTTGCTAACGATAATGCCAGGTTTAGAGCTGATGCATGGGTTTACATGCTTGCCTTCACACAGTAGCAAGTGAAATGTTGCACCAAGGGACATGGTCCTCAAAAAAATCCAATATGGCCACTGATGCGCAGTTGTCTTTTGACTTAAAGTCATCATATCGTTTACCACATCTGTGAGCTGCACGTATACACCTGTTATACTCGTACTTCAAAAGAAGTTGACACAGTGACAGTCATCTTTGTGTATCCAACCCTGAAACATTCTTCATGGCAGAGAGATCCATATGCTATTAGACTACCCTGTCAAGGCCAAACCACAGTCATCCACAGTCACCAAGAGACAGACAGGTAGAGAGGTGTGCCAGCACTATCCACTTACCTTCTTTATTAAGCCTCATAACCTCCCTGCTTTTTCCACCCTCCTTTCCAGTCTCTTCTAGATCTACACCTGCAGAAGAGAAGCAGAGTCAGGAAGTACCGAGGGCCCAGAGGTGTGCCTTTATTGTTTGGCGGGGGGGAGGAGGAGAGGTGAGGAGGTGAGCAGTGTTTCTATTTGCAACAGCAAAAGCACAATGGTCGGAGCATCTGCCAGAGAGCGGAACCGCCGGGCCCCCCGCGGCTGCCACCCTCCGGCCCCCCCCCCCCGCAGCATCCTCCGGCCCCTCCGCGCCGCGCATCCTCCCCCTCGCCCCCTTCCCCCACCGCGGCGCCGGCCCAGCGGCGGAGCCCGCGCCGCGGGGCAGCAGCACGGCACGGCAAGGCACGGCACGACACGGCGTGCGCCGGCGCCTCCCGCACACATGGCACCGGGGGCTCGGCGCGTCAGCTGAGCACCCGGGGGGGGCGGCACCTCCCGCCGCGCGGCGCGGCCCCGGGAAGGGGGGAGGGGGGCGGCCCGGCCGGGCCCCGGGCCCCCGGCCCCGCCGTCGTGCGTGCGCTCCGGGGGAGGGGAGCGGCGTGCCGAGCCGCGGGCCGGTCCCTGCCCTTACTGTGCGGGGGGGCGGCGCCGTGCGCGTGCGGGGGGGCGGCCTCCCGCACCCAGGCGGCCCAGGGCTGGCCCAGGAACGCCTCGGGACTGGGCACGGGCCGCTCCAGGGCCGCCATGGCGCCGCGCCTGCTCCTGCCTCCTTGTTGCTTTTCCCGTTTCCTTCGGCGGCGGCGGCGGCGAGCGAGCGAGCGAGACACGGGATTCGAGAACGCCGCACGTCATCCTCGGGACGTTCCGCCGCCCACACGGGGGTAGTGTCAGCCCCTGCTCCCTATCAGATCGGGCTCCCCGCCGCCCAGCGCGCATGCCCGCGCCCCCCGCGCCTGCGCGCCGCGCCCCGCGCCGCCGCCGCCGGCCGGGCCTGCCGCCCGCCCCGAGGGGGGCGTCGCGCCGGCCGCGCGCTGCCCCTCCGCGCCCCTCCGCGCACCCCGCGCAGCGGCGCCGCCTGGCTCAGCCCCCGCGGCCCGGCCCGGCCCGGCGGAGCCGCCGCGCGGAGCGGAACGGGGCCGGGCCGGCGGCCGAAGAGCCGCGCCGGGAAGGTAGCCGCTGGCCTTGCGCGCCCCGCGCCCAGCAGCGCTCCCGCAGTAAGTCGCTGGGACGCACTTTCAGTGCTTGCGGCACAGCCCCCGCGCCCCAGCGCGGCCCGGAAGCGGCCCCGAATTGCGGTGGTGGGGTTCCACCTCCCCCCCGGCTTCTCCCAGCTGCGCTCCTCTGGATCACCTATAACCACAACCACAGCCATTTTGTTGTCCAAATACCACCTAATCTGTGCTTGGGGACAGGCTCCGTCTGTTTGCAGATGGTTTACCCTTGTTTTGGTGTTTCAGGCTACGTTAAAGCGGGTCTGAATTCACAGGTTCTGCTGCTGCAAATAGTACCGAGGTTTTCATCTTGCTATATGTAACCTATGGGATGTACAGGCTTTTCATTTAATTTTAGGGTAGTGTCATTTTTGGTTCATTTCTCCATTGAGGCAAGCATGGAAAATAACACTTCCGTCAGAATTTTTGCACTCAGTGTACCTCATGTTGATGAGGAGTTACAGCAGAGCTTATCGCTCATCTGGTAAGCCAAACATAAACACCAATGTTGGAGGACTTGGTTTCATGTAAATGCTTCACAGGCTCTGTATGCAGCATCCTTCATATAGCCACTGCAGCAGGACTGATGATTGACATTGATGCTTCAACCGAGTGTTGGTGTGGGCCTTACATGGTCCCTACCCTGCCTCTTCCCAACTAGCTGCTCATTTAAGACCCTTTGCCACCATTCACTCTTTACTAATTCAAACCATTGTGGGCTAACGCTGAAGCAGAGCGTGGAATTAACTTAAACTCAGGACAAACAAGTAACATTTAGGGCCCACTCAAGAGTTGGAGCAGTGGCCAGAGGGCAGGAGAGCCTTCAGTTACAGCCTTCAGTGGATTTAAGTAAATTTCTTACAGGTTCATTAAAACCAGCCTCTTTACATTGCTGAAATAGGTAAACAGGGAGCAGCGGACAAATACTGTTTGCCTTATTTACAATGTCAACAGATATAGTATAAAATAGAGACAACATTCTTCCAAAAAGTAGCTAGAATATATAAGTTCCATCCTTAATACCCAGAGGTAAGCCTAAAAGCTTTCCTATTGTATGGCCTGGCCAGAGTTCCTCTCATTGTGTAACATTACCTACAAGAAACAACAGGAACATGGTTAAAACAGTCAAAGAAGCAGAAAGTATACCTCAGAATAGAAGCAGTTGATGGCAGCAGGCTTATTGGCAACCAACATGAAACAGCCATAAGATGTGTGACCTTGAATATATTATACAGAGAATTTCCAGAAGCAGGAAAGATAGTCATCATATAATGCAAAGCCCTGGAAAGATATATTCTGGAATGCTAAGCACAGTTCTAGCCACAAGTTTAAATGAATCTTCCTCAAAAAAAGTATGAAAAGGGTTATCAGAATAATCAGAGAAATTAAGAATCTATCACAGGAGAAGAAGTTGACTTGGTTGAGCAAAATTCAGCTGGGAAAAGGTATGATTGATGTTAATTATCAGGAGACATAGTGATTAGTGAGTAAGGAAAAATAAAAAAGAGACATAAACTGCTTATGTTCAGACTGAAAATCCTGCTCACTACACGTAAAACTCTTTGGTCAGGAGTAGGAAGATGGGATTCCTCAAGACGAATGATAAATTACATGAAGTAAGTAGTCAAGCATGTTTGGCACTTGTGCTCAAATTCTCTGCAAGATTGCTGAGCAAAAGTCTTGACAGTGGCCAAATAGTCTCAAAATTAAAGTTACACTGCGCAGTTTATACTGTAGCACTTCTGTGATTACCCAAGACCTGCATCTGGAGAGAAGATAAAATGAAAGCCATGTGAGCACCCAGAAAATCACAATCAATGAAGCCTGAAGTAAGATTTCAGGAAAGTACGTACAGATGAATATCTAATATTAAACACTGCCACAGGACGCACAAGCAATAAAGCAGTTCCTAACCACACAACTAAGAAAAAGGGGAGGGAGAAACTATTTAATACAAGCTGCCACAAACCAAGCAAAAAAGTGGAGAAACTTTCCAACTTTAACACATGGCACTAATCTACATGCTGCTTACCATGACACACTGCAGAGCTACAGTCTAGGCTCTAACAGAAACAGACCATATGAAAGAAAATTAGCATAAAATCAAAGATGCAAGATGTACCGATTCCTTCCTAAAAAGAAACTATCCAGTGACTTACAGTTTCAGAGAAAGATTTCCAAAGCCCTCCCAAAGGAATTCTTACTCCTCCCTACCATATGTATTCAAGAACAACTTTATCTTTAAACAAATGGTTCCACAATCATCAGAACAGATATGCCTGTCTGTCTGATCTACTGCAGCTTTTGTTTGAAAAGTAGCAGTTCTGCTTTGATTACATCTGTTGGTACCTCTGTGATCTGCACCAAGGAATGAACCCCATCCCAAGAAAATGATAGATCTGTTTGACTCCACTGGCTTGCAGGGTGCAAGTCCTGAAGCTGCAGAAAAGCAGCCTCCATTCTGTGCCAGGGCTCCTCCTCTGGGCTTCTTTTATTCCATATTGGAGCCAAACCAAACTAGTGTACGTAGTATGGACAACCGTGTGTTATGCTCTAGAGCCTGATAGCCAAACAGGAAGAGAGCCAATCTGACATAAGAGAAGTTTTTCCTGTGACTGAGAATATATGTAGTTCTGTCTTGTGAATGTGAACCTGGACTGCAGCTTTACCATAGCAAGGGCATTCAGATGGTTCCTTCATTCCTTTTCACAGCGTCTGCTTTCACAAAATTTGTAGACAGACAATTCTATTTTAAAGACTTTTACTGCTTTTTCAAATTTCACAGAATCCCAGTATGGCAAGGTCTAGAAGGGGCTTCTAGAGATCTAATCCAGCACCCTTGCTAAAGCAGGTTCTCCCTTTTGAGGAACGCATCCAGGCTGGTTTTGAAAATCTCCAGAGAAGGAGATTCCCCAACCTCTCTAGGCAGCTTGTGCCAGGGCTTCCTCACTCTCACAGTAAAGAAGTTTTTCTTCATGTTTTAGTGGAACTTCCTGTGTGATTTTGTGACAGTTACCTCTTGTCCTGTCACTGTGCACTACAGAAAAAAAGACTGGCCCTGTCCTTTTGACACCCATGCTTTAGGTATTTATAATAACTGATAAGATCCCATCTCAGTCTTCTCTAAGCTCCAGGTCTTGCAGTCAGAGAGATATTAGAGTGCCCTGATATCTTTGTAGCCCTGAAATTTGTTTTTGTCAATCAATGGATCCAAAAGTTATGGATGGAAAGGAAAAAAGGGAGGGAAAGACACTAAACGTGATCACAGAAGACTTGTTTCCATAGGAAATGAGTAAAAAAAACCTGGACATGAAAATGCCAATTAAATATCTGTTACTTTTCTACCTGCTTACCAATACAGAAATTTAATTCTTCTATGACCTTGAGCAAGTCACTTTGTCGTAGAAAAATAATTCAGTCAGTCAAGAAAGGTACTTCTTTCCCTCTCCAATCCCTTTGGATCTTGTTTTATTTCAACTGCCAAGTAGAGGCTTTCTTTTACTATGTGGTTTTTCAGCATTTAATATAAGACAGGCTTGATCTTGGTTGCAGCTTCTAAATACTACAGTGATCCAATCATAACATGGAATTAAAAAAGTAAACTATAAGCAAATTAAGGCCTTTAATTAATAAGCAGCAAAATACGGATGAAACTTTAATCTTTTTAATCCACATATCACTGGTCTTTTAATAAGATGATCCCTAAATACAAGCTTTCCACTAAGTAACTAGGAGATAAAAATCATATGTTCCTATATCTATTTACTAGAGTTATGGTAAAAGACTTAGTCTTTATAAAAGCACAGGAAAAGTTATGATGTGTAGAAGAGATTCAAAGCTGTGTATCAATCTTTGGCTTATGAAAAGATCAATCTAATGATTCAGGATCTTAATGTTAAGAGGTAACAAACTAAAATAGTAATTTTTACACGTGGCTATCAGGAACAACCTGTGCAGTCATAGAATCATAGAATCATAGAATGGTAGGGGTTGGAAGGGACCTTTAGAGATCATCTAGTCCAACTCCCCTGCAGAAGCAGGGTCACCTAGATCAGGTCACATAGGAACATGTCCAGGTGGGTCTTGAAGCCTCCAAGGAAGCCTCCACAACCCCTCTGGGCAGCCTGTGCCAGGGCTCCCTCACCCTCACAGTGAAATAGTTTTTTCTTATGTTTAAGTGGAACTTTTTGTGTTCCAGCTTCATCCCGTTACCCCTTGTCCTGTTGCTAGCTACTATAGAAAAAAGGGATGTCCCAACCTCCTGACACCCACCCTTTAGATATTTATAAATGTTAATAAGATCTCCCCTCAATCTCCTCTTCTCTAGACTAAGCAGCCCCTGATCCCACAGCCTTTCCTCATAAGGAAGATGCTCCAGTCCCTTGATCATCTTGGTGGCCCTGCACTGGACTCTCTCCAGCACTTCCCTGTCCCTCTTGAGCCGAGGAGCCCAGAACTGGACACAGGACTCGAGATGAGGCCTCACCAGGGCAGAATAGAGAGGAAGAAGAACCTCCCTCGACCTGCTGGTCACACTCTTCTTGATGAATCCCAGGATGCCATTGGCCTTCTTGCCCATGAGGGCACATTGCTGGCTCATATTTAGCTTATTATCAATCAGGACTCCCAGGTCTCTCTCTGCAGAGCTGCTCTTCAGCAGTTTGACCCCCAGCCTGTACTGGTGCATGGGGTTGTTCCTTCTTAGATGCAGGACTCTGCACTTGTCCTTGTTGAACCTCATGAGGTTCCTCTCTGCCCAACTCTGAAGCCGGTCAAGATCCTGCTGAATGGCAGCACAGACTTCTGGGGAATCAGCCAGTCCTCCCAGTTTGGTGACATCAGTGAACTCAGTGAGGGTGCACTGTGTACCCTCATCCAGGTCATTGATGAAGATGTTGAACAAGACTGGCCCAGAATGGCCCCTGTGGAACTCCACTGGCCACAGGCCTCCAACTCGATTCTGTGCCATTGATCACCACCCTCTGGGCTCTGTCATTCAGCCAGCTCTCGATCCACCTCACTGTCCACTCATCCAAGCCATACTGCTTGAGCTTTTTGATGAGGATGTTATGGGGGACAGTGTCAAAAGCCTTGCTGAAGTCAAGATAGATGACATCTGCTGCTCTCCCCTCATCTAGCCAGCTGGTTATGCACTCATAGAAGGATATCAGGTTGGTCAAACAGGATTTTCCCTTGGTGAAGCCATGTTGACTCCCCCTGATAACCATCTTATCCTTCATATGTTCAGTGATAACATTCAGGATGAGTTGTTCCATCACTTTTCCAGGGATGGAGGTCACTATGAACAAATAAATAATGACATATTTCCATTTCAACTCCACTGTAATACACTGAGAAAATACCATGGGTTTGCTGAAGGAACAACAAAAATTTGTCACCCTCTGCTTTAAATCATATATACCTGGCAATATGTGCACCAGATGGCTTTAAACTGGCTACAGAAGTATTACAAAAAACACAGCTGTATAAGGCTTCAGTATCATAACAAGATTATAAACATACGATGTTCTTGTGACAAAATCATTGTCATTTAAGCAGTTTGGCAAGAGATTCATTAGTATTTCTCAGGATCCTCTTTTGCAATGGATTTGCCACAATAGTGGTTTTATCTTATATAGCAGAAGTTATTACATAGCAGACAGTTTTATGAATCCAGATATCTACTTTGGTGGGAATGGAACAGTAAATGAATCACAAGACTTTCTTAAAGGTAGTCAGTGATGGGGTTTGCATACGAAAAGCACCAGCAAACTGGTGGGCTGTCAGTCACAGAAGTACAGAAATTTTAACCCTCCTTCATGATTTAGAAAGGTGTAAAACTAATTTCCACATTGACTTGTGTGCAAATGATTTTTCTAGTGGATTTTTACATTCTTGCCAATTTTAACCTGTAGATTATCTACCTGTAGTCTCTCCACAGTGGGTAAATGAAGATTCTGTTTAGTACTACAGCTGCATTTCAGGGTAAAAGATACCAGAGATGTTTGTTTTGAGAAAGTGCAAAACCCATCAGCCAGTCCTGCTTTTCTCTGGTGAAACCAATTCTGAAACTTTTGTTTTGTTTTAAACATAGTGTAGCATCCTAGTCTGCTATATGATAATTAGAGTAGCTGAATTCATTAAATAAAACAGGTACTTAAAAAGTCCTATATCTTGCTTTTTGCAAAAAGATGCATACGCGGTGGCCATTAAAACAACTCAGCACTTAGCAAGTTAGCAAGCCAAATGTAAAAGCCACTGTGAGCCAGTCTCCCTAGAGCCATTCTGGACAGCAGTTCAGTCCCTATACTATTTCTCTTTGTAGTTTCAGAAGGCATCTCGAACACCACGTGAGTGCCATGATAGAAGACTTGAGCTAGAAAGCTGTATTAAATAGACACTTATAGCAGATAAATCTATTTTAATGTCCTCTGAAATAACACAAGTAAAAAAGTCTAAATTAAGCTTTTGGTTCCATCTCAGCTGAAGAAGCCAGCACTTAAAAAAAGAAACAGAAAAATGAAGAACTGAAAAAGAAATTCTAAGTGAGATACTCTTGTATCCCAACAGAAGCGTATTTCTCAAATAAATGTTGCAAATTGCTTCACCCGAAACAATGCTTGAGACAGTATAACAGCACTAATCAGATGAAATGTAAAATCTAAAGAGAGGTGTACTGCACAGATCTATGAACAGAAAATGCACAATAAAATAACCTATTACAGTGAGCTGTGGAAAGTTTAAGGAAAAAAATGCTACCTAAAAAAGGCCATGAACTAGAAGTGGAAATAAAGTTACCACATTTCAAACCCAAAATAGTTATGCAGGCACTGTGAAAACATAAATTGCACATCCTTCAGTTCCAGTGTCTAAAAACTTGTTCTAAATACTTTTGCTTAGGTATTGGTTATAGCCTAAATGCATGAACATCACACTGTACTGCAGCTAATTGATACTGCTTTTCAAGAGGATAATTTATGTTATCTACTGTATTACCATAGCTGGAGAGGTTCTGATACCAAAACCAGCCATGGTAACTATCAGTGGACTGCTTTGTACAGTGCACGTGTGCATCTTCGCTGGACTCGAGGACTTAACAATTGCTTGTGAGAAACAAAGCAGTTTCTTTTTTTTTTTTTTCTGCAACAGTTTCAGGTTTCAGCCAGGAGTCTCTTGAGACTTCAGTTTAGACTCATCTTCCTTTCCAATAATTTCTCTCCCTCAATTCCCTATGTCTTAGCCTCCACCAAACACTTGAACACCCAGTCTCAGCATTATGGTACAAACCATATGAAACATTGATCTCAAACTCATTTCTTAAAACTGCCCAAGGTCCCTGATCTAACACTTTCATCAAGTGGACTTATGGCAAGAAACTGAGGATAAGACTGGGTCAGGGGAATACATGTGGTGCAGAAGACTGAAGGTAGATTCTTAACAGTGTGGCTCTTTGGGAAGGTAGGAGACATGAATGACAGGTCAAAGACTACTTAAAGGGATAAAATTCCCACTGATGCAGTGAATCACTTGTATTTTACGTATTAAATATTTATCTGATTTGTTTTGTTTGAAACAGTTTCTTGGTAAATAACAGCAACAGGTAATATCTTTAAGGCTGTTTCCAGAGCCTAAAGAAAGGCTTTTAACCATCCAGTTGGGACAGAAAAGAAGAAACTTGTAGGAGGTCTCTGCGTTTTTGAAAGACATGGCAAAGTTCTTTAGATTTTGAGATTTAGAAACACGTTGGAATGGTGAAAGTTACCACACCTCAGTATTAAGTTTGCATCCAAACAGCATGCAACTTTTCTAGGCTTTGCACTCTCATAATACCTGTGTGAATAACGAAAACCACAAAACATGAGTCCCCAAAGACCTTCACACGTTTCTCGTGAGGTAGGCATAGAAATATTCTTTCATTAAAAATTAAGTTTGCTCTGCTGAATAATGTATATTTTATCTTTCCATTCATGAGCCATGTTTATGTGTGTTGGCAGCGCACAACAGCAACTCACTGCATCTCCCTCACTGCATTGTAATCAATCTTCTTCAATTCGTTCTCAATGTGGGTGCTATATTTCTCCTGTTTGTATCCTTTTTTCTCACAAATGCTCCTCCTTTCTGAATTTTGTTCTCTCTTTTCTGTCATTTTTGCCCTGACGCTGCAGAGGGTGTTTTCATCTCCCATCAGGTCCCTCAGCTGAAGCATCATCTTGGGGCCTGTTTTTCATTCCAAGACTTGCACTCATGACCCTCCCAGCTGGGCCCAGTTGCCTCACCAAACACTACCATTTACTGTTAGGACCCTCTCTTCTCCCATGCCTTCCTCAGCGGGGGGCAGCCCTCTACCATAGGCCTCTCTCAGCCCTGAGTCAGTGAGCTGATAGCTCTTCACAAAGCTGTTTGGAGTTGCCCACTTATCGAAACACTTCCTCACCTGCTTGGGGGAAGCCCCCTTCTCCCATCCTTTCAGTAGCCAGCTTTCCTCTTCCTCTCCCTGGGAAAGCAAACAATCCTTCCTAGCTTTTCCCTAGCTGTGACTGGAGACTCCTCAGTGCAGGGGCCTGTCTCTTCTGCCATATTCCACAAGTGCTGGCATAAAGGCTGTCCTGCTCTCCCAGCAGCTTGCTAATCCCCACTGTAAATGGAGACTCATCCCTGGCAGGGCCAGGAGTGTGTGAGTGGGGTGAGGGCACCCCAAGTGCTGTCAGAACAGCAAAATAAAGATTTCAGTCTGGACAGACTGTCCCTTGGCATTTGGGAGATACTCCGGTTTACTTCAGCCTGGCTCTGAAAGTCCGGGGATGCCCAGACAAGAGGTCTGAGTGAAGGTCAAACTGCAATGCCTTTGGTGGAGGTCATGTTTGGGCTCTGAATCAGTTAATAGCAGAGAGGGCCCAGACTGCTTGCATGGCTCCCCAAGCCCTCACTTCTTCTAGAAACTGTCTCTAATCACACCTTGCTTGAGGTTCTGAAATGTTTTGGCCGTTGTTATGGTATGTCCTATTTCCAGTCTCTACAGGAAGCAGACCTGTTGAAATCACTGTAGAAAGCAAGCCTGTTCATCTTGTATTTCTGGTCGAGGCTAGAAATGGAGTGCAAGAAATCAATTGTGTCTGATCTATTGTACAGCTAAAAGAGAGGGAACTCTCTTTTAGCTCTTTGCATCAATGTGCTAGCTTTGCAAAGAGCTTTGTCCTAAAGAGATTCCCATCCCAACCTGGAAGAGTCAAAGATGATAGTTTCTCATAAGCACTGCAAATTCTGTACTCAGTCCAAATGAATCTCAAAGGCCTTAGTAAGAATTTGAGTATAGTGAGTGATGTGCCTGACAACTAAAAGCAACTGATGTAAAAAATATGTCTGATATTTAAGCATTGGCTTGTATGCAGTGAGAAGAGGTTTTGATACCATCATCCTTCAAAATGTCTCACAGGTCACCCTACACTTCTATCTTCAAGCTCTTCACTAGAAATTTTACAAAGGCAATATGGTTGCAGAGACCAGATGTAGATAGACTTCTGTTACAATGTCATAGATCTGATGAATATTTTAATTAATTTTCTTCTTAATGATAGAAATTTGTTATCCTTTTGTAGTGTATTTAGTGGAAACCTATGGTTTGACAAGTGTTCCTAAGTCCCTGTTTCCTTCAAATAGACACAGTATAAGCACAGATGACTAATTATACTTTGAGGTTAAATGGAAAAACATAGTCAAGAAGACAAAAAAGTTGAGCCATCATTAAAAATATCCTATGTTGCCTATGAAGGATGTACACTTCTGAAATGCCTAGGAGCTAGTTTGCAGGTTCATCTTGAGAAAAACTGTATTCCTATGGCCTTCAAACATTTAACTGGCTAATAATCTCTGGTGGTGCCTCTCTGTGTGTTGAATCAACTCTTGTTTTGCAAATAGTGATTAATATTTGTTTAGGAAAAGAAAACCAACTAAAAATAATTAAAAAGTTAGCATTGGAGTATTTTGTAGTGCAACTTCAGATACCTATTTCATGCAAGACTATAGCCAGAACTGGCAGCTGTTTACCAAATCTTTTAATTTACAGATTGAAAAAAAAGGCTTTTGGAAACTTTTAACCTTTAATCCTTTTGGATTCTCTCTGTAAGTGTTTAATTCTGCTGAGTAAATATAATGTGTAATATACTTACAAATATTAATAACACATCAAGTAAAAATATTCAGACCATTTACTAAACACAAACTCCTCTTCCTCACATGGAATTGGAGTCATATTCTGCATGTACTAAATCTGAGTTTTTATAATTTTACTTGCATTCATTCAGGATCTGAATATTATAACCTGATAATACAATACCTGTATTTTCTTTTGTGCTGAGAACATTGTTTTTCTCTTGACATTGCAGCTATTAGTGACTTCAAAATACTATAACTATTGTAGCCTGTGATATAGGAAAGTCACTAAAATCAGAATGATTTATGCATAGTGGGATGAAAAATCTTGTGGAAGATTATCTGTCTAAGCATATTTTGCCTGTCAGTTCTCTGTGGCAAGAGGTGTCTACTCTTCTGTTTACAAGAGCAGTGAGGCCTTTTCTTCTATACCATCACACATCATCATAATTAGCACAGTTCCTATAGCTCAGTCAAACCTATTAGTAGCATAAGCAGTGGCATTTCATTAAATTATGTGTTCATGTCACAGTAGAGCTGGGCACTTTTAAATATTTCTAAAGTTGTTCTTAGCCAATGGAGCAAAACTTATGTCATGTTGTTATAAACAAATACAAATACGAAGTTAGAGGCCTAACAGAGTAGCAGAGTGTGTTATGGTGGTGAAAAGACCTAACAACAGTCCCTCAATAAACATAACATTTAATAGCAAGACAATATGCAATAATAATTCCTTGAAATAGAGAGATGATTCTGCATTGAAAAGCTTAGAAGTGGTCTTGTTTGGAGAACTTAGGGGTGCACAGAGCCACAAACATGTGTCTGGATTTAGAGAGGGAAAACCCAAAGGGCATCTCTAGGTCCTGAAAGTGTTCATATGTGAGTGAGGTCCTCCATGTGTTCCAAGGTTAATATTTTTGCCTATGGATATTTTTACATTAGTTGACAAAATCCTCTGTCTGTCCTTGTCAAGCTGAATCTGAATGTAGCCAACTGTTCTGTTCAGTTCTCACAGCACATTTTTGTTATAAGTGTCTAAGAGCATGCTGTGTCAGGCATGGGATTATTGGTCCTAGTTTTGCAAAATTTACCATATATGCTTTTAAAACAACAGCAGTTAATCGTGAGCATTGGTAGATACCACAGACATAATTGTTTTCAGCAGTTACAACATATCCTTTAAAAATATTTCCTTATTCAAATATAATCCTTCCTATTGTCTCTTGTCCTCAGTGTAGCTTTTGGGTGCAGGAATCGTCAGGATCTCTGTTTTTTAGTCCTTGTCACTCTTCACCTGCCTTTCTCAACTTTTAGATCATTGGTCCAGGTAGTTTGTTGGTTGGTAGTTTATTGTCTCTGATCTGCTGCTACCACAGATATCCAGCCTTTGCAAAGCTTTCAGAGAAATCGTACATCAAAATAACTATTCCATCAAAACTGAACCACATCTGGAAAGATGGTTGAATTCATCAGTGTTTTATTTCAAAAGGGATCATGGATAAGTCGTTCCAGTGGTACCAAAATGTCATATGTTAATATTTAAGGAATAATGATAATGTCATTGTCATTTTACTTTCCTTTTCTCCTATTCTTCTCTCAACGTTGACCTGACTTGGGATTAAGCAATCAGAAACATTGTCACCATAAATTGCTTCTCATGCTAAAAGAGCACAAATAGGCTAACCTCAGAACACAACAGAAATTATTGGAGTGGCAAAAGGTAAACAATAGTACACATGTAAACTTGTCTGATTCATTTATACCCACAGCCTGTCTGCAGCACAGGTGGGCACACATCACTGAGATGGTAGAAGTTTTCCTTTATTTTTTGTCCTTTCGCTTCCCAAATCTAATTACCTAAGTAGCAGGAGTCATCTTAACAGTTGTTAGTGACCTAAGATACAGAATCTACTACATCTTCTTGTCCATCTTACCTTGTTCCAAAATTACCAAAAGGAAAAACTTTTGTTAATTTTGGAATTAATGTCTTATTCTCTCTAGGAGACTCTGAATGTAAATTTGGAAAGAGAAATTTCTCCAAATAATTATATTTTAAATGTTGAATTCAAAATATATTTATTTTCTTTGGGGTTTTTTTTGTTGTTGGCACACATTGCATACATGCTTTAAGAGATTTCTTTTCTGTGATTGCTATGGTAAAAAGCAGCCCTCAGTCCTTTTACTTAAAACCCATGAACTGCAATTAACTGTTTAATGTTGTAACATACAACAGCTCTAGTAACACCTTAACAGCTTTGAGCATGATACTCCATCATCTCAACAGATGGTGATTTTTGGCATTCTGTGTTTTCAGTTTATTCTTCTCCTTTATAATCCTTGCCATTCTATCTTTTGAAAAATGCTTCTGGACTAACTTAATTGCAATTTGTTTATACTGAAGCATTCCTCAGATCTCTTTGTATTTCTGTTAAAGATGACCCATACATGAAAAGAAATGTTTGGACATGTATTCCTGGCAGCAATTAAAAAAGCAGATTTTAAGTACCTTGAGAATCTGTTTCTTCTCATCTGTAACCAAAAATACAGTCTTGAAATTCCCTCAGTATACTACAGGAGCCCTACACCTCAACAGGGAAGGAGATATAATTGATTCTTTTGTGAAGAAAGAGCAACCCTGAGCAGTTTGAATTAAATAAGACTTATCAAATGTAACTTGTTTTACCAAAGAGTGTTCCCTTTATTATTATTTCTACAGAACTAGACCAATGAATTTTGCTCTTTGTTTTAAAGATTTATATCTCATATAAATATCTTTTAAGATGGTTTTTCAATCATATTTAGAAAAAAGTTGACTTTGTCCAGATGTTACCAAGTGCAAGATTGTCTGCTGAAGCTGATTTTCAGCTGCTCTCCCTCTTTCTCCCATAAAATACACTTGTATTCCATTTCTTTTATTTTTTTTTTCAGTTAGAAATGGATTCTTTGGATTAAAAATCAGGACTGTTCTTCAATTTGCTTCTTGAAGGGATTTTCTATTTTAAGCAAGCAGGACAGTTCAGATGTGTAGCTCTGCAATATAGGACTAGGTAAACTTTTTAAAATTATTATTAGCTGCAGCAGCAGCATTAACATTTCTTCTGCTTTAGGAAAAGAAAATACCAGGGAAAAAGGAAAAGAACATTTTTTTTTCCCCAGAATCATAACAAGAGAGGATTGGCTGATTCCCCAGAAGGCTGTGCTGTCATTCAGCAGGATCTTGACTGGCTTGAGAGTTGGGCAGAGAGGAACCTCATGAGGTTCAACAAGGACAAGTGCAGAGTCCTGCATCTAAGAAGGAACAACCCCATGCACCAGTACAGGCTGGGGGTCGAACTGCTGAAGAGCAGCTCTGCAGAGAGAGACCTGGGAGTCCTGATTGATAATAAACTAAACATGAGCCAGCAATGTGCCCTCGTGGCCAAGAAGGCCAATGGCATCCTGGAGTGCATCAAGAAGAGTGTGGCCAGCAGGTCAAGGGAGGTTCTTCTTCCTCTCTACTCTGCCCTGGTGAGGCCTCATCTGGAGTCCTGTGTCCAGTTCTGGGCTTCTTGGCTCAAGAGGGACAGGGAAGTGCTGGAGAGAGTCCAGTGCAGGGCCACCAAGATGATCAGGGGACTGGAGCATCTTCCTTATGAGGAAAGGCTGTGGGAACTGGGGCTGCTTAGTCTAGAGAAGAGGAGACTGAGGGGGGATCTCATTAATATTTATAAGTATATGGATGTCAAGAGGTTGGGCCATCCCTTTTTACTATTGTATCTAGTGACAGGACAAGGGGTAGTAGGATGAAGCTGGAACACAAAAAGTTCCATTTAAACATAAGAAAGACTATTTTACTGTGAGGATGAGGGAGCCCTGGCACAGGGTGCCCAGTGAGGGTTGTGGATTCTCCTTCTCTGGAGGTCTTCAAGACCCACCTGGACATGTTCCTATGTGACCTGATCTAGGTGACCCTGCTTCTGCAGGGGAGTTGGACTAGATGATCTCTAAAGGTCCCTTCCAAGCCTACTATTCTGTGATTCTATGATTATATGATAATTTTACAGTTTTGTGTTTTAAAATATGAATGTCTCATTCACAGCTTTTTCCTGGCTGTTTCCAGGTTTCCATGATTGTTATTTATTCAGTGCTGGTAGTGTGCTTGACATTGTGTAAATATAGAAAGAGGTATTCACATGGACTATCTGCCAGGATTTCCCAATTGTTGGTGGCAGTGTTAGCCTCTTGGAGCAAAAGCTTGAGACTTTTTTTGAAATGGAGATGCTTATCCATCCTGCCAACATGCAGCTTCATAGATATGACTGTGGGAAACACTGCTCAAGGGTGCCCAACAAGGCTTTGGAAGGATGGATCCAGTGGAGTTTAATTAGGACAATAGAAGCACGTGGTAACTCTGACTGATTAAACCTTTAAGACCAGTCATGATAAATTCAAAAGCTGTAAACATTTTAGTGAAAGCTAACTGTGAAGGATCAGTCACCCTGATTTGACACCTCCAGAAGAAGAAAAAACACTGTTTGCCTTTAAACATCCTGTGTCTTCTGTTAAGTCTGTGAACTCTTTTGTAACTTATCTGTAGAACCTACTGACAGGCTGTGTGCTTAATTCACCTGGACAGTGATATTGGCATCTCTTAAGTTGTTGTTGCCATTGACAGACCATTTGTTGCCAGACTGACATCTGCCACTAGCTTTATAAGAAACAATATATTCCAAATAGTAGTGCAGTGGAAGGCTTTTGTCAAGGATTAGCTTCTCAGGTTAGCAGCATTCGATACCCTGCCTCCCTCCCCCCTCACAAAATAATAGTCTAAAGGAGAGAATTGTTTGTCTTTTTATAAGAAAAGAGTTACCTTATTTGGATTTCCTCTTCAATGAAGGCACAGCAAAATCATTCTAGAAGATGGGATGTTTGGTGACTGTTTCTTGACTTTATACATGAAAGAGCAGGAGGTTTGCTGTTTGTTGTTTCACAAATGAAGAGTTTTTCCCTCACAGCCACTTAAAAAAATAACAAACTGCCCTAAATCACACAAAAACATCCAACATGGAGGGAAAAGGTGGAATGCAAATGCTTATCCTTGTTTTCTCCCTGGCTAGGATGAGCATTTCATTATCTTATCCTTTCAGATATACCAGCGGAATGAATGGATGATGACAATAAGCTTATATCTGTATCTGAGATGGTAATACCACCCATCCAAACTAACACTCGAAGGCCTTCATTAGGGTGACACAAATAAAAAGCCCCATGTCTAGAAATGAGCACATCTGCCAGCTATAGTACAGAAATAGCCAAGCCAAAAAGACTTGTAGAAGAATAAACAAACCCCTGAAGGATTTGAAAGCTGAAGTCAAACGTGTTGAGCTCAATTCAGAATTGTGAGGAAAGTTAAAAAGGGGATACATAAAATCTAATGTATAAATTACAATTCCTGTATTAGTCATAGTTATTATATTCCAAATTTTGTTTGGAAAAGCAAAAGGAGTGCTCAGACTCCCTTGCCTCTTCACCCTCCCAAAAAAGACTTCCATTTTTTTGCAAGCAGTTTTTCACACTGAGCAAAATGCCTGGTTTACATTGAGAGGAAAAGTTTAATTAATCCTCATTTTACAAATCCTCCACAATATTTATTCAAAAGATTGGCAAATTCCAGGAAGTTCACCCATCTCTGAAAGAGAAGTTTTGTAAACAAATCTGGCAACAAATATATTTCAACAGCAGCAGCCCTGATAATCTGTCAAGAAATAGTTTGTTTCTGACACTTGAATTCTTTTTTCTTAAGAATAGAAAGTAATTTACTACAAACAAGGCATTTAGATGGGACATGGTGACTGCCCCTCTGATATTTCACAGAGCATTTAATTCAACAGAGAAAGCTAATAGTATAATGTTTAGCACTTAAAAAAAAATAAACCAAACAGAAGCAAGGCTGAATTTCTCTACTCAGGAAACAACAATGTTAGAGATTTCAAGATCTGTAAAACCCATTTATGGTATATCCTGCAACCTGAACTAGCACTACTCCACATCCTCTGGACACAAATTAAGAGAGTGTTTGGGGCTGTGGTTCCACAGGTACTTTCTTGCCCAGAGCCCATATTTCTTGGACATTTGTTCCTAGCCGTGAGTCATCCATTCACTCAGGTCTCACCCAGCATCAGTTTGTGGATCCAATTCCCTATGTGACAACATCAACAGTTGTGTGGGTACGTTAGCCTGGAGTAGCACAGGATGAGATGAAACAGCTGAGTGGACTATATTAGCTTAGGCTGGTTTTGTCAAGAATTTCTTGTGTCCAGAAAAATGGTATATGGAAGGCAACAGTCTCAGAAGTTTGCAAATATCAGTAAAGCAAAATGGCTAAAACCCTCTGTCTGCCATTAGTGTCGCTTGAAACAAAAGATACCTATGTGCTGTTGTTGAATATGCATGGACATTACCTTTGTTGGCATTCAGACCAGCCATCCAACTGGACTGCTGTGTGTGTGAACATTTTGAAGCGTCCACCTCTTGATGAGTAAGAACATTTGGTACATTATCTCATCGCTGCCCCTTAGCATAGGAAAACAATTTGTGAATCTAATTTTTGTCATATGTTCATAAAGCTATGCCTGTCCTGGGGTGAGAGCTCAGCTGGTGCAAATGTCAGGAGAGCCATGGCAGTTTGTACCAGCATCTGTGTGTCCATCCTTCCTGTCACTTCCCCAACTCCTTCAAACCTAAATGGCTCATCCAGATCCCAGTGAAGTCAGTGAGAGTTTTCTCTCTGTGCTGGATCCAGCTGTAGGCAGCTATGCAGCTTCTTAAGTACGGCAATTAAGATACTGAGCTAATGTTAGTAATCCTCTCCTGCCTGCCTTGAACACTCAAACTGTCTGAACCAGCCTTGATCTCAGGCAAAAGCCTGAGGAAATCAGTTAGGTTTGTGTTGCATCTGAAAGGTCAGTCCATGTCCCAATGGACTAAGCGCTATGGGGGAACTCCAGAATTTTCAGCCAGCTTCTTGGTATTTATTTTTGGAAGCTGTTAGCTTAAAATTTTTTTTAGCTAATCTTACTCATGGGGAACAGAGACAATAAGAGTGAGAGTTTTGGAAAGTCATATCTATAGGTGCTTTAAAATGTGTTTATAAATCTACCATCCTTGCTTTTCAAGTTCCTTTTTAGGTGGAATTTTAATTCAACATTGTTTTTGAACACTCAGGACTGTGCACATACTCCTTTTATAAAACCGCATGTAAGGACTTTGCTAAATGAACCTCTCTTTAAAGCAAAGAAAATATCCCTAAAAAATCCTGGCAGAGTTTGAAATCAGTAACTTTATACACTATGACTATCGTGAGGCATTTTATTTCCAAAATAATTCTACGTTTGTGGGAACTTGTGACACACATTTTTTCAGCATACCTAAAATCAACGTAGAGGAGGAATAAATCCCCTGTAAGGATTGATGTTTGATGACATGAGGCAATGCATTTTAAAAAATAGAAACAAATGGATTTTGAAGCCTCTGGCTTAATTAGGATTCATACTATTTAGGAGAAAATGAAGTGGAAGGTGTCTCAAATATTCTAACCCTTCTCAGGCTGAAAAATGATATTCTTTTACATTATTGACTCTGATTACCTCTGTGATTTTATCTTTTTCTTTTAGTGAGTAGAAATAGTGGGAAAGTCACAACCACAAACAATAACGTGGCAAGGTACTGGTGGGACATTTAAATAATTTCATGTCAACACGTATAAACATTACGTTGCCAGCTTGAAAATCCAGACATTGTTTGCAGCTGGAAGATTTGATTGCTAAATTGATTTTGATTTTCAAATTGCTTTTGAAAATCAACCACTGGTTTGAATCTGCTCCAGATGGGCAATGACTGAAAATTGTTATAATCTGGCATATATTTGATAGCATAGATAAATGAGTTGATGGCCTCATTAAAAGTATCTCAAACATATGCACCAATTAAAAAATCCCTCATCTCTGGCTCAGCAGGATCTTGGCTGAGGCAAGATGAACTGCTCTATCACCCCAAAGGGCTCTTTCTGGCATGGCAACAGAAGGAAGCTCACAATAGTGTTGCACACAGAGGTGAATATAAAATATGTTCTGGTCCAGTGTGCCTGCCCACCAGTGAGTGCAGTATGGTGCAGGCCAGTACTTCTTTCCACTGTGGTCAGAGTGAACTCCTGTCTGTGTTCCCCCGTGTGAATGAAAATCACACAACTGAGATCATGAGTTTTAGGAGTCTGAAAGTGGTATTTATTTTTCCACCAACAGGTCACCAAAATTATTGCCTACCTGGAAGAAAAATAGTATAGAGAGACAGGTACTAGGGCTTGGCGGAGTCTGCATGTCAGAGGTAGCCATTTCAAACACCCTTTATTGTCACTGAGGAGAAAGATGTTTCAAAACTACAGTGCTTCCCATCCTAAAGGCAATGGCTGAAACTGGCCACAGCAGCAAGCTAGTAGTGCTGCTTTTTTTTTTCCAAAATAAGCCTAAGCAGACTATATAACATCAACATATGCAAGTCTGTTTTAGTTGGTTCAAGGTAGGTAAGATAAATCCCACTCTCAACAGCATCCCGTCGTTCTGACTGCTACTTGCTGAAGCACTGTGAGAGTGCTTTTGCACTTTTTTCACAACCTCTGATCAGGGTCTGTCCTCCAAAGCCTTGTAACTCAGTTCCCACAACAAACTGTCATATTTTGAAAGGAGAAAATGTACCCTGCTTGGCAAAGATGCTGACCACAAGGATATCCCTGGCACATAATGTCTCTGATTTTTAGTAGGCTTGGTAACAATTGCCCACGTGGATTCAATGACTCTTTTCTGTTTAGACAGATGGATTTCTGTGTGGCACTAGATGGCAATATTCCCTCAGCTCCAGCAGTGGTCAGGGGAGCCATACACAACAAAGGGACGTATTCTGATCTTGTTTCCCTGTTATCACCCATGTAGCTCATAGTATGACAGCCAGGTTTGCTGTGACTGAGGTCAGTCTGTGCTGCAGTGGTTTTGGTTTTTTAATTCTCTCTACACATTCACCCACCTACCTTTACAGCTTCACAATCCTCTAGCAAAACATTTGGCTTTACTATGTGGGGTCATCTGCTTCACTAAGGAAAAACTCCTGTGGCCTCAGGATGTTCCATGATCTCAATGCTCAGATCCCAAGGCAAGAAGTATCTGCATCCAGAGTATTGCACTGCTTTCCTGCTGCCTTTTGCACACTGATGTGATGGCAGACTTAGTCAAGTCATTACTCAGATATGATGTTGTCTCATGTCACTTGTAAGTGGCTTATTTTTTGTGCTTGTGTTTGCTCTCAGAAAAAACAACCATAATCGAAACTCAACACAGTAAAAAAAACCCCTATTCCTATGTCTGTACCCAGATGAATTTGGCCTTATCTCTGTGATATTTCTAAAGGTTTTCTCTAGTCACAGAGCTTACTGGCAGCGAGGAACAGAGCCCATGATAAGTATTGCATCTGTTGCCTTTGTGTGGTTAAGATTTTGTTTGCTTTCAGACCACTTTATTCAGGCCCAAATCTATTGAAATCATTCCTTTCAAAATCAGACTTGTGATTGATATTTGTGAGACGAGAGTCATAATAATTGTTTTCCAATAGCCTAGATGAAAGGGTAGTGCTGGCCATATGTAGAAAGATTCCAAGGCTGCTTTAGTCAATGTCTGTTCCAGGCAAGATATCAAGACTGAAACTCAAATTATTGTAAAGAAGTTGGGTTTTTTTCTGTTCCTTTAGTATCATAGGAGCACCCAAGCCTCCTCTCCAAGCCAATGCCAACCACTTCTCATTCACCCTACCACACAAACTTTTTTTCCAACTTATAAACCTCCATCTGTGCTGCTACAACTGTTCTGTCACATGCTTCTTGAAGGTCCCCAAACCACATCCACTGCCTTCCTCATCCTCTTATTGCATATCTCCATGTTCTCAGATCAGGACCTATCTTCATATGCCCCATCTTTTCCTTTCTCCCACTCTTCAACTTTTGTAGTAAAGATCCAGCCTTTTCTCCACCATTTCTCTTCACTGTCTCATACTTCACATTCTCATCTTCAATCCTCTGCATCACAAGTCTCTTGTCGTGTCTCCATTAGCTGAGTAAAACATGATTCCACTCTATTGGGTATTTCTAAGTACGAGAATAGAGCAGAGACAGCAACAGTACACCAAATTCTCAGGCAGTCTAAGGCTTCTGCATGCTGTCTGATTCATGGTAGCGGTAGGACTGTGCTATCACCAATCAGCTGATGGGTTTGATAGGAACAGAAGCTCCCAGGAACACCAGAAGCACAGAGCTCTAAGCTGTCACCTTGCAATTATTTAAGGTCCCACATAAAAGAGTATTATTCTCTTTCAGATATTTGAGGCTAACAGCCAGACTGCAGCTTATACTGTGAAACAAATGGAGAAGAGTGAAATGTCCCTTACTACTCCCTTACACATCTATATGCCAGGTACAGCTGCAGAGGAGGGCAGAAAACACATTTTCCTCAGGAAAACACTATGCTAGCAGTTTTATGCAGTATTTATCTTTCCTTCATTTGCTTTGCCATTCCAATACCTGGAGGAGAACATCCTCTCCCAGCTATGGGCTGCCATGGGGCAACAGTCTGCTGAGGAGAAATGAGTCAATTCAGCACCCTTTAGGGCTTGAGGCAAAACCCAGTCCTGGAGCAAGAGGGTACAGATCAGGGGAAAGCAGAATCAAGTATAAAGCAAGAAGCTGAGACACAGATTTGCTATTGTTTTGTGCTACTTCTGATTAAAAAAAAACAAGAAGCCCATAGGACAATAGAGAGCTACTTCTGACCAGTGTCTTAGGGGAAGCAGCCATTGAGAGGGACTGGAAGCAAGCAAAGATGGCTATAATACTGTGACAACTCAGGACCCTGGCACTGGTCACTCCCCAACACAGCCTTGGCAGCCCAAACAAAACTACAGTGTATCCAGGGCTACATGTCCTTCTCTCATCACACATTCCTTCTCTGGTCCCCTCGAGAGCCACAGAGCCCAGCTGACGATCTCAAATTTTGCCAAATCATAAACAAACAAAATTTCACACTGTTAGAAAGTAGTGAATTATTCTCTCTCCTCCTGTTCAAAGGATGGAGAAACTTAGATGTAAAAAGCATTCTATCTCTAAGTGCAACTCCACCACCCCGTGCCAGCCAAGCATTCCCTGTTAATTGCATGCTGCCTCGGTTTTTTTCCCCAAAGCCAACAGAAAATATTTTATTTGTGCTAAAATGCAAGGTTGCTTTTGCAAAATATAATCAAATCCCTTTTGCTGATAAAACAGATAAGATGTAGTATGTTTAATGATGCAAAGGCCTATTTAAGTAATTCTTGGTGACATATGAAAATGCTTGACTGAGTGAAATGCATCATGCTGTGTACATAGAAACCTCATAGTTTCTGTACCCGTATTTACCCAGAGCATTCTTTATTGTTGCGTTTGCATCATTTGCTGTTTCACATCTTTGTTTGTATATTTACCAACCAGCTCAGGTGGCCAAGCAATTGCAATAACAGACAAACTTGTCATCTGCAGTAAACACTGTATTGTGAGTGTCACATGGGTTCAGGCTCTCATTCAATATTCAGTAAACTCAGAAAGATGACTTCATTTACCTCAGCATATTTTTCACTGAATCTTTACTTGCACTCTAACTTTTTTTCCAAGACAAATCACAGGATTAAAATTCAAGTGACATAGTTTGCTGGTGTGGACAAGCAACATAATTTCTCACAGATATTGAATGTTCTACATCACCACACACTTTCAATCTCAAACCATGAAATGTGAAGTATTTGTTGATAACATCTGCTTTTGCTCAGGTGAATTAACATTGAAGCTTGTGTTTCACTGACCTTCATGTTGTTAATGCAGAAGAAAATGGAATATTTTTTTAAGCAGCAACAGAATTTCTTAAATAGAAAAACATTTGGCAACAATATGCTTTTTACAGTGATGCTGTCTTACAGTTGGCTTTTCTGGACTTTCTGTGTGGCCTTGTAGAAGCTGCTTCACCTCTTTGTAGGGAGGATTCAAGTATGTTTGGAGCTTTCTTGAACTGACTTCCTTATAATCATCTGTCTGCCTCAGGACACATTTGTCAAGATGGAGTGGGGAGAATGGGAGGGATCAGAACAATCTCTCCTGTGTTAATGCCTTATATACTCCCAGTCTGTCTTTGTGGCAAAAGACAGACTCTCGGGATTCCTTCTTCTCTGGGAAATGGTTTCATCCCTTGGCAGCATAAATGCTGGAGCAATGGCAGAACTTGTTTTTAGCACTGGCAACTACAATGTTTTTACACTTCTGTGCATGCTCACACAGATTTCAGGCTGTTTTTTACTTAAACCTGGATCACAAAAAAAGCTCTTGGTGTGATTGAGTCACTTCTTATTAACAGACACTTCAAGTTAATTATCAAGGATTTGACTAGTGGGTTTATGTGTCTATAGGTCCATGCTAGAAAATAGATGGTCCACATATCTGTCTGGGATTTCTTTACATAATTGCATGAGTTACTAACCACGCTAAACTGGGATCACCTTAGGAGAAGTTAAAGTAGCCTGGGTAGTACTCATGACTTTTAGTTTGCTCTTGTCACTCACAAATGGTAGAGGGAGCTTTTAGCTGAGAAATCAAGTGAAATGGTGCATAAGTTTTTGGTGTAGGATGCCAAGGTACTATTTTAATTTTTTAGTAAGGATTACCAAGGTAGTGGATGGAGAAACTGTACTGATTAAGGAGAAAATAAAACCTGACAGTCTAGGTAATATAATTAATGAAATAACAATAAAAAACTCTTGAACTGAGACTCAGTCAGGCGTGTGAAAATTCTCCTTAGGCCGCTCAATTTTTGGTGAGCAATTACCAAAGTAAGAGCAAAATGTCTCCTATCCTGTGACCTGGCTGAGCAGAAGAATTCCACTACTCTTGCTGGAATAGCCATTAATGGGAAAATTATGTCTTGAATCTCTGATGCATTTGAAAGTGAGAGAATGTTTATTTCCTATTGACAGACTAGAAGTCAATTGAGAATTAAATGCATAGAAAAAAGATGAATATCTTGAACCTGTATATTTTGTGATGCAAGTAGTCTGCTTCCTGAGGACAGGCTTGCACCTCAAGTTCTGCTCTGTCCCACCCAATATCCCTCACTTTTCGTGTTCTTTCTCTCTGCATCCCAATCTAAGACTAGTGGGGTCTCACACTCCCACCTGCTGGTCTTTCCCCTGGAACCAAGATTTTTCAATTTCTTGAAAGATATGACATCTTCCTCACATTTTCCACTTTACCTGATAATCCAGAAGACATTTTTTCAGAAGTGCATTTCCTCCACACTGCTCTAAAATGCCCAGATTTCTCATAACATTGAAAACAAAAGAATGATTAAACCTCTAGCTTTTTCCTTGACCTCTTCATTTTCTTCAATTCATTTTTTTCTCCCTGTTTTTGCCTGCAAACTCCCTGGTTGTGTTCTTGCTTGCACTGCCATGATCCCTCTTCATCTAGCTGTTTTATAATCCCAGGGATGTCATTGCTGATCTTCCTGCAGTGGCAGAGATACTGTTGCCAGCCTTACCAGGGAATTTCTGCTCCTTGCCTTCTCCTAACTCACCTGTTCCTAACCAGCTTTATCTATGATGATATGCATGTACTTATTTTTCCTTGACTTTAGACCCGTTAAAGGCTCTTGTTCAACTCCAGCTGCTTTTTCACTTTGTTCTCCACAACCTGGTAGGATGAATCAGAGAAGCACGGAAGTCCACTCCTCAGAGGAATATAAGAAGGATCTAAGGGAAGTACTGATTGATACTGGCAGCGACGGAAGGAATGAGCCAGAATCTTTTCCATTCATGCTCGCTCCACCCATGTGAACTGCTCTCTACACTCTCCTCCCTCATTGTGTGCTACACTTGGCTCTCCTCTGTCTCCCTGGTCACCTCTACCGTCTCTTCTCACAACATACTTGAACAATGAGGCTTAACACTGACTACTTCAAAGTGCTGCAGATATATTTAGAGACAAAACAGAAATTAACTACTCCGTAGGCATTCACATAGGACCTGAAAAAATTACCTGTTGCACTTCCAGGTGAAGCTGGGGAAAGGCTGGCATTTATTTCAAACACATGTATATTCTAGGTGCTTTTGCCATGTGGTGTCATCTATCACAAGTTGTGCAGAGGAAAATCTTGTTTATATATATGGACACTGAACTCTTGCTGAAAGAAGGTCTATGTAGGTTCTTAGATGAAGGAAGAGAAAAACAAAGAAGTTGGAAAAATTATTTATAGAAGAAAATCCCAATCACACAGACCCACATCAACCCTGCAAAAAACCCCAGGCTAAGAAGTAAGAGAAAGAAAATAAAGGACAAATATTGTGACCTCTGATTCCTGGAGAAGGCTTGGCTGTTCAGAGGATAGGATAAAGACAGCCCTATCAATCAAGCTAGATACTAAAATCTAAACATGTGTCTGAAAGATTGGCTACTTTAAAATTTAGCCCAGATGTTTCTATGGTTCTTTCAAGATTAAAAGAAACAGCAGTATAATGGGATAGATTATATATCGCAACTAAAAGGAACAAAGCTAGCAGCAGTTTTACAGTGTTCTGATAATTACTAAAAGAACACAAGCTTATTGTACAAGCCTGGTTCATGCCTGTGCACACAGACCTCATCTTTGTGAGATCAGAAGCTTCTTTGTGGACCCAGGAAATGCATATGAAGTGCTGGGCAATGATCTGGGACATAAAGGGATGGGCAAGACTTTTTGCCAATATAAATACATTTACATTAACATCTTATCAGCATAACTAGGTCATTTGAGGGTGAGGTTTTCCATATATTTTTTACATTAAGCCTAGACACGCATTTCCTGGGGCAATTGAAGATTAGCTTCCTCAGTACTACAGGTTGATGCAGAGTGCTCCCAGATGATATAGTGTGGCCACATTTGCTTTAAACCCAGACTGCATCTGGACTTGGCAAGGCCCTGGAAGCACTTTAAAACAGATGCAGATCAACCATCACATCAATGTTTCTTATGATTCCTCAAACCAGTATCAGATATGTAGGTAAGGCTCAGCTCCAATCAGTAGGTTTTACTGATGCATCTTTCCCAGTTTCACGATATCAGCAGAATCCTCCAGAGCACATGTGTAATGATAGATTAAGGCATGCCTGCAGCAAGCATAGGCGATGCCTGCCCCAGCATTAAACTAGCTGTTCATGTTCAGCATGTTCAATTAATGTGCTCATACTGCACAAAACCCGGGAGCACAAAACAGACTGTTTCAAACTACCATTGGCTTTCACTGTGACAGCTACAGAGCACCACTCAGAACCATCTAGAGATGCTAGCTTAGCTCACAAATCAGCCTGGTTTCTCCAGAGCTGTGTTAAATCTGAATCCCTAAATTATACCTCTTAGCAGAGCTGTTAAGGTTGTGTGGAGGTGTTTGAGAATCAAATAGACAAATCCCTGACCAACCTGATGTAATTATCCCTGCTTTGAGCAGCGTGGTTGACTAGATGACCTCCAGAGGTACCTTCCAACATAAATTCTATGAATTGATGCTGACACACCTATATGGAGCCAGGGTGCTTTGCCTAGTGCTCCATGCTGTCCCCCATGCAGCTGCAGCAAAGCTAACTTCATTGTGTACATGCACTGCAGTCTCACCTCTAGGTATACAGTGTGTGGTCTGAGTAATTCTCTGATTGCCAGAGAAATGAGAAAGCTTGAAATTCTTGGTTTAAGTAAAAAAGCACAAGTATTTGATCCTGGTGTGTGAAGAGAGCACCTCATTTAGCAGCGTGATGAAAGTAGCATGGTATTTCCAGATTTAGAGCATATTAGGTTCTTTTCATAATGCTTTGATTAATAAGATGATTGCAGTGAAAGATGATTGCCTTTCCAAGTGTGGCCCAGTCTGTGGATGGGGTGTCAGCAAGGAGCAGTTAGCTGACAAGCAAACAAGCTGACAATGTTTAGAAACTCCCTTAGAGACACAGGTTCTTTGTTTCATGTCTCACTCCACAACATGACAAAGAGGAAGAATTTAGGTGGAGCTGATGTAAACTAGGGAAAACATGCCACAGTCTCTTTAGTTTTGGTCCTGGGAACATGAAGGACAGGGTCATAAAGACAATGAAGAGCATGTTCCTTCTCCTCATTTTTCTGGGAGTAGTATCTGGTAAGAACATGATTTCATTTTGCTGCTAAAATTAGAACACTGTTGGCTGTTATACTTTCTCTTGGGAGCTTTATAATAGATATTTAGGGATCAGACACGGATGGAAAAGATCAAGTAACAATTATTTTTCTACTGAAATAGATTGAGCTCTGTGGTTACAGCATTATAATGAAAGAAATGTCTCCTTGCTAAGACACTTTGCTGGATGAGACACTTCATTTTCAATAGCCTTTGCTGAGTGTGACAGTGTTAGAGTGGGAAAGGAGGTCAGCTCTCCAAGAAACAATATCTATTGTTAATGCTCCAGTATTCTGCTTTCATATATTGGTAATGTTTCTCTTTGATGAAGTAAAACAAGCAACCAGACAGGACCAAAGTGGAAAACACTTGTGGAGAATATTACTAGGGTAATATCACTATCTTTGCCCCGTGTTAAAACATGGGAGATATGCCAATATGAATATGTGCATGTTAGCAACTGAAAATAGACCTTTAAACTGCAGTCTGTGTGGCTCTTAGAGCACTTGGTCTTGCTTGTGGTATGCTAGCTGCTCAGGTAGGGTCACTGCTCTCAAGAAACTGAAAGAATTCTGCCAGCCCTCAGGAACTTGACAGCATCTGGTGATTTTCCTGATGTCTCCAAAATCTGGTGGTTTTCCTGATGTCTCCAAAACTGCCCTCAGGACACAACATGTGAATTGCAGCTTTCCTTGAAAAACAGTGATTTCTAACCTGCATGGCTGTAGAGAGAGAAAAGCTTGAATGTGTAAGACAAGCACACTGTAAAGGCTGACAAATCAGAGATAAATAAGACTTAAATACACATATGCTTCTCAAAGACAGTCTCATGATTGCTTTGTCTTAGACCTGGCATTTGTCAATGTTTGGTAATTCTGATAAATAATGCACTAAATTGCTCCAGGCTTGTTTTGCTCTCCAAAGTAAGGAGGTAAGCAAGGGCTGGTGAATATGGAAGGAGGGTTTTTGCAAAATCAGTTGGAGGAAAAAGCCATTTAGTTGTGGTACTGAAAATTTCAGTTAAAAATAAAGAGCAAGAAGTAAGAACTTGTGATTTAGAAAGACAAATCTGAATAAACAGTCAATGAAACTTTTAGAGATAATATAAAAATAAAAACCCTTTTGTACATTTCCAAATGCTATAAATAATTTAATTGATTTTATGAATGGTTTCCATTAATGAGCTGTGGCTTGAACTGTGGCTTGCTAAGGGAACTGGATCATCAGGTACCATCCACAGGAGATTATAGTCAAAGTTCAACTCCCCTTATGGAAATCTATCCCCAAAAGCCCCCCTCAGTCCAGTCTCATTTGCTAGGCAATTTCTGTTGATGATGTTTTGCAGAACCTGTAAGAACATTGATAAAATCTCAGTCCTTCACTGAGTCCTACTTCCACTGACAGAAATTAGTAACAGCTGAGCTGAACTCAGTCCTACCAGAGTAGCAGTGTGACTTGTTCAGATTAACTTACAGGCAGATCCCAACTCTGTGTCTCCCAGGTTGTGGTGGTTTGGTCCTGACTGGAGGCCAAGTTCCCCTCCACACCAGTCTATCAACCCTCTCCTCAGCAAGTCAGGGAGGGGAGAAAATAAGGTGGGAGTCTCGTGAGTTGAGATAAAAGCAGTTTAATAAGGAAAAAAAACAAAGCCATGCGTATGAGAAGCAAAGCAAAGCACATAAAGCTGTTACTCTCTACTTCCCATCAGCAGTGATGTCTGGCCACTTTCTGAGAAGCAGGACTGTGGTACGCATAATAGTTGCTTTGGAAGGCCAAAATGAATCACACCCCCCTTCCTGCTCCTCTCCTTGAGTTTATATTACTGAGCTGACGTCATATGATATGGAATATCTCCTTGGTCAGCCTGGGTCAGCTGTCCTGGCCATAGTCCCTCCCAAGATCGTGCCCATCCACAGCTATCAGTGAAGATGGGGGAAGGAATGCTGGAGGGACAGCCCTGATGCTGTGAGAGCAGTAGCCACAACACTGATGTGCTATCAATACATACTTTTTAGTTACCAAGAGAAGACACAGCACTACAAGAGCTACTGTGGAAAATCACCACCCACTACACAGGTCCCAGCCTGTACCTCACCCACCTGCAGAGCATCTCCAAGGCCTTTTTCTCCATAAATGCCAGAGTAACCCCAGATGGATCAGTGACCCATGGTCCTGCTGTATCTAGAGTGTGAGACCATGGGGACCTTCATACAGCTGTCAAGAGGTTCTAGGCAAGTGCCTCAGCTCTGCCTCTTACTAATGAGACCCTGTTCTTGGAAAGGGTCTTCCCAGAGGCAGACTCTCCCACCACAGCCTAGTCTGGCTGGTTACATGAACAACATCCCCTCTGCTCTCTCCTTCTCCTCCCCTCAATGCAGTGAGGTTGCAAGACAAAGAACTGGAGGTGTCTGATGGAGCCATGTTGCTCTAAGAAATGCTCCAGGAAACACTGCAAGGACAAGTGCCTCCTGGAGTGGCATGAAGGGAGACCACAGGACTCCACGCTTTCTCTTGTGGACTCATCTACTTCCACTACTTTTGCTTCTTGTGTAGCAAAGGCAGTGGCATCCTGAATCTTCTCTGATCCTATGGGAAACAGTTATTTGAGAGGCCAGTAATGGGAGCAATGTCTGTCACACTAAAATCATGTGTGAGCTATTCCCTAAATGCTCCAAAATTTTTCTAGGGATGTATGGAAACAACATTTTTTGATAGTCTGGGGAAAAAGTCACTAAGGCTTCTTGCAATGTCATTGGAAAGCATTGGAGCTGAACTCTCCCCCTCTAGATTAAAGAGCCTGCTGCCATTACAGGAATGGCTGTTAGAATGACTCTTTGGTAGCTGATGTGGGTCACCCTTTCTGAGCCACATGAGAAGGTGCAAAGGCTAATGGTTCTGTCTCACTCTACAGAGGGGTTGCAAAGCAGGGCTACATTCCCAAGCTCCTGGCTGAGCCTGAGCATCCAAGCAGAAACATGTTGCAGCCCTGATGGCCTCAGACTAGTTCCCACATCAGCTTTTCACCTTGCAGCTGCCCAGTAAAAATAAAGACACTGTGGAGCTTTTGCTACAGTAATTGCTGGTGTATGAGCAGCCTTGCCAGGCTCTTGAGTGAGCAGTATCTGCTTCCCTCTTGGCACACAGTGTGTAGGAAGTTTGACTGAACATACCCAGCTATCTTGGCAAGAGTTTTGAACAAGTCAGTGAAGCTCTCCTGAGCAACAGTCAGCCCTGTCATATTCTTGTGTTGAGGTACATTGCCAGTTTGGGGAAGTGAAGTTACTAAGATGTTGTTTCAGGACATGCCTGAAAAGCTGTCCTGATTTACATTTCCTAGACACTCTTGATGAGATAAACACAACAGGCCTTTGTTAAAATAACAAAAAATAGAAACTAGATTGACAGAGCAAGCAAAGATTTTGGTTTGGGAAGTCCAGAGGTCTGGCTGAGAAGCAAGGCACTCATGAAAAGCTATTGAGTCTGTGCTGCTTCCAGGCAGTTTTGAGCCATAGGATGGTTTTGTGGGCATGTATCTCCTCCAAGGAGGGGAGTTGCTCTTACATGCTCAAAGCAGAAGCCACAACAGCACAATCCCCAGAAATAATGCACATTCACTTTACATAAGAAGAGTTAAAGTGGAGGAAATGGACACCACACATGGTGTGATTCAAAAAAAGAGATTGCTTCTTTAACATCCAGGTCTGTGTGATTTTAAGGTGGTTGGTGTACACAGGGGTGTGAAATGAAACATGCTTGGTTTCTTTGTTCCTCTATAATAGCATTTCCAAAGGCAAAGGATGCAGTAACAACTGCCGCTCTAGATGACAAGAGTATAGTGCTGAATTACAGAAAAGATTGATTCTTTTGCCATTAGCACTGAGTTTGCTACTGTGTGGTGCTACCATTCATAAGCAAGAGGAGAATCAGGCCATTTTGTGCTCATTAATGGCAGCTCTTGGCACAAGCTGTGTGCTCCTGCTAGCCTAAGATTCCCAGAAGTAATTTTGTATTCATTTTCATCTTGCAGGAAGAAGAACCCAGTTGCTTAAGGGCTTACCTGAAACAAGTACTGTTGAAGAAAATGCAGCAGCTGGTGTTTTAGTTTGTACCTTTAATGTAACAGTTTCTCCATTGTCTTCTCAAGGAGTTGCAATACTTCCTACCATAATAAATTCAAATCCACTTACAGAGGCTTTCAACATTGAACCAAAAGGAGATTTCCAATATAGGGTGAGTTTTACATTTAGCTTGAGTAGCATTCAGCCATGTGGGCTGATGTTTCCTGGATTACTGAGCACTGACAGCACACAGTGTCTCTCTCATCTTTTAATCAGAAAAGAGTTGCAAATGTAGACAGTGGTAGTATTTGGGCATGTTGTAATAGATATACGACAAATGAATAGCAATAATGATTATCATAGAATCGTAGAGTGGTAGGGGTTGGAAGGGACCTTTAGAGATCATCTAGTCCAACCCCCCTGCAGAAGCAGGGTCACCTAGATCAGGTCACACAGGAACGTGTCCAGGTGGGTTTTGAAGACTTCCAGAGAAGGAGACTCCACATCCTCCCTGGGCAGCCTGTGCCAGGGCTCCCTCATCTGAACAGTGAAATAGTTTTTTCTTGTGTTTAAATGGAACCTTTTGTGTTCCAGCTTCATCCCATTACCCCTTGTCCTGTCATGACACACAATAGATGATGATTTTTAATTGCATCCAGGCAAAAAACACCTATCACAATAATTCAACTTATTATGTGATGGGAAAAAATATGTTTGGTTTTTTTTTTAATAAGACTTGAAGACCTACAGAATCTTCTTCTGTTTTGAGAATTTGTCCATAGTGTTTCAAGTTCATTTATATAAAGCCACTATGAGTTTAAAGTAGCTTAGCTAAAGCATATGCAGCTTCTGTTCGGCCATGCTCACCTAGAATTAAAATGAATTTGACTCACTTTCAAAGTAAAGTAAGCTGAGTCAGATCAAAGTAATACTTAATTCTGAACTAAGGCTGTGACACATGAAGAAGTTATCTGGAGTTAAGAAGTTATCACACTTCCACACATCTGTGATCTATCTATATCTATCACATGGTCTCTTCCTATGGCAGATACAAAGCAATTTCTCTTACTTCAGGATACTTTTAATTGCTGGATAAATTAGCAAGTATTAGGTCACATTTGTCACTGGTAATGAGTGTTAAGATGCACGATAACTTGTCATCCTGTTGTAACTCACTCATATGTCTGAGCCTGAAGAGTGTCTTTAAAAGATACAGATAGACACTGAATTAAATTCTAAAATGTCCTCTCCAAAGGAGGTTGTAGTGCGGTGGGGGTCAGTCTCTTCTCCTGTGGTGAGTGATATGACAGGAGGAAATGACCTCAAGTTGTGCCAGGGGAGGTTTACATTGGATATTAGGAAGGACTTTTTCAATGAGAGGGCTGTTAGACACTTGAACAGGCTGCCCGGGGAGGTGGGGGACTTCACCTCCCAGGGAGGAGTCACCATCCCTGGAGATGTGTAGATGAGGTGCTGAGGGACATTGTTTAGTGATGGGCTTGGTAGTGTGAGGTTAGTAGTTGGACCTGATGATCTTAAAGGTCTTTTCCAACCAAAGCAATTCCTCGACTCTATAACTTGAAAAAATTTCCTGAGCACTTCCAAGGATGTTCAGGTTTTCACAGAAACTGATATAAGGGCTCTTGTTCTCTTTATTGGTTTTTCTGGAGGTAAATATGTGGGAGATAAGACTGTGACCCATGTAGTTGTGGCTCATTGATCAAACCCGCTGCAGGGAGCTGCTGCTATTCCCATGCTCCTACCTCCCATCAGAGCACAAAGCTTAGCTGTGCTGACTGTGCTGGTTCTTTAGCTGTTCTTCAGCCAGATCAGTGACTCTGCTGACAGAGAATTCATAATATGGAATTCCATTCCTAGGTTGTATTTTAGCATTTTGAATTAAAGTTACCCTTTCTGCTGCAAAACATAGTTCTTTTTTATACCTGCTTGCTCCTATCTCATGCCATCTCCATGCTGTGCAGCACAAGCATTTTATATTGCTGCTTGTTGAGTGTGACAAGAAAATAATCTGGATTAAAAGAACACTGCAAATAGATAAAAAGTCTCCTCTTGAATTTTTTTTTCATGACAGGGATGATGGAGAAATTCTTGTCCTGACACAATGCAGAGAGCAACAGAGGGACAAAAATAAATGGCCAAGAAAGGTGTAGGCTGGAGGTTGCTTTTTCCAAAGTGACAGTTTATATTAATTTCATACCACAACTCCATTACCAGAGTGGCCTGTGAGCCTTTGTATATCTTGCTTGAACTGTAGATGTTTCAGCGTTTCCTAACTCACTGTGACAAAAGTGTTGGGCTGGTAAATATCAGTGATGAGAAAATCATAAAGAAAGCTACACACAAATTGTGAAAGTCAGCAGCTGAGTACTCATTACAAGCCATAAGACAAAGATAAATACTCAAGTATTGTTAGTTTCTTTATTTGATAAACATTGCTACTTTAATTATTAGTGCTATGTTGTAGCAGATCTGTACAATATTTAGCTAAAGTGATGTGACCCAAAATGAGATACCTCAGCTCTAGTACTAAATCTTTGCTAAGATTTAGAAAAAGGCAGTATTTCAAGTATGAATTATGGGATTTGCAGATTAGTTCGGTACTTGTTAGCACAGGCTTCTCTGTATTTATGAAGCACGTTTAGTTCTGTGGCAGCAAACCCAGGCAACACCGTATTTCTTGATGCATTTTGAGATTTCTGAGAAAATCAGTTTGTGAGAGCTAAGCTCTGCCCATTCCTCCTTGCATTACTCTTTGTTGAAGGATTCCATGGGCAGATGTATTGAATGCATGAGAACATACTGCTGCCTAAAACTAACTTAATACTGTTAGTGATGCTTCCTCTGCATCCTGAGAGAGTAGAGGGGAGCAAAGAGCACTGAAATTCTCAAGTGGAATGAAGAGCAGACAGTTATGGGAGTGACTCTAAACTCCCTTTCACAAAGTCTGCAGCTGCTTCAATCACATACAATGGCTTCCTTTCTCAGTAAGCATTGCTCCTACCTGGAGGAGAGGTGAACTGTGGCTCGCAGCCTATGTCAGTGGCAAGTTGTTCTCAAAAGTAACCTTGAAAGAGAACATCTAGATTCACATTTTCACTTTAAAAATCTCTGTAAAGGAGGATAGAAGATGTGTATTTAGGTAGTCTGTCTGTAGTTACACCACCAGTGAAAATACTTGGCTGTGAACTAGATAGATAATCCCCAGAGCATGTAATTTTTGCTTAGAATTGGACAGTTTCTCATTTTGAATTCATTGTAACTATTTACTGTATTTAGAACTCCAGAAAACATTCATTTTGGAGAGCAACTCCAAATGTGTGTTAGAAGCTTTTGTAGAATGTTTTTTTCTGAGTTAGCATCACCTTTATGGGAAACTTCTATTTGTGCAATGTAGGAGAGAAGGAGACCATCCAGGACACAGTTGTTTTCTCCTGCAGTGTTGTAATGACAAGATGCACAAAGTTCCAGAGAGCAGCTGTTTTACATACCAGATGGCATAAAACATTTCTACTTCTATTCACCCTTCTCCAGCTGTCTTGGTTAATTGGCTCTGTTTTGGCTTCTAACTCCTAATTGTGCTGACATCTCTTTTGTATTTGTCCTCTTGCCATGGCATCTCATCTAAAATCAAGGATTTACTTCATTGTTCTCCTTCTGCATCCTCTTCATGCTCCTTCGTTTTGCAGTGTTGTAAATACACTGAAACACTCCATGTCACACACACTTGTGAACTCCAGCTCTTCTCCAGTTCCACAGCACTTACTACTCTGTTCAGGCTTCACAGTTTTTTAGCTACACAGTCACTTTTTCCTTTCTTGTCCAAGAAAGGAAAGACTTTGTTTCTTTATTAGCTTTAGGAGTGAAGACTGAGGCACACAACTTTCAGCATCTTGCTGTTGCTCTAGACTCATCCTAAATCCAAATTGTATGTATTTAATGCTTTTTTCATGGAATGTCGGTCTTGTGATTGTACATATTCTGTGTTGAGGCAATATGCAGAGCTGTAAGCCTTTAAAAAACCCCAAAACCTAGAGCAAATGTTAGCCTTATCAATTTTGCAACACTTGGCCTATGTTACTTTTTAATTAGTTCAATGTTTTAAACATCTCTTATACAGTGTGCTCGTCCAACTCCCTTCTTCCTGTGGTTTCTCTGAAGTCTTCTCCCTGACACAGCTTATACAAGGAAGGGACTGGTACCTGATACACTATATGATCTCCTGTCCCCATACTCCTTATTGCAAGCAAAATTCTTCACCTACATGCACCTGACTCACAGAAATAATGAAGCTGACCTTTTGTCCTGCAGGTCCTCCTGCCAGTTTTCAGTTTCATCACACCTCAACTGTTCCTGGAGATCAGTGTGAAAAGGTGAATGCTTGGCGTAGACAGATAAAGTCCTGACCTTGAAGGCTAAGCATTGCCTGTGAGGCATGACAGCTCCTTCAGGCTTTCTCCTCTTCAAACTGGCTCCTACACAAGAGGCCTTTGAGATGCTCCATGAAGTCACAACATTTTGGTCTTTCTGCTCTGTTTTTCTCACATTTCTGACACTGACAAGAAATGTTCCCGCAAGTAGAAGTTGATCTAAAATGCTCACAGCTTACTGATGGAAATTGTGCCTGTACTTGTTTTCCCTTGTACAGACTGTAACGTATTTCTCTTGTATCACATGCTAATCATGTTCCTATGTGACCTGATCTAGGTGAACCTGCTTCAGCGGGGGGGTTGGACTAGATGATCTCTAAAGGTCCCTTCCAACTCCTACCATTCTGTGATTCTATGATTCTAATAATAGAATTTTTCTTTCCAGGTTGTTACCACTGGAAACCCGGTCCTTGATTATGAAACTATGCCAAAGAGCATTCCCTTACAGATTTTTGTTGAAGATACAACTGGGAGAACAGACCTTAACACACTGACTGTCCGAATAACAGATAAAAATGAACGTCCTGTATTTCAAGGAAATATGGCAACACAAAGTAAGATAATGGTGGTATTTGAAAAAAAACAATACTTGAAAAGATTACATCAGATTAAAAAACGCTATAGCTGCACACAGTGACTGTAGCTAAAGTGGTCTAAGCATTTTACTTTAGGAAAACAAAGGAGGAACAAGACAGTTTTTATCAGAGCTTAAATTTACACAAGTATTCAGGGTGCTTCATCTCTGGAAATGCCCTTTTAGTTTTCTTGAAGCTTTGGCCAAAGATGATTCATTCTGAAGCACATGAAGAATTAAAAGGTAAAACCAAAGTTTTTCATACAAATAAACATATATGTTCTCTTTTTTAAATGATATGAATACCTACCTAGAGGTATGTATTAGAAACTTGAAGTTTTGTGGGGATATAATTATTGACTATGGGTACATGTTCCAGTTTGTTGCAAACTGGACAATTTTGGAGAGGCAAGATAAACTGCAATAAGTGCATATTGTGTATGTGCAAGAATTTCTGAGAGGAAAATTATAAAAACATTGCTCTGCCAGTGTTTCATACCTGCATATTGCATTTGTACCTGTGCATGAGAAGTTCAGTGGAAAATCATTTTGAAGAGTCAGATGTCAGAGAATGTGATCTGCGGTGGTGTAAACAGAGAGGCAGAGTTCTGGCTCCTGCTTGGAGCAGACAGTGTTAATCAAGTTTACTTTCAGACCACTGGCAAGGGTGCAATGGGGAGGAGTGTGCAGTAGCCTTAGGAAGCAGGCTGGAGTGTCTGCACCCTGACTGTCCTCCATGCAGGCTTTGCATGCCATTCAGTACCTAACACACATGAAAACAGCATCAATAAAAACAACAGAAAATAATTTTCCTATTCTATGAGCAATCTTATCTTGTTCATTTACTAAAGAGAAGGACCTGAAAAAAATTACCATGAGGTGAAAAATTATAGTGATGTATTTATTATGTGTTCACACACAGACAGAACAGTTCTGGTAGTGAGTAAAACTATGCCCTTATTATTTCATGAGGTGCTGAGAGCCTGTTTGAAGTCTTTATATTCTAGCAGCACTGTCCAGAAGAGCATTCCATAATTCAATATCAAACTGTGATCTGTTTGTGGCAGGTATTTGGAGCTGCCTGCTAAACCCTCCCAGATCTGGACTGGCAGGAGCGTTATTCAGGCTGTGACCCATGGCCCTTGGAGCAGCCAGCAGCGCAGCGTGGCTGTAGCCTTGACTTCTGCCCCCCGCAGAAGAACAGGCCTTGTCTGCCTGGACAGGTTCACACCAGGCCTTCTCATATCCAGCCCGCTTCACAAGTGCCTCCTAAGCACATTGATGTTCCTGCTTCCATATAATACTTAGTTTGTAAAGCAAATTAGCTTCCCCTAGGGAAGAGGCTGTGTCATCTTCTCAGTATAGCTGGTGTCTTGCATATCATGGGTGCTGCTGGAACCTAATAATAATTAAATGTGACACTTCAGGGGATCAGCACAGCATGAAACACACTCTATGTGGGAGCTTGTTACAAATAAGTGCATTAGCTTAACTCTCAGCTAGAGCTGCCATAAATTGGTGAGCACAGATGTCTGATCTCTCTAACTGCATGGCTTTAGTTAACAGTACCAGCTACAATTAGACACTAATTGCACATTCGCTGGTTATGAAAAAGCATCTCCCTCTCATTAAACTTTATATTCATATTGTCGTCCTCTGGGAACAACTCATTACACTGCTCTGGGATTCCCACTGCTCTGATGAGAAGCAGCAGTCAGCAGGGGTCACAGTGGCAATTAATAGTCCAGAAACAGCACGTCTAGCAGATACAAAAGGGCATGAAGCAAATAATGTGATCTAAAGATCTGTCTTTCTGTTAATTGCCCTATCCAAGGAGACAGAAGCCTGTTGCCAGTGGCCCAGTATGGGATAGCCCAGCTGTGACAACTCCTGGCATGGAAAGAACTGGCACCCTTAATAAGGCAAAAATTTAAGTCAGCATATGCTGTCCACTGTTTACCTTGTTGTTGTGAAAGAAGAGCAGAGGAAAGGCTCTGAGGTCTCCAGGCAGGGGACAAGTAGAGGACAGGGAGGGCATAGGGCTGTGCTCTCTCTATCTGCATAGTAAAGAAAGACACAGGTGTAGCTGAAATGCATCATTTTACTCCACACTCTATAAGCAGCTAAAGATAGGCCATACATAAAGAACAATCTTTCTCCCAAGCACACAATTCATAGAGTTACAGAAACATAGACTCTTTTTGGTTGGAAAAGACCTTTGAGATCATCAAATCCCACTGTTAACCCAGCACTGTCAAGCTCATTACTAAACCATGTCCATCAGCACCTCATCTAGATGGCTTTTAAACATCTCCAGGGCTGGAGGCTCCACCACTTCCTTAGGCAGCCTGTGCCAGGGCTTGACAACCTTTTCAGTGAAAAAGTTTTGCAACTCTCAGTGATGTTTGCCTGTTTACAGATATGCAGTTTGTTTCTTTTCTTTTGAGTATTTGTGTTCTTTGTGATGATTCTGGAATTACACTTGAGGAGTGAGAACATGAAGCAGGCAGTACTATGTCTAGACAGTTTCTGTGTATCCATATGTTTGCTGCTATTTCCTTTATTAATAAATACCCAATTAACACTTATATCCATGCAGCTGTAACAATCTATGTCTTGGAAGGAACACCTCCAGAATGCATTTACAGTGTTCATGCAGCTGATCCCGAAAAAGCTGAACTCAAAGTAAGTTGTATGAAATTAAAAAAGAACACAAGAAGAGGTTTAGTCACAAAAACAAGAAGCATTTTCAGTAATAAACTAAGAAAACTCGGCCTCAATGTTTTGACACAAATTGTATTTTCATTTCTTAGCCCTCCAAAATCAAGGAATATTGAAAGCATATTGGTGTAGTTCATCAAAGATGTAGAAGAAATTATCTCTTTTTTTTTTTTTTTAAAAAGAGGCTTGCAAGATATTTTTTGTGGCTGAAAGTGACTAAAAGTAGATAAAATTTGCAATTCTTTTAAATGAGACACTAAGGAAATCACAACACAACTGAACCTCAGCGTTTTGACAGTCCCAGGGCAAACTGCAATCTTCAGTGAGTGAAATGTGTGAGCTGATCTGAAAATACTCTTGGTATCAGCAAAAATTTCTGGAAAGTGATATTTGTTTGCAAACAAGGAAAAGTAACTCCACTTACCTAAGAACTGTGTTGCAGTTTTGCTCTATTTGCTTTAGGTTTATAAAAGACAGCATGTACAAGAACTGAACCTGAAGATGCTACTTCAGTGTGTAGTATTATTCAAGAGACTAATTAGTTTGAAGTCTGACCTCAGGCTTTGTCCAGCCAAACCACCAAACCTGAGCTGACACGGAGGGAAACAGAAGTCTGGGAGTTTAGCTCCGGTTTGTTTCTAAGAGCAATAGCAGCGGGTTCCACATGCCTTCTAACCCCAGATGCATCTCAGCCACAATTAGCAAGGTGCAAATGTAGAAATGCTGGGCAACTAGTAAAACAATAATCCAGACAGGGAATTTAGACAGGTCAACTGGCAAAAAAAAATCTTACAAGAATTATGATCACCTAACTGCTTCATTAAAAACAATTTCAATAAGTCTATCATACCAGGAGGCAAGTTGTTTCACTCATCTCTCTGTACCTCCTGGTGTTTTTTCCTAAAAGTTAACACCAGAGCAATTGCATTCCTCGGACAGACCTGCTCAGTGGATTTTGCATGTTACTTGTATGGTGCATGACTCCTCTGATGCTGCATACTTCAGACTTTATAGGTATTATTAGCACCTGCACTAGCAAAGGAAATGTCCTTGAGGGCTTACTGGTGATGGCTTGTCATGTGGAAGATAATGGGGAGGAGGTGGTGGGTATATAGTAGCTACCTGGTGGCCACAGAGTGCTGCCTTTCTTCCTGTGGTGCATGTTTTTGGGGTGCTCAGCTCCCTCTTACACCCCTGTGTTGGTGTGGCATCCATTTATGTGCTGCAGGTACATGCTGCTGCTAAGCAGCTGTGTTAATGCTGTTGTGAACATCCTGCAGCTATATACCCCTATGGACTCTGAAAGACCGTCCTACCTCCTTGCCCTCTCCCATCATCTGGACCTCCAAACTTCATTACCACCTCCACAGCTCTTACAATCCCCAAATCCAGCCTCATCCCCTCTGTCTCCTCCTCAGTGCATGCACTCTCTGCCACTGCAGAGCCAGTGTTTACCTGCACTGCTGTGGCTCTGCTGGCGGCCCTCTGAATTGAGTTCTCAATGCACACCTGGGATTCACAGAGGTAGAGAACAGTTTTGGCTGTAATGTATTTCATTGTCTGTAACTCTCTTCTGACTAGCAAGCAGACTGTGTCCAACTGAATTGGAACTGCTTCAGGTCGGATGATCGGGGCTTGTGCTAGCACCAGCCTGTCAGCATGTGTCTTTATGCAAAGTTTGAGTTTCCTTATGCAAAATGCTGTGCTATAACTCAGCCCTTTCTACAAGACAAGGGATGAATGGAGGGATGCTTAAAGATACAAAGACTAATTCCTCACTCTCTTCATTTCAGTATTCCCTGCTCCCTACGTCAGTACCATTCTCAGTCTTGGACAGTGGAGCCATTTTTACCACAAAAAAATTTGATTATGAGACAGATCCACATAGGTGAGAATGTGTTTTAGTTATTAGCTTACAGTAGGCAGAGAAACATTCTCTTACATAGCCACAGAATTATTATTGTTCTGTTTTCTTATTTAACAGTTACCTTTTAAATATAACAGTGACAGATCCAGATGGACTCAACTCAACTAAAACAGTGAATATAAATATAATTAACATCAATGACGAAAGCCCTTACTTTACCACGTGAGTGAAAATCTTCTGTTGTACTCCAAATGTAGATATTTTCCCAGCTTTACTGCTTTGGTACCAATGGGAAGGTGAACATAAGGGCAAGTAAATACAACAAAATGTTATTGATGATTCTAGTTCTTTTCTTGAAAAGCTTTGCCTTCATTTCCCTCTTTTGTTGTTATTTATATTCTTAATAGTTTCAGGTTTTCTAGGCTCTGTCTTCATGCTAAGAACTGCCAAACAAGCTTGTTATACTTGTTAGCATTTAGAGAGGTTACAGCTATGCAAAGACCTTTGGACAAGTTCAGACAAGGAGATGAATTTTGTCCTGTGTGGATACAATTGTGTAGAATTTACCCCTCATGCAGATGTGCATTTCACAGTAATGATGTTTATTCATGCAGAAATGTCTAGACATAAAAACATCTCACTTTTGATCTGTCTTCCTCTTCTTCCCAGACACGTTTGTAAACAATCCTGGTGATCTTTGAAACACTGTCATCTCCTACTGTGTCATAGCAGGAAATCGTCTCCTAACACACAAGCCAGAAATAGCTTTTGAAGACTAATGGAGTTTTAGATGGAGTCAGGAATATTGTTGAAAATTTGGGGAAATGGGAAAGCATGTGCTTATGCCACCAGTGGGCTGTTTTGCAGTTGAAAGCACAAGGGACAATCAATTCTGAAATAGGAGCTTGACAATTATTACAGTCAATCTGATTCTGTTGTTGATTTATCTTTGCCACTTGCGTGAGAGATCGGTTGGATTCAAGACACTCTACGTCTCCTGATCCTGAGGCTCTCTAAGGTCCTTGCTGAGAATGTTTATGATGGCTGCTCTCCTGCTATCTATGCAAAGCAGAAGACACCTAAGCCACAAGAAGAGATTTCCAGACATTTGTTTGGAGCAATCTTCTGGGTGTTTTGTGAAGGCAGAGGAATGCATAGCTCCTGGATTGAGGCCAAGCATCTGGGCTTTGCTGGGTAAAGGGAAGGAGAATCTAATGAAATAGAAGAATGAAATGTTAGAAACAGGCGAGGATTTTTTTGTTGTTGTTGCTGCTTATTTAACACTTGAGCCTTCCATCTGCAATTATCAATGAGATTAACTTCTCACTCTGTGTTACTGTATTGCTACAAGCAGGAGGAATCCTCTACCCAGTGCCAACATTTGCACATTGTGTTCTAGATTGACTATTTCCTCCAAATATTGCCATTTCTGTTTATTTATTCTTATATCTGGAAGAGCAAAGGAGCTTTTAAAAATATTTATCTATTGTTTGAATGAGTGAAAGCTGCAGTAACTTGATAAGACTCAATTCTCACGTCAGAAATAAGGCCTGGTATTTGTTCTCCCTTTTAGGTTGACACTACAGACCCAAAGTAGTTGCTCAGTTTGTAAAGACCTTTAAGTTAAATTACACTTCATTACCCGTCCTTAGAATGCACATGTATCACCCCTCCCCACTTGCACACTGGGGCTATGTACTTTCTGACACTATAATAATTAGTACTGGGAGGAGAGCTGGGGAAATTCAATGAGTTAGCAAACCTTCTTTATTTTCTCCTGATCAAAGCTGTCAAGAACAGAGTTTCAAAGGGTCTTTTTTAATTGTTCCTGTACTACATGCAAGCAAAACTGTTTTTAGTGTTCACAACACTACATTGGCATTCACCCTTTAGAAAATCTGGCTGTTAAAATCAATGAAAACTTGCAGAGTGAGGAAAACAAGGGAGAAGACAAGAAAATAAACACATGCTTCCTTCGCAATTACACTGCAGTGTCTAAAAGGTCTGCTTGGTAAAAAGCCACTGGCAGGTGGCAGACAGATGGACAACAGGGCATAGCCCCGACTTAGCTGTGTAGGAAGGGGCCCTCAACTCCTCTGCAGCTGTGCTGGTGCTCAATAGTGTCCCACTTCTTCCCAAGAGGTCTAGTGGGCATAGGACAATGGCCTGTGCAGCATGCAGGAGGCCTGGTGGGGCTGTGAAGATGGGGTATTGGTGTGTTTGCTGTCCACAGAGAGGTAGGAGTTGTGGTCCCTCTGAGCATAGGGAGATCCCTATACTTTGAGCCAAAACCAGTTAGAGCTGTCCCTCCTGTATTCCCCAGTGATCATAGAGGCATTTTGGGGGTGGCATTTTTAGCAGCAGAGAGAAGATCTGTTGCTATTTCTTTTGTTTCTGATTGACTCTGGAAGAAACAGAACAACAACAATGCCAAGAGTGAGACAGAAACTTAATTAATACACTGTCTCAGCAGCCTTCACAAGCTTCTGGCTCTAAATCAGGTGTTTTTGCTGGGAAAACCCTATATAATTTCTCTGCTGTGTGCTTTCTTCTTTTTGTATGAGTTGACAAAACAGTTGAAGATACTGTGTCTTCTTAACCATTTTAAAAATTGCAAGTGCAGACCTGGAAACATGGGATCCTCTGTTCTGTCTCTGCAATTCTCTGCTCCAGTTGCTAAGTGCCTCATGATGTTGGTTTTCAGGTAACAACAAAGGCCTCATGCTTTCTCATACTGAGAGCTGTAGACTAGTCAATTAGCTAAGTGGTGGCATAGGAAGATTAAAATGTGTAAAAAAGATTAAATCTTGAAACACACTCCTGATGCTTTTCTGAACTCTTGAGCAGGAGATGATTGTATGTTTGTATGTATTTCACTAGCTGTTGAAGTTCAAGCCCAGTCAGCAAGGAAGCCCCAGGCAGCCAGTCACTCACTCCCCCTCCCCACACCTCCTGTACGATGGGAGGAGAATTGAAGAAGAAAATAAAAACTCGTGGGTTAAGATAAAAACAAATATAACAACCACACTAAAATAAAGTATAATAATGGTAAGAAGAATAAAGTATAATAACAGTAATTAAGAGAAACAAAACTCAAGAAAAAGACAAGTGCTACACAATGCAATTTCTCACCACTGGCTGACCAATGCCCGAGCAGTGATCCGCCTCTCCCAGCCAACCCCTCACCCCCGCCACAGTTTATATACTGGGCATGTCATCCTGTGGTATGGAATAGCCCTTTGTCTAGTTTGAGTCAGCTGTCCCGGCCATGTTCCCTCCCAGGCTGTTGTGCACCCACTGCCCTCTCCCCACCCTCCTCCACACCTCATCCACTCATTGGTAGAGCAGGGTGAAAAGGCCTTGATGCTGTTCAAGCACTGTTCAGCAATAACCAAAACATCCCTGTGTCATCAACAGTTTCTTCAGCATAACCCAAAATATAGTCCTGTGGCAGCTACAAGGAAGAAAATTAACTCTATCCCAGCCAAAATCAGGACACTGGCTTACATCAGTCTTCATAAATGTTTTGCATGACTTTTGTGTTCTTTCTCATGCCTGCTTTTGCATGTGGCTCAAATACCACAACTGCATACCTGAGTGCCCATGTGAACACAGGACTGCAACCATGACAAACAACCCTGCACCATTATCTGCCAGAATATATCTGAGCTATAAACTCACTTAATTCATGGGAAATTTGGGACCACTGTCATACCAAACAGCAGAAGTGAAGAACCATTTTCTCTATGTGTAATAAATCAGATAGGCAGGTGTTGCTGGGATTTTGGAGCATGGTCATCTATTTGGCACTCACAGGAGTGGTCCTCTCTGCCTCCACTTAACTGCAGGGGCAACTCAGCTTTTTAGTAATATTATTGTCTTAAAAAAAGGCTCTAGCATTCATTCCAAATAATGATTAATTACGTTAATGTTCTACTTCTGCTTTTCTCTTGCAAAATGAATGAGTTAAAACCAGTGGCTTGACAAGCTGGTGGCTCTGTAGCTAGATGGACTGCATGGCTTAGCCCCTTTCGTCTTCAGCTACCACGGCTCTGTGAAAGTCACATTGTTTTTACTGTGAAAAAGTTGCAGAGGAAGAACAGTTATTTGTGTGGTTATGTCACGCTTTATGACCACAAACCAGTTCAGCTATTCCTACACATCCGGCTGGCAGGACCCGTGGCTGGGATACATACTCTGACATGCAAACAGCTGTCTCTGAGCCCAGCACAGCCATGGCTCTGCTGCTACAACTAGGTGCTCAGAGGAGTCTGTGACCACCTGCCCTTACGAAGATCATTGTGGACTTTGCTGAATTTTGTTTCATCTCATAGAAAACAAAGAATCTTCAGGATTCCAGAGGAGCAAACCCCGGGCACTGTTGTTGCGAATATCACAGCTAAAGATCCTGATGATGAAGACTCTCCCAGCAGACTTTTCTACAGTATCCAGTCTTCTGACAGATATTTCTCTATAAATCCATGTAAGACAAACAAAAAACTGCCTTCTGACACCCTCAAAAAAGAGTGGTTACTTCTGAAGAAACGTTTTTGCCTTAGTTTTAAATGGACTTACCCTGCTCTGTGGCTATCCCTAGAAATAAGAAATGCTGGGTACTTTATAAGGGCTAAAATCTTTGGTCAGATGACCAAGATTCAGTAAGATATCTTGAAGAAAGCAGACTAAAGGTGACTTCTTGACAAACATTGACTTACAGCTGGAAGGTGACAGCCCCTTGGGTGGCAGTGAGATTAGCTGCCTTCTTTTAAATCTCTGCATTGCCCTCTCTGGGGCTCTTTAAAGAGCTGCACATAGTTAGACTATGTCTACTCTCCTGAAATCTGCTCTAGCACTGAGGTGTACAGTTAAGCTGCACCTCAACTTCATTGCTTGGTTCATGACTCTCCTTAGGCAAGGCCATCCAAAGAGTCCTCTCTCTCATGGTTGTCCTATTTGTCCTATCTCTGTGCTTTCTGGTGTGTTTTCTGTGTGACGTTTCTGCCTCAGGCTAGCATTCAGTGGCTGCTTTGCTTCTCCTCTGCTATTACTTTAGAGCTGCTTATCACAGCTGTAAGAGGTGCCACACCATACAGTCCTGTGGGGGATGGGGATGGTTCTTAAATGCTTTGGATTTCCAGTGCCCTTTGGCCATGAATTGTCATCCTCCCCCTCAATAACACGCCAAATGGGAGAAGACATATACACTATTCCTTTACCTCCTTTGTTCCCTGGGAATAGTACTGTGCTGTGCCATAAAAACCTTCTCTTTTTGAACAGAAGCTACCAAAAGGGGAAAAAAAAAAAGTGAATGGCTGACCAGAGCACTCTCTCACAACCTATCTAGCATTCATTCCAAATGATGATTAATTACGTTAATGCAATCTCTTACAGCTAAGAGCAGCTCTGTAGATGGTGTGAGTAGATGTAGAGGTGCTGAATGCTTGAACATAACAGTAGAAAGTATCTAGAGAGCAAGGACAGCGTGGGCATTAGGAGCTCATTGTCCTTGATGCTCTGTGAGCTCACTCAACTGACTTACACTAGGTCTTTGGAAGTGTAACAGAACTCCAACTGCTTTCCTTTTTGTTCCTACCTGTCTGCTGAGCTATCCTGTCCTCCTGCATGTACACCAGAGTATTTGTTGCTTGCCTCCATGGTGAACATCTAACTTCTGGCTGCTTTCTGCCCAGCAACTGGAGTGCTACAGGTGACTGGGAGAATCGACCGCGATGCCCTTCCACTGCGGCTCCATCCCAACATCTCGTTGACAGTCCATGTGGAGGACAGTCCCAGCGGTGGTCACACCAGTGAAATGCAGATCACAATCATCATTAATGATATCAATGACAACTCACCAGACTGCAGCCCTTCTACTTTCGGGTATTGAGGTTCTTCATTGCCTCCGTGCTGCCTTGTTGCCCCAGCCCAGTGTTCAGGCTGAGATCCATCAGTTAGGGTCCTCAGGCCTACAGCTAGAGATTCAAATGGACATTTATCACTAGCCTGTGAAGTTTAGTGTTCACTCTAAGTGTCTTAGGACACAAAATTCTATTTCCCAACATGTTCAAAATGGAAATTTGTACTAGAAATATCTGTGTATAGCCAATTTATTTGTGTTTGTTTCAGATACATAAACCCTTAGGATATCAGATCTACAGTTACTTTCTTGACATGTACAGATCCAGGCTCCTCCTCTCTCACTTCATGCTAAACTGTGGGGATTTGCTCACCAGGGAATGGTGGGTTTCCAGTCAGTTCTGGAGTTTTATTTTAAACTTTCCAATCTTCTTTTCTAAATCTCTCCCTGGTGACCCTTCATGGGTTTTGTCTAATGCAATCTATAAGGTCTCCAGAGTCCAGATCACCTCTTGTTAAAGGTGTCTTCTGTGCATAGTAACTTAGCCGTGGACTTTGCCATGGCCATAAATGCTCTGAGACCTTTGTGATGGTCAGGTAATTTATAAGGACATAACACTGACTCTGTTTTAAAGATGAAGTGTGTTGTAGAAAGACCAAGCCAAAGTTGTCTGTCTGAAGTGTTTGATGTGCCTGGGCTCTGATCTTTCAGGCTACACCACATTACACAGTACAGTTTTTCAGGTGCACTTTCATTAGTTTGACAGTCTTACAGATAAAAATCCAGCATCTCAGGCCAAGAATCTATGCAACAAGGAATTCCCAGTTAGTGGGTACCTAGTTGCTCAGTCACTATCTGCTAGAAATGTCTTGCATTTAATTCACAGAATTTAGCATAGAGAAGTCAATTCTTCAGGGTGCTGCTTAGTTACAACATCCATGACAATAACACAACATTGTTACCTAGAAAGCTTAGATTTTGATCTGAAGGAGGCAAAAATCTTCAGGGAAAAAGTATTAGATAGTACTTTTGGTTGGTATTTTGGTTGGTTCTTGATTTTTTTAAAAATTCAATTCTATCAATTAAAAGAAATTAAATTGACACTCTCTGCCCCTACCTTCCATTATGTCCATCACAGAGACCCTCACTATCGGGAATGTTAATTTCACAAAACAGCAGAATCTTATGGCTATTGGTTAGAGAAAAGAATGAGCTTCTCATTCTTCTCAAGATAACATTATCACCTACTAAGGAAATGAGTGCTGTAAAGATGTTTCAAAATGTTACTGATTAATTGGACTAATCTTGTGCATTAAGATCTTGTGACAGTTTCTGCAGTTTAGCTGAGTTCCAAATTTATGGTTTGGATCTGGCTAAATGTTTATGTCTTGTCCATCATACTGAGCTGCTGTCTGCCACAGTGTAAGGGTCAGAGTCTTCATCAAGTGTGGCCTATTAAGATCAAGGATTTTACTTAGAAAATAAATGGAAATCAACATGTTGGCTTGTAATATACGACAAGTTCAAGGAGAGAAATATGAGTTGCTCTGATGGGAAGTGTGTTTGTTTTAAACAGGAGAGAGGTAAATGAAAATACACCTGCTGGGACACCTCTTCTTGATCTTAGAAATTACTGTGAAGATATTGATGTTGATCCATCAAACAATCAATTTAATTTCACTGGATTATCTGGTTTTGGAAGCAATAACTTTGCTCTGGAATCCACTGTGTCTGGAAGACTTATGGTCAGTGGTTTGTGGCTTTATAATAAATTGTCCCATTTCAGAAGCTGACTTATGAAATATTATAAGTTATTTGAATTCATTATCTATACAAGAAAAAAAGAATGATTCTAATGAATGTCACAGCTGGTATGATGTGGAGAACTACTCTTCTGACTGGATATGAACTACATACCCTTTGATAGGATATATCCTGTGGATTCTACAGGATTTGGTGAACAGAGAACTGTTTTATCCAGTTTTAAATAAATGTGCTAGATATAATTAGAAAAAAAAAAATCCCTTTTTTAGGGAATGTGAAGCACAAACTTTGATATGGATAAACAGAAATTTATTTATTCATACCTATTTATTCATGATGGATTGTGGAAATCCTTGCTGTTTAACATGAATAATTGAAATACTTGAGAAATCCCACTCTCTGTAACCACTTCCCAGCTTCATTGGTCAAAATTGGAAAACCAGTTTGAGTGGTTTTCACAAAAGTGTGTTGATATTTACATTTGTGTGATTTTTTTCATGTCAAAATATAGGTTCCTTATGCTTATGGCTGCTGGTGTATTTGCATTGGGCAGAACTCCCACCAGTTGCTGGACATGTGCAATGGTGGCTGTTTTATTGCTTTGAAAAGAGCTGTGGACAACTACAGAAAAATGGAAAGATAAAAAAAAATTAGACATTCTATTTGAAAGACAAGAGTGCTACAGGAGCAGTAAAACAAGCTTACTCTAATTTTTGATCTGAGGTATACATGTCAATGAGCACTGCCCTTTGCTTCACTTGGCAACATAAAAAACATTTTCATTGTGGGACAGGATATAGCTGTTGTCAGCCCTTTGATCACTGTGTGTGTATAATGTAACGGGGTACATGAAGGGTCCTGTTCCTCCAGGAATTTCCCTGCAGATGATCAGCAGTGGATGCCTGTGCTTTAGCTCTGACACAAAGTTTATGAGGCTCCTACAGAAAGACAGAGAGTTGAGGAGATTAGGATTTAAATTTGCATAAGCCACCATGTAGTAACAACATGGTTCTTGGATAAACACTCGTGACTGAGTCTGATACCGTTAATACATGTCTGCAGGCGTGATCTCAAGGAGTAACTATTACTATTTAGCAAGAGCAGATTATTGTTGAGCCAACAAAGGGCAGAGTAAATAGCCACCTCATTACATGAGCTTTGAGTTAACTAGGTAAAAGGCCAAGACCTTATGATCCAAATGATAAAACTTCCTGCACTTAAGGGAAAGAAATTTTGTTGGCAGAAGGAAAGGGTTTTGAATTTCCAAGAGATACCAGAGCGTGAACATGTAGAGCAAGCCTGGAATTCAGTCCTGTAACTGATTAATAGCATATATTATTCCTACAGGGCAATTCTATATATCCAAGGGAGAGATAACACTTACAGAATGCTGAAAAAAAGAGTTCTTGTCGTCATGTGTATTGTGAGTTTATGCAAGGAAGTCTAAGTTCAATTTTGTTTCTTTTTTATTTAGATGACTGAAAGTATTGATTTAGAAAATCAAGGAGTTGAAGTTTATTCTTTGACTGTCAGGGTGCAAGATATTGCCTATCCTCACTACTCAAGCAAGTATCCCTTTTACACTTCTTTTGATATTTTCCTGTGCTGTAACAGCACGGAGAGAGGAAAACCATATGTATTTTGAATATATGCATGAGAAAATTTCACAGCCATACTTAACTATAGCTTAATCTTCTGTTATATTTCCAGATATCATCTACATTTACATCAGGATAAAGCCAGTGAATGAATTTTTCCCAGTCTTCAATAATTTATCACATGAATTTAACGTTCCAGAAATTACTAAAGGTATGGTAACTAGCACCTACATGATAGAAATAATGTTGTCATGTTGATAAGGATCCTTTTGCTATAAATGGATTTCTGTATAATTGAATGAGGAGAATGGCTCAAAGCTCCAGTTCAACCAGGGTCTCACCATACAACCACCTACTTCCCTTAAATAGACAAAACTGGCAACAACTCCAATTGTACAGATGGAAGCTGAGACACACATAAAATCAGCAATTGCACAAGAAATCTGTGACAGAGCCGGGAACTGAACTCAGATGCCTTGTTTTAGACTATCTTTCTGCTCTTGCTAAATTAGCCTTTTGGAGGGAATGTGGTGGTTTAAAGAAACTATTATAGACTCACACAGATGAGTGAGGACTCTCTTGGCCCAGGCATGGTGCAAGATGGCCACACCATTGTCTCCATAGATTCAGATCACCTTGGGTGCAGTGGGTGCCCTGGCAATAGGGTGGGATGGGAGTGCAACGCTGGAGAGGCTATGCTTAGTCAGATAGCAGCCAGGGCAGCTTCTTGTGCCTGAAGGCAAGGTCCTTCCCACCCCTTAACATCCCAGGAACAGCAGCTGCAAATGTGGCCTTAGAACAGACCTATTGAAGTTGTGCAAATGCTCGAGTCTCATCTCGGGACCGTTTCTATCCCCTTGTGAGTCCTGCATGCCGTGCCTTTGCACAGCAGTGCCATGGCATCTTGCCTCCTTGGTAATCCTTGAGTGCCAGATGTCACTGCCAGCCAGCTCTTTGCTGTGCTGTTCAGAGCACAGCAGAGTAGGCATGGGAATGGCATTTTCCCTATCAGCTTCTCCCTCCTACAACCTGATGTACCAAACACATGCCTTCTGCACCAGAATCTCATTTACTGTCTTTATTCTCTTGTCTGAGAAAAACATTAGAGGTATGTTAGATATTTGATGGATAAATCTGACCCTTTTTCTGAACTTTCTAGGGTCACAGAAAAACTGAAGGTGTAAGGGACTTGTGTGGATCTTAAGTCCAACTTGTGCTCAAAGTGAGGACAGTTTCAAAGCCACATCAGATTGCTCAAGACTTTATCCAGTTTCATTTTGAAACTCTCCAAGATGGAGACTCCACAGCTTCTCTGAGCCCCCATTCCAGCTGTGCAACCTTCATTCTAGACAGTTGTACCTTGTACTCAGCTGGAATTTTCTATGTTGCAGCTTGTATCTATTATCTTTTCTCTTCTCACTGTCCGCTTCAGAGAAGGATGTATCTTGCTCTTCTGTATTGTAGTCTTTTAGGTAGGGGAGCACAGAAATTAAATCCCTCCTTCACCTTCCCTTCTCTAGTCTGAACAAACCCAGCCCCCTGCTTCATCTCCTCTTGCATCTTCTAATCAACCCTTCCCAGGCTTTCTCCACTTTTTTAAACATATCTCTTGTACCCAGGCCCCCAAATTGGCCACAGGTACCTTTATGAGTGCTGAGTATAGTGGATTAATCACTTCTCACCGTGTGCTGGTAATACACTTGCTATTACAGTATATGGTCTCCATTCCCCCAAGGGTGCTCAGGTGGCTCATGTAGAACTTGTCCATCAGGGGTGGGCCCAGGGCTCATTCTCACAGAGCTGCTGCCTGCTCAGTCAATCTCAGCCTGCACTGATGCATGGGCTTGCTCCGGCCCAGGTGCAGGATGTTGCATTTGGCTGTCCTGTTGGCCTGTAGCTCCAGCTTGATAGGCTCCTCTGAATGGCAGCCCTGTCCTCCAGCACGTCCAACACACCCCTAAGCTGCTGTTACTCACAAAACTGCCCCAGTGGCCATGTCAACAAGAAGGATGTCCAATGGATGAGTGGGATGTAGTGAAGCCACCCATGAAACTCCAGGAGATTTAGCAGCCAGATAATCTAGCATCTGTTTGAATTCATCAAATAATTATGGCCAGGGAAGGCTTAAAGCACAGGTGAAGGCAGCTGTGGCTATAGTCAGCAGACCTGTGTGTTCTACAGTGCTTCTGCATCCATTTTCCTAATTCAGGAGGCAAGGAGTAATGGCGAGGAAAATGCATTCTTCAAGCAGTCCCATCATCCTGCCCACAACTCCCTCTCCCTTGTTATGGGCAAAGGAGCAGGCCCAAATTAACAGCCCTGCCAACCCTGGAGAAACTTTAGCAGTCCTGGCTCCGGCAGGAGGCAAATAGCCAGGAAAGCAAGGAAGGCTAAGGGAGGCAGCCACTTAGAAATCAAAGGACCTCATTGTTCAGGTGTTCATACCAGATTGTTGAATTGCTCAGCAACCTGAAAAAACCCACATTTTTTGTTTCTGTGGTGTATGGATGGATCTTGGGTTTCTACTCTGTTTCCCAGTGGGCATGATATGGGGAATTTTGTAGCACTTCCTATTCTGAGCGTGTCTCCTCATACCACTGACGTGTATCTTAGCAATGTAACACTTGAAACCCATCTGTGACATGGATATGTCTGTAAAGCTCACTGTGTCAGCTACACAACCTTGGTGGATACTGAGACTATAAAGAGAAGTACTATGCGTTTTTCTGACTCAGACTTCCTTTTGTTTTGGGCTGAGTTGACATTAACAGGGTGCTTGCTGTTGCCGTACTAAACAGTAGCCATCAGTTTGCAGTAGGGCTGGAGTTCACAGGGTCAGGAAGGAAAAAAAGTGCCAGACTTCACTTACATCCTCTTTCTGTCTTACTCTGTGCATGAGGACAATTCATCCTACATATCTTGGGGCCATGTGGATTCACTTAGGACCGAACCAATGTCTGCAGAGATTGGTGTGCACGGTCCCATCTTGGTCCTCACAGTTTGCAGCACTGCCTCTCATAGTTTGCTTCATAGATGCTCACCACAGAGGTAATTCAAACACCTCAGAAGGCACAGCAGTGATTGCTTTTCAAGGCAGACTAAGAGCCTTTTTCCCCCAGCCAAGCCAGTGCTCAGCTTGCCACAAGGCAGGAGTTTGTGTGTGTGGGGCTCGTGGTGCCCCTCGCTGCCAGAGCACTTCTGCTGTGGTTCTCTACAGACTCGGCATGTTTTGGTGCTGGGTGCTGGCAGGCAAGCCCATGCAAGGGGCAGTCACAGTACAGCACATTGAACTTCGTGGTTCTCATACCTTTGCTTTATTTTTTTGTATGGTGAAAAACTTTAAGCCAAATCTTTAATCCAGTTTCCTCAAGTTTTGGTTGGAACAAGTACTCTGTACCTACTTTTCCTTAAAATGTTAATGAACTACAGATTTTCTATCTCTCAGTTGGATCCAGCATTGGAAGAGTGAATGCCAGAGACAAGGATTGGCCTCCCAGTGTCATCACTTATTCCATTGTAGCTGGAGGTGGCACCAGGGATTACACAAATATCTTCTGGATCAGCCCAACCAAAGGAGATGTGAAGATTTTAGCTAGATTAGACTATGAAACAACTCAGAAGCACTTTCTCACGGTACAGGCCTCAGACGGAGAGAAGACTGAAACAGTATCTGTGAGTAAATCCACTCTACTTTCTACATTCTTCCAGTCAAGAATGGTAAGACAATAGGCAGAGTACTCTATTTGGCAAAAGGCAAGTCCATGCCTGCACAGAGTGGTATATGAGTCAGATGAACAAAGTGGTGTTCACTCAGTCTTGGTTTATTTCTTCAAAAAGGATTAAAGTAATATTTTAATGTTTTTAACTCTGTGGGTTTTGTTTCTGCATCTTTTTTTCTTATTTTACCTGAGCAGTGAAATTGTTTTCTATGCCCTAGACAATTTAAAAGATTCTTTATGGCTACATATATACTGGAAAACGGGAAAAGGACAAGGTCTTGAGACCAAGCAGAACAACCTGATTATACCCATGCATGGTCCTAAGTAATTTTTGGAACTCATATAGTGCCCCTTGCCCATTAAACATACTTTTGGTTTTCTTTACACTGCAAAGTGCCCAGAGTAATCCAAGAATCATGTTACAGCCCATCTGAGTTGTGTGCTGCATACCTCAGGGATGTGATAAGGACTTGGGCAGCCTCTTGGGATAATGTCAGAGGGCCTAGCACAGTACAACAGTGGCCACATGGTCTACTGGAGGTAAGCCCTTATATGTGCTTTCCTGTGACCATAATTGAGTTTTGTCCTCCAGTGGTGCCATTTATCAGGACCCAAGGGCACAGGTAACACTAAACAGTAGGGTAGTGCTCAAGTCTGCTACCCAGACCTATTTTATTCAGGAGAAAATTTACAGATGGTATATCCACAAAGGTATTTTATACTCACCTCTTTCAAAGAATCCTGGTGTTCTTCACATACAGAACTCCTTTTCACTCCTTCTCATGTCTTCTCCCTCATGACTGCCTTACATTTGATTTTGACATCTGTTGGAGGATATATCTATTAGGCCTGCTTTCTATTCCAGCCAAGCACCACCCATAGAGTTGCTAGGTGGGAGGTACTTAATCATCTTTGTACTTTGTCATCTATAATATTTCCAGGTAAACATTAAGGAAAATTTGGCACCAGGAGATTTTAATGCTGACAAGTTTATCTATTGCCAGTTAAAGACCAACTGACATTAGAGGAAAATGCTCTGTGAAGGGTAACCTTTTTCTCTCAGCCAGCTAATCCCATCTGACATTAAACACATCTGGTGCTACCTGGGGTGCTCCCAGTCATGCAGGTGGCCATGACCAGCATTTCTCTCTTACTGGGAAAAGTCTATAAGGACTTTTCTTTCCTTCCTTGGATCATGCTCTGAATTTTTGTTAAATATGCTAAGAAGCCTAACTAGCAACTGTGAAGCAATTTGAGAGATTTGAAAGGAAGTCTTATGAATACGTGGTTCTAGTGTTATTTCTCATTCTAACTATGACACAATTCAGGTGATGCAGATAATCAGACACACCAGCTCAAAAACCCTGTGGTTTTGGGAGATGGCTCAGGTTAAATAATCTATTCCCAGAAGAGTGCTAATCACAAGAAGAACTGAAGGTCAAAAGATCACAGACATTTTCTGTTAGAAGCTAGATTGGAAGGGAGGATCATTGCTGCTCAACTGCTTTTGATCAAAAGAGCAAAATGGACAAAGCCAAATAGTTTCTGAAGTTAATAAAATTCTGGCTCAGCACAATGGAGGAGCTTCAGCTTGCTACTGCTCTTTTCTTTCAGGTAACTGTCAATGTTTTGGAGGTAAATGATGAAGAACCAGTTTGTTCACCCAATTTCTATTCATTTCAAATCCCAGTCAGCTTAGCTGTTGGGACCAATATTAATGGCTTCAGGATTCAGTGTCAAGATCGTGATTCTGATCCCAGGTCTTTCCGTTACTTCATTAATGAAGGTAATGTGTCACCACATGTCAGCTAGTAGCAGTGTAAAAATTAGCAAATGCTGTTGGTTCAGTTTGATTTGTACATATTTTCACGTGTGCCAGGTCCTGCACTTGGGTCACAACAATCCCATGCAACACTACAGGCTTGGGGAAGAGAGGCTGGAAAGCTGTCTGGTGGAAAAAGACCTGTGAGTGTTAATTGACAGCAGCTGAATATGATCCAGCGAGAGTGCCCAGGTGGCCAAGAAGGCCAATCGCATCCTGGCTTGTATCAGAAATAGTGTGGTCAGCAGGACCAGGGCAGTGATTTTCCCTCTACACCTGGCATTGACAAGGCTGTGGCTTGAACACTGTGTCCAGTTCTGGGCCCCTCACTACAAGAAGAATATCGAGGTTCTGGAGCACGTCCAGAGACAAGGGGTAATGGGATGAAGCTGGAACACAAACATTTCCATTTAAACATAAGAAAAAACTATTTTACTGTGAGGGTGAGGGAGCCCTGGCACAGGCTGCCCAGGGAGGGTGTGGAGTCTCCTTCTCTGGAGATCAAGACCTGCCTGGACATATTCCTATGCAATCTGATCTAGGTTGACCTGCTTTGGCAGAGGGGGGTGGACTAGATGATCTCTAAAGGTCTCTTCCAACCATACTATTCTATGATGATGCTATGACAGGCAACGAAGCTGGTGAAGAGTCTAGAGAATAAGTCTGATGAGGAGTAGTTGAGGGAGCTGGGGATGTTTAGCCTGGAGAAGAGGAAGAGGGGAGACATTGTTGCTCTCTGCAACTGCCTGAAAGGAGATTGTAGTGCGGTGGGTGTTGATGTCTTCTCCCAAGTAATGAGAGATAGGAGAAGAGGAAATGGCCTCAATGTCATGGGAGGTTTAGACTGGAGATTAGGAAGAACTTTTTCAGTGAGAGGGCTGTTAGACATTGGCACAGGCTGCCCAGGGATGTGGTGGAGTCATCATCCTTGGAGGTATTTAAGAGCCATATAGATGAGGTGCTGAGGGACATCATTTAGTGATGGGCTTGGTAGTGTGAGGTTAGTGGTTGGATTCGACCTTAAAGTTCTTTTCCAACTGAAACGATTCTATCATAATCTAGCACAGTTTATGTATTGCTTCTCATGGTGAGCTAGTTGTGATCCATCAAGTTCTGCACACCGTTATTTTGCTGCTTACTGAAACATGTCTCTCCATAAGCTGTGCACTGGTGCTGCCACCTAGAACCGTTCCCTTGCAATGATGGACTTCCTGCCATACATCCAGCCTTTGTCCCAGCCCTATCAACCCCTAGTTCATTTCCCTAAGTGCAACATTCAACCTTCCCTTAAACACCTCCAGGGACGGTGACTCTAGCTCCTCCCTGTGCAGCCCATTCCAATGCCTGACAACTCTATCAGTAAAAAAATTCCTCCTCATATCCAGCCTGAACCTCGCCTGGTGCAACTTGAGGCCATTTCCTCTTGTTCTATTGCTTGTCAATAGGGAGCACAGATTGACTCCCATCTTCCCTTCAGGTAGTTGTAGAGAGTGATAAGGTCTCCCCTGAGCTTTCTTTTCTCCAGTCTCAACAGCCCCAGATCCCTCAGCCGTTCCTCATATGAGACGTGGTCCAAATCCTTTACTAGTCTGGTAGCCCATCTCTGTATTCTCTCCATCACCTCAGTGTCATTCTTGTAGAGAGAGGCCCAAAACTGGACACAGTATTTGAGGTGTGGCCTCATCAAAGCCAAGTACAGGGGAATGATCACCTCCCTCCTCCTGCTGACAGCACTGTTCCTAATCCAGGCCAGGATGCCATTGGCCTTCTTGGCCACCTGGGCACTCTGTTGGCTCATGTTCAGCTGCTGTCAGTCAGCACTGCCAGGTCCCTCTCTGCCTGGCAGCTTTCCAGCCACTCCTCCCCAAGCCTGTAGCACTGCTGGGGTTGTTGTTGTGGCCCAAGTGCAGGACCCAGAACTTGGCCTGATTGAAACTCATGGCATTGGCCTTGGCCCAGCCACCCAGCCTATCTAGATCTCTCTGTAAAGCTTCCTTACCCTCAAGCAGATTGACACTTCCACACAGCTTGGTGCCCTCTGCAAACTTACTAAGGGTGCACTCTATCCCCTCATCCAGATAATCAGTAAAAATGTTAAACAGGAGTGGCCTCAGCACTGAGCCCTGGACACCACTTGAGGCCAGCCACCAACTCTGCCCAGAGCCTAACAGCTAGGGCTGGCCTACCTGCAGCCCAGGGCACTAGCAGCTCTCCAGCCACACAGGCAGAAAATGAGGGCTGGAAAGCCAGCGTCACTGAAGTCCCCTCTCTGTCCAGACAAGCCCTGGAGGCAGTTTATGCCTCCAAGTTATTAGTTGTCTTCTGGGGGACCTGTTCAAAGGCTTCTGGGCAGAGGCAGAGGCCACGGAGACGGGCTTGGAGGTGTCTCTGAAGACATTGGTGGCATCCATGCCACTAGGGACAACTCCAGGAACACCCCACCAGCAGAATGAGTGCTGTAACAGTGCAGGGTCCTTGCCCTGGCTGGCTGCTGCTGCTTCTGGGTGCTCTCCAGGCCCTAAGCATACATCACTCACGTGACTTCTTCTGTGCCCTATGGCTCTGAAGTGTTTCCACAGCTTCCTCTCAGCTATGTCTCCACAGTGGCTCTTACTCAATATTTTAATGCTTTTATGACTGTATTGTTTATATTATTTTATATGGTACCAGGAAGATGGAAGAGCCATTCTTGTCAATGACATTTTACCACACAGCTGTATAGTAATCCATAACAAATCATCAACAAAAACTGATCTTTTTGCTCATTCAATGCCTTTAGTGTGGCATTAAAATTGGGGTGGTTTATTTTGGTTTGGTGTTGTTTTTTGCAGGCAATGTGAACAATCATTTCACCTTTTCACCAAGTGCTGGCTCCAACATATCTCGACTGATTCTTGCATCGAGGTTTGACTATGAGAGTGGACTTGATACGAACTGGATTTACACACTGCGCGTCTATGTAACAGATGACAATTTACTCTCTGCAAGGGACAGAGCCACACACCCAACTAAAACTGGAACAGTGACCTTAAGCATCAGAGTGATCCCAAACCCAACTACTGTCGTTACCACAACGGTAAGTTAATTGAAAATTATGTCCATTTCTGTATTTTTTTATGGACTAATCTCCATAGGAGTGAAAAAAAAGCGAACAGATGTATGCAAAAGGAAAGCAAAAACCTGCAGTGTGTTCAGTCTTGGGAAGTGCTGAATCCCAAGCGCTGTACAACGCAGTTGCTCACCACCTGCTGACCAACACCCAAGCAGTATTTCCCCCTCCCTGTCAACCTCCACAGTTTATATACTAGGCATGACATCCTATGGTATGGAATAGCCCTTGGGTTAGTGTGGGTCAGCTGTCCTGGACATGTTACCTCCCAGCTCCTTGTGCATTCTCAGCCTCCTTGCTGGCAGGGCAGGGTGAGAAGCAGAAGAGGCCTTAACACTGTGTAAGCCCTGCTCAGCAATAACTAAACCAGTCTTGTGCAGTCAAGCTGTTTTCAGCACAAATCCAAAACAGACCTGTAGCAGCTACTACGAAGAAAATTAACTCTATCCCAGCTGAAATCAGGACACATATGTTTTGTATTTTAGTTTCTAAAACAAAAAGGGCAAGTAGCCAAAGGACCAGGCATGCTGCTATTACCATGCAACTGGAAAGTTAAGGATTTTGGCAGCTTTATTAATAAGGAAAGAGCAGGGGTTAACCTTTGCCTGGAACCTTAAAATTACCTCATGCATGCTGCACTACTTTTTATTGTTATTATTCATAGCTATTCACTCCCCAGCTGTAAGGCCCTTTTGTGTGTTTCTTTAGCAGTGGGACACATTAATCTGTGGCTACTGAAGTTGAAATAGGCAACAACAGCAAAGAGATATCCTCATCCCTTGGAAAGGGCTTTTTTTCCATCCCTGAGGACACTGTCATCTAAAACTTCCAGTTGCCTGTCACGAACTGAAGCAGTTGTGCACGGTCTCAGCATGTCACTGAGGTTTCAGACAGCAAATGCAGAGGGTTTGGATGAGTCTTTCCTGAGCTCCTTGCACACATAATAGTCCATAGATGAGCTGAGGAAGCCTGCATAGCTTTTGGCAGCTAGGGCGGGATCTGGCCTTGTAGAGTTTATGGAGCTATGGGCCTGTGTCCCAGCAATACAGCCTACTCCTCCATGCAGCCATCCCAGGCAAGCTCTGGTTCACCAGGTTCATTTTGGAGCTGGTTCCATCAAACTGGCACAGCGCGTGAGGAGAGCTTTCTTTTGTCCTGCCTGCAGAAGTAGCACAGCTTGAGGGTGCTGACCACTCTGTCCCCATCCTTGTGCCAGCTGCCACCTTCATCCCTTGCTGCACCAGTTCTCTGTCAACCAGAGTCCATCCATTTTCTGTGTGCCTGCAGATGGCGTTACCTTTTTTCTCTCATGTGCAGGAATGAAAATAGGAGGTATGCTGGTGAAGAGGTAAAAGAGTGGTTCACCGTAAATTGGTCTGGATCTCCTAGGGGCTACCGGTAATTGAGCCAAGGCCAGAGGATCCTGCAATCAGCATGTGCAAGTCTGGATACTTCGTCATGAAAATGTTTAAATCCAGACTTGCAGGCTGTTGAATAGCCCTGTTATTATCTAGTGCTCTGTTAGGAAGGAATAAATGGTTTTCTCACAGCCTTCTCCTCCCTCTACTTGATGTGGAAAGGAAAAGTTAAGCTGAATGAAGAAACTTATTCTGCATTTCTTTCCCATGCCTTACCACAAATACAAACAGCCCAGACCACATACCACAGTGTTAAATCTGCCTCCCTAGAGGTATCAGCTTTCCACTTTCAGTCTATTTTCCAGAAGAGCACTTCCATTACAACAACTTCTCCCATCACTACTCCTTACATATGTTCAGTGCAACAACTTGATGAATAAGTTTCTGTAAGGCTGTTAATGTAGAAAAGAAGCCCTGCCACAAAAAGCTCACTTGAGACTTCAGTCCCAGAGAGGATGGAGTGGTGCTGGTGATCTTGAGATTATCTGAGAGTTTCTCTAAGGGTTGGATGTACCTTTTTTATAAGGCAAAATAGGTTATTGTAAAGGTATTCTTAAATAAGAAAGAAAGAGATACCCTACTAAATTTCATACACAATGGGGTTATAAATATCTTACAGAAAATGAAATAAAAACTTCTGTAGAGGATCAAAACTAATAGCACCACACTAGGTAATGGCCCAGGTAGAGCAAATGAGTAATTTCTGATCCATGTGATGACAGTTTCATGATGGGACCTTAATGAATGAGTTGCTAGCAACAAGTGGTGTGCCAGCTCAGGGACGTTGTCTCCTGGCACTAGGGAAGATGTGGGAGATTGCAGCTGCTCAGGAAGTGTAGTTTTCCCTTTTGGAGCAAGTCACAGGGGAAAAAAAGGAGTTTAATTTCTTTTTATACAATAACCCAATTCCTTGGGGTTCAACTCCACTTAGGAAGTAGGCAGAATGATCACTGCAGTGAAGATGACCTACTTCCAGTTTTGCCTTAGGTAGCAAGAAACCATTGTCTTGGTAATGGCATTATTCCTGAACTTGCTCACCCTCCAACAGTGCACTCGCAGCTTTACAGGCAACCTGAGGCTTTTAAACTCCACCATGACATACTGATTTTCATATAAGACATTTGAAACATGATCTGGAACCTCCTTTTCCATCATCGGTGGGCTCCATTTCACCTGCCTTTGATTCCCTAAGGAGCTTAGTGGTCCATCTCAGTCATGGGGGCTGCATTGTCAGTCAGCAGGCAGGTAACATGGGATGAATCACTGCCTCCAGCAGACACTATCTCCTGCAGGGTCTCAGGGCAAGCTTGGGCCAGGTGCTTCAGTGCAGAAGTTCAACCAGATGAAAGGTGTGGTTGGTGTCAGTAACCTCACAAGCACACAGCCTTGAGGAACTTTTCCTATCTTCTTTTGAAAGCCTGGCTTCACTGTTGTGACAGAAAAGGAAAACCTCTACTCTGCATCGGCATGGTACGTGCCGTTCGTCATCACGGTGGGCGGTTTGCTGCTCCTGGGACTGCTGGGCTACCTGGGGCTCCTGCTGGCCACCTGGCTCCGCACCCGCTGCCCTCCAGCACGCAGAGCTGACGGCACAGCACGGTGAGTCCTCCCACAGCCCCAGGGCACTCGCAGCACCTGGCAGGGGCACAGAAAACTCAGGCTCTGCAGCTGCAGTGAAACCTACTCTGGGAGTATTGTCCAGCCCTGAACTGGAGTATACGCTGTTGTAGTGGGATTTGGTGCTAGTGATATGAAGTCAAGGAAAGATGTCCCTGGCATTTTTTTCCATCGATTTACTGACATTACCATTAGCTGAAGATAACAGTGGAACTGACAATTATGACTGCTAAAGGCAGCTATGCTCGTGACGCACTGTCAGCTTGTGCCTGATTGTGCTGACCAAAAATACAAGTGGTTTTGGTTTGCATTTGGCTCTTACTCCAAGGGAGCTCTCATCTAGTTAATTACTGGATGCATTCTCCACCTTCTCAGCTATGGATCCCAGAGTCCTTTCCAAATCTTGGTGCTCAAGCCAAATTATTTGTTCTGGCCAAACTTCTGCAGATTTCCTGGAGTTTTACACAAATCTGTCACAAGGCCCATAAAGCTTTGCAGTACCTCTGAGTGCTCGTGCTTGGCAAAAGCCAGAGAAGCACCTGGGACCAGCTCTGGTTCATTGTGGGAAGTAGTAGAATCCCTGCTGGCTGGCTTCTCAGCAGGCTGGAGACACACTGCCTCTAAATTGACTTTTCTCTTCACAAAACAAAGAGAAGCAGAATGTGGACATAATTTACAAACTCTAGTAATTGCAAAGAAGTAATATATGACTGATTACAATACAACTGGTGTGTGCAAGGAATTTAGCCATTTGTGATAAAAAAATGACAAAGGAATCTAGCAACTTTTAGCTTGGCTATTGTTATTTATTAATAGGGCAAGTTAGTCACTGCAAGTCAGACTCTCCTATTAAAAACAATTTCTATCTTTTCAAAAACATTTACAACTTTTCAAATATTTTAAAAAGTATTATTTAAGCCCATCACACTAAAGAAATTGACCTTCCTCCAAGGATGAGACAAGATGACAATATTTGAAGAAGTATTTTTCCAGACTCTACAAATCCATCATGCTATCATCAATAAGAATTTTTTTTATACCTTCCCTTCTTGGAGAGGTGTTAGAGGAATGCTCAGGGTTGTTCTCCTGATTGAGAGCAGCATTAAATGATGCAGGCCTTCAGCAAAAGCAAAACCAGAAGCCAAACAATCCAAGCAAGTCCCAGAACTCAAGGAAACACATTCTTTTTGCCAAATGAAAAAGAACAAAGCATGATCTTTTTATGTAGGCAAAAGTATGACATTTGTTAACTATACCCTTTATCTTTTTTCTGTTACAGGATAAAAGTCCCAGGTATGTACCTCTGCTCTATATTTTAATAAGATCTTGTGTAAAATTCAGTATAAATTTTTTAATTCAATTTCTAGAAAAATAAATTTGACCTAGTACAAGGGTACCCTGTCTGATTGTGGGCAGCCTGCCTAAGGGATTTAATGGCCCTTTTGGTATTCAAACCTATTAACTACTAGGTAAAAAACAAATTCTGAGTAGCCTGGTATTCTGGCATGAATGCTAAAGAATTACTGAGTGTTTCACATGCAATTCATTTGCTATCTGTTAAAAAGAATCCCATCTCTCTATAGCATCTTCAAGAGTCCTCTCCAAATTCCTTGTTCTTTGATCCCTTAATTTGCACCTTTGACACCATTACCATCATGTAACTGAAAACTGATTTTAAAGCATTGGTGCTTTCACAGGCATTTGTATAGCTTAAGAGAGGTGTATGTTGCATATTTAAAAAGTGAATTTTTAACCAGTCTTGTTCTTTCTAGTCAATTATCTTTCTGCTAGCAAGCATGGCTCCTATGGGCTCAGTAAGTCCTGCTTTTGTAACTCCTCCTCCTCAATCAGTATCACCCAGCTTGAAAAAAACCACATGACTAACAAAACACAACAAAATTAGCTGTTCTCTTGGTCGCCCAATTCGAGACATTTCAGCATTGGCTGGTTTCCTAAAGACGGATGCTTGGTACTTTCTGAAAAACTGATTCCCAAATGCTGCACAGCAGAGGCCAGATGGAACAAGTTTCCCAACAGGGCTCAGGTGAGGCTTATCTGCAAGACTTCAGAGTATTGAATGCCCAGTTGTAAAGCCCGTTGGTGGCCATGCATACAGTTCACCAAAGAAAGGCCATTAAAGAAATTGGCAAGGAGTGAGCAAGAAGAAATCAGAGCAACTAGCTGGGTATCATCCACAAATCTGTGCTGTCGAGATGCCTGTGGCACTGCTGCTGTTTTTGTTTGCATGTGGGATGAGTTAATAGTGTGGTAAATTCACACATAACCAAACTGTTCTTCAGTCTAAATTTTGACTTGACTGGATCTGCAGTGCTTCCCTGTTTTGCCTCCAAGTGCATGTTTGAGTGCACAGGCTTTGCAGATACAAATGTTCATGGGATAAAAGTAATCTACATTTGTAGTTCTAATATCCCCAAAGGTGAATTTCTCTATCTGTTCATATTCTTTAGGAAGGGAAATTTGTCATTTACTCATTACCGAAGGAATGGGACTTTTCAAGGCTGAACTTCTGGTTAGTCATTGGCAATTGTGGATTCTCACTCCAAAATACTATGAAGGAGTTCACTTTTCAAATAGCATGAAGGATCAGCCTTTGAAAAGAAATAGGGCTCATTTGAAGTGTCTCAGAAGTTGAGTACCAAGACTGTCTATTTGTTTGAGGAAATCTTGGCTTTAGGGTCTATAGTTACTGTCAGAAAAATCTCTTCACAATGTACATTTTCTGTCCTGTAGAAAAGAAGAAACCTAAGAAAGAAGTGGTTGTGGTAAGTACTGCTGGCCCCAAAACAAAGCCTCTTTGCCCGGTCCCATCATACAAAGGGATCATAGGACCATTTGTAGGAAAGGTGCCTGTTTTCCAAAGAGAACATAAAAATGGTGAGGAAAAAAGGATTGTCCTTAAACGCAAAACATTTCAATATCCCAGCTGGCTTCTGTATTTGGAGGCAACACTGGATGTGAGTGGTGCTCGCCCACACTGCAGCTCCTTCCTTTTCCATAGCTATCATAGCATAAAGCCTGCAAGCCACTTTTATTAGTGTTCTCTCCCTCTGCAAGTTCTTCAGAGGAGGGATTCCCAAGCCTCCTCTGGGTGGAGAAGACCCTCTTGTGGTTACACACGTAGATGCATTCAACATGTCAGACCTTCTTGATCCTCCCCTGAATAATCTATGCCACAAATGGTAACACCTGATACCACAAATGGCTTTTTGTTACCAGTATTGATTAAACCCACCCTAAAGGAATGCAACATGCAGGCTATACAAATCCACTTCCATCCATGTAGGTCACCATGTCCAAGTCACTGCTCCTTCTTCTTAACTAATTCACAGGATTCAATTCACATTTTGTCTCTCTTCATAGACAATGACAAAACTAAACACCGTCTTTGATGGAGAAGCCAGAGACCCAGGTAATAAAACCCAATTAACAGTGGATATGACTATTTGGCTGGAAACAAACTGGATTAATTGATTTAAATAGGATTCGACATTTGCTTTTCATATTTTGAGTTTGCTGTTTCCAAGGAGAATGGGAGCTATATTTCAGAGACAGCAAAAATCAAGACAGTGCCCTAGTAACATTTTTAATGGTAGAATACACTTATGGCCTTTGAAAGCACACATCTAATGGTCAGATTGTTCACTGTTCCCGTGCCAAACCTAAATGTGTGGTTCTGGTATGGGGAGGTGGGAGGAGGGGAAGGATTTGCTGCAAGCTTCTTGCTCTGGTGCTGGCATGGCCACATGATTTCACACTTCTCATGCCTGGGAAGTGGCCAGCGGATTAATGTAGCCACAGCTGTGCTGACTTTGTCTGTTAAACCTCTCCCTGGATGCAGGGTGGGTGGGTGAGTTACACAAACCTGCTCCCTTGCAGCAGCAGTGCCTTCCTGCTCCTTATCTAAGGCTTGAGCAGCACTTGCTGGGGCGGAAAGGGAAAACCATTTGCTTTTAGTTACAGTTGTGGTAGCATCAGCTACTGAATGTGTCACCAGGCTCCAGCTATGCTCACTCTGAGCATATCTGATTAACCAGGTGGGAAAAGTGAAATTAAGGCAAAAGCCAGGAAAACCAGGATGACCCAGGAGGTGCAGTGTTTCTTCCCTTCCTCAAACAACAGTCACTGTGCTCTGCAGCAGGGTTCATTACAGAAAAATGTGGGGGTTTTCCTAAGGATGGATCCACCTTGCCTGAACCCCCTGAACCCCAGCCCCTGCCCAAGGCCCACACACTGATGCCTGGCCTGGCATTAGGGTGCCCAGCACTGTGTCTAATGGCTGAGGGCCCCAGCATGGTGAGGGGGAGTGGGGTGGCTGGTAAAGTGTGGCAGTCCATCAAATGAAGTTCTCAACAAATAGATCCAAAAATAGCTCTGAAACAATAGGTCTAAAAATTATCAAGAAAAAAGGCAGGCATGTTTCAGAGCTTGGATTCATCTGGCCAAATTTCCATCCAAGTGCCCGTTCCTCATGTTTCTTATTAGCTGGCTCAGAGCTGTTGGATGCTGTGAGCTAATGGGAAACACTAGGCATAGGGACTTCAGCAGAATTTGGGCAAACAAATAGGACCCTACTGTGCAATTAAACCCATCCACAAGGCTGCTCAAGGCCAGCTTGGTCCAGGTCCAAGCCCACCTGCTATTTATAAAGAGATCTGGAGGGATGGCCTCTAAGATCCCTGCTTTTTCCCTATGTAACTGCATTTGTAATGAATTGAACATGGATTTTCTTAAGCTGCTGCAAGAACTACTCCTTGGTGTTTCTGTAAGACAGCTGCTGGGTCATTTCCTCAGCAAATCTGACCACACCAGACTTAGAGATATCTGAGCCCATCCAACCTGCTCTCCAGAGCCATAGTGTTTGTGTCATGGCTGACATCTTTGTGGTGTCTGCAGAGAAATGTGTGCTCCCCACTCCTCCTCTCTCCCCTTCATTTCTCATCCCAAACCCTGGAGGATCAAGTGTTGGTGGTTTGGAAATGAGATTTAATAATTCCCAGGACATCATCTGTTGGATGTGATTACAAGGGATGGTCAGGAACTACTTGTTGATCTGGGCTGCTTTAACATGCCTGCCTTATAAGCAGTGAAAAAAATAACATGTAAAAAGATCCAGTTTCACCTTTAATTGCTCAAATTGTGTTAATGTGTCAGAAATCATTAATTCTGATACAAACTGTAACATGTAATAACACGTAACTGCTGTTTCTTTCCAGGCATTAATGGTTTTTTGTTTGGCTCCTATAAATAATGTTTAATTAACAGTTGTCACTGTAGCTCCTGATTCTGTCTGTTTAGCAAGAGACAGTGATTTAGACTGTGAGGAATCCACACTGGATGCACTTGGCAATTTTTTCACCTGTCTCTGTGTAGTAAGTGAACTGAAGGAGAAGATATTTCCTTTTAATGTACAAGTAGAAACTATTAATAAATTCTGAAAAGGGCCAAAAACCTTTCTAACAAGGAAATGTGTGCTAAACAACCCAAATATAACAGTATTTCATATATATATATGAGGGAAGCATTTACTTTCACAAACAGAAAATAGTCAGTATTTCACTCCATTAATAACAATGTGGACAGCAAGCTGGAGGAAAGCATCCTGTGCAAATAGAGAAGCAATGCATGCAGTCAAAACTTGTTGGAGATCCCAGACCTCCACATCTTGGGTGAACCTTGACAACCTGATGTGGTCTGGAAGATGTATGTAGCATATTGTGCTCCTAGTAGGTTTTGCTACCTCAAGTAGGCAACTCTACTTGAAAAAATAGGCATATATATACATTGGCCTTGCTCAGTGTGGCCAAAGGCAAAAGTCTGGGGAGAGTTAGTCCTAACAACTGAGGACTATGAATGTGTCACACTGCCCATGTTAAACCATGGTACCTGTAACTTGGATAGAGATATAGAATGATAAGAAAGTCCTTTTTTTGGTGGGGGAAGAGACATGTTTTGAATATTCCTATTCCCTTAACTGGACAGCCAGTTTTTATACTCATGGAGTAGCATCTCCCCTGAGAGGCTCCTCTGACACCCAGGTCCCCACACTTGCTTGCAGAAACGAGGCTTTCACTCTTGGGGCTATCTCCTTTACAGAGCTGATTTTCCAAGAGCTTCATGTTTCTCTTTTCAACCCCACACCGAGGAGAGCTGTCATGTTTTAATCTGCTAAAGCAGGAATGATTTTAATCAGCTGTTTTTTTCTCCCTTGCAAGTTACTGGTAAAATGTATGAATTCAATACACAGTCGGGGGCCCGGAGGTGGAAGAAGAGCAATGAGCTCCTTCAGCCTGTGCCAGCCAAGCAGGGAACAGCTAGTACCTCAGACTATAGTGGCCAAGGGATGGACAGAGCAGAAGCACCAAGCAAAAAAGAGTCTTCAGAGAAGAGAAAAGAGAAGACTATGGAGACGCAGCTAGCTGCCAAGCCCTCAGCAGGGCAATCAGAACAACCAGGACATTCTAAGATTACAAAAGCAGAAGATGGAGTCTGAGGACAGGGGGCTATCCTCAATAGTCTCCCAAGACCTCCTCTCCCAAAATGAACACTGTGTTGCCCTTAAGCCAGCCTTAAAGCATGAGACTCCAAGGTACTTCCCAAATGACCTCCTCTCTGAACAGCCAAAGAATCAGATGTGATTTTCTCCCTCTATATCTCAGCTGCAAAACATGAGGTAGCCATTGCTGCATAAACTGAACTCAAAGGCAGGATGAGGACGTACCTTTGGCGGGTACAGGTAAGAATGGGAGAGAAGGGGAGGACATGGAAGGGGAAGAAGATGAAATGAAAGCAGAGTCATGGACAGAAGCATCTGCTTCTCATTGCCCCTGGAAGTTTGCTCCAGGAAGAGCTCTGCAAGGCCTAGAGTGACACAGCCACATCCTCTGGCTGCCTTTTGGAAGGGTAGTATACACTGACATGCTTTCTCACCAGTGAATGGGGTCTCCTGTCCCTGCTGAGCAGTAGAATGGGTGAAAAGCACATCAGGGCTTAAAAGTTCGCTGGTAAAAGCTAAAAAGATTTTATTTTCCTTCAGTATTTTATTTCAGCCCTTCCTCACCTTCCCATCCTGCTGCAGAAAAGACCATGGCTTGAAAACAGTCTTGGAGGGGAGAAAACCTACAGCTTGTGATGCTATCTCAGGCTGTCATGTCAACACTTTCAGCCTATTTATCTTTTGTAACACTAGCAGCATTCAGTATCTTCACCTTTGGTATTTCCTCTGGCGTATTTAATGTTTTACAGAATCAAGTGGCACACACTCAAAAGAACAATGACAGTAAACACATGGGGTGAAATAATCTTTTCCAAGTGTGGGCATGTATAATGTAAGTGCTGTCTAAGAACCTGATATAAAACAAGCAAAGTCTACAAGATTTCAGAAAATTAATCTGGAGAAAATTAGTTATAAATGATGACTTAACATTTCATGTCTTGGCTTCTTTTCTTTTCTTCCCTGATTACAAAAAGTTTTTTATCACCATGGGATTGGGTTTTTTCAGGTGGCCAAAGCAAATGGTTTAAGTTGAGCAGGCACAGTCAATGAAAATTTTATGCAGATGGTTTTCCAATGATATAGTAACTGATAGCATGTTGCATCTCTGATCTTTCTATCCCTCTGACATCAAAGTACACACAAGCATGCCTGGCAGCTATGACTGTTAAATCTTCATTACCTGAAGAAGTTAATTGCATTGTTTTCATAACAAGAAGACCCACAGGCTTTTTACTTTTTTTCCCTGGGCATTTCTGTGGGGCAGTCACTCTGCTTCTTCTCATTCTACCTTTGTGATCAAGAGATAATTACCTTTTTTTTAGTTGGAGTGTCCCGGGTTTGGCTGAGATAAAGTTAATTTTCTTCAGAGTAGCAAAAATCATAGAATCATAGAATGGTAGGGGTGGAAGGGACCTTTAGAGATCATCTAGGGATTTGTGCTGGAAGGAGTGTTGATAACACATAGATAATTTCATTATTGCTGAGCAGTGCTCACACAAAATCAAAGTCTTTTCTGCTCCTCACCCCACCCCACCAACAAGGAGGCTGGGGGATGCACAAGGAGTTGGGGGGGGTCACAGACAGGACAGTTGACCCCAACTAACCCAAGGGATATCCCACATCACAGGACATCATGCTCAGCATGTAAAGCTGGGGGAAGAAGAGGACATTCAGAGTGATGGCATTTCTCTTCCCAAGTAACTGTGATGCATTCTGGATCCTGGCTTTCCTGGGGATGGCTGAACACCTGCCTGCCCATGGGAAGTGGGGAATCGATTTCCTGGTTTGCTTTGTGTGTGCACATGCAGCTTTTGTTTTGCCTATTAAACTGTCTATCACAACCCAAAAGTGGGTTTTCTCACTTCCAATTCTGTCCCACATCTCACCAGGGGAGAGTGAGCAGCTAAGTGGTACTTAGTTGCCAGCTGAGGTCAAACCATGACAGGGAAGCAGAGACAGGTTTTAGTTTCAGACAGGAGACCTGCAAAGAAATGGCTGAAAACTCATCTTTCCTTACTGCTGTTCCTGCTGCTGAACTGCACAAACTTCTTTCCTTCCTTCTCAGGAACTAAAACCCCACCAGCAGCATAACATGGTATCACAGCATGCTCTGAACATCCATGTGTGCAAACACATGGTCATGGTCAATGCTGCTAGTGCCATAATATCCTACAGCTGTCTGAGAAGCAACTACCCTCATAGTAATGCTCACTTCTGAACAACTGACAACCATACAGAGAGGCACCATGGATCTAGGAGCTGCCAGATCTAAGTTGTAACACTGCCCAGGATGCCTCTGTCCTGGTGAGCTGAGTTTAGCTGGAGTACTCAGCCTTTTGCAGGCAGGTACAGACAAGATAAGGCATCCTCATGTAACTTGCTGCATGGGGAAACGAGTGTGCTGACCATAAAGCATAGCTATGCCCTTCCTTACTCACACTGTTTCTTCAATATGTGAAATGCTGACCTCCAGCTCCAACTAATTCTTCATCCTGATCTTGACTGTAAGGCCTTCTTTTGGTCATGCATAAAACTACTTTTCTACAAAATCAAGGAAAAACGAGGCTTTATTGGATCATCAGCTTTATGTGAAAGCAGCACAATTTTCCTATTAGCTGACCCTGCTACTATTGACTTTCCTGTGAGGAAATCAAGAATGAGTTCAGGTCTCATTGAGACAAAGCACAACCATTCATTTCTTTGGCCTGTCTTTCATAGAGCAAAAGCAGAAAAAACAGAATTGACTGACCTAGATGTACACATATTGCATATTGTAGAGAACAATGTATGAAAACAGACTATGAATAAACGTAAAAGAAAAATATATTGTTTCATAAAATACAGAATATAGTACTTACACTGTGTAGTACAGCTTTAAATGTTAGAAACCTCATCTAATCGCTAAACCAGCTTTTGTGCTCTTTTCATTCAGAAACATCTTTGAGAACACAGATCTAGTGTGGAAAACTGCCACCAGATGGACTGAGAGCAAGGATTAAGTGCAGGGTCTAGATAATGAAAGCATTTAATAATTGGAACTGCTAGCTAAGACTGTGAGGCCTTTCCATCATTTGAAGAGTTCAGAAGTCAGGAATGGTTGCCTCATGCTGTAGAGGGTCAGACGAGATGATGGGAACAGCCCCTCCAGTCTTCAAGAGCTCCATTAGTCTCTACAGACAGTTAAAAGGTGTGAACTTTGGTGCTATTTATTTTAGAGTGATGACACCGATAAGCTGAGACTAGAAGAAGAAGAAAGGTGCCTGGTGGTTCAAGTGGAATAGCTAGGGGCAACAGCTCCTGACCTCTAGCTGCCTCTTAAACGTTAGGCATTAATTTTATCCAAAGTCTACAGAAAGCAGCATGAGTTCTGCCACAGCTTTTTATTGCTACATCTTCACACATCACTGAAGTGCTTTGAGACCTTTGGGTTAACATTGCTTTGAAAGTTTCAAGAGTGATTACAAAAGAGCACAGGTCACCTTTCCTGACAGGGTCTTGTTCCCCTAGTAGTATATGTATGATCATATTACTGGATTTTGGTGCTTTTCTGCAAAACTAATGTACTTCTAAAGCACAAAAGCTCTATTCTCATGTTGATATTACAAACAACACACTATCCAGCAGAAGCCTCAGCTTCTGGCCGTGTTACTTCATTTATATCGAGGAATGTGAAAGTGCTGATACTGCATTTGCTCAGTCTCCAAGAGATCTACACTTGAGAAGTTTTGGGTGTAGAGATGGAAAACGTCTGCCTGCAAGGCTGCCACTTTGTGATTGCTCACTAGGAGCAGGACACAGGGCTTGGGCCTCCTCAGAAAAGGGGGGTCAGGCAAGAGGAACAATCCTTCTTGTCCTGAGCAGAAAATCTAGCTGCTAGGTTATTTTATGAGACCCAGATTGCTACACCATAATGGAAGCAACATTTTAACAGTAAGCAGCCACAACTGCACGTTGCACATGGCCCAGCTGATCATCTGAGATCCCTGACCACAACAGGCCCTTTTGCAATGCTCCAGCTGAAAGGCTGAACACAGGCTCAATGCCTGCTGGGCTTCACCCACACAAGCCTTGTCTGAGCTACTTGCTGTAAGCTCCTGTTGTGGTCACTGGGGAAAAAGAGACACTTCGGAGGTGACTTATTGCAAAGAAGAGATCCTTCTAGAATAGATCTGATGAACTGTACCCTAAAAGCTGATCTTTCTGGCTGACTACATCAGATTTTGTGCCTATGCACCACATAGGAAAAGGCAGATGGGCTGAAGCTCAGCTCAGGTTGTTATGGTGGGGGCAGGTCTGTCCCACAGCATCAGTGCCTGAGGAAGCTGAAAATCAGTGAGAAGCTGAGCACAGAGCTCATCCTGGCTCTGCTGCTGCCTGAGCAGGTTCCAGGAGGAGACAGAGCATCACTCATGCTTTGTTAGTGCTCTGAGGTCTGCAGGCTGCTTTCTGGGACATAGCTTTGAGGTCATTCTGCATTTGGAAGCATGTTATGAGATATTACTGTGTTTTAACTCTAGCTGGCAACTAAGCACTACACAGTTGCTTGCTCTCTCCTGCCCCTGTGGGATGGGGGAGAAAATGGGAAGAGTAAAAGTGAGAAAATCCACTTTTGGATTGAGATAAAGGCAATTTAATAGGGAAAGCAAAAGCCACGCACAGTGCAAACAAGGGAATTGATTCCTCACTTCCCATGGGCAGGCAGATGTTCAGCCATCCCCAGGAAAGCTGGGATCCAGCATGCATCACAGTTACTTGGGAAGAGAAATGCCATCACTCTGAATGTCCTCTCCTTCCCCCAGCTTTATACCGTGAGCATGACTACAGTGTGGGATATCCCTTGGGTTAGTTGGGGTCAGCTGTCCCAGTTGTGCCCCTCCCAGCTTCTTGTGCACTCCCAGCCTCCTCCCCGCTGGGGTGGGGTGAGGAGCAGAAAATGCCTTGACTCTGTGCACGCACTGCTCAGCAACAACTAAAACATCCCTGAGTTATCAACACTATTTTCAGCATAAATCCAAAACATAGCCACACACTACCTACTCTGAAGAAAATTGACTCTATCCCAGACAAATCCAGCACATATATACTTTAAAGTAAAAAAAACACTGGCCTGGCCAGGAGATTGAAGATAAATACAAGCTTCAGCAAGTTCCTGCAGCAAGCTCCATGTTATTGAATGAAAGACACATTTGAAAATAAAACAGATTAATAGATCTTACTCTTAATGCTATTGAAGGATAACACCATTCTGCAGTTCCCTGCTACCAGACTCCAGCTGCCCCTGGGATTTGATTTTGAGGCAAGGTCCTTGCTTAACTTCAGGGCTTGGAAAAAGCAACTGGTGAATGGCAGAGGCGAGGCAAGGCTTGGTGTCTGGTTTTCAACTCTTTCGCACAGACACTAGCTGAGGCCACACAGACAGGAGCAGCAGTGCTGTGTTTGCACAGGACCTGCCCGGATGAGCCCCACGGGGCCCAGCACAGCCTGCATATGCGGGTGCCTGCCCTGGGCTCACTCACTGTGCTGGACAGACAGCTCTTTCCAGAGGGGCTGAGCACATCCCGCTGCCAGGACACCTCAGAGAGGGCTTTTGGGCTGGTGCCTGTCCCTGTAGGCAGCAAGGCAGAGCTGGCAGGCCCACAAGCTGCCAGAGCCGCATGCCTGGCAGAGCTCCGGGCATGGCACCCGGGAAGGGCCGGGCAGGCTGCCAGGACAGCACGTGCATGCCTGGCCACACGGGCCCTGGGGAAAGGAGCAGCGTCAGCCTCTGCTGGCCTGATCCCAGCTTGCTCCTGCCATCTCTGTAATTACTAAGGGCAAGAGCAAAGGAAGGGCCTCTGCCGTCCGGCCGGTGCCCGGTCAGCGGAAGGCTCCCGCCGGCTCCTCTGGCACTGCTGGCAGAGGGGCCCAGGCGCTGCGCTGTATTTTAGGCTGGGGACCCGAGGCAGGGGCTGCCCTGCGGAATCGCGACCGCGGCGTGCTGGGCAGCCCGGCCTGAGCCCCGCGCCCGCCGCGTAGCCGCTGCGGCACCGCGCCGGTCCCAGCCTCCCGAACGCCAGGCCCGCGGTTCCCCTCAGCGCAGCAGCACTGACGCCCAGTGGCGGCAGCCGGGCCCCGGCACGGGCCTGTGCTCCCCGGTGTGCCACCGGCAGTCTTTCCGAACCCGCCGGCGAGGAGCGGCCGCGGGGCCGGGCTGGGCAGCTCACCGGGAAAGGGGGCAAAGGCAGACAACACAAATACATTCGAGGAAAAGCGCCCGGTCGTGAGACACCAAGATGTCCCGTTACAGGATTCATTTCTTTGCAGAGTGGGCTGGGTCACTTCTGCAATCCAATGCCCTCCTTGCTGTTGAGCTTTTTCCCTTCGCCGCACCGAGTTGAACCCTTCCACACCGCTTAAGCCACAGGATGGCTGCTCCTGTACTTCATCCACTACCTGTTTATATTCGTGCAGCCTGGGTGCAGCTAGAAGCCAGTGAAGGATGCTCCATCATTTCTCTGCACAGTCAGGGACAGCAAAGCGTTAAGGAATGGGGTCCAATCCATTTTCACGCTGAATTTCTTGAATGCTTTACACTGCATTATCCAACCTGACCATGTCTTCCCACTTCATGCAACAGTGTTACTATACTGCTATCTACAGAGGAGACTGAGCTTTCCCCAGTGACTGCCAGCAACCAGAGCTAACTATCTAATTGACTTGCTCTGGAACAGCCTTACAGACGTAAGACCATGCAACTGTTGGCAAAAGCATCTACAAGATTAGATGCCTCAAAATTTCAGAAAAAAACCCCAGTTCAGCAGTTTGGAAAATTGACAATGTTCAAACAGATCAAAACAGACACCAGCTTATGCCAGTGACCTTCTGCCAGAAACTGTTTCCTATTTCTGACACCGAGAGCAATATTTAGTTATTAGCAAAGATTGGAAAGCAAGGACTAAAATCCAGATATGCAATCTCACCTATTCAGCTTCTGCCCAGATCTGAAAGTGTCTGAAGAAGTTGGAGACCTTGATCTGCCCATCATTATTCCCAAAACTTTCCTGGGTGCCTAAGCATCCACATCTGAGCCTGCCCAGAGAGACCAAAGACCTGGCAATATCTAACAAGGACACATCAAGCTCAGTGAAGAATTTCCCCAACTACTTTGTCTGATGCCAGGAAGTGTGCTCAGGTCCAACCCACCTCAATGGCTCTAGGGGGATGAGCAGGAAGGGAGGAAACGAGCAGAGCATTGGTGTAATGCTCCCTAGCTGTGTTCACAGAGTGGATAGCGTCAGTGGGACAGCTGACAACTAAGCAACTTCAGCATACCTCCAAACTAGCTGGTGCATAGGACCAGAACAGTTGCAATTGATACCTTATATTCTTTTACCCCTTCTTCCCGTTGTTGTCATGCTTGGCACAAGGGAGCCAGTTTAGATGACCAATGAAGAACTAAAGTGACAGACATTTCAGGCCAATATTTCAGTGCTGTTCTGACAGGTGAGCCAGGACAAAGGTGGATGCTCCCAGGGATTTCCTCATGCACAGACAAGGCTAAATCAATAGTGTGTTCTTACATGCTGCTGAAAACATTGTGCCCCATCACTGAACCAGAAGCTCTTCCCGCTGAGTTAAAAGAGCATGAACTTACCTGCTTAATAAAATAAAGCATCAACCAGCCTCAGGGTGCCTCCAGCCAGAACTCATCTGTAATCACTCTGGTAGCTCTTCTTGCATGAAAGATTTGCTGTCCTTTTGACTTTGCTAGCTGTAGGTCATGACATGTGGTTGCAACTGGATGGTACCTCAAGGGATTAATCCTGAAGGGACAGATCCTTCACAGTCCTGCACATTTTGAAGCACCAGCACTGATGCACAGCAGGTAAAACTCTGTCACTCCACATTGAAGGCCTATAAATCCAAATAAGTACCTGCACATAGGAGAACACATTCACATCCTTTTGAAGAAGAAAGTACAGATCTTGCAAGGTTGAAAGCTCTGAAGTGCCCACGTGGCACATGCCAAAACAGCCAATCAGAAAAGCTCAACATAAATTATTTCCTTGATGAAGAGCTCTCAGGGCCTCGGGACAAGTTGGAAATACGGGCCCTTTAGCTTTTTTGATTTAGCAATGCATTTCTCAAATTCATTTCTTGGTCTAGCGTCATCCTCAAGATGCTCTTCATGGAGCTGAGTGCAAACCTCACAGCCTCCTGTGCCTGCCAGTCCTTTCTCATTATTTTTGATACACAGTCTCTGTGGAAACTAAAGCTAAAAATAATCACCCTCATCTCCACTGGCACATGAGGTTTTATTCTCTAACCATAACTGTTTAGTCTACCTGCATTTGTGATCTTCTGGAAAGAGGCCCTACAAGTACCATGCCCACTTCTGCATGAATCCTCACCAGGGGCACTTCTGGTGCTGTGCCTGGGGTCATTGCTGCTATGCTGTCATGAAGATGCCTTGTATGCCACAAGCCCTACTGGGAACCTTTGATAACCCTCAGTTCAGCTCTGAGCTTTTATATCTTGAAGATTTGTATCTCTTTTTCTGCTTTGGACCCATTATTAGCACGAGTCCTTTTCTGCTTTTGATGAGGAATCTCATTGCTGGATACCAAGCTTTATGTCACTGCAGGCAGTAACCTCAACAACCTGTTAATGCCACATGTTAATGATACTGGCTGATACAGCTGAAGATCAGGGCAATGTAAAAGAATCAACAAAAAAAGCCCCCTAAACCCAAGATGTTCCAGGCTACAGGCACCTCTCCATGGAAGAAGGGATGCTTCATTTCAGCCCCTAGGACAAGAGGTGATACAGAATGAGTGTTGTCTCATTATGAAGCGAAACTTGAGGATATGATTCCTGTATCTCCATGACTCTTCTGGGAAGCAGTTAAAACATTTTATGCCAATAGAGTAAAAGAAGAAAATAACTGTTTTGATCTGAAAATTGTGTTTTAAACCAAAGTGCTAAGAAACTTAAAACGCAGTTCAGTCTCATGGTGCAAAAAAAGTAATAATAATACTGTATTTTCAACTCAGAAAAAAGGGAAAGAAAAGCTGCAGAAGCAGAAAATGGCAGAATCCTGTAGAAGGATTAACAGGCACAGTGCAGCCATTCGCCCCAGAGCAAAGGAGAGCTCCAAGGGAACCTGATCATATTAACTGTGAAGCTAAAATTAGATGCTTGCAAAAGCAGATCAGGATGCAAAAATTAAAAATAGCTGCTGTATCTGCAGAAAGTGGTGGAGAATTAGATTTGAAGTCACCAGAGGAAGATGATTTAGGGGATGATATGTATAAATGGGGAAAGAAAAAGGAGCTGGGCACTGCAGCATGTATAATAACAGATAGATTACTATCCCAGCACAGGGGGTGCAGCAGGTAAAAGGGCTGCTGCTGTACGAGACAAATGATCCAGGTGACTTGGGACAGGTAGCTGCTGATCTTGGGCCACAGAAAGCAATCATTAGTGTGGACTGGAGTGTGGTCATTTTAGAGACTACATCAGACTTTGAACCAAATTGAAATGAAATGGGCAAATTTATTGGATCTTATGCAGAGACCAGGTTTTATTCAGATTGTGAGTGAAGGATGAGAATAAAGCCTCCTTGATGACTGTATCAAGTCAAAATTGCCAAGCAGGCAGGTAAGAAGAAAATGAAGCTGACTGCACTGATGTGAAGCCACAAGCCAAGAAAAGACATTTTGTGAATAAATGAGGAATTACTCAGATACTGTCAGGATGTAATACCAAGTACAAACCACCTGTTGCTGATGGGGCACAAGCACCCACAGCCATCCTGGCAGCAACAGAAATCAATCAAGTTCCTCAAGCAAGAGATAAATTGTGAGAACTGACTGCCCAAATATACCTCCTCCCATTTACAGCAATTGCTGGTGTAGCAGAATAAGAGAAAGTTCTTGTGTTGACCAAACAGGATCCACAGTGAAACAATAACTGACGACATGGAGAACAGGATCTGACTGCACTAGTTTCTCTAGGCCCTACAGTGCTTGCCTTGAAATGACAGGCAAAACTTTTGACTGTGTCCATATGGGCACAAATTTTATGCATGGCACGAGCCATATTGCTGCCTTCCTGACTCAAGACAAGGAATGAAATATCCAGACAACAAGAGTGCTGCTGAGCACAGGCAAGTTTTTGGAAGTTGCAAGTGAAAAGTATAAGGAAAGCTTCTAAAAATGCAAGTCAGAAATTTTGATTTCTTTTTCCCTGCTCCAAATAATAAGTGTCCATAGGAGGGCAGTGTTAAGGGCACACCTGGATTCACTGGATATGCCAGAGGAAAAGAGAATTCCCTTTTTGGGTCAGTCTCTAAATTCAGGCTCTGAATAGCTGTTGCTAGCATATGCAGACATGATCTTAACCTTGAAAGAAACTGCCTCATTTGTTAGTGTTTAGGAGGGGGTGAACTCCTACCCTGTAGCATTCTTTTAAATAACTTCATTATTCAGGTTAATATTTAAAGGTGACTAAGCAGCAAAAAACTGGCCTCTAGGTCAGTTTTGGTTTAGTCTATACAACAAATCTGCTAGGAATTAACACATCCCAAATATTGCCACATGAACAAAAGCTCAGTTCTAGGGGATAGAGGAAACATAAAAAGTCAGTAGGTAACTTGTAGCTGTACACACACTCTTACAGCTCTTCACATCAAGGCAGCATCTGTCCTTTTTCTTGCCTTGAAACTTTCACCTTCTTCTGCCAGCAAAAGGAGGTCTGCAAGCAGAGAGAGTGCCCTCATGAATTCACTGCTGGCCTGGCAGCTTTCATTGCAGTGCTCTGGCTCCAGCCTGTGTTTGTGCTGGGGTTGCTTGCTGAAGTGATAGGAGCCATATTGATATGGATCCCGCTGTGACTCCATTCAGCACTGTCTGCACTGACCTCTGCAGATCTGATACTGTCAGATCTCCCCTGAGCTTGAATCCTTATGGGTTTTTTTTTTCCCCTCCAAGTTAGGAGCAAAACTCTCAGCCACCACAATTCTAGCTCCCATGGCAGGGACTCTTCTGGGAGGTAGCATGCACAGTGCAGACATTTCTCAGTATTGTCACACAGGCCTGACCCTCAGATCATAGGTTACAGTACTTCAAACCACAGTTTACTTGGTTCTTTAAACACCTCCTAATGCTGATGGATTCTTTTCTCCACCATGATGCTCCACCCTATTGATATCCCCTACTAAACCCTCAGATTCATTTTCCTTCACTGTCAGTCTTTCTTCCTGATGTGGTTTCTGATCATAGTTCCTCTCTCTAGTGTCACATCATGCATCACACAATTTCACTCGCTAGAGTTGCATAACCATAGCCTGTTACCAGAATTCATGCAGTGTGAGAGGATTTTCATGAGCCTATTCCACTGATGGCTGCAAGAGAGACTGCTGCCAGCTGAGGATACCTATAGAGACCTGGCAGATTTCCAGGCCTTTTGTTCCCTCAACACAGAGGGATCAAGTGCACTGCATCTCCTGATAGCAGTGGTGATAAAGCTGGTAAATCACTCAGCAAAGAGTCTTCTCCCCCCATCCCTGCTTTCATGAATAAATAAGAAGCTGAGTGTTCCGATGCTGCCAGCGTGAATGTGGTGTCAATTCAAAGGCAAAGGCTGCTCAGGCCTTTGTGGGTGTCCAGGGTAAATGAGAGCAGCTGCCTGCTCCTGCTGCACAATGCTTTCCATTTCATCTCAGCTGCCAGACTCTTGCAGACATCAAAGCCAGCAGTATTCTTCATCAGTCTCTCTCCCTTGCCAAGGAAAACAAGTCTTATCCTAATGAACCAGAGGGGGACATGTGCTTATTTTTCCTTTTTAAAATCTTGCTTGCTGTGGACTGCACATCACACTCACCTTAGCCAGCAGAGCCAGGATGCTGTTAACATTAAGTTGTGTAGAACACACACATACACAGCTACAAAACATAACCACCTATCTGTTGATCTATATTTTACCAGTTATAGTCCTGCCTGACATATTTGGCCTTACTCATCTTCTGAAGGAAAGCACTCTGGTGATGGGATGCCCATGTTTCATCTACAAAAAGTGTAAGGGGAAGTTGCAGACCCATGGAAAACAGAAATTTCAAATGCACTCTAAGTTTTTGTTGAAACAATTATAGCAAGCTAAGCTTTCCAACTCTGTTTCAGTTGTTAGCTAGACCTTGGCTCATCAGTGAGGCATATACTGATCTCATCCATTCCTGCTCTCGTGTGCGAAAATACACCCAATTCTATGATTCTATGATTCTATGATTCAATTGCTATTTTATACCTAAGCCATCCCAACGACTAACAGGGTTATTTGGGACAAAGTCAGTTTGTCATAGAACTGGAGCTTCAGTGGGTAGATAAGCACATACTAAATAGACAGGAACATAGTTTTGTTAAAAATATTTAACAAAGTCTTAGTCATATCATGTGTAATCTTCAATCCTAAAGGAATGATACTGAAAAACAACTAATCTACAGTGAGCATTTTTTTTTCTCTTAGATAATATGAAAATTCATAAAAGTTTTAGGATGAAATACATATTTTAAAGAGCCTGCCTAAAAGGCATAAAAACAGGAGGCAAAGGCAAACAACGTCAAAGAAGGAACCTCTGCAAAAGAAAAGCCAACTTGGTTCAGCTTCTTGCTCAAAACAAGTGCTAACTTTGATCAAGTGACAAAAAGTAATTTGCTTCAAATCTTGCTTTGGAATTTAAAGTATAATATTAGCAAAACATCTAAATATTGCTCTTCATCACCTTGTACGAGTGATCCTAGCACAGCTCACCATGATGAAATAGCACAGAGCTTTTTAATCTCGTGTCTAGGATTCTGCTAGGAAGAAAACAACAGAAAAGGTTCAGTAGTTTTGACTTCCCAAAAAAGATTTTAAAAAGGAGGAAGGAGGGGGGAAGAGAGGAGACTATGCACAGCAGCAAAGGAAATTTATTTGCTCAACTCTTTTCTGTCCTTTTCTTCCCAACTACTCATAATGATATTACAAAACAAGCCATCTGTGACAACTGCTAGTTCAGGGCAGTGTTAGGTGACAAATGAACTTACTTCAATGAGCTATAAGGATGTAAAGTTTAAACTTAGTGTTTGGTATGTGGAACTGAAGCAAACAAAGAGGGCAGAGAAGACACCACAGAAGTCGTTATTGTCAGAGATACTGGAGAGGCAGAACACCACTTAGCATAAGAGTGAAGCACACTTCAAAATAACACCTCTTTATATTCATAATCTATCTGACTCTGCTCTCTAAGTCTTGATAAAAAGCTTTGTATTCTATGCTAGCCAACAGCAAAACATTGTCATCATTTTATACAATGTCTTTCTGTAAGAGTCATGCTATGTTTATACATCAGTGCAATTCAGCAGGCTAGGGTCTGGTAGCAGAGATGAAAGAAAAGATCACACTCCTGTTTTATCAATCAATAAGAGCTTCAAGATCCAATTCAGATCATTGAAATGATGCAAGACTGCACAGCTACAATTTATTTTCCAATGGAAAAGGAAGTGCAAAGAGCATGGGACTATTAGAAGAATGCACGTGCCCTGGCCCACTTGCATGTAGAATCACAGAATGGTAGGGGTTGGAAGGGATCTCTAGAGATCATCTGGTCCAACCCCCTGCTGAAGCAGGGCCACCTAGATCAGGTCACACAGGAATGTGTCCAGGTGGGTTTTAAAAACCTCCAGAGAAGGAGACTGCACACTCTCCCTGGGCAGCTTGTGCCAGGGTCACAGTAAAATATTTTTTCCTTATGTTTAAATGGAACTTTCTGTGTTCCAGCTTCATTTCATTACCCCCTGTCTTGTCGCTGGATACAACAGAAAAAAAGGTGATGCCTCAACCTCCTGACATCCACCATTTAGATATTTGTAAATATTAAAGAGATCTCCACTCAGTCTCCTCTTTTCCAGACTAAAGAGCCCCAGTTCCCACAGCCTTTCCTCATAAGGAAGATGCTCCAGTCCCCTGATCATCTTGGTAGTCCTGTCCTGGACTCTCCTGAAGTTCTCTGTCACTCTTGAGCTGTGGAGCCCAGAACTGGACACAGGACTCCAGATGAGGCCTCCCTAGGGCAAAGTAGAGGGGGAGGAGAACCTCCCTTGACCTGCTGGCCACACTCTTCTTGTTGCATCCCAGAATGCCATTGGCCTGTAGCATCTATCCAAGCAAGGATGTGGAAACAGATGGGCCAATCACTGTGTAACACCAACTTGCTTAGAGACCTGTACAGCAATTTTTTTGTTAGCTTCACACTCTCTCAAAACCCTTTGGTTATTCCATCAGCCCTTTAGATCATAGCTCTGTGTTCCTATCAAAAAACCCACAAACAAACCCTATAATAGAAGTTACTGAATTCATATCTCACTTTTGGTACAAGAATGATATTGTCCTCTCTAAACCCTATGTCCTAGTCTTCTGCTGAGAACTGCCTCTTAGGCTGCAGAAGGCCCAGGACACACAGGAAAGGTTACAAGCAGACTACATTATAATTTTGAGTGCTAAACTTTTGATGCAAGAGTTGATAAAAGCAGTGCTTGGTTGCTTCCCTCCAGAGGCCTTTGTAAAAATGCAATAATACCTGGTAGTCAAGTAATCGCGGAGCGCCAGCAAACCTGTTTTCTTGAGGCAGTAGCACAGCTAGTATTGTCAAACAGGAAACAGCAGCAGCTCATTGTTTTCAAATCCCTTATCTAAGACCAGGGAAGAAACAGAAGATCATGCTTTTTAGAAGAGACACCTGAACATGGCACTTCTTGCCTCTCCCAAAAGGAAATCCAAATAAGCAGCACCAGGTAGCTTTAGTTCACCACAGTGATAGTCAAGCCTCTCTCCAGGAGGCCCAACGCACCCATATAAAAAGCCTTCTGTGGCATAGGTAACTCACACAGCAGCAGCTAAAGCCTTGGCCCAGAAGCCACAAAGCCAACACAATTACATCGCTGTTATATCAGTGAGGACTCAAGGCACATGCTTTCAGCACTATGCACAGTTATTTTATTATAATCTTTGGACTGGAAGTTGGTTATTAGAAAGTCAGTAGCTCTGACACACCTAACAATTATTGTGTGTTATATAGACACTATTATGTCTATTTTAAACACAAACAGCTTAAACAAAAAACAAAGTGAGCAGTTTGATGTTTTATTTGTCAAAACAAACATTCATTCTGAGCAATCACAAACAGACAAATATCTTAACAAAGAAGTCCACATGAGAAGGACCAAATATTGCTCCCAAATGAATATGCTGAGAAACGTCAGTGAAGACTCAATCATACTCAGACATCTCCACTTATATCTTTCCACACACAAGCATTGTTCATGCAACTTGAATTTGTATGAGCTCAGACACTAACAGTCAGAATGTGTCAGCTTTGATGTCCAGGATTTGTAGGAGTTCTGGGCCATACTTCACTTTTTCCTCCCCGATGTGTTTAAGTCATCTATTGTACACATATACACACTCCCATCTTCAACTTTATAGTGAAACTGTAAGTTATCTTCTTGTTTAAAGATTGCACCAAGCCATTAAATAACAACAACATATTAGACACAGAAGCAATGTCCTTCCAGACAGGTCTGTCAGCTGATTTGATACAACAATCTAAATGGAGTATCTGGAAACCTACATGTCATAGCTGCAACTCTCACAGAGCTACAAGTTCTACTCAGCTGGCTTTTGCAAGATATGAGTGATAGGAAGCAGAACTGCATTGTCACATGCTCTAGTTACATTTCATTTTCCAGCCAAGGCTTATTAGAACTAAAGAAGATGCAGTAATAACCAAAATGTAGCTGCTTCTCATCCATTCTTCCTATGAGGCTAATAGGTCAGCATTCAGATAGTCTCAACATTTTGCTCTCCAAAAACTGTTATAAAAGAGACACACAACTTTGACAGGCATAATATATAATGAGATAATTAAACACTTCAAGTGAAGTATCCAAGACTTGTTTTGTACTATAGGTTGACATAAGAAGCTTGTACGAAGTATTATTAGTTACTATTGAAATAAATCCTAATAGCTCTGTGATCTTGGCAGTATGATGTAAAACTGGAAGCACTTCAAAGAATCCCCTTGATTTATATTCTTCGAGCTGAATACATTGCTGGACTTTGAGAAATTATGTTTGATTTGTTGAACAGGTTGGTGTCCTTGTATATAAACCAAATGTTTCCTGCCCATAAAATCATATTAAGCAAGCCAAACACCTGTAGGTTAAGAAAAAAAGTGACAGATTTTTCATTTGTGGAGGTTTTTGTTTTTTAAAATTCAAAAGCTAAAAAGACAGAATATGACCTCAAGGTAAGCCAGACACAGCCACTGTCTTTGGCATCCCTTTGATTTGGACAAGGCATTTCACAGAATCTCAAGGACTGGAAAGGACCTTGAGAGATCATCTAGTCCAACTCCCAAGCCAGAGCAGGACCACAGAGTAGGTCACACAGGAACTCATCCAGGTGGGTTTTGAATGTCTCCAGAGAAGGAGACTCCATAACCCATCTGGGCATCCTGTTCACCCTCACAACCCAACCCTGGGTGCTCTGTCACCCTCACAGTGAAGAAGTTTTTCCTTGTGTTTCTTTGGAACCTCTTCTGTTCCAGCTTGTACCCATTGCCCCTTGTCCTCTCATTAGACATCACCGAGAACAGCTTGGCTCCATCCTCCTGACATTCACCCTTTACATATTTGACCTCATTAAACATTAATGAGGTCACCCCTCAGTCTCCTCTTCTCCAAGCTAAAAAGCCCCAGCTCCTCAGCCTTTCATCATAAGGGAGATGCTCCACTCCCTTCACCATCTTTATGTCCCTGTACTCTCTCCAGTAGCTCCCTGTCCTTGAATTGAGGGGCCCAGAACTAGACACAGTATTCCAGGTGTGGTCTCATAAAGGCAGAGTAGAGGGGGAGGAGAACCTCTCTTGACCTACTGCCCATAGCCCTTCTAATCCACCCCAGGATTGTATTGGCCTTGGCCACGAGGGCACAGTGCTTTAGAGTATTATAAGCTATTTTAACAGGCCTCTTTTGAAATCAGGAAGTCAACTTACTCTATCCTCTCCATGGAATTAGAAAAATTCTTTTTAGTCATTCAGCACCTCTGCAAATGCACATCTAGAGCACATGATTTATGACGGCCAGATTTTTGAAAAGCAGGATTTACCAGGAAGATCATACAATAAGCATTATTTGCTCTGCTCTGAAAAGCTTTTTCTGTGAACATGAGCTTCACATCATCGTGTTACAAGAAACCTCTATTTGATGGGTAAAAATGCTTACAGTTGATAAAAATCTAGGTCCAGCACTACAACACAGAGCAGGAAGCATATTATTTCCTCCCTACTTAAATCAGTCAAACTACTTGGGTGGCTCAGTAACATATTTTGAGACACTTTTGGCTACAGACAAAAATACAGAGGCTTAAATGTGTTTGGAAATGCTGCATCTAACAGCTCTAGAGACAAATTCTGCAAGTTGTTTCTCTTAATTTCTTTGGAGAAACAAAATTCCTTCTAAAGAAAAGATTTGGTGAGTGTCTTACCACAGTAATAATGGGGCTGACTGACTGGTAACCCGTAAAGCAAGCTTAATACACAGAGCAATACTTGCAGTCAGGAGAACAGGGCTCTCAGGTGTTGCTGGCTATTTTCTAACCCATTATTGTACCCACAGCGCAGAAGGCATACATACCACAGACACATTCAGAGTTTTCATGCTAGTCACAGAAGCAAGACGACAAGTTATTCCTGGTGCTTTGCAAGTTTCAATTCCTGGAATCATGCTGGCCCCTGTTGCCATTTTGATGTTAGCAAGTGCTTTTGCCCAAGCAAAAGTACCGACCATCCACAGAAAAGCTGTTATGACAGTGATAGCCAAATCCTACAGGGGAGACATACTCATTATTAAAGAAAAAATTGCATGAATGTACATAGGAGAGCAAGGCCAGAGACAGTAGCAATTCTATCAGTAAAACAATTGCATCAATGCTAATGATCACAAGCAAATTTAGCCATTAGCAGTTTTGTAAGTACAACACAATTTATATTCTGGGTTGAATACAACACTCCACAAAACTGTATGTCTTCTGCATCTATCAAGCATAAGCAATCTTTGACTCTGTAAGAAATTAGATTCTAAAAATCAGATCAGAACTCTGGATGGCTGATATGCTAAAATGTCTTGAAAAAGGTTGCCAGGTCTGTTTCTGGGCATGCTCCAGAATTCCTTACTCTAAGGGCCAAGGCTTTGGTATTTAAGGGAGCTAGAATTCACAAAGAATTGTATCTGCAGGTGCTCCACACAGGGAAAATCCCCAGAGACTAACAGAAGAGGTTCTATCTATGGAACAACTGTATATTCAAATACATGATACAAAAGTTCTGGTGAAGACACTTCACCTGAGAAGTTAGAACTTCATTCCACTGTGCTTCAATAACTGCATAAGGTATGACGCCATGGGTGTTCAAGGGCTTTGTGTCTCCTTCTCTGCTTGAGTGCTGTAGTGATCAGTCCGAGACGCTTGTGTTCACACCTCAGCTAAATTTTGGAACTACTGAATATTCCCAAGTCACTCAGATATTCTTGTATTAACAGTATTTCTAATCTCTTTGTTGTTACAAATTGTTTAAAATATCTTAGTATTACTTACAGTCAGTGGAAACTTGCTATTTTGCTGATACACATGCTTATATCCAATATATACCCCAAGGGCAGCAATGCAGTAGAGGAATACCAACACTGCAAGCGTAACAAAGAACTGGGCCGAAGAGGAGAAGTTGCCCACAAGATAGATGTCAGTCCAAGCACCACCACAGCCTTCTGGGTCTGGTGCACTAAATGCAACAGTATTCAATCTGCAAAGATAACATCCTTCATGTAGTTAGAGTTTCCTATACAGTGCAAGCTTCATACAGTTGTACTTCACAATAAGAGTGCTTCAGCATTCTGGCTGTGTAAATTTACAGGACAATTGTAAAGATATCTAAAAGATTGTTCCCCATCCTACCGTGGGATATCAATAGCAGATTCAGGAGAAGAATCTTATTCTTATCTTTAGAGCAAGTGAAGAAAGAAACCACAATTTGGAGGCAGATTTAACATTCATTTAGAAACCTGAAGGGATCAGGCCTTAAAAGGCACCAAGTTGCACTACAGCACAGGAAGTTCAATAAAACCTTTGTGACTAGCAGTGACCAGCACAGAATCATTGCACACTCCTGCTCCCCAAATAGGGTTACAATGCTGGGTTTTGTGACCAAGTTCTGCAGTAGTTTTTACTAGCTGGCCTCTGAATCCATTTCTGTATTTGCATCTGTGCTTATTGAACTCATATGGAACACCAACTCTGCATTTGTTGTAACTGTACAGCTACAAAAACAAAGAGGAGTCCTTCCTTCTCATGCTCCAGGAAACTCTACCATTCTATGAAGGCAGTTTGTCTATCAAGAGCACTACAATGGCAGAGGAGTAATTAATTTTTAAATATCTTACACCTTCATCAAGATCATAGCAAAATAAACTGAGGAGTAAGTATTTGCCATTCAGTTTTTAAACAAAAATATGACAATGGTACATCTAAAATAAGATTATCCGGGCCTCCAAAGCAACTACAAGTTGTTGAAAAAAATAAGCTGTTAAAACTGTTGTTTTACTTAATTATCCTCTGTAACATTCATGCACTGCTAGACTAGAGCTTCAGGTATAATGATACCAAGCAGTAACAATATGCCATCACTTCTTTCTATAGAGTACTGACAACCACAATGCTTTGAACACTTACAACTAAATATTCATTGCTACCACAGAGCAAGCCAGAGGTTTCACATTTTCATTCATATATATACACTAAGTACACACTCATAGGGAGACAGATGGGGGAAAGGAGAATGAATAATAATTAGTGTAGGAATTATAACCAAAGAGCTAATACTCACCTGAATGGGTAAGCAAAAGCAGCTGTAACAGTTTTGTTTACCACACCTTTGCAGGAAACCACAAGGGTAGTTTCACCTTGAAAGCTTCCACATGTGGCAAAAACAAAGATAGAAAAAATCTGTAGACATTGATACAGAGATATATTAGAGCACACCAGCAGAGGAAGGGAATCAAAGGGAATAAATTCAATAATTAGCTGAAACACCTAATGAAAGCAACAGACTGGGACAAAGTTAGAAATGGTAAGGTATGATGTCAAGAGGCAATGAAAACACTGAGTTTCTATAATACAAAAACATGAGTGACAGTGCTAATAAAAGCCCACTTGAAAGTTCTTTTCATCTTTTTCTTAGCTCTACAGCAGGAGTTTTGTGGAGGAAGGTTGTTGGCTTTTTGGTTGTTTTTTTTTCCTTATTGTTAAAAGGCAGCACAGTAACTCTTGCAGTTGATAAGGGAAGTATTTTTAGGAGTCTGAGACGTCCACAACTGTGGATTAGAGTAGCTAGAAAGTACATGCTCAGAGTTTCACACATCATCTTGACTCTAGCCCTTCCTTTCCTTTTGTTTGCTAGCCAGTTATTAGAACACGCAACACACTGCACAGCTACTATGACAAACCTGTAGTTAACACACAGCTTTTACGTGTCTGCAGATCTCTTGCATTCCCTCCAAGCCAGAGGGCTCGGCTGAAGAGCAGCCTTAGGTTGAACACGAGGCGGGGAGCAGGCAGCTCCTCAGCACACAATTTTTCAGGTCTCCACTGCTACAACGCAGGGGCAAAGCCACGCCTGGGGAAGGAGACACTCTCCCCTTGCGCTTCCCCAGCCACACTCACCCACTCGAGGACCTTAATGAAGCCCAGAGGTTCCAGGAGCAAGCCAAAATCTACCCTCAAGCCAGCCATCCTGGGAGACGCCAGAGCAGCCAGAGACGACCCCACCACGACTCTCCTACGGCCCTGCCCCGGCACCTCCCTATGGGCCAGGCCCTGCGCCCCGCCCTGCCAATCCCCGCCCTGACACGCCCTGCCCTGACACGCTCCGCCCTGACACGGCCCGCCCTGACACGCTCCGCCCTGACACGGCCCGCCCTGACACGGCCCGCCCTGACACGGCCCGCCCTGACACGGCCCGCCCTGACACGGCCCGCCCTGACACGCTCCGCCCTGACACGGCCCGCCCTGGCACGGCCCGCCCTGACACGTTCCGCCCTGACACGGCCCGCCCTGGCACGTTCTGCCCTGGCACGCTCCACCTTGACACGCTCCGCCCTGACACGGCGTGCCCCCTGTCACCTTACACCGTGATGGCCCCTTCCCCTGTCCCATCCCCTCACACTGGAATGGGCTCTTCCCAACTGCCCTCACACAGGGATCCACTGTCATACAGGGATGGGCCCATCTCTGTCCTGGCCCCTCACACTGGGATGGCACTGCATCAGAGGCCGAGGGGACTGGCCCCAGCGTGAGAGGAGAGCCAGGCTGTGAGGTGAGTATCACTGCCATGGAGACCCTTGTCTGTGGGCTGGGGAGAAGGAACGGCTTTGGCCATTTTGTGAAGTAGGGCAGTAGTGATGTCCTGTCTTCCTTCACTCTGTTCCCTCCCTGGGAGGCTGTGATCAGCAGAAGCTGGAAGGTGCTGCTGTGGTGGAGGCTGTGGGTGCTGGGGCATTGGGCTGTGTCCCCGGGTGGCCAGACAGTCCAGGATAGGTGGCTGGCAGCAGGCAGAGGACAGCATGCCTTTGGGGGCCAGCTGTACCGGGCCTCCTTCTTGGGCTGAGTGATTTGGTTAGCAAAAAAGGCAGAGGCTCTTGACAACTCACGCAATGGAGGGTTACTGAAATCAACTACATTTAATTTTTAAAGTTTTAAATCTGTTTTTGTGATGTTACTCTATTGTTGTTACATTATCTGCGGTGAAACTGAAGAGCTAAAACTTGTGCTGAAAATTTGAGGCCTGTGAGAGGGGCTCCCTGACTGGAGAGCATGGCTAGCCAAGGTAGCCAACAGACACAACACCTACTGCAGCAGTTTCCTGGCTCTTACTCAAGATCTTCTAGAAGCTTCTGGGATTGCTGAGTGACTCCTGAGGACCCTCCAAGGTACATCAGAATGTCTGTTTCTCCTCTTGGGAAGGGATAGCTATGGGAAGCTGTGGCTGCTGCTAGCAAGATCTAACTGATCTAGCAGCTTCTAGCAGTCTCTGAGAGCTGCTGCTGGCCAAAGCGTGCTGGGAGGTTTTGTCCCAGCTGAGCCTTGTTATGGCTTCCAGGCAGCCTTGCAGCAGATGCTGAGGGGATGCCAATGGAAGAGCTGGCATAGAGTGCGGCTCTTGGGTACAGTTAGCAGCTGCAGCAGTTTGTGCAGATGATGGTGAAGGCTAGTAGCTTGTGAGTCCTGGCACTGTGGGAATGGCTGCAGTTGCAGATCTGCAGCTACAGAACAAAGGCGATACTCTGGCAGCAGACGGGGGATTGGGAGCTTTCTCCAAAGAAGGCTCTGTGCCAGCTGAGTTTGAGATACAAAGGATTAGAGGTATTAGAGGGCAGAACAACATGGGTGATGGTACTGTGGCTGTCTGCTACAAGCTACTTTTATCAGGAAGAAGTAAAGGAGACCTTCAGCTAAGAACCAGATCCACCTTCTGGTCAGGGAGAACTTTAAGCTCCTGCTGGCTGCTGTGCAGCTGGACACAAACAATTCAGGAGGATTTTGGAGTGTAATGGTGATAGGTCACTCCCACAGGTGATGGGAGAGCTGACAAAGTGAGGTGCTCTATGGACTTGATACCAACAGGTAAGGAAGGACTGGTCAGGGATATGGGGGCTGGAGGCAACCTTGGCTGAGTTTGTTCTGTAACAGGTTTTACTACTGTGAATAAGTGGTGGGAGGCCAGCCCATGGTGAGAATACATCAGGAAGCTTCCAGTTTAGGGAATATGTGTGAGAATGGTAGCAAAGCATCAGTCTTTCAGCTGGCGTTCCCACAGTTTGCCTTTCCGTTCAAAGAGGACTTTTGACCCTAGTTTTCTGTACAATAAGCAAAAGAGGTGCTTAGACCTACGGGCTCCTGGAGGCAGCTCATGTTTAAAGCTGTGGAAAGGATGGCCCTTTCCTTTCTTTGACTGCTACATTACAAATAGAGCTGCCACCCCGCCTAGTAGCCTCCTCCCTGCCTGGTGTCTTCTGCCTTGCTCTGGCTTGTGCTTGTGAGCGTACCATGCACTGCCCCCAAAACATGCTCAGTCCCCACTTGTCCAGTGTGGATGTGCCAGTCCTTGAGGGCTACATAAACTCTTAAAATGAAGTAAGCAGTCTCCTTTATTGCATGAAAATGCCATCATTGATACTTCAAAAGAAAATTAATTATTCTAGCTGGTTCTATTAATTCCAATATCTGCAAATGACTTTTAAATCTCATGGAACTCTAGGCTTGCTAGCATCACTACTGAGATAGTTACAAATGTATAAGCTTGCTGTTAAGATTCACTTCCAGATCAGTAACTAGTTAGCAATGGGGACTAGTTGGCCTGTCTTTTGAAAATCTCCGCCTATGCATTTGTGGGTACAAAGCACACCTGGTGCAGAGTGCACTGAAGGGGAAAAGCATCTGCATGGCTACCTGTGGAGCTTTCCTTGGCAGAGTGAGGCTATTCTGCAAGTGCCCTGGGAGCTGGGAACAGGGTGCCTAGCCTCCCAGGACCCCAGCAGAGTGCACAGCTATCATCAATGTATTATAATTTTAATTTTTAACACGTTATGTTATCTTAATTCTGTTGTGGGAGTAGAGCACTCCCAGATGTGTGCAGGCTTTTGAAACACAAAAAGGATCAGCTGTTCCTTGGAGGAAGCTACTAAAACACATCTAGTACTGTAGGAAATCACAGTGGGGCGTCACAGGAATGGGAACCCCCAAGCCTGGTAACAGGGGTCTAAACCATCAGTCTGCATTTCCAAATGAAGGTCATAAAATCTGTGTTGGTCTGAACCTCGTATGTGTGTTCTGGCAAGGTCTTGGACACAACCTTGAGGAAGCTCCATCTCCTGCAAGCACCTTGCTCAGCAGCACCTGGGTGAACAGCTTCAAGGGGTGCTTTAGAGATGTATGCTCATCAAAGGCTGTCTGAGTACCTCCAATATAATTAATTTTATTGTCTTAAACCTTATGTCATTAGTTATAATGAATTTGTCATTTGACTTCATAAAGTGTGTTGTTGACTGGTGTTGCAAGGAGAGAAGATTAAGCTGTGATTTTGGTGCTGAAATTACAGAGTCACAGAATCACAGAATGGTAGGAGTTGGAAGGGACGTCTAGAGATCATCTAGTCCAACCCCCTGCTAAAGCAGGTCCGCCTAGATCAGGTCACACAGGAATGTGTCCAGGTGGGTTTGGAAACCTGCAGAGGAGACTCCACACACTCCCTGGGCAGCCTGTGCCAGGGCCCCTGTCGTCACAGGAGAGAGGTTTTTCTTCATGTTCAAGTGGAACTTTCTTTGTTCCAGCTTGTGCTTGTTACCTTTTATACTGTTAAATTAATCCCTCTTCAGCGCAACAGAGCTGAACAGTGGGTGAAAATTAGGGGAGAAGACCACAGCAGAGCTTTGTAAGTCTTCTAGGGCCTCTTTTATGGGGATATTGCAGTGGCACAACTAAAATGTTGCTTTAGTTTGGGCTGTGCAAGTCTTGTAGGATGACAGGAGAGTGGGGGAGTCTGTGGAACTGACTGTTTTTCTGTATGTCATGATGGTGTTTCTAAGGCATGTGGTGAAATGCCCTCTGATCTCATCACGGTCTGGCATAGAATTAAATGAGCAGTGTCCAATCCAGGAGAACATACCCTATGGGAGACTGTCTATGCTTCCCTACTCTTTATATGAATCTGACACACCCCCTGCCACGATCCAGACAAGCAGTACTGAGGCTTCAAACGATCAGCTCAGCTGCCTGAATAGCCTGCAAGGAGGAAAATAGGAATACAGAAAAGGGACAGAACGAGATAAAAAAATGGAATAGCTCTTTGCTTATCATCTCCACATCCTCCATTCCCAAGAAAAACTGTTCCATATATAAGTGACATATAAAGTCTAAATGAACCAAGTAACTCCCCACCCCCCATCCAATATGCCTCAGGGTTTGTTGTGGTTTTTTTTTTCCCCTCTGTCTTCTTTCTTCCCCATCTTCTGCATAAACCCTATAAGCCATGTATCTCCCTAAAAATACACATAGGCACTTTTTTTGGTTCTTCTTCTTTTTCACTTGTCAGTTACTTAAAAGCATTTCATTATTTAAAGCATTCTTCAAAAATGCTCTCGGCCCTAATTGATATTTTTTTCTCCTCCAAGTCTTTTCAGGTGGCAGATGTCTGGTGTGGATGTACTCTGAACTGTATACTGTGTTCTAGCTGTGGGTTCATTAATTCAAAATTGGAAAAGGCTCTTAATTTCTCACTCTGTGTAACATCTCTCTGCTGGGTTTAAAAGTATTTTGAACCATTTTTGCTAGTGGATCGTGTTCCAAAGTGATATCAAACACTTTAAATATAGACAGTACTTCCACAGGGCTAATTTCATAAGCTGAAACAGATTCAAAATCAAATCTCTTGAAGGAAGAATTTCTGCAGGTAGACATATACTGTTTAAGAACACAGAAAAAGCCCACTATAGAAAAAGAGTGTTATTTTGCTTGGAAAATCAGTTTGGCTTAGAAAGAAGTATAAAAATTATATCACAACTGGGAAAAAGGAGAAGTTGGAAATAATTAATATAATTTTGAACTGGAAAAGTGATTAGAAAGCAAATGGCCCAAGGGACCAGTATGTGGCCCAGAGCCCTGCAGACAACAGCAATGTGGTTTTGAAACATAGGAGGAAGAAAAGAGGTTATACCAAAGTGAGTAGACAGAAATGATGGAAATCAACTTTAAAAAACTAAATAAATGCAGTAATGGCTGATATTACATTCTGTATTTGGGACAAAGCAGGGAAGTATTAATATGCTAATTGTGTAATAAATCCTTTCCACTCCAGCGAGGCTCAGGGGATTGTTGAGTCATGTCTGCTAAAGCTTTTATATCAGTTGCCAGTACCCAGCAACCCCAGTTTGGACAGGGCTGCTAAAGAAGCTCTCTTAGTATGAGCAGTGATTGCTGGTCATCTTTGAAACACTGGGCGAGATCCAGATGTCTGATGTTATGATAATATAGGCTTATCCATTTATCACTATTCCTAAGAAAAAAGATGGGGTGACTGAGTCAGACCCTCTTGGTAGAGAATGAAATTAGAAGACAATAGTTAATGTCAAGCTACAGGGTCATTTGGGAATTAGTTTTAGCTGATGAGATGATGCTTAAACAGTGACAGTCAAATGTCCAGGCCAAGAGGAGTTGTTAGTGTAACATACTTTCAAGTTCTGCAAGGTATTTGGCCTGATATGTGGTGACTGGTACTTGGCCTGGTACATGTGATAGGACAAGGGGTAATGGCTCCAAACTGAAAGTGGGTAGATTTACATTAGATATCAGGAAACAATTTTTCCCTGTGAGGGTGATGAGGCACTGACACAGGTTGCCCAGAGAGGCTGTGGCTGTCCCATCCCTGAAAGTGTTCAATATCAGGTCTGATGGGGCTTTGAGCAACCTGGTCTAGCAGAAGGTGTCCCTGCCGTGGATGGAACTAGATGATCTTTAAGATCCTTTCCAACCCAAACCATTCTGTGATTCTATGATTCTGGAAAGATAAAAAGCTAATGTGAAGCACTGGTGCAATTATAAACTAGGCAACTGGTAGCTCTTAAACTGAACACCGGTATTATTAGTGGAAAAAAAAGAAGTAATTTCTCAGTCTACTGGGTCTCATTCTGTGGAAATATAAAGGAGAACAGAGCTGTGGGGTTTCTGTAGCTGGTGTCCTGGTGTCCAATGAGGCTGTGGCAGAGGCCAGCCAGGCTCCCACCTGCGCTGGGGAGATGCAGCGCTCGTGCCCCTCTGCGAGCAGCGAGCGAGCTTCCTCTGGAGCACTGTACAGCAGGCTCACTTGCTGATGGCTTACAGAAGATTCATTCAAGCTACCTGGATGATGAAAGGTCACGGAGAGCTCTTTTTCTTAGGCTGAAAGAACTTGGGTGGTTTAGCTTAGCAAAATGAAGGGTAACTGAAGGTATTACTGCTGGCTTGAAATACTTGAGGAAGTAGATGGAGGGAAAGCAGAGATTTGCACCAAAAGACAGTTTTACCACAGGGATCCCTGCATATATTCAAAGACTGTAATTTATGCTGAACATAAAGTGAAAGTATGAGATTCTGGAAATGCCTTCCAACAGAAGGCAAACACTGGAAATTGTTTTAAGGGGGAGCTCAGAATATTTGCAATATGATTACTAGTGACAGCAGTGGAAAAACCACTTGATGATTCAGTGTTCTTTTCCCATCCTAATATGCTATGCAGTCCAAATGAGGATTAATTCAGGGAAATCCTGAGCTCTGTGTTTATGGATAAAGCAGGAGTGGGTGATTAATACTTACCTAGCAGTGGAGACACCATTGTGCAGGACCTCTCTGTCCAAAATACTGCCTATTCAGCAGGTCTCCTGTAACTTGGGAATCTCCAGGCAGGGAAAGTGCTTTTCTTAAATTTATTTTCTTAAATAAATCTCACAGGCCAAATTGCTGTCTACAGGTAGTTTCTTGTCATGTAATTAAAAGCTGCATTTTTCTGTCCATTTCGTTAACTGTCTGTTTTCTATTTGCTCGTGCACTCTGATGTTTTCCATCTTTCCTCTTTAGACCTGTTAGTGTATTTATTATTCCACATCTTTCTCTTTTGGCTCTCTAATAGCAACACTGAATTACACTGTGCCTTTTCCTCAATTTCTGTGGCAACCCTTTGCCTTTTCTCCAAGACTTTGGATGTCACTGCTTAAAACTGACCTTTGCTAAAAGTCCTGGAGGCATATTTCACTGCATGTGGCATTCATCTGTCATATCCAGGCAGGTTTTAGGTTCTGTGGTTAATACAAGTTAGATTTTCTGAGACACTGTTTCAGCATTTAAAAAATAAATTCTATGCGTTTTATACTGCCTCTGTTTCATTTACTCACAGCAGCTTAGTTAATTCTGAACTGATACGTTGCTTTTTAGTAGCCATGCTGCCTTGAATTTTAATTTTCTACTGCTGCACATGTAAAAATTCTTGTTATTCTCCTTGATCCCTGTGGAAGTTGCTGAAAGGCAGACAGTCGTATCCCCTACCCCCTACATTTCTATATATGTTTCCAGAGGATGAGAGGGAAGGCAGCCCTTCCCAGAGAGGCTGTAGCTCCTCTGGAGGATGCTTCAGAGTAAAAGTTTCTCACAGCTGCTTTTGCCTCATAGGCAGTGTGATTTCCCACAAGGGATCACAATTTACCTATGAATTCTGTGGCTTAATTTTCATAGCTCATCACTTTGTTGGTGTTAATTAGTTAGCTGCAGGACCTACTCTTACAGTATGCTGATATATGGAAGAAGTTCTTCACTGTGAGAGTGGTGAGGCACTGGCAGGGGTTGCCCAGCGAGGTTGTGGCTGCTCCATCAACAGGTTGGATGGGGCTTTGAGCAACTTTGTCTAGTGGAAGGTGCCCCTGCCCATGGCAGGGGTGGATAGAATTAGATGATCTTTAAGGTCCCTTTCAACCCAAACCATTCTGTCCTTCTATATGCCTTATTCTGTAAATAGACCTTGCAAAGTCATTGCTGAAGACAGAGTCCTGGAACATAACAATTAATTGTAAAGGAAGAAGAATATACTGTGTGCAGTTGGAATAAAATGTTTAAATTACACTCTCGACTTATGACTCTTCAGCCAGAATTAATTTACTTGCTTACTGGAAGGGTTTTATGTGGGAATGCTGAGTGGCTACGGAGTTCTGCAGACAGAATCCTGTGCTACCATCTAGTGGCCTGTTCTGGTAGTGCACACGGTGCAAATTTGCTCGTTTTCAGGACAAGGCGGTTATTATTAATTTAATAAATTATTAATAAATTATGTTTGTCATCTGTGAAACCCAAGAGAATTTCTTGGCCGAAAGGAAGGCATTAATAATGCCATAGATACCGTTTTAAGGTGGAAAACTTGGAGAAGAGGTGGCAGAAGTCTTTTGCAGCCAGACCACTTAAGCTTGGTGTAGGTCTGAATCTACATCAGTCTCACTAAAGCCTAGCACTTACTGCTACGTGTGATCTGTGCCTTATGGCAAAGCACACCTCTACAGTGTTATTGTTAATTTACTTTTGGAATGATCTAGAAATCAGAAAACCCCTTCCCTTTACCTCCCTTAATTTCTGGACAGCAAGCACTGAGAACTAATATACTGAGTTCAGTTTTGCCACTTTCACGCCTTATCTGCCCAGTGCACTTCAGCCGGCCACCGTGTTTTCTGATGCCTTGTGTGCTGCGTGGTTGGCACTGACAGTTCAATAAACATCCTCCATCCACGGCTGCACTGGTCTCTGCAGGGCTGGAAATTGTCACACTTTTGAACCGATTGGGACAAGAAAAACCCAAACAACCAACCCCATGAATATGTTCTTTTTCTTTACACCAAATGGATGCACAAAAGCTTGTGCTGGCAGCAAGCAAGAGGTAGTTTGGGTCAACATTGCCGGAGGGTCCTGATGCAAAGAGCAAGAGAATTTGTTTCGCAGTGGAAAAAGGAGAGTAGGACAAAATCCCCCAGGAGCTCCCAAATGTACTGAGTCAGACTCCTGAACTGGACTCAAGATCAGCTCAGATCTATATATCAGCTGCAAAGGGCCTCTTGTAGCATAGTGGCTCAGAATTAAAGTTTTTAGATGTGTGTGTCTGTCTGTCTGGTGGATGGGTAAAATGCAGCATCCACTCTACGTGCTGAACTACTGCTGCTGTGCTTCTGTGCAGCTAATGCTGCTATAAAAGTTGTTTGCATTTCTAACCAAACCTCATTAGGAGTTTATGTATAATTAATTGTATGACGAAGCTGGACGCATTACTTTTTTCTTCTTTGTTTTTCTTGAAGATTCCAGCTTTCCCAACTGTTGACAGAGGATGTGTTAATGACATCATTATGAAGTTCTGTTGTTTACTGGTTTCTTAAACAAGTAGTAATTTTATTGACTTTGGCAGAGAGATGGATGTTTTGCATGATTTCAATAGATTTTGTGACACAGAGGCATAATATAAAATGAGATGTTCCAGAATAAACAGGACTATTACTACCAGATGGAAATAGTCCTGAAGCATTATTGGACTTGAAAAAACAAAAACATTGTAGGAGTCATCTTAATCCTCTTAAAAACAATATCTAAGTATAAAATACTGGGTTTTGAGAAAACAATGGAAGGATATAAATAGTAATTATTTCAGATCTTTCCACTTTATTGCCTATGCACATACTTAGAATATGTTAGTCCTGAAAAGACATGCCAACACACTTGAGTCAGTGAGCTAACTATATGCAGTAATTTGAATCTGAAATGAGATCTTTCTGGTTATAACACAAACCAAGGCAGCTAAAACTCAGAAGATATTCTGGCAGCAAACTTAAATATACGTGAACTTAGAGACAGTCGATGTTGGCTGACCTTATTCGTAGAGCTGGCCAAATGATTAATTGTGATTTTCAGATGAATTCTAAATGTATCCTGGTAACAATAGCTTATGCAATCAGTGGATAATGAGCCCTGACACGACAGGTTTCTAACTCAAATCAAGGTCATAGACATCAGGCCAAGAAATGAAGACTGATCTATTAAACAGTACAAATATTTCTTATTCTAAATGGTGAGAAAGGAAATCTCGTGTATTTGGGTGGAATAACTCTAGGCAAGGACAGATGGTCAAGCAGATATTATTTGTCTGCCAAATGAGACACAATAGATATTCTTAAAGAACCTGTGAAGAATTTTGAAGTGATGAAATGCACTGGGTAGATCATATATTTTAGGTATCAAATTACAAAAAAACCCCCGTATGGATTAAGCGGAATGCAAACAGCAATGGGACGTAAAGTGGAAACCAAAATGGAGGGCATAATAAAAGTGTTGCTATGTAGGTAATTCAGTTATTATCTGGCCTGAATAAATTTTCTAGAAAACAAAACACAAACCAAACAAGTCTTGAGCAGCTTAAATACGAGATAAAACCCCTTTCTTATTTTCATTAAATGTCAGTGCTACTCAGTGAAAGAAAATAGTTCATAAATCCTTAGTCAAATAGCTCATAGCCTTCCAAATGAAAGGGTGAGCTCTCTTTTTGATGCAAGCCAAGAGTTTGGCCAAGTCCAACTTGACATAGAAAAAAGCAAACTAGACTCTTGAGACTGTAATTTGGTAGCTCCGTGTTTAATGTCTTTCCCCCAAGGCTGCTTCACCACTTGACATTTAGCAGAAACAAGCTGAGTAGGCCCACGGTGACCACTGGCCTTTTCTTGCTGTGACCAGTCAGGGAATAAATTTGGCCACTGCCAATACCTGCCAGTCATACTGTGGGCTTCAACAGGAGAAGGATTTTTGGCAGAAAATGGAGAAAATGAGGATACCAGCTGAGAAAGAAAGATGATGTTGCAATGTCACCAAGTTATCCTAGGAAAACAATATCAGAGTAACCACACAGAAAAGATCTCCTTTAGGCTACCTGCCAAGTCCAGATCTTTAAATATGTGGGCTGTAAAAAAAATAGTCCTCACAGAAAGAGCTTTAAAAATCAGGTTTAAGACTCGCTTTAAGACTTTTTCCAGATCAAGTTTTAAAAGGTCTTCTTGTCTTTCCAGAGCCTTATCCTTGTGGTCAGTGGCAGTACAAATGCAGTGTAAAATGTAATATAAAATACAGAAGAAAACTTTAGTTTCTCAAGATGCTTTAGCTGCAGTAAATGAAATGTGACTGGGGGCTTCCTGGGCAGAGACCAGCTTGATGTGGTGTTATCTGACTCCCTGAGTCACAAAGCCTCAGCCTCCAAACCATGACGGTTGTATGACCTGGTGGGAACCATTCCTGAACCATGTTTACTCCTGGGAACTATTTGGGAGCGTGTCCATGTGGCCAATTCCTGCCCCCGAGTGCTTTACCAGTTTGCTGTCTGTCAGTGCTCCAAGGCAGGTCTCTGTCCTCACCACCCTTGAATTGTCTCATATAGAAGCAGCATTTTTGTGGGAGGGCTCGAGCACCCACAGAGAGAGAATTTGCCTGGGATTTCCTTCTTGTTCCCTGTTGCAGTGACACTCATTGCTCTCCCACCTCTCCAGGCACTTAACTACTTGTGTCAGTCCTTGCAAGCCTGGTTTCTCCCTTCAGCCATCACCTCCCTACTTCACACCGCCTCCATTTTTCACAGGATCTCTCTCATGTTAATCAGTCCTGGGGGAATTTTTCCAGCCTCCTGTGATGCGAGATAGAAGGCAGCAGGAGGTTGGCAAGAAGCCAGGCTGACAGGGGAATAATAATGCTGCCTTGTCTGCTCCAAACCCATTTTATTGTAAGCATCCTGCTGTACAAGACATTTCATGAGCCATTCATCATATTCACAAATGAGCCCTTTACTTGGAGAAAATTTTGAAGAACGGAAAGCTCAGAAGGAAAGTCTAAGTTGCCTAATTACGTAGATACCCTGGGGTCATTTATACATCCTGGTGCCACTGTCATTGCAGAACGTGCTTCAGCAAATACTCACGTTGTGAGGAGAGCACAGCCAGTAAGATGTGCTCTACCTGTGCGCAGCACGTGAAAGCCTCCAGCTCTGCTGTGCTGTGAGTGATGCCCGTTGTGCCGTCATCTCATGGCCATGGGCTGCTCTGCGTGTGTGTGGGTGCAGACGGCTCGCTTCAAACAACCAAACCCACGGACCAGTTCCAGGAACTAATACAGCTTCTGTTTCAGCGCTGGAAATGCTGTGTTTTGACTAGCTTCCTGGGGATTTTTCCAGTAGCTGGTTTAATCAGTCTTGCTGGTAGTCTGTCAGCCCCCAGGCAGCATTTTGGTAGTGTGTTATTAGTGAAACATAAAGCTGGAACAACCTCTGAGGGCCAAGGGCAGCAAACTGTGAAGCTGTCTCAGCTTGGCTGGTTCTGCAAAGGCATAAATCCACTGTTATTTCCTCCCCTCGTCCCTTCTGTACTGAGCACACGCTAAATTCTGGTCTATACGTAGCACCTAAAAATTCTGCCTTCTCTGGGATTTTTGCTTAATATCCAAGAGAGTGTTTGGGGTTTTTTTTTGGAGCTCCTTCAAACAGGTATATGTAGGCTTGGCACACAACACATGCACACATAATGTACCTTAAGGTATAAACTTCAAGCACCTGATGAAAACACACATTGTTAATGGGAGGCAGAATTTAAGACCTAGCTGTTTTGACAAAATCTTCTGTAACGTGGAGCTTCGTTGGATTTTGTCATTAAGTTGATATATATTAAGAATAACTCCCTGTCATGGTTTAAGTAAACCCAATACACTCCCTGGAAGCTGTATCCTAAAAAAATAGATGTCACCGCACATCTCCCGTGGAAATGAACAGAAGAACAGAAATTCTTCTTTTAAACTGAAGAATGTGATTTTGGTGCAAAAGCATGAAGGTAGAAATCAACCCAAAGGAGAGCAGTGACATACAGAGGTGTGTGTTCCTATGGGAATATTACACTCTCTTCTGTATACATAAGGTGAGATTCTCACCTGGACGGATACTGGGTGCAAAGAAGAAATTTTATGATGAAGGTGGTGAAACACTGGAACAGTTTGCCCAATGTTCAAGGGCAGGCTAGACAGGGCTTTGAGCAACCTGATCTAGTGAAAGATGTTCCTTCCTATGGCAGGGGGATTGGACTATATGATCTTTAAATTTCCCTTCCAACCAAACTATTCTATGATTCCATGAAAAATTATGATCTTTCTAAGTTACATGGACTCATAGAATCATAGCATCGTTTCATCTGGAAAAGACCACTAACCCAACACTGCCAAGCCTATCTGTAGAGCAAACTATGTCCCTCAGCACCTCATCTATGTGTCTTTTAAATATCTCCGGGGATGGTGACTCCACCACCTCCCTGGGCAGCTCATTGCAATGCTTAATAACACTCTTGGTGAAAAAGTTCTTCCGAAACTTTCATGCTTTCCCACCAGCGTTTGTCTGGATGAGACATTATAACAGTCATGAGATTCACTGAGTTGTACAAAAGGTTTCCTTTCTGACTACAATGCCAGTAGAGAATGTACTCCTTCACCAAATCCTGCATGTCACAAACACTTCCATAGTTTTAGGTATCTTTCTGATATTGGTGCTGCCAGAGAACAGACTACAATCTCAGACAGGCTCCGGGTCTGATTGAGTATAGGCATACATGGGTGGTATAACTTTGGAATTCCTCACACCACGATGGTAACACTGCTCTTCACGTGCTCACAGTAAACTAACTCCTCAGTAGCTTTCTTTTTAGCCTCTTTTTGGCAAATGCCCATTGCCAAGTGAGAGAGGTTTAGTGGCTTGGCACAAGATTCAAGGGGTGCTGGAGATGTCCCCACTGAACTGTGATTGAATTTCAGCAAGCCATTAGCTGAGATTGTTTATTCCATGCTGACCACTTCCACTTAAACTGTTCCATTAAATAAATCAAGGTGCAGCTCTGTGGGCAAGTAGCCAGTGCTAGCACAGGGCCCGCTCTGCTGCCAGGCCTGGCCCCTCACAGTGCAGGCCGCAGGCAGCCTCCTGGCTGGGGACATGGTCGTGGGCTGCCATGTGCCCAGGGCCAGCCTGGACCTCTGCCTTGCTAGCTCAGACACGGCTGTGTCCTTTCACACTCACAAGACCCTGACATGCCTCTGTCCAAAGAGCTCTGCATACTTGGCAGCCGGCCCGCTTGTGATTTTCCAGTGGCACGTGTTCGGTGGCTGCTGCCGCTAGCTTTGGCAGATGCAAGGAAAACATTTTGTAACCCTGGAAAATTCCCAGTACTCACACTCCATCTGACTGGCTACCAGCATGCTCCTCCCACAGCATCTCCAGACTGAGAAGCATCAGGAGAGTACGCAATAGGCTAGAGCCTTAGAAAAGAAGGAAGCAAGTCAGGGAGAGAAGAAGGAAAAAGCAAGGAACATTTTTTTTCTCTCTTCAAGAACTTCATTATATTATTTCTTATTCCAAGTATTCAAAAGTTAATAGATGGTTCTCAAAACTATGCTTGTTTTAAGTTCTGCAGTTAGCGTAAAAATCAGGCTTTTGATGAGGCCGAGATTCCTTTTTGTCTGTCTTCTGATCCTTTACCTTTAGGAGGTGGCATTTGCCAGCTTTTCTCTTGCAGTCTCAGTGTCTGGAAACCTACTTTTCATTGTCATGAAAGCTGAGATCCTCACATAATCATATGACTGCAGAGGCTGGAGATAGAAGTACATTGCGTCCCAAAGGACCAGCCATCAGAGTGCTGGCAACACTGCGGAATTTCCACGGAGAGCTCCTCCTGCTGTGCTTAATGTCCCAGAGATAATGTACAAAGTCTCAAATGAGCTGAAGGAGCAATCTAAAGGTCACATTCAGCCTGGTGCAATGAATCAGCACAAGTCTATAGATCATGTACCTCTCAAGTAGGACCTCTCCATCTAGGCAACGCTGACATTCATGTTGACCTGAAGACTGGATTGAGTTTCACTCCAGGTGCATTCAGAAGAGCCAACAGCTCTACTGGTGACTGAAAAAGTGAATGGAAGGAAAAACCTCAGAATTAGAAAACTATTTGGGTCTTCTTTCTTTTTTTCCCTCCTTTCTGATAGATGCCTTATTGCTCTCAAACCTCTCTTGCATTGGCCAAAAATTGTATCTAATTCAGGACAGATCTTTTGGATGAAGGTAACAGTATGGTATATACAGAGAAGAAGAAGATATTAAATGTTTTTGTTAATTTGTTACATACATCTAGAATATGCATGTATAGAAACAAGATTTCCTTTTTACATGTTTTCAGTTAAAATGAAGGGTATTTTTTTCATTTTGAAGCCATGTTTTATTCTGAGTTTTGCCTTATTTAGTAATGAGAATAGATTAAAACCTGATCAGACACAGAACATGTAATTTTGGATGACATTGACTCCAAGAGTCCATAAAACTCTGCCTTGGCAGCATCTTTCTGGGCAAGGTGTTTGGCAGAAGTACTGAGCGAGCGCTTTGTGTCACGTTTTGCCTCCATGATGCTTTCCCAGTGCCTGTCTGGTGACAGGAGATGGGGTAGAGTGTCCCAGCACAGGGTGAGGTGATACACCTGGTTGTGGTTTAGTACAAAAATAAAGTGCAGAGTGGTGAAACATGCTCAGACAGGAAAACGTGTATTTCCTTGCACAGCTGCTATGGCAGCACTGTTGATCACAGAATCACAGAATCTCAAGGGCTGGAAGGGACCTCAAAAGATCATCTAGTCCAACCCCACTACCAGAGCAGGACCACCTAGAGTAGGTCACAGGAACTCATCCAGGTGGGTTTTGAATGTCTCCAGAGAAGAACATTCAACAACCCATCTGGGCAGCCTGTTCAAGTGCTCTGTCACCCTCACAATGAAGAAATCCTTCCTTGTATTTCTTTGGAACCTCTTGTATTCCAGTTTATACCCATTGCCCCTTGTCCTGTCATTGGCCATCATTGAGAAGGGCCTGGTTCTATCCTCCTGACACTCGCCATTTACATATTTCTTTCCTAGTTGAAAGAAAAAAAAGCAAGTTCAACAAAAATAGTGCCCGATACCCATATGGATGAGTTGGCACCTGGAAGGTGGTTTTCTACAGCCTTTGTGCACAGAGCATCAACCATGCAAGCTGCCAGGGGTGAACAGTTGCATATTTATCTTCCTCTATCTACAAGATGCACAGCCCTGAGTAAGGGGAAAATAGTGATTTAATTCTGTTTGATTGAACCTGGTAAGAAACAAGGAGGGATTTTCCAATAGCACTTGAGGCAGTTTCATTTTCATTGCCCTTGAGACAGAGATTTATAGTCCTGTCACTTGAGGGCAGCTGCTTGCGCTCTTAACTCCTATGCTGCCTTCTGGGAAGAGGATAATAGTCTTCAGTAACCAAAACATCTTCTCTGGTCATTTAATGTGGGAAAACTTGGGATTTCCTGGCACCAGAGCTGGCTCAGTTGTAGTTTTCACTGCAGTTGTGATTCCTCTAAGGAAGATGCTACGCATTCTGTTCAGCCCACTGGCAATAAGGACAAACCTCATCTGGGCAGATACATGTTTGTTTTGTTTTTTCCTTTAAAGTTTCTCTCCCTGTAGGCCTGAGAAAAGATAAGAGAAAAAGAGCCATCGTTTCATCAACTCAACTCTACACGCCATGTTTAACTTTTGAACAAAATGGTAGCACTGAATATTTGTGAAGTTGTGTGGCAGTAGCTGACTGCAGTGGAAAATCAATGCTCCCCATCAAACCAGCTCAATAGCCTTGTCTGCATCCCCAGCTGGTTTGTTTCCAGACGCTATATTTTGCTCTAGTGATGTTTCCAGTTGTCACTATAAACCTGAGCTCTGTGTTCTACCTGCAAGTGTTTCATCTTGGTTGTCATGTTAAGAAGCTCGGGTTCATTTCCCTTCCTTAAAATGTGTGGAAAAGGAGACCTGTACCAAGGAGTCGAGGATTCCTTGTGAAGTGCTACAAGAGAGACTGAGCAATGAGGTACAGATGGCAGTAATGTGCATCTACTGACTCAATGGGTCATATATCTGGCTTATAGTGATTTATAAGAGGCCTGAGTCAGGCACGGCCACCCTGGGGGTTTTCAGGCCCAGGAGGACAAAGCCTTGGGGCAGAGATGGTGCCTGTTGTAGCTACCATGTGCCCTGGACTCACAGCCTCTGGGATTTATTTGGCAACTGCTTTGAAGTTCCCTGCCTTGCTGGTGGAAGCAAAGGATGAAGCAGCAGCATTATCCCCACCTCCTCCAGAGTTTCCTGGTTTTGTTTGAAAAGTAGGTCTTTCCTTGAAAAAACAGCCCCGTTTGTCTACATGATATCTCCTTCTCCTTTCCTTGAATCCCTCCCAGACATCCTTGCCCTCCTGTGCTTAGAAGCATTTCTAAATCATCTAAAGGGTTCCTATGTGGGTTTCTACTTAATTTCTTTAATGATTAGCAGAGGTTACAAAATGTTTCCCTGTAGAAGGCCTCACAGACCTTCTGAGAGGAAGCTCCCCCAGAAAGCAAGCAGGCTGGGAAAGGCTCAGGCTGTGTTATGGTCAAGAGGCAAAGCTAGGTGTGATACATTATGCTTGCAGCTGAGCACCCTCTGCAAGCCAAGCATTGGTTTCTAGAATCAGAAGCTTTACTGCTGTAAAAGGTAATTTCTTTTCCATACTTTTATCAGCAAAAATGTTTCTACACTTTTCTCAGAAAAAAAAAAGAAGGAAGGCCAAAAGGAATCTTCATCCTTGGCGCATGGGGAAGCTTAGTGACCAAGGAGGAAAAGGCTGACGTACTTAATGCCTCCTTTGCCTCAAATACTGTGCTCAAATTTGACCCCCTCACTCCAAAAAGGACATTATGGTGCTGGAGTGTGTCCAGAGACAGGCAACAAAGGGTCTGGAGCACACGCCTGATGAGGAATGGCTGAAGGAGCTGGAGGTGTTTAGTCTGGAGAAAAGAAGGCTGAGAGGAGACATGATCACTCTCTACAAATGCCTTAAAGGAAGTTGTAGTGAGGTTGTAGGTCAGCCTCTTCTCCCAAGTAATGAATGATGGGACACGAGGAAATGGGCTAGAGTTGTGCCAGGGGAGGTTTAGATTGGATATTAGGAAGAACTTTTTCACTGAGAGGGCTGTTAGACACTAGCACAGGCTGCCCTGGGAGGTGGTGGAGTCACCATCCCTGGAGATATTTAAAAGCCATGTAGATGAGGTGCTGAGGGATATGGTTTAGTGATGGGCTTGGCAGTGTGAGCTTAGTGGTTGGTTTTGATGACCTAAAAGGACTTTTCCAACCGAAATAATTCTATAATTCTATGGAATCTAAAGCAGATCAGCCTCAAAGGTATTAGTTGTGTCTGGAGTCAAGGCAGCACTTTTTATGTTAGTTTGGTTGTCAAAATAAGTGTTCTAAAGAAATGGTAAAAATTAAGATAGTCCTCAAAAGAAACCAGTTCCATCTAATGACAGAGGAGTTCAGAGAGCTGGATGGGGATAATTCTTTAATGGATTTTCCCTGTTCTGCTGCTGAAAGAAAATTTCTTGACATGTTTTTACAGAAAGCAAAGCTGAGTTCAATGAAATACAATTTCATACGGTTGCTCTTTGAACTGGGGCTGTAGCCTGGGCTGGACATCCCAGTGTGCTGGACATCCCAGGAGGCAGGCTCATCTCCTGGGCTGGATAGCCACAGATCAGGAGCTGGGCTGGGCTTTCCCCCTAGTACAGCGCCTGTGCCTGAAGGAACCATATCAGACAAGTGTACAACTCACTGTTTCTTCCACAACAGAGATGGGCAAGATAACCCATAAGCATGTTGAAGGTGACATTGACCTGTCTTCAATAGCATTGCTCTGGGCTGCTAAACATCATTATTTGGACTGCTCTGCTTCTGTGGGCTCCTGCCAGAGCACTGCAGGTGGCTGAGGACCCCCAGGCCCTAGTTGGGATGCTCATGGTCTGGGTTTCATCCCTCCCATCACCCCGCTGGCTGCCTTGGGAGCTTTGTAGCTCTTGGAGGGTGAGCATAAGCTTCCAACAGCCCAGCTAAATCCTTACCCTGTGGCTCCCAAGGACAGTGTGAGTGGGAGCCAGGAGACTCCTAGTCAAAAACAAAACCCCAGGTGAAGGGGGGAGCTGCTGTATCACCCCAGGTCTCAGTGGGAGGACACATTCCTCTGCCTGCTGTGAGGGATATTGGGTCCCCAGACGCCTCTCAAGCCCTGGGCACGGGTACAGGCACCTGCCTGGTCTGGCGGTTTGGGCACTGTGGGTTTGGGTGACTGAGTGGAGCTGTGGGCACTGAGCCAGTGTGACTGTACTGGGGATCACAGATGAGCATCCACCAGTGGTAACATCCAGCAAGAGGGAGACACTGGGCTTTGGAGTGAGCCCAGTGCATAGATCAACTAAGTACCAGGTAAAATGCCTACTAGAAGAGAATTAGGAATTGCATGATCCAATGATTGATTGATTAATCATTTACTAAAGGCATCCCTGGCTGATGCTCTTTGGGTACAGACTGCATTTACTCCAAATGCTTCAGGGGCTTACATTTTATGCTGTTGAGTTTTTTATGACCCTTGAATTACCCATTTCAGTGTAGAAAAGCCTTCAGACTTCTTTCTCTCTACATTACATTTATGAGATGTATTTAAGCATAACGCTTTTGATTCTTTGCTATTGTTAATCACACATAGCCCTGTGAACTTAAAAAACCCCACAATGGCACTTTATTCCTGGTGATCCAGGAAAATGTTAGGCTAAGCAGCAAGGAGGCAAAAACATAAGCAATGGGGGATTTTTTTGAAGAGCAGACATTAATTCCACATGAAGGAGATTCATTCATGCCCAGCTTCCAGGGAGAGCAGTTTGGAGATTGTCAACTGTGAGAGGGAATGGTTTTGTCTTTCTGGTTTCCAAATACATACATCTCTTGCTTCAGCTGGTGCCCTGAGCAAGGGCAAGTTCACACTGATTATACACTTCCTGGTACTAAAATGATGTTCCAGCCCTAGGAGGATAAAAATCAACACCAGGAGCTCTGAGGAGGACTTGCAGCAGGACACATCACCAAGCAACAAGGAGGAAAGACAGGCCACTTTGTGTCTTCTCTAACAACCACAAACCAGGGCATTAATTTGGTACTTGGCCATTCAAATGAGAATGACACAGCTCTGCACAACCTGCTTAGTTGCAACCCTGGTGGATTATGAAACATGTTGTGCAAATATAAGTCATTACTGTTGCCTTTTTGGCCTTAAGCTACAATAAAAGTTATCTGCCATGAGCTATAGTTTCATGCCTTTGGTGTGCCATGGGGCATAAGGCCAAAGGCAGCATTACTCCACCCAGCTGGGTAGTGCATTAGTGCCTTGCCAGTGCAGGCTCCTGACAGTGTGCTTGCTCTGGTGTGGAAAGCAGGGAAAAATAAGGAAAGACAGTTTACTCATCTAGTTTTAATTATTTCCTTTGGTTTTCCCACCCACCAGTTATTCCAAATGTATTTCCTACACAAAAATGCCTTCAGCAGAGAGTGGGATCTTGGCTGAATATTTTCCTCTCTCTGAACATTCCTCACAGTGGTTCTAGCCCAGAATATTTCCTTTTTGGGGTAAAAAGCCAAACAGTAGCAAAACAATAAAAAAGCCTTCCAAGGCTAGTTAGTGTTGGTTAGTAAGACCAACACATGCCTTCAGTGCAATGTTTGCTTCTTTCCATTAGATGCCTTGCACTGCCCTTGGTGCAGAGGGAGAGAATCAGAAATGCTTTACCTATTGCTTTGAACCTGTGATATTCTGAAAACTGAAAACAAACCCATGGACTAGGGGCAGAGCAGTAAAACAAGTGCCAATGAGGGCAACTCAACATGGCCCAAGCTCTCTCTGTGCCATGTGCAGGCTCAGGTAAACTGTGCCCGTGTCCCACCTCCAAGCTGCTGAGAGAAAACAGTCACAAGGCAGAAGGTGCTTCCTGGTTTCTAACTAACGTTATTTTTGCCTCAGAGTACCAGGTGTATTTATTTTGTGTGCAGCTCTACGGAGGAGTTAACAGCTGCATGCCAGCCTGTTGTCAGGGTTTAACCTCAGCTGGCAATAAGCCTCATACAGCCGCTCACTGGTGGGGTCGGGGAGACAATCAGATCAGTAATAATGAGGAAACCTGTGGGCTGAGATAAAGATAATAGGTAAAGCAAAAGCTATGCACACAAGGCAAAGTCAACCAGGGAACTGATTCCTCACTTCCCATGGGCAGGCAGGTGTTCAGCCATCCCCAGGAAAGCCGGGCTCCAGCATGTGTCACAGTTACTTGAGAAGACAAACACCATCACTCCAAACATCCCTCCTTCCCCCTTCCTCAGCTTTACATGCTCAGCATGACGTCCTGTGGTGTGGGATATCCACAGGGTCAGTTGGGTCAGCTGTCCTGGCTGTGTCTCCTCCCAGCTCCTTGTGTTCCTCCAGCCTCCTTGCTGTTGTGGTAAGGAGCGGAAAAGGCCCTGACTCTGTGCAAGCACTGCTCAGCAATAAACAAGACATCCCCGAGTTACCAACACTGTTCTCAGCACAAATCCACCAAAGTCCCATACTAGCTGTGAAGATAATTAACTCTACCCAGCCAAAACCAGCTCACCTGTTCAAATGCTGAGTCCATGTTTTGCATGACCATGGTCACAGCCATGGGTCAGGGAGTTATTTGAGATAATTTTGGAACAGATATCTGTAAAGCAAATCATGTCATTGCACAAGGTTGGAAATCTCAAGCCCCTCAGTACAGTGTAGGTCCTCACCTACACTGCAGCTTTCCTGCTGCTTACCAGTCTCCTCTAGCGTGGGATGAACCTTCCACTCCTCAGAAATCCACAAAGCCGTTGGGAGCTGATGGTCACAATGTGTTTTGGATTAGGTCAGTTTAAACATTTTGGTTTTAAATAATGCAAAAATACTTCCTTTTTATTTCAGGTCTATTTTTTTCTATTTTAAAAACTATAATTCTATTTTAACTCCAGCTGTGGATAAACTTCCTATTTGAGCAGTTATGCTGACAAACAGCATTTCAGCAGTTTCAAAACTTTTCTAACCAGCTGTCAAAAGGGCAGATTCACTGAAACCAGGCCTTTCTGCAAACTGTTCTGGTTTTAGCAAACAAACATTTTTTAAGGAAAAATATGCTTCATAGGAGAAATTCCAGTTGTCCTTGCCCAAATTATTGTACAAAAGCTTTCATAACACTCAAAGGTCAGTTTATTTTCTTGGAGAAAGCAAGTTCCTATTTTCTTCCACTCCCTCTAGCTCAAAAGGAAATAAAAATACATAAACAGTCTCCACTTGATGGTACAAGTGCCATTTCATACTGTTACAAGCACTTCATACATTTGAAGGACTATAGAAAAAGTAATTAAGTAGATGAAAACTTCTGCAGCTGAAGAACTTAAAGCTGTGGAAACACTTAAGTCTCACAGCTGAAACATCTTGCGCTTGCTGGTTTGGAGGGGCTGCCCAGAGTTCTGTGGTCCCACCACTGCACTTCGGCCAGAGAGCCCTGCCAATCCCAGAGTCACAGAATGGTCAGGGTTGGAAGGGAGCTCTAGAGATCATCCAGACCAACCCCCTGCTCAAGCAGGGCCACCTAGATCAGGGCACACAGGAACGCGTCCAGGCGGGTTTGGAAACCTCCAGAGAAGGAGACTCTACACCCTCCCTGGGCAGCCTGTGCCAGGGCTCTCTCATGTTCAAGTGGAACTTTCTGTGTTCCAGCTTGTACCCATTATCCCTTGTCCTGTCACTGGGTACTACAGGAAAAAGATTAACCCCACGCTCTTGACTCCCACCCTTTAGGTATATATAAGCACTGGTAAGGTCTTCTCTCAGACTTCTCCAAGCTAAACAGCTCTGCGTCCCACAGCCTGTTCTCGTCAGAGAGGTGTTCCAGCCTCTCTGGAACTGGGCAGCAAGGAGCCAAGGCTCCCCAAATTCTCAAACCTTACATTGAACTTGGGGGTCTGCTCAGACAAAATTGAGTTCTCCTGCCCCTAGATTTACTCTTGGATTTCCAGAACCAGAATTTCAACCTGGCTGAAACCCTGCTGCTCTGCCAAGGTCCTAAAGGTCAGTAGTGCTCACTCACCGGAACCCCAGCATCCTGCCATGGCACCTTCCCAGCTGTGGGGGACTGAGCTGAAGGGAGGTGGCACCTGGGTGACGGCTGCTGCTGGGCCTTCTGGAGGGCTGCTGGTGTGGTGCAGGTTTGCTGGGGAAGGAGCATGACTTCGTTGTAAAGCCCTTTGCAATGGGAGGTGATTTACCCTGTCCAAGAGTGTGTGGGGAGTGGTCGAGGCCTGTCTGTGCAAAGACACCTGGGGAGAAAAAGCGATGGGCTGGTGGGAGCTGACACCAGGAGGATCCTGCTACTGAGGAATCACACCTGCAATGTGAAATGAATTTGAAGGGGGAGCTGTGAGCCACAGGAACAAGCAGTGAGAGCCATGCCTGATGCGCCAGGCAGGAGCCTGCCAAGCTGCGGCCGGCACTGCCCAGGCCTAGCCCCACACTGCTCACAGACGGCCCAAGGAGCTTGTCTTCTGTGAGCCTGGCCCTGCTTGCAAGTGGTTGTCTCTGTTTAACACATTTCAAAGCTGAGTTCTGGCAGAGATGAAGGAAGCTGCAGGTTGAGCACAGCATGGGTAGCCTTAGGGAGAATCCTGCAGGTAGTTTTGCAGGCTTAATGTAAAGTTGTAGCTATGGCTTATCACTCAGTCAATTATTGTGTCTTTATTCATTCATGAATGAAGAGCAGCACTCAGGGTCTCTGAGATAAGGGATAAGGTGCATTGTGTGTAAGGCAGCAGGGAGAGCAGGAGAGGAGCAGGCAGGAGGGGACAATCGAGCTGCCCCTTTGGGAGGGCAAGGCCTGCTGCCAGGCATGGGGGCTGCAGCAAATCCTGTGCTAACGCTGGGAATGGTGTAGGATACACAGAATGTGTGATCTCCAGAGGGGCCTTTCTCACTGAAACCACCCATTCACCAAAGGGCATGCGTGGGGGTTGTGTTTCTGTCTTTGAGGGAGGCACTGATGGTTTGTGAATGGGGCACAGGGGATGACACCCAGGTTTACAGACAGACCCTGCCTGCTTATCGAAGCCATCGGGTCAGTTTAATCAAGACTCTCTGGGCTTTTCCTGCCTACATGCTTGTTGTCCAGTGCCTTGGAGGAACAACCTACAGGGCATTTCCACAGTGATTGTTTATGCCCTAGACTGCTGGTACTCTGGGGAGGTAAAGTGCTCAGAAAATGAGTTTCATTTACTGGGTTTGTAGAGTCTGCTTGGCTGCTTGCTGGAAGCCCAGAGTGTGTGTTCCTTCCCACTCAGCATATCCCTAGCAGAAAAGTCCCAAGTCACAAACAACTGAAAATAGCAAAATGATCTCATAGATCAGTTGCTAAAAATATGGAGAAGAGTCTAGTTACAAACACTGTGGCTGTGTGGTTTGTTATTCACCCAGCAGAGGAAGGCATCAGAGAATCCTGGATTCTGCCACTTTCAAAATAATTTCTCCTTTCTATTGTTGCCTATTGGCCTTTCCTCACACAGTATTCGAGGTGAGGCCTCATCAACATTGAGTACAGGGCGACAATCACTTCCTTGGCCCTGCTGGTCAAACTATTTCTGACACAGGCCAGGATGCCATTGGCTTTCTTGGCTACCTGGGCACTCTGCTGGCTTGTGTTCATCTGCTGTCAATCAACACTCCCAGGTCCCTCTCTGCCTGGCCGCTTTCCAGCCACTCTGCCCCAAACCTGTATCGTTGCATGGGGTTGTTGTGGCCCTAGTACAGGACCCAGCACTTGGCCTTGTTGAACCTCATGCAATTGGCCTCAGCCCATCACTCCAGCCTGTCCAGGTCCTTTTGGAGAGCCTTCCTGCCCTCAAGCAGATCAACACTCTCACCCATCTTGGTGTCATCTGCGAACTTACTGAGGGTGCACTTGATCCCCTCATCCTGATGATTGATAAAGATGCTAAACAAAACAGGCCCCAGCACCAAGCCCTGGGGAACAGCACTAGTGACCGGCTGCCAAATGGATTTAACTCCATTCCCCACCACTCTCTGGGCCTGGTCATCCAGTTTTCCACCCAACAGAGTATGTCCATCTAAGCCACAGGCAGACAGCTCCTCCACAAGGATGCTGTGGGAAATAGTGTTGAAGGTAGACAGTCCAGGTAGGCATCATCCACATCCTTTCTATGGCCACAGCATCCTAACACCCCACAGCCTTGCACCCCCTTCAGGCAAAATTCCTAATCTTGGATGATGGAATTGTTGGCTTTCCTTGAAAGGCAAGGGGACCTCAGTCTCATTCTTCTATGACCATGTGTGTGTTATCTTTAGGAAATCAGTGCTGACAGAAAACCACCTGGGCCCTCATGTGTGTATGACTGCCACTGGTGTAACAAGGGCTGGGGGCTCACTGGCCTTTCCACTGGAGAGTGGGTATCACCAGCTTACCCTGGACCACGTGAATCTCAAGAAATTGGGCTCTTAAAAATGTTGTTCCTTTACTGACTTTTCCTACCTTATCAGCCTTGCTTACTGTTTTGTGGTGATTTTTGGGTGAACGCTACATTTATGTTCACTTCAGAAGCTTCTAAATGTTGCTGGAACAGCATGTTGGGGACATTTTGTCCATCACAGCTATCTTCCACCTTCACCAAAGCACCAGGGTTTTACTTTCAATAGAAATACAACTGCAAGCTGCATGATCATCTGATGGTTCTGTCAGGGTACTGAGTTCCTCCAAAGTCCTGCCTGCCTCACCCGAGACCTCCCCTCACCCACAGCCCATGGCTGAGGAGCCCTGTTGCAGCTGAGCTGGAGTCCTGGTCCCATGGCTTAGCAAGTTTGGTGCAAGGCAGACATTTGCCCAGGGCCAGATGAGCTGCCAGGCCTGGGCTGTGCCAGGAAGGGCAGTGCCCTGGGGGATGGTCCCCACTTCTCCTCTGAATGTACCTAGCTTACACACAGGTCCCACTTCTCCTCTAGGGCTGTGCTTTCTGCAGCTAAATATTCCCAGCACATTCCTTACCTAAAGGCATTTCTCGAAGGAAACTCATTAGGAGTTGCTGTAGAGACCAGGGTCTGGATGGCAGCACTCCCTGCTCGAAGCTCAAGGGAGAAGGAGCTCAGCCTCAGCCTTTCAGTTCAGAGCACTTCACTGGCTAGTGGTAACAAAAGGAATTAAATGGGGCTGGTGTCTTTTTATTGATGGGATTGCAGGTCTGTTGAATAAAGAAAACCATCATAATGCAATGCTAATTCCTCCAAGGCATTAGTACAGCAATGTGTTTGGTTTACTTGTGCAATATGTAACTGCCAGGTGATTAACCACATGGATTAAAAACAGGTTCTTCCACTGATCTCAAGATATTGATCACTGGGAGTCACCAATAAGCACGACCACATCTAGCAGCGATGCCAAAGGGCTGGGGCCTGGGCACAACCATGTCTAGCAGCAATGCCAAAGGGCTGGGGCCTGTTTGCCATAATTCAGTTTATTCATTGGTGAGCTAGATAATGACATAAAACTTCTGATAATGTCTGGGGAAGACACGTAATTTGAAGGGCAATAGAAGGACAAAGACAGGTTGCTGTTATGCAAACCTGACTTGCCTGGTCATGGTTCCATGGCACCCACTGACAGGTAGCTAAGTGCCAAATTACACAACAGAAGACTGCCACATAGGCTGTCTTGGCAAGCAGTAATTCAGAGATGGGTTTAGGAGTAATCATGGGTGATCATTTCAGCATAAGCTACCAGTCAGATGGTAGCTGAAAAGGCTGCTTACACAACTCTTTTGTATATAAAATGAAGCTACCAGGAAGAAATAAGGCAAGGACCCCTGTATGCAGAGCTTGTGGAAGATCACAGCTCATGGAATATATCACATATGATAGATTTGCATCTTTGTGTATATAAAACACACACACACACTTAGATGCATGTGATCCCTGGACAGTTTGTATATGTAAAACACCAATTGCCAGTGCTCACTTCATCCCAGCAACCATGTCAGAGGCACCTCAGTAGTTTCAATAGATCCTTGTTTAAAGTACAGAGATGAGGTTTATATACCTGTTATTTAGGGACATGAGACATGCCCACAGAGCCTTGCATGGAGTTGTAAAACAAATGGCTCTTTACTCCAAAGTACCCTGGAGACTACTTTACTCCAGAGTCCCTTGCTGAATACAACGGCATTACTGGAGCCCAAGGGTGAGCACTGTGTAAACTAGATTCTGTCAGCCTCTAGTCCATGTCAGATTTCCTGTGAAGGGGCTGGTGAGGCTGTTCTCTTTTATAATATCCAGCTTTCCTGTTCATGCGAGTCCCTGAGAAGCATCACCAGGTGATAAGCTTTCCATGAGTTGGTCTGTCACTTGGTAACTTCAAAACTGAAGAACAGATTTCTCCTAATGGAGACCTGTTGTTCATATCCTGGGTTACTCCACTGAAATAGGTGGCTACCAACACATGGGAGAGACTGCAGAATCTTGTTGGCATTGTGCTTTTCGCTGAGAACTGTATTGCAACGGGGCAAAGACAGCAGAACAAGAATCAGTTTCATAAAATCTCTGAATTGTCTGGAGTTGCATTTTCTACATTTTCAAGAGACTTTTGATCCTGTGGACAAAGGCACAGAAAGACTAAGGGGCTGGATGCTGAAGGTGGACAAACAACTTTGAAGCTACAGGGGAAGGAAAGAATTTAAGCTCCTGGGGAAGACTCCACGTGACATATGCAAGAGAAAGACACTTTCTTTGAAGTCATCAACTGCTGTGTGGATAAGGGAGACCTTTTTAATGTAACTTACTTTAATTTCAAAAAGGCATTCAGCAAGGTTTCTAATCAAGTCTTGAAGGAAACTAAGAAGATTTGAGACACGAGGGGAGGTCCTTGCAAGGATACAACATTGATCAAAGGATAAAAAACAGAGTAGGGAAAATACTCATCTTTCACAGCGTGTGAAACTCTACTCAGTGATCTCTGCTGGAACTCATGCTGCTCAAGATGTTATTAAATGATCTAGAGAAGGATGAGTAAGTAGGTGACAGTTTGCTGGAGGTGCTGAGTTACTCAGGGTAATAGAGATGGGAACTGGTTGTAAGGAATTGCAAAAGGAACTCATGAAACATAGTGACTACAAATTAAAATGGGAGATGAAATTCAACATAAATGGATGTGTACAAGAAAAAATAACCCTAACCACATGCATGGTGATGAGTTATGATTCACCTACTACCATTTAAACACAAAATCCTGGGGTTATAAAAATAGCTTCATTAAGATGTCAGTATAAAGCTCAATAGCACTAAAACAAACAAACAAACAAACAGAAACCCAGGGGAATTCAGATGTTAGGCAAAAACAGAGACTGTAACACAGAGCTTTACCCCACTGTAGGAGAATTACAGGTGGCTGCTTGGTGAGAGTGGTACTTTCCAAATCCCATGTGTTTTAAGAGAGTAGTGGATAAAGTCAGCCTTAGCCAATATGCACACCAACAGCCTTGCCTCTGCTGCAGGGTTATAACAATCAGCTCAGCGACAGCATTTATGTCTAATCCAGTGATTTGGGAAGGAATTATTATTTATAACCATACCACAACCTGCAGAGTCACTCCCTCTTCTCATGCTGGTTTACAGCACACCACATATTTGGTAGCCATATGAGTTCTTGTCTCCAAACACATTCCAGCAGGACCCTGTTGTAACAGGGAAGAGTGAAACCCCTTCCAGGTTTTGCTTAATCTAGTATGGGCTGTGAAAGAAGACCAGGGATTAGACTCATACATGCTTTCTCACAACAAAACAGCCATGGGAATAGTTCCCACAGATGAAATAGCCTCACCAAAGCCACAAAAAAATGTGGGGTTTTCCTTTGGGGTTCAGGGTGGCAGCAGGATGGGCTATTTCATATGGCATTGGACTTCCCCAGCAGACACAAGACCCAGTTTGTGGTCTCTATACACCAGGGTACTTATTCTTGCTATTCAGTGTGCCAGAGGAGCCTCTCTGGTGGGATTAACTGTGTGTAAACCACCTGGAATCTGATTCAGATCGGTGAGCCAAGAAGTACCTGCAGTACCCAAGCTAAAGTGGTTTTCAGCTGTGTTTTATTATAGACACTATAAAGATTATGCTTCAGTATTTGGCTTTCATAAAGAAATCCAATTTTTAAAGGAAACAAACTCTTAGTTTTGCCAGATTCTCATGTGACTATTAACATTTTCACTGTCACAGCTCAGGACAGGAAGGGTAGCAGAGGGACAGCTTTCACTTTTGGTTCTAGCTTGTGAATCTGTTTGCTTTTGTCTGAGTGTAAAGATGGCAAAACCTTGTACAGAGGTGAAATCTCCCTTTGATCCCCTGGCAATTTATAGTTGCAGTAAAAGCAACAATGCTGGAGGTGAGGCTGCAAAAACCAGTGTGTGGGAAGAACAGTAGCTTTAATGAAGTTTGTCACTGGTATTTGGCTTAACAAGTAGCTACAAGCCCTGAAAAATGGATTCAGGTTAGACTGGGGCACATTAACAGACCACTGCTTTGTTATCAGAGGAACACGGCCACGCTCTGTTTTGGTTGAACTGCCTCAATGTTTTCACAGCAGATTACAGGATAGACTTGAACCTGCTCAGCTGAGAGAAATCACAGGCAGGCACCCTCACCGCAGGCAGATTAGTTGTCATGCTCTGACCTTTCTGCAACTTACAGACATCTCTCTCCCCAAAGCCATTGCACTCACAGATTATCCTCTCAAATCTCAAATCATCCTCCTGGCACATCCAACGAGCCTCAATTCCTTATGCTTAAAAGAAGTTAACATCTTTCAGAACAGGGAAAACTTCCCTGAAAGGGAAGAGCATGACAGCCTTCTCTGCAGCCTGAGAGCTGAGGAAACTCCATCCCAAACACCCCGAGAAAACAGCTTTTTTCCTTCTCCCTTTTGTAGGAAAGGGAAGGACCTTTGAGACTGATGCTCTTCACTTTAACTAACAAGATACAAAGTTTAGAGTCTATGCAATTGGTCTGACATGTGCATTACTTTTAGTGCTATTTTGGTAATAAAATACTCAGCTAATAAAAAAATAAGTGTCCTTATTTATTTTTGTAAAAAAGAGCTAATGTGAAACCTTTAACTAGCTACACTAATAACTTAAAGTAGCAACAAAGTAGTAAAAACGTCCAGCCCTCAGATCTTCCCCTGCATTCTTTTCTCTACCCACTTCAACTTAAGCACGACAATTACAGACAATTCCAAAGCCATTTTCAAGAACTGTTCATTACCTGGCTACATAAAATACACTTACAAAAGCACTGGGGAACTACTAACCATCAGGTCCTCAGATCTCATTGATCAATACTAATCAATGAAACACAAGAAAATGCAAATAGTTACAGGTATTAATAACTGAGAGTATGTTTGTGTGACTATACCTGTGATCCAGAGACAGCTTCAAATGATTCAGACTCAGTCCAAATGGCTGAAAAAAGAAGTTATACAACCCAATTTTTGTCTCAAAGGTAAACAAACAATAAACTTGCCCTTCTACTCAGAATCTGAGTTGCATAAGAGGGAAGTAAAAACATTGCTGAAGGCATGATGGCTCCCTGTGTGTCCTTAAGAGACCTCTCTGCTCCAGGCAGGAGCAGGGGAGAGGACTGCAATCCTGACACCAGGAAGTGTCACCAGAAACCAAAAATCCTAGAAACTCTATTCAAAATATGCTACTGGAGAATTGTGATGACTTCGTTCCCATAGCCTTCGAATTGCTCTGGATAATGTTACATCAGAAATGAGAGTACCTTTCAACAAAACACTGTGCCACAGGAAAATAACTTTCTGGAAAAGCTCCGTTGTCAAGGGCTTTTATCCCTCACCATGAATTAAAACCACACACCTTTAGATAACTGTGAAGGGTGTTTTAACAAGGTCAGCTGTGCCACTAGTAAAGCAGGGGGGAAAAAACCCTAAATGTAACATCCATGATTAGCAACTGTAATTTCAGGATGACTTTACAGAGCATGTTTAATCCCAGAGTCACAGAATGGTTGGGGTTGGAAGGGACCTCTAGAGCTCACCCAGTCCAACACCCTGCTCAAGCAGGTCCACCTACATCAGGCCACACAGGAACGTGTCCAGGTGAGTTTGGAAATCTCCAGAGGAGCCTCCACACCCTCCCTGGGCAGCCTGTGCCAGGGCTCCCTCACCCTTACAGAAGTTTCTCCTTGTGTTTAAGTGGAACTTTTTGTGTTCCAGCTTGTGCCCGTTACCCCTTGTCCTGTTGCCTGGCACTGCAGAAATATACAACCTTTAATCACGTGTAAGTGTTGATTAATCTCAGCATTTCCTTATTTCTGATCAGCAGGTTCGTTAGAAGGCATGCAGCTCTTCACACAAAGGGCCTCTGTCCGCCAGGTTTAAGACAAGAGGACCATTCACTGGAGTGGCTGCAAATTTCACAGAGAAGGTGTGTATCTACAGGACCCCAAGGGGGCTCTCATGGATTAAAAAAAACCCGTAAATTCCCAGGAAGAGATGCAGTTACCATCACTCAAATGCATCCTCACAGCTCCTGCCTTGAGCAGCTCAGCACAGATGCTCTTTCATTTGTTGCTGTAGAATTGGAGGACATGGGAAGGTTCACGTTGGCGAGTCCCTTGCCCTCTCCCACATGGCCCGAGGCCTGTGATGTCCCTGCAGACTCCCGTGTGCCTGAGGACCTGGGAGCTCCCATCACACAAACTTTTCACCTGCACAAAGGCTGATGAGGGGGAAAAGCTGGAGTGTTGCACCTGGAAGGTTTTAACAGGATGGAAAGGAGGAAGCAGAGGCTTATCTACCACTTAAGCAGTGCATGTTCTCTGCAAAGATACTGTAGCAGAGACTTGCATTTGAACTGCTAAAAAGGCCATTTATGGTAGGCAACAAGAGCCCTTCTTTACACCACAGTATGACCCTGGCAACACATGAGGATAAATAACCTTCACATGAGGTGCCCTATACACCTAAACAGCATCTGGGTTGGTGAGGAACTCTCTGCAATTTAAAGGTATGTCACTTCTAGTTATGACAATCCCATCCACAGGGACACGAGATGTACTTGCCATTGAGGAGCTGACATCATTTTTCAACAGAAACTGAAGGCTGCAACGACTTTGGTTACTTTGCTCTTATAGAAGCATTTTTAGGGGCCTTAAGGTTAAAATTTAAGCAATGCATCTTTATATGAGAAATATAAATAGAAGATTCCTTCAACTACGATTCGTTATGAAGCCCAGGCTCCATGCTGAAGCCCAGATGTGCTCAGGCCTCTCAGAAAACAGGAAAAAGAGCAAAAAAGCAAAAAGAGAGCCCAGTTTCCCTCCTCTAGAACCAAGCTGACTGTAAATTCAATCACTTAACAATAAACTGTGTGCAAGCCAACTGAGCAGCTCCCCTGCCGAGGGCTGCACTGACAGCACAGCTACGCTCGGGCTGTGTTTGACAACAAAGAGCACAGGGATGACAGCTAATGCCCAACATCAAGACTTTAAAACACAGTCAAATAGCTATTATTTTCACTGCCAGAACTAAACTTTATTTCCATGTGTATTACATACTCGTAGTTGATGCCAAGTACATTGTAACAGAGGATTTCAGTGAGGAATATTTATTCTTCACTAAACAGGTTAAGAAGGAATGTAAAAACCTTTAAGAAAAAAAAGTTTAAGCTTTGTTCTAATTTTGGCAAACCAATCAGTTAAGTACTCTTCTCAGTTCTCACCTCTGATCTTTCAAAGTACCAAAAAACATTCTTTTCATAACCATGCAGTCGAAGGAAAAAAATAAGTCTTATAAAAACCATTTCTTACGCTAAATATGGTTACAAATAAGAGTATTAAACACAAACCTCCCAATTCCTATTTTTAAATACAAATACTGTATTATATTATGAAATGGGGATAGTTAAAATATATCAATGACTACAAATCTAGTAATTTAAAGCAAACTTAAACATGCTGTTTGCTTTCTTGTGGAAGAATTAGGATATTGTATGGTTCAAGCACTGCAGTCGTTTCTGTCAGCTCCTTGATGCCCTGAATGTCACCCCACTGCACACAGACAGACACGTACTCAGGTCTGAATAGCACCAGGTGTTTTTCTTTTTCTTCCTCTACCCTCTCCCTCCCTCCCTCCCTCCCAAGATATTAACATTTAATGAGTGAACTGACAGCTTTCTCAAAGTGACATGCACAAGTAGACAGTTTGCTTCAAGTCTTCAGCTAATAAGCTAAAAGTCTGAGATAATATACTGAACAATTACTAACGTATGCCAATGGTACAGAAGGAATCAGTGCTTCCACAGTATATCCTCTGCTCTCAAGTACAAAAATAGCAGTTATGGGTAGTCAATAGTTATCAAAATTTTTATTGGTACAGAATGAAAGCAGCACTTACTTTATTATTTCTTAAACCATACATCATAAAATTCCCTAGTACACATGTGGAGGAGTGAAACAGGCTCTGTACTCTTTACCTGCTACCGATCCTAGGTCCAGACTTAAAATCATTCCTGGCCAAATACAAACAGTATCGTTATTAGCAAAGGGAAGGCAGTTCCTCAGTGTGAAAGGTCAGCATTTAGAGTCTTACTAAAGCACTATTTTTTTAACAGTACATCACTTAAATGTATAATTACATAAACTACAAGTGGAAAACAAGTTTTTCTTAACAAGAACTATTGAGACTGGGCATAAACGTCTTAAACCACAAACCTTGGAAACACTATGGGTGCTTCAATGTGGCCCTTTTTGGCAAGAGAATAAGAACAATGAAGTATGGCTTTTCAGTCTTCCTTTAAAAGCAGATCGTAGGCTTTAACTATTTTAGAGGACTCCTAAGATTTACCTGTGACACCATTTACTAATTAGAAGCATTGATCAGGTCAGAATATGAAGCCGTTGGCTGATAGTTGATCGTCAGCATAACGCAGGAGCTGTTTGCTGCTGGTTTTTGCTTTGAAGTAAGGGAGGTACTTTTTCTAGAGAGCGCCATCCTACAGTACTATCAAACACTTCACAGGTTACTACATAGCTTCTCAAATAAAATCCTCAAGAGCTGTGCTTTCCAGCAGATATTCCAAATCAAGCATATTCAGAGAGCAAATACAATCAAGTGCAGGCAGTTCAAAAAGGATCACTCAAATGTATCGTTTTAGTTACCCTCTGCAAAATAAAAGCCCCTCCTCACCCCAAGGAGAGAGGGTGAGAAGGGGAAGCAGGTCTTCCATTCATGTAGGAGTTTGGCTAGCATCAAGTTTTATTAAAGTCGTTAACAAAAATAGTTGAACATTTTTACAATTTAACATCCAGTCTGACAAAAGGCAAATCAATGAAAAAAATACAAAAAAGTAAAAAAGTGCACTACCCAGTCCAGTATTTTGCTTTAAAGTCATGTCACTTACAGTATATGAAAAATAAACCCAGAAGTGTAATTACTTTAAAATACACCGCTTCCATATTTCAGTATTTTACACATATATTCTATAGTGGAAGAGGAGATCTCTTAAAAACTTTACTCTTAAAATATTGAGGTGCATATGCCAAGTGGGATAGACTTGGCAAGTTAAGTTGCAGTAGAGAATCCTTTCAAATTTGGCATTTCATTTACACACCTTACTGTGCCAGCAAGGTCTGTAGTACCTAAGCCTTCTAGTAAGAACAGCAATTTTCTTTAATGCAGATTTACTAACACAGACAACTACAAGAAACGGTGAGGTCAGCAATTCTATGGGAGCTTAAGGAGATAACGAGTTCTGATTGAGTCGTCGAATGGTACAATGCCACAACAAACTTTAAGGCCATGTTTTATTTGCTGATTAATGGACAAAAGGCAATGGATTCCCCCCCAGATATTTTCTTGAAAGTCTGTGCTCATAAAAATCATGAAAAGTTGGAAAGACTTAATTATTGAAACTTTAAATATATTTTACACAATCTTGTTTGTACAAAAATACAAGTTAAATATAAACATAAAGCAATTATGATAATTTTATGTAAATCCATTTTGTGATATTCTGTTATATATAAAAAAGTTTCTCAGCTCTGTCTCATTTGTGAAAAGATCAATACCAGATTGAATCACTACTGGCAAAGGGCCCTAAAAAGCACACTTTAGCATTAAATATGTTTTACAATGTAAGTACCATTTCCTGACTTCATCTCTTCTAAAGACTGGCAAAAGATAGGGCAGTATGTCCATAAACCAACAAATAATTTGGCTACAATGTCATAAAACACAAACACACGAATCTGTACAATAAACCCAGTAGCTATGCAGTACGGACTTGTTACACACACACATACACAGACATGGAATGGAACTTAGTGAGATGCCGTTTCTAGTTCACTGTTCTTCAGCCTGGCATTTTGTCTTACTTCATCAAACGAATACGACTTCGTTACCTTTCCATTCTTAAATACTGTGTGAAGGAGATCCTGCAAGAAACACCACTGTTTTAGCAAAGAGTGATCTGGCAAACAAACAAATCCGTTACGCAACCTCGAGCCCGGTGAGTTCGGATCTTTAGACTGTCAAGCTACTAAGTCTCTGCAGCCCCTTCCGACACCTTTCACTAATGGTTAGACAGAAGAAAGGATTCAGGCCACCCTGGGCGCAGACAGTAGCTTTGTGCTGAGCAGTCCCTGAAGTGAGTTGCCAACATCTGGCCAAAGCCCAATACACACATGCTTAACATACCTTGCTAGAGCAGCTAGGAAGAAAGGCAATACTCAACCAATTCAACACACATCAACTCCAGAGGCTTAAATGAAATCTATTTCCTCTACAGTAACTACAAAAAAAACTATATTAAAAAACCCCTTTCTTCACAGTCCCATTTACACATGTATTTCATATAACAGCCTTATCAACGAGTGCTTGAAACAGCACACTGCAAGAGCAACAAGCACAGCTTTGGACGCAGAAGTTAGTACAAAAGCAACACTGAGCAGTTGTTACTCTTGAGGATCTATTGCAAGGACCTGTGGCTTCAGGGAAACGGGCTTCTCCAATATCTCAGGACAGCAATTAAAAAGTAATTATTTAACCTGTCAAAAGTGAAGTAACTACATAATACCTCATTTCAGAGCCTAAGTCTTGTAATTGTTTTGAAGAGATTTCTCCCCATTAGGTCCCACCTTCTCTACATATCTATCTAGATAGACATATCTCATTCATCACAAACATATACACATGTATGTATGTACATAGAATCATAGAATGGTAGGGGTTGGAAGAGACCTTTAGAGATCATCTAGTCCAACTCCCCTGCATAAGCAGGTTCACTTAGATCAGGTCACATAGGAACATGTCCAGGCGGGTCTTGAAGACCTCCAAGGAAGGAGACTCCACAACCCCTCTGGGCAGCCTGTGCCTGGGCTCCCTCACCTGAACAGTGAAATACATAAGCTGGAAAGTCTTTTTTCTTTAATCTCTGTATCAAGAGCATGTTATCTACAGTGTATATAACTGTTTTCTGTCTCAAAATTTCTCAGATATCTGTGTTTGGTGCTCACTGTTGCACGAAGCAGAATGTCTTCTACTACCTCTCTGCCTAGGAACACTGAAATGTGCTTCTCTAGACCAGAAACCTCAATAAACCTCCAGCTTCTAAAGGCCCAAGTGTAATTCTAACTTATTTTCAGTCCTCAATTCAAGCAGAGTCAACATTTAGTTAAATATTTCACTGCTCACACACTGAAAGCATAAGAGATGTCACACCAAAAGCCTCAGACTGGCATAAAGTTTGTGCTTATTTTACTGAAATAGTACTTCCCTTTGCAATTGTAAAACAATTTTAAACTGGAACTCCTGGATTAAATTTACATCTTTCAAAACTGTGCAGCCACTCCACATACAGAGCCCTAACAATAGAAGGAATCATTTAAAAAATCATAATGGAGAAGTAGAAACACATTTTAGTTATGTCTATTCCTCTCCCACCTCCAACTGCTCAAACTGTGCAACATAGCTCATATAAAACTACTTGTCTAGCGTACGTTTTGCAAAACTGGGACATTACTTTTCACAGAGAACAACAACATTCTCTTGTTTCTGAAGGCAAAAAAGAGAAATGTCTTTGCCTGTAGAGCCTGACCATTCTACTGGCATTCCAACATTGTGCTGTTACTGCATTTAGCAGTGGGGACGCTTCTGAGGTAGCAAGATGTGAGTTGAACAAAAAGACTATTAAAAAACAATTTCTGAAATCAAGTTAACACCTGAATTTTGTATTTTTGTATGAAGAACGATGTGATACATTTTGGAAGCTCCTACCTGTCCATACTCCTCCAGATCCCCCTTGCCTTCCTCCAGCGTCACGTACTCCCCGGCAGGCGTCCTGTGCAGCGACAGTCGGCCTTTCTTCGACCTCTTGTTTGGGTCAGCAACCGGATCCTTGAAGACATTTACCTAAAACCAAACACAAGGGACGGGGGTTAAAGGAAAGGGCTTTATGGGGTTTGGGTACCTAGTGAGGGTGGTGGTCATGTAACAGGCAATGTCAAACAGGTTTTCGAGCGAGGAGGCCTCTACTGAAAACAAAATGGCAGAAGCTATATAAGGACGTACCCCGAGACCGTTGGTCACCACGTAACTACACTTGAAGGAACAGTTTAAGAGATCTCTGGTTAGTTTCTGCAACAAAGCTCCACCAGATCCAAAGGCAATATTCTCAATGCTCCATTTATTCTTCTTCATTCCCTCCACAATCTAATAAGAAAAAGAGAATTATGATGGAGTATACTTTCAGGCCGTGCCATTTTCTGTAAGAATATTACACTACTTCAACAAGATGCTTTTACAGACAATTAAACCAACTGACATTCAGTTTCCAGGAGGTGTATGTAACAATTCTGTCCGTACTTGACACAATATTTCCATTTTCATTTGCTATTCCTGCATGGCATAATCATAGAAAGCTTTTGTTGTAAAACTATTATGCCAGCATATACCTAAAGTAGGGTTGCACAGTAATGCAATGCCCAGAAAAATCAGAGCTCTAAAGAAAAATAAACAGGCTTCATGGGAGTATTTTAGAGTCTTCCATGCCTCAGAATTATGGGAAGACCTCAAACCATAGCATGTATCCTGAAATAAAACAGTTGTCTTGCTCATTAACTCCACAAAGTTATGATCCACTTTGACCAGTGACTTAACAGAGCAGTTCTCCTGAGAAATCACATTGACTAGAATTAGATTAGCAATTTTGATAGATAGGGAATAGAAATACATAAAGCTGCTCAAAAAGTTTGCTTTGCTACCTTCTGAGGCAGGTACAGATCAATATGAACTGCACTGCTATCAACAGTCAAGTTAAACTTACTGTACCATTTCCTCCCAACCCTCATTCAGACAAACATGGGATCCTCTAGCCTGGAGTAATTGGTGCCAGTTTAGTCATGCTCATAAACGACCAAGATTTGCTTCCCTGACCATTTACCCTTATGACAGCCTGAAATGATGATTCTAGTTTAAATAAGACAGTGTTTTGAACTCTTATCTCCTAATCGTTCTACTAACAAAAGCCAGTGAGAAAAAGCTTCAGAGTGGGTGCAACAGCAAAGTCACATCCATCCGGATTAAAAGGAAGGGGAGAAGCAGAAGCACATGGAATTTTGTAGTATCACTTTTGTTGGATAACCTTTTTAAGACAGTCCAACCACTAACCTCACACTGCTAAAGCCACCACTAAACCATGTCTCTCAGTACCTCATCTGTGTGTCTCCTAAATATATCCAGGGATGGTGACTCCACTATGTCCCTGGGCAGCCTGTGCCAGCATCTAACAACCCCCTCAGTGAAAACGTTCTTCCTAAAACTTTCCTAGGTATGAGGAAGACAATCTATGGTGAACAGTTTAAAACACCAACATTGTTGTAAGTCTGGTGATCTTTTTGTGCAGTCTAGGCTTCCTGCATCAAAAAGAAATGCCAGAGCAACACTGAACAGGACTATTTCAGGAGCTCCTGGTGACAAGTCACTTTTTTAAAAGGACAGCTAAGGCAAAATGAGTGTAATTCATATGCTAAAAAGACAGACTCAATTCCAGCTTCAGGCAGTGGCAAACGGGCAGCTAATGTAAAAAAGTCACTCTAGTATTTTGTCTATCCATTCAGTCACAACCAGATTGATACTCTGAATGCCTGACAGAGGCCAGCCAACAGGAGAGGTAGACTGCAGAGCCATAAACCTCTCAGAGTATGCTCTGAACACTTTCCCCACTGTATTTTCAGCAGAGGTTTCCCTAGTAAAGCTCGCAGGGAGTTTCCATCATTCTAATGGCACCAGCTTACTCAGCCTCTTCTAAAAAGCCAAGCAAAACAAATCTCTGGCCCTACCATCACAACTTTCACCTAATGGAAACCTTTGGAAGTTTTGTATCCTGAACAAATACCCCTTCAATATGTGACAATCCTGTGTATTTTTGGCAGTAGTCATCATATCCTCTCAGACAGTGACCGTGCATAAAAGGAATCTCTGCTTTCACAAATAGGTTCTCCTGAAAGCAGTTAAAAGCAGTGCCGAGGGACTATAAAGGATTTAAATGAATTAAATTCTCCCTTAAGCATCTCAGAAGTAACTGAAGATAACCAAGAGTAAGAGAAAGGATCTTGTATACCCTCTCCCCTTAAGCATAAGGCCCAATAGTAAAACCAGACTTGACTGGGCCTGGATACAGACTCTGCTTGTCTACACTGTCTTTTGGAAACACAAATCACAAACCTGAACTCGATTATCGAGTTCTATCCAGACACTGGCCAAGCCTGATGCCATGTGAACTGCTGGCCATGCCTGAGCATTCTACTCCTTTCCTTATCCAGTTTTATACATCAGTCTGGCACTGAACTCGCCTGAACATGCCTTCAAGATGTGGCTCAAACTACCTGGTATAAACAACACCCTACCAAGGCACATGGTGCTTCACTGATACTTGCAGGTTAACAGATGTCAGTACAAGTGTGGCATAGCTGGGCCACGGCCCATTAACCTTCTTATCTGAGCGAGAAGAAACATGAACTCCCTTCCAGTCAGTGTCCCTGCTCTCACTTACAGATGGTTTGTTCATCTTCTACCACAGGCATCATCTTCTACTTTCTACTACAGGTTCATCTTCTACCCCTTCACTTACTCTAGGTGAAGAAGTGGCTTCCACCTTTCCACACTCTCCCAAGGGGTTTCCTTACTCAGACTGATCTTTGGCTGGTGAGTGGTAGAAGGAAATTGAGACTAAGCTGAAAGATAGCTCTGACTCTATCAGTGACCAGGTAACAGCTTCCTTAAGTATGATGAAGAGATGGCAAACAGCAGCAGTAACAGAGAAAGGGGAAGATCTGAAACAACAGAAACCTCCTCCAAAAGAAAACAATATAGAAGAGTGTCTTGTCTCACATTTTCAAACCTATACAGGAGAATAGTTCAAGTGTCAAGGTTCTGACCAGCTTCTTCTGAACATTATGAGCATGATTAATATATCAACTGTAACTCCAGATTAGAGGATTTTTGTTGTATAAAAATTCAAGACATCTGGAAATTGAATGTTCAAAGAAAATCCTTTGAAAGTGTAGTATATTGTGGAGTTAGCAGATTGGAATGATTTTTAAAAGTGAAAATGCTAGAAGAAAGTCAGAAAAGGTTCCTTACCTGTTCTACCAGCATCCCCTATTAAAACAAAGAATTTTAAAATCCAGTTTATACTCTGAGTTGTTTTCTATATTGTTGTTTCAGCTAGCTTGGTTAAATGAGACTGATCAGTCATTACTCATTCTAGAATTTCTACTGTATCCATTACCTTTCCTCTCATCTGTAACAATAAATCATACCTACAATCTGATAGGGAGTAATTAGAACAATCACTTGCATGGGATTTTAGAAGGGGAAAAAGAGAGATGGCCACAGCAATACATTCATATTTGTTTATGTAAACTGCTGTTAATGAAACAGATGCATTATACTTCAGGGTTAGGTTGCTTTTGGGGCAGGCTTTTTTTTTTGTTGGTGGTGGTTTGGATTTTTTTGTTGTGGGTTGTTTTGTTGTGGGGTTTGTTTGTTTAATGGAAAGCTATTACACAGTCTTCCAAAAGTCATCACAGTAACCTTGGTTTTGCTGACATAAGAGGATGAAGACACCCATGAAATTGAAACATGACTAAAGTTAGGCTTGCTTCAACGCAACTTGCTACTGACAAATAAGAAGCACCTCTTTCCTTCCTGCCTGCTTTTCCCAGCTCAAATCAACTGCTAATTTTCTCTCCTGTGCTGTGCTGGTGAGTACTGCCTTAGTTTGCTGGTACATGTGTGGACTAAAATTTAATGACCAGCAGTTCAGTGACCAAGCTGGCATGAAGTGCATAACAAGGTCAGGAGCAGATGAGGTGGTGGCCATGAGGCAGCACTGAGTTGTGTCTGCTCTGCATATCTTGTGGAAACAGATCTTCAACTCTTTTACTACATAGTAGAGGTAGGCTTTTCCTTATAATCAGTTACAGTTTGATGAAGAAAGTACTTAGATCATTTGAACAAAGAATTGCTCCTTCTGCCTCTTAGTGTCTCCCAGTTGCTCCTGGAATTATTTTCCTACTCTACCTAGAACCTGGGAAGTAGTGCATTGTTTCTTCTCATGTAAAGATTTTAAATAGTAATTTTAATATTTTGATTACAGTTGATGCTATATGAGCTTCCCTGAATTTTATCCAGCATAACTTACAGAAAACAGCCTTCAAGTTCCTTACAGGAAAAGATTAATAGTCCAGTTTCCTTCCTGTCATGACTCAAAAAAATCTCAATCACAACCTATTTTAACTAGCACAGGCATCAGCCCTGTTAAAGAGTTGTTGAGAACAAGCAGAAGTTTACTTAGGAAAAAAATAAAAAGAGTAAAAGCCACATGGGACAAAAAAATAAAGTAAAAGAAAATTTGCTTTAAAGGCTATTGGAGAAGGAACAAAACCATAGTGTGTGACTGCACTAGAGGTGGCACATTGGTTCAGAATCTCAGTAATAACTGCTCTCTAATGATCTGGGTGACAAATTTGAGTTCTGTCATTGAGGTTCACATTATGTGCCCACGTCACATATGCAGATAGCTTCAGACTACAAAAGTCTGATGTGTGTCTCATTCCTAATTTTGAGGAGCAGTAAAAGTCAACTTTAAGAAGAATCTAAGGATGTGTCAATCTGGAAAGCCAAGACAAGCATCAATAAAATCAAGTAAAGTTAATCTTCAATTTATCCAATTTATCTCTGGTTTTGAACCCTTAATACAGTTGAAGATGAATGATCCAAGACAAATGTGATAAAGTTAAATTTTCCTTTTATGGCCCCCCCCTCTGTAGTTACTCCAGGTAGTCAGTACCTTTGCAACCACATCATATTTCCTAATATTTCCATCTAACCAACACTGAATTTGTAACTGGGTTCAAGCATGCAGCATCCACTAAATAACCACTTTTTGTCTTGATGAAACTGTGCTTTTGACTCAGTACAGTCTAGTCAGTTATACGTATTTTCTGGGCTTTCAACAATCCTTTTTCCACTAGCTGCCAAGTCAATGAATTTGCCCCCCTTACCCTTGTTCTCAATAAGCTTTATTCAAAACTACACCTTCAATATTTGAGCGCAAGCACACTTCAGATGGTACGTAACTAATGAGCAAAGAGTTAATTACTACTATCGCTATAGCAGGGCAATCATGCAATGTGCCTTTGATACAAATGAAAGGACCAAACACTGCCAGATCTTGACTTGAATTAGACTTGACAAGCAGCATAAAAGCAAACAAAGAGCAGAGACAATGGGAGGAGAAGGGTTACAAGAGGAAGGTTAGGAAATGCCTTTTAGGTTTTTTTAAGGTGTGTTAATAAATTCCTGTGGAGTTTTAATGAATTTGTTTTACAGATTGGGATATTGCTGCCAGTGTGTGGAACAAAGGGCAGGGTGGGGTCAGCAGTCTCTCTTGCAACATCTGGCCTTGTCATAACAGCGTCCAGATTAAATATCAACACTGCCATAGTCACCCTGACACATGAAGGGGATCTCCTACCTCTTGCAACGTGTTGATATCCACACCATCCCCCTGAATAACTTTGAGGTACGGTGGCAGCAACTTGTAGCCTTTTGAGTTCTCTGTAATAGGAAACTTCTTCCCTAAAATCTCCAAGACCTGTTGGAAGGAGGAGACATCTCAAAATGAAAATAAAAACCTGCCATTTCAATAAAATAAAAATGTCCACATTTGAGCTTGCTCTCTCCCCCCAGAAAAGAAAAAGCCACAAATACACCCACATATCCTGCTCCAAATCCATCCACGCAGCCACACAAACAAAAAGCGTGCCACATATCATGGTGGAAGCCATTAAAGCAGTCACAGACCACAGGATCTTTATGAACTTGTACCCAAGAGCGAATCACAACCACAGTTCCCTCCTTTCTCTTTGGTTGCTGTGAGTTTTTGCTGTCAAATGTGTCAACTGAAGATTCTGCTCTTCTTTTGACCTCCCTTATTATGACGGTGGATACGGCTTTTGGTTTTCTGCAATTTTGTTAGCCACCAGTAATTAAACACTTCTGTTAGGCATTTTTCTTATCAGCTCTGACAGAGATTACTCAGAGTTCCTATTTGTGCTATGTTACTTGTCCCAAAGAAAAAATTGCTAAAGTTGCATGGATCTAATTTGATAGAGTACCAATGCAACTAAAATCTCCCCTACTTCCTTATTAAAGCAGCACTGACAGCTACTCAAATTCAGAGGTATCAACAGCTTTCATTACAGAACTGCAACAATCATTACACTCTCTAAAGAGCCATGAGGCAAGAAGCACTTTTCAACTTGGAAGCTGTGTGTCACTGACTTAAACGCATGTAATTAAGGAGTAGAGTGCTAAAGTTTTATTTGTAGCACAGCGAATTAGATTAACACAGGATGACAAGATACCTAAATTTGGTGGTGAGAAGTCTTATTGGTCTAGTGTTTAATACTCAAGTTGTTTCCCATTTTATTTGTTATTACATGATGAAAGTTCTTCTTTACAGAATCATTCCAGCAGCATTAGACTAGCAAAATTGGCAACTGTTGTAAAAGCTTCACGAAAGCTATGCAAGAATGGGTTTGATGAAGAGATTAAACTATTCAGGCTGCAAAAGAGTTTCCCCATCTATATTGAGATGAGGGAAATGTTCACATTTTCAGCAGGTCCAAATTATCCAGCAGCAACTACATACTATGCATACCAAGTTACAGCATTATGTTGCCTATGGTTGTTAGCCAGTCATTACAAAACAATCCTGTAATAAAATTCCCAATTGTAGTTGTATTACACTTCCAGTAAAACAATTCCCAACCTTGTATACAATGTCTTCAAGAAAAGTATTACCTTTAAAACAGTGTCAAGAGGATTTCCAGAATCTGGTCTAATAATAAGTGGTGCCTCTGGACTTCGGGCTTCAATTATATGCCGTAGGTCATCACCCCATATCCTTTCACAGGCATTGTAAATGTCATAGCTGTCACTAACCACAGATACAGGCACTGAAGAAAACTGTGTCACTATGTGCTCAAAAGCATCTTTTTCATGATCTTTCCCCCAAGCTGTTATGGTACTGTAAAGTCAATGGAAAAATGCACATTAGAGTTGTGTTTATGTGTTAAATCACACATTCTGTATTTCCTACCAGCAACAGCTCAAGATAATGACAGGCAACATGATTACACCACAGTATAACCCACATGCTAGCCAATTCCGTGTTGCATGGATAGTAAATATACTACGTGCTAAATAAACAGTACTCTGGATTTATCTTTGGCAACTCAGACAAGAGACTTGACACGTGAAACTTCTTTCACATGTAAATGAGACTTAACATTTCTGATTGTTTCTCTTAAATCTGTGATTCAGACAGTTAGAGAGCTACAGATTCAAGAACAGAACATCTGCTCCAGCAACTTTAGGCTACAAAATGGGAAGTGGAGAACTAGCAGCATATGTTAGGAAAATCTCTGAAGAAAAAACAACTTATTTTCTTTTTTACTAGCGATATAAAACCATTATGCTCACTCACACAAACACTCTTCTAGAGAATCTCGTGGCATTACCCTTGGTGCAAGGGTATGGACTAGTACATAAAACAGAGTTGCTAAGAAGGGTAATAAGTTACTGAACACCAGTTGATCTGCAGCAGCTGTTCTGTGTGTGGCTGTCACAGACCAGCTGACATCACTGACCTCAGTACCTTGTGTGTGAACACCTAAACATACTCTCATGCAAAGCTCAGGTGTGCAGTAAGAGCTAGAGGGCATTGAATTTTTACCATAAAAAAGATAGCATTAACTACTGCAGACAAGGCCCAGATCACAGTACCAAAGAGACAAAATCTGTGTCAAAAGTCAGGCAGACCAAGGACAACCCTGGTGACATGCCAGAGGCAAGTACAACACAACAACAGCATATTGGAGGCTGGGGGACAGGAGAACAATTCTGAAAAAAAAAAAAGTGTTTTGCAGGAAACTTTTTGTGTATTAACTTGGAAAGGGGCAATATAAACTAATTGGGGCAGTTTAAGCTGTCTGCTCTCACACCACCACTTCAACATACTCTGCAAAAGACACTTGTTCTCTTCACTCCATGTGTTTCCTTTCATTACCAAGAATTTTATAGCTGCTTGACCCATCACTTTTGGATTTAAGTATAGTGCTAAGTAAAGCTAAGAGAAGACATTTAAGTTTGTCACTTCTACTGTTCAAGCAGGACTACCAGAATAGCACTACAGCACTCATCCAGAAAGTTCTATGAAGCAGCATTCATTTAGAGATGATCATTACCCTATGAGTGCTATTCATTTAAGCCTTTCCATTATCTGTCCTGTGATCTAAAGAGGAACTACTCATTATTTGAAACCACTAGATTTTATACTAAATAAGTATTCCTCTATATTCTGCTCATTTCAGTATGCAGACATCCAGTGAAGTCCAAGGATTCACAGTTGCTCCTGATCTTGTACAGGATTTGGATATAAAACAAATGAGAGCTCTTCACCTCGAATGCCTGACTGATATCAATGCCTTACTCTTAAAAACTCATTCACAATTCTTAGTGAGAGGTCAAGGATAGTATTAGTTGAATTAGCTACACTGATGGGAAGCACTCTCTTCTGGAGAGAGAACATGGTCTGGGAGAGTCCAGAATTGTGACTTACATGGTTTGTCATTTTATGTCTAAAACAAAATTTAAAGTTTATAATGTGAATACTCAATTTATACTTTAACTTGTAAGCCTTCAAGTCTATTCTAAGAAGAATCATCAAGATTTACTTATTCACTGATAAGAATGCTAGTTAAAAATCATTTAAAACCACATTTATAGTTAAGAGCAAACTGGTGTGCCCCTAGAACATACAAAAGCATCACTGTTGAATTCAGCCTCAACAGCTAGATCAGTCATGGCTAGTACTGTAAGACAGAAGTGAAACAGCTTAATATTCTGGATACAAAGATGGCTAAGAAAAAACCTATTTTGTTAAGTTACTTTTAAAAAAGCTACCTTACCTGTGTTCAGCAGCTGGAACAGAATATCCTGGAACCGGATCTTTTGTACCATAGTACTTTTTAATTAATGCAATTCCTGCTACAGTGTCTGTTCCTTTGAAGTTCACCAAATGAGCTGAAGCTCCTATTCCTGCAGTCTGAAAAAGAAGCAGCTTTCAGTTGCCACAAGTATAGAAGCCTAAATCTAGTCACCTCCTAGAACTAGTTTCTAACAGCAAAACTGACTCGGTTCCTATTTCACCAATATCCTCCTCATGGATTTACATAGGAGAGACAGCTTCCAAAAAGAAAACAGCTCTCACAGTCTCGTTCAGACACCTACCCACCTCTCACCTCAAATCTGTCCCCTCCACACACAACAGTGCTCTACGCACTCACAGTTTCACTGCTGAACAGGGACACTTGCTAATAGATCCATGCTACAATCCTTTATAGCCAAGAACAATTAGACCTCTCAAATTATTAGACAAGCTGCATTACCTCTTGTGAAGAAACTCCTCTGTAGCCGAAGTCATGCAGTTTATACTCCAGTCCTTCTAAGCTGCCAGAAGTCTCTAGCAAATATTTGGCCAAAATCTTTTTCTGCTCTCTAGAGTTTGTAGCCACTGTGATTGGATACCATGACTGCACAAGAATAGTCTAAAACAAAACCCATCACATTATTAAAGGCATGTTTGTTTAGACTTAAAAATCCTCACTTGGCACTTAATCAGGCACAAAAAGGTCTATTTATTCTCATTGTCCGTTCAGAAAGTACTGATGTTTCTGACAGTTTGCTTTAGGGCTGAAGTAATTAGCCTTTATCACACCTTTTTAAGGCAGACCAGCTATTAACTGGCTCAGGAGTTATCACTCCCAAGCTACAGACACACAATTCCCCCCCATTCTCCTTTCCTTATGGATAAGAGTACTGTTGTAAAATTATTACAATTGTTTCTTATAAAATTATTACAATCTCTAGCCAGATAGTAAGAAAAGCTCTGTGTAAGAGCACTGAAATAAAAAAGAACCCAAGCTTACTGAAAAGCAGAAAATGAAAGCTGCCAGAAATTCCCCTTAAATCAATAGGGGGTTCAAGTCTTACATTTAAGTGCATTAAAATTTACCGAGAAAAAAACATGTTAACTTTCCAAAACTGACCTCAATCCAATTTGTAAGCCAGTAGCACTCTGGATCTGTGTTTTCTACTGTGAAAAGAACATTTCCTCTGGGAATTACAGAGCCCTCAGGAACAGCCTTTATTTCTATAGGAAGATGGCCATCATATTTCTGTGTAAGAAACAGTGATTACTGTTAGACAACAGGAAAGATTAGGACTTGCCGCTCTTTTGCCCACTGAAGTCAAATAAGAGTCAGGCTAAAAACCAAGTGGCTTTATCAAACCAAGTGATGACTATTAATTGTATTCTTTGTACAAGTTGAGAAGAAGGCTTAAACAGTCTATTAGAAATACATAAGTTTTACCCACAGAACAAGAAATATTTGTAACTCATTTTTCTTCAGTGCTTTAACACAAAGTAAGCAAAACAAAGTTTAGCTATTACCTAGGCCTTCAAAAACATGGCTAGTTTTGCAGAGTGTAGATGTGTGCTTTGCTAATTTATTAGAGTAGGGTCCATTTAATACCTATTTTAAAGAACATTTTGTCATCTCAATTATTCACTAAACATGGAATCTAATCTTGAAGTGTCATTCTTTGGTCAAATTCAATCCTTCACCCCCAAAGGATGAAACTTTGTTTGAACTATGCCTCTGAAAAAGAGCGAGTTGCAAACAGCAAATGTAAGAGAGTAATTACAATTTTCTGAAAGAACTCTGCAAACTAAACTGATAATATTTAAAATGTTTTGTATATTAATAGTTTTTGACAGAAAGCTTCTCATGAGTTATTTAAAGGCAACAAAAATTGCATCAATTCTGAGAAATTACACAGATTCATGGGTAGCATCAAAACGTATTCTCCAGTGCCCAAAACAGATCAGAAGCCTCTTATACTCCACAGTTTAAAAGTTTCTTCAAAAGCTGAAGTAAGTTGTGTTCATATACCACACAGGCTTCAGTTGTCAGACTTGGAGATGTCTGTTGAGGATTAACAAAGTACAATGAAGCCTTCAGAAAGGCTCAAAATAAGTTATTAATGATTCAATGAAGACAAAAGTGAAGTTAAGTGAAAAAACAAAACAGATTTCAGAGTTGCTATAGATGTTGATTTTGTCCATGGAAAAAGCAGTATGGTCACGCCATAACACTGTATTATAGTCCTTTTTTAGGTAGAACCAGATTGTACAGTTCTCTATCACTCATCAACTCCTGTCAACTTCCAGCCTCTATACCATCCCCTCCTTCTCCAGGCAGTCCATTTCCTTCTTTCAGCCCTTCACTCTACCAATATTCATTCATTTACTCTCAGTACAAATTCATGTGTGTGTATTTCAAATTCATGCTGGCATTTTACTCATACAGCCATTGCTTCCTCCACTTTGGCCAACACTACATATTAGGTTACAGAGCCAGAGAGCAAAGTGGTAGGTATGTGATTATATACAGGAATTCAGTGAGCAGAAGCAGGATCTCTGTGTGCTTATAAGGCCACACAAAGACCCAAAAGGTAGACACGCTTACAATTTGAGAGCCAACAGCTTCTAAGATCAAGAAGTGGAAATCATATTTGTTTATATACACGCACAATTTTAACAAGAAAATCTCCCAAAGGAATAAATAGTGTATACAGGGAGTATGCAGGAAGGCTTCTTTTGACTAAACCAAAAGTTGAATGGAATTAAAACCACATTAAAACTCCGTGTGGACAGACGTGCAGCATTAAGTGTATTAATTTGGTAGTTCAGACAAAGGGGGATCAAAATTACTTGAAACATACACCAAAGCAGCTCACAATGTATAATGTAGCTTAAATGCAAATTTGGATTGGATTCACATCTGCAGTTATTTGAAATGGAAGCAAGTCCTCTAGAAACCACTCCACAACTCCCTTTTAGAAAACGGGGCATTTATTTATCCTGCTGCTATTTGCAACACTTAGTTGAAATTCACTTCTCTTGCACCTCTTATCATTCTCCATGGTTGAAAGATGACTTCCAGAGATATTCAGAGACAGATGCCACCATAAAATACATACAAGTAGAGTCTCCAGGGAAAAATAAATGCAAAGAACTGAAAAATGTGTTTTCAAATGCCAAAAATATTAGTTCACTAGAACCCACAATGAAACTTAGTATTTCATTAATCTGCAGAGATTAGAACAGCTCTGATTCATGCTATTATTCTGAATCTGCTGCTTTTATGGAGAAGAGATGTTTGCAATCACTTGAAGATTGACAACTTTTTAAACAAAAGGGAAGGAGAATGATTGTGGAAAGACTTAATTTGGAAGGACTTGTATGACAGAAGTGCTCAAACCTTGCATTTCATCATAAAGTTCAACTGAAGTATCTGAAAACTTTAGGAAACAATTGAACAAAACATGTATTTCCTGGAACTAGTTACACATGCAAGAAGTTGTAATGTCTTCTGCATTAGAATAAAAATGGTTATGATTAGTTACAGAAAGCAATGTAAATGATGCAAGCAACCACTAAGCCCTATATTATGTATGGAGACTTGTCAACAAGCCCCCCTTTCACACTAACTGGCTGACAGCAGCCATAAATCCTTATTACCTGCAAAGCTGTATTTGGCATCTGAATGGATGAAAATTACTTTCCTCTAAGGAATTACAGTTTATATGATTATTCTTTGACAGCTGTTACTCCCTTTACACTAAACATAAAAAGCTAAATTTAACCAGTCTTTACTATCACAGTTAGAAGATGACTGCTGTATTTATTCTACAGTTGATTCATAAATCCTTTGTGATGATCTCATACCAGTTTCACAAATTTTTACCTCCAGAATATAGTTCCATCCCTTTTCATTGAAGACATCATCTTGAAAATGCTCCCTATATACTTCTTTGGCTTCCTTTATTTTCTCTTTGGTCACCACTTTACCTGTGATTTCAGAAACAGATGAAAGCTTAGGAACTTAGAATATTCAACAAACTATAACATAAATAACAAAAAGGCTCAGAGAATAGTCACTTTGATACCACCAAAGACATGGAGATCATGTAAAACACAGTATATTAACTATAAAAAAACCAAATTTTACATTCATTTCTTACATTAGATTAGGATGCTCAATAAACCCAACTGCATAAGATACACTTGTGGTTTGCAGGTGACTCAGGAACAACTTGAGATTATTACTTTTATGACGGTCAAAAGCCTGTCAGGAGTATTAGCAGCAGTGCTTTTCTCAGACGAATGTGATGCTTGTGCAGGGTGGCACATGACACAAGACACAGCCAGACTAGCACAAGGGTTAGGCTATGCTGCTCCAGAGAGAATGCCCATGGAAAGGCTTTACAACCACTCTGCCTTGCGACAGGAACTGACAGACTAGCCACATTATTTGAACGAGCATCGCTACTGCTGTAGGACCAATCATCTACTGCAAAAGTTACAGAACAATCATCAGATGGCTAAAGACAAAATAAATAAGATTATCAAGTGCTCTGAATATAGTGAAATACCAATCTGGCAGAATTGGCAGAGATATTTATGGATTCTGTATCAAGACAAAGATAAGCCACATGACTAAAAAGTTTCCCTTCTGGAGTTTAGCAGAAGGCAACTCGAATTCAGGTCTGAACAGGTGATATTTGCACATAATGCAAAAAAGCAAATAAAATATTAAACTGCAATTTTGAAAACACTTTCACATGTAGCTGCCATATTCAATGGTCTAAGCTGAATGTCAATCAAAATTTAAGGGAAATTAAAACCATTTTTAGTCTACATGGTAAACTTTAGTCTGTATTTGCTGGCTTATGTTCAAACCATGAAGTGTGTTTTCTCCCAAATCTTCTGTCTTCTTGTGATTCTATGCAGTCTTGCTCTATTTCCATTCATTTCAATTTAGCTCACTGAGGTTGGGAGACTATCAGCTTTTCATTTTTAATAAACCATTGGTATAAATAAACATAGCAGAGAAGTGCCTGAATTAACAAGTCAACACAATTTTACAAGTGGGGACATCTCATTTTCAGAGCCACATAAATAAGACCTTATGCATGTCACTACCTACACTGTACCAAGATAAACTGCAATTGTTTCAACTGTAAGACTCCAGGCTCGAGAAAAATTAAGATACTTATTTACAGGTAAAGTTTTACTGGAATTTGAGACCGTTACCTTTTAAGTATTTATTCAGAATGTACTGCAAACCATAAAAAACAGTTTCTTCATATTTCACTTTCCTTAATTTGGAATTTTCAGTCTTCTTTTCACGACATTCAAAGTAGGAATATACTTTGCTTGTATTAGGTGGATATTGCTTGTAGTGTGTAACCTACATTAAGAAAAACTTCAGTAAGAGCTCAAAACGTCACTACAAAGCACAAGAGAAATCATATTTGCATGTTAAAGCTTAGAGTAACTCCCAACTCTTCTGGACTATAATGGTTTATCCTTTCACATTCTACACAGTAAATATTTAGGAGTTTTCCCCTTTTTTAGTCACCTTCAATTTTTAGTTCAAAAGAGTGTCTTCCCTAGCTTTCTCTTTTCTTCTGTGACAAGCCTTTCCCCTTACAGTAATCTTCATGGTCAGCTCTTCCACTCCCTCAATGACTTCACTTTGATTAACTGTGAAACACACTGGCTAGGATTTCAGGAGGAGCAGTGAACACCCACGTGCTGGGTCATTTTTCATTCTCCTGCACTTTGGCCAAGCTGAAGAGGTACAGGAAGCACAAGCCTGCCCTGCTGTTACCAAAGTGGAGGTACCTACTTGTATCTGGCTGAAGTTTTGAAGGCTCTAATCACCTAGTTCAAACAAAAGCCATCCAGACTCAAGAAGGTATTGACAATGGCCTTTACCCAAGCTCCTCGTCCACCATAAGCAGAGTTAGTGTCTCAAGCCCTGGTTATGTGAAAGCCAGGTTACAAACCTGCTGCTATCAGTAATGCTGTTAAAATCTACCTGAGGTTTTTATTTCCCCACAAAGTCTGCTAGATGGACTTTTTTTTCCCAATTTTTGAGAAGTTCATATTCGGCAAAAAGGAAACATGAAGTTGCAGTCTTTAAGTATGTATTACATGGAAACTGGTCATATGAACATACAATGTTATGCTGGATTCAACAGATGTTTTCAGCTACTGATAGTAGACCTACCCAGAAATCTGAGTAATGGATCATCTGAATCAAACAGATGCTAAACATTAGCAACTTATGAGATAAATTTTGCAAGTCTAATGTGTAAAAAGAAAAATTCCACGCAAAATTCGTAATTCCGTTCTAAACACAAGGAATACACAATGACATCAACTTCATACTATCAACGTTGAAGTTACAGGATACATAATGCTTAAGAAGGCATTCCCAAAGGTGAAACTATCAGAAGTCTTAAGTTAACGACAAAAAGTCTGTGAACAATTCTGTACGTTCCATATGGAAAAACTTTTCTTACAGTCAAGTCAGGCATCACCACACATCAGAACAAAACTCAGGAAGGTGTGAAAGTCATGTCTGAATTTCTCAAGAACACAGATTTACAAGTTAGAGCACGAGTTCATTATAAGTTTGATATTTCTTACTCCAAATCACCTTAACATTTTTTGTTTCTAATATCACAAAGAATTGGAAGAGGGATTGCTCTACCACTTCTTTATTGTCCTGGTTTTTCAAATGTACCTCTAGCACAAAATAAATTATTTCAATGTTTCCCTTACCTGTATTGCTATAACTATATAATAAAGGATTTTTAAAATACAGTTTTCTTTTTCCTCTGTAATGCCACTTATATTTAGTATTTAACTCAGTTTGGACAATGAACTAGACTACTATTAACAAATGCCTCACTCCCCAAAGACACCACCTCCCCAGCACCCCGCTTACTGGGGAGCAGTCAAAAATATGCTGCCTGACATGTCTCTAACTAATGCAACTATGAACACACATACATGCACAATCTCCTTAGAAAAAAAAAAAAGTATTAAACGGACTACGAGAAAAGAGCATGTAACAAATCATTAGAAAGTTCATTCACTGCAAGGCACAGAGAGTAGAAACTCCTTGTTTCGCACTGTTATCATTTAAGTTTTAGCAACTGTATGAAACATTGTGCTCTTTTTTGATGACTGGGACTGGACTTGCAGTTGGAGCTTCTTTATGATTTGATTCTATCACTTGGGAACTCATCATCCTCTTGGGTGCTACAGCTTGGATGTTATTTCAGAGTAAATGCTCAGAGCCCATCAGCTTCAAATGTAAACAGCAGATGTCCCAGAAATGACTCCCCAGTCCACCTAGATCAGGTCACACAGGAACACATCCAGGTGGTTTTGAAAACCTCCAGAGAAGGAGACTCCACACCCTACAAGGGCAGCCTGTGCCAGGGCTCTGTCATCCCTACAGTAAGAAGTTTTTCCTTAGGTTATAGGGAACTTTTTGTCTTCCAGTTTATGTCCATTACCCCTTGTCCTGTTACTGGAGACAACAGACATGCATCTTTTAAATACTTGTTAAGTGTTAACAAGATCTCTCCTCAGTCTCCTCTAGGGTAAACAGTCCCAGATTCCACAGCCCTTCCTCATAAGGAAGATGCTCCAGTCCTCTGATTATCTTGGTGGCCCTGCACTGGACTCTCTCCAGTTGGTAATTTCAACCTAAAAACCCCACTCAAGTTCCTCACAGTAAATCACAGGTTTAGATTATTTTTATGACATGAGATCTTAACCTGAAAATATATACCAGCTAGTATCCAGAAAATAGTTATTTCTAGGGATTCAGACCTAATTACAAAAAATTACGTATGGCAGAAATGTCATTTTACCAATTAAATTGTTTCAAGTACTTGAAAGAGATCAATGTCAAATAATAACTTTGCAACTTCTATCGGTAAGATTCAATTACATTCTTCACACACTAGGATTTAGTTAAACAGTGGAAAAACACACATCCCTGGCAATTAAGATATTTACATCTAAGCAAACATTACTTCCATAATTTTAAGTAACTTGTGCTTCTTTTGACATTCCACAACACTATCAGATTCATCTATAAAGCTGAAACACCCTTTGGGTGTCTGTAAGGCATCTTGCATACTACTCAGTATTTAAAGATGTAATCATAATCTTAAAAGTGCCAAGTACTGCTTACTCCTGGCATGCTGTATAGGTATATGAGAAGTTAAGCACAAGACCTACATCTCCTGTTTGCTTATCTATCCATATGTTTTGCTTCCAAGCTCTCAGTCAGGGCACCATACCTAGCAGGAGCATCTGCCCATAAAACATCACGACAGCTCTGTCCACTTTCTGGCATTTCTGAACTAGTAGGACATGGGGAACTAATACCCATCCACCATGGCAACGGTCAGGAGGTTTGGCATGCAGTGAAATGCCTGGTGGTAAAAAACAATCTGAAAAAGGATCAAGATCTAGGAAGCAGGAACACTTCACAGAACCACTAAAAAACAAGCCAAACAACTGAATAAAACTCCCAATGCAACACTACAAGGCATTTGTACAATGAAAACTATGCTTCAAAAATGCCTGATGTCAGATGAAGTTCTGCATCTTTCTGTATTCTAAAGAAGAGTGGAAGGAGCAACCAGCAACAATGTAGGGGATCTGAAACGTATTTTATGTGACTTATAGATCAAGACATTATTGATAAATCTATTCTTTTACAGTTCAGGGATGACAGAAGCTGAACTTGTACAGAGGGGCTCTTGATAAGTAGGATTGACTATACAGTCAATAGGAAACCCTTTCTCTACAGACCTGCCCCTCCCCCCAAATATTCAAACAAACAAATGCCTATACTGGGATTAAGACACCCTTACAAGAACAGAAAACCCCAAAATACCTTCAAAGGTCTTTTAATATTTAGTTCAAAGGCTATGGTTTAGGTTTTGTCTGCAAAAAGTATGACAACCTGCCATGGAACATCCTCCTACAACAAACTTACGTACTATGACTGAAATAGAGCACTTCTACTCTATTTGTGATAGCTCCTTATTAAATTTAATCCACACAAAGCTATACTCTGAACACAGAATTCCTCCACAAGGACTACATCAAGTTAACTAAGTCAAGTCAGCCATTCGAAAAAAAACCAATAATGAAGCACAAATTCCACTTTAATCAGTCATCCATATAACCAGCCCAAATATTAAGAGTTAAAATTTAAGAAAAAGAAATGTACAGGTATTCATCACCAAACAGGGATGATGGAAGTAAAATATGCCATTTTTATAAGCTAGACAAGAAAACCTTTGGTATAAAAATCAATCTTTACACAAGCTTTTTTAGACAAGAGATTGTAATGAAATTACTTTGAAAGGTTATTTAAATCTATATAACTTAACAACTTGAAAACATGAGAAAAGTAGGTCTGACGTGTGGAGAAAAGTCAAATGTGGCCAAATTATCTAGCAGTGGTTTATTCCTGATGCTAATCTATGTCAGATGGATGCTAACATTAGTCATCAGAAAGAAGCTTCTAAACCCTGCGTATAGTAAAGAAAACAAAACCCCTAAATATCTAGCCAGGAGTATCCTTCCTGTACCATAACTCTACAAGTGATGTAACACCAGCTCAATAAACACAATATTTGAACTTCCTGGTGTTATTTTGAAAAATCTTTAGTGGAAAACGGGTACAGAATCCAGTTACTGAACCAATGGCACTGTATAGGCACAAAGAGGAAGAATCAGAGGGATAGGTGAACAATAAGCCAGAAGCAGCATGGCCCTGGAAGCTAGTCACTGAGTCACTCAGCTGAAGCACTTCAGTCTGCAGCACAATGAGGGCCCAAGGCATGGGTTGGTTCCTGTACTACAGCCTACATGTACTACTGCCTCTATGTACTACTTCATACACTGAAGTGAGCTGTGTCCTTTCCAGGGTAGGTGAAAATTGACGGGAGCCTGGTGTGGTAGATTGGCCTTGGCCCAACACCAGGTGCCCATCAAAGTGCTCAACTGGGCAGGGGAGGAGAGAAAATACGACCAAAGGCTGATGGGTCAGGATAAGGACAGGGAGATCACTCAGCAGTTACTATCATGGGCAAAACAGACCCAACTTGGGGAAATTAATTTATTATCAATCAGATAAGGGTAATTACAAAATATAATAAAATCTTAAACCACCTTACCCCACCCCTTTCTTCTTCCCAGGCTTAACTTCCAGTTTCTCTACCACTTTGCCCCACAGCAGCATAGGGGGACAGGGTCTCTGCTGCTCCTTCCTACTCAACAAGGTCTCCTCAAACTCCTCCCCTGATCCAGCATGGGGTCCCTCCCATGAGAGACAGCTCTTAACTAAATCCTCCAGTGTGGATCCTTTCCATGGGGTGCAGCCCTTCAGGAATAAACCTGCTCCAGCACAGGCTCCTCTCTCACTATGGGTCATTAGGGGCAGGAGGTCTTGCTCTAGTGTGGGCTTCCCAGAGGGTCACATCCTCATTCATGTACGTCTCCCTGCTCTGGCTTGGGGTCCTCCCTGGGCTGAAGGTGGATCTCTGCTCCCTTGTGGCCTCCATGGCTACAGGGACAGGGCCTCACCATGGGCTGCAGCATAGGATGCAGGGAAACCTCTGCTCTGGGCCTGGAGCACCTCCTCCCCGTTTCTCACATATTCTCACTCCTCAGTATGGCTGCAGTTGCTGTGGCATGTGAACTCTTCCACCCTTCTTAAATGTCAGAGGTGCATGCTACCGCTGTCACTGCTAGGCTTGCCCTTGGACCTTGGTAGGTCCATTTGGGACTCAGCTGGCATCGGCTCTATCTGACATATGGTAAACATCTAGTAGATTTTTCACAGAAGCCTCCCTGCTACCACAAGCTTGCCACACAAACCCAGTGCACCTGGTTTAAGTAAAACTGAGAGCTACTGTTGCAGAGTGCAGCATCAGAGCAGCTTGTTGACACTGGAACTCAGGGAATCCTCATCCTCATATACAACTTACTGAATTAGATGATCTCATGTTTTTGTGAGGAGCTGCTTTTATTTGGTAACAGAGAGAGGGGGCTGCAGTGCTGCCCCTGTGAAGAGTTCTCAGGCTTTCCCCCAGTTCTGGGTTTGGTCTCACCTCCAGACCAGTCGGGCCAATCTGGTGCCTCTGCCATCACTAAGAATAGAAATTCGAAGTGCATAGGAGGAGGTGGAATGGTAAGGTAACAGGGAGGCAGCAACACAGACCTCACAGTCAAGATTGAAAGAGAGAAGGAGCAAGCTGGACCAGAGACACCCTGCCCCCAGCACCGCTTATAGGAGACTCTGAGCCCGGGAAGAGAGGAGGGGTGGGGAAAGGCGATCTTAAAGGTCTTGTTGCACTTCCATCATTGGCTCTACTCTGTATTGTTCTTCCGTTGGATATTTCTGTTTGTTATGTTTTAGTTCGAGGCAAATTAAATTAAGTTCTTTTTCTTCCAAGCTGAGTAGTCTTGTCTGTTTTGTCCAGGACCATAAGTGGCAATTGAGCCCTCCCTGTCCTTAGAGAGTGGGCTTTTATCCCTGGAAGGGCCTAAACCACCACAGATGATTTTACTGCAGTGGTACTTCTGACATTTACACTGAGGAGCCTTCTGCAAAGCCCCTCTAAGATCCCCATTTGTTAGGTTATTACATATTATTTGAAAACATTGTGGAAAGAGACCAAAGCTTGAAAGCCTGCTTTACATAACCCTTTACCTGGTTTAGCCAACGGAGTGGTTGTCAGCTTTTGCTTTTAATAAGAAAGAGGAGATGAATCGGTACTTGGGAACAAGGGAATGTTTTATCAGATATACCTAACTGAAACAAGACATAACAGCAGTCAGTCATAATGTAGTTCTGACCCACTTCAGGACAAAAACCCAATCAAAAAGCCACAACTGTGACTAGCTGATATATTCAACAAGGATGCTTTTGCAGCTTTCAAAGCAATCTCAAAAGGAATGCACATCACAAACAACAGTGGAAATGGAAGACAAACCAAAACTCAGTGTCATTAAACAATAAGCTTATTTGAACAAAAAGGTAAACCTCAGAAGAATCAATCTTTAATAACTCACCAAAAAGGACATCCAACAATAGCAGGTGAAGTGCAAGACACTTGACACTTAGATTTTTTTTTTCACTCAAGTACAATCTTACTATTTTTGTTACGCATGAGCTTCAAATTACTGTAGAGAAGTTGCCCTAGACTCCAGACCACTTATTAAGAATGTTTAAGTGAAGCAAATACAGATTAAGATGTTTAAGAACTAAAGTGAGAATATTGCGAGACATCTGCTTTTATGAAATGAGGGATAAGCGAACACAGGTTATGATTGAAGGCTGTATCACTTTTAACGTCTCTCTTCTAGTTCATCTGTTACCTTATATGTGTACCGAAAAATGAGACCAGAGGCAAGCAAAAGAAAAGTTAAGAGGTCAGTCAGTACTAAGAAAACTGAGGAGAGTATATGGAAGTAACTGAATTCCTACAGAAGCTGCACATTATCAGCAGAGATACTGTAAGTGACCATGTCCATGTTCATTTAAAGAACAAGATCCAGCGTAAGTACCAGAACTGAATCTATTCCAAACTGCTCAGAGAAAATATGTTTTTTAAAAAAAAGTAGTTCTTAATTTTCTGTGTTCTTTGCACCCAAGATCATAATAAAGGATGACAAAATATCTTATGCTTACTGTTTAGATATCAGTCATTAGTCAGCTGTACTACTTCACAGACCACTATAAATTTCCTGTGCCTTAATGAAAACAGAAAAGACATTTACCTCTTTTCAACAACAGAAGTAGCAGTGATTCTGGAAGGGGTTACTTTCTGTTAATTTAACAATGTGCTGAATTCTGGAGAGCTGCAGTGTTCCTTTAGAGCACTGACGACTTGGGGTTTGTAACAGGACTGTGACTGCAAATCAAAACTTGGAAGTTAATGAAGCAAGATAGAGCGAGGATTGCTTCTTATGAGGAGTACTGAGCCAGAAGCTTCTAATGCTTTTTCACCAACAGAATTACGGGAGTTAAAAGAATACATTCACACCCCCACCACAAGATTTATTTTCTTTTCTGAAAAAATATATGTGGGGGCTGCTGAAAAGAATATTTTATATTCATCAAGTACTAGTCAAAACCAATACACTAAAGAGTACTCCTGTGTCTCCCCTGCATACCTCCAGCCTTCTAAATAAAGAACATACAGGCTGTCAGAGCCTGGAATGACGCTCACGTGAAGTGCTTCAAAAGTGCTCTCCTACACCCACACAGAGCAAAAGAAGTCATTCCAAGTGACATATACTTAAAATTCAACATATAAGGCACACAGAGTTAAAATACATCTTTGAGGCTTCCTTGAAGTGTCTAGAAAGAACTGAATTCTGAAACTGATCTCATTTACAGTCTAGATAGCAAGCCAGCTCCTCCTATGGGGTAATTACACAGCAGCTTATTATAGCTATCAGCTTAATTACAAAATATTCCAAGCAAGAGTAATATATTTCACTGGCAAAAGCAAAATAAGCTATTATTACTTTAGCAAACACAGTTCAGCCCCCATTTTGATAACCTTTCCCCACTTGCAGCTCATGGCCCATCCAACCCAGGCCTGGTACACACTAGTACTTTCTGAGTGAACGATACAGCTCTGCTAAGCTGGTCCTGCCAATACACTTTCAGACTACACATGTCCTTGAAGATTTACTGCACTTGCAGAAATAAATGTGGGATAAATGGTGGACTGGGAATCAATGAGAAAGAAAACAGACATGGTGTGTCAACGATGTCAGACGAATGAGGAACTGAAGGGCATGGACCCTTTTGCTCAGGAATGCAAGAAGGGAACAGAACCCTCGCTGTGGCAGAGAGGCAAGACTGATGGGATGGCTTGGTACACAAGCGTAAGACACCAAGCAGCGGAAAGAGAAAGCTTCAAAGAGTCTTCTGATATCCCCTCACTCGCAGCTTGCTAGTAACACGGAATCTGACTTCAAATGCTTCCTTTTTTCAATAATAAACAAGTCACTATCAGAAAACTTTACTATTAAAAACATCATTGCTATACTGAACATCTACACAAAAAGGTTCTCCAGATAACACCACATTGATGAACCTCTTAAGAGTCTTATGATCCAAAGAATTAAAAAGCCCACTGTTATTTGTCAGAAGATGCACACACACCATACCATATGCCCACGCTTAGACTGAAGGGACGGCATATAATATCCAGCACACAGGAGGAATTACACTGTTGGGGGATTTGGAGAAGCTTAAGAAAATGCAACAAAGTACACAGGAAGAAAAAGACTGAACCGATGTAAAAACATTTATTTTGTTGTGGGGGTTATGGATAAACTGGACAATTTGAAGCCCAGCCTCAAAATCCTGAACACTTGTACAATTCAGTAAGTTCCAGTTCATGGTAGAAGCTTCATATTGGGTCCAGTGTGTAGCAGGTCTCAAATTCACCCACTAGGAACTATTCCTATCTAGAAATTTTGAATACACTAGAAGTTAACATGACACTTCATTGTTTTTCAAAAACATCTCTTAAGATTTTGAAACTGAATCTTTGATAATCTTCTATGACAAGGAAATGTCCTATGATGCACACACGATCAGAAAACGAATTGAGGGAGAAGAGGCTAAATTAACAGTCAACAGACAAACCTTTGCCTACCAAATGACTGTTTCTCAATTTTGACATGTACTAAACCAGTAACCAATTTTTTCTCCACCCCAGCTTCTCAACTGCACCTACACAGAACTTGTACACTGGAGCTAACACTCAAACTAATGAGTTGTCACAGATACGACCCTGAGATACCATAACTTTTTACTCATGAACAGCTGCCTAAGTTAGGGTTGCACTGTTTAGGACAGACAGCATTTCCCCTCTCTACACACACTCCCTTCGCCCCCATCCCCCAGGCTGTTTATTTTCACATGACTTCTGCCATCAACATTAATTTGAATGGATCAGTGCCTATTGTGACAGGATCACCAAGTAAGCTTCTGAACTGATACATTTTTTCCCCCCAGCCTGAATGTTATATACAGACCATACTGTAAGCAGAGGCTACAAATGTGAATACAGCAGAAATATCTAAAATAGACAGAGAAAAGATCAATTCTCATTTTTGTTTTAACTGCTAGTAAGTGTTTGGTAACTCCTGTAAAGAGCTTGATGTTGCAAACTATCAGCTATTTTAGTGTAGTTGTTACTGAAAGTACTCTCACTAAGTGTGTTTCATCGATTAGGAAATGACAGTACCATCCAGGGAGAAGATAAGTGATATTTGCTCACATTACCTAACAAGATAGAAGAAGCTACTTGTTTAAGCATTGTTCAAAGACACTAAAGTTACTAAGATCTGGAAAAAAAGCATACAGGAAGAGGGACAATGTGAATAATCCTAAGAAGCAAAGTAGACAATTCCAACTCTTTTTAATGCAATATAAAAATCTAATAGCTGGCACAGAAAATCTCATCCAAATTCAGTTTTAAGCTGGAAAAAACACTCCAACTAAAGCAGAGCTTTAAATTTGACTAAATTTAGTAACTTGCTGAAATTTTTACTTAATTTTACTAAATAGGGCCGCTAAGATTTCTACCACTCCTGGAATGTTACCAAAGCATCTTTCCTACAAACAAAATAGGAGTCAACTGGTCATCTGTCACTCCATTGCTCCTCAACACCACTAATCTTAGAGCAGATCCACTGCACTTAGAAAAGTAGCATGCAAATTAAATTTAAAACAGATACTGGTTTAACCCAGACCCACAATATTTGATTAGTCTCAGACATGGAATAAAAATGCATCTTGCATATTTCAAGAAGTTTGATAAGAAACACTTAAAACAGAGCACTATAGCCAGATTAAGTCCTTAATGAAAGCAGTTTTATGAGCCTCCAGTAGCAACATTACAATACTCGGAGCTGCTCTAAGATTTATTGGCATCTTCCAGTCTTCCAGCACACTTACCCACAATCAGCAACAAGAAGTGTTAAGAATTTATTTTCCAAAAAAAGCACCTTTATGCAACATCATATGATAACAATATCACAGAGGACTTTGGAAAGGTACCACAGCACAAGTCAGCAATTAGCACAAGTACCTGGGGCTTGTACTTTAGTAGTTAGCTGTAGCAAGACCTGGCCATAACATTGTGTTTGCTTTTTTCAACTCTTCTTCCTAGAAGTACCCACTCTGCTCCTCTCCTCCCCAAAATCCACCAGTGTAGTCAAATCTTTAAAGAGCTATAGCATAATAAATACTTTATAATGACAATCAAGATTGATATGGTAGTTTTGTTCAGGTGACCAACAATCCCTTTGATATTGCAATACAGCTCCTGAAAGTAAAGAAGTTAGTATTTCAACCCAGGGGACACATGGCACATCTGTCCAACTAGACACATGCTGGCTTTGCCCAGCGACTGCAAACTGTACGCTTACATTAATGCAACGCAGACTCAGGCCAGACATTAATGCAAGCAGGACTCAGGCCAGGGCATACTCATGTCGTGAGGCACATCAAGAGCTTCTGGGTCAGAAATCACCACTTGGAAGCGTGCAGAGTGCACCTGCACTTGGCCCATGGCTATCAAGCAACACTATTTTCAAGTAATTTCACACAACGAATACAGAATAGTGATGTGTGATTCCGGACTCTAAATGAACACCTGGACTAGCAGATTTGACACTGCAATGAGCAGACACTAAGTAGAAAGCTACAAAATCCGTATTTCGAGTGAGCCGGTACCTCAGAGCACTCTGCCTCACAGCCAGCTACAAACCCGCAGGCAGCCACCGACCGCCACTGCTTCGCCACACGGACAGGAGAAAGAAAAGAGTAACTGCTCTGCTCGCTTTCCACCGTCCTCCTGAGGCAACCTGTGCGCCCACTCCCAGCGAGGGAGAGGGGGCAGCCCCGCGCGGCCGCCGCGGGCCAGAGGATGCTCGGTGGCGGCAAGCGGCCCCCGCAGCCAGCGCGCCCTTCCCTCGCACCCTGCCCTGTCCGCCCCGCTCCGGCAGGGCGGCGACGGTAACCCCCAACCGGTTTCACTTTCCTTTCTCGCCCAGCCCCCGGCAGCGCGGCCCCAAGCACCCCGCGCGGGAGGGCGCTCGACCGCCCCTCGGTGGCACGGGGCTACGGGAGGTGGCCCCCGGCCAGGCCTCCGCCCGGCCCCCTCCCCAGGCCAGGCACCCTCTCTCAGGATGCGAGGAGGGCGTGGGGAGGGGGGGGAAGGTGGGAGGGGGGTGGCGCTTCCAGCCCCAGGAGGGTGGGCAGGGAGAGCCGGCGTTGGAGGGAATGGCCCGGCCTGGCTCATCGCACACGGAGCGCCCCAGCGGCAGGCCCGGCGGGTCCGGTGCGGCGGCGCCAGGGCGCCCGCAGAGGTGACCCCCTCCCTCCCACCCGCACACACGCCGTGCCCGCGCCCACCTTGTAGGAGTCGGTGGCGAGGAGGATGTTGAACTCGGCTCCCGCCGCAGCGCACTCCATGTCGCCGAGCCCGAGGAGGCGCCGCCGGCAGCCCAGTCAGTACGAAGCTGCGCCGCCGCCGCCAGCCGCTCGGTACGGGGGGGAGAGGAGAAAGGGGGACGGGGCGGGGGCGGGGACACGGGGATTACTGCCGGGGGGCGGGGATCGCGGCCACCGATTGGCTGCGCGTGCCCGCCGGCGGAGGAGGGGCCGCGGGGTCACGGCGCGGGTGGGGCGGGGCCAGGGCGCCAGGCGGGCTGTGATTGGTGCCGGCGGCCGGTGGGTGCGGGGAGAGGCGGGGGGTGCCGTGACGCGGCGGCGGCCGGAGGCGCGCCCCGTGCCGCACGTTCTCTTTCACAGCAGGCCGCGCGGGGACGGCTCGGGGACGGCTCGGTGACGTCGCGGTGACGTCGCTGCGCGGCCGGGGCGCGCTGTCGCTCCATTGGCCAGCAGCGCGCGGCGTGCTCGGCAGAGAGGGCGGGGAGCGGGCGGCGGCGGGAGCGCCGTGCGCACGTACGCGAGGCTCCGTTTCGTTTCTCCGCGGGGCGGCAGTTACTGGGAAAGGCGCGCGGCGGTCTCCGCCCCCCCGGGCGTACCGCGGGGTCAACTGCTCCGCTGCCAACACGGTAGTGGCGAAGGAGGGCCGGCTGCCCGCCCACCGCTCGGCTGCTTCGCGCCGCCGGGAGACCGGCGCCCCGTGCCGCACCGATGGCGGGCAGCTGCTGAAGCGAGAGCAGCGAGAGGCTGTGCGGCCCGGCCTCGTCTGCCTCGCGGGGAGAAGGAGCCTCTCTTGGGATGACAGAGGCTATGAGCAGGAGGCGGCTCAGGGACGGGTGCTGCGGGAGTGACACCGGCACCGCGAACGGCACGCCCGCCCCGCTGGGGGCAGCGGCAGTCGCCATCGGTTGCGCAGTGTGCGAGCGTGGGTCCGGGCCCAGGGGCGTGCGTGAGGAGAGTGCCGCTCAGGGGAAGCGATGGAGTAACATGAAAGGTGGAGACCTTAGGGCTGTTCAGCCTGCAGAAGAGAAGGCTGAGAGGAGGAGACGTGATCACTCTCTACAACTACCCGAAAGCGGGCTATAGCAAGATTGGGATCGATCTCTTTTCCCAAGTAAGGAGTGATAGGACAAGAGAAAATGGGCCCAACTTGAGCCGGGAGAGGTTTAGATTGGTTGTTAGGAGGAGTTTTTTTTCACCACGATGGCTGTTAGACACTGGCACAGGCTTCCCGGGAAGGTGAGGGAGTCCTCATCCATGGAGATATTTATAAGCCATATAGATGAGGTACTGGGGACCATGGATTAGTGGTAGGCATGGCAATGTTAGGTCAGTGGGAGGATTTCATGATCCTAAAGGCTTTTTCCAACCAAAACCATTCTATGAAAGTGGAAAGCATATGTGAGCACTTCAAAGAGAGCTGCAGTGGCTGCATGGAGAATGGTGACCAAAGAGTGAAGCATAGGAGCTGCTGCTCCAGTCAGGCTTTCTGCTGTCAGGGTGCTGGGATTGCTATGTGGGAAAGGACTCCCTGGCTTTCAAGAGCATCCAAATCTCCGTCTTTCATCCACAGCTAGTGTTCAGTACCAGTTGCTTCAGTGGAAGAATATAATACTTCTAGACAGAAAAGTACTTCCTGGCCTTCTTTTAAGTAGATATTAATCAGAAATTATATATAAAATGATATATAAATATATATATATGCCTCCCAAAAGCTCTCTTCTGTATTCATTATAATTGTAATTGGTTGTCTAATCTGTAAATAGTTGAGGTGTTTGAATCATGTTTAGCTATTTGAATTGTTCTGTGACAATAGAACTCGGCCCTTGGAGCAAGTACCAAATATGGTTTCTGGCACAGTCATGGCTCATCCATGATGGAAAAGTGGTCTTCTTACTCTCTACTAATTAGATATATGGAAAAATAATATAAAATATTGACAATACTGGTGATCAGCACTGCATTAATAAAACCTGATTAATCAGCCTTTTCTGTAAAACCGTGGGTAGATGAACATATTGTCATTTGATAATGTACAAATCCAAACCCAAAATTGTGTAATAACTGCTTAAAGTGGTTCAGAAAAGATTAGTTTCACCGGTGAGACTTTCATAGAAATATGTGTATCTAAAAGTTGCAAAGAATAAGATCTTTGGATAAGAACATGATCTAGAAATTTTGGACCAGATTCATCCATGCTGGTTGACCCATAATTGCACTATAAGCTGGATTCTCCTTTTGATTACACTTGTGTGCTCCTATTGACTTCAAAGTGTTCTTGCTTGATGCCACTTCATGTGAGAAAAGCACCAGGTCTTTTGTTTAATTGTGACTACTTCCTATTAAACTATTTAATTAATGTTTTAAAAAAATAAATAAGCACTGACAGCTACTAACAATAATCAAGCTATGTCAAACTACTTTCATTAGGTTTCTTGGGAGGGAAAGGGTTCCTGTGGAGCAGGAAAAAGTCAGTGCAAGGGTTGGAAACATTAAGATGTGTCAGGAGTTTCCTGTTTGCTTCCCTGGGCCAGCTTGTCTGTGTTCTTTTTTTGACACAAAACCTGGGGGTAGCAATGGCAATTGCTATTATTGCTGTTATCTACCATGAACTTGCAACTAAACTCTTCTTGTCTTAGATTTTCTGCTTGCTCAGTTCCATGGAGACAGAGTTATCTTCTTACTGTTGCTTACTCATCACAGAAAAAAAAAAAGAAGTCTAAATTTCCGTTTCCTTTTCAGGACTCTTCTGTAGCTCTTCCCCTTTTTACCTCATTATCTCGTTTGTTGCTGCACAGACAACTTGGTCTGCCCTCTTCCTTTGGCAAAATTTATCTTAAAGTGCTGTTTATATGCTAGTCTGGAAAGCTGCTCTACCTTTTTACACATAAAATGTTTTTCTGAAGTTCTCTCAACTTAACTACTCCTTAATTCCTTCTGAGGATTGCTTTCATGGAGTGTCACATCAATGGGACAACATGCTTATGAGATGATTGGAAATTATAAACAAATCTCCCTTGTTTTGTCACCAAACTTTCTTCTGTGATGTTGTTCACACCAGAATTTTACCTCTTACCATGTCCTTTGTATATTTTTCAAGGGGAAGTTTCTCTGCTGCAAAGGGCAAACCTCCTTTTTTGTTTGGAAAGTCTATTTTAGCATAATGCAGTTTAGTAAAAAGAAAAATCAAATTATTTGGATCAGATTGGTCTTTCATGTTAACTGTTGCAAGAAATTAGAAAAGTCAGAGAAACACTACAGGGCTTGATCGTTTGGGTTTTTTTAAATGACATTTCTTGATACAAGAAATCTGCTGGTACATCTTCAGACGTTCAATAGAATAATTAGTGATGACTCAGATAGAATTTTTAATTGTCAGCATCTTCCTCCTTCTCCTGCTGGCTCTTGTGTCTTATGATGTGCCAGAACTTGAATAATGGTTTAATTTAGCTCACATGAACATATCTAAAGCTGTATCTGTAAAGAAATATTGTAAAGTTCGGACACTTCAGAGTATTAATAGAAATGATTTTATGCACACAGAACAATGTTAAATCACAAATGGATGGTGAAGAGAACATATTTTAAGTTCAGAAAAAAATTAGATCCGACTCTTGCAGCAGTAGATGGTGGGGGTATAGTTGCAATGGGAAAGGCGAAATAGTGCTCAGAACCTCAAAACACTTGATTCCTATACTGTGTTTGTCATCTGTGAGACTGACTTCAGACTGTTCATCTGGCTTACTGAAATGAGGATTTGTAGTGTACAGGGGGCTTAGCTTCCCTTTTCTGATGGAACCACAGAAAGAAGTCATGTTCTTCTATTTAAATGCACATTCAGCTAAATTGTTTCTGACACCATGTAGCACACTCAGTCAGGGTTCTTCAATAATTATCCTCTAACATTTTCCTGTGGCATATGAGATATTAAAATTTTAGAGTTGCTTGTTTTAGATTTTTTTGATAAACGAAGCTCTAATGGTAGGTTTAATAATTTCATATTAATCCAGGGTCATGTTTTGTTCCCTAGGGATTTCTGAAAATAAAGAATTTTCTGCATAGCAAAAGTGTCCACTCAGCATTTTATGTATATAAAGTCTATCATGTAGCCTGCTGCTATTCTTGGAGGAAAACTGTCCTGCAAATATGTTCTGAGGCTGATGAGGTACGCAAGGACAGCCAAATTGAGATGGATATGGCATTACATCCGTTCTTCAATCACTATTACAAAACTTGGTAGGTATTTCATCTAGCTGTGAGAGCCCCATCACAGAGGCATAGAATATATATATGACTGAAATTTCTGTACATGCCGTGGTTGTGCACAGAGGGTAATTTTTTCCCCCCCAAAGAGTTTCTCATTCTTTTGGTCAATATTTGTGAGCCAAGCCAGTCCCCTGTGTTGCTCTTATCATGGGGATAATTCCAAGGCATATTGACAGAATATCAAGATTATGTTATCTCTTAATATTGTTATTTTCCTGTTCAAATAAGCTGGTGAAAGAACAGAATCTTATCTCCTTTGTGCTTTAAGTTTGGTGCAACTAGTATTTATGATGGTGTTTAAGCTTGTAATGATTGGCAACAGGTCCCGTGGTGCCTGACAGCTGAGTTGATATTGATGGCAAGTTTATCAGACATCTGTTACTCTGCACCTTGGTTCATACAATCCTTTGCTGTGAAGCTGTGAGGAAAACCGAGTGGATCCTGTAGACTATTGTTTCAAGGTTAAGTCTCTTAAATCTTCTTTTATCTTCACAGGGAATCATGGAGAGGTAGATTATTTTGCATAAAAGTGAATAAAACCCAACATATTATTTTAAGTCATAGTCAGCCTAGCATTTCTGCCTTGTACTTTATCCAAAGGCTTGTGTAGAAGTCTCTCCTTAAAAAATATGCACTATGCAGACTGTATACATAACTGATTATAATATATCTGAAAAATAAAAGGAATGGCTTTATCCATGCAGTATATAGGATGAGGTTAAGGCTAGTGCAAGGTTCTGTTTACAGGAGATGTCAGACTCTTCTGGTGAGTGGTCACATTAGATTAAGTGTGATTTGACATATAGATCTTTTGTGTGTATATATACGTAGGTATAACTCCTCCAATATTCTGTTGAAATACTGTGTGATGGTCTGTCTGCTGAAGTTCCTGTGCAGTCACAGCATAGCATCTCTTTTCTGAACTCCAAATACCAAGAGGTGTTTACATGACTGCAGGACCTGGGACAGCAAGATTCACACCTCAGCACAGCTAACCTTCAGGTGATTGTCAGGTTTTGTGCTTCTGACTGTGAGTCACAGCAAATTGTTTTTTCTTTATGCCCTCAGAAGAACTGTATCTTGCCATTAGGTCTTATCTTTGCAACTCACTTTGCATGTATTTCTCCTAGGGTTTGGATTACTGGCTTTCCAGAGGTGCTATGAGACTTCTTGCCTTAATTTTTTGAAGAGGTTACTTTATATCACAGCATGTAAATATTAATTCCTTCTCATGCATTGCATAACCATTTCTGAGGTTTTGATGTGTTCTTCAGAGAGTAACAAAATTTCAGTGCCTCCATTGTTCAGAGATAACTCGAAAGTAGTGTCACACGTATAGATGAATGCCACAGGACACCTTCAAGTTTCCTGCATTCCAAAGGTGCCTGATAGATCTGCATAATCACTGTAGTACCAGCACAGTTTACCAGCTTTGGCTAAATTTTGAGGCTTCCTCCACAGTCATCCACTCAGGTGGATCTACTTTTCATTTTCTCAATGCTTAAGATTCCTCATGAGCTATAAATGTTGTGCATGGATCTTTGAGTGCATCCGTTTAGAGCCAGATTGGATCAAGAAAGATCTTCCTGAGCAACAGCTTGCTGATTCTAATGTGGCCAGTGTTGCACATCTGCATTTCCTTGGTTTTGTATAGTGGTCTAGATGTGCATTGAACAGAGCTGGCTTGGGTCACCAAGCTTATTCTTTGTGTTCCAGATCATATAAAAATGGTTAGACTGCTTCCAGATCTAAACTGACACTGAAAGCTCTTTAACCTTGCTTGTGCAGCGCTGCACCTCAGCCAATATGCTTTATATTAATATCCTCTGAGCTACACAGGATGTGTCCATGGCACAACTAACATGCAACTGAAATAACTCTCTGCAGGTGGTTAAGTGATGGCTGTGGAGTGTGGGACACAATGCATGAAGGGAGCTGATATCAATATTAGACTGGATCTACTGTGCTTTGCCCACATGTGAAGGTTCCCAAATATCCAAACAATCATGTTTCTATTTCTTTTAAATAAGTAAGCACAAAGTATTTCCTTTGCTTCCCAAACCAAATTTCCTCCACTTCATTACAGTGCCCCGAGGCTCAGCTTGGGCAAATAAAATAATCATAATAAATGCCTCTAGCTTTTAAAGGAAGAAAAGTGAAATATTTGGAGAATTTGCAATGTTATGACATAGTCTGAAGATTTTACTGACATTGTCTATAGAATGCTTTTTAATTTAATAAGTTTTTACTGCTCTGGAGTAAACAATAGATGGTGAGTCCCCTGAAGCTGAGACCTTTTCTAGTTCTGTGTATGTTTATCACCTAATGTGGTGAGGACTGATTCAAATCAGAGCCTCTGCGCTAACACTGTAGCAGCAGCAATCACAGTGTCTGCGGGGCACGATTGAGCTTTGTGTGCTGGAAGAGACCTCAAGCTAAAGTTATTGATTTGTTTTGGGTGTTTCGCAACACACAGCATGTATTCAGATACAAGAGGGAGATGTACCCTTGTGTGCTCGGTGAAAAGACCCGCTACACCACTGAGTTAGCAGAAGATGCAGGCTTCAACCACGCTGCCATAGTTATGTCTGAGGACCAAATGGCAGTTGTCCGCTTTGCAAAGATGACTTTCTAATGATTGGGGTCTCCATGTTCATTCTAGCAAGCCAAAAATTACATTTCTCCTAATTTGCTTTCTGCCTACCTGGGAAGAATAAAACACCAAACCTATAAGCCCTTAGAGAGACTGATTGCCTAGAATTTCGATTTTCACTATGATGAAAGATTGTACATATTTAGTGATTGCTCAGTTTCTGTGATATTCATGCTGTTTTTGCAGGAGAATACCTGAAATCAGCACCTCTGTAAAAAGCAGTAGAGGGCCAGACGCTCTGCATTTTGCTACAAGCCATCAGAAGAGTTGCAGTTTCACAGCTTACACCGTCAACCATTCTCCTCACATGAACTTCAGCCTTGAACTATCTTTTCTCTGGGGTTGTGTTAACACACTCAGACACTTTCCACTTAGGCTTGATTCTGTAACATGCTTCTTCAGTGAGCACTTTGAGCTGCTGCTGGCTTTAGCACGCTCAAGATCGTGTGTGCTGTTTCTTTAAAGAGAGAGAGAGAAAAAGGAATAATTTATTTATGCTCTGAAAAAAATGATATGGAGGGCAAGCTGTACTGAACAGACAGTGTTCTGACGAAATATCACAAGGTTACAGAATTTGTCGCACTGCAAGTTTAAAGAAATGTGTGATTTTTTTTTTTCCTTTATACCCTTTCTGAAAGGGAACTGAGAGGTTTGTCAGGCAAAGACCTCTCTCCTGCTATTCCTGAGGAGTGCAAATATCTAGATTGTAAAGGGATCAAGACAGAGCCCCAAGCATTGTCCATTTTCATAACAGTTCATCATAGATTTTAGTTTCACTAGGAGAGAAATTAATACCATTTCAGTCAGTCAGCAAAGGTGTTTGTGACTGTGGCTGGACCTGTGGGACTACGTAAGGATGCAGGGCTGTTCTGCTAAGTCATCCTAGCTGTAGGTGAGAAAACCCAGCATACAGATGCAGGATCATTTCTGCTCGGTCAGTGCTGGTGCGTGCAAACTGCTGTGGGACTGTGCATGCCTTGTGCTTCTCCTGTGCAGAGGTGGAAATAGAATTGTCTAGGAGATCACATTTGAAAGGAGGGAAATCCTCATGGAAATGTATGTTTAGGCACGTATTTTGTGGCTTCTTAAGGTAACAAGGGAAAAGAATTCAATTTAGAATGTTAGCCTAAGCCCATAACTGGCAAAAAACAATGTCAGATGCTTAAATTTAGGTTATTAGCAGTTTATTGACTTGAGCAGAATTAAAATCAGCATGTCTGGTGGATAATTGTAGAAGTGATGAAGTTTGTGTGTATGTTTGTGTGTTTTCTCATTTGCAGGGCTGGAGAGCTTTCTTTTTGATGTCTTAAACAGATCTCTGAAAAAGAGTATTTGTGTTTTTTAAAAGGGATCTTACACAACATTTGCACTGTGCCTGGGACACTGCTTCCCAGCATCTCTCTGGACTGATTTACATGGAATGCAGTCACTGGAGCAGCAGATGCCTTCCCAGCGCAGTGCTGCACAATCCTTAATGGTGTAGATGAGATGTAGGTTCCTTCTGCTCTCTTTCAGATCCAATCCATCTTCAGTTCCCTCTACAGTGCAGAACCCTGAGTAGGTTGGCATACAGCCTGGGCTGGCCAGTAGCCGGCTGGACAGGGAGCTGTGCTAGAGGACATGGGCTGGGAGCGCCCGCACAGCCTCTTTGCACTGCTGCTGTTTCAATGCCTGGGCACTTTTCTGCTGTCACTCTCCACATGGAAAAAAGATTGCAGCTGCATTTTGTGAAGAGCTTAATCCCATTAGTGTGCACAAAGCATGGCCTAGAAATGCGCTCTGGATGTAAGCAGAGGATGTTGTCTGTGGATGCCAGCGGGCTGAAGCAGTCAGGCTGTGGGCATGCACAGAAGCAAACTGATAGGCACCGTGAAGGTCTTTGAGCTGAACGGGTAGGCATCTACTCCATTATACAGAGTTTTCTATGAATGGTGTGTTTGGATTTAGGTCTTTTTTAAAATTAAATTCTACTTTACTCACCTTTGTCCTAGTTTTAATTCAATGCTTTGTAATTAAACATGAAATGAAAACTAGAGATCAGAGCCTACTGCAGCAGGAGGAGACAGGGACAAACTTTATGCATCAATTTCAATACAGATCAGACAGATGCATACATTAAAAAACCATTACCTCAGATTATGAGGCACTAAGAGAAGTGCTGAGGAGTGGAAGGAAAAGCTTCCGGAGCCTACTAGTAAGAAAGATGGCAGGCATACTGTGTGACAGCTTGTGCTGCATCAGGAATCAATGTGGAATCCCAGTCTGAGCTGTTTGATTTGGATTGTACCCACCCAACAGACATGTGTAGAGTCTGGCTTTACCCTTTCTCTTTGGCCACATTTGGAGAGTTTGTCAATCTCATAATTTGCATCAAACTGAATTACAGCATGGCCCCCTGCACGCAGGGTTTTCTTACCAGCTCCTGGTTTGCCAGGCTCTGTGAATTCAGTTCCTGCCTATATTCTCATTTCTTCTTCAGTACTCTCAAGAAATTAACCATATCATTAAAACACATCCTTGATATCAGCATTTGTTTCTAGCTAGTCCTTCCTCTGTGATCATTAACAAGGTGTCTTTTATATTTCTGTAGATTTGATCCTGAGATCTCAAAGTTGGCGGAAACAGGAGTGAGATTTCAGATTGCGGATTTCTAGAGATATGATTTCTGTGTCAAAACAGCACAGGAGTTGTGATGAAACAATAATCAAATCTGTGGTGGTATTATATATTAAACATGAAAAATAGATAATCTTTAGCAAAATAATGAAAAAAACCCACCTGGACAGGTCCCTGTGTGACCTACTGTAGGTGGTCTGCTCTGGCAGGGGGTCGGACTGGATGGTCTTTCAAAGTCGCTTCCAACCCTTAAGATTTTGTGATTCTGTGATAAGATAGCAAATAATAATCATTCCATAAATATTTGGGGGAAATTTGTAGTCCAGTGAACCCAGTGAGAGGAATAGCTGGCCTGTGACAATCCTTGGTGTCAAATGAAATGCAAACCTTTCCATAGCCTCTGTTAATTTTCCTGTATTGAACCAGTCACTTTCTTACGTTTTTATTTTCTCATGATGCACTGCTGGTGCATAAATTGTTACTCATTTCGTACATACTGATTACATACAACTTAGCTGCATGAAAAGGGAACATTGAGAAGAGTCAAATTAAAATACTTGTGCCTTGTTTAACTCTCTGTTACGTTTCTATAAAATAGGCAAAAATATACTGAAATCAATAGTAGTTAGTGCCATAAGGCAAATATAAATATAAATAAGGCAAATTTAAACTGAAGTTTCCCCCTCTTTAAGTAAAATGGACGTAAAATCAGTAAGTAAAATCAGATGTGAACTCTGATTCAACAAAGGCAAAAGACTTCATTAATGCAACACTTAAAAAAGCTTTTTTTTTTCTGGTCCATGTCCAGTTTAGTTAAATGATAGCAGAAATCCTTCAAAGATCAATAAAGACCTGTACCATTAACAAACTTAACATACTGTTAAGTATTACTTTGTCAAGTAATGACAAAAACTTCTGTATGCCACATTACTGTGACTGTATATCATATCAATGTAGAGCCTGTCACGTTTAATCTGGTTAAGATCACAAAATCGACATTTCTCAGTATTAAAAACACTGTCAGGAGAAACAGTAGCTTCTTATCTCCTGTGGACTAGCCACTGAACAAGATGAAAAGTGTATTCTCTTATTAAAGGTACTGCATTTTTACTTTACAAGTGTCAGCCATTGATTATTTATGCCATTATCATAAGGTCTTGCATTATAAAATGAAATGGAAAGTGTCCACATCACTGTATTGTCATGTAAAAATCGGTGGTGAAAACAAACCTTTCTTTAATGAAAGGTTGATTCCATACAGTCCTTGGTAAATGCCTTTTTATCTACCTCACACGGATTCTTTTTTTAATGGGTTGTTTCTCTGAGAACTGAAATTTTATGTTTTTCTGTCTCCCGCTGTAGTCAGATCAGAAGCCCCAGAGAGATTTGAGATGAGAAGAATTGATACTCTGGGGATTTTTTTTGTGGTTTTATTATCTTACAGATTTTTTAAAAGTAAGAATATTAATCCAGCATTCTGAATAAATTTCCCATCCCTTCAGCTTAATTGGAACAAAGGTCTTCAGGTTATTTTTCACATGTAGTCAAACACTTCTGTGTAGTTTTGCAAAGTTACTTTAATTCAGGAAGAATTTCCAAATAGATGAGAAATTTTGGTCAGGAAGATGGTAATCAAAAGAGTCTTGTTTGTACTTCTGTATCAATCTACCCTCCTAAGATCTTAGACCCCTTTGAATATCAAAGGAATGAAACCTAGAAAACCGATCAAGTAGATAACTTATTATTTTCATTTAATAAATTGGGAAATTAAGGCATACAATTTTATAACTACTTTTAAAAAATATCCTTTCCTTTATCCACTTTAAATTTAGCAGTTTACTTTTTGCTTCGTTTACTTTTTCTCCTCAAACAAAGGTGGATGTCCCAGACTTCATCATCCTACGGAAGGAAGACATGGTGTTTAGAAATGACATTGATGATGTGAGGCTATGGTGAAAGAGTGGGTTCAAGTTTTGCTGCCAAGAGGATTTCCTAGCAGTAGTGCTGGAAAGGGATGCCTACTATCAGCCTATTAATTCAGGGTTTAGATCAGCAAGTCTACGGTCAAGGACTTGTCAAAAATGGTCTTACTTAAGATGATCAAAGTGACAGCTTTGACTAAGAGTTCATCATGGTGCCACATGTATTTTGGCCTTCATATAAGATGTGTCATGGTAGAGGAAGCCTAGGACTAGCGTTTTGTTCTCATCCAAGGTTAGAAACAGTGATCTGGGCGAAGTCCATCCAGTGGACCAGGAAAGAGTTTACTTCCTCTGTCACCACCATCCTTAGTCTCCATGCCATGGTTCTTGACTACCAAAAAGCCTAACATTGGTGACTGCTTTGCTTTGTACAGTTGCTTCAGTCCTAAGAGAAGGGAGAGGGGTCAGGAGTGCATTAGACTGTGAATGCAAGCATTGTCCAAAGCTGTCCCAGCCGTTCTTACTGCTGTAGAGCACCTACAGACAGTAGAGCATACTGGGTTTGTTAAAAAGGAGTTTCCCTTGTTTGCCATCACCTGGAGAGGTCTCTGTGCAGAAGCCAGCTACATGACATCAGTCACTCTGGTTAAGACAATGCTGCAGTAGTTGTGTTTGTTGTGTACATTGTGATTGCACTTCTATGAAGAAAAATTGCTCTGAACAGTATCCATTTCCACTTCCTGACACTGGCCTGGTGTCATGGTGTTTCTGTCCAAGTGCTATTGCAGCTACATTTATTCTCCTTACTTGGGAAAAATGAGTGCAGCACTGCCTTCTGCATGCCTCTCTTTTTCCTTTTCCACAACTTCCTGGGCTGCAGTGTCCCTTACACTAGCCTTGAAAATGTCTATGTGTTGTCAGGCCACATTGATATTTCCAAGAGTCCAAGCGGTTGTTAGGAAAAATCATTTTGAAGAGACTATGTAACACTCAGTTTACATATCAGAAAGCTGCATTCCTTTATTCAGCACCAGGTGCAGGGGGACTCCCTCCTCCTGACACAGGCACACAGAGAGACAAAGAACACACCTTAAATACATTTCAGAAAACAAACTCCCCACCTGTTACCACTTCTATAATACACATGCAATACAAGGTGATGTTTAGCATGTTTTGGGTGGAGAGTTGAGGAACACGGTCATGTATGTTTAGTGTGTTCTCCTTTTAGCTCATTATCTATCATACTTAGGGGTGTCAAAGTGCTGTTATTTTATTATGTTATATTACTTTATTAGGAGGTTGGGGCATCCCTTTTTTTCTATGGTATCTAGCAACAGGTCAAGGGGTAATGGGATGAAGCTGGAACACAAAAAGTTCCATTCAAATATAAGAAAAAACTATTTTACTGTAAGACTGAGGGAGCCCTGGCACAGGCTGCCCAAAGAGATTGTGGAATCTCCTTCCTTGGAGGTCTTCAAGACCCACCTGGACATGTTCCTATGCAACCTGATCTAGGTGGACTTGCTTGAGCAGGGGGGTTGGACTAGATGATCTCTAAAGGTCCCTTCCAACCCTACTATTCTATGATACTTATATTAATTTCTCAGTTAATGAATCTCACTCCAGACACCATAACCTTGCTGAAATTGTTTTGAAGTTATTTATCTGCTCTGTCCCATGATTTATAGCCAAAACCTAACTGTCTTGCCACCATAAGGCTCCCTCACTTGGCTACTTCTCATGCTGATTTTGCAGCCTCCCACTTGAGGGTATCTGCACAACAGGTAAGTGGCACTTGCACTTTTGATACTTTAAACTCTTTGCTTGCAATTCGCTCACCATTCATAACCCAACTCAAAGTCCAAATCATGCTTGTAAGTGAGGAGTGGTCTATAGGAGTCTTAAACCTCTGAAGTCTGGTATCATCTAAGCCAAGAAGAGTAAAATAGGCATTTTTTTCTCTCCCAGTAACATGATCATCAGCAGAACCATTCCAGTGGTATGCTAAAAGAAGGGAGAAAGGCTGAAAAAATAAGTATTTTCTAGTAAAACAAACCAAGATAGAAACCTCAATTCTTCAAATAAATGAGACATGGGATGCACAAACACTTGTAAGTCAGCATGAGATCAACATATGTTGGCAATAACTTCCACCAAAAGCAGTTAGAACTTAGTCTTCCAGTCCTTGCTGAATACAGAATTCATGGTGTGTCACCAGGCCCACTGGGAATGGGGCACAGTGACAAACTCCAGCAACGAGAACTCATGAGGTTTATAGAATTACAGAATAATTATGTTAGAAGGAACCTCAGGAAGTCTCAGAGTCATCTATGGGATCAAACTCTGTTCCTCAGGACTTTATCCAGTGAGATTTTTAATTCTCAGAGGATGGAGGCTCCACAAATTCCCTGGACAATCTGTTCTATTGCTTGATTGTCCTCATGGTGAAAAGAAAATCCCCAATATTGTCTTGTACAACCTCTAATTTAAATTTATGTCTTTTAGCTTTTGCTCCTCTGCCATGGAGCACTTAGAACCTTTTCTCTCCAGGCTATAGAAGCCTACCCTCTCCTCATGGAGCATATGCAGCAGCCCTTTGATCATCATGAGCCTCCACTGAACTTATTCCTCTTGATCAACATCTCTCTTCTTTCAAAGGGCCCCAGATTTGATTTAGTATTTCAGTTGTAGTCTAATGAATGCCAAGTAAGATAATAACTTTGTTTATTCTACTTGTGCTGCCCCTGTTAATACAGCCTGGGAGGTTGTCAGCCTTTGCTGCTGGGGCACACTGTTGGCTTATGTTCAACTTGCCGTCTGCCAAGACCTCCAGGTCTTGTTCCGCAAAGCTCCTCTACAGCCAAACTAGACAACCTGTACCTTTGTCCATTTGTTGGGGACTTTCCCCAATCTTTCAAAAATTACGGTGGCCTCATTACAAATATTGCCCAGTTCTCTGAGCACTATTGGGTGCTGTCCCATTGACTTGGATGGATTGAATTCTAGCAAATCACCCCTGACTTGATTGCTGGAAGTTCTCTTTGAACCCTGCTTTTCAGCCTGGAATCCCAAGAGACCTTGGAGGTAAAGGCTGAGTCAAAGAAAGCACTATGTACCTCAGCTTTTTCTGTGTCTACTGTTACTAAATAGCCTACCCCATTCAGCAATTGGCCCACGTTTTCCTTGTTCAGCTTTCTGCTACTAATATAGTGATAAAAGCTCCTCTCACTTCCCTTTACATCTTTTGCAAGTTTCAACTCTACTTGAACTTGGCTTTCCTAACCCCATCTCTGTGTGCCTGCAGGGATTTCTAAATGCCTCATTTGTTGCCTATCCCTGCTCCCACCTGCTGTATGATTGCAGTGGGGCTGAGTAACAAGTTCTCCATTTACACTATCCTGTCTCCTGATAAGTGTAGTTGACATCCTGCATGTTGCACTTGTGCTTGGAGGATGCTGTACTTAAGGCCTTGGCAGCTTTCCTGAGCTACTTTACACTTCAGAGCTGTTCCCCATGGGATTCTACCTGTCAGTTGCCCAAAAAAGACAAGTTTGCTCTCTTCAAGTCCAGGGTCTGTACTGTCCTACTTACACTCCACTCAGGACCTTGAACCCTGCTATTTCATGGTGGCTTCAGCCAAGGCTGCCGCTAATAATCACAGTAATTCTTCCTTTGTTGTGAATATCCCATCCAGATGCACGTTACCCTTGTTTGAACTATTCAGTTATTATGTAAAAAATTTATCCCTGGCACCCTTCAAAATTGTCCTGTATTGCTTACATCCCACTCTGTCACCCTTCCAGCAGAGCCAGAGGCTGAAACCTACTAAAAATACTGAGAAGTCTGATTTAGACACTTCTATAATAGAAGTGTCTACTTTCCCACCTCAATCGGGTGATCTTGTTACAAAATCTCACAACAATATGATTTTTATTGGTCTGTTTTCTGATTCTGGCACATAAGCTCTCAACCAGCATGTCATCTATGCTATAGGGGCACTCTTGACCACTGTCTTGTCCTCTTCCCTCCTGTCACTCCTGAAGAGCTTCTATCCATCCCTCATATTATTGCTGTCATGCAAGCTGTCCCATCATATTTCAGTTGTTCCAGTGATGTTGCAGTTCTGCATGTCTAGGCCTCCATGCTTGTTTTGCAGGCTGTGAACACACATTTGATATAGATGTCTTTTTGCCTTATCTTATATTTCACGACATCTCTCTTGTTCCCACCTACTTGCATCATTTGCTTTCTACTACCAACCTCTTTTTCTTCCCCTAACTGCGGATCATAACCTTGATTTCAATCTTTCTGGTTTAAAGCCCTTCTTACCACAATGGCCAGCCTTTTGACAAAGATGCTCTTGCCTCACTTCATCGGGTGTATCCTGTCACTCCCTAGCCATCTGCAATCCTCAAATAACATCCTCTCTTTATAACAGCCGAATTCCCTCTTGACAGCCAATAACGGTTGGTTGAAGTGTTCAGAAATACACTGAACCAGATTACTTCTCAGTCTGGATGAGTCACAGCATAGCATACAGCAGGTGAACAGCAAGTGTGGAAAGGGCTTTGTCTCTGTATTCAAGGGCAGTATCCACTTTCCTAGAGGACTAACTGAATCAGAAGTACTCTCTTCGCTCACTAATTAAAGTTGGTTATAAAGTCCCAGCAGAGAAGGGCATTTAGTATAGTGTCCTGCATAAAGTGACTTTTGCCTTCCATCCCCTTGCCTGTGGTTGTGCAACTCCTCTGTGATCTGAGGCATAGACTGCTGCTGAAGGTGTTGAAAGAGCCTTGTCACTCAATGCCTTAATCCTCTTACAACATGAGCAACAAATGAACAAGTCTCTCTGAGGCTTCTCACTCCGCTGCTGGCAACGTAGAATTCAGCACTGAGGGCATTGAAGGGAGCAGATATGAGCACTGCTTTGTATCATGTATTTTCAGAAACGTGCAGGGATTGATACATGTTCCCTCCACAAGGTTCTCAAGTGGGGGGGACACTGGCTGCTGCCGTGCTATCATGAGCAGTCCTTCTGACCACGGCCGAGAGATAAACAGAGAGTAGTGACCCAATCATGTCAGGGACTCTGAATCAGAACTGGTCTGCTGGCTCTCACCTGGCCTGCAGTGGGAGCACCACTTCCACTGAAAGTGTGCTTGTTGACCATATAGCAACTGGGTAGCAGACCAACTACTCCTAATGGAGTAGCACCAGCAGTCCAATGGAAGGGAAAAAGACTGATAAATCCTTTAGAATCATAGAATGGTAGGGGTTGGAAGGGACCTTTAGAGTTCATCTAGTCCAACTCCCCTGCAAAAGCAGGTCCACCTAGATCAAGTCACATAGGAACGTGTCCAGGAGAGCCTTGAAGACCTCCAAGGAAGGAGACTCCACACCCTCCCTGGGCAGCCTGTGCCAGGGCTCCCTCACCCTCACAGCAAATATCTTTTTCTTATGTTTAAATGGAACTTTTTGTGTTCCAGCTTCATCCCATTACCCCTTGTCCCGTTGCTAGATACAGTAGAAAAAAGGGATGGCCCAACCTCCTGACATTCACCATTTAGATATTTGTAAATATTAATAAGATCTCCTGTCAGTCTCCTCTTCTCCAGACTAAACAGCCCCACATCCCACAGCCTTTCCTCTTAAGGAGAATGCTCCAGTCTCCTGATCATCTTGGTGGCCCTGCACTGGACTCTCTCCTGAAGTTCTCTGTCCCTCTTGAGCTGGGTAGCCCAGAATTGGACACAGGACTCCAGATAAGGCCTCACCAGGGCAGAGTAGAGGGGGAGCAGAACCTCCCTCAACCTGCTGGCCACACTCTTCTTGATGCATCCCAGGATGCCATTGGCCTTCTTGCCCACAAGGGCACATTGCTGGCTCGTGGTTAGCTTATTATCAATCAGGACTCCCAGGTCTCTCTCTGCAGAGCTGGTCTCCATCAGGTCAATCCCCAGCCTGTACTGGTGCATGGGGTTGTTCCTTCCCAGATGCAGGACTCTTCCCTTGTCCTTGTTGAACATCATGAGGTTCCTCTCTGCCCAACTCTCAAGCTGGTTGAGATCCTGCTGAATGGCAGCACAGCCTTCTGGGGAATCAGCCAGTCCTCCCAGTTTGGTGTCATCAGCCAACTTGCTGAGGGGTACACTGTCCCCTCATCCAGATCATTGATGAAGATGTTGAACAAGACTGGCCCCAGAATCAATCCCTGTGGAACTCCACTGGCCACAGGCCTCCAACTCGATTCTGTGCCATTGATCAGCACCCTCTGGGCTCTGTCATTCAGCCAGCTCTCGATCCACCTCACTCTCCACTCATCCAAGCCACACTGCTTGAGCTTTTTGATGAGGATGTTATGGGGGACAGTATCAAAAGCCTTGCTGAAGTCAAGGTAGATGACATCCGCTGCTCTCCCCTCATCTAGCCAGCTGGTTATGTACTCATAGAAGGCTATCAGGTTGGTCAAACAGGATTTCCCCTTGGTGAAGCCATGTTGACTCCCCCTGATAACCATCTTATCCTTCATATGTTCAGTGATAACATTCAGGATGAGTTGTTCCATCACTTTTCCAGGGATGGAGGTGAGGCTGACCGGCCTGTAGTTTCCTGGGTTGTCCTTCCTGCCCTTTTTGAAGACTGGCGTGACATTGGCCTTCCTCCAGTCCTCAGACACTACGTCTGTCCTTCATGATTGTTCAAAAATGATGGAGAGCGGCTTAGCAATCACATCAACCAGCTCCCTCAGCACTCTAAGATGCATCCCATCAGGACCCATTGACTTATGAACATTAAGCTTGGCCAACAAGTCTTTAACCTCTTCCTCTTCCACCCAGGGCAAGTCATCTGCTGTCCTGGCCATCCTGTTATCCTTGCTGGGGATGATGGAGGTAAGGGCTCCACCTACACTAGTATGAAGTATTCTCTTATAGCAAGACATTGCTCATATGCAGCCGTGGCAAGGCTTTGCTTTCTCTGAATGCAGAGGTTCAAATTCCTTGAAGCCACAGTGTGACAGCCTCATCAGCCAGCAGTCCATGACTCATAGCTTCTTAACTGACTCCAGAAAAAATGCAATCTCAGACTAATTAATAGACAGCTGCAGCATTTCACAAGTTGCAGTAACATATTGCCCTTTGCTGTTTCCCAAGCTTTCAGGAGCAATATAGTAACACATATGGACTTTACCATAGCCCATATTCATATACTGAAATTAAACCTTCACTTCCCAGTTTTTTTACGTATATAATGTTTGAGCAATGAAAATATGATGGGGACTTCAAAGCCAAAAGAAAGTTAAGGAAAAAAATAAGAGACAGAGTGCAGAAGAAATGAAGAAAACAGCCTGTATTTAAAATTATCTTGTGTCATTTTACTTATCAACACTTTTCACAGTAATTCTGGATCACATTGATCTTTATACAACTATCCCCAAAACAGTTGTATTTATTCCAGGTATTTATTATGTGCTGAAACACTTGCCAGTCGAGAATTCATTGTCAGAGATCACCTTCAGATGTCCTCAAAAATTTTCCATACTCTTGGCCTTGGGAGAATAAATGCAGCAAAACTCAGTTGTTGAATGGCTGAAAGATGTTTTCATCTGGTGTCTGAGAGGAACAATTAAAGGTTGAGCATCTTTAAAGGAAGTTGAGAAAAGAGGCATTTGTCATTTGGAAAACTTTATCTCAATTTACTTTATCTGCCAGGTAAAAGACACACATAGAATGACAGTAATTACCCTGGGGTAAGTATCAACAGTTTGTGAGTCTCTCTGAGAAATCTTCATGGTATGATTGTAGAAGTTTGCAGCGGTCCAGAGTAGTGAATTTGATATAAAAACACCCTAAAATATAGATTTTCAAATTTAAAAAAAGATTTATTCATTAATCTATTCCTCAGATAAATAGTACACAGGAATTCAATAAGATAAATGCAGTATAGTGGATGAGGGAGATGCTGTGGATGTGGACTTTAGTAAGGCCTGGACTTTAGTAAGGCCTTCAACAGAGTCTCCCACAGCATCCTGCTGGAGGAACTGTCTGCCCATGGCTTAGATGAACATAATCTCAATAGGGTGGAAAATGACTGGGCCCAGAGAGTTGTAGTGAATGGAGTTAAATTCAGTTGACAGTCACCAATGGTGTTCCCTGGAGCTCAGTGTTGAGGCCCATTTTGTTTAACGTCTGTATCAATGATCTGGATGAGGGGATTGAGTGCACCCTCAGTAAGTCTGCAGATGACACTAAGCTGTGTGGATGCGTAGATCTGTTTGAGGGCAGGAAGGCTCTTCAGAGAGATCTGGACAGGCTGGAGCAATGGGCCAAGGCTAATTGTATGAGGTTCAACAAGGCCAAGTGCCAGGTTCTGCACTTGGGCCACAACAACCCCATGCAACAATACAGACCTGGGGGCAAAGTGGCTGCCCAGAGGAAAAGGAGCTGGGATTGCTAATCAACAGCAAGCTGAGCATGATCCAGCAGTGTGCCCAGGTGGCCAAGAAGGCCAATGGCATCCTGGCCTGTATCAGAAATAGTGTGGCCAGCAGGGCCAAGGAAGTGATTGTCCTCTTGTACTCGACGCTGATGAGGCCACACCTCGAATGCTGTGTCTAATTGTGGGCCCCTCACTACAAGAAGGACATTGTGCTGGAGCATGTCCAGAAATGGGCATCAAAGCTGTGAAGGGTCTGGAAAACAAGCCTTATGAGGAGCAGCCAAGAGATCTGGGGACGTTTCGCCTAGAGAAGAGGAGGCTGAGAGGAGACATGATCACTCTCTACAGCTACCTGAAGGGCAGATGTAGTGAGGTGTGGATCAATCTCTTCAGTAATGAATGATGGGACACAAGGAAATGGGTTCAAGTTGTACCTGGGAGATTTAGATTAGACATTAAGAAGAACATTTTTACTGAGAGTGTTATTAAGCATTGCAATGAGCTGCCCAGGGAGGTGGTGGAGTCACCATCCCTGGAGATATTCAAAAGATACATAGATGAGGTGCTGAGGAATATGGTGTAGTTTAGTGGTGGACTTGGTAGTGTTGAGTTAATGGCTGGACTTGATGAGCTTAAAGTTTTTTGTCCAACTGTAATGATTCTATAATTCTGTGGTTCAGTATGTGTCTGGTTAACTGACTTATATATATCTGTGTTCGATTTGTGTAGAGACCTTTTTTGGGGTTACAGGAGAGGAGGCTGCAGTGGTGGCCTCTGTAAGAAGCTGGCTCTGAGTTGGACCCACCTCTGGCCCAGACCAAGCCCATTAGGCACCTCTGCCGTCACTATTTTAGAAAGGGAATACTGCAGTGGGAGGTAGAAGGAGTGGGGTGAGAGGGAAGTGACTATGCAGGCCCTGAAGTGAGGGAAGAGAGGAGGTGTGCTGGAGCAGAGACTCCCCTGCATCCCGTGGTGAGACAGCAGCTGTCCCCCTGAACCCGTGGAGGGTAATGGTGGAGCTGAGCTCTACCTGCAGCTCATGGAGGATCCCATGCTGGACGGGGTGGCAGCGCCTGGAGGGGCCGTGACACTGTGGGAGGACAGTGATGGAGCTAAAGGTGCCTGGAGTTCTGCTGGCATGGAGGAGGCCTGTGCTGGAGGTATCTGTGAGGAGCTGCAGCCCTTAGGAAGGTAATCTTAAAGGCCTGGTTGTATTTTTCTCATCTTCCTCCTCTGTTTTATTTTCTGTTTGTTCTGGTTTTGGTTGTTGATGGATTCAATTGATTTTGTTTTCTTCCTCAAGTCGAGTAGACAAGTCTGTTTAGCCCAGGACCATAATCAGCAAGTGAGCTCACACTGTCCATGTCTCCATCCACAAGGCCCTTGGTTATCTTTTCCCCATCCCATCACAGGGGGTTGAGCAGGGAGGAGTGGGTGAACAGCTGCATGGTGCTTTGTTCCTGGCTGAGCTTAAACCACAACAATGTTATTTCTGCCTGATGAATTTTCTCAGTCTGCAACATCTAACATTACAGTATAATGTAGCTACAACTCAGACCTTCTTGCACACAACTTAGGTTTTACATGAAATGTTTGCCAGTGTTTCACATTCACATTGGTGTTTGTTCTTATATTCAGGGATCTATCACTCAGCCATCATGTGTTGGTGATTAAAGGGATCTTTAGGCACTGCATCTGGTGACAGCAGAATTTACTACCTTGGCAATAGTGTAATAGTACAATTTTATTTCCACTTTCAATTTACTCAAAGTAGGATTAGGGATCAGCATTAAAATTAAACACCTGTCCACTGCAAACAGCATTCCCTGAGAAGCTGAGGTGGCTTTCTTCATTTAAAGCATATTCTGAAAAGAATCGTTAGCTTTCACAGTGCACTCAGTATGGACAGAAATATCTGAGGGTATATGAGGACTTTATAACTGCTACCAGAGTTGACATTGTTCTTTATAAATTTAGATAAGTACAAATCAAGCTGTCAGAAATTATTTAGATCCATGTAGTGATTTAATTATTGCAATCATTGTACCTTCAGATATATCAGCATTGATGTGAAAAAGACTCAAGTGTGAAAACTCTGTCAGCCCATAGAAATGAGAAGGATAGAGTCCATCCAAATGCACCATCTCTGCAAGCTGCCCACACACACTTTAACCTCTCCCCAACTGGGCATGGCTGGAGCAGGCCTGTACAGCTCTTACATGATATGAAGAGACTGCTTTCTCTGCTCAGAGTATAAGTACACAGAGGAATTGTTTGGGACGCTTTGTGTAAGCCTCAGTGGTCCCGGATCTCTTATTGAGACTTTATACTGGATGGTAACTACATGCAGTCTGACTGTGGGTAGAGCTTTAACTTTCATTCTGCAATCTCAACAGATTCCTCATTACACACACACACACATGTGAAACTAAAGTTGTAACACTGCTTGGCAGACGTCTGGCTGTCAGGTTTCCTCCTTTGCAATACTTTCTGAGAAATGGACAGACATTTCCCTTCGTTTGGCAGCATAAACAAAAGCCTCAGCTCTGATATTCTTTGGCTTTATTTCTAAGATGGTTACTACAATTTCTAACTGAAGTGAGATAACTGCTGATAGGCAGTTAACCCATATGTTCATGCTTTTGGGGATATACTGAGATGCTGAGGCGTGCATCTTTCAGAGGGACGGCTATAAAGATATCTTAATAACCGTTTCTCATGCAGCCCAATGTTGCACAGAACCTCAATGACACAGTGGTCATACAAGCTCTCAGTTACAAGCTGTCTCACTGCCAGGCATGACCACTTCTAATCCATCCCTGTTACCATACCTACCATGCCATGGACAGACGTAGGCTGTGTATAGCATCATTTTGCAGTGGGGTCCTCCCTGGGGTGAGCCCATGACCTGCTGTCTGCCAGAAATGGTTCTGGCCTGCCCTGAAGTAAGTGAAAATTATATGGTAAAAAAACACACCCAAGGGCAACCTATGCCAGAACAGGGACACTGAGGAAGGGACCAGCAGAGGCCATGATACGCAGCATGACAGAAACCACTACAACAAAGACTGTCAGGAATCCAGCTCAGCAGAAACAGTTACACCCAGGGCAGCAGAGTGCCATCACGTGCATCACTTCCTACGCTGCCTGTCCCATTGCCAGGGGAGTTTTGACAGACTGGTTGTAACTGCTGCGAAAATGAGGGAAACTGAAACTAGGAAGGCAGGAAGATGGAGTTTCATGTAAGTGTTTGTCTAACTGTGTTCTTCTTTCCCTCAATATCCAGATCAGAGTTCAGAAACTTTTGTGTCCTGGCAATAAATTAACCCAAGTAAAATTTCCTCACTCTAGACTATTTTTGTTCATGAGAACTACATATAAAATTGGTTTAAATAACTGTGTACAGGAGACAATACTCACACATGAGTATTTTTGCATTTGCAAGAATGGTTTGTACTGACCATTTTCAAATGTCTTATCTGTGTACATTTTGATCCCTCTGCAACTGCCAAAGCAGAACTGTGTGAGAATCTCAGGGCCGCTCCACCCAGGATGTTCATCATACGTAAAAGTTTAGGCATACGAAGATGAGCTACAGCATAGGCTGCCTGGGCAAATATGTAAAACTGTCCAAAATTCCCATCTGGAGAGCTCCTGTGTGTCAATTACTTAATTGTGGAGGTGGCAAGGAGTTCAGACCTGCTTTTAAGGCAGTCTGTTGTCTCAAACCAGCCCTAATACCTCATCTGTGCTGATGACAAGCTAGGGTGGTTCCTTGACCACTGAAGGAATGAATGACTTAAATGCACTGGGTGTGCAGAGAGGCACAGCCCTGATACTCAGCTTTGCCACAACTACAGCTATGGGATAGACTTGGGTTTCATACTTAGAACTTAAGTCTGAGAACTCCTTCCACTCTGATGTCCCCAGAGACACTTTGTCTTTATGAAGTGCTGTTTCCCCATCCCCAGGAACTGTCCAGGCCTTTCCCAGACCTGCCAGGAGGGACGCTGAGCTGCTGAGGTCCTCTGAGCTCTGCTAGACTGTAGTGTTCAGAGTCAGTATTTTTAATATAGACTTTGAGAAGGAGAGTGCTTTTGTCAAGAATTGTTTTGGAGACATGTTTCTGTTATCAACACTACAACAAGAAAAAAGCTGTCCAAGGGCCACGGCTCCAAGAGGATGTCCCCAGGCAGTTTAGCCTATGTTTTACCCAACCAAACAGCTCTCAAATGAGTGCAGGAGGCCTAAATTGAATGATTACGTGGCAGAGGATGTTTTAATGTAGAAAAGAGAAGCAGTCATTCCCAACAACCCCAGCAATAGAGTTGCAGCAGCCACAGCAGTGCCTTGAAAGATGTCTCCTCAGACAGTCTGGTCAGCAGTTGCTGTAATATGACATTTAGTCTTCTCAAGTTGGGGAGGAAAAAAGAGGAAACCATTTTGCTGAGAAATGAGTTTTGAAATAGTGGAGAGGAATATCTGATAACAACACAAAGTTAGGACGCTCTGCATCTGGGCTTTCACTTCAGGTTTGGGTTTCTGGGGACAAAGAACCATAACTCCCTGTGTGTGCAAGTGAATAGTGCCCAGCTGAGTGTGGTTTCACTCCAGACTGAGCACTGCTGAAATACCAATGAGTAAATAAGAATAATCTCCAGTTTAGTAGCTGTCTGTGGGAATGGAGCATAGCACTGTTTAGTTTTGACCAGCGATAACCCTGAGCAAATCAGCACCATCTGGTCCCAGCTCAGAGCTTTCCTGATCAGCATAAAATAAAATAGTTTCAGAAAATAACAGCTACCCCCAGCATTGTCAGACTCGCATTGTATTGAGAAATGGCAATGTCTGAATCTCAAGCCTGAAATGTTCTCACCCACAGCATTAGGGTTCCAGCAAAAACAGAACAAGAATTTCGTCATGCTATTAAATTATGTTCATCCTTGCTAACCTGTGGTGATTAATGGCTCTATCTGAATTTAATGCTGCCAGTTTCTTTGCTTCTGTATGAAATATAGTTACAATATATTTTAAGGACCTGTCAGGGAAAGAGTCACGGCATCTTTATGCAGGATAACTCCCTGAGGAAGTGGGATGAAACAGAACCACCTCAAAGCTTAGTGCAGGAAAAAGCATTTGAGGCAGTTCGATGGGACATGAGTCCCAGAAGGGCCCAAAGACCCACAGCAAACAAAGAGACTTTGTTTCTGTCACAGGGCCATCCCTGCTGAGGGATGACAATCTCTGGAATCGAATCAACAGCTGGAACAATGAAATGGCATGGATAAAACCAATTTCTTATTTTCAAATATAGCAGTACCTTCTCCTTTTCTCATGCTTACAAGAAAACAGCAGTCAGGGCCAACCCATGCTGCAGCAGTGCAGAGATGGCAGCAGTGTTGTGCTGAGTCATGGGCTGGTAGTCAGTGGATATAGGCAGCATGGGGCTTAGCATGGGCTGACCTGCCAGGCACCATGCTGGCTTGGTGATATTTCCTGGCTGCCTGTTAGAGCCACATGGAGCCCTCTCCTGGAGCCCAGGGAAATTAGTCAGTTTTTAGAGTTCATAAAGCTTAAACCCAACTTTTTAGGCCCTTAAGTCTCACAGGTAGGAATAAATTAAGAATTGGTTTTATTCACTCTGTCCAGCTAGCGAACACTTACTACCTCTCCTTTACAACAACTTGCTGTTTGTAAACACCCCATTGGGGTTCATGATCCATCTTCTCAGTTAGGTACTTTGAGAGTAAAAAGAAGCTGTCTTTTTTTAATACATATCCTTGCATGTGCACAAGATCCAGGCTTATTCACCGACTCTCCTAGATACACAGTCTTCAAGCTAATACTGCTCCTGACATCAGCTAGTAATCAGAAGGGTGTGAGCTGCTGTCCTCCCTCCCCACCTGTGCTTCCAGCTGTCTGCAGCCTGCCCAGGCTGCCTGGACCACTCAGCCCCTGGCCACAAGCAGCCTTTGCCACTTTGCCCTTTGTAGTATCCTCCACAAAATAAGGTTTTAAGTGGTGAAGCTGATGCATGTTCCAGCTGGGGAGAGAGAGAGGATTTGGAGAGTAAAAGAGTGTTGCTGCTTTACAGCCCTGCTCAGATACAGTGGGCTGTGTTCAGAGAAGGAAAGACAAGATTGTTGTTGCAGAATAAATATTATGCAAGAGTGAAATTTTAGCACCTGTAGTGCATTTCTTTTTCTACACTATCTAGGTGTAGGCACACAGCTTTTAAGTGAGAATTGATATTTGCCTCTGGGTGATATGCAAAAAAAAAGCTTACAATCTTAAATTAGTCCCACTTCCTTGTCAGGATTCCATTTGAAGCACGGCTGTTGAGTTTAGCCACATAGAGTTTCTTAGTGTCTCCTGATATTCCAGATCCCCCTCCATGCTGAGGTCAGCACATCAGCAGGAATCCAACTGGCTTTCATTCCATGTCCTGAGAGATGCCCTTTCAAAGTCCACCCTCTCAGATGAACTGTTCATTCAGCATTTTACTGTCTCAGTGACCTCAACTCTAAAGTTAGACTTAATCCTGACATGTCTGGCAGCCAGGATCTGTTAGAATCTGTCAGAGTCTGACCATCTGACCTGGGACTGTGTACGAGTTGGGAAGAGATGCATAAACGGAGGTTACAGAAGAAGAAGCAACAACAGTAGTTTGATGGACGATGTGTGCAAAGTTATTTCTTGGCATTACAAAAATGCAGAATTCCTTTTTGTGTCGTGGATGTGCTTATCTAAAAGTAACAAGACCCTAAATGAGAAACTAGGAATGCAGCAATCACTCACACAGGTCTTGGGCGAGCATTTAAATTACGTGGACTCAATCCCAGAATAAAGTTGCTCGTAATCTGCAGAAAGTTGGACTATATGTCTGTGATATCCCTTCCACTTTACTGAAGAAGCTGTTGTACGTTTCTTGCTTCTGAGTGTGTGTAGGCCACACTAAAGGCTTTCCTGATGCTGAGGCTACATTTGTGCTAGGAAATAAACCGTAGAGGTCCCCTGACATGGTTTAGTTTGTGTCCATACAGTCAAACTCTCTCATGGCCAAAACAGATGGCTGCATCCACATAGCCTGCAAGGGCCCAGGCAGGTGCCAGCCTGCACCTTGGCCAGACACAGTGTTGGTTGGCCACATCTCACCTGCACAAAGGACTTTTCTGATGATTCAGTTGTAGATTGCAAACTGGTGCTCAGGCCTCAGTTCTGGCTGTGATTTGTTCTTTGCAGTAAAGCCTCAGGTGTCACAGTGGGAGGCTTGGTCTGGCTTGAGAGGAGGTGATGTGCATGGTGGGGTGCTGCAGGGTGGACTGTCCCCGCCATGCTCACAGCTGTGGCCTGGCACCCACTGGCCTGGGAACACTGTCCTGGGACACCATTGCTGCCCCTAAAACACAGCAGGGATGGTCAAGGGGTTGCTTCCTGGCATAAATGTCTGCACAGGGCAAATGATTTATGGTAGAAGAGGTTTTTCAGCAAGGAAGGAAGTGCTGGAGGTGAGGGCTTTCATGATAAAGGAGGAATTGTCCTGAACAGGAACTGTTGGATTTTTACAGGCATTTAGGGAATGACAAGAGGACACGTGTGTAGAGGAGGACTTGATGACGGCAATATCCTGTCTCAAGTGACTGCACAGCCGGGCTCCTTCAGCTGGGGATGGAGCAGGCACCCAGGGAGTGACCACAGGCTCTTTCGGGAATGAAGGAGGACTGAAGACTAAGAGGAGGATAAAAGAAAAGCCTGTACAAGGGAGCGGGGCTATGCAAGGTGCGGAGGGTGTCTGTAAATGAATCTGAGGTAGGACAGGATGATATGGAAGCAATGGCAAGAAAGGCAAAAAAGAGAGGGAGATTACAGATAATTACTAATTCCTCCTCTCCCCGCATCAAAGTCATATGAAGCTTCTTCCTCTTATGTCTGAGATAAGCCCTGTTTCTCTGCTCCCTGTCCTGCCCCATTTCTTGCTACTGTTTTGAACTTTTCTTCCTCCTTTTCCTCCTGCCTCCATATGTACTCTCTCTGCATGTGTTGAGCATCTACCAAAGGCATCAGGCAGGGACAGCTTAGGGATATGTTGGCAAGAGTGGGATCTGTAACCCTCTCAAATCTCCCCAAGCTTTATTTCACTGTTGGGCTAATCATGACCAGTGCATGTGCCAGCACTGGACATGACAGCACAATGCTCTGGAAGAGCACACACAGGACTGGAAGGTCACTCTCCCTGTGCAATGGCTCCCAGTCGGGATTTCCCTTGGTGCCTTCAAGTGTGGCAACTGGGGCTGAGCATGAGAAGCAGCAGGTGGGAGTCAGTTATGTGATCTCGACGCCTTGGATGCCCTGCAATGTCTTTTGTGAGACAAGTGTTGAGAATCTATTAGATAACTGTGTGCTCCAGACCTCCTGTGGGTTTGAGCAAAGCAGATCTTGTTTCAGTACCACAAGCTAAAGAGCAACGTTAAGACAAATGGGAAAAGTTGAGCATTTTTCAGAGCACTTCCATCTGTGCCAGTCACCTTTGCTGGTTTCTTTAGCAACTGTATCTACTGAGTTCCCATTCTCCTGTCTTCTCAGAGGGCTCTTACTGCTTTTAGAGGTGCATGGGCAGAAACTTGAAAGAAGGGTTTTCCCCTCTTTTTGCAAATCCCGCTTTCAAAATCAATGATAACCACCTCTGACAGCATGCAGGAACTGTGATGAGCACTCCAACCAGGCAGAGGCTCACATGAGTGGAGGAAAGTTTTGGGGCTAAGGAGGCCCTGAGGATGAACATATTTGCCAAAATACATTCAGTTTTGTTTTATCGCAGCAAGATTGTGAATCAACATCCTTGCCCTCCCAGCAAAGAGATACCACAAAGGCACGCAAAGGGTTTGTGGCAGAGAATGTTTCTGCCTGGCCATCTGGGCTCCTGTGCCTGAGAGGAGATTTGGCTAACCCTGAACCTGATGCCATCTGCCAGATCCATTCACTTCTCCTTCGTTATCTGTGTAATAATCCTTTTATGCACCCACAGCAAATGGCAGACCACCTGCATGTGTTATCTTTTAAAAAGAAACTCCCAACTTGGCTGGCTCTGAAAGGCAGGATTAGTTGAGGAAAGTTTTATTCTGTACACAATACTATTCTTTTAATGCCCAACCTGGAAGTCATACAAAGACCCATGCCTGGATTTAGTTTATGCTGAGGGGATGGATGGTTTATGCAAGAACACAGGTGAGTGTGTATGTTTTTTTAAGCCCAATGTCTGTTTTGCTGCAGTGCCAGAAACCCACAGTCAAGATCAGGATGCAAATATGTTAGGTGCTGTGCAAACATGATGAGAGGAAGCCATTTTACATTGAAATACAGCTTGAAATAGAAGGACTGTTTGTGACTTGGAGTGCCAGTGATTATTTCCACTCAGGCCAAGTATTTGTGCCTCTATTACCTCTCTTTTGAGGGTATATCTCTTTATATTTCAATGCCAATCTCATCTCAGATTTTCCTGACTCCAGGGGGAGACGAAGTGTGTTATATATCATGCTGAAGGGAACATGAGCTGCATTTCAGACGAAAGGGCTATTCAAGGAAATGACACCACCAATACAGTCTTTGCTACAGAACAAACAAACACATTGCTACTTGAAATTAAAAGAGTGAAGCATCACAAATCACCCAAATTCCCAGACATGGGAGAACCAGCCAAGTCCTGGATTCTTGTGCACATTTTGCTTACGTCTGTGAGCAAGCAAACTTTTTTTTAGAGCATTTCCTGTAGAGCTAGACAGAGTTTTGTTTGGAATCAAATCATCAGTGTTTGCTGACACATATCTTACATTCATCACAGCTATTTACTGGTTCACTTGCCATGATTAATGGGATAGCAAATGATGAATGTTTAATGGAGAGCACTCCGCAAATGGTCAAATGTACTGCAAAATATTTAACATTTCAGCGCAAGCAACTTTTTTGGGAACATCCCTCCCTTTGCTCTTGTATTTCTTGTTTTCTCCTGTCCCTTGTGGTGTGTGCTATGGGAGTTTCTGGTGGGCCTTGGGCACAGCTTTAGCAGTGCTGATTACAGTACAGCTTCTGCAGTGGTGGGCATGGATGCTGACAGAATAAATGTAAATTAGGGATTTTTTTTTAAAGAGGAAGGAGGAAGACTAGTGATAGTTGTGATCATAGTTCCATATTACTAGGTACTGGTGCAAGAGTATTTTATCCTATATCTCTTTACACAATACTAATTGTAGCTGCACACACAGACTATTTGTGTTTATTAAAACAACCTTATGGGAAGAGCAACGTTAGCAAAACAGCTACGTGACCAGAAACACCCATTGTCACAATGAGGCTTATTTAGGGAGGATACTTCAATCACTCTGAGAAGACTGCTGAAAAAAATTTCATGGTTCTGAGGTTGTTTGCCAGCTACTCATCCACTTACTCCCATAACTTGGCTTTTCTCTCCTCAGTCCTCTCCTCCAACTGCCTCTCCGTGTCCTTGCTTGCTCACTACTTTCCAGAACTAAAAAGGCCAGACAGCTTCATGGGGAGGTCTCTGTGCCTGCAAGGTACTGGCACCACTGAGCAATACCCATTGACTAGTTAGGATATTGTGCAGTCAAGAATCTGAGCTGCCTCTGCCTGTTGAAATGTTATGATATAATCACCATCCACTTGCTGCTTGCTTACTTTGAATCCTGTGGCTTAGACCAGAGAGCATATTTTCTAGAGACAGTTGACTTAGTGAGTAACAAGAAGGTTGGCAAGCTACCAAGAGAAGTTGAACAAAAAGGTGATTTTCATTCTCTGAAGGCTGCCAAGCTGACTCCTGATAAGATGCCAACTGCTTCCTAGCTCTCACAGATCTGGACTCCAAATTCACAAGCCTCCTGAGGAATTTAGGAGTCTCCGTTAAGCCTATTAAATCCCCCTGATGTTTCTAACAACAGCTTAGATTTTTATCACTAATAAAAGAAAACTCAGTTCCTCTGGATTTAGTCCATTTTATCTCAACAGCTGCAAGAGAGCTTGACTAAAAGGATAAAGAACTTTTTCCCCTTTTTTTCCTTCTATTGATGTATTAAGCTAGTCTCCTTGCATCGGTCCAGAACAGAAAAATGCTCTGACGTACTTGAGCATTTGGTCAAGAGTGATTCAGAGGTTTACTGCTCTGGCACTGTGTAGACTCCTGTCCCAGTACACAGGCAGTGGAAGAAGTTGTGTATTGAGCACCTCAGCTGTCCTGTCTGCATATTAGTGATGTCACTGGCACTGATGACAGGTCAACTGAAGAGAGGACAGACTACTCTTTGCCTGTGTCATGGGCCAGGAACTGAGGATCAGAGGGAATACCTACAAAAGGTACCATAGGAACATAAAGTCACAGCATGGATGAGGTTTGAAGGCACCTCTGGAGACCATCTAGTCCAGCCCCCTTGCTCAGAGCAGGGTCAGCTACAGCAGGATGCTCAGGGCTATGTCCAGTGCACTTTTGAAAATCTCCAGTGATGGAAACCCCACACACTTTCTGGTCAATCTGCGTTGTTGTCTGAGCACCTTCACAGTAAAATAGTGTTACGTTTTTTAACTTTTAAGTGTAATTTTCTGTACTTCAGTTTTTGTGCCCCTTTCCTCTTCTCTTGTCACTGGACACCACAACAAATAGGCTGTCTTTGTCTTTTTCTGTCTTCTGCCCCTATCAGGTATTTATACACACTGATAAGACCTCCATGAGCCCTCTTTTCTAGGGCTGAACAGTCTCAGTTCTCTCAACTTCTCCTCATGTGTCAGATCCTCCACTCTCTCAATCATTTTCGTGTCCCTTTGCTGGACTCACTCCAATACATCCATTCCTGTCTCATAGTGGGGAGTCCAGAATGAGACATAAGACACCAGTGCTGAACAGAGGGAAAAGAATACCTCCTCTGATCTGCTAGTGATGCTCTGCCTAATGTAGCCAGGAGGCTGTTGGCCTCCTTTGCTGCAAGAGCACATTGCTAGCTCGTGGCCAGCTTGTCCACTGCGACTCCCAGGTCCTTTCCAGTACATTGACCTGCAGCCTACTCTAGTGCCTGAAGTTATTCCTGCCCAGGTGACAGACTTGGTGTTTCCCTGTGTTGAGCTTAGCTTCATGAGGTTCCTGCCCACCTGTTTCTGCAGCCTGTGCAGGTCTCTCTGAATGGCAGCGAGATGCTTGGGGGCATCAGCCGAGTATTGACCCCTGGGGTACTCCACTAGCAAGTGGCTTCTGGACTTTGTGGCACTGATCTACACCTCACTGTGCATGTTTCCAGTCCATACTTCATTGGTTTGTCTGTAAGAATGTTTTGGGACCCAGCATCTAAAGCCTTGATAACATTAAGACAAACAATCTCTGCTTTGCCTTGGTCTTTACTGGTGAGATTTGCCATCAAAAAAGACAGGCCCCTGAGAACACTGTGAAATGCTGTTCCCAATGAGGTGGTCTGTAGCAGACACCTGCCACAACATTGTCAACATTGACTGGCTCTCTAATACTAACCTATAAGCTCTCAACTGGCTCATTGTCCAGGCCAGGCAGAGCTCCATGTGTTGCCTCTGCTCTTGCACATAAAAGGCAAACCCTCTCCTCAATTTCCCTGCCTGTCCTTCCTGGAGAGTTAGTACCCATCCATGGCAGCACTTCAGCTGGGGAGCTGTCACACCATGTCTCTGTGATCCCAATGAGATCGCAGACCTTGTGATTCCTCCTATGTGCTTCCAATTTCAGGAGCCTTCAGTATTGGCATCCTTGGGGTAGGTAAAGTATTGTGGCAGTCAGCACTAGTCCTGGCAGGCAAAAAGCAGACAGTGAGGTTTATTCCTTACTTATTTTGAGCTATTGTTCTAGGTATTTGTGAAAAATCACCTTTTACTCAGATGATTTCTATCCCTTAACAAAGCTTTTAAAGCCTCTTCATCTTGATGTTGCTGGCTGTGCTTGCTTAGTGTTACCAGCACTTCTGCTGCGAGAGGACACAAAGCTGCTTTTGCAGCAGCCAGAATACAACTACCAATGGCTGCTAATCAATGGCCTTCATTCAACGTCTACATCTCAGACAAGTAGAGACACAGTTGATATGTATTCTGTATAGCAAAATATTTCATTGACTTCTGGTCTGAGACTGCTAGGGTAGGGGCTACCTACAGACCACTAAGTACGTTTTGCATCCCCATAACCTGACAGAGAGAAAACCCACTGGAGGATAATAAAAAAAGAATGTGATTAAGTGAAACTGGATGCACATATGTACTGGCAGCACTATTAAAAAAAATCCCTCACCTTTTACATTCCATTCACTTCCATCCCCTCTCCATCCTCTTACCAAAAATCTGCCAAGGCATTGCCAGCTTTTCATGAGAAACGTTTCCACCAGGAAATGAAATGTTGGCTAACACAGTTTACATGCTACAGGCTCACCTCCATAATTAGTGTAAGCACCACAAAAAACATACCTTGCTCAAATGGTGAAGAGGATGGAGAGGGAGAAGGTTATCTTAGGAAAACCTTCCCCAAGCCTGTTGTAAAATACATTTGAAAAGGATGTTTGCATTGTGTTCAGAGCCAAATTTAATGACTGCAAAATACAGAAGCAGCCATAACTTTTCAAGATGAATCTCAAGAATGGCTTTTCAAACAACACACTGTGATCAGATTGATTCATCTGCATGGAAGCAGAATCTTGGGAATTGATTACAGGAGAGGTTTAAACTTGGGGTTTAGAAACATTTCGTGATGTTTTCTTTCCTGTGGTTAGAAAGGAAGAAAAAAACACAGCCATAAAGAACAACAGAAAACCACATGTTTATTTTGGGGGTTTGTTTTGCTTTTATTTTTAGAAGCCTGACCCACCTCCGAATGTTTTCAGTAAAATGTTTACATGAAAATTTTAGGAGCACTACTTTCTACTCTCGATTCCAATTCTGCATCAAGAACTGCAGAGTCATAAGAATCTCTTACTCTAAAGGAGTAGAGCAGGATTTCAATCTTAGTCTGAGGAGCTGAGCAAACAGTCTGGGCAATTTATTCTAGCATTGATTTGGTAAAAACCCAGGTGTGTATACAAAGCTTAGCACGTGCAGGAGTGACACATCATAAGGCTCTACTGGAGTGCTTGCTGCATCCCAGTGTTTCAAAAACTATTATGTTTACATATGCATTGTATGGATTTGTTATATATGCAATGCATTCTCACACACATCGAGCTACCTATACACACTGTTGTGTTTCTGCCATGCAATATGGCTATTTACTTTTGCTGTCTCTGCACTCTTGGGAGAAGCAGCCAACATGAGAGGAGTTGGTAGTGTTACAGGCTGAAACACAAATTTCTGTTGATGGCAAGGCAGTAGTGAACCTTTTCAAATTACCTTTCTTCTGTTGACCTGTCAGTTGGATGCATTCCTTCTAAGCTGCATTATAGCAGTTTTACTATCAGTTTGTTGATACAAGCTGTTTACCACCCCATCGCTGGTATCTAACAGATGCACTTCAAAGAACTATCAGGATGTATAGAAAGAATATGTACTGAAATGTGGATATTTTGTAAGCTCTCTTGGGAAATATTTTATGATTAGTAAAATTCATCTCACCTGTGGTAAAGCCTTGCTATCCTTTTGGTCCTAAGGAGATCACCAGGAGCCTCAGTGCTACACCTAGAAAAGGTCTTGTCAGTGCTAACTGTAGTTTGTGCTATTGGGTGTAATGAACCCACAAAGTACAAAAATGAGATTGAAAGAGGAGGATGGAAACTACAGCTTCCATGAACACACAGAAGCAGCTGAAGATCCAATTTTGATGGTGGCTCAAGCATTAACCCAGTTTTGGAATGAAGGCCTTACAAAACTCCTGTGAGGACTCAAATCACAGGTTTGCTTCACTTCATGAACCTAAGTAGCCCTTTAAAGCCAAAACAAATTCTCAGGCTTAAAGTCAGCATGTACACACATGATCTACTAGTTTAGGACCATACAAGGAATGATAATCTGATTATGCACTCAATCTTAATACAAATGTTCAGGAACATGGACAGCTTCTGATCATCATTTTTCCCAGGGTAATGGCACGTCATTCAGTCTCTTCCCTGACCTTATGAAGCTCAGTTTGTCTTGGTGCCAAAGGAGTGCTGGCTTTCAACCCTGGCCTAGAGGATTTCTTGAAGCAGCTCCTGAATGTGGCTCCCGATCTCTTTGATTGCTTTGAGCAATGTGGGGTTTCTCAGAAGATAAACATACTTTTGAATCAAGCATTGCCTTTTTTCTATTTGTGCACTCTCAGATGGCTGGGTCCAAAGCCATATAATAAAGGCATGCATATATCCCTCATATTTTTAAAGAGATGGCATTCATTTTAAAATGATAACACCTAGAAGCATACATATGGAGAACTGGGAGAATAATGCATAAGTAATTATCATTACATAATGATTTGATCCAGTGATACATCCTCAATTAACACATACAGCAAAGTGCTTGGGTTTTCAATTCATATAGCCCAGATAAAATATCTAAGAGCACCACTCATGACATTTGATCAGTGCCACATTTTGAGTTTCTGGAGAAGCATTAAAGGTTAGTGCTATATTTCATCCTTTCAAACTCTGTATTTGAAAGCTCAGTCCCATGAAGCATCACCTGGTGCCAAGGAAAGATAGTCATTATTTAAATCACATCCTGACATAAGCTGTGCAGAAGTCTCACTTGGCACCTCCTCTGCAGGAAAAATCAGTACCTTCAAGACAGGTTTAAATCAGATCAAGTACTTCTGCAGACAAGTGTGAGGATAGGAGAAGGAAGAAGCTCTGGATTTTAACCTGGCCACCAAAAGGAAGAAATGGAAATAAATACAACTGTGGAGGACAGGAGAGATAAGAGACCATTTAGCATCCACAATAACACAGTCTAAGAAGTAAAAAACCAACCAAACAAAAAAAAGAGGCCCTGAGCATCCACTGGAGAGATTTGATGGACTAAGTAAAAACGTCTGTTGGCTGGAGAAGACAGGGATTAGGGGAGAATGAGAACAATAGCTGCAGGAGTACCATAGTTAGAGGCATAGCTGCCCTCCTTAAGCCAGTTATTTGGCATGGGTTGTGGAAGCCCACTCTCGCCCTTGTGTGCACTGGCATCCTAGCAGCAAGCCTAGCTACTAGGGACAGCTTTGTGTGTATCGTGCTCCTTCTGCAGAGCCTGAGCTGGCCTGGGGAGAAAGCCTTGAGGACAGCACCAAAGCATAAAGAAGTAAATCTGGTCTGCATCCTGGGAAATGCTACATAGAGAGGCTGGTACTGAACACCTACAGTAACCTACTGTAACTATGGGGTGACTTCTGCCCCAAGCTGGGGGAGACATATCACAGAAATACTGCTTTGACCGTACCTTTAACAGGAAGGTTGATCCCTGGCATGAGAACTGGAAAGACTCTTGTGAAACAACTGGGAGAAAGCATGTCTGAGGATGATTTCTGCTGAAATACAAAGAGGAGGGTGTTCACTGTGAGCTGAAGGCTGAGCCACTGAGAACTGATGGGAAGCAAAGCATGACTGTGCTTCTGGTAAGCTGCGTGCTGGCTAGAAACAACAAACTGTCCTGCAGTCGATCCTTGTGACTCACTCTATGACGTAGTCCTTGTCCCAAAATGCTGTCCTTCATGAGTTAGAAGAGAAAAATGTATATGTACAAAGACTAAAAATATCTCCATTCCTTGTATCTGCCTGACAAAAGGACAGCTCCAGTGGGTGCACCTGCGCAGCAGGCACAGGTCTTGCAGAGAAGGCTGGCACTTCTCTGCTCACACTGTTCATCCTTACACAGTAACAGATAGTTAAATATAGCTTGTACCACACAAGTCTCTTCAGACCAGACAAGGACAGCTTACAAAACCATCCCAGGTTCCTTTTTACAGATACAGCTGTGTATGCTTTGTTTTCCCTTGTTTATACAAGTCAAGAAGTGTTTTGAAGTCATAATTTGTACTGTGGTGTAAGACACAAAATAAAGCATCAGGAGTCCCCCAAAGATCTGATTTTTAACTCTACTTCTAAGGTGGGATCTGATGTTTACTGCACTGTGGAGAATGAGAGAGTAAAGATTTTAAAATGGAATTTTTAGGATTTAAATTTTGCCAACTTTACTGTTATCACACAGATAATAAACCAAGCCAGGCTGCTGAAGCAGGTCACACCTAATAGCTGCTTTTCATTGTTCAAACACAGCATAAAAACCCTTGAAAGAATAACTTTGGGATTTCATAGAATTGCACTGCCAAAATAACCTTTTTTCACCACCTTAGTAAAAGTGGTGATGAAATCAAAACCCAGAAGTGGGATGATCATATGTATTTACAATGGTCTGAACTGGGAAAGGAGGTACTACTGTATTTCAATAACCAGTCCTGACAAAAATCTAAAGAAGGAAGAAGCCTATAGAAGCAGTTAGCATTTCTCACAGGTCTAGATTCCTAACATCTGTGACTTTTCAAAGAAGAGTTTTAAGAATGGTGATGTCTCATTTGTGGTTCTCATTCCTGAACCTTCTTGCCTCTAACAGCACAGAATAATCAGAAATGCCTTGTGCTCTTGGCTGCTTGCTTTTAAATTCATGTTCCCAGTGAAAATAGAGAATTTTGTTAAACAAAGTTACAGGAGTGGCAGATTTTTAGATTTTGTTCCTCATTCTAAAAATTCTTCAGAGCTTTAGTCTTCTCAAATGAATAATTGCATGGAAAAAATGAGTTTGAAGTGCTTGCAGAGGAGAAAGCTCCCATGTGTACACTGCTTGTGCAAATCTAGCACTGAGGTTAGCTTTGTCTCAGCTGACCTCAGTATCTTATCACACCAGAGGTGGATCCATCCAGATACATTTCTGTGCATCAAAAGGACAGGATTAAGCAGCTCACATGGCTGCTGGCAGCGTTGCTGGGCAGAATGAGAAGCTTCTATGCCTGAGGTATCAGCTGAGTGCCCTTTATTAGCTCTGGACTCACACCAGGCTGAAGGTGCTAAACAAAAGCGACAGGAGCACATGCAGTCGTTGTACACATATTCACAGGCTCTCACTCTCTCCAGACACACATATACACATGTCTATGTGTGCATATATGTGCTTACATAAATACACTGTATTGCTTCACGATTAGGTGATTTACATCTTATTAAATGTAGTCTGTAGTATATATATTTTAAATCTACAGCTTTCTTGATATGCATTTGGGTATCTATGTGTACACACACATATAATCACAGCATTATTTTCAATTCCAGTGGTACTGGAATTTCCAGGGACTCGTGAGGACACAGTAATGGAGCCAGAAGGTGTGTGCTGTGCAGAGCCACATGCCATCTTTCTGAGAAATGCTTGTTTACTGTCTACCAGGTAAATCATTACGTACAAGGCTGCAAGTAGCAACAGACACGGCTGGTGATTTGGCAATCCAAAGCTGAAGCAGGTGATGATCACAAAGCTTTGCCTTAAAGCTACTCCTAACCCATGAGAATCTTCAAGGATTAGTTTCACATCCATTTGCTCTGAACACAATCAGATGAAAGCATGGTACAACCCACGTTGACAAGGGATGAAGTAAAAGCGTAGGGGTTCATTGGCTACTGGCGATGGGGACTGCACTGATACCCAGTGTGATGTGCTGGAGCAACACACTTAGCATACATAGATTTATCAGCTAGCCCTAGGCTCTCTTGCTGGCTACTGGGTCTAGTCTCCTGTCAGACTTTCCTGTGAATCTGTGAATCACAGTTGACAGAGATCCTCGAGAGAGAGTAGAGATGCCCCTCATGACAACCTAAGGCCCTGGAGAAGGATCGGGACTGCAGGTTCCAGATATGCCTTCATCACGGCTTCACAGAGCAGTGAGAAGAGTGTTCACATAGGAGGCTTCATGCAAACTTACAGTCACGATTTACTCTGCAGTTCCCGTACTTAGGCTTGGAGATTAGAATAGGATTCACAGAGGTCAATGAGGAATGAGATTCTATAGTTTACATGTGATATGTCTTGCAGATGTCATAAAAGCCTGTTATGCTGCTCAGGTATGTACTGAGAGCTGCAGCAGCTGGGTCACAGCAAGTATCACAAGCATTGGATCTCCCCAAAGAGAAATCTGGGCTGCCTTGCAGTCATTAACACAAATTTTATTCCTCCCTGGCATTTGCCAAGCTGTTGAACGTTGTACAGCAGGACATGAAAAGATACTGAACTCAAACTTTGACTTTCAGATCTGCATAGGGCTGAGCTGTGTGGTTACCTCTAACCACTAGGCCAGGAAGAACAACTGAGATAATTTGTCTGAGTCCTTACCTAATTCCCCCAAATTAGTCCTTGATTCAGTTCCTGTAACCACAGTTGAATTCAAGGATATCCTTCAGAGAAATATTGTCTGAAAGCTTCTCCAAGGATGGCAAATCTATGACAATCATCCTCATCAATGAAAATAATGACATTAGATTTCTCAGTTAAACTTAGGTATCAACTCTGAATGCAGAAGGCTGTTGTATCTTTATCTGTGACATTGTGTTGGGTTTGCGTGGAAGGATTTCTGTTGACAGGTTGGGCTGCAGTTGCTCAAAGAAGTAAGAAGTTGCTCAAAACTCCTTTGTGCTCGAAGTTGGACCCACCTCTGGGGCTAAGTCAATCAGTCACCTCTGTCATCACTTTCTAAGGAGAAATCACAAGAGGGGTGTAGAGGTGGTGGAAGGAGTGGGATGAGAGAAGAATGGCCAGACAGACCCCAAAGCCAGTGAGGGGAAGAGAGGAAGAGGTGTACTGGAGCAGAGACCCTCTTGCATCCCACGGTGAGATGGCAGCTGCCCCCTGCACCCATAGAGGCTAATGATGGAGCTGAGCTCTGGCGGCCCACGCTGGAGGAGCCTGTGAGGAACTGCAGCCCTTGGGAAGGACTCACTCCAGAGAGGTTCATGAGGGACTGTATCCTGTGTGAGGGACCCCACACTGGAGCAGAAGAATGCAAGGAGTCCTTCTCTGAGGAGGGAGGAACAGCAGAGGCCGTCTGTGAGAGACTGACCACATTCCCCATTCCCTGCTTCCTGTGCCTCTGAGAGGAAGGAGGTAGAGATATCAGGAACAGGGAGTTGAGCCTGGGAAGAAGGGTAGGGGAAGGAAGTCTTACCAGGCTGCTTGATTTTCTCACCATTCTACCCTGCTTTGTTTTCTTTCATTTCTGTTTCTAGTTGATGGTGGATTAAATTGATACTGTTTTCTTCTCAAAGTCAAGTAGTCAAGTCTGTTTTGCCCAGGACCACATGCAGCAGGGCACTCTGCCTAACAAAAAGATACAAGCTGGAGTCATAGTGTCTTGATTGGCAGAGGCCATTACTGGCCACTGTGACTCAGCTCTCTCCAGAAGAGATAAAGAAATTCCTGAGCTAGTGGGCTGTGAGACAGACATCCCCGAGATAACACTGTTGCTAGAAATTAGATGTCTCTGCTAGCTCTGCTGAGATGTAAATTCAGTAAGAAATGACTGACAGTCACTTTATTCTGTAAAAGTCCAGTCCTATTTCTGTGGGGTAGGGAATTCCCACATATTTTGCCTTGGGATGTGTCTGGTAACCTCTCCCTTGAGCAGGGGATGCCTTTCAAGGTTACCCTCTGGAGCTGAGAGAAAGAAAATCATCCACTTTCATGAATATGGGTAAGTAACATCATTCTCTATGAAATAAATAGTCATTAAGCTAGCTTCAATCTGTTAAATCAATTAAGAATAAGTAGTAGCTACAGTACTAATATAATGTAGTAAATGTGTCTCTAACCCATTACGGTAAAATCTACTAAACCAGAAAACCTATATTTTATCCTGATTTTATTGTATATATCCAATATATATACAATTCTAATGGTATCATTATTGTGTAAAAGTTAAATTCTCTTTTGCTCTCTGAGTTTGCCATCGTCAACCTGCAGGCCTGGGGAACACCATAACTGAAAGTGAGCCCTCCCTGTCCTTGTCTCTATCCACAAGGCCCTTGGTTGTCTTTTCCCCATCCCACCACAGGACATGGGGAGGGGGTGTAGGGAGTGAGTGAGCCCATCAAAACCCTTGGCTGGTTCTTACAGGTGTTTTAGAGAAGATAGGTAGACTTTGTATCTCATGTAAGAGGTTCTTCAGACCTTTAGATAGTATTGATCTGTGTTAAACTTTCTCTGATTGTTTGTATTCCTCTTGGAATGTGAAACCCAGGACAGGACACCATATTCCATCTGCACCTATGTCAAACGCAGAGGCAACAAAACTTACTAAGCTCCTGCTCGGTGCCAAGCTGGGGATTACATTCAGGAACATCATTGACTCTGAAGGTCCCAACAGCACATTGTAATTTCATTACAACTGATTATCAATGAGCCCTAATCTCTTCCAGAATTACTGCTCTGGGAGACAGAAGACCTTCTTAGGCAAATATGACTTGCATGTTTTTGTTCCTAGATATATTCTGTTTTACCAAGCTGAAATATTATTTACTTGTGCCAGTATTTTTACCAGTTCCTGAAATATTGTCAATAATGATTGTTTTCTTATGGATCTCCCCTGAAAAAGGGAAAGATCCAGTGCCAATTTTGTCTTACCTTTTATCTGCCAGAATACAAATTAAGATTAAGCAAGCTTCATTACACAAGTCTCAACACATTGCTATAATTACATCTTATTTATTAACCAAACTTCTCAAACTAATTCAATGTTACCTTTAACATGAGAATGTAATATCTTTCATAAATCTAGGTTTTGCAACACTAATCCTATTACCCTCTGTTAATTTTTTGTTAGTGGATCGCTATACCAGTTCTTCCAATATTATTGGAGACTGACAGATTGGTAATTAAGGAAACCTGAAGCACCGAGCATCCGATGAACTGAGCTCCCATCCAAAGCTCAGACAAGGCACTACTGAGACTTGAGGAGCAGCACAGTTCACACTATTATGTGGCAAGCCTAAACTAATCAGTTCCAGAAAAAAGGTGTGGGCTTTTCAAGGTCTGACAAGCCTTCTCTGATGCAGCGAGGCAGAACCATGAATGCCTCTGAAGTGGTGGGCAGTGAGAAGACACCACAGGCTCCTTCTTGCCCACCTGCCCTACCCCTGGCCCAGGACCGCCTTCCAGACTCCCATTGCCATGAAATGCACCTCAGCCCCGCTGTGCAGACCCTCAAACCAAGGATCCTGTGGCCTGGAGCTGCCAAAACCCCTGGTTACATCCAGTGGGCTTTCTCACTGGCAGCCATTCTGGCCACACTGCTGCTCATCCTGGTGCAGTTGCTCACAGCCACCACAGCTCTTACCTGTTTCCTCCCCCATCTCTGTGCACTGCAGCCTCCACTAATGCTGTAGGTACAAAATGGGCTCCAAGCCCTCCAGGTACTACAGCAGACACCCATGCTCTGACCATATCCTGCTGGACTCCCCAGCACCCTGCTCCCACAACAGGGTCTGGGCAGGGTCACAGAAGAGTGCCTTGCAGGACAGGGGTTTTGATGATGTCCATCAGAAGACTACATGGGAGGAACGTGTTAGAGCTTTTGAAGCCAAAGGAACCTCTGGCAGTTCCCTGTCATAGTGGGCAGCCTGTAACGGTCACCATAGAATCACAGAATGGTTTGGATTGGAAGGGATGTTAAAGATCATCTACTTTCAATCCTCCTGCCATGGGCAAGGACACTTTCCACTACACCAGAGGTCTCAGAGCCCCATCCAACCTGGCCTTGAACACTTCCAGGGACAGGGCAGCCATGACCCCTTTGGGCAATCTGTTCCAGTGCCTCACCATTCTCACCCACACCCTTCTTACATCAAATCTAAATCTCCCCTCTTTCAGTTTAATGTCATTACCCTTTGTCCTATCACTACATTCCCTTGTAAAATGTCCCATCCCAGCTTTCTTGTAGATCCCTTGTATTCCCATCCCAGCCTGGTGGCCCTTGCAGGAAAGAGGAATGGTGTGGGACAAATGCATGGCTGTTGTGGCTGTGACTCATTTCTTCCTGACCCCTAGACAGAAGCTGCCCCAATCAATCAGCACTGCACCCAGGAGCAAGCTCAGTGAGGTGCCAATGGCTGTGAGTGGACACCTTGGCAAAGCACTGGTGTCTTCCAGACCCCAACAGGGCCTTACACTGGTCTTTCACATTCATAGTGGTTGCTTGGGAGAGGGCAGACCAAACTGGGCTGCAGGTGGGGATTGTGGTGATATCCTCACCATGGGCATTGATGCTTTAGCACTGTTGATGACTGCAGTCAAGCCCTGAGAAAACCCAGAGTGACTGAGATCCTATTATTGCCTAGCAGTTCCTTGTTCATATTTCCTTGTGGAAATACAGTAGCCTGTGGGCTAATGCTCCCTACTGTTCCCACATCAGAGAGAAGCCTCATGTCTACCCCACTGCAGGTCTATGCATCACCTTGGCAGAGAAGGAGATTGCTGCCTGGGCTGCATTGGGCTGCATGGCACATCTGAGGGCACACAGAGGAGTGGTGGTATGAGCTGAGGCTGCCACAACCTCTACCCCCACTAGCAAGCAGAGGCAGCATGTCTGCAGCAGTGCTGTGCATGGCACGGGGGCAGCTGGAGGAACACACGGGCACAGCTGATGGAAGGCACTCCCCACCCCTTCTGCTGTCTTTCTCTGTAGACATACATACATAAAAGACAATAAGCAAAGTACATAGTCCTATATATAAACAAACACACCCACATGCTTCACACACACACACAAATCTTTTCTTAGTATGGAAATTCTGTTCACTTTCTGGAGCTTTCACAATCAAAACATGGAGCAAGGGGGTGCTGTAAAGCTGTAGTCATAAAGCAGGGTACCTTTCCATCTATTCTTTGATGAACTGAGTGGTGTTCTCTTAAAGGTAGGGCTATAACTGTTTGCCAAAGAACCAGTTACATAAATATGGTGAGAAGGTCCAGTCAGAGAATGAGAGATGCCCCTCTTCATGCTGCTGGGATGCCAAGAGGAATGTTTCCTATCCTACTGTGTTTACTCTGTCTTTAAGAAGTTGCTGGTGTTCAAATCATACTTCTGTGGCCTATACTAGCATGTGAATGCACCTTCATCTTCTCTGCTTTTGAGGATTCATGCATTTAAGTGGCCAGGGCATCTTCCAGGTAGAGGGAGTGGATGCTGTATGCAGACATCCCTTAGTTAGAACAGAATGTCCCTCAGGTTGCCCTGACTCTGCAAATCCTCCAGGCGAGTAGAAATATACAGTCACGGTCCAGAGCAAAAGCAATGACATTCTATATAAGGTGCCAAAACCAGCCTCAGCCCGGGTTGTTCCAGAGAGGGGGTTGACATGGGAGCCCTCACAGGCAGCACTGCTGTTAATGCCTCAGGAAAAGTCACTCCTGGAAACAAAACACTCACTTGTGACTTTTTCCTGAAGGGCAGGAAACAACACTTTGAAACAACACTCATCTCTCAAAGACACAGCCTTTCCTGGGACCTGGCCAGGAGGACGAGTGCAGCAGCTAAACCCCTGGTCTGCACAAGGGCAGTGTGGGGCTGCACCAAGTCCACACTGGTTGGGATGGAAATGCTGGGGCGAGACACCCTGGTCTGGCCTGGACAGCCTGGGCAGGGCCCTGACGATGACAGACCACAGCTTCAGTAAGCTCATGGCAGAAGCTGAGCTAAGGGATGTCATGTTGTTGTGGTTTTGCCCAGCCAGCAATGAAGCACCATGACAGCCTCTTGCTCACTGTCCCCCATCCATCCCCACCTTGCTTAGAAGGGCAGAGGCCCCAGTGAGATGGGAGGAAAAATGATGAGCAACTTCTTACAGGAGCCGTCTTTACAGCCCCTTCCCCATAACCAGCAACGGCTCCACACAAAACCATGATATATATAGAGCCCAGCTCCTATCCACATGCCCAGCCACACTCTCAGTATGGATGTCCTTGAAGCTGGGAAACCTTCATGGAGCTGCTATAGGCACTGTTGCAAGCCCGTATGTGAGGTTGTGATTTCAGAGGTGAGCTGAAGGATCATTCTCAGTGAAAGCCACTCCTTGGCCTATTTTAAATCCCTGCTTTTGTTTGAATGAGGAGGATTGCACATGCTTTGGAAATGGGCTTTTAACAAAAACACTTTATGCAATCTTTTTGGCTTCCAGTTTATAACTATTTGTGTTGTCCATGTGTGTCCTTGACCTTGGCTGGATGTCAAGTGCTCACCAAGCTGCTCAATCACTCCCCTTCTCAGCAGGACAGGGAGGATGAAAAATAAGCTGGAAAAAAACCCCTCATGGGTCGAGATAAAGGCAGTTTAATAAAGCTACAGGAAACAAAAGATGTAATTCTCTACTTCCCACCAGCAGGCCATGTCTGGCCACTTCCTGGGCAGCAGGACAGCAGCACTTACATTGGCTGTTCCAGAAGACAAATGTAAATCATGAATGCCCCCCTTTCCTCCTCTTCTCCCTGGGATTTTATTGTGAGACAACATCCAATGGTAAGCCCATGTCACTTCAGCTAGTTTGGGTCAGTTGTCCTGAGATTTAGCCCACCCCCAGCCTGCTTAGTGAAGGTGTGAAGGGAATGTTGGAGAAACAGCTGTGATGCTGTGTGAGCAATAGCCAAACCACTAGTGTTTTATCAACACTGTTCCAGATACCAATACAAAGCACAGCACTATGAGGACTGTTATGCAAAATTAGCTCCATCTCAGTCAGACCCAGTACACCATGTCGTTCTCTAACACTGTAGACAGTTTTCTCCAGCTAAGCTCTGGCATTGCCTAGGCATTTGACAGGGCTGCGCAGCCCCCAGGAAAGCCTCTCCTGTCCTGTTTTTGCACCAGGCTGCAGCAGACAGGACAGAGCTGCTGCTCACCAGGAAACCTGCAACCACTGCACTGTTCAGAGCCTCACAGAGCAACCTGAGCTCTCCTGCACTGCAGCCAGGCCAGGAAAACTTGTCCTTTCCCCACACTTCCATGGGAAAAGTGCCACAGAGGGCATTTGGGCAAGACCTTGTCACCTCACTAATCCTTCTATTTTGCCAGTATTAACAGGTAGCTTTGCTAGATGTAGCTCTCAGGGTAAAAGCCAATTTCACAGTCCATGACATGTGCGGGAGTGATGCGGGCTGCAAGCAGAAGCAGATGCCCATGCTCTCCCCACTTCCCCGTGGGCCAGCTCAGCTACCTGCCCCCTCAGTGCCTCTTTTGCAATAACCCAGAGGCAATGGCTCAGGAGCAACTTCAACCCAACATTTTGCAAAAGAAACTGTCTTCTTTGATCTGCTGATCTTTGATCTTCTAATACAACCAAAGACCCCAAATTAATGTTGTTGTCATCTGTGGTCTGTCTGACTGACAGTGAGCCTAAGTTCCAGATATTCTTTTGCTGGGTGCACTGTTGAGATGCTCTTGATAAGTGACGGTTTTGTGACTGGTTAAATAGCAACCGTGTGTGGAGAGCAGGGCTGATGGGAAGGTGACAGCAGTCCCTGTTGCAAGGATTTGACTAATTACAGAGCAGCAGCTCCTCTGCTGATGTGAATTGTCACAGCCCTGCTGGAAAGCACAAGCTATAAAAATTCGCATCATCTGAAGACTCTTCACATCAACCAAGAATTTGCTGCAGCTTTGTCTCTCTAATATAAATATTTATGTGAACGGATCTGGCTCCATCTTGTGATTTGATAGTCTGTGAAGTACCTGCAGCTTCAGACCTCCTCCGCACCTCTCTGCCTCATTAGAGCTCTAACAGAAGGTATTATCAACAACAGAGCTGATTTCCTGACATTGATTTGAGTGTTGATTCCATGACAGTCAGATCATATACTGTATTACTTTTGGCAAAAATGTCTGTGGATTGCTTTTGTTATCCTTGTGGGTACACAGTGCTCAGATTCATTCTGAAGCGCCAAGAGATCACAATTATAACTGGACATTTTGTTTCCAATTGAAAACTTCCACGTGTCTTGTTTATTGCCTTTAATACAGCACACTGATGAGCACATATGATTTTAGGGCACTAGTTGCTTAAAGCCTAGAGATCATGGTGGATATTTAAAGAAAGAACAGAAGGAAAAAATCTCTTTTACCTAAGGCAGATATGATTGAAGTAAACTGAATTTCCCTCTGTGCCAGAAGGGGATTTGAAAGCACATCTTCCAGGAGACAGGGCCACTCCAAGAGCCTGCACTGGACAGGGATGTGCCCTTGCACTGAAGCTGTCTGAGGGCATCAGAGTATGTCAGAGGACTGGGGACAGAAGTGGACTTTGCTGGCCTGGTGGTCCTTGTGTTCATCTGAGCGGTGGAGTCCCAGTTCCATCTCCTTATTGTCTGGGCTGGCCCTGTGTGATTTCCTGCCACGTGTCAGAATAAAGTGCAGGAGAAACCATAGGGACTCAACCCTCCTCTCCCTCCTACACTTGAACTGGCTCTGGCTGAAACTTTCTTCTTAGAAGTCTATATGGTGCTGCATTTCGGATTTGTGGCTAAATTAGTGTTGATAGCACACTAATGTGTTAGCTGTTGCTGAACAGTGCTTGCTCAGCATCAAGGGTTTCTCTTTATCCCACTCTGCCCCCACAATGGCAGCAGGCAAGAGGCTGGGAGGGGACACTGCCAGGACAGCTCACCTGAAGTGGCCACAGGGATATTCCACACTGTAGAATGGTATCTCAGCAATATGACCAGGGAGAGGAAGAAGAGGGGGAGGTTTGGAACCTCTACATGGCTATTGCTCAGAGACTTGCTGTGGCGTCAGTCTGCTTGCGGGAGGTGGTGAGTGATTTCCTTTCCATCACTTGTGAGGTTTTTTAACTCCTTCTTTCAGAACTGCCTTCATCTCATCCCACAATTTTCTTGCTTTTGTTCTTGCTACTCTCTTCCCTCATCCTGCTCTAGAAAGTGGGAGTGCATGAGCAGCTGTGTTGGTTATTGGCTGCTGGCTGGTGTCAGCCCAGCTCACTGTTTTAAAAACCTGGCTACAAAGTGATCTCCCAGTAATTTCATGGAGATCAGTGAAGCAATGCCAGGAGGGCCAAGGTAAGAAGGATTTACCCTGAGAAATGCCAACCAGACTGGAATGACCAACAGATGTGGGCGAATCTTCCCTGGGCAGGAGCCATATCTAGACACCAAGCCTGCATGGACTTGCTGCTCTACATGTGGACAGAGCTTGCAGGTCAGGGATGGAGGCATCCGTTCTACCTTCTGGGGTAGGCTTGGGAGGGGAGTAATTTTTGCAGTCAAGGACACAAGTACCTCAACTCTCCTTTAGAAGTGCACTTTAGCAAGGATCTTTCCTAGATAACGTTTCCAGAGTCAGGCTGATAGGCCTGAAATTGCTGCAGTCATCTCGTTTATGGGATGGCATTGCAAATTTGCACCTGAAAAGCCTATCAGGTAACACCATTCAAACTTCATGTGACAAACCTTTGAACAAACAAGGAAATAAAAAAATCCAACCCATAAGATAGAGGGTAACTGCCAAAGTACCAGTTACCCTCTGAATCACAGCTTCTAAATCACCTTGTCTAATAAGAAATGGGAGGGATTGTAACAGTAAGTCATGGTAAGTTAGTAGTCTGCACATCTTTCTATTCTTGACTTGTTCCTCTACTAGTTTTGGAAATGATAGGTGTGGATAATAGGTCACAATTGCAACAGATGACTGAAGAATTATGAAAAAGTGACGTAAATGGAAAGAGAAGGATACAGAGAGAGACTACACACAATATTAGGATTGTGTGGGTTAGGTAGGAATGGGTTAGGATGGGATTAGGTAGGAATGTAAAGATAAAAAAAACTGATCACAAATGATTAAATTAAAGTCTTAGAAAAAATGCCAGCATATCCCTAAAAAGTACCTCCTTTGAACCAAAAATGTAAAGATTTTTATGTGTTCAAAGTTAGTGCCATTGAATTTACCTTGCTTTACAATTATGGATTGTCAATCTGTTGTATTTAGAAAACTTCAGCTGCCATGTAAGGAGAAGGGAGGCACATGGGCCATCTTTCCCCCAGCCCAGTGTTTAAGGAGTTAGTCCTGCTTGGTTCTGTGAAAGAAAAGTCCTTGAGTGTCCACCCTGACACCTCCTCTCTTGAGGTGACAGCTCACAGCTTTGGCTGAGCTGCCTGGGGAGTGGTGTTTAGGTCTTGTCTTGCTCTCAGCATAGCAGCTCTCTAAGGCTTACCTGGACCACTAATCATTTTGGGTCCCACCTTGAATCTATGGGCTCTCACAAGCACTGGAGAAGGGTCTGAGGGCACCCTCAGGGTGCAAGGTTCTGCATTTAACCCTCAAAGGACACCTATAGGCACCAGAATTCTTGGCTCTAAGGAGAATGCGTTTTACCTGTGACATATTCATACAGGTTCACTTTTCAAAGAGAATTCATTAAGTCAGCTGGTGTTAGGAAGGAAGGTAGTTTTGAGCTGGAGTCCATGGAGTAATGAGAAGTATTCCCAAGTGCAGAAAAGGACATCTCCAAAGAGCACGGGAATTAAGAAAAAATAAACCAAGGTCTGTAGAAACATGATGTGATATATTAAAAGGAGCAAGGATGTGCATCTAAATTCCCTGCACAGTGAAAGCTTTGGAAATGCCAATGGCATCAATTAAATATAAGTCAACATAAAGTATTGAGAGAAAAATAGTATACAATGGTTCCATTTACTGAAAATAAAAAAGCATGAAAGTTCATTCTTGATTCCCTATTTCAATGTTATTCTGAAAGGAGAAAATATATTCTCCTGTGGGAAAGAAAAACACATTAATGATTCCCTCTTTTCAAAAGCAAGGAGAATGCAATGTGACAGGTATAAACACCTGTAATGTCTAAGAATTCTCACTTAAAATATTTCAAAGGAATGACAGCTCCAAATTTGCAGTAGCAGAAAAATCACATTCCTAAGATGCTGAAAAAGAAATGGATTCATTTTTAGATTTAAATTAAACTATAAAAGAGAGAAACTTCTCGATCAAGAACATGAGTACTTGCTAAGGACAACTGTTTGTCTTATGTGTAAGAACAGTAATTCTACCTCCATGGGAGAGGGAAGGGGAATGGTCTGGTGCAAAAGGTGCTAGTTTGAAATCTAGGTTCAATTCTTCATAGCTGTTTTCTATGTCCCAGACAAGTAATTAACGTGCACAACACAAAAAGTGTGTTCTTACCTAACTCCTACCTGTCTTCCAGCAAGAGACAGGGAGGAATCGCGTACTCCTCATCTGTGTGCTGGGCTCCTCGTTCCTCAGTTTATTCTTTGTAAACAGGGATAACGACGTTTCCCTTCTCAAAAGTACAAAAGCAGGTGCTCAGTTATGGTGGCAGTGGGAACCAAATTCCACACATACATGTTGGATATACTAAACACTCTATATGTATGTGAATGCATGACCCGGGTATGACAATGTGGGAGATCCCAAGGTGGTGGTGGCCCCAGCAAGTTTTCAGGGATTGCTGAAGTGCTTATAAGAGCTTAATCAAAAGGTTTTGATAAATCCTATCAATTTATTTAAATGCTTGGCCCATCCTATAAGGAAAATTTGTATTTTAATAGCTGAGTGAGGTTAACATCTTCCACGCTGAGGGAAAGTGCTGTACCACTGTCTTTACTCCTTGGTGGTTTCCACCTTAGATAAGCTGCTGGGAAAGCTGGTTGCATGAAAATCGAGTGTATAGCTGTTTAATTTCGGAGGATGCTGCTGCTGACACATGCTCAGAATCTTCAAGAGTCAAATCATCAGGTGTTGGTTAGACAGCAACCCTAGTACATGCATCCCAAGACATCAGTGGCCTCAGGCTGGTTCCCAGTAGCAACATCTTTGGAGGACAAGGACTGAAGCCATACAACTCTCATGAGATGGCAGGTGCTAAATAACTGAGGGTCCTCTGCACAACACCTGCAGAAAATAGGGTGTCCATGTTTTCCTGTCATTCAGATAAAATCAGTTATGCCTGGAGCAGATCTCAGGAGATCAGCTAATCCAACCTTCTGCCCAGCTGCCCTTATAGCATTTCTGAACAACAGATATTGAATATTTTCTTACATAACTTAGGGGATGCTCAGTTTGGGGCAGTTTTTAAAGTGCTGCAGAGAGCAAGACATCAGGAGTCTGGCTAATTTGTGCCCAGGGCCAAGAGGAAATAATCTATTTGTGCCCTCAGGGATGTCCCAGTTGCTGACTTACAGTCACATATGACAGGTCACAACTTCATCAGAGGAGAGACAGGGCTGGAGTTAATCCATAATACAAAGTAACAGGTCGCAGAAGGGCATTCCAGAAAAAAGCAGAGCTGGGTCTTAGTTGCAGTTCTGCCAGTTGGTATTTGCCACCTCAAGCAGCTCACCGAACTGCACTTCAGTTTCCACATCTGTAAAACAAGGCAAATAGCATGAACCTACTTCAGTGAGGCCATTTGCCATCATACTGCAAAGAGATAATTGTCATTAGTGCTAATTCTGCATTATCCTCAATAAATATGGAATGGGAAGATGAGCTCACAGCCAAAAAGACTTTCCGCATGTGGAATTCCCTGTGCATTGGAACCCGGTGAAATGGCAATCTCTGCTTAGCTCACTCTCACTCTTCAAAGAGTTTAAGCAGAGCTTTCCTTGTGCAGCATGAAATGGTGTTGCAGCATCAAGCACCAATCCCTCAGAGCAAATATAATCCCTGCCTTGTCTAGTTAATAAATGTTGGAACATAGAAACAGCTTCACGTGGCTTAACCTCCTCCTCTTCCTCAGTTACCAATAAAATTACCTGCCCAATATTACTGGTAAAACATTTCCTACTGCCTAGGTCACTGGCAGACACAAAATGCTTTTCTCCCTGAATTAAGATTGCAATGCATTATGCAAGCAGCTCAGCAATGGAGAAAGAGCTAGAAGCCTGCAAGAAATAAAAGTTGAGCCCCCCACAAAATATACATCACTTTGCTTTTTTTTTTCTTTGAGATTGTAAAAAAAACTGGCTTGGCCAGTTGGCTTAGCCAAGATTTAAATCCCTGTGATATTAAATGACACAGATGTGACATGACTGGCTTTGCATAATGGCTTTTCACAAGTTTGAAAAACATAGACAACTTTTCCAAATGTTAGCCTTGGCTATTTTTACCTCATGGCTAAACTCTAACTCCATAGGAATGCTGCTTCACCAGAACATCAGGTGTTTTATGGGCAAACACAAATCTGGGAGGCATTTTACATTTATGGGCCCAGATACTTTCCCTGACAGTTGTGAGATCACCTTGTGACAAATTTAAGCCTTTTAACAACAGGCTTCCCATTTGTTGGATACTTACCTTGTACCTGTGGGATTGAATGGGCTGCAGGTTGAAAGCTGCTGATTTAAATATCAACCAACTCGATTCTACAGAAGAATTTATTTGTGTTTGTCATGCTGAAAGAGAAAGAGCTCATCACTCCAGGCTGTGGAGAAGGGAGGACTAACTTAGGTGGTTGTGACTGGGTGGTTATGGGAATCTCCTTTTCAAGATTTCTTGTTTCAGGCATCTTCTGGGATGCAGGGCTGAGGGATCATAAGACCAGAGAATTATCCAATGGGGACAGCATTGGGCAGCCCCAGTCCAAAAACAACCCCTTTGCCTGTGTCCTTTCTGGGACTACACATGAGCTCTGTGGTCACAAGTACAATTCTCATATTCCCTTTAGACCAGCATTGTTCCTGCAAGACTGGCCACCTCTGCACCTCTCTTGTGACGTTACCTCCTCAGCTGCCCTCTTTGCCTGTCTGTACTTTTTCCCCAGCCTCAGCTCCAATCTGTAACTAGTCCCAGATTAACTCTGGCTCCACAAGCCGGCATTTTAGACTGAAAATGTGGTCTAATGTGCACTCCTCCTCTTATTTTGTGCTGAGCTCTTGACCTGTGCTGGAACTTTGAGGCAAGTACCAGTTTAGGTGCCTGGCCAGGAACATATCCTGGACTAGATGTGTTCCAAAAAGGAGCTAGATCAAATGGAGTTCTCATTTCCAAAGGTGAGACCATTGTCCTACTGGATTTATGGGCTTTGTCATGAGAGTGAAACACAGGAGCATCTTCAGGAGAGACCTTTGCTGGGTTTCTAGTAAAAAATATGTATTACAGCTAAATGGCTGGGTTGGAAACTGAACACTTCTGCCTGCTCTTCTCTCTCTTTGTCTCTCTATCTTATCTCCCCCTGATCCTACAACTTTGTTTGCATGGCATATTTCCTAGCATTCTGAATTGCACGAAACAAGGATTTGGGACTGCATCAGTCTGCAAGTGGAAGTTGTATCTGAAAAAAATTTGTTTCACATCCTATAGAGCAAAAGGCAGTTTAGGAAGCCCCAGACTGTGATTTGTTGCACAAATTCCAGGAAAGCACTCCACGAACTAGATACCTTTGAGATTAGTCTGGTGCTCCCTTTGCCTATTACAACTCTCTTCACTGAAGCATGTGATATAAAGCCTGATTTTAGGGTCAGAAGCTTTCAGTCTAAGCTGTACACACAGCATTGCATGAGAGGTCGTACAAGAGAGAGAAGCAAACTCCACTGTTGGTCACTGATATTTTCTTTGCTGGCCCTTTAGTTTGGGAAGTTTTACCTCTTGTTTTGAAGTTTTTGCTCACAATCATCTTGCAGGCTTTATTGATTTCCTGTGATCTTTGATCCTGTAAATATTCAGTGCTGTCAATTTGTTTGATCTGCTTGTTACTGCTCAAGGATCCAAGTACCACGAACCTTAACCTAAATAACTCAGCATGACTTTTGTTCTGTAGGAGTCATTGAGCACATTTCAGCTCCTGTGTGATATGAATCACAAGTGAAACCAGCAAACGTGTGGCTGTAGTTGGTTGTATAACAGCAGGGCTGCATTACGCAAGTGCAAAATCCTCTGCTGAAATCAAGCAGGGGACTTGTAAGCCGAGGGATTCTGCTACCAATGATGTTCATTGGATTATTGTCAGACCTTGCTTACTCATCAACTAATTAAAAAGTGCTGCCAAGCTGGTGCTTTCCTCTTCCCCCCACCGCAGGCTATGTTTCAGTCATGTTAGAAAAGCAAGGAGAGAGTTGCAGGGTTTTGTTTTGCGGGGCCGTTGCTCTGCCTCGCTGTTTGCCGAGGGCTGGGGCTGGCTGCAGGAAGGGGCAGCAGTCAGCCATGGCTCCTCTGGAAGTGCAGCTCTGTGCTATTGAATCACATCCAATATGATTCTTCCCACTTGTTGCAAATTCTCCCTGGAAGCATTGTCAGGTCAGGTTTGTCTGTCTCCAGCAAGAGGCTACTTCTCCTGGCGCACCCCAGGGCAGTGCTCCCTGATATCAGCTGTGTCAGCATCTGGGACATCTTTCTGGGGACAGCCTGGACTCCAATGTGGCCATCCCCACCCCACTGCACACCAGGGCCTGCACTGTGGCTCTGAGTCCTGCTGCCAGGCATGGAGACAGGTTGGGCCGTGCCTGTGGCACACTAGGCATTTGCAGGGCTGGAAGCAAAAGTGATGGGCAGTAGGAGAAGCCTCCTTCTTCCAAATCACTGCCCCGGTGAAAAAGCTGCAGACCAAGTGTTCGTCTGGCAGCTGTGAGGAAAAGCACTTTTTGCAAGAGAACAATTAGTCAGTTCCGTGTCGCCAGCAGGACGGGGGAAGTGATTATGCCTCTGAACTCAGCACTGGTGAGGCTGCACCTCAAATACTGTGTTCAGTTTTGGGCTCCTCACTACAAGAAGGATATTGACCTGATGAAGAGTGTCCAGAGGTGGGCAATAAAGCTGGGGAAGTGTTTGGAGCACAAATCTGATGAGGAGCAGTTGAGGGAACTTGAGTTGTTTATCGAGAAGAAGAGGTTGAGGAGAGACATCATCACTCCACTCAGCTATCTGAAAGGAGGTTGTAGCAAGGTGGAGATTCATCCCTCTTCCAAGTAACAAGTGCCAGGACAAGAGGAAATGGCCCCAAGTTGCATCAGGGCCATTTAATCTTTGTCACTGAGAGGGCTGTTAAAACACTGGCACAAGCTGCTCAGGAAGGTGGTGGAGTCACCATCCCTGAAGATATCTAAAGAATGTATAAATGAGGTGCTGAGGGACATGGTTTGCTTGGCAGTGCTACGTTAGTGATTGGACTTAAATGATCTTAAAGGTCTTTTCCAACCAAAACATCTATGATCCTCTGAAAACAGCATTTACTTTCATGTCACATCAACAAAGTTCCCATGACATTGGAAAACTTTCTCCCGTGCTGCACCACATGCCATGGGGCAGGAGCACACCTGGCTATGCCTGCAGGGTGCAGGGACACGGTCACTTGCTGCTGGGGCCCGAACACTCTCTGATAGTTACCCCTCAGGATGAAGCACCTGGAGGCTTCCCTCTGTCCCCTGCTACCTGCTGGTTGATGTTCAAGAGTTCCTTTTAAAGCAGAAACAGTCTAAAGGAATACATCTATGGCTCAAGAAGACATTCCTCTAGGTTTTAAAAGGAAACTATAATCTGATTTTGGAAGCCACATTGTATGCTCCAGACATGCCTGAGTAACCTGTAACATCATTCTGTGGAGGTTAAGGCAACTCTATGTAACAACATTTCTTTTAGTGTGAGAAAAATAAAATTATCCTGGCCAAATAGATGCAAAATCACTGAGAAAGGAGGGCCAGAGCAATTTGCACTAGGGTAGAGCCAGAACACAGCACGATAAGCTGGGAGAGTAGTGCTTTGCAAGCGCCAGCCCATCAAACACAGTGACCCAGAGGTGGTCCTGTAGCCCCCATTGCCTGCCAGCCATCACACACCCCACTGCACTGTGGGTCTGGGTCCCCAGGCACTTCCATATGCTTCCTGATACATACATATTTTCTCCTTGTGCTGAAGTGAGCAAGAAAAACCCTCCAGCAGCAATCAGGTGCTTGGGGAGGCCAGTGCATTAGCCCCACCGTGTCTGTTGTCATTGCTTAAATATTTGTCGTTGGCACGCCCTATACCCACCTGCACCAGTACATCCCCAGTGTCAAGGAGCAGGAGGGCTGCTCTTCTGGTTTGGTAGCATTTTCTACTCCCTTGGCAGAGGCCTGTGGTAGGGTGACAGGGGATCAGGACCCTATTTTTCTACAATAGCTGCAGAACCAAAACATGCTGGCATGAATCGTCTGGTGCACAAACACACTAAAGGCCATTCACATCAATTCAGCTTAAGTCTATGTTAAGAACATCTGCATAGTGATGTGCAGTTTGACAACACCAAATTGAGGTTCATTTTTTGCTCTCTAAAGGGCTTTTGCTGGTGTCAAATCTGTCTGGCAAGATTTGTTGAAAGATGTGCTGTGAGGACAGTGATATCAGGAAGGGACAACAGATTAGCCCATATGTCTGAGCCATAATGACCATGGCTCTGGCAGCCTAGTATTATGAACACAGGGATACCTGGCATGTAACGTGATGGTGCAGAGCGGGTCTGTAGCCTCAAAGGGCTGCCATAGGTCCCCCTAGGAGCCTACCCTAGAATCATACAATCATAGAATTATCAAGTTGTTTTGGTTGGAAAAGACCCTAAGATCACTAAGTCCAACCACTAACCTAACACTACTAAGCCCACCACTGAACAACATCTATACATCTTTTGGATATCTCCAGCGATGGTCACTCCCTCACCTCCCTGGGCAGCATGTGCCAGTGTTTAACAATCTCCTTAGTGAAAAAGTTATTCACAATATCCGATCTAAACCTTCCCTGGTGCAACTTGGGGCCATTTCCTCTTATCTTATCACTTGTTACTTAGGAGAATAGACTGGTCCTCATCTTGCTACAAGCTCCCTTCAGGTAGTTGTAGAGAGTGACCAGCCTCTTTTTCTCTAGGCTAAACAACCCCAGTTCCCTCATCCGCTCATCAGACTTGTGCTCCAGACCCTTCAGCACACTCATTGCCCATCTCTGGACATGCTCCAGCACCTCAATGTCCTTCTGACAGTGAGGGGCACAGAACTGAATACAGCACTCAAGGTGCAGCCTCACCAGTGCTGAGTACAGGGGCATAATCACTTCCTTGGTCCTGATGACCATACCATTTCTCACACAAGCCAGGATGCCGTTGGCTTTCTTCGACACCTGGGCACACTGATAGCTCATGTTCAGCTGGCTGTTGATTAACAGCCCCAGCTCCTTTTCCTCTGGGCAGCCACTCTGCCCCCAAGCCTGTAGCATTACATGGGGTTGTGCAGGACCCAACACTTGGCCATGTTGAACCTCATACAACTGGCCTCAGCCCATTACTCCAGCCTGTCCAGGTCTCTCTGAAGAGTTCTGTGCATTGCTGCTGACTAGAACAGCTCATGTTAGACACCAGGTGCAGGGAAGCGTCAGGACAAATGTTACCATTATGTTGTAACGCAGAAGCCTATGGGCAGCTCCTGCTTGGGAGCCAGTGCCAGTGCCTTTGTCCAAAAGTGCCAGGCTGGGAGGAGGCATGCTGCTTCCACAAACGGGATGTCCTGGAGGGACAGGGGAGCAACCAGGTCTTTCCATGGAAATTTAACCCAGGTTCAGTCCTAGAAAACAGATTTTTCTAAGCTGACACAGCACTTCTAGCAAAAAACGTAATGTCTGGGACACGCTTGCCTGCCATCCTTCACAGAAATGGGCAACAAAAGTGGGTTTTTTCTGATTTTCAGCATGGACGAATGTTCCAGTCTTTAAAAAAATAAAGAGCTCATGAGGAGTGATCAATAAAGAAAGCCTAACATTTAGCAATCCACCTCTTCCATAAATCTTCTAATGTCCATGCTTCCTATACTGGATGGCAGTCAGCTTTATTTTTTGATCACTCCATGAGATATTAAATCTTTTCCCATGCAGAGGTGTTTTATTACTCCACTGCACTCTCTGCGTGATATAAAGGGCAAAGCTCAAAACTGTGATAAAGTTGATAAATAATAGATAGGATCTTTAGCTGTCACTGCTGATCACTCTCTGAAAGCCAGGAAAGCATTCACCCGAGTGTCCTTGATTTGCAGCTCATAAAAACCTTGCATTCAAGGAATCCAAACCAAAATTAGAACAGCAACTGTAATAGTTATACTCTATGGCTGCCACCATTAATATCAACTCCACCAGCTAGAATGTAAGAAATGAAAACAAATCAAAACAAAATCCAAACCCCAAACAATCCAAAATGCAATAAAAATTCCTTGAGGTTTTTTTTTCAGCAAATTTGATCAGTGCACCGAGATGGTACAATTGCCTTCAGGAAGGCATTTCTCTTCTGTGGCTTAAGGATGTTTGTTCCTGACCTCTAATTGGGACATATTACTCATTGTTTTGCTCATGTTTATTGCAGGTTGTCACCCTGTCATCACAGGAGGACAATCAAGCCCCCTAAAACAATAACATTTCCAAGTGAGTAAATGTTTTGTCTTATATCCCTTCTTGCACAGGTGGTTACAGAGCAATTCCTCAGAAGAATCTTTCCCTCCTTCACCTTGTGCATTGTTGCACTTGTCAGGACATAAAGACTATTACCATTTACTATGTTTCTGTATAGCCAGTCTATTAGTTTTCCTGGGTATCTGTCCAGTTCTTCCGGCTCATGATAAAGGAAATTAAAAATACAGGGCAGGGGAAGCAATGCATTTTGGCAGAGGAACTCAAGGACAAGCAGAGGATCTGGAACTAGTTTGACTTCCCTCTATTTCCTCCTTATTGCTTCACTTCCTGGCAGATTGCAACTTGAATCTCCTAAATTTTGCAGTAAAACATTGCACTACTAATAGATTGTGTGGGAACTGAGGAAAGGCAAAATGTCGTAAGGCCATTGTCTTTAGTCTTCGTGCCAGAACAGTTGAGGTTTTTTTGTTCACAGTTATTTTATGACCAAGAAGGCACAGGTTATAGTGAAGAAACAAAACTGTCCCAAGCTTCTGGGAAGTGATAGTCTCAGAGGCTCTGCTGCAGACTCACATAGTAACACATGCAGCATGTCAGACCCTTATCTCCCCGGGTCCTCCATTGCCCAAAACCTGCAATGAGCAGCACCCTAGGTGTCAGCTGGACTTCTGAGAGCTTAATTCAGTAAGTTTAATAAAAAACCAAAAAGATTAAAGGTGCAATATATCAAGTTTCTATTCAGCAGATATTTATACTTTTTTAATAGAAATTACTGTAAAATAGGTCACAGATGAGAGAGAGATTTTTATTGCAATGATAATACTCTTTCAGAACATAGCATACTGCAGGCAAGACATTTCTAACCAGATTTCAAACACATATGCATCAATGCACTTTTTGTTAAAAAGCTATGGTTGAGGGAATTTCTAAGAGCAAAATTTTGCAGCAGGTAGATGGACTGATTCTGTATGAGTCAACAGTCTTAGCTAAAAAGAGATGAAAATTTTCTGACAGAATGGTGTATGTGAGAAAACACAGTTGTGTTGAAACCCAGAATTCCCAGGAAACAGGGTGATTTCAGGGATATTTCATAGGAAAAAAGTGTAAACTCATTAATGTTTACAAATATGTAAAGGGCGAGTATCAGGAGGATGGAGCCAGGCTCCAATGATAGGACAAGGGGCAGTGGGTACAAGCTGGAACAGAAGAGGTTCCAAATAAATACAAGGAAAAAAATCTTCACTGTGAGGATGAGGGAGCATTGGAACAGGCTGCCCATTGTGGAGCCTCCTTCTCTAGAGGGATTAAAAACCCATCTGGATGAGTTCCTGTGTGACCTCCTCTAGGTGGTCCTGCTCTGGTGGAGGGGTTGGACTAAACTATCTTTTGAGGTCCCTTCCAACACTTAAGATTCTGTGATTCTGTAAAAACCCATTTAGGTGAGGCTGGAAGTTCTATTTTAGCACGGCCAGAACAGGACATTTTTATTTCATAGTCTAATAAAAATATTTCAATATTCAAAACATTCACATTCAAAACATTTTGGCATTAAACGTGCAAAATGTGAATGAATCCAAGTCTTTTTAAATTGTGATGTCATTCTGATTCTTTGAATTATGGACCTTCCTGTGAAGAAGACCCGCAGCTTCTTGCTCTACATTTTGCCAAGTGAGCTGCCTCTGGTTTGTACTACTCACCTCAACCCAGTGCCTGGAAAACCAAAGTTGACCCTTTAGCTAACATATTCAAGTTGAAAATTAAACACGTGTGATCATGAGCTGCTCTGCTGAAACACCACCTACCTAGCACTGCCTGAGGAACCTTATTCTTTTCCCACAGTCCTAAGAAAGATATTTACTGCAATATCAAGGTGCAAACCATGGATCAGCCACTACTTTGTAAAGTTTTTTCCAGATTAGCTGTTTTGGCTAAGAGTGTAGGGCAAGACAAATTCTCAGTCAACACCACAGAAAAACAAAATAAATTGCTGTTGTAATTATAGAAAAAACCCATCCCTGCTGACAGAGTGCTGCAGGTGTGTCCTCACCGCTGCTGTGGCCCAAGGCCAAAGACCAGGGCCACTCCCAATCTGTGCCTTACGTCACTGAGGCTCGATCAGTCCACCAGCTTCTGGTAAGCAAATAATCTCTTTCTAGAAGTGAGGCCAGAATGATCTTTTTGCAAGGAGTCTGATGGGAACAGCGGTAGGCTCAGATAAAATTCTTGAGGGAACTGGTGCTGTAATAACAGCAGAAAAATCCCCTGCTCATACCTGATGGGGTTTTGGAAACCCAGTTCATGTAGCCAAAACCCAGAAGATTGGGTTAGATATGATATGGCCACAGCCCAGACCTGGGGTCCTTGTCAGTCCTTTGTAGTGTACTTATGATAAAGGTGGGATCACCTCTTCTAGCCCACTTTGTGTTTCTTCAACTTCATTACTATCCATCCAATAGTTTGCTTTACTGTCAAAACCCAGCTGAAGGTGACACTGCTGGGAACTGATTAAGCTCATCGTTGGAGGACAAATGTAAAAAACTTGAAGGCACCGGTCCAGGCAACCAGTTAAAGCCACAGTGCTGCAAAAACATGGGCACACAATCTCTGCTCCAAGCTAGAAAGGCCACCTCCAGTTCTGGCAGAGCAGATAGCCAGCAGCAAGGAGAGCAACCAGGCTGCAGGAAAGCAAGAGTTGAGCTTTCTGCAAATAAACCTTAATCAGAACACTGCAGAACCACTCTCCTCAAGGAAGAAGAGCTCCCTTGGCACGCCTTACCCGACTCTGCTTGGTGTGGGCAAGCATGTTTTGTGCTCCAGCTTGTGTTTCTCATGGAGGTTTCTCCTCTGAAATCTGTTCCTGCTATGTGTGGCTATAGCATGCAGCTTCAGCATGTCAAAAGTAAATGCATTCAAATGTAAATCCTCTTCCACTTTAGGCAATACACTGTTTACCTGCTTCTTACTGCATGATCTGTGACACCAGCTGATGAGTGAGTTGTCCTTTAATTCACATGAACTTAAATGCCAAGGGCATGCTCATGATCTGACAGGGTCAGAGGAGTAGTTGGGCTCCTCAGCTGGGGAAACACTTGTTGGCAGAGCTGGAAATAAGCTGGAGCACTCTGCAGAAGAGAGGGAGACGGCAACATGCCAGGAGTAAGCAGAGCACAGAAGATTGATTATTGGAAACAGGCAGTTCAGGCTCCTTTTCACCTTCTCCACAGTAAATCCAATGTTGCCTCAACATTTTAATGTATGTTTTCCTATTACCAACCTAAAGAGCACTCTATAGGTCTATCACTACTGCCACACAACAAGCTATTTACTTTGAACCAGCAAGAATATATAGAAGGCCTATTATGACAGCCTGAATCATTAGACAAAAGGAGAATCTCACCCAGAAATTACTAAATAGATTGTTTTGTTGAGGTTTGGGTTTATTTTTAAGAGTGGCTGGATTCCATTCATCCTTTTTCTCAGTTCTGCAGATTCTTCTGAACTGCCATGCAGCCATGCAGACCCACATACCATGGGAACAAGAGAGCCACCAAGAAGGATGTTTTGACATCTAATGCTGAAATTGCAACAGCAACCACTTTGGTTTGTTTTGAAGAGCCCCGAGTGGTGTTTATGCTGAAAACCACACGTAGCAAATTGGCAAGTCTTTCCTAAAACTTCTGTACTGTTGCTTCATTTATAAATCTGCTCAAGACTCAAGCAGCAGAAAACATATATGTATTGACAGTCCTTGATAGCAGTGTAGGAGACCATCCAGCCAACACTACCCACATACTCTCCGGGGCAGAAAGGTGGAGGCAGCAAGCCACCTCAGAGGGCCCTGTAATTCATAATCACATGAGTGGCTGGGTTCTCATTGCAAGAAATGGAGTGTGACTATGTCTGTGCCCTCACCTGTCACACCTCTAGCCTATGGCTTTCATGGGTGGTTGGTAGCAGTTATGTAAAGGAATATATGCAGATAAGGTGCCTAATGCCCATATTTGCCTTTTAAAATACTTCTCTGTCTCTCTCTTCCTGGCCACCAGGATTCAGTAATAGGTGGAACCTATATCCTCCCACATACAGCCAGGGCTACTTACACTTCCACATTTTTGTAGAGGTAAACTTTATTTTTTGATTTTTCATTTTTTCAAATGTTATTCCATCAGTTGATTAACTAAGTTTTCTCTTCCAAATAACAATATTCCTGTAAGCTAAATAGAAGGGAGACCAAGTGGTTCATGTGGCCAGGACCAAGAGGATTCTTTCTGATCTGATGTATGCCAATGCTGCACTGGGGGAATTGAAAAGACTTCTGTGGCATTACTTGCAAACACCACTGGAGGAATGAATCAAAATCCCATTGTAGAAGATGCTTTTAGCTGTTGAAACAAAGATGTGTTTGTGACCCATTGCTAGGAATAAGTAGTGTTGACTAGTGAGATGGGTTGGTATGGGATCTTTGTTGGAGTTTGTTCAACTTGAGCATTTAAAACAAACAAGCAATCAAAAAACTAAAAACCCTACAAGAGAATGACCAAGTACAAGACAGAGGTGACAGAGCACAGCAACTGCTTCAACATTGTTCCCTGCAATAGTACCTAGAGACTAACAGTGGCCCTTCAGTGACCTTTATAATATATATCTGGTCAGAAATCAATTCCAAACTGCTTCATGGAAAATAATAGTCTGCTTAAATTCAAAGTAAAAACACAGCAGGAGGTAACTGGTAACTGCTCCAAAGGCTCAGACGTGGCCTGCCAAGGGGATGGGTGGCTACAAGGTGGGTAGAGGCACTCTGGGAGGTCCCCATGGAGAATTGTGCTCTGATTCCTGCCTTCACATACCCCAAGTTTTGGTGGTTTGGTTTTGTTTGGTTTTTTTTTAAAGAAAAAAAAAAAAAGCAAACTCCCCCCCAATAGCCCCATATTTGCGACATGTAAGAATCCAAAGTTACTACAGTCATCTGGCTCTTGTGCAACGATGCCCGGGGCCAGGCGATGCCCCCGACCCGAGCCGTGCCTGGCTGCTGCTCTGCCTCACGCTCCTTTATTTCTGATACACCTCATATGCCACCTAGTGGCTTCCCAAGTGGGAAATCCCTGATTAAACATTACTTTCAGACCCGCTGCTTCTGCCAGTTGTTCCGTATGCCTCGGTTTTGCTGTTGAAGAGGTAAGTCAAGGTGCAGCACACTACAACACAACCCTGGCACAGCTGCGAGCCTCCCCTGCAATGGTCCATCCCAAGGGCTGCATCTCAGCAGGCCCAGCAAGTTCTTTCTTCTCATTGCACCATCAGAGACCCTCCAGAAGAGATTTCCACCACTCTGGACTTTGCTTACGGCTTTCCTGTTTGCCCATCATGTTCAAAGCCTTTCCAGAGCCCGAATTCCTCTGACTGCCCACCTTATGCCTCTGCCCCATCACCTTAACCAAGTGTCTGGTGGAGGGGAGGTTGTACATTTCACTTTAATGCATTCAGTGTTGGCAGACACTTGCCACAAAATTCACAGGTTAAAATCCAGGTTCTCCAAGCAAAAAAATAAACCAGAAAGGTTTCAAGTGGTCTTCTCCTTTCCCTCTTCCTTGCTTCTTGGAAGGGTCAGGGAGGGTTTTATTGTTCAGTTGAACAGCTACTTTTTGAGTTCCCTACAGCCATTTTCATTCAGACAGAAGATGTAAGATAGACTGGTTCTTCAAGAAACAGGAAGTTTGGTAAAGAACTACATTTTTCCTCCAAAAGAGTTATATCGATAGTTTTTCTCCCTTCTCAGGAGACTGGCAAAATGAGACGGTGGCAGCAGAAGAAGCTGATGGAAACTCCTAGAGGACTGCCAGCACCATGGTTCCTCAGGATGAGCCCAGCTCCAGCCAGGATGCCTTGTCACAGGACACAGAGCACATATTTGCTGTTATGAAGGGAAGAATTTTGTCATCATTAAATTTGGGCAATGGGTGATCAACAAATTCTGGGTAAAGAAAGGATCTGGACCTGAGCCATGTTATCTCCAGCACTTGCATTAGGTAGAGACAGCAATAAAAAAGAAGCCACTTTCCCCAAACATTCATTTCAAATGCTTGAATACAGAATAGTCCATGTTGAAAGTGCCACATTCTTCCTTTTCTGCAACAAACTTTATGACTTTTGAGAAAAAAAGAGCCCCTGAACCCAAGCTCAAAGCAACTCTTTCAACCATTTCTGTAATGGTTTATCATTTTTATTCCTTTCATGCCATTTTGAGAAATAGCTTTGTGTTTGTGAATGGCCACTGCTTCACAACTGACAACAAAGAACTGCACTCTAAAATCTTTTCAACTGCCCAGTATGACAGGGGAAAAATGCTCCTTTTTCTCCTTTATTCATATTTTCTTCTCCTTTTTTTCCTACATTCGTATGTCATAGTCTGGGCCTTTTAGATTAACTCCAAAACAACGGCCAGAAAGTGAGGAAACATGGTGGAAAGATCCTTACAGTGCACCTTCCCTCTCTACCCTGCATTTTCTAAACTACTCTATGCAGCCACACTTTGAGTTACTGTCTCCTCACAGTTACTCTGTCCTCAGAGCCAGATCTTCAAGGTGCACCCCATATCTTGAAGCAAAATGTGCCTCAAGCCATTAGCTTCTTAATTCACATCCCCTGTGTCTGCTTTGTTTGGCAATCTGTCCACAAGGTGCCATGTGCCTTTGTGCCAATACATATAAGCACGTATAAGGATCAATTTGTCTTCTTGGCACTTAAAACTGCGAAATGATGAACCTTTCTGGTGATTCAGGGGCCTTAAAAACAGTAGAGTATCAGCCCCTTAGCACACAGATGACCTCTTCTTTCTCCTGTATTTTTCAAGATTGTTTTATCCAAATAACATCTATCTACATGTTTGAACCCAACCTCATTTTTACTGTGGTCCTGTTCTTACAGCTGGTTTAAATTTGGGTGCTGACCTTAGGTATTAGACATCACCAGACCCTGAGGGCTGCAGCAAATGGTCCTACCCATCCCTTGTTCCTCAACTGTGATGAGGGCACTGCAGGTGAACTTATGCCATGAACTGCTGCCCTGTGACTTGGGGAATCAGTTTTACTGTGCAAAAGTCACAGTAAGAAGTAAAAAAGTTGTACTTTATCTGTTAATGGCCAGTGAGGTGGTGATGTCCCTGCAGAAGACTTGCATGGCAAACCCAGCTGAAGGCCCTGAGCACAGCAAGAAATGGCAGAGCCCAGAAAAGATGAAAGGAGGAAAAAAAGACTGATTTTCAAGTCCTGCCTGCTGTAGGAAAGCCAAGTGAGAAGAGACATCCGTGTGCTCAGCAGCTAGAGGGCTCTTTTTCCTTTAAAACTTGGTAAACACTTCCTTGTGGCTGCAGTGACTTCCAGAGCATTCAAACAGCTGTAAGTCACTCCGGGCTAATTGGATACATTTTCTGTGTCTTAACTGGGGGGAAAGGGAGGAAGACAAATCCTCAAACCCCAAAATCGCAGATAGACAAAACTGCTGGCTGCTTTGAAAGACCTGGCTTCTGCCTGCCAGCCTATTTCTGACACAGCAAAGGGGCAGGAGTCCTGTCCAAGACAGGAATACTCCACAGATGTGGCCACGTCTCATTGCAAACCTCCACAGAGAGCATACATTGGCTTCCATGGTGGGAAAAAATGATTAAAAGGGTTTACAAATAGAACTCATCAAAGCACTCCAGAGGAAAAACTTCCTTTTCATGGATTTTATTTTTGCTTCCTATTCAGAAAAGGATTTGCAAGATGAGGGAGCATGCAGAGCAGGCTAAGCATTCTCTGCAGAGCTCAGTCTTGAGTGAGTTACATACTCCATAACATACAATTTTCCATTATTTTCTGTGTCCATAAGACTCAGGAACTCAGTGCACAGCACAAGTGCAGCTGGAGCAGCCACACAGGCACCCGCCTGCTGCTGCCAGCAGTTTTAGGTCTCTAAAGGCAAGTTTTCTTTCTCTTTGTTGCCTATTAAAAGAGACATTGAAAAATCACCTGTTACAGTATTACTCTGCAGAGGGGGTGTCCTTATTGAAATATAACACAAAATGTTACACTTAAACTTAAGGAAAAACTTCTTTCCTGTTGAGGTGAGGGAGCTCTGGCACAGGCTGCCCAGGGAGGGTGTGGAGTCTCCTTCTCTGGAGGTTTTCAAACCCGCCTGGACGCGTTCCTGTGTGACCTGATCTAGGTGGACCTGTTTGAGCAGGAGGGTTGGACTAGATGATCTCTAAAGGTCCCTTCCAACTCCTACCATTCTGTGATTCTATGATAAGGGGAGGCTATCACACTGCCCCGTTTCACTGCTGTCCCACTGTTCATACAATTAAGGGCTGGGCTACAAGGCAGTTCTGCCAGTGCAAAGCCCTACTTTGGTATAAATTCTAGGCAATACCAGCCTGCTGCAGCTGAGGGAGATAACACTGTGTTGAGTAGAGGAAAGATTTTAAAGCTCCCAGCATACACCCACTACCCCCCAAAACAGCAGGCAGAAGATTAAAAAGCAAATGGGTACCTGGAGGCACTGAAGTTTTTTTCCCCATCTTGCATCAGTCATTGAACTCCTTGATCAAAACAACCCCATGGTCAGCCTTGATAGGCAGCAATCATGGAAGTAAACCAACCATGGAAGCAAATACCTGGGCACTTTTGTGAGCCAAGCAGCATCCAGAAATTAGGAAAGTCCCCAGAGGTACAATCTATTGAAAAATAAACAGTCTTGCATGGGCGGCGTGCTGCACCAGGCTGGAATGTGATAGCCAGGCTTAGCATAAATACAGTGCTCAGTAGATACAGTGACTAAGAAAATGATTCTTTTCATCACATTTCATCCTGCATATCTGCATTATTCATTTGAGTAGAGAAAGGTTTGAAAGACATTTGGATTTGCGTATTTAAGATGCCATTAGAGATCTGGAGATCCTCTGCCTCTGGGAATGGAGAAAGCCAAGAAGAAGGGCTCATCATTCTCCCTGTTCACCAGCAAAATGGCAGAGGTTTCTGTGAAAAAGCACTGTGGGAAAACAGGAGCAGAGACAGGTGTTTAAATACAGCTGTGAGTCAATGTGGGCAACAGAGAGTGGTGAAGCTGCGAGGAGACAGCCTGGTTGGGAAGGCTGCCCGCTGACTTCCTCTGCCCTGCCTTTCTCTTCCGATTATGCTCGGGGCTATGTTTCCAGTGACATAGTTAAACCCCAAAACTTGATGTCAGCAGCCACAGCAGCACTCAATTTCTTGGCAGCTGGAGAGCTGCCCCTGGACCTGTCCCGTGGCTTAGTCGCTGCTGTGTTGGGTTGACATTTTTATCTTCCTGGTAGCTTTTGTCTCTGGGTTGGTATGGCTCCAACTTGCTTTTGCTCCTTTTTCTTTTTTTTAAGGGGGTTATAAAGTGCTTTCTACAAGTGTCAGGTCACGTCTCATGAAGAAGAAGCAAACACCATCACATAGCACATAGATTTTTCTTGTTTAACAAAAGTGTGAAACCAAGACAAGATCGAAACAGGAGTATTTCATCTTGAGCTGTGCAGACAAAAGAGATGCAAAAGCAGAAGTAGGTTTAGAGGGCAAAGCTGCCCGCTGCCACAGCCAGAAACAAGGCCTGACCTCAAGCTTCACACTGTGGTAATAATTAGCCCTGATCCAAGCCCCCAGCCAGAAATTCAGAAAACTTACTCTAAACTTGTGTTCAGTGAATACATTTTCCCTACTCACAACTACGAACCAAATAACAAACAAACAAATTTTTCCTTAAAGGGAGGAAAAAATGGAAAACCATCCAGGGAGGTAAGATTGGCAGGAGCAGCTCCTGCATCTGCCCCTGCCCAGGCTCTTCCAGCTGCCAACACCTCTGCTCAATGCCTGGTAGAGGCTCCAGGTCCCACACAGAGTTCAGCTGCACAGAGCGCTGAGCTGTGCCTTGCTCAAGAGAGAAAATGCTGCCACAGCTTCTTTCTTTTCACATATTTACCAGAATATCTCTTGGTGCTCCTTCAGTGGCAGTCTTTCACTCATGGGAAGCCCTTGCTGGCAGCCTGGCATGGCCATTTGTCCCAAGGACAGTAAGACAGGTTAGAGAGACGGATTCATGGCTGAATTTCCTGCTATACATTCTCCACTTCAGAATGCAACTCCTTTCTACCAGAAATACCTCTAACATTGCAGAATACGACCAAACTAAATGCATGTGCCTGTTGATCCCTCTCATTTGTCTCTTCTATCCCATCAGATCTCCATGAAACACCCTCCTTTGTGGGAGTCCCTACAGCCACCCCATCCCAGGCCTGTCCCTTGCCCTGTACAATGAGTCATGGAAAAACAGGGCTTCTGCACCTTGGGCTGCCTCCCTGCCAGCTCCCCATCATCCATAGGGCAGAGGCTGGGAGCAACGCTGGCAGCAGCAGAAATTATGGGCCCAGAGCAAGAGCAACTGCAAACCCATGGCAGAAAATTCATTTGCTCTAAATGTACAAGGTCCATACCCAGAAACTGTGGGCTAAAATCTGCTGTTTAAGGGCCAGAGAGGTACAAGGGAGAGAGGAAAGCACACTGTCCACATGCTTTAAAGCAGTCCACAAAATGCCAGTTACCTACACACATTTGTTTGTGCCTCCACAACACAGACTGCCCTTAACCTCTACCAGAAGCAGCACCAGGAGTGACCACCCCATGGGCACCAGAAACTCCTTAGGAGTCCCCTAATCTTTGCTATTTAAAAATATCTTGTTTCCTCACCAAAGAGCAAACATGCAATAGCTCTTTGCAGTATAAAATACCATGCAAAAATGAGGTTTCAGTTGCAACCTACTGTAGGGCACATCAGCAAGGTTAGCACCACCAGCTTTCCCTGCTCCTTCTCACTTTGCTCAGCCCCGGCTGAAGGAAATACACTTCCTCTACTGCATGCACCAGCAAAGGCTTAAATATTAAATATCTTCTCCTGACAGCAAAGGCTGTCCTCCCAGTTCATTCCTGAAAGCCAAGCTGCTGGAAACAACTTTTTATTAGGATTAATCAGGGCAGAAACAGACCAGTATTAAAAGAGAACCAAAGTCTCCCTGTTTGATTCCACTACTTGGCATTGCTCAGATACAACTTCTCAGATAACCCTCAAAAGTATATGTAAAATGGTGACAGCAAGACACTCACTTTTTGGCAAACTTATAATTTATTATAATAAAACAATCTGCTAGCCCAGAGGAGATCCCTCCACGGGATTATGCACGCACGTCCACAGAAGAGGCGTGAGAAAGGGCTGACAGAATCATTGCCTTTAGAGTCACCTTGCAGATGGCTGAGATGCTGGATGCACAGAATCCCTTCCAATAAAAAGAGGGACTGATGTCTCCCACAGAGATGCAGAGAAGGATCTGGTATTTGATACAGGAGCAGACCCATGCTCTCAAGAGCGCACTTTCATCAAGTGAAAGGAGTTACATTTTGGTAGTCAGGATCCTGGAAATAAGAAGCTTCAGAGGTGAAGAGCAAGCTGAGTCCAGCTGAACCCCAGCACACTCAGGTTGCTTATGATTTGTTTAAATCACAGCTCCTTTTAATACATCTCAGCTGTGCCCTTGCTGGCGACAGATCTCCTGTGGCTGCAGCACATGCAGAGGCATAGCACCAGCAATCCCAGTGCTGCAGGAAATGCTGTGGCCGTGGCCGTGGCCATGGCTTTGGCTGGGACAGCTGCTCTCACTGCACTCATTTCCACCCGTCTGTCACAGTGTACACAGATTTCATCTATGGTAGGGAGCACTGCCACGTAGGGGAATCAATCACACCCCTGTCTAGCAGGTTGTTAAGACAGGAAGGTTTCCATTAAGTCAGCAATGGTGTTAAATTTATAGCATGTTTGCTACTTCTCCCCAAATGCTCTTCCAGAGGAGAGCTCATTCTCTCACACTTGTTGCACGCTAAGGGCAAAGATTAACAAGCATTTTGTTTAACTACGGTGCTTGATGCAGTTCTTCACCCTTCCTACCCCCCACTAGTGGGCTCCTGGCCTCCACTTTAGGCTGAGCTGCTACTCAAACTGCATCAGAAGAGCTGTCTGGTGGAAATAAAACCTAAGGAAAACATGCATATGTATACATTTTTTGGCCTAAGAGTGGCTATGAATTTAGTAGTGCAAATGACACAACATTACAAATGCAAATGCAAAGCCAAGTTTTGCAAAAACTGCTGTTTGGACAAACTCTTAAGTTCTTGCTTACCAAGAGCTAATCATTAGTGGAGTCTGAATCTTCCAACACAGAGCTACTTTCCCACTCACAAATACTATGAATTTTGTCAGCATTTCAATACCAAAAAAGATTTTCTCAGAGCTGAACAACTAGAGGTTTATTATTTAATTAAGGCAAAGTAACAAGCAATGGAATGAATAATACATATATAGAGCATTACTACTTTATTATTTGGGAAAATGCAATTACTTACATCACATAAGGTATAGGAAATGTCTATTAGTTGCATGTGAAATTTGAGATCACTGATTTTGTACTCTTACAAAATAGGGTTCAAACTTAACACATATCCAGCCATGCTGCATTTTCATGTTTGCAGCAAGAATCATGAGAATTATCCAACAAAAAAAGAATAGTTTTGTCATAACTCATTGCCTTGTACCAGCTCAAGTCAGTAAAAGGTTTTTTTTCTTTTTAATGTAGAGTGTCTTCATTATTACAAAACTTTAATTAAAAGGTAGTATCAGCCAGGTCTGAGATGTGTCTGGCTGATTCTTGGACCATGAAGAGTCAAAGCACCCTGGAGCTCTACAATGCCACTAGGCACTCTGCTCCACTGCTTTGCATTTTGTAGAGCTGCTTACATGACACACAGTGATATGACATATGCTGATATCTTTTTTCCAATCAAGTAAAAGGCAATGGAGAATTAAGTCCACTTTTATGCAGAAAGATATGTTCAATCCACAGCTTTTGTTCCAGTTAGTTGTGCAAATACAGATGTAGGCTATGGGTAATAAGCCTGCAACAGCAGCTATTGCAAGCCTATACTCAAGAGGAGATAGTCATCAAGAAAGTAAAACAAGAACTAAACTAAATACAATAGTGATCTCTTCTCTTTTTTTGGATGACACATAGAGATTAACAAGTGACAAGCTCTCTGTCCATTAATAATGGTCTTAGAGATGGGAAAATACAAGAAAATGTCAATATGATTTGAATTACTCTTATACTTGCAATAGCCAGAAGGAATCCTGAAAATGAGAACAGGAATTCCCAAGACAGGAACAGAAAACCACTAGATCCTCTTTGGGTGAAAAAGGGTGCAGTGCTATGCCTCATCAATTTCAAATTTCAGCTAAATCAAGGATTTTTGGATAGTTAGTAAAGGTTTGAAAGCCTGGGATTACTACAGAAAAGCTGGTACAAGAGAAACTGCTGATGGTTGCTAGCAGAAGTCATTGCAACAACAGCTCTTGTCCCTCTTTCTGTTGTAGAGCCATCTCAAATGAGTCTGGATTAAATCAGTCATTTGCTCCTACATCAAGGTGTCTCATTTCCACTGAGAACCTTCTTCTCTCAGTGGTGGGAGTTTAACAGCAGAAGAGTCCTTCGCTCCCTACATGTAGATCTGGATGTTGTAATCTCTCTAGAGTCATAGAATCATAGAATCATAGAATGGTAGGGGTTGGAAGGGACCTTTAGAGATCATCTAGTCCAACCCCCCTGCAGAAGCAGGTTCACCTAGATCAGGTCACATAGGAACATGTCCAGGGGAGTCTTGAAGACCTCCAAGGAAGGAGACTCCACAACCCCTCTGGGCAGCCTGTGCCAGGGCTCCCTCACCCTCACAGTGAAACAGTTTTTTCTTATGTTTAAGTGGAACTTTTTGTGTTCCAGCTTCATCCCATTACCCCTTGTCTTGTTGCTAGCTACTATAGAAAAGAGGGATGTCCCAACCTCCTGACACCCACTCTTTAGATATTTATAAATGTTAATAAGATCTCCCCTCAATCTCCTCTTCTCCAGACTAAACAGCCCCAGGTCCCGCAGCCTTTCCTTGTATGAAAGATGTTTCAGTCCCCTGATCATCTCGGTGGCCCTGTGCTGGACTCTCTCCAGCACTTCCCTGTCCCTATTGAGCTGAGGAGTCCAGAACTGGACACAGACAAGGCCTCACTAGGGCAGAGTAGAGAGGGAGAATAACCTCCCTTGACCTGTTGGCCACACTCTTCTTGATGCATCCCTACCTGCTTGTGCCTTGTGCAGAAATACCTAAGCTCGGCACTCAGATGCAAAAAACATCAGGACTATGCTAGGGAAGAATTATTCCATGGGTACAGCCCTGGGCCACGCTGCCAAAGCAAATCAGGCTGAAGTGACCCAGCAGGCACCAGGTTCTCCTGCCACCAAGTGCTCTGTGAGACAAAGAAGATGGTAGTCATCAACAGCTTCTGCAAAAGAGATTGAATGCTGTTCCTATGTGGGCATAGTGACAGAGGATGTACTGAAGAGACACTGAGACAAACTCATGAGCTTCTGGGGATTTAGCAAAGTTGTATGTGTGCTCACCTCCAGCTACCCAGAAGATCTTCTCTGATACATCAGGGCCTGTCTCAGCATGTATTAACCACGATCTTACATGTATGATGTGTGCAGAAAACTGCCCAGATCTCACTATTGCGGTCTTAATGCATCACGTTTTCAAAGGAGCTCTATGTTCGGTAGAAAAGGGCATTCTCTCCCTGGACAGTCCATCGCTCCTTAAGATGCTGGAGGCAAAGGGAAATCTGAGGAGTAACAACCAAAGCTAGAGTCAAGGGAAAGCTCTCAGCTGCCTGGAACAGCCCATCATGCTGCCTATGAGCATTTCACACAGGTGCTGACGTGCAGCAGAGCAAGGAAGCTGCTGTGCTGTCATGGGGGGCAACATGCTCTAACATTACTCACAGAACTGGGCTGCTTTGATTTTGCCCTTTATGCACACATGAAGCTGAAAATATGTCCTCTCAAAGCAGAGTGTGAGAAGCAGCAGCCACAACAAGAAAAGCAGTGCTTTCTCTTCAGAAAAAGCATTTGCGTCCTCTGCCATGGAGAACAGGCAGCAGAAGGTTGCTGTTAGCACGTCCTCTGTGCTGTTTCTTCTGAAGCAGAGTGGAGAGCACATCTTGCTAGCACATAGCTGAGAAAAAGCCCAACCACTGAACAAAACATTCCTGGATTACAGGAACAATGCTGCTGCTCCTGCTGTGCAATGAGTTGTGTTACACCATGCTGAGATAAGGGAATTGCTAGTGGAGAATTATGGTGATGGTGCCTGACTGCTCTGTAAGGCATGGCTGTGTTTGAATGGGCTTATGAGCCACAATGTTGGGCAACGTAACAAATAAATGTGAGAAGGCTAAGGGAGGTCTGCTCAGACCTGCATCACTTAGCTCAGGTGCTCAGAGTTGTGTTCAGATCTGCAGTATGGACCAGTCTGAAGGGAGGGAGAAAAACTCCACACCATTCCCATGAGAAAAATCACTGGAAAAGACTATGAGATGTTCCCACATGGAGTAGAAGCAAAGGTCTGGAAATGGGAGCTGAAGTCAGTGGCTGTCACACACATTTTTTTGGAATTGCACAGACCAAATTGACTTGTTTGTCTTGCAAAAAGGATGTGGCAATTTCTGAGTGTCTATTCTAGTTTCCAAATCAACATCTTGTCTCCCTAACCTTTTCATCAGAGACAGTCCATTTACAAATCCTTGGAAACAAGAAAAGGTACAATGTACTACTTTCTAGCTTTCAACTGGGAAGCCTAATCAGGAGATTAACTTCTGAAAGTCTTGAGCCTGGTTAAAACTGCTTCCAATTGTGCAATTCCACATTATCACTACTGCAAGGCTTGACTTTGCCAGGGCTTCTACAGAGTTCGGGTGTCTATGGGATGAAAACACTGCATGACTGAACTGTGCTTTACTGATGAAAGAAAGTAGTGAGGAAAAGTAAAGTTTTCAGATAGAGTATGCTGTTTCTGGAAAAATCAACACAACTGGAAGACCACTGGCTCCTTATGAAGTTCCTTCCATTACAAACTGTGTTAAAGCTTGTTGGAAATAGAAGGTATTGCAGTTCTATTCATTTCCATTAAGCAAAAGGGAACAATTAACGTCCTTAATGGAATCAACTGTTTGGAACAATAGGAGCCACCATCCAAAACACAGGCACATGACACAAGTCTTCCGAGGGAGTTGAGCTGTGCAGGGTATTGCCTGGTAGAGCAGACTGGTAGACCATGAGCTGGAAAAGAGCTTGGAGCTGTGAGCAAAGTGTTTCCTCATGTTAAGCAAACAAGGCAGTGCCTGCTCTTTTTAAATAAACAGCTAGGTTTTGAAACAATTGTGACACTGAAGAATTAACTGAAACAATCCAAACTTTGGATAACCACTAGGGTCAAAAAAGGATAATAAATCCTCTTTTTCCTGTGAATAAACAACTTTATTTTTCAAAGGCTTCAAAAAATAAAAATTACATTGTAAGTAATTTTGAATATTCCTAAACATTACTTCAGTTGCTTGGCAGGAGAATCCTGTCTCTGAGAACAGGTCTTGCAGCAGGAACAGCCTCCCTCTGGGCACCAAAGGTTTGGTACAACTCCGCTGGCCACAGTTACAACCATTTTGCAAAGAAGAGCACTGGTAGTGGCAGAAAGTACAAAGAGTGAGCGTATCTTTTCTGGATGGTGTAGGCTGCAGATAACAAATGTGAAAGATGATGGGTCCAAGTGAAATCTGAAGGATACTGTGAGTCCTTGGAGTGGTGAAAGCGAGGAAAGGGCAGAGAGTTTAGCAGCAGAAGAAAGCCAGAGTAGAGACCTGCAGGAGGAGGTGAGTAGGGAAGTCACAAACTTTAATGATAATACAGAGTTGCTGGCAGTGAATATGCAGGCTGATGGTGAAGAACCCAAGGAGGACCTTAAGAGATAGAGTGAGCAACCCATATAATGTAATGGCAAATGAAATTCAGTCTAGCCAGATGTAAAGCAACGAGTTCGTTTAGGAAGAAGCAGCTCTGGCTTCACATATAAACCATGGTTTCTGAGCTCTCTGCTGCTATTCAGAAGAGAGGCCTTGGTAGAGCTACTGTAGACACTTTCTTGAAAATATCAAATCACTGCTTGGTAACAGTCAAAGAACAAATAAATGTTTGGTGTTACTGGGACATGAAAAGCCAATAAAATAGCAAATGTCGCTGTGCCCCCGTATAAATTCATCTTGCACCCACACTTTGAATACCCTGCAGTTCTGGGCCCTCACAAAGGATAGAGAAGAGCTGGAGAGTTACTCAGACAAGAGTAACAGGATGACAAAATGTGTGACACAACTGCTGTACAAGGAACAGTATAGGAGAATGGGGCTTCTCAAGCTGGAAAAGAGATGGAGGACGCTGTAACTGGAAAGCTATGATATCATTAATAAAACAGAGAGTGGATAGGGACCAGGTGTTGATTGTGTCTCCAGGACAATGAGGGAAGCTAGTAGGAGCCAAGTTCAAATTAAACAAAAAGGAGAAGTTTGCCATGCAGCAGGCAGTGGACCTGACAAGGAGGTCCCTGCCAAAGCATGCTGGGACTGCAAGGAGCTTACATCATCTCCCAAGTATTTAGAGTCTGCTTTTGGACACTTGGAGGCAGAGTAGATGTATGGTCTAGATGGTCTAAATCAGCACAGCTGTTCTTTCCTGGAGCTAAAATAGGTAAGATAAGACTCAACTAAAGATGACGATCCCAAAGGGATCAAAGGTGACAGCATGCAGCAAAGCAAGAGGTCACGTCAGGGGTTTGGGTGAAACTGGCACAGCTAAACTGCAGTCCAAAGGTGTAGATAAGGAGGCAGAAGAAAAACTGCAGTTTCAACTTCATTGATGCTCAGGCTGAGCCCAGACATGCCCCACTGTAATCATGAGCAAAGCCTTCACTGACTCCAGCAGATCAAGCCCTAGAGACATAAAAGCAAGCAGGCAAGTGAGGAGTTTCAGGGTCAAAGAATATCTACAAGATATCAGGAGACACAGCACAGGTGAGTCTGTACAGGCAGAATTTGCAGTTTATCGGTGTTTGTTATCTATCTGCCAGATCCAAATGGTTTCAGTCCTGATAGGATCCAACTACATTTGGAATTTAAAAATATTCCTTTGCAGACTCTGCATGATCCTAAGCAGTAACTACTCTGTAGGTATTGCCCACAGCACAGTTATTTTTTCAATCTTTTTAAGAGTCTACACTTAGAAAGAACCAGTGTTGCTTCTGTTTCACTCCAAACGTGATGTAATCCAGCAGTGAGAAGTCACAGAGCCATGTTCCCAAGGCAAGGTGCAAAGCCCCTTAGAAGGATGATAGTTTCAATTTTGCTTAAGTGTATGTGGGTTAAAAAAATATGGCCTCCAAGTGTTCCTTTTAAATGGAAGAAACCATTATTCATTAGTTATTCAAAGCACTGGCTATTGTACAATCAGCAAAATAACTGTATTTCTTCCCAGAACTGAAGAACACTTCACATTCCAGGAGACATTCCCAAATAACATGGTCCTTTCTTGTACAGACAACAATCATTTAAGATAATGACTTTGAAATTAGCCTTTCCTGTTCCGTGGTTGTGTTCTTCTGTAGGACTGATCTTGACTTGTTTGGTTTACGGCTCCCACATGCTGAGCATACACATTATGCACACGTTATGGTCAGTATTTTGAGAGAAGAGTCTTTTATTCCTTCAGCTGAAGTAGGCTGCTTTTCTTGGAGTGCTGAAAACAAAATCATTTTAAGAAGCTGATCTGATTAACTGGGTTGAACTAGAAATGTGCTAAATTGCACCACAGACATGGCATAGCCGCTGACCTGCACTGAGACTGGAAACCGTTCCAGGCTGTGACGTGCCATGTCTGCTCACGTCAGCTGTGCACTGGGAAATGCACAGAGGAAATGGCTTGCTGAAAAATGTCCTTCAGCTTAGGGCTCAAAAAAAATCCTGCAAAGCCTATTGCTTGGGAGGAAATCAACCTCCCAGACTAAAGGAAGGGCAGCATAATTTCTCACACAATTTATTAGGATTTATCTGTTTTCTTCCAGTGTACACAGACCAGCAAACACAGGTGGACACACAGCATCCTTATCAAGAGCTTGACAGATATCTGCCTTACTCAGTCCACCTGACCCCATTACTCAGCCTGATGCCATTGACCAGCAGCAACTGAGATAATTTCTTCTTTTCAGTATTAAGATTAAAAAATAAACAAAACCAAACTAGTTTGCAATAACTTGGCTCTGACACTGCAGTTTGAGATCTCTATGTGTACCTTTGCATTGTGTTTTCTTCCCTGTATGCTGCTCAGACACCCACTTTGCAAAGCTGGGCATTTCTGCATGGATTGCACCTTGATCCCCGCTATTCAGGGATGCATTTTGGCAGCAGGAGGTTGCAGTGGTGGGATTCCCCCAGCTTTTCAGTATCCGTCCTCTTGTTCCTCATATCACATCTGCTCCTCTTGCACATGTTCAGTGTGGAGGGGAAGCTGACATGTGAAGACAGATGTTTGGAAGATGAGCAGACCTACACCAGTGCAATGCCTCACAATCACTGAAGACATTGCCTAACAGAGCTTTTGTTAACACTTAGGAAGGAAGAGCATCCAAGCTCGTTCAGGCTGTAGTCGGGTGAGCACTTTCCTTTGAAAGCTGTCTCTCCCATCTGTGCCTTCAGTCTATTTTTGTGCTGTCATGTCATGCCATCACAAGCTGAGATGCAGCTGCACCATGAACTGGCCTGGGGAACTGATCTGGCTGAAAACTCACCCAGCTGAAAGGAGAAAAAAAAGAAAGGAGGGGGAAAAAAAGGGATATTTTCCAGCTCAGTTCTCTGATCTCATTTACCACACAACAGCACGAACAGTTGTACCAGCTCCAGGGAGGTAACCTCTTCCCACAGCTGTGCTGACTGCTGCCAGTTCTTCCTCAAGCAGCAACCCAAGCCCCACGGGCACGTTACACAGCAGGAATCAGGTTTTTTCATTTCATGTCTACTACTCAGGCGATTCTGGCTTGTGTGCAGTTGCCCAATGTGTCATTTGAGGAGGTCTTGTTAGAAAGCTCACATGGGGCAGGTCTGCCAGCCCTCTCTCCTTGTAAATGGCAGCAGAAGAAGCACTTCTCTGAGTGTTTTTTGCTTCACTTCTTGCTTTCATGCCCCCTTGGGGAATTTAAGTAATTTATATAGGCAAAATCGTACCCCTCCACTTCCCCTTCCTCTTAACCAGTGGATGGAAGCAGCATTCTCTCCTGCCTTGAGCCCTCAGGTCCCAGAGAAATTGTTTGAGACTAAATTACTTCCTTTTTAGCACAAGTTACTGTGTGGAAACAAGAAGCTGGTAACATGTGACCAGCTTGCCACATGCTACAGCTCTGTCTGTTAATAGATGTGACCTTTGTGACTAAAGCAGCACTGGGAGGTACTGGGAGGGTGTGTTAAATCTCTCTTCTCCAGCACAGTTGTCATCCTCATCATCTCATTGCCCATCCAAGTCAGGAATCTGCAGTTTCAAAGCCTGATAACTCCTGCAAGACACATAAAACTCTGGTTGGAGTCCAGAAATGGGGCAAAGGACGAGGGATGGGTGCCAGGTAGAAATGGCAAGAGTAAGCCCCATGGTGCACCATCCTTGTGCCTGGAGCTTGGTCTCCACCACTGCCCTCACCATGTGCTCAGCCTCCACGTGTGACAGGCTGCCCACAGCCACATGACACTGGGCTGAGGGCTGCAATCACGTCATCCCAGCTTTTGTCGGAGTCCAGAGTCCCTTTCCACCCTCTGCCCTCTGCCTGCAGATAACCAGCTCAGGGCTCGGGCATGGATGAGACAGCTTTCTGTTTGTATAGCATGCACAGATACCAAAGGGCTTTGCAGTTTTCCAAGTGGCACCTCCTAGTGAAGAGAAAGCAGTTTGCTGCATAGAGTCTTACAATCGTTTCAGCTGGAAGAGACTTTTAGGATCAAGTCCAGCCTTTGTCCCAGTCCTATCAACCACTAGACCATTTCCCTAAGTGCAACATCCACCCGTCTCTTAAACACCTCCAGGGATGGTGACTCCAGCTCCTCCCTGGGCAGCCCGTTCCAATGCCTGACAACCCTTGCAGGAAAGAAATTCCTCCTCAAATCCAGCCTGAACCTCCCCTGGTGCAATGTTGAGGCATTGAAACCATATTGCAGCTGGACCCCAGGCCAGGAAGTTTTCTTCTTGGCCTGGGTAATTCTATGACAGACCTGACTCTTCAACACAATGGGGCACAAGGAGCCCCTTCCACCTCCTTCAACCTTCAAACTGCCACTGACCCACCAAAATTTCTCACCCAACCTACACTGATGCTGCAGTCTCCAGTCTCTCTCCCTGGGCTTCTCAGCCCTTCCTCAAAGCCCCTTCTCCTGTCATCCTCAAAACCACACTTTTGCTTCCTGGCCCTTGCCCCAGCCCCAGTTCTTGCTCCGTGTCCTTCCTCCTCCCATTATAGTGCTTCTCCCTGCTCATCCCCTCTGCTCCCTGAGACACATTCTGCCTCCTCAGGGTAGCACAAAGGTGCTGAGGAGCTTTGAGACAGAAAAGGGAGGGGCCATCTCCCCAAACTCGTTCCCATGCATATGATTTGGTGAGTGCTTGCAGACCCTTGTGTTGAGGCACCGAGTGCAGCTGTCTGTTTGTGGCTGTCTTTTACAGCATTTAATTTCCAGTGGCTGTGGGCCAGCACCAGGCCTAGAATGCAGCCATAGAGGCCATTCAAAGCAATGGGACAGCACTCCCTAAGGACAGAAGGAACATTTAAAATCTTATAGGTTTGAAAAAATTCAGCAGACAGCAGAAAGTTTTCTCTTGGATATCGGAGTGCATGGCCAGTCAACACTGCATCCACATCGGGGAGGTCTGCAGGGAATTGCCAAGCTTTAAATGCTAAATCTGAGGCATTGTCTGGGATCCACATGTGCAATAGGCAGTGGACACACAAGCAAGGAGAAGAAAACGGAGACAGAGCTGTACCCTTAGTCCTGAACTTGTAGATAACTTGCTAACAAGCCAGGCCTGGGGACAGTGGGGAAAACCTCCCTGGGGCTGGCGTACCACCAGCTGCACCACGCACCAGGACAGAATAAAGCTTGGAGTAATTCTGCCAACAGCAATAAGGTTGTGGTGGGGATGGACTCCACCATCCTCAGGACAAGATCTGCCCAGTGGTGAGTCATCCTGTTCCTGTTTGCTGACCTTTCCCCACCTTGCAAGGCCCCCTTCACTTGCAGAGAATTTGCCTTTCGTTCACTCTTAGTTGCTTTCCTGTGAATTTCCTCGTTCCTTGCTCAGCTTTGCAGCTATAGTCCCCTTGCAAGATCTGTTGTTTAACTAAAGGATGAAAAACGTATGGAAAGCTGTGGGTAGAATGCATACAAACCACAGCACTGCCAATCTCAAAAGTTCAAGAATCACTGTTCAAAATCTGACAAAAGATGTGTGAAGATCAACTTAGAACTTCATTCTCATGTGCATGAGAGAAGTACCAGTGTCCTGAAGGAGCTGGCTTTCACTCTGTGGCTGCAACAGCCCAGGCTTTCCCCTGTGCATGCACTGCAGACCCATCCTGCCCCTGTGCTTGTGCTCTGCTAGCACATCTTAAAAGCAACCCTGCTCAGATGGGTGATGTGGCTGAAAAATACCTCTTGTTTTTTTTGAAAACAACTTGTGCTACATCCTTTCCTCTCATCTGACTTACCACATACAGAGCAGCAGCTGTAGCACAAGAGGAAGGTACAGGAGCAGCAAAGAAGGATGGAGAAGAGATGGCAGCCACTATGCTGCTGTGTTTTTTGGCATTGCTGGTGAAGGTGAAGGCACAGGCTCACTGTTGCCCTTGCCAATTGCCTGATAATGCAGCACATTCAGCCTCTCTCCAAAGCCCAGTTACACAAATTGCTTTATTTATGCCCTTCCCCCTCCACACATGCTCTCCTGTCTTTCAGAAATTAATTATGAACCTCCATGACCTACATAAATGCTCCTCCCTCATTTAGCCCATGGGATTGCCTGGGATCATACTCCCACCCCTGCCTCCCAACAGCCTGGGGAACCAGATATGCCAGTCAGATATGGAGATGATTGCTGAGCCTCCCCTCTGCCCCCACACATGCCAAGAGAGGAGAGCTGAGACAACCCAGCTTTGCAAGTAGGAAAGGCAGAGCTGTTGCCAGTTTTCCCCTGCCCTCTTACTCTCCATCCACCTTTGGGGTCCCACTTTGGGCACCATCTCTGAATTCACCCCCAGGGGCAGGAAAACAGAGGAAGCAGGCAGGGGTAGGAGTTTTCCCTCAATCAGGGCTCCCTTTGCAAGAGATGTAGCATTGGCTCTGGGATGAGCCCAGCGGAGGCTGTGCTGCACTAGAAATACAACTTCATCTGCCTTCATTCCTAAAGAAAATCCTGATTCCCTCCAGGCCAACAAGAGTTGTGCTGTTGCCTTCAGTGAGGGTTTGCTTCAGCCTTACCATCTCTGCAAAATAAGCTTGTGTCACCACTTTGAGTGTATTAATACACACTGTGCCTATAGTCACAAATGTGCAAAATGCATTTTTCACTCTAAAATTAAGCTCCTTTTCTCCAAGCAATTCTGAGTATAACTTTTTGGCTTACGAGTAAAAAAGGTCCAAGGAATAGAAAGCTGTGTCTTGAAAATTTTCCTGAACCACAAAACCACATATGCCTCATGGAAGAAATGCCTTGCAAAGACCTTGCTTTTCCTCCTCCTGGGATTGCGCACTGCGTTGTTCAGAGCCTGGAGTGCCATCATGTCCCTCCTACAGCAGGAGCTGGGGAAGGCTGTGGGCTCAGCTTGGAGAAATCAAGAACTTCACAGGTTGGTTGCTACCTGGAATGTTTAAGGGAAAGACTATATTGCTCAGCCTAGCACAGAGATGAACTAAAAGATGAACAAAGAGTGCCTCTACTGTTAATGTTCAAGTGTTTCATCGGCTTCGTCAGACCCTAGTCTCAGGAATGGAGAAGCAGCATCATGCAGTTCTCCTCCATCCCAAAATAAATACAGCCAGGATTCAAAACAAACTTAGGAAAAAAACCCCAAAACTAAGTGTTATCTGCCAGGAATAAATTTGGAAAGCAAACCATTATAATATTTACTGTATGCAAAGGTCTTTGCCATCCACAGGCCTTCAGAATCATTTTTGAGCTGATGTTATTTTAAACACTAGACATGCACAAAAATTTCTAGATGGAATAGTCTCTTTTTGTTATCTTCAACAGGCTACATGGGAGCACGATAAAACTGGATGTTGTCCTTGACGCTGAGCTCCTCCTTGGACTGCCAGCAGTAATTCTCATTATTTGGACACACTATGATGTGCTTTGCTGCAAACTCAAGGCCAAGGATTAGCTGGGGGACATAGCAGGATTCTCTTGAAATGTTACATTATTTAGCTATCAAAAATCTTAAGAGTGAGGTTGTAGAAACAGACTATGCTGACATTTTCATTTCATTACCACATGTCCAAATAGCATTAATCAAGGAATATATCTGTAGGAAATATTCTTTTTATGAGGTGCAATTTGTTCCTGTAATTCCCCTCTTGGAGCTTTTGTGTCAGACTTCGTAAATACCCAGCAATATGTTTCAGGGTCTATTTTCAGTGGTCATCAAAGAGATAGATTGGTGTGTCCCATATTGCACAAGGATGTGTGACCTGCGTGAGCTACGTAAAAGCTCCTGGAACAGTGCTACTGCAGGACAGATGCCCAGGTCCCAACTCTGTTTGGGGCCATACCAGACTCAAGGGTAGGGATCCCTTCTCCATATTTCTCACTGTTGCTACTGGACCGCCACACAGATTTTCACCCATCTCTAGTTAAGGGTATAAGCAAACTCTCCTGCAACAGGTACAGTACAGGTACCAGGACATGAGTCCAGCCCATTGCTAGGAATATCTGTGGGTGACTATGGTGTCAGAGGCACAGTGTTATCCAGATTAGATGAAACTAAGAGATAGGTATCTTCCAACTATCCACAGGAAAGAAGTGGATGTCTGCTGAGGGACACCATGGCAGGACACCAGGAACAGCTGCACTCACTCATAGTCTTCATGTCAGAGAGAAATTCAAGGGTAGCTGGGACAATGATTTTGCCCTTTATAATAATGGTACTTTAAAAAAATTAAAGAAATGGTGTCACAGCTCTGATACCTGTGTAACTGGTCCTTCTGGAGGTGGGAATGGGTAGGGATTGTACTGGGCTGCCCCAGCCGCAAGCTGCAGATGGAGGAGCTGGGTGCCATGCAGCCATGTCCCTGCCTCTCAGGTTCCCTGCCAGCTCTAGAAATGGTGATGCCCACAGCTTATTCAGCATATTTTGGAGATCTTTCAGGTAGAAAGGGAAGTGCTGAGAGACAAACCCATGGGCACAGCTGGCATTTGAGGCAGTCAACCAGCATTTTCAGCTTGCTGTTCATGTTAAAGAACAACCCAGAGGAGTGTACAGAACATCTCACACTTGGCTCTCAGCTATCTGTGCATGTATGATTTTGCCAGTTCTACAGATTTTATCACAGTTTCACAATATTTGCTCTTTCTCTTAAATCCCAGTTTGCAAAGTCAAGTGGTGAGTATAAACTCCATATAAATGTTCCCTGTACAGCTACAGCAATATAAGAGCTCACAGTTCAAACAGCTATAAGGGGTTAACAATACCTTGGAAGATATTTGCAGTGCTCATCAGTTGTGACAGATAATTATGGATTTGAAGAGATTTGCAATTTGTTTATCAATATGACTCGAAAAACTTTCTAATGAGACATCTTCAACAAACTGCTCAGCTTCATAGTCAATTAAGAAATCATATTCATACATGCATTTCAAAATGTCAAGAAATTACAGGACTACCTCCACTTTCATTTTAAATGTTACATTTCAGAATCTCCTTGCTAGGGAGAAAGCCTGAACCCTGAGGGCTCAGGAAATAGAAAGAGCACAAGCACTGTCATGCTGCCAATGTTTTATCTCATTCTTTTGAAATCCATGCCATGAGCTTGTTGTTAGATGTATTTTTGACAGAGTTGCTCTGGGGACTGCTTTGCCAATCCTGATTCTACCTCAGTGGTCTACCTTACAGTTTATAGCCCAAGAGTAGCTCATCTAAGTCTTGGATACTGTAGAGAAGCAGGGAACCTACTACTGACCACGATGTTATCTAAAGAGAAAATTTAGTAGAGTGTTTACAACTTTTTTTTTTTACCTCTTTCTGTTTTGTGTTAGGTTTTTTTTTTTGTAAGTAAAAAGTCTTCAATGGGTGCATGGGGTGTTCCAGGATACATGTGTGGAAGAGCTCCAGACCCAGTCTGCCAGCAGCACACCGTTGGCTCAGCACTGGCTCCCTCCCTTTGTGTTTGGCACTGATCACTTAACCTATGGGCACTAGCTCATGGCTCAGGGGTTCACCTTCCCAGGCAGCAAGCTGCCCAAGCAGTTCAACATCCTGTGTAGCTGCAGCCTCAGTCCTTTCAGGTGCTTCAGCAAAAAGGTCCAGGTGCCATTGCTTTGTGACCATCTTTGTGAGCCTCCTGCCTTTCTGCAGTCTCAGGAATACATTTGTTGTTCATTGGGCAATGAGCGATGGTGCTTCCTTTATCAAAATACCCATTTCTCTCTTCAGAATTCCTTCCCACACTCCCTCCTTCCAGCTCTGATTTTCAAGGTTAGCCTCGCATAATGATGTGTTCCACCTTTCCATGTGTGCAAAAAATGCATATCCCACCATCATTCAGCACCATCACAGATCTGTGCACATGAGATTGCAACCAGCAGCCTCACAGTAAACACAGTTTAATAGTGATCCTTCAAGACAACCAGTCCCCTCATATCAAAGTACTCAGCATAAGGAGCCTGAACACTGATGTTCAGCTGGAGCGCTCAGCACACAGTAACCTGATTCAGATTCATGAATGCACTGTGCCTGTTTGATTTGGAAAGCTGGGAACAGCCTTTCTATGTATGCTGGAGTTGGAAACAGAGACGAATCCAGAGTTGCACAACACAGTTTCCATCTCCATCAATTATTCTTTCTCTTTAGTACACATACATGCTTTTATTCCAGCCCTTCTCTTTTCTTCCTTTATTCAAGGAACTTGAATATTCAGCCCTGTTGATGTGGTCTCTAACCATGCAGCTTGATTTGGTTACTGTCATGTTAAAGTGTACACGAATTTGGGAATCTAACTCTGGTCCATATTTAGTTTAAAACACTCCAGATATGAACAGATAGTAACAAAAGATCTCAGTTCCTCTGGCCTCTCTTTTGGAATAAGTAATCATTTTGCAGGCAGTCGGTCTTTTCCAGCTGTTATACCCTAAACATATGGCCTCATATGACATACAATTCCCTTCTGAGAGTAGATGGTCAAAAACTTCAATAAACCCTGACGAGTGAGCAATCACAATTTCCACTGGGACCCCACCTACCAGCAGCAGCCTCACGGCAGCGCATGTGGGACCACGCGCCTCCCACCGAGGGTGAACATCCAGCATTGAGCCAATGCATCGCACCCAGACTGAACCGATGAGAGCGACAAAGTCAGATGTTCCAGAAGGGAAAAGTTATGGTTCAACATGTGTAAAAGAGGGCAGGACAGGAACTGCTTTGTGTTCTTGCTCCACCCAGTTGATAAGGATCATATGCTCTCAATTAAGCAATATGCGTGCTTCCTTTTTTTTATTTGGTTCTAGGGGCAAAGTCTGGGACACCGTCAGAAGAAACCATTCAAGGGTTTTGGTAGAGTTTGCATCTATATCTAACAGAGCAATCTAGCACTCAACAGCTCAGGCAGAGGTCATGCAGTCCTGAAAGCACCATGAATTCACCAGGTACTTCCTGGACAATTTTCCTACCTACCAGCACAGACAATGCCACAGCCCAGAATACAAAGTGTCCACACAGACATCAGGTGTGTGCAAGGTCAAATATTGAAGTAAGCCCAGCACAGTGGAGCCTGGCCTATTGGTATGAGTCCTATGAGAAACTATATGTGGTTAAAGGCCACCCATCAGAGCATATGCACAACAGAGAGCATAAACCGGCTCCTTTCTAGTACTTCCAAACTCAGGAACATTTAACTTCATAACTTTAATAATGTGCTGGTAACACAGTTTCTAATCTATGTTGATTTTCTAAGTTTTAAAAGAAAACAACATTTCCTGAAGTCCCATCAATATCACCATGTGGTTGGTACCAGGTTACAGCATCTCTCCACGATGCTTGCTGTTTGTGTGGGTTATACTGAACCTTCTACAGCTTATCTGCATGTGTCAGGGCAAGGTGAGTCTCCAGGCTCTGCTCTTTACATTTGGTGTCCCAGAGGTATGAACACTTTGACCTATTTTCCTCAAGCCTTCACTTCAGACTTACGACCTTCTAGCTCTTTCCTCTGTTCTATCCCTTCCACACCATTCACTTGTTTTCTCAGCTTTCTCCTCATTTAAGCAACTCTATGTGTCTAAAACAAATCTTCAAACATCTAGGGCTTTGTCTGGGCCAGATGTTTTAAAATAGTCATTAATTGACTGGTTTGCTTAAATCCTATCCATCAGTATGGACTGATACCCAGCTGCAGTTGAGTTATATTGGATTTGCTCCAGTTGAACCTGGAACATATCATCATGTGCTCATTCACCCTTAATTTTACAAGGTAACCTTATCACAGAGAACAACCAAAGCCAGCTGTGGCATCGCAAAGCTATTATCTACCAGCCTTGAACTCAGGCACTTCATATTTAGCATCTGTCTATACTCACAAGCTACATCCAAATGCAATTTTCTCCACTCTCCACTCTAGTTCAGCTTCTAAAAAGATTAAAAAAACACTCCAGTGTGCACAGTTATAAACCAAGTTCAAAGTTCTTGGTATTGAGCCTACTTTGTGTGGGAAGGTATGCACCAGAGTCAGTGTGCTTCCTCATGAGAAAATCCCGCTGATTTAATGCAGTCAGTTTAGCAACTGAGCTTGTGAAATGGATTGCACTTCTGTAGAGCTGTCCTCACGCGGGAGAGGAAGAAATGTCAGGCTTCAGGGAAGAATCAGCTACTGGTCATACCCACCCTTGCAAATGCGAGCAAGCACCAGCTGTGACTATGCCCCAGGCTGGCTGGCAGGGGCTTCACCCTCAAGCTCCTCCAGGGAAAGGTGGTTTGTGTTTATCTTGAGCAGTGACTCAGCTGAAGCCTCCTAAAACCCAAGTGGATGAAACAACACATCCCTGGGTAACTGGCAGGCTTCCTCGGGTGGCTTTTGCAGCAGGTTCTGCCATTTGGCTTACATGTCGCCTTGGTGTCCCACTGCCGAAAGAGCAAACTGCTGTGCTTGAAGAAGTCTGGCCCTCCACGGGGGACGGAATGATTTCAGAGCCCTGGTTTTGATGCTGAGCACCCAGGTTTGTGTTCATCCTGTTCCTCTTAGCCCTGATGCTCTTCAGAGCTTAAAAGCAAGATGCCATACACAGGAGGAAAATCCATAGGCTGCCTCTGGGAGCACAATCCTGCCTTCCATCAGAGCTGCTTCACAGGTTCACCACCCATTTGCATGCTCACATTTCAGCTAGTTTTGCTTTTTCTTCCTTGTGAAATTTCATCACTTTGTTTAATTGCAAAAGTCAACCGCTATATTCAAGAGACGAATTACCCCATTGCCGCAACAAAGTTTGACATTTAGTAGCTTAGAAGATATTTATGACCAAAGCAGTTCTTCTTCTGAAATACAACATTCATTTGTAGAAATTCCCCATTGGAGGGAATAAAAAATCAATGATACATGGAAGGTGTTAAAGCCCTACCAAAATAACATCTTAACTGTTCCTTAAAATGGTGAAGTGTACACAAATGATGAAAAACAGTTCAGAAAGTTAACCAGTTTAGTCCTGGAGCAATGGAAGCATTTAAAGACAGATTTACAGTGCACTGAAAATCTGATTCTGTAAACTATCATAAATGGATTCAGTGTGTTAGAAGCCAACACTAAATCTTCAGCTGTTTACTGAAAAAAAAAAGGCAATAGGGGACTATACATTAAAATGAAGATTGATTTTGAAAAGCCTGGCATAAATGAAATATGCTGACATAATGGGTAAGCAGAAAGAAAGAAAGCATAAAATTAACAATCATCAGCTCTTGCTCCAGGACTACTACTATAAACTAGAGAATGACATTAATTGTAAAGCTAGTCCTTGAGATGAACTACAAAAGTTTTGGTAGAGTTTGTCAAAACTTGCCAGGTCCTTGTTTCTAAATCTGTGCTGCAATTATACCTGGTCATTAAAAATGAGGGAAAAAAATCCTGAAAAATCCCATGCACAAATTGCTGCTTTTTCTCTCAGGATGGGGCTCTGCAGGGCATGGTTTCAAGGGTAAGAAAAATGTGGGTACCAAAAAGGATTTATTGGCCTCTTGCTGCGCTTTTCTCTCATCCAACACTTGGTATTTGTCACACACAGTCTCAGCCAGCCAAAACATTTCGTGAGTCTTATCATATTGTGCGATATTACTTTGGTACTATTGGAAAGTGTGTCTTTAGCATACAGAGCTGCGGCACTTGGCGAGGTGTAGCGGAGCTGAGAGCAAGGAGGAGGGCTGCAGCTCCCACGTTTTTTTTTGTCACTGGTAAGAAAAGTCCAGTTCCTTAATATCTTACCCCCAAGGATTGTGTCAAATGGAGAGGAAGACAAATAAAAAGGGTTTTGCTGGTGAGGCCTCATCTGGAGTCCTGTGTCCAGTTCTGGGCTCCTCAGCTCAAGAGGAACAGAGAACTGCTGGAGAGAGTCCAGCACAGGACCACCAAGATGATCAGGGGATTGGAACATCTTCCTTATGAGGAAAGGCTGCAGGAACTGGGGCTGTTTAGTCTGGAGAAGAGGAGACTGAGTGGAAAGCTCACTAGTATTTACAAGTATATAAATGGTGGATGTCAGGAGGTTGGGTAATCCCTTCCTTCTGTTGTATCTAGTGACAGGACAAGGGGTGACGGGACGAAGCTGGAACACAAACAGTTAGATTTAAACATAAGAAAAATCTATTTTACTGTTCAGGTGATGGACTCCTGGCACAGGCTGCCCAGGGAAGATGTGGAGTCTCCTTCCTTGGAGGTCTTCAAAACCCATCTGGATGTGTTCCCACGTGACCTGATCTAAGTGGACTTACTTGAGCAGGGGGTTTTGACTAGATGATCTCTAAAGGTCCCTTCCAACCCCTACCATTCTATGAGTATGATTTCAGAGCACAAAGGTGTATAACAAAGGGGAGAAGGCTTGGTTAAGGAGCATCTTGTTCTGGATGGAGCTTTGATGATGAATGAGAAAGGAAGTCTGCATAAAATGTGTTTACAAAATGGCACTCAAGAACTCATCACAGTTAACTAAGTTGTAAGAGTAGTTGTGCATAACACCCTTCTGACACTCTCTTGCTCTGAACCAGCACGGCCATAAAAATTGGTGTATTTCAAGAAGTAGGGGTTCACTGAGGGTGAATCTGTGTGTTTGGCTCAGCCCAGCACCATCGAGCAGAGTTCACCACACTCAGGGTTCTCTGTTCCAGAAATTACAAGGTCTTTTTGGTGTTCCTCAGTGAATATATCTATAATTTGGTTTGGTACAAGGCTTCACAGCAAAATTATTGTGAACTCTATAGGACTTTTATTCTCTCTTTTTCACCTACCTAGGCTGCACATCTAAAAACTGTAATAAAAATGCCTTAATCCTTCTTTAAATCCATTTTCATTGAAATTCATTATAATCCTGAGAGAGCTTATCTGTGATTTGATAGGAATCTGTTGTTAAAATGCTATGGATTTTTTGGTAGTTATTTCTAGGTCCTTCTTCTTCTCTCTCTCCCTCCCCAGAAGGAGTGTTTAGCAAAAGCGTTTAGGGCTACAGTTGTACTGAAAAAGTAGCCAATGGCATAAGAGTGGAATTAGATATGATCTTTTTTACTGGATATATAAATCAAAATAAATAAATGCTAAAGCCCCTGGAAACCATCCAAAGGAGCATTTCAAGTCCTGAAAAGAACATACCATGTTGCCTCTTTTGAAACTAGATCTGTAAGCCCGTATGTTGGCAAATCAGTAATTCTTTTTTTACAAGGCCAAATTGGTGCTGGTGGGCACCCAGCTCAACATGTGGGCTCCCAGGTGCCCTACATGCAGTGCCAGGCTGCTGCACCAAAGTGGAAAACATAACAAAGCAAAAAGCAAAATCAGACTACAGTTGGTTTACAGAAGAGTTTCCAAAAGCCTTGCCACCACCTTGTGCGATCTCCTGTCACCATAGGGGACAGCAGCCCCTGCTATCTGAGGAATGAGTGTCCCGTGTCCCCTGGGACTGCCAGGCTTTTATGTCCTTTTGTCATTGTTTAACAAGGAGTCATTTTTGCTTGGTAACAAGGGGAGCGAGTTGCAGTGCAGATCCGGTAAAGAGTTCTCGGACTTTCCCCCAGCTCTTGGGTTCACACCCACCTCCAGCCCGGCTGGGCCAATCTGGCACCTCTGCCATTAATATTTAGGGACAGCAATTTGAAGTGCTGGCAGGAGGTGTAAGAGTGGTACAAGATGGAGGCGACTACATGAACCTCATAGTCAGAGAAGGAGGAAGGAAGGAGGAACACCAGATCAGAGACCCCTCTGCAAGCCGTGGTGAGAACGCAGCTGTACCCCTGCAACCCACAGAGAGCCACCAGCAGCTCCATGTGAGTGCACTCTTGGGCAAGGGACTGTGTGGGCAGACGGCCATGGCACAGGCCATGCTGGAGAGCCTGCGCACCACAGAGCAGCCCCACATGAGAGGCAGAGAGGAGCTGCAGTCTTTGGGATAAATGTGTATCAGAGCAGCCCGTGCAGGGCTGCTGTGTGTGTGAGTTACCCCACGGACTGGCAGGGAGGATGGGTGCGGAGCCCACCTGTCCTGAGGAGGGACAAACAGCAGAAGCCATCGGGAACAGACTGACTGAAACTCCCATTACCTGCCCTCCTCAGCCGTTCAGTGGGGGAGGAGATAAAGACACCAGGATCAGGGCTCTGAGCCCGGGAAGAGGGGAGGGGTGGGGAGAAGGTAGTCTTAAGCAGCTGGTTGTACGCTTCATCTCGTTGTGCCACTCTGTGTTGTTTTGTGTTTGTTATGTTTTGGGTTTTAAGGTTATGCTTTAGTTGGTGTTGGATTAAACTCTTTTCTGTTTTCTTCCCCATGCTGAATAGCCTGGTCTGTTTTGTCCTGGACCATAAGCAGCAATTAAGCTCTCCCTGACCTTTGGCAATTCTGAAGTCTTTGGTACTTGAGTCTAATTGTGGTCTTTTGTTCCCTGATGGGCCTAAACCAGGACACCTTGGCAATCCTGGTATTTTCCCATTGCACACCATAATGGAAACAGCCTCAGCTCTGGAGGACTGGCACAGTTCTATGTCCAACATCTCCAGAGAGTCTGTCCAAGGTGACCTGAGGCTCAAGGGTGTCCAGCTAATTCTGACTCAAGTGTAAATTTATATTTAATAATACCTTAGACTAGAAGCCTGGGTTGATTTAGGGGAAGAGGAGAGGAAAATGCTATCTAGGATGTTGTATCTCTACAGATATAAGCATTATGGTCGTAAAAGAACCTCACTTTGTCCAGTATTTATCATCCAATACTTCCCTGTACCAATTAATCCAGTGGATTTGCCCAAATACTGTCTATGCAGCAAAAATGTAATAAAAAGAAGAACAGTAAGTAAGGTAGAGAGAAGTGGGAGACTGTGGGGATGACAGAGCAAGTTATTCCATCAGACGTCTAAATGCATATGCACTTGTTTCTGACTCACCCGGGGCAGGACTCATCGCTGTGCCCTAGACAGCCTTATCTGCAGTGCAGCCATTGATGCTATAGCGTGCCATACATGCTATCTCCACAGTGAGCAGGCACTTTTTTCATGTGACTCACCTCATGCTAATGCTGGTATTTAACCTACTTGAGGTGAACTGGGCCCTATTTTCCTCCAGTGACTAAATGTAGCCTAGGGCAAGCAGCTCTGACACAGATGGCTGCACTGTTGGCATCTGCAGTGAGGTGAGATCCTGTGACTGAGTCATTTAATCTGCCTTAAAATGTGATCATGGGATTGATTGTCTCAGATTTTCCTATTTATATAGTGCAAAATTCAGAGAGGAAAGAAACACGAAGGAACTGTTTCCTTGTTGGTGTGACTTGGTACCCCAGGGGTGAATCACTCCAATCTTTCTGCAGTAGACAGGAGATGGGTGGATGGATAACTCACATCACTGTCAGCACACAGACACATCCATTAACCGTGGTGACAAAGTCATGAAACCTCTGTTTCTGCTGTAGGTGTATAATTACAGTGAGAGAAAAATCTGAGTCACAGATGTAATTCAGCCTCCCTTCAGGTATGTGACACATAAGGTGTTAATCAGTTGAAGGGCTGGAACATACTGAGGTGATCACTATTTGGTATTGGTAAACCAGAAAATGAAGTTTCATGGATGGGGCTATAGAGAATATGTGGTTTGAAAAGTGTGTGGGGCAGCATATTAGTGCTTGGTCTTTCACAGTGGTTTTGCAGAAAGCTAAGTGTGTCTCTTATTACATCACTACTACTTTTATGTTAATTCCTCCAGGCAGTGCCTGGAGTTGCAGATTTTCTTCTTCTAAAGAGTTATGGAAGCTCATGTTTGCAATACCTGCACAATCTTTCCCAGTTTATATAATTACTCAGTGTACAATGGAGTACAGTTGCTTTAATGAAGAGATTGAATTTTCTTTCTTGTTCTACTGTAATTAGTGGAAAGATGCAGGGTTATTTAGATACCTTGTTTCAACATTTCTATCTCCTCATACATTGTTGTGTTTTGAGTAAAACCCTTTTGATGCTTGGAGTAACATCTGGCTTTCACTCAGTCAAGAAGAAGAAGCAGTTAAATGACCTTTTGTTTGGGAAAGGCTCATCAGAACAGGCTACAGCTGAAGCATGGAAGCGGTGTCAGTGCCAGGCAGGAGTTACTTCATCGAGACACAACATTCCCTAGGAACGAGGCTGCAATGAGAACCACCTTAGCACTTATCATTGTTTAGCAAGGAGCCACTTTTGCTTGGTAACAAGGGGAGGGGGTTGCAGTGAAGACGGGGTAAAGAGTTCTTGGACTCTCCTCCAGTTCTTGGGTTCAGACTCACCTCCAGCCCAGCTGGGCCATTTTGGCATCTCTGCCATCACTATTTAGGGATGGGAATTTGAAGTGCTGGCAAGAAGTGTAAGAGTGATAGAAGATGGAGGCGACCACATGGACCCCACAGTCAGAGAAGGAGCTGGAGAGCCTGCACGTCGCAGAGCAGCCCCACACGAGAGGCAGAGAGGAGCTGCAGCCTTTGGGATAAATGCGCGTCGGAGCAGCCCGTGCAGGGCTGCCGTGTGTGTGAGGTACCCCACGGACTTGCAGGGAGGACTGGTGCAGAGCCCGCCTGTCCTGAGGAGAGACAAACAGCAGAAATCATCAGGAACAGACTGACTGAAACCCCCACTCCCTGCCCCCCTGAGCTGTTCAACGGGGAAGGAGATAAAGACACCAGGATCAGAGCTCTGAGCCCGGGAAGAGGGGATGGATGTGGAGAAGGTGGTCTTAAAGGGCTGGTTGTACTCTTCAGCATTGTACTACTCTGTGTTGTTTTGTGTTGGTTAAGTTTTGAGGTTTTATGGTTATGTTGGTGTTAGATTAAACTCTTTTCTGTTTTCTTCCCCAAGCCGAGTAGCCTGGTCTGTTTTGTCCTGGACCATAAGCGGCAACTAAGCCCTCCCTGCCTTTTAGCAATCCTCAGGTCTTTGGTACTTGAGTCTAATTGTGGTCTTTTGTCCCCTGATGGGCCTAAACCGTGACAGCACTGAGATTGGTAATATCACCCATATCCTTGGGAAATGCTGGAAAACACCAGTAAAAAGGAGCAGGGAAAGCCACAGTCAGGTCCAGAACCACACACAGAAAGAAATTATCTTGTTTCAAAGCAACTTATTCTTGGCCAACTCCTGCGGGCTTCTACTTAACATCTGAGTTTCTTCTCCCCAGCATAGTCTAACAGGCAGGGGGTTTTTATTCAGTCCTTTAGTGACCTTGATCTGACCCATACCAGCTCTTCCATTCCTTTCCTTTAATGTTTGCCTCTTTTCCTGCCTTCTGCAGCTTTGAAAATCCTCCCAGATAGCATTAGATCATTCCCGGAGCCTCAAGAAGGGCTGAGACACTGCAGGTAATGGATACAGGAGTCTATGCAGGTCTGTGGAAACACAATGCAGATGGTCCAATGTCTTCTTACAGACTTAGTTCAGATCTAGTTGGACCTATTTTGGACTCAGATGAGGCTTCTTAGATGAGCATAACATGAAGGCTTGAAATGACCCATACCACTTTCCTCACTGCTGATGAGTCTTCTGGCACTTGGCGGGGAATATGGTACAGGTGTACACAGTCAGCTCACATCCAGCCAGGCTTTCTTATCCTGAATTGAAGTGTGTGACTATTTGCAGACTCAACCTGACCCTGGAATCTGCAATGCTTTATTGAGGTGGGGCTCATGCTAATGAGCCATGTCAGACCCTTGCTATCTCTGCATCTGTGGCACAGATGATCTCCAATCTGGATAATTCAACCACAGATGCCTGAGAAGATGGTTTTAGCTGAAAATACCTCTGTGATTGCTTCAGCCGTATTCCTAAGTACTCTAGAGTGATTTTCATTAAGCCCAACCAAGCTGAAAACATCTAATTGAAGGAGTACTCCCTAATCTGTTCCTTCTCTTCTAGTCTGAGTTCTTCTCCTTTCAACACTGCTGATAATTGCATTAAACATCCCAAAGTAGTTAATCTTTTTAGTGAAGGTGGATGCAGAAAAAAAAGAAAAGTATTGAATAACTTGAGTGATCATGGAAGTTCTGCTGGAATGGAACTTGCTCTCAAAGGGGTGGTTGCATCTACCAGTCTTTACATAGGCAAAAGTAAGATGAAATTTGCTGTGAAAATGATATACTGCCATTTGAGTGATTTCTTCTTGGAAGGAGAAAGCCCAAGCATCACTTTGCCAAAGTAGTATAGGAGCACGGGACTATCTGCACAAACCATCACTGAAGTCTGAGAAGGAAATAGGATGAAAAGAAAACAAGCAATGGACAGCCATGAAATCAGCTATAATCTCAATGCAAATTCAATATTTGGGACCTTCCCTTCCTCCTGCTCTCCATCTCCTGCATCGTATCTGCTGGTCTTCAGCGCATTCAGCTGTGACAGAGCTGTATTTTCAACTGGATTAGAGACCTGATCCGATTAAAAAAAAAAATCCTGCCAAGAAATGTCGGTTCTGTGATGGGAATGAGTGATTGTGAGAGTAATTGAAACCAGCACTGCCACTGAACATGTTGCATTAGGAAACCACAGCCCCAGCTCCATGGCCAGTCTGGCCAGGCTGCTGCTCTACATTGTTCTGATTTATAACAGAATCTGCCATTAGGAGCACAGAGTCCTCTTTCCTCTGATTTTTTTGTTTGTTTGTTTCTTTTTACATAACTGAATACTGATGTCTTTCAGTTACAACAAAGATTGTGGCTGTCTTACTCATACACATCAGCAACGGCAGAGGGCAAAACATTAAATAAGGTTCCCATTACTGCAAAACAAAGCCTTATAAACCCACTAAAGTTGCAGGAAAAGCTATACTTAAAAAAAAAAAACATAACAAACCCACAAGCAAAAAAAACCCTCAAACCCACCAAAATTAAGTAGTTTCTCTTTGGCAAAACTGTGCATGGCTGCACTCCAGAGAAGACGTTCTCCCACCCATGACATGAGTGCTAATTCTCCTGCCAGCAAGGCTTTTGGGGCAAAGTGTGTGTCTTACTTGTCATTGTGCTCCCAACCAGGAGGGTAAAAGGGTGAAGTTGCTCCCATCGTTTCTGAGAGTTTTCCTCTTGTTCATAGTAGAGGTTTAAATTGTCAGGCTACATCCATACTACTACTTTTAACAGCACCAGGAACATCCATCAGCAATCTCCATCCTCTGCACCACAACATTTTTAACATGGTTCTTGGCACATGTTGACCTGTGCCAAGTAGCTCTCTTCCCAAGTTTCTGGTAAGGGTTCAGGAGCCTAATGGGCCAGGGACCGCTCACAGCACCAATTTCCATGGGGCCACCTTGTTTTGAAGACTAACACAGTTCAATGCTATGGATGTAAGCTTATTTATGCCAACTGGCCACAGTGCTAGGGAATTGCCACAGACACATTTAGTTTGCTAGTATAGACATAGCTTCAGTTCCTTTGTTCTCTCCTTTCTTACTCAGGCTTTAAAATCTTTTTGGTAATAGTTTGCTCATGAGCTGGTAAGTGTTTTAGACAGCAATATATGGACTGAGCAGAATCCATTGTTTTGTTTTCCTAGAATGAGTCCACGATAAATATTCAGATGTCCCGAGGCTTTACAGCCGCCTCCTGCAGAGCTGGGATAACTGCTAGCAATGGGCACCCATGCTGAGTGTTTGGGTTAGGCAAGAGGCAAGTCCTCTGTTTGCAAATGCTCCTACTTATCTCACATTGAAAGCCCAGAGATTTACCTGAGCCAGCACTTTGTGGAAGAAACCAAGCATTTTTTGGCAACTCAAAGCACAGTGGCAAGCCATGATCTTTGTTAATACTGTCATGGTGTAACTGTCATCTGAAGAGAAGCAGGAGTCAGCCCCTAATGCCCCATAATTTCTGTGCTTATGGGCTCTGCCTGCATTTTGTCCTCAGTTCCCCAACAGGCCTGTTGTATAGAGCAGTCAAACCAGATGTATGTTGGAGAGACAGGCAAATACTAATGCCCAATTTAACATGCAGCTCATGTGCCTTTAAATAGCAGTGAGAGCCGAGCCAAGCCATCCACTGCAGCAATTTCTGGACATATGTGCAGAGCCCCCCTCCTCCCTTGAGCCCTCCCAGCCCAGAGCTGTGAGCGCACACGAGCTGTGCGGAGGGGCCGGGGATTGGTGCTGCTGCCTGTCATTTCACAGTCACCCCACTGACGTCTCCTCCATGCTGTTGACCTGATCCTGTTTGTAGCCAATATAGTTATAACATGGAGAATCAACAACTGTTAACGATTTAGCTTAAATGGAATTTAATGCCCTGAGATTACTGCACTTAGATGAGATTTCATTTCACGTGAACCATGCAGAGAATGTGAAGAGCCTGCATACTTCTGCTAAAGTAATTCTGGACAAAGGAAAGATTGACACTGGCTTCCTCAGACTCTATTAAATGCTTCAGCGACTTTGGCATGAGTTTCTAATCTGTCATTGCTCTTGGAATTCCACATGTGAGAAGGGGATCTGTCTGAGAGCTGAGGTTCAAAATCCATTCTTCTTTGTGGGAGGGTATCCATGTACCTTAAAGAAGGAGGGCTCGAAATTCCTGACAATCTCTAAGGGTTTGCTCCAGTCCCTTGAAGAGACTATCCCTAATATTTCATTTGCAGTGCCATTGTATCCATAAACCATGGAAGAGAGCATGAAATGTTGCTGTTGTAAGGTCTGAGAAGTAGTTACACAAGCCTAGGAACTCAAAGAGTCCATCACAGAGTGCTCTTGTGCTACTGGGATGCCTGCCAAGCAAGGCATGCAGATTGCTGTTGCTGAGCTTTTGGATGACGAGAAAATGACCGGGACTGCTCAACACAGCAAACATTACCAGAGAGCACCCAGAGAGGCCAGTCAGTACAGCTGCTACCTTTAGTATCCAGTTTCTAGGTAGATTGCACTAGATTCTGGTCTCAGAAGTCAGGACAGATCCCAAACACACAGTTTAATAGAGGCTTCCAGCTCTCTACATCAATCCAAGAGAAGGTGTCCTAACAAGGGATTACAGCTTTAGATCTCATTTACCTTCTCACCAGATGCAAAATAGTCATCACTTTCCAACCTTCCACAGTCCCACTGCCTGACTAGGAATGCAAATATTTGCAAGGGAAATTGACAGCTATTCTCAAATTCAGGAAGAACTGAGCAAAAAAAATAACCTCAGGTCCAGCAACCTTTTGTGATTCGATGACAAGAAGCACTTTGTTAATCTTAAGTACTGAAAGCAAAATGGTACCTGATAGACTGATGTATTTTGATGAAGTTTTTTATGAGCTCGACTTTGATAGGCTCTATTAACCCATACCTCTGCGTTCCTGAGCAGCTGCTTTGATGACAGCACTTGGATTTACAGGCTGCAGCTTATTGGCCTGTAGGGTCACAGCACATAATAAACGGAGGAGCTTCCACATTCTGTGTCTTAGTGTTGAAAAGTCAACATTTACTATGGTCTTACTGACCTCTGTAGCTATACAAGGATATAGAAGTAGGCACCTACTGTCTGTAAAGCACTTTGGTCCTGGGTGGCACAGGATAACTGTTTTTGGGGAGCCTGTTGCAAGGGCTTGCATGGAGATTTTCAGCAAAGGGCAGATGCCAGCCTAAGAATCAGAATCTACTACTGATAAATAATGCTTAAAAAAGTCATGAACTAATCATGTGGAAAAGGAAGCCATCAACATCCTGTAACATGAGGCAAAGATTGGTTATGTAGAGTGCTTTTAGCTTAGCCAAGGTTTTTTACTTGTTTGATTTCGTTACTCTGCAAAAGAGTCAGAATGTTTTTCTCCAGTATTATCAACAGTTTTCATAGCTCATATAGTTCAATACCTATTAAAACTGCTCAGACAGGTTGTAGTGTTTTAAACTTAGTAAAAATGGAGGTGAGCATGCCACATTTGGCGATTTACAAATGTCCATCACAGTAATATCACTTGTTTCATTCACAAAGGTATAAAATTGCATAAACTAAGTTGCTTGAGCAGAGTCCTTGAGTTTGTATTTTACATGTAAAACACATCAGTACTTCTGACAGTAGTTCGCAGAAGCAAGAAAAACCAGTCGTGATCTTTGAACAAGAGCCTTCCATGTGGCTCTCTGGAAGAACAGAAACAGCAGTATTTTCTACATTTGAAGTATTTCACATATAGAGCAAGATTAATCTCTTCACTCTTAACTGTAGGGTTTGTAGTCTAGTGACAGACTGAATGATAGGGCTGTGTAGGCTATGGAAATGATTGATTTTCTGATTAGAAGTGGTCACTCGAACTCAATGCCTCAGTCACGTAACAGGAAGTATCATGGGATGGTTGCCAAATTCTTCCCCTTCAGATGATTTTTCTATCTGGAAAGACTTGGAATCTCTTTCCAAACATGTAGACTAAACTTAGATACTCATCAGAAGCACATTCACTGATACGGCTGAGAATGTTTCAGGACTTTCCAAAGGAAGGAAGGAGCAGTGAATCACTACAAGTACCAAAAAAAACCCCAACCAACAAAACCAAACAAAGAGAAAGACGAGTTGTGTCAATGTGGATCATGGACTGCTTCTATTGTGCACTAAATAGATCCCAAACTAGAACAAGACTGAACATGGTAATTAAGTAAAAGGAAAGATCTGGATATTCACAGAGATTGGCTAAGGTGAACTGAAAACTTCCAGGAGCAAACTACAGAGCTGTAAAGACTGTCAGCAAGGAAAACAAGTGTGCATTGACTCAAAGCAAGTGATATGAATAATGAAACTACAGCAGGGAACAGAGACTAAATTTCACCTCAGAGGAAAAGAGGAAACGCACCATAACAGAATTGCCTCAGAAAAAGTTAAGTGATTCAAACAGTTGGAGGAAAATAATGTTCCCCTCCAAAAAGGGCGTTTGTACAATTATTCTGAAGAGAAGTCACAGTGCCACTAAGTAGAGCTAGCTAGTTTCCTTCCCAGCAATGTGTTCATTGACTGTACCTTCACCCTGCATAGTACTAATGCACAAAGAAATTAATGACAACTAGTACTCTTACACTTCAACAATTGTAGGAAAGCATTTGACAGCAATGCTGCTATAGCAAGACACTAAAAATTTATGGATTTCTTTGTAAAGTAATATATATTTTCAAAAACCTTTCTCAGAACACCACTATCTAAGTGATGGCTTTGATGTCACTGCCAGCATAGGCAAAGGTACATTATGACCCTGAAAAGTCTCCCACTGTCATGTAACAAATAGCTGGTATGAAGACAGGAGTCCCTGGGACGTTTGGCAGTTTCGATTTGCTGGGGGTATCTATTCACCAGCAGATGCGATAGAGCAAAAGACAAATAGCTTAGTCAGAACAGCAAGACAATAAGGTCTTACAGAGGGTCAAAAAGGTCAAAAAACAAAGGCTATGAAAATAAATATGGCCTTATATGGCAGTGCTGTTCTAGAAGTAACTGCAAGCATTGTTATCACATTTATTTACCCAGGGAGTATATTTCACAGCCCCTGTGACTCTACCTGTGGTAGAGGACTTTGATGGGCAAGAGAAGGACTGCTGGTGAGAATACAGTCTAATGTAAATAATGACATCACCGAATTATGGATCAGGGAGAAGAAATAGGTTTATGAAGAATGCTTTAAACAACTTTCAGCTGGAGATCTGTATCAGATACCCACAATAAAATTATGAGATAAAGAACAATGACAATTTGAGATGTATTCAATGACCAAGAGCTGACCAAAAGTAGAGCTAAAGAAGCATGAATATGTTGCCTGTAAACTGACAATGCTGAACAACAGATTTACAGACACCAGAGGAGTTGACGACTTGAGGATGCAAAGGACTGAAGAAGGGACTTTGAAGATTAGCTGATGGATCAAATTAAAAGTATTTCTCTATGATAGGATTACTTAGGGACAAATGACCTATGTCTTCTGTTCCAGCACATGGGAGGGCATTAGAGCACCCTTGTATGCTGAAGTATTCTTCATATAGAAACCAGGCATATGGTCTTCCCACACTGTCAAGACAATGGCTATATTCATGCTATGTACCATAGGAAGCCTGGAGTTTGCTCTGATGACATTTTACCTGCTTTACACATTACAAGCCTGTAAACCTGCCAATGGTTGCTTTGGGCGTCCCATTGCATAACCATGTATGGTGGGCTGACCTCAGAGAGATGACAGGTCCCCACCAAAGCTACTCTCTCTCTCCCTCCTCAGCCAGATGGGAGGAGAAAAAATACAATGAAGGGCTTGTGGTTCAAGACAAGGACAGGGAGATCACTCAGCAATTACTGTCACAGGCAAAACAGGTTTGACTTGGGGAAATTAACTTATTACCAATCAAATCAGAGTAGGATAATGAGAAATAAACACACATTTTAAAGTACCTTCCCCTCACCTCTCCTTTCTTCCCAGGCTTAACATAACTACCAATTTGTCTACCTCCTCTCCTGCAAGTGATGCAGGAGGACAAGGCACAGACATTGTGGTCAGTTCATCAGATATTGTCCCAGCTGCTTCTTCCTCCTCATGCTCCTCCACTGCCCCAGTGTGGGGTCTCTCCCATGGGAGATAGATAGCTCTCCATAAACTTCTCCAACATGGGTCCTTCCCATGAACTGCAGTTTTCCACAAACTGCTCCAGGTTCCTTACACAGGTGCAATCCTTCAGGAACTGCTCCAGCATGAGTCCCACATGGGGTCACATGTCCTGACAGCAAACCTGCTCTATAGCACTGGCATGGGCCCACAGGTCCTGCCAGGAGCTGCTCCAGCATGGACTTCCCACAAGGTCACAGCCTCCTTCAGGCATTCACCTGCTCCAGCATGGGGTCCTCCCCAGGCTGCAGGTGTGTCACTGCTGCCCCAGGGCCTCCATAGCTGCAGGGGCAGGGTCTCACCATGGGCTGCACAGGAATCTCTGCTCCAGGCCTGGAGCACCTCCTGTCCTTCCTCCTCACTGATCTCAGTATCTGCAAAGTTGTTACTCTCATATGTACTCACTCCTCTCTTCCAACTCCTGTTGTGCAGCAATTTTTTCTCCTTAAATATGCCATCACAGAGGTGCTACCACCATTGCTGGTGGGCTCGGCCTTGGCCAGTAGTGGGTCCATATTGGAGTTGTTTGGCATTGGCTCTGTCTGAAATGGAGGAAGCTTCTTGCATCTTCTCACAGAAGCCACCCCTGCAGCCCCCCTGCTACCAAAACCTTGTCATACAAAACCAACACACCCTGTACTTCCTAGAAAAGATTTTCAGGTCCAATCTATTCAACCATTTTTTTGCTTTCGATTGAACATGCCATGAAATTCAGCACACATCACCAGCTGCAATAGTACCTGCTGCAATCTCCCCTCACAGAAACAGGATTTAAAATGCGTGTTTATTGCTGGTTTTGCACCGATTTGGACTGCATTTAAAACAAGGAAGAGACTTAAGTATGGTTACCCTAACCATCTAGGCCAAAGAATCTTTTTAGATGGGTTTTAGCAAAATAAAAGATTTATTCCTCAGCCATATCAAGGAACTGAAGTCCCTTAGTACCGTAACCCAACAGAGCCCATTGCCCATGAATGAGTTTTTTCTTACCTCATCAAATCCTCACATTGAACTATGTTATAAGAATGTTCATCATTCAGGGATATAGTCATAGGACAGTAATAATTACACTATGAAGTTCTGCAAGTTGCAACGTGGCTGTTTACATGTCTATTTTTAAAAGTAAATACCTGCTAAAGGTGTGTGCGTGCTGAGGTATTTGTCTCTCACCTCCCAAGGCATAGTAATGCATGGTTTTCATAGGCAATTATTGGAGAACACATCTCTCAAATCTCTTTCACAACCCAATAAATACGTATATATAGACAAAAGGAAGGAAAAAGGAACAGATGGTGTCAGGAAGATACAAGAGAGGAATTTTCTCTTGTTTTATCTTGAATCCAAACGTACATCCTTCACTGAAGGTTTTTAACAACAGCAGAGAAAAAAGCCTCTCTCAGGCAAAGAACAAAGGCAACTTAATTGCCTTACTACAGAGGTTTGGTCTAGATCATTTTTTAAAAATCCTTCCCATAAAACTTTGAATGTTTTGGAATACTTTCTCTTTCTGACCACCTTTGACCCTGAGGAGTTAATGTCCCTAATAGGAGAGAGAGACAACAGGCTGCAGCCACCTAATCCCATGCTTTGCTGTTGGTGGCTCAACCCAAAGGCAGTCCTGTGGAGGTTTGGGAACAATCCTTTTTGGAGGGCTTGCTTCGAACCAGACAAGTTCCCAAAGTCAGTTTATTGCCTGACCACACAAGTTTGTGTACTGAGAGAAGGGAAGGATCAGAGGAGAAGTGGCGTGTCTGGGAGCCAAAGGGGGTGGAATATCAGAGTCATTGTAATTAAAGTTTTCTGTCTCCATTATAGATCTGATTTGTCTGGACTTCAGCACAGAGAAGCCACCAGTTAGACATCCAGTTTCACTCAGCTTCAGAGTTAAATCACAGGTCTTGAACAAGGGTCAGTATGCCAAATTTTGTCATCCTGGGTCCAGTGTATACTTGCACTTCACCTTTCAGATGTCTGTTTCTTTCACTAATATGATGCCTAGTCTATGCAATACCATAGTCTCCTCAAGAGGAAACATTGACATTTACAGTCCTCCTCCAGCATCTTGGGCCTCTCCTCTGCACTTTGAGCCATGAAAGTGGCCAAATTTTATCACAGCAGTACTTACCAAGAGGCTCTGGTGGACATGACGAGCTAGGTTACTACCCCTTTTTCCTCTTCATCATCTATCTGGGAACCTACTGGCATGGGCCAGCTTCTAATAGAGTAGCTATTCTGTTTCTTCAACACCAATGGTCCCTTTCCTGCACTTGGGTAGGAATTCAGCAGTAACTTCTATACACTTGTTTTTGGACTGTAGCCCCCTTCTCATTTACTTCTAGGAGACTTTTGGATTACAATTTACATGTAGAATGTACAGTTAATTACAGCTTAAATTAAGCACACAAAAATCAAAATCTGATAATCTGGTTTATCAAATCAGGCTGTGTATGATTAACAGCTATTACAAGATAAATGGGATATGTAGATAACTCTTACCATTTCAGTGACTCTTTTATAGAGTCGTTCATTCTCTGGGATGCAGTGAACATACCAATGGAGACCAGGTTGCTCATACTAAAAATCCAGTTCTGTGCTTTGTCTTCTGTCAGACTGCTGCCCAAGAACATAAGAAGCTGAAACTTCCTACGGCTTAATGACAATCTGGTATTTTATACCTTAAACTTTATGTCTTTTCTCTTACTGACCTAAGTACAAGCTTTTAGTAACAGCCTTTGGTAGGAAAAAAGAGAGCACACAATGATTTGCAATTTATTAACAATGCATATCTTGCTATAGTGTTGGTCTTTCCTATCCCTCAAGCATAACAACAGAAAAAGTAGTAGATGTTGCAATTTCCCATCCTGAGTAGAACTTCAGAAGAACTTTGTGGTCAGCTCTGACTAGCACTCTCTGAGGAAGCAGGGTTTAAGTCCCACATACAGAAATGGGGATTACGTGTGAGGCTTCTACTGCCTGGCTGCCACTGACCATAGAGTGTTGCATAAATTGTAGATATCTTGTCTCCGATAGGCCTCAGGATCCAGCAACCAGACGGAACTACTTGGCACATTTTCCTCAGATATACAAAGAGCTTAGGAATAATTAAAACAACATTTGGAAGCAAATTTATAAATGTAAAGTGAAAATGAGAAATAGCAATTTCCCCAGCTGCAGCTGTAACTGTGCTATGGTTGCATGCCATGCTTAGTGGTGCATCTGTGGGGAAGCAAGGATATTTTCTAGGAACAAAGTCAATTATTCCATAGCAGCTTTTAAAGTGATCAAAAAGAAAGGTGCAAGCTACTTTGAAAAAAAAAAAATAACAAAAGAAATGCTATTTGAAGTACCAATCAAACTAAACAGAAAAGCAGATGAATCAAGGATCAGCTTCAATAGTGTGCTCAGGCTTCAGCTGAGACAGAAATGGATTATTTTCCCAAAACAGCAGCAGTGCCGGCCAAGAAAAATTATTTGATTAAAAATAACCTCCATGTTGCTTGGTTTGGTATTCAGTGTTTTTAACTTTGGACTAAGAAGTGGACATTCATTCTCTGGGATGATAAAAACCGAGCTGTGTTGGAGCGGTTCTTTCATTTAAAAGAAATAAGCATAGTTATAGCAGTGAAAATAACGGAAGCAAAGAAAAGAAAGACAAAAGCAGGAAGTAAGGAAAAGCTCTTATTAGCATTACTATTATTTATTTGCTTCATGTCCATGCCTAACAGCACAAGTCATGAAGCAATACCCCATTATATGAGGCACTGTGCAATCACAGAAGGAAAGGACAGGACAGATGACCATTTAAATCTAGCACTACAGATATCAGGTGAGTATTGACCAATGGAAGAGTACAAAGACAAGCAGTTCTGCACACCTAACGCCTGTTGTGGCTGTTACCAAAGGATGCCTTCCAGAGGGATCCATGTAGGTGACTTTGGGGAGCTCCCCTCACAGTGCCAGGCCTGAGTTGATGCTGAAAAGTGTTTACTGGAAGACGTGTCAACAGGATGGTGGATGAATGATGGACATCTTCCAGGCCAGATGAGAGATGGCATGAAGCACTGGTCTAGAGAAAGGGCTTGTGAATGAAGACAAGGTTTATGAAACTGAAAAGAGGCAATGGAAAGGTACCAGAAACACAGCTCAGACACCTGGAAAATTATTTCCTTGCTCCTGGATGGCAACTGGAGGGCTCCTCCATCTTAGTCAGGACATGGAGCTCTTCCCTCAGACGAATGATTTTTTCTTGGTGGGATCAGACAACAATCTTGACAGGAAATTGAGAGTCAATTGGTCTCCTGCTTTAAATCCTTTAAGTATCTAGTAGAAAATGGAAATAGTCCAGCCCCTGATCTGGGCAGGAAGGAGCACTCTAACCAACCTAGATCACCCAGAGGCAGCAGTTACAGCTAAGGGTCAAACCAAGAAGAGGAGATAAGGATTTACAGGAAGTAGAGATGATTCAAAGCACCATTCCTCAGCACAGCTTAGCTAGGCTTTTATTTTCCATCACTTCCAACCCAGTAAAAGGGCAGGATTTGCTCACAGCTTTACCAAATCTTTCTTTTCCTCGGATTATTTTTTTAAAAAACAGGATAAACACTGTAAAAATTAAACATCAACCCAACTAAGGGGAACTAAAATAGGGTTGTCAAAATAAGATTCCTGAAACATATTACAGCTCTGTGGATAACTAAAGAAACTCAGTTGCTGCAAACATTTTCCCACCATCCCAGGACAATATTACTTACTGCAATTGCCACTCTTCCTGATAATTTGCTGCCCCGTTCCTTTAGCTAAGCAGGTACATTGCTTCCTGCTCACAGCAGTACCTTTAGCAGCACCGAAGTGCCTCCTAGCCAGCTGGCTGAGGCCCCCAGCCAGAAGCCAAGTCTCCCTCGAGTCCTGCTGTTGGCAACTCAGGTGTTACTCAGGATGAATCACCCACCAGAAATGCTTCTCTCTCTCTTTCAGTTGACTGTGCATGGAGCCAAGTAGGCTTGCCACTTAAGTCTCTTGTTTAAACGTCTAATACAATATGAAAATAGGCATCTGTAAGTCTCTCAACTTATGATAGTTTTTTTCTTACCCTTTGCTTTGTTTCTAAGCTTGTAGACCACACTTTTGTTTAAATCCTTACTGCAGAGATCTTGGACCATGTCTGTGAGAGGCAGCTGCACACCACTGGGAGGGTACAATCCATCACTCTTCTGAGAACGGGAAGAAGAAGAAGGAACAAAAAATGGTGATTCACCTATGTGTGCTTAAACATCTGAGGGTAAAAACATCTACTTTGAATGTGTAACTGAGGAAAATTGCTGTTTACAAGGCAGCATAGTGAGAAAAACTATGAAAGAGTTTGTCTTTTAGGGAGAATAGAAGGACAACAAAGACAGGAGAGGGAAGAGGGAGACTCCAGCAGAAGAAATGCTAGAGAAAAGGTAAACACGAGAACAAATCAGGTGTAGAATGTAATGGAATTTATATGGTACTGGATTAAACATAATCATCAGATCATGGAATCATATATGACAGGAGTAACAAGAAGTGGAGATTCCATCTTCTCCCATATCATAACCTCAACACAGAACTGATTGTCTCTAAATCAGTCTTTACTAGTATTTTACAACCTGTTTCTAAAATACTGCAGGTCTCCTAGACCATCTGTTCCAGAGCCTGCTTATCCAGGAGGTTGTTCTAATGTCTTTCTGCACAATTTGTTGCTCCGCACTTGGTACACACACAGTTAATTTGGACACCTTCTCTGGGTAGTAATCTTTCTCCATAAAGAGCATTAGCATACTTTATTCTTTTTCTCCCTTCATCCCTATCTTCTCTAGATGAACCAAACCAAATTCTTCTTCCCAGGCCAGTTATTTTTTTACCACCAGGCAAAACACTCCTCCCTGCCTTCCTCAGGGTACTATCTGCTTGGAGTTATAAAGTGTGGTACTGCAAAATTTCAGAAGTCTTGAAGGGATGAATAAAGTGGAGAAAGAAATAATGACTGCATCTTACTTATGACTCCTCTTCCTACATCTGAATGTGGCATCTGCCTTCTTTCACAGTGGCACCAATTCTATGACTCATATTCATCTTTAATCACCAGCTCCATCTCTGAAGAGCTGCTACTTAGGCAGTTGCTTAGTTTAAATTTGTGTAGTTGCTTATTACTATCCATATATCATACTTTGCCCTTATTCTTAAGGGGTTATTGGCTATTTATTTTAGGTTTTTACTGTAACTGGTCAGCATTTTTTCAATTCTAATCCTGCCTTTCAAAGGATTTGCATTTCTTTCCTCCCTCAGTTTTGATCATCCACACCACCAGTGAGAGCCTTGTCTATTCCTGTCAGGATCATTAATAGATAGCTACATCAGGTTTGCTTGCTCTAGGGCTGATCATAGGGAATCTGTTCAATGAGGCCTTCAAATCTAATCACAAACCCTTGATAACTGCCCTTTGACCACAGTTTTCCAGCAAGTTTACTACTTATTTAGTTCATATTTTCTAAGCTTGCTCATGAGAGAGTTTTATGGACCAACACCAAAGCCTTACTGAAGTCACCAGTAGATCATTTCTTTGTCTCATCAGTGTGTGACAGTATGCTGTCCTATTGGGATGGCTGCTGGTCTGGGCTTACCCAAACGCTATTTAGATCACTAGTGTAGATGTCATCTTTGGTACTGGTATGGACTGGGTTGGAAATGCAAAGCCCAGGGCTCTGTTAAGACACCAAAAATTTTTAATGAGGGGAAATCTTCACAGGCTTCTTCTGCAGAGTTTTATGCTACAGAGTTTTTCTGCAGAGTTTTGAATCCCAGACTTAAACTCTTGACAATGTTGGAGGTTTGCCTGTAACAATTCAGTTGTATGTCTAAACCACACATCCCAGAGGATGCCCATACATCTTCCTGCTCTGCGTGTGGTCATCAAATCTGGACTTCAGAGGGAACTTCAGAAAACAGACTGTGTCCTTATGCACCAGGACTTAGGGCAGACTGGAAGCTCAGCAGTGACAGGGTTCTGAATATCAAAGACTATATAAAATGCTTCTCCTTTTTCAGGGAAAAAAGGTACCAAAGGAGGGAGAATGAATGAAAAGGGCAAGTCAAGCTAAAATCCAAATTAAAGATCTAAGGGTAGATCAAAGAAGGCTTCAGTCATAAAAAGAGCTCCATCTAGATGTGCAAGGGGATGGGCAATGACCAAACTACACACTGTGCATGGCTGTTTTTATTTTTCCCAATGTTTTTATGACAACTGAAGCTTAGCAGACTGGTCTATAATTCCCTGAGATATTCTCTCCTCTGTTTATGAATACATTTACATGTATGTGTATATCTTTTCCAGTCTTCTAAAATATCACTGTGTTCCTTGAGTGTCAAAAGACAGTGACTACTGTGTCTGCAGCTGCTTCTCCAGGATGAACTACAAGCCCAGACGATTTGAAAACACCTCTATATATTCTGCAATTTACTCTTTGCCTGTTCAGGTTTCAGCCTTTACTGTAGTCACCTATGTTAACTCTGGTGGTGTTCAGATCCCATCTAAAAGCCTCAGTGAAGACAAAAGCAAAAGAATTGAACTCTTTGTTCCAATCTGTGCTCAGTAAGAAAATTATGTGCATTAACAAAGTGAGGAGCAGTTTATAACAATAATAATAAGGGAAAGATGGGGAAAGATCTGATAAACTTGAACCTTTCACAGTAACTAGCCTCCTTCAGAACTGACAACATTTGTTAATGAACCCCCAGCTGAAACACTAATAATTTCTTTTGTATAGTCATGAGGAGTTCTTCAGCTATCAAGAATCAAATCAAAGCAAGTCAAGAGCAATATAAGCTCTCAAAAGACACAGTAAGAGTGGTGGTAGTGACTGCTGTGTTTGACAAATCTAATCATGCTCAAGAGAAAAGCAACAGAAAAAAAATACTAAAGCAAGAGTCTCTCTGTGTAGCAGGCAGCTATGAACTTGAAAAGAGCACCTCATGCTGTATGGAATCAATTGCTTATTTTGCAATAGTATGAACATAGTAATGAAAGCAGACATAATTTATCTGGATTCACAAGTTCATACCTGGGCATGAATGTGTTTGGAAGATGAGCTTAAGAAGTGATGAAACCTTTCAGTTTCAGAGTTTCCCTCTTTACACCTCTGGTTTCTTCTCTCTGGTTTCTTTCTCACAGCTGTACAGCAGAGAGGATTTGTTTCCCTTTGGCTTGCCCAACCTTCTGTTTCCTCTGCAGCTCCCTCTGAACAACATCCATCTCCTTCACTGCCTTGGCTCATCTGACACCTTTCTCCTGCTGACCTGCAACATTTCTCACTGACTCTGAGTGATTCTTTGCCCTGTATCAAGTTCTAATGAGTGACTTTAAGTATCTGTGAGGAGGTGGTAGGTGACCAGCTGGGAGGGCTGCAGTCAATACAGACAGAAACATTGTTGTTCTGGGAAGGTCAGGACCAGGGTCCTCACCCCAAAGGGTGAGGGCCTGTCCTGGAGGTGTCTCTTCAGTCCTTCTGGACTTCTTCTCCCATATCACTTCTGGTTAAAAAGGAATCCAGAGAAGGTGTTTCTGCTCCTGTCAGTGACTCAGGATCCCAGGAAACATGGTGGCAGTCCCTGAGGGTCAAACCCACATCCCTCAGTGAGGTGGATGAGAAAGAGAAGAGACCATCCCTGCCCTCTGTGTAGGTGCAGAACTATCATACAGAGAAGCAAGCTGAGAAGTGAGATTTCGAGTAGGTCAGCAGTGATTGAGCTGGTGAAGACATAGAGAGAGGAGACCAGGGCAGGCAAACTCCCACCCTCCTCCTTGTGCCAGTGGCTGGGGCTGCTGCAACATACTGCTGCTGCCTTTTCTCAAAGCTTATTAAATGGAAGAAAATAGCATGAGAATAGCCGTGGATTTTGCTCTCTAATCAACATATTCGATGGCTTTCATTCAGGGTTAAACATGACACTTCAAATTACTATTCAGTGTGTGAACCGATTCCACATGCAAAGATAAAAATAAACCCCATGTTTAAACACGGAGCTAACACTGCACAGCTCCGTTTTCCATCCAAATACAAAGTGTTTTCAGGATGAGTTTTCCTCAGAGCAGTGTGGGGTGGCTCATCTGGGACTCCCTTGCATACCCCACACTACTCACAGGTCCATGCACCAGTTCATATGCAAGGGCAATGCCTTGGAAGACTGCCAAAATGAGCACCTCAAAGGTGAAGTCAGGAGCTGTCCTACAGGCTACCTGTTGGTCCTGCCTACATATTCCTAAGTCCCACAAGTAGTATCTTTCCTCTGTAGATCTAAAAGGTAACTAGAAAAGTGTTTCAAATATGGAAAGTAGAGGGTGAAAGCTTAGGTGGTATGCTCATGTCCACATAGAAATTGCTGGAAAAGCTGAGAAACAGCTTGGATCCAGTCCCACCTCTAGAAAATGTCCACAGCTGGTGACTGCTTCCAAGGGCAGGCCTTGGCTGAGCAGCTCTGCCCTGTCTTGCCTTCAGGTTAGATTTGGATCAACATGGTTGTGCCAAAAGAAACTGCTGTCTTTGAAGACGTTAGTTCAAAGGCTCATGAAGCAGATCTGCTTTACATAAAAAGGTCTAGCTAAGTAAAATCTTTCAAGCATCTGTGTCTGCTACTCTCCCTTCAACTGTGATGGAAAGAAAGCCTCAGTGTTGAGAATCCAAGAGAAGTTGAAAGAAGTAAAGGTAGAGAACCCAGATGTGACTTCCTGCTACCTGTGCTGCCATTACTCATGGTTATATTTGGCTTTGGGCAGTGAAGTTCTGCCTCTGTGAAGATCTGCTCCTTTGCTGTTCAGGTGTGGCAGCCCCATCTCACCAGTTTCCACTGGGGTCGCTGACGTTTAGAAGGGAAGCATCTGCAGGGCATTAGCATCACCCTGCTCCGATTCACAAGAAAATCAGCACAAGTGATCAAAACCCCACTGATTTGAGAGAAGTGTGGCTGCTTCATCTCTCCAGTGCTAACGTGCAGGAAGACACCTGTGCTCGGCTTAAAGTGAGCTGCGGGAGGCAGGCAGGAAGGAAGGAAGGAAAGAACGAACGAACAGGAGATAACTGCGTTTGCAGCAGCCAGGTGGGCTGACTTTGGCTTGCATTCATTTCAAGTTATTTTTAGTCATGTTTATACTCCTGGGCCAGGGGTGTTCATAAAACAGCATTCATAAAATTCTACTGAGGTATAAAGAACAAACCCAAAGAGCTGTTACTTCATCAACCCTTGAGTTGCTGAGACTCATCAGAGCCCAGGGCCTTCTGCTGTGTCAGCTCCAGCCCAGCTGGTCCTCCACATCCTCAGCTCTCCAAATCCACAACTAGAGCCATCTCTGATGCTTCTCTGAGAGTGCTGCAATTTTGCAGGAACAAGATGGCCCAGGTTTATGGCTCTGTGTTTATATTTGTTAATATACACTTTACATAGAGTTAACTACCTGGATTTACCATACAAACCAATGAGCACAGGTTCAGCCAAGAGCTTCCCTTGGATCTAGCACCACTTTGGGTTTGAAGTCTGGAGTGAACCTATATTCCTTATTGCTTTTAAGGCTACCAGGAAATCTCTGGGCTTTCTTCTGCTGCAATTCTTTTAAATGCTGGCAACATTTTTGAGTTTTAGTCATACAAAAATCATCCCACAAGATAAAGCTTTTGGCAAGAGGTGATGCAGCATATGGAGCAAGCAAAGGAAAGTCAAAAGCAACATATCCAAGGGCTAATTAAATGGGATGCTGACCATTAAAGAGATTGTTGTCAAAACAGCAATAAATGTTATTTGTACTTTTATGAAGAAGTAATTCATATTACCTGTGTAAATTGTCTCATTATAAATAATTATTTACCACCTGTTTACATAGCACTATTTTTTCCTTAAGAAGACAGTCTGCCTTTGAGCAAACAGATAAAGCTGTTTTCTTTGAGTAATCATCCTTCCACTATTCTTCTTTCTCCTATTACAGAGATCCTAACTTTGTTATTAATAGATTTTTGCTGGCTACTCTCAGTGCCACAGAAATTACAGAGATATAAAATGCACTATAAATTACAAAGTCTTTCCCCTGGCCATAAATGGACAATAATCTATTTGTAGTAACATCTGTGTAAAGTGGCTTTCAGATATTTACACATTGAGTGCAGACAAGTATTAAACAGACCTCACTTCAGCAGCAAGAGCTGACCAAGCCCTTGGCCAGCATCAGCTGAGTCCTGCTGCTCAGACCTGCAGGCAGGTTTGGCAGTGACCAGGGCAGTAATCATGGTGTGAGAGATGCCACTGAGCTCCACTGAACAGGGATGGCACTGAGCGCCAAGGAGCTCCAACATTCATACCACCAAATAGAACAATCAGTCAAGAGCTCGACTCTCCTCAGCCTCAGCCCTGGGCACAAGTTTTGCAGCTGGGATAAGGGGAAGCCTGTAGAAAAGTGGATAAGCAATGGGGAAGCTTTGGCACTGAGCACATGCGCCTTAGCAGGGATGGAGAGGAACAGCAAGAGCCAGAGCCTCACGTATGGCAAGGTGCTTGGCAGATCTCCATAAACCTGTCCAAAGGGTCAGTTCTGGTGTCAGTCTTATTCAATGGATGAGGGAAGAGAGTGTACCCTCAGCAAGTTCCCTGATGACACCAAACTGGGAGGACTGGCTGATTCCCCAGAAGGCTGTGCTGCCATTCACCACAGCTACCATTCAACGAGAGCTGGACAGACTGGAGAGTAGGGCAATTTCAATAAGGGCAAGTGTAGAGTCTTGCACCTAGGAAATGATAACTCCATGTACCAGTATAGGTTGGGCAATAAACTCTTAGAGAGTAGTGTAGGGGAAAGGGAGCTGGGGGTCATGATGGGCAGCAGGATGAGCATGAGCCAGCAATGTGCCCTCGTGGCCAAGAAGGCCAATGGCATCCTGGGGTGGATTAGAAGGGCTGTGGTTAGCAGGTCGAGAGAGGTTCTCCTCCTCCTCTGCTCTGCTCTCATGAGACCACATCTGGAATATTTTGTCCAGTTCTGGACCACTCAGTTCAAGAAGGACAGAGAGCTGCTGGAGAGAGTTCAGTGCAGGGCCACAAAGATGATTAAAGGAGTGAAGCATCTCCCTTATGATGAAAGGCTGAAGGAGCTGGGGCTCTTTAGCTTGGAGAAGAGGAGATTGAGGGGTGACCTCATTAATGTTTACAAATACATAAAGGGTGGGTGTCAGGAGGATGGAGGCAGTCTCTTCTCAATGATATCCAGTGATAGGACAAGGGGAAACAGGTACAAGCTGGGCCATAAGATGTTCCAAAGAAACACAAAGAAAAATGTCTTCACTGTGAGGGTGAGGGAGCACTGGAACAGGCTGCCCAGATGGGTTGTGGAGTCTCCTTCTCTGGAAACATTTAAAACCCACCTGGATGAGTTCCTGTGTGACCTACTCTAGGTGGTCCTGCTCTGGCAGGAGTTTGGACTGGATGATCTTTTGAGGTGCCTTCCAGCCCTTGAGATTCCAGCCAAAAGCCTGAGAAAGGTTGTAGGACCTGGTGCTGTTTAGCCTATAGAAGAGAAGATTGAGGAGGGACTTTATAACACTTATAAATACCTAAAGGGTGGGTGTCAAGAGTATAGGGCAAGGTTTTTTTTGTAGTGCCCAGTGACAGGACAAGGGATAACAGGTGCAAGCTGGAACACTGGAAGTTCCCCTTGAACATGAGGGGAAAGATCTTTCCTGTGAGGGTGAGGGAGCTCTGACAGACTGTCCAGGTAGGTTGTGAAGTCTCCTTCTCTGCAGATTTCCAGACTATCCTGCACACATTTCTGTGTGACCTGATCGAGGGAAACCTGCTTTACCAGGGGTTTAGACTGGATGATCTCTAGAGGTCTCTTCCAACCTCTACCATTCTACAATTCTATGAAAGCAACCCACGGAATACACCATGCTTGAAGAACAACAGCAGTGTTGGGAAACACGACTGAGGCTTGCAGGTATAGTGTGAGGTCCCTGGCATCAGCTGGACGGGCTCTTTGGCAAGCAGTGCTGCTAGTGTGCTCCTTGGGGAGCCAGACCCAGCACCAATTTGCAGAAGAAGGTAACTCCTGTTTCCTCACGAGGCAGACTGCCTGTGCCTGTGCCAGAGGCTCTACCGCTTCAGAGCAGTGAGTGATCAGGGTACACAGCAGGATCTCCTTTAATTTCTCCTTTTTTGAGAACCACCTTTAGACACTAGCATACATATTTCTTACTTCAAAACACTGTAAAGTCAGCAAATGAACCTGTGGCCCTTAATAATAAGCGTTACTAGCCTCGGAGCTACAAAGGATTCCTGTACCAATCTCAGCATGGCTGCTTATGTTAGACAATTCCAAATAACTACATCACCTTAAAAAAGATCAGCCCATCTGAAACAAATGCTATGTGTTTCCCTGGTCTTCAAACATCATGCCAGGCTCATGCCAAAAAGCCATTCTCTTTCTTCTCACTTGCTTTCTGTCACAGCAAGTCTTCCATGGACCAGCTCTGGCTGCCGGCAAGAAGGCAGAGGAATTCCATTAACAACCATGGCCTGAGCTGGGCAGGCAGTGGGTATGAACCTGCCTGTCTCCCTCCAGAATAGCCCAGACAGGTGACAGGAACCACTCCTGCTGGTGAGACTTTGTGCCTTGCACAAAGTATGGTGGGCAGAGGACTCACCAGCCCAGTGCTCAGGGAGTCACCAGAGAGTGTCAAATTCCTGTCGGTGGGAGTGAAACAGGGCTCCTTGTTGTGTGGTCTGTGCTCTCCCGTGGGGATCACTGGGGTTCTGTCTCCCACAGTAGCAGCAGGAGGAAAATGTTGCTGCTTTTTTCCTTTAGCATTCCTTATGCAGATCTGGAATCAGGTATTTCTCTTGTCATCAGATGCAGGGAATTTTGTTTCTGATCTTGTTTCACCAAATAAAAAAGGGGGGGAAAAAAGGAGAAAAGATAGGCTTTGTTTGGGACTACACTGCTCGTTATTTTAGCTATGTTTTAAAATGTTGGCCACTGAGACATAAATCAATTCTTCCTACAGGCTCTACGTTCTTCTGAGGGCTGCACATCAGTACCCACCCATCACTGGGATAACGAGATCAACCGCTTAATTTAATCAAATTGACAGAAACGGGCACATTCAGACACAAAGGGAAAAGGCTTTGTGTGAGGATGCATTACCAAACCTGTCTCCTGCTCTGTTCCCAGGGCCATCCATGGCTCCAGCTGTAATTCTGTAGCTTGAGTCCTGCTCCTCCCTTGCCCTTCCTGTCAGCCTCTCACCAACCATTTTTTTCCTGGGTTTTCTTTCCTCCTCCCTGGAGCCTAGGAGGCTTTAGCTGCCTGCCCAGCTCCACCTCCTTTTCTTCTTGCTGCTTGCTCTCCCTCCTCCCCCTCATCTCCAGGCTTCTCAAAACCTCCAGGCTTCTGCTTCCAGTATTTTGATTTCCTTTTCTTCCTCTTACGAGCTTCTCCCTCCCTGGGGCATTGAAGCAATCCTTCCACCTCTTTCTTAAGAACAAGAGCTGCTTTTTCATATTTCCCTACCTCTCCCTCGCCTTCAACAGCCAGGTGTATCCTTTGCTCATTGAGATTTCTTCCTGTTTTTTTCTTTTGTTTTGGCTTCTCTGTCAGGGCTCTCTTTGATTGAGGTGCTATCCCATTTTGCTTTTATACCTGCTTGTCTAATTCTGCCCCACTAATAACTGTCACATCTGCACCAACTGCAAGCAGACAGACCCATATCTTTTCCTTACTCTCTTCTGCAAAGTCTCTTGATACCTCAACACTGAATTCATATTTTCCTTGCTTCCTTCTTTCTCCACAGCTATTAAAACTCCAGTAAATTTTCTGCCATTACAGCTCTTGACCTGAAGCTTATTTCTGGCTCCTCCACTATGCTCTCTCTGCTCAAACAAAGGCCATCCCATGATTGCACTAATACTTCTGTAAATTCCTGGTAATTATCCTGTTTACTCCTCCTTGCTGCTCAGGCAGTGTTTCCTTCTTGTTCAGAATAATTGCACATCCTTTATGATTCTACTCAACTGCTCATCTCCCATCTTTGACCACAGCTTTCCCCACTCAAAATCCTGCCTCAGGTTTGCCTTCCACATCATGACCGTAGCTCTCACCCCCATCTGCAGAGCTGTCCCCATTACTCTGTATGCTACAGCCATTGTGTTTGCCCAAGTGCTCAGCCTTGGCAGAGAGCTATGCTTGGGGATCCAAGCATCCCTTTTCTGTATTACAATGAATTTGTAGACAGACTTGCATAAACACAGGGAAAACTGTGTTTATAATTACAGAGAAGGATGTACAGTTACATCTCTTTTTTATCATACCACCTTTTCTTCCATATGTAAATTCAGATAAATGGAGTTTATAGATTTATAATTAACACTGAGGTTGAGTTTTTGTAACTTTCCCTTGAGGAATTTTACTGAGAGATAAATCTTCAGATATCAGAAAGAGAGTATTAGTTTATATCTCACATCCTTTTATAAACAACAAGTTTCACACTGCTTCCTGCAACCCTTTCAAGGCAGGATACAATCTACAGGCCTTGTAACACCGGCAGCTTAAAAGAAGAGAGTGGTTGTTGTTGACCTGGTATACCAGACTCAGATGTGCTGCAAAAGCAGCCAGGCATGAGCAGCAGAACCTGCACCGCTCATGGAGAGTTCCTTCCCAAGTTATGCAGATGCTCCAGCCTCATCCCACAACCTCAGGCATCGTGGGGTGGGGTGCAAAGGAAGGGCCAGTCTTGTGTGGCCACAATGCTTGGACTGTCAGGGAGAGCAAGCTGGCATTAGTCTGCAGCCACAGCTCCCCCCTGGCTCCAGGGAAAGCTGAGGAGATCTGAGGACAAGACCTCCTTAGCTGTCACACCACTAAGACAGGAGAGGTTGAGAATGAAATATAAAAATTGATTTCTAACCTGGAAATACCAAAGCGGAGTTTTTCCTTTTTTATCTTCCACTAGTAGCAGATGCACCCAGATACAACAACACTTCAACAAACTACCTGCCACCTCTGAGATCCTCAGAAAAAACAGTAGTAATTCAAAACTGCATCTTTGCAATTTACAGCTGATGTAAAATGTGGAGTGAACAACGATAAATGCAGATTTCCCTGAAGAGGAAAAGTCTCTTCATCAAGGGATGACTAGCACATTTGATGTTTCAGATTCCTCTTTATAAGGAATTAGGAATTAGCCCAGTTAGGAAATTTGACCAGATTCCTCCATAAAATCAAAATGGTTCATCCACTCCAGGTAGAATTAATCTAAACATGTACTTAAGCATGAGAATAAAATCTAATTTGCAACAAATATATCTCTCTAACCTTTACAGCAATTACAAAGAATGAAAATGGGCAGTAATTAGTTCTAATAGTTTATCCTGCAAAATCAGTATGATTACATATCAAAATTTTAAACCACACATTTTGAAAGCTTAAGCATACTCACTGTCCTCTTGACACTGGCTGTACCCTCTCTCCACTGCAGTTGCCTGAATACTCTCTATGGCTTGCTTTCACCTACTTAACCAGGGTGCTATTGTTTTTATCTGGTCTCTGGAATGACAGATCTCTGCTCCTCCAGGGACCTCTTACAAGACTGAGGTCTTGATACCTCCCATAATTCTCAATTTCCCAGCCCTTCTTTACGTTATTTTACTACCATTTCAGCATAGGGAATCAAGACTGCTAACATGAAGAAAATACACTGCTGATCAAGAAAGACAAGAGCAATGCAGGTACTTAAGGCAGCCTCTTGGGGTTTAAGTTACATTTTATTACCGGCATTAAAAACAAAACCAGGAAAAATAATCACAGAATCACAGAATGGTAGGGGTTGGAAGGGACCTCTAGAGATCATCTAGTCCAACTGCCCTGCTTAAGCAAGTTCACCTAGATCAGGTGTCATGGTTTAGCGAGGAGCTAAATGGGTAAAGAGTTTTTAGACTCTCCCCCAGCTCTTGGGTTCACACCCACCTCCGGCCCGGCTGGGCCAATCTGGCACCTTTGCGTTCACTATTTAGGGACGAGAATTGGAAGCGCTTGAGAGGGGGTGTAAGAGCGGTACAAGATGGAGGTGAGCACGCAAACCTCACAAGTCAGAGGAGAAAGGAAGGAGCACCAGACCAGAGACTCCTCTGCAAGCTGTAGTGAGAATGCAAGCTATACCCCTGCAACCTATGGAGACCCATGGCAGGACTGAGAGTTACCAGCAGCTCCGTGTGAGTGAGCCCGGACGGGTGAGGGACTGTGTGGGCAGACGGCCATGGCCCAGGCCGTGTTGGAGAGCCTGTGTGCCGCAGAGCGGCCCCACACGAGAGGCAGAGACGAGCTGCAGCCTTTGGGATAAGTGCGCGTCGGAACAGCCCGTGCAGGGCTGCCGTGTGTGTGAGGTACCCCACGGACTGGCAGGGAGGACTGGTGCGGAGCCCACCTGTCCTGAGGAGGGACAAACGGCAGAAGCCATCAGGAACAGACTGCCTGAAACCCTCATTCCCTGCCCCCCTGAGTCGTTCAGTGGGAGAGAAGATAAAGACACCAGGATCAGGGCTCTGAGCCTGGGAAGAGGGGAGAGGTAGGGAGAAAGTGATCTTAAAGGGCTGGTTGTACTCTTCATCGTTGTGCCACACTGTTGTTTTGTGTTGGCTATGTTTTGGAGTTTTATGGTTATGTTTTAGTTGGTGTTGGATTAAACACCAACTGTTGGCAGAGTAGAGGGGGAGCAGAACCTCCCTCAACCTGCTGGCCACAGTCTTCTTGATGCATCCCAGGATGCCATTGGCCTTCTTGCCCACGAGGGCACATTGCTGGCTCATGGTTAGTTTATTATCAATCAGGACTCCCAGGTCTCTCTCTGCAGAGCTGCTTTCCAGTGGGTCAGTCCCCACCTTCTACTGGTGCATAGCGTTGTTCCTCCCCAGGTGCAAGAGTCTGCACTTGTCCTTGTTGAACCTCATGAGGTTCCTCTCTGCCCAACTCTCAAGCTGGTCGAGATCCCGCTGAATGGCAGCACAGCCTTCTGGGGAATCAGCCAGTCCTCCCAGTTTGGTGTCATCAGCCAACTTGCTGAGGGGTACACTGTCCCCTCATCCAGATCATTGATGATGTTGAACGAGACTGGCCCCAGAATCAATCCCTGTGGAACTCCACTGGCCACAGGCCTCCAACTCGATTCTGTGCCATTGATCACCACCCTCTGGGCTCTGTCATTCAGCCAGCTCTCCATCCACCTCACTGCCCACTCATCCAAGCCACACTGCCTGAGCTTTCTGATGAAGATGTTATGGGAGACAGTGTCAAAAGCCTTGCTGAAGACAAGGTAGATGTCATCTACTGCTTTCCCTTCATCTAGCCAGCCAGTCATACTCTCATGGAAGGCTATCAGGTTGGTAAATCATCAATAAGTAATGCAAATCTAATGTAATGTAGAGCAAAATGCAAAACCCAATCCTAAATCTTGTGCATTTAAGTTAGAAGAGACCCCACTTTCCTGCAATAGATGTTGCATTTGAAAGGATGGCTGGAAGAGCTGCCTTGTAGAACAGTAGGCACCAGAGTCCACAAAACAACTCTGACACTCAATAGCAAACACACACCCTGGAGCTGAAAAACAAAAGCCACAGACCTAATGAGCCAGAGGAAGTGAGCACAAAGACAAAAAGGCGTCACCAGCATCCCAGACCCCTGCAATGCCAAACAATACTGCCATAGTTTAACCCTGCTTTCACTGAATTTAAAGGGATTTCAGTGTCAGAAGAACAGTTCTGTGCAAAGCAGAACCAAAATTGTCCTCTTTCTTACCCAGGAACCATGGCTGTGTCGTGGTTAAAAACTAGAAAACAAAGACAATTAAATCCTTGCAAAAGCATGCTCCCGTCTGTCTAGCTCTTAACCTTGTGGTAATTCTCTCTGGAATAAATTTTCTCAAGGGGGAGAAGCAGAATATGTCTTGCAACAAAAACCCAACAAAAAACCCAAACAAACCAGAACCTGAAAATCTTGTGCTTGATCTAACCACTAGACTTTAAAGCAAATAAACAGTAGAACTGCCTTCTTCTTTAAGAGGTTGAAATTCACATGCTCTACATTTGTGAGGGTTATGCATGCACATTTTCCCCCTCCCTTTTAAAGAAAATTTCATCTCAAATAATGAGAGAACTCTCAGTGCTATAATGTGAAATAATATTCTGAGGTGCAAGATGGTATTATCAGAGGTAGCAGCACGATACCAACCCACACATATTTGTTCATTAAAGGTACTCCAAAATGTTCATCAAAAATGTTCAACATCAGGATTTCCTTGTATAACTGCAGTTCCTTGTGAGAGTTCAAGGAAAGTTTTCTCTCTCACCAGTCCCTCACCACCTTTTGGAGTCTGTTGGTGTATCACAGCTTGAGCTTTGAGTTTCTGCACAAAATTAAAAAATAATCAAAAATACAAACCCAACATTTTGTTACTAAAATGAATAAGAATATCTGCTGACCTGACTTCCAAGAATTACACTTCTTTCCAGAAAGGGGAAAAGATCTCTAGGGACTTGCTCCAAGGAGTCTTATCCTTTGCACATCCAATGAAAGGAATCCAAATCTAAAAATACTTTGTATTAAAGCCTAATTTGTGTGAGGTATTTGTTGCCAAGAATTCTCCGACTCTGTGCATCCACTTTATTGTTCTTGGCACAAAGGGCACTTCCCTTCTGTTGCTATTGTTATTTGAGCAGTCTGAAACAAGACATAAAGTAATACCAAGTCTATCTCTCTGTTAATTCTCCCCAGTAGTGCTGTTGCCATAGCAAGGCTGTACATGGATTTCAATGGGCACGCACAAATTGAAATGAATCAGCTTTCAAAGTCAGTTCAGCACATTTACAAGTCTCGGGTCTGCCTTCTGGATTTCTGGCAAACTTTGGGAATTTTGCAATCTCATTTTCTCATGATTCCCTGACTATATAAGAAAATTAGATTAGTTTACTGTTTACATTATAATGGAAAAGAAGAGGTGAAAGTGTCAAAGCCTAACTCTTGCCGAATGTGTAAAAAAACCCAAACTTTTTTTTTTACCCATTTCTGGCATTAATTTCTTAAAGCAATATGTTATTTTCAGACAGTAGGTGCACCATGACTTGTAACTGAATGATATTCACTTAAGGAGGTGTTACAGTCACCACATATCAAATCTGCCTTTATCTGTACATACACACAGACACATACATCTATTGCTATTCATCACCAGCTATTTAAGTCAAAACATTTCACAGATACTAAGGGTTCTACAGTGTGTTTTGTTTGTGTGCTGATATGTGAAATATACACTGAAGTTTTTTAGGCTTTGAGTATATGAAAATTTGCCACCTTATCAGTTTTAACAATTCTTACAGTGGGCTTTTATCCAATATTGAATGCTTTATAATTAAAATAGGAAAACAGCAAATGGAAGAAGATACATGGCTAGATAAAGAAAATATTTACAAGCTCCTAAAATACTTTTAGGCTATTATTATTTCAACTACAACAAAAAGGTTTTGAAAAGCTTCGTGAACAAATATTTACTCAAAGGTGTTGTGGTTTCTACTCTCTAGTTCACAAAACCAAGAAATTAGCTCTGGTTCAACCTCATGTACAAGCCTCCTGCTGCACAATGGTTCACTTTCTCTGAAGTGAAGAAAACAAAAGAATTCTCTCACCAATAAAATCAAACATAAATTCTGAAGATAAATTATACTTCTCTGGAACTTTGAGTCTGTAGAGAAGGAACACTGTGGATTAAAGGTGAGTGAGAGATCAATGACCAGCCTCTTCTTCTCCAAGATTTATGGAGGATTACATACCTGGACACACCATAAATCAAACAAGGTGAGTTTTCACTCCCAGTTTCTACCATTTTTTTGTTTTAGATTGGAAACCTTTCCTCATCTCGCTAAGGGATTCCTGAAGCACAGATCACACAAGTGTCTGCATGCCAAATACAATAGTGTCTCATAGGATTATCATCACTGGAGCCTGCCTTTCACCACCCTGAGCACTGGCAGATATAGTACTGTTGTGGATCTTTTGTGGACTTTTTTCCCTCTCATATTAATATTTTCCCTTTTTTTATATTCTTGAAGGACAGATTTGGCTCCACCATATCTAGTAATGGTTTCCCAGTAAGGCATTGTACAGAAAAGGGCCAGTGACTAAGGACTCTTTATCTCCAGTGCTGAGGAATTTAGCCTTGGACGGGCGAAGTTGATGTGCATCAGCAGGCAGTGGGGGTCAGGCCATGGGGACAGACAAGAACTGGGAACTGACACAGAAAAGAACAATTGTGCTTCTTGATGTCACTAGTGCATAAATCTATTGCGTCTCTATTTTGTTTAAACTGGCTGAGAAGTGTAGTCAAGTCTTTTGGTAATAAATTATGGGAAAGCACTGTCATAGCCATGAACGTTTCCTCTCCATCTCCTTGCAATGCCCCCAATCCCCAGAGCTTGTGTGTTGACCACAGAGGCTTCCCCATGTTTAGCTCAGAGAGATATGATGAGCATTCAGATCAGTGAATATCTTGTGCCTTCCTCCTAGCTAGTGCCACCCATGAAAGTCATGCTGACATTTGTCTGCAGACAGAAGGCAATGAATGCACCACACTGAGAGCCCCTAAATTCATCACAAGTGTAGAAAAGGAAGAAGCATTAAAAAAGCACAACTTGAGCATGTAGAAAGCTGGGTAACTACAGACTGACAACTAAGGAGGATGCAAGAACAATGAATCATTCAGTGATGTATTTTTCAAGAACAGTCTTTAGGAGTGTAGTAACACCCAGAAAACTTGCTGAACAAATACCAGTGCTGCCTTGGCTGGAAGGAGTCTGGCAACTGCAGAACACAAGAGACATGTGCACACAAGTGCCAAACCAAGGAAGAGGACAGTCTCCCAGGCTACATTTGCTTTTTGATTTCCAAACCTATGGAGATAGTGCTCAACAAAACTGCAGTTGCATAGAATTAAACGGAAAAGGACAAAACTGGTATACATTAAGGGTCAGGATTTTAGAAGAAAGAAATAAGACATGGGATGTGTTGTCTGTGTTGTATTCCGCACTGCTTCACCACTGTCCAGCTGGGGTGTAGCAGGTGATTCCTGTGACCACGTTCTGAGAGAGGCAGACAGGAAGAAAATATATATCCCAATTGCTCTAAAATCCCAGAAACAAACAAACAAACAAAACAGCCTGGAAATAGTCTTTGGTTTAGGAGAAAGAGGTTTTTCTCTGGGAAAGTTTGGTCACCTCAGTATAAACATCTTGGGTTTGGGTGATAAGCAAGAGGTTAGATTTGAAGTAAAACCAAAGGGGACTGGAATTCACAATTTCAACAGAAAGAAACTTTGGAGAGCCCCCGTCACAGAAGGACCAAAGAAGGGAACAGCAGTGCTGAGTAGACAGCCCATCAATCCAACCTTAAGCCAAGCTCTGAAGGACTCATGTAGCAGGCAAAGTGATACTTGAACTGGAGCCTCCAGTTAGGACAGAAAAGTGAATTCAGGTGAGAGATATCAAGCAACTAAAAACATCCCTGGTTGTTAAGGATATGCAAGTTTGACACTTAGACTTGTATATACTCAATAATTTTGTTTCCCATCTTGAAACTAGATGCCATGACCTCAGCTGATCCTGAAGTCAGCAAAGATGATAAACATTTATGCTTACTCTGTGTTAGGAAGCAATTTGTCCTATAAAGCCATTCACTCATACTGCAAGGTGCCTTGTGTCACCTTGCCAGGACTTGGGTAGGAGGAGGTTTGGCCAAGTTCAGAGGGAAAAACCCTTTTAGCATGCTGCAACCAGTACTCCTCTGCTGGAAACAGACAGCAGAGGCATCTGCAGTGGAGGAAGAGTGGGGCAAACCTCTGAGAACCTAACCTGGTTGCCTCTGGAATATCTCAGGATTTCTGTAAAAAGCAACAAGCCTTAATACCTGCACACTACCAAGATGGACAGAAGTTAACTTGCAGAGATCAAAATGTTCATGTATGAGTGTAAAAGTTTAACAACTAAACATATCCACAGCTTGCAATATCCAACTTTATAGGCCAGAATGGGAATTCTGACATTTCTGTGTTTTAAGTGCTGCTTTAGTTGTAAGACACTCCAGCAGTGCTCAGAAACTCAATGTATTCCAACAGCTATATTTAAATCTGTTGAATTATAGGAAACTATACCAAAGTGTCAGGGTTCCAGCTTTCTTGTAGCTCTAATGAGAGGCAAGATCCAAAAATTCTCAGAGTTTCATCTCCTCGAAGTGCAGCCTTTCAATTGCTCTCACATCACATTAGATAGTGGGTTCTGGTCTGCCTGGACTGCAGCCTAGAAACTGACCAAAACCTTCTCACAAGATGCACTATACCCAGTGCTTTATGGGTGTAAGCCTGGTGGGCTAAGAGTCCTGAGGAAACATTTCCCTGTTCTTAAACACCACCTGGAAAAAAGACTGATTAGAAAACAAAACATTGTGGCTCTCTGTTTCTGACAATTTTATTCTCAGATCACATAGGTATATTCAAAGGTAGCTGGTTTATCACAGAATTGCATTCTTTTGGTTATTTGTTCTGTTGTTCAGTGCTTTTCTCCTGAGAACATCTCTCTAGGATCTGTCCCTAGAAAACAGTGAGTTATTTTTATCTCCGAGCTAGACGAAGTAATTCTGCCAAGGAAAAAAAAGGATGGTTGAGCAGGCAGTTAACAGAAGGCAGGAGGGACAGGGCTCACACCACACACTTGGACAGGCTGTGGCCCCTGCTCTGCTCACAGGTACCAGCGTGGGAAAGGACTGGGCTATGGCAGGAGTCTGGAAAATCCCCCACACCACAGGTAGCCAAGCTGATAAATCACTGGCCATGACTGGTCTGCAAAAGCAGCAGAGAGAGGACTGACCTGTGCAGGAACGTAAAGGACTCTGGAGCTTCCTAAGCAAACAAGAAACAACAGTTTATTCTCTCCCACTCTTTGAAAGGACAAAAATTAGACTAGCAGAAAATGGTTGCTACTAGTAACAAGATGTTTTAACATGCCAGTGGTTTCAATAGCATTGAGAGCTGGTGAGCACGGTTTTATAGGGATTTATATTCTCTCTAGGACACAGCCACAGCCCTGCTATCAGTTCTGTGGGATTTGGAAAGGCAGAGGGAAAGCTCCCACCTTCAGTCACTTGGTGAGACAATTTGTGTTTATCACCTCCTCCTCCATTTTGGGCTCCACCTCACCAGAAAGGGAAAGCGTGATGGATGGAAGAGGAGGTTGAAATAGCAAGGGATGGACAGGTGAAGGAATGGTTGCAGCAAAGCTAACAAGCAAGGACTGTAAAACTCAGGAACATCTGTCTTGGTGGTATGGAAGGTATCAGCCTGCTTTTCCCTGAAGGGAGTTGTCAAGTAATTCTCCACTTCTCCAGACTGGGGATGAGCCCATGAGCTGGTTCCTGCCTATTCCCTCCCTTATGGCTATCTTGGGCATCTGGGCCAGGCCCTCCCTCATTCCACACATCCAAATGCAAATCCATTTTCAAAAAGCTCTTCTCAGGCATCTATGCCCAAAAGCAGCCACGTGCTCAGGAATTACTTCAGTCCTTATAAACAAGGCAAGCCAGGGGTACAGCCACGTTTCTTGTCTTGTCTCGGTAGCTTCCCTCAAACTATTGTGTCTTATTTCCGCATAGTTCTGTGGTCTGCTGGGGCCCATCACTACACGGGTTCTGTTAATATACCCTTGTACAATTTGAGATTCTTTACAGTTCAAGCTGTGGGATTTACTTTGCCTGATCTAAACTTGTACTAAGATCTTGGTGTGTTCACCCATCCAGAAGATGAGTTCTGATGCACAGACTTAGAGGAAATAGTTGTTTTACAAGTGATGAGGTCATCCTGCAGAAACTGGGAAGGAGCTAGAGATAGACATACAGCGCTGGAGATTGTCACCCAGCACATACCTGAGGCTGGAAGCAGGTCCATTGGTGCTGTTCCCCTAATCCCAGTTGGAGTGGGGAGAGGAACAAAGATATGCCACTTATGGCCCTTGCATGGTTCTTTGGTAGAGTCCAGAGGCCGCAAAGCAGTGCTAGATGAGTGCCCCTCTAAACTTTTCTGGTGCCGAGAAGGCTAGATGGTCTTCTCCCACCTGAAGACCAACCTGAGCTCTCTGCACTGGAAACACATCAGCCATGCCAGCCCCAGGCATTTGTCTGGATCAAGAGCAAAGCCACCATCTTTCCAACTCAGTGAAGCACTACTCTGCAAGGAGCAGCTTCCTCGTACTGCCACTGGGTTGTGTTGCTGCTGGATACACTTCCAGCCTTTGCAAAGTTAATAGGTCACATCAATTTTGCAGGGCTTCCAGTTGCATACCCACTGGATTTCTCGGATGCTGATGACATAGATGTTACCATTGCAGAAGACAACAGTAGGAAATGGAAAATAAGAGAGAACAACAACAAAATCTGGGGAAGGCAACAGAAGTCAGGGTAAAGAAGATCAAGAAAGATGAGGTAGGTGAGTGAGAAGCAACAGAAGAGTCACAAGGAGCTGAGGGCTGGCAGTTGCAAGGAAACCTGAAAATGCAGAAGATCCTTTGTATGGAAGGAGACACATTCAGGACAATGCAGAAGCATTTAGTAGTTTGGGGAGATTTCCAGTAGCTTGTACATGTTCGGAACATGCTGGAGGACTTTGCAGTTCTGCAGTCGGATCATTGGTTCAAATCCTAGTATCTGCATCAGGGGTTGGAGCACATTTGGTGTCGCAGTTGGGGTTGAGCTTCTGATTAAGTCTACTCTTAAAGGAAGCTAACTCACAGACACCAAAGCTGTTTTGCATGCCAAATAAACACACAGTAAGTGGGGGTAATCATGGAGTTCACTTCAAAACAGTCCTACAGCTTTGAACCAAAACATTTACGCAGACACAGCTTTAGGCATTTAATTCATGCCTCAGTGTTAGTGAACATCTGAAAGCATTTGCCTGTGTTCTTTGAAAGGTTACGGAAAGGAGGTCAATGCTTTTCAAGACCGACTGGGAGAGATACTATCCATTTACATATCTGTGCCCGAGTTGGATGGTGTGGATCTTTATGACAGGTACCATGGAAGATAGTAAAAATTATTAATTAGCTGGTTAAAACATGGGCAGGTCATCAGATGGGTGGAGGAACAGCACTCCTCCACTCACAATGCTCACACTCAGCTATGGCATTAGTAACCACATTCACATGCTGCATTCCACCTAAGTAGGTCACTAATTGAGCAGCAGTCACTGCCTTTGGACCCAGCACTGCAGTTTGCACCAGAACATAGAGGAGGCACCAGTGACAAGAGGGTGCACCATACTGTCAAACCTATTACATGCTCAGATGTTCTGATCTCCACGATCAGCCAGTGCTTTGTCTGGCTATGCCTCTACTAGTCACCAGTACTAGATCTGAGTTTGTACTTGAGCCCAGCACCATCTACCATCCATGCTTGTTCTGTGAATGCTGAACTCCAGGCAAGCTTAAGATACTTGCTACACACTGTCACACAGTAGTTCTTCTAGTCTAGACAGACCAACATCAGCTGGAATGAATTCAAGTAGTCCACAGTAGGCATCCTGAAATTTAGGTCTTCCTAGACATAGCTCAGATGATTTATGTCCAAACTGCAGCTACCGAGACGGAAAGAAAGTGGACAGATAATATGGTTGAAGCTCTTTAACTTGTCCTCAAATACATGTTCCAGCTAGCCCTAAAATCATGATTAGTGTTTGACTTTCATGCACAAGAAAGAGATTGATATATACTCCAGGCTTTGCAAACCTACAGGCTGAGCAATGCATTTCCAAAAGCATTCCTAACTTTCATGGGAATAGTAGAAGATTGCTTTGCTATCTGCAAAGAAAGGTCATCTGCATCTCCCCACAGCTCCTAACATCTGGGGAATCCAGGTGCAATGAGGTCTGACCTCATTGCAATTGTTCAAAATCGTGCCTAGAGATATGCAACTTGTGGCTTCCCACATTGGTACCTGCGTCCTCTCCCTTTCCTATAGTCTTGCTTTTTATCAATTAAAAAACACCAAACCAACCAACCACTCATTCTCAAACTCCATAATTATGCCAACAAAACCTCCAGTATAGACGCTTTTATACATGCAGCAACTCCTTCCTGCTCATGTAACTCCATTCTGGGAAGCTGTCTAACTTTCATCTTCAAGGGCAGGGTTTGCCAGTTGCAGTTCTAACAGGAAACCCCTTTGAGTGGAAACAAGCTCTGATGTTATGGCTCCCATAGCAGCGAAAGGCTGCTTCCCTGCATGACTCTCTCATCTCCTGGGGTGCCTGCTGCCCAGACAGATTCCAGACAGCTGTCTCCAGCCTGCTGCTCCTGTTCACAGGCAGGCTCTGGCTCCCTCCCAAGCCTTGTCTTCTCTGACCCACGACTGCCAACTCCGAGGGATTTTATTGCCAGGATCATGGTATTTGATGTTTTTCTTACTGTCCCCATTCCTAGACTGAGAAAACTTATCTATCATTCAAAATTAAAATGAAATTCTGTTATTGGAGAAAAAAAAATCTTGAAAAGCATGAAATGTAGTGACTCACAAAAGTTGCAGGCATACGTAGATCATTTTAAAATACTATTTCTTTCCAAGCCAATCTTGTGATGGGGAAAAGTGAGCAAAATGATTTACATGTTAATTAGCAACACTGCTGACATGAAATATTATTTCCTTGCCTAGCACTGCTGAGATTATGGAGCATTCCAGTGAGGCAAGGCAGAGAACTGCAGCTCTGAAATGGCGCTGGTTTGCACTCTGTGCCCAAGTGAAAACACTATACAATGTAGGAGGGCAATAGCCTTTCAGATCCAAGTTTCAGACTGCCTTCCTTCATGGAAGGCTTGCCTTGAGAGAGGAGACACAGCATCAGCAGGGACATAGGGATCCTAATACCCTACTGTGTGTGCAAGAGCTGTGCATGACACAAGGACTCTCTTGCTCAGCCCACTAGCTCCTCTGTTTAATGATTCCTTCAGGCTGGTACCTACACAACCCTGGACTGGACACTACTGGCAAGAAAACCACAGAGAAAACTGAAAATAAATGAGTTCAGTGCTCACTCATACATTGTTCTGCATTTATAAACATCAAAGTTACTCAAAACAATGAAAAAAAAGCCTAAGTGCCTTCCATCTCTATGATCTTTTCCACTTTTGCCAAAAATGGAAGTTTCCAAACAGTAAGCTTAATGAAAGACTTTCTGCAAAAATAAAAGATGTTTTGATAAAAATGTCAACAAAACAAATCACACAAAAGCAACTGCCTTTGTGCTTTCCTTTTCCTTTAAATGAGGCATTTTTCATGAAGTCAAACTTCTCTTTCTCAAGATCATTTCAGGCAGCCCTCCAAAATCTCTGAGGTTTTGTTTCATTCGAATTGTCCCAAGCAGGATGTGATCACTCTGATTATGAATTTTTTTCAATGAGAAGGGGATTCTTACATACTTTGGAAATATGGCAGAGGAAGCTAGACACGAGGAAACAGACAGTGACAAAAATGTTAAGCCAATTCAGAAGAATACAAACATCAAGGGATTGTTAAAGATTATGAAAGGTGCGGTGGAAAGATGGATGAAACAGCTTCCATTAGACACTGAACGGCGAGGTGAAATTTATGTGCAGATGGAAGTAATTTATGCACCATTGTTACACAAAGGATCATTATTTATTGCTAATAAATGAGCACATTTGACGGATCTAATCAGTATTCAAATACTTAATGTGTTTTAAGAGCAGCTTGGGTATATTCTCTGCAGCACAATTCATTGCACTCAAGAATTTTGTCAAATTACACGGAGCTGCCGTGAAAGGCTGGAATGTGAAACGAGGGCAGTAGATTAAACAATTTCAAAAAGTAAAAATTTCCTCCACCTTCCACTCTACCTCTTCCCACCTGGGCAGAAGTAATTATTGGGACGCTTCTGTTCAGCAGTATTAATCATCCAAGATGAGAGGATAAAAAGCTACAAATGGCACTCTGGTGGCAATATATGGATTTTACAATAAGAAAGATTGGTACTTTAATTTTTCCTTGTGGATCTTGACCCAGGATATTTTCCTATCATTCTTGTTTTTGATTAATACTCTCCCTATTTCTTCTGTCTTTAAGAAAAGTACTTAAGATGTCTTTAAAGGAACACTTTTAAGAGATCTTTCATCTGTGCTTGTGTATGGAGGGTGTCATTGACCAGGTTAACCTCTGCAAGTCCCTTCCAACACAAATTGTTCTGTGCTCCCCACTCATGACTTCCTGAACAATGGATGCATCTTTGGGAAGAAAACCAGTGCAGGCAGCACTTAAAAGACTTAAACTTTTTGTACCTTAAAAGGTCTAGGGATGAAAAGTTGTCTGTTCTTTAGTATAAGCTAAGGTACAAGAGAATTCATATGGAAAAAAAACCCCATACCTGACATTTAACAGCCACATCAAAGCCCCCTCAGAATCAGCACAGCACTATTTCTGTGCCTTCACAGGAAGAAGTGCTCTGTGTTTCTTCCTGGAAAAAGTACTTAAGTGGAAGGCATTTTGTGCCTGAGCTGTTTGGCCCTTCCTGCTGAAGGCCATGCAGCAGCAGCAGGAACAGCACTTCAGTCTTCCAGCTCACATTAAAGATTGGTTTTAAGATTTTCTGTCTCTGGTTGCTTGCTCTATCAAACTAGCACTGGAAGAGTAAATGAAAAAACAGATACCTGTTCTTATGGAGGAGTTAAATTACCCTCAGTCTCCCAAGACTGCAGGTGCTAAGTGGAAACAATGCCATAGTTTTTGTTATTAGTGGATCCAACATAAGGAAGACAGAAATCTTACTGAAAAGGTATTTTTGGATGTGATAACCATTAGGAAGTACATGAGGTAGATTCCAGGAAGGATTGCTGTGGCCTTGGGACAGTTTTTCTGATGCTGTATAACATAAACATGGAGCATTTTTAGAATATACATGGAATACAATGGCATTGGATAAAAGAAAGCTAGAACAGAAGTCTCTTTAAGAAACTGCTTTGCCATGTGTGTGCATACATACACATAAATACTTCTTACAAGCTTCCATAAATTATTATATATCCCCCATCTATAAAATTTGGTCTTTGCTGTACATAATTATGCTTTGTATAATTAGGAAATCTTTGATCTTTGGAATATTACATTGGAGTTGGATAGAATGAAGGATAAGCACAGCTCAGTCCATTATCCAACCCACTCTTTCTGCTCCCCTTTGAGAAAGTTTGTGCTGCTGGTCCCAACCTGTGCCACAGACTCCCAGCAGCTGAGCAGACACATCCTTAGAGGGGGTGAAATGTGTTGTGTCAGCTTCCTGCACAATCTGCAGAGTTAATTCAGAAGTACATGCTTATTATTCATTCACCAGTTATCTTACAGAGCATGGGACAATTTCAGCTATAAATGATTTTAACAATCCTGGGATGTACAAAGTGGATGGTTGTTATGTCAATGGCTCAACTGGCAAAGAAAAAAACCAAAAAACTGTAATAAAATAACACCTTCATTTCAGGATTTAAATGTATGGATCTACATAGAGATAGAAAGAAACTCAAATCACAAGGAATCATCATACCAGTGTTTTTCAGTTTGGTTTCTTACCTCTCATCCAGGAAACACCATCCATTTGGAAACGGTGCCTGGTACTTTGAGTAAGGTCCACTGCTGCCCAAATGTGAGATTAGGATAACACTTATTACAAGTATGTGTACCTGTGAACCTGTCCTCTCCATCTTCACAGATCATCCTATAGCAAGTTGATTTGGCATAGGCAACATAAGCTGATAAATGGGCTGCTCAGCTGCACAAGCAAAGTAGCAAGCAAGTAGAGATAGCTGAAGGGAGAGGAAAGAAAGTGCAGACCCTCAGAGAGGTGGAAAGCAGCAGTCAGCTACACACAACACACATTAAAAAAACTAAAACAAGCAGCAAACAAAAAAAAACCCACAAAAAAAATACAAAAAAATCCAAAACTCTTTCAGAGCAAGAATTTAACCTCCTATTTACTCTAGACCATTTACTGGCTCTCTCCTCAAAACAAACCTAGGAAAAGGAGTACAGGTTGTCTGCATTCCTCAAGCAGCAGTGGGGAAAGAAACCCCGAATGATCAGAGCAGTTCAAGGGATAGGTTGCTCCTGTCAGCAGTACTTGAACACCATCAAGGCTCATCCTCTACAATCTCAAATAAGGAGGTTGAAAGACAACTGGAATAGAAGCTTCCTTAAAGGCCAGTGAAGAGTACAGGAACTACACGAGTTTCTGTTTTGCTGGGCATTTGACATCTGAGTAAAAATGGGCTGTATGAACAAAGGCTCACTTCTTCCATCTCTTATACTGTCAAGCCCTACTTAGCAGTTTCCCCAAGGAGTTCCACAGTAAATTAATGGATAAACAAGACTCTATTCTTGGTATAAACTCTGGAAAATATTTTCAGGTCTTTTCACACAAGAAAATGGCAGCAACAACAGAAGAACTAGAATTTTTTGGTAATCCTATGAAGATATTTAGGCAGTAACATGGAGGAAATGTGCTTTATTTTTACAGTATGGAAAAATGGCTTGGGATGAGAAATGTTCCAAAATTCTCCTACATAGTCCCACTATCATACCTATTGGATGCCTCATCATAGTTTGGGAATAAAACATCATGCGCAGCACACATTTGGAGTCACTGCCTGAGCAGATTTTCTACCAGAGAATACTCTGGAATGGGTCTGCCTCAGCCTTTCCTCAGTGAAGGTAGTTTTGTACACCTAAAATAAATACCAGATGAAGAACCAAAGTGTTCCCCAAGAAGTGCAATATCCAGGAATTTTCTCTAGCTTAGTGAATATTTATTATAAAGGGTAAAATGGTTCAAGCTGTTATAATCCTGGGGACACAGAACTTCACAGTTCCTCGTCCAAGTGAGACAGAGGGGGCATAGGAATTCTCTAGAAGTCCGATATTTCTGAACTACTATCTTACTTGATTTAAATTGCCTCATTCCTGTGAGGCAATTCACTCTTGTGAATCTAGTCCCTTGCTTCCAGATTTCCTTATTTGTAGACACAAGCAAAACCAGAGCATTTCAAGTCAAACAAAACATTGTTTGACCCAAAATCGGTGCCTTCAACTAATACGTACAAATCATTCAGTCCATTGGGCCAAAAAGAAATAGAAATGCTTTTAGTACTACCGGCTTCATGTGCTTGCAAACCTTTGACTCAAACTACAGTAAATTAGCATAAGTCAACTGGTTTAAATAGCATGAAGAGCCCAGGACTTTGCCTTCCTGAAGAAGCAGTTAAGCAAAAAATTATTTGGGATCAAATCTACAATCTAAAAATGGGATTCACTCTGCCCTTTGCTTCTGAGAGGCAAGGAAATTGAGAGAGACACAAAATTGCCCACCCATTCAGAGCAAAATCCAAGCACCACAAGTCTTGTCTTTGGCAAATATATCCAACAATGTTCTGAATGAGGTTTGGGCACATTCAGAGTTTGTTTTTTACAGACTAACATTGGATGGTTTCAAGGGCCAGTTGTACACTGATCCTTTTCATATGAAAGCTATGCACTTTCAGAGTACAGGAACACTTCTGCAAGGCACTGCTTTCTCCTTTTATGAGCTTCAGTCCTGAACAATGTATTTGAGCAATGACTTGAAAGAAGGCACTGCTTCTTGAACATAAAGTCTACATTAGGCAACATATTAGACAGAATGGTCATCTCAACTCTCTCCTTGACATCTGGAGCCATCACATAACTTTTCTGGTATTGGGACATTTTGAAACTCAATAACCTTTGAATGACGGCATGAAAATTCAGAACTGGTAAAGGAAATAGCACAACTTCCAGTACATAAAGTCATTGTATGAAGGAAGTTCATAAGGGAGGGAAACCGCTGCTATGAGAGAAGTCTGGCAACAGAAGCTACCACAAGATTCCTGTTTAATACAAAACTATCCATGATCACTGAACCAGACTGGGAATTGTACACTGGATTTATTATGGGCCTGCATTTTTGTCAGATTCAGAAGCAGCCCAATATGACAGGATGCCGAAACCAAGTTAAATTAGGCAAGTCACACTTCACTGTCCAGTCAGAGGGTATGTAGAAATAGACGCATGGAGTCAGACCAGAAGCCCATCCAAACCACTACATCTTCTCTGACAGCATATATATAGGTAGAGTACAATATCATTATTAGCCCTTTAGGTAAAATAAAACCTAAGACTTCTATACTTTAAATTATCTAACTCAATATGGCAACAATTTCGCACATCCCCTTCCAACCTTCCTCAGCTGTGGTCTACAGCTAGAAGGTCAAACAAAACTAAAAGTTTCAATGTGCCCAAACCCAAAATGAAGAGTTTTGTGATTGCTTAGCTTCCTCAGATGAGTGCAAAGACAGAAGGGTACGTAGGATTGCAACTTCAATAGGAAAAGTAAGGATAAAACTAGATCCCAACACTGTCCTGAATTGCCACAAACTGCCATGAATATGATCGTGGAATTTGCTGTCTTATCTTCCCTGTGACCTGCTAGGTCAAGTAAAGGATCTGAGTACAGGATGGGGTGTGAAAGCTACTTCAGCACATTAACTTGCCAGAGATCCTGACTAAAGATTTCCCCCCTCCCCTTTGCTGACTTCCTAGGTTGAAGTAACTCAGCAAAGAATCTGTAAGTACAGCTGCCAGAGGAGTTCAGACTACAGTGAAACTTCAATCCAACTTGCCAACAGGGTATCAAGCAAAGCACACTTTACCCCAAATAAAACTGCCACTTGAAAACCCAAGAAGCCAATGTGCAACCACGAGAAAAATAAGCAAGACTTATGCATACATCTCATACAACAATAGTCACCCAACTGATTTAAAGTTCACTATATACATACTTCACTATGTATGTTGTACTCACACAGAATGTTTTGGGATAAGCTTCCAAACAAGACAGTACAAATTTAATATGGTGTCTCCCATATCATACCTCTGGAAGTCCCAACTCTGCCCTTGATATTTGATCTAGCTTGTCCTTAGTCTGTTTATGAGCTAAAAACAAAGAATCTGCACAAGACAACTGCTTACATTTCATAATCTTTCCACACAGATCTTTCAAAACAACGCTAAAAAAAAAAAATAACTCGACCTAACAGTAGGAGCGCTGAAGTCAACTAGACTCTTCAAGAACCAACGATATTCTTAACCTGCATTTCTGAAGTGGAATGTCAGAACTGAAATACTTGGGAGCCTTGACATTTGGTCACAGTGCAGCTTGTCTTACCGGGTTTTAGATCACAATTTTGCCTTCACATTTAAGCAGGTATTACAGAGAGAAAAATAGCACAATACACACTCCCTTGAACTTTCATTTCCTAATTTGCTTCTGAAATGTGACGTGGCACTACTGCAGCCATCAACAGGCAGTCTAATGTTATGTAAATAATTTCAAAAGTCTGATAGAGATAGAATAGACTGTTAGTTTGTAAGAGTAAGAACTTTGCAGCTTCACTAAGAGCTACAAAATATAATCAGGTTTTTAAAAGCTGGCTGCTTTAGGTTAGCACTACCAGGTTCTTACAAGCAACTTCTACACATCAAGCCATCTTATTGCATGTCAACAGCAAGCAACAGAGTCAACAGTCATCAGAAAAAGATTTAAGAGTCACCAAACCACTCTATAAGCAAGCTGTGAAGTCATTCATTCCACCAATTTGGTCTCATTTACTGGGATACTAGGGACATAAGCTGTCTATTATCAAGCATTTCTTATTTCTCTCCCAAGCATTAAAAACCCCCTAATTTTTAAAAATACAATCAGATTCTCCCTCATATAGACCTTTGCTCCTCGCACACCAACTGCAAGGCATAAGACCCAATGAAAGCCTTGACACTGCTTGATGCTTAGAATGACAACACGGCATTTTTCAGTCAAAATAATCAGCCTACATCATGAATTTTGCATGAGTCTACTGTGAAAACCAGGAGAGGTTTATAAAAATAATTGCGTGCAAGTAATTATGTTAAATATGATTATCCATCATTAATCATCTCACAATCCCAGGATGACAACCAGCACTATTTTGTTACGAAGAGATCAGCTATCAAGTCTTGCTCTTTTTGCAGAGGCACTTCAGCGTGGCATTTGCACCACGTGAGCCGCTGACTTCTGGCTGTCAGCAACACTGTGTATCAGTTCACTGTCTGACACCTATACATTACTTTGAGGAGCAGTTACACTCTTCACGAAGTCCAAGCTTGTTTACACTAAGCACCTAGATGATAGCGTACTTCACCCAGGAACCCATCCCTGTGAAGTTTCATTGAACTGAAACACCACTTGTTCTTCGACTTTTATTAAATTCACTTAAGTTGACCAAATGAGCTTCCCTAAAGCCAACAGCATTATAAAATATCAGGATGATTCTATCTTTAGGGGCTCAATAGAAACAAATACTCAGGTCGACTAGAAAACTTTAAAAATGACTTTAGATACAAAAGTGTAACAATTATACTGCGCAATACATCTTTATATATAATCACTAAGCCCATGAAATTTAAAAACAAAGTTTTTTTGCACCATCAAGAACAGCCACAAGTCCTGAACCTCCATCCTTTATGCATCCTTGATCAGAGTAAACTGAAACTTGGGAATGCTTGGGATTCAAAATACCCTGAGCACATACTAGTGCAACACCACAAAGCATACATAATCCATCAGAAAAGGGGAGAAGAAAAAAAAATAGCAAGAATCAGATGGTGCTTTATTATACAAGCATGAAAGTAAGTTCCTTTGGAAAATAACTTCTCGGGTGGACTTCTGGACCAGTGAGGTAGCCCAATGGGAGAGAAAAAAAGTGGAAGTGGAACTTGGTCCTCACGCGTGTTACCTGCCAGGCGGTCCCTCCCGCCCCCCCTACTCCCCCGAGCCCCGGCGGGGGCGGGACGGGGTGCGCCACAGCCCAGCCCGGAGCAAGGCCGGGCCCCGGCTGCGCGGCGGTCCGCCCGGCCGGTCGGTCGGCCGCCCCCCGTGCGGTTGCGGGGCCCAGCCCCCGCCCGAGCGAGCCATAAAGTGCAGCAGCAGAACACGATCCAGACAAAAAGCAATGTAAACAGGTGACTGATATTGGTCTCTTTGTCCGCACCGCGGCGGAGGTGAGGCGCCGGCCTGGCCCCCTCCCGCCGGGGGGAAGCGGGATAGCGGTCCCCCCCCGCGGCCTCAGGACGGCGCCACAGGGAGGCGCCGCACCCGCACCACGGGAGACAGGTCCACGCCGAGGATCCGCTGCGCCCGCCGCCGCACCGCCGCCAGGCTCCGCCGGCTCCAGACGCTGCCCCGCACACGGATGGTCGGGAAGGTGGTGAGGCGGGGAGTGGCAGCCTTCCAGATCTCCTCCAACGACTTGCCGCCGAAGGGCTCCCAGGCCGCCCCCTCCGCCGGGCTGCCCTGGTCACTGTCCGCTTCCTCCTCGCCGGGCGGCCCCAGCGCCGCCGCCTCCTCGTCGCCGCGGAGGCCGGCGGCCGCCGGTGCCGCGGGCCGCTGCCTGCCCCGTGCCCTCCTGCGGCGCCGCCGCCGCCGCCGCCGCTTGGCGCTGCCGCCCGCCGCCGCGGCCCGGCGCTTGGCGTCGGCGGCCGGGAAGCGCCGCTTGCCGGCGCGGCGGCGGGGCCGCTCTGCCGAGGGCGGCGGCGGGTCGGGGACGACGGCGCGGCAGGAGGCGTATCCGTAGACGTCCTTGCTGCGGAGGATGACCGGGGAGAACTCGTGCTTGAGGCTGCAGAGGAAGTTCCACAGCTCCGAGTCGGAGCTCATGAACTCCGTGGACTTGGGCATGAAGAGCTTGATGGCGTCGCCCAGTGCCTTGGTGCCGGCGAAAGAGACCTGCGAGCGCGAGTACACAACTTTCTCCGCCTCCCCTTCCAGCCCCCAGGCAGCGGGCGCCGCTTCGCCGCCAACTGCCCCTGCCGTCGTCGCCGCCCGGGCTTCCGCGGCTCTCGCCGCGGCGCTCTCCGCCTCCGGGTTCATCTTCCCGGCTCCTCTCTCCAGCGCCGCCTGCTTCCTACTGCGGGTCATGGAGGCAGAGGGACAGCGCGGGTGGGGGGAAGGGGGGAGAGAGGGGGAGGGGGGCGTGTGGGGCAAGAGGCGCCGAGCCGGGAGCGCGGAGGGGCAGCACCGGCCGCAGCTCGGCGGCCGCCGCCGGGCGCTCGCCGCACCCCGCCACCCGCACTCTGGCTGAGGAGCGCCGATCGATCTCCTGCCGCCCGGCACAAAATGGCGCTTTAAACTCCCAGGCGGGGACTGCGCGCCGGCCCGCCCTCCCTCCGCGCCCCGCGGTTGGCCCGTTTGAAACACGTCGGGCTGGACAAGCCCCGCCCGCCGCGCGGCGGACGCGGCCTTTGGGAGGGTGGTGGTGTCCCGTGGGAGACCGAGTGCGGGAGGGGACGTGGCGGCGGAGGCTTGCTTGCCGGAGTCAGCGCGGTTGTGCCCGGGGCCACCTGCGCGGCCAAGGGGCCACCAACGAGGCACCCTGGAAGGTCACTGAACCCCGTTGCTTCCCGTCTCCTGGATGGCAGCCCAGTTGGTAGCCCTTTCCTGGAGGGAAGGACAGGAGGCTCCGACTTGGTGGGGTGCCGTAGGAGTGTCGCAACTTCCATGCCATGGGCCAGCATCATTCCTCACCTCCAGCATGAGATTTGTCACAAGGTGGTGGGCAAAAATGGTTTCATTTGTGAAACGAGAATGAGGAAGGATTTGGCTGCTTTGCTCTTCCTCCAGGAGAGCCATGGCTGAGCAAAACGCCAGAAATGGGTAAAGCAATGTGATGTGGTGAACTTGCCGTACAATATAAAATATGGACAACCTGTTGCTGCAGAGCTTTTTGACATAAACCTGTAGGCCAGTCAATTCAACACCACCATAAATCACAGAACCTCAGAATAGTTGAGGTTGAAAGGGACCTCTGGAGGTCATCTTGTCCAACCTCCCCGCTCAAGCAGGGCCACCTAGACCAGCTTGTCCAGGACCACGTCTTCTGAATATCGCCAAGGATGGAGACTCCTTGCATGGCAGGACACAAGTAAATAAAATAAAGCTGCATCAGGGCAAGTTCATATAGGACACTAGGAAAAAGTTCAGTGAGAGAGTGGCTGACCACCAAAGCAGGCTCTCCAGGGAAGTGGTCACAACACCAACTCTGTTGGAGTCCAAGGAAGATCTCAGTGACACTCTTTATCAAACAGTTTAGTTTTAGGTAGTCCTGTAATGAGCAGCCAGTTGGACTCAGTGATCCTTAAGGGTCCCATTCAAAGATATCCCATGATTCTATGATTCTACAACCTCTCTGGGCAACCTGTGCCAGTGCTCAGTCACACTCAGTAAAAAGTTGTTTCCTGGCGTTCAAAGGGAACCTCCCATGTTTCAGTTTGTGCTTGTTGTCTCTGCTCCTGTCCCTGGGCACCGCTGAGAAGAGCATGGCTCCATTCTCTCTGCAGTCTCCCTTCAGGTATTTATGTACACTGATAAGATCCCCCAGAGCCTTCTCACTGAACAGTCCCAGCTCTCTCAGCCTTCCCTCTTAGAGATGCTCCAGTCCCCTCATCATTTTTGTGGCCCTTCACTGGACTCCCTCCACTATGTCCATGTTTCTTTGTGGCAAAGGCAGGTTGCTGATTCATGTTCAACCTGGAGTCCACTAAGACCTTCAAGTCTTTCCATCTGGACAGCTCTCAGAATATATCAGTGCATAGGGTCGTTGCTCCCCAGCAGCAGAACTTTGCACTTCTTGTTGGAACTTCATGAGGTTCTTGTCAGCTCATTTCTCCAGCGTATTGACACTGAAATACTCACAGTGTTGTTAGGATTGGCTTTATATCCCAACAAAGCATATCACAAATGAAGCTGAAATGTCTTTTGCGCTGGTTGAGCCCTTTGTGGGAGTCATCAGCTTGCAAAGTCCACAGTACCATTTCTTCCTGCATGGCACTGCTACTCTTGCAGCTTCATAGCACAGTTTTGTCAGCTGTTGTGAAATCTCATGTCACTCTAGACTGTGCTTTCCAATACTTTAGAGACTGCTGTCACAGAAAGAGTATCTTGTCAGGTTCCTGGATTGTTTCAATTAAACCAGAGCTCTTTCCAGCACCCAAATGAGCAATGTATCAGCAAGGGCAGAGGTAGTTTAACCTTCCCTACAAATCCTACTTGGTGTTTGATTAGACTCTAACTAATTACTTTCTATCAGCCTTGGTAAAGGGTGAGGAATAACATTTTACTTCATAGACAGCCTTTGTTCTGTAATTAATCTTACAGTTTAGAATAGGGAAATCTTTTATTCTCAACTCATCAAGAACCTAAACTGGAATGTCTAAAAAGCCAGTCAAATAAGAGGCAGAAACTATGCATAAGAAATTATTCCTTACTGACAGTAGAAATAAATGATTTTTCTTCATTTGGCTTGCTTTCACGGGAAACTCAAGAATACTAATCCAAATAACTATTTGAAGTGGGTATTAAAAAAGATATTTTAAATCTTCCTGAGGACAATCTTGAGGCACAACCATAGTCTAAACCAGCTTTCTAAATGACCCATTTTATTAAAACAACCCTTTTCTCAAAAGGTCGGTAGTGCCCTTTTTAATCAGATTCGTTTCACAACGTACTTTAGAGCACAGTCGTGCAGGCAGGTTGATTTAACTGAGGGGGGTGTCCTGTAACACAGAAGATAAGAGCCCAGAGCTGCGAGCGTTAGGGCCAGTCATCCCTCTACCCAGCCGTGCTGCCGTTAGCCACGTGCCGGTGTATCAGCGCAGCCCCCGCGGTGGCCACAGCTCAGCAGGAGGCTCGTCACCTGCTGGGCCATAGGACCTGACCTGTGCTTACTGCTGGCAGCTCCCGTGCTATCAGATTCAGCAGCTCAGCTGACAAGCCAGCACTCATTAATCTGCAGAAACCCAGTTGCTTATGATCCTTGGCCATAACCTTTTTCTTGAAATTTCAGACATTTCTGGCATATGACTCGATTGAGACAGAGAGGAGGGATTTTCAGCAAGTGGTAAATGACTTACTGTAGCTACAAGTGAGAAGAGAGATTAGTACACGTCTGTGTTCATCAGCATTTATTAATTGTTTTTACTTGTTTGCTTCCAGGATGGACAATACCATTGTAAGATATAGGATGTGATCTCACTCTTAGCACTTCGTTATGAGTTTTCTGCAGTGTTAACACTCTCTTTTTAATACCTTACAAAGTCATCTCAAGAAAATCCACGGTAATTGGCTATCTTTTAGTAATTTACAATAGCTCTGTATAGCAATAACGATGCTAATAAAATTAATAATCCTTTGGAAGTGCATAGCTCTTCATTTTAATCATACTACTGCTTATAAGCATTAATTATCAGTTATAGTACTCCTGAGTTATGTAAGTAAATATTGCCTTTCTTTAACAGATTAATAAAATGAAGAACTGGATTGAAATGGCTTGACTAAAATGTATAGGTTCAATGACTTCATTTTCTGTAGATATTAATTTCTAAAAACATAGTCAATGTCTATGTTGCAACAGATAAGAGAAAAAAAAATCTGCAATCTCTGTTCTAGTTATTTGTTAGAATTTCTTTTCTTTATAGAATTCTTGAGAAGTGGGAGCAAAGTACCCATTTACAAATTACTGCAGGGACACTTTATTTTCTGAAATAAACCTTTTTCTGCCTAATGCCAAAATACTGCTGATTATTTTAACTGATAACAAAGTTATCTGTACATATGATCACATTGCTGATGAACTCTAAAATCCTGGATATTGCATCACACTTGTGCTGCTTATTTTTTTCCTTCCTTTTTTTCTAGTATCTTTACCTCTGCTGTTGAGAGGTTTCATTTACTGGCAGCCTGATTCAGTTAATTTGCTTCCTAAATGTCTTCAGCGTACTTTCAGGAAAGTTTGTGTGGCAGCACAAGCATGACACCATATCCATGCACAACTAAACTTCAGATGTTACCCGATAGTCATCAGGCTCCTGGATCCAAGAAATGCTCAGACAAGCATTGACAACATTCCTGAAAATACTTTTGAAGAGAGGCAAAAGCAACTAATTTACAAAAATATTATCTCAATCAGTTACTAGGAAAAATAATAATGGACTCACTATGTGTAGGAATCACGGGTGCAGTCAAAAAGGGAAATAAGAAGTTAGGAATAACTATGGGAAGGATCAAAAGCCAAACAGAAGACAGTATTCTGCTGTATTCCATTGTGCATCCCAGAGTCTTGAAGACTTCATTTCTAGTCCTACTATCTCAAAAAGGATATAGCAGTGACACAAATAAGGGCAACTAGGATGAGTAGAAATATGGAACAGCTTCTATATGAAAAGAGATTAAATAGGCTAAGACTCTTCAGCTTGAAAAAAATAGATGGCTAAGGAAGAATATGATAAAGGTTTATAAAACTGATAGTACAAAGAAGGCAGATAAGAAATTACTGTATCTTAGTTTTCATAATCTAAGAGGACAGGGAAGCACATGAAGATATAAAGAAGGAATGTTTAAACGACCAAAAAGACATGCTTTTTTTTTTCAGATGACTCATAATTACTCCGTGGAGATCATTTTTCAGCAAAGTTATGGGTCCCAAAATGGCAAAATGTACCCCAGTACTGAGCATAACGGTGAGCTCATTCAGAAGGGGTTGCAGGCTTTACAGCACATGCCATTCAAAATGATTAGACATGAATGGAAGAAAAAAATCCATCAAGGGCTGTTGTACATGAAAACTAAGTTTGATTACAGAGTCTATCAGCAGACAGAAGCCACACTCAGGCAGAACCAAGGATGAGGCCTGAGGTAAAGTGTATTCCACTGGCCCTGATTATTGCATGCTCATTCTTCACTTTGTTCATAGCCTCAATACACTTATTTTCAAAATGGTGACTGACTAAAGTACTGAGGGGAAGAAATGATTTTTGTTTTAAAAAGGCCTTTTATTTTAATAGCATTTGTTGACCATAATGTTTGGAAGGCGAAAACATATTTTAGCAGAAGACTTTGATACATTAAAAAAACCCAAACCTGAAGCAATAGTAAAAATCAAAATACAAAAAAGAAGCATGCTTGTAGTCCTAGAAGGTATTTCATCAGAAGCTGTTTAACATTTTGTCCCACATTCTGGGAAGTAACCTGTATGTAATGCAAATAACTATTCAAACTAGGCATCGTGTAAGCTGTACTGGTGGTCAATACAGTCTTGAGGGTCAATAATGGTCTCTTAGTTTAAAATGTTAAGAAGATTTTGGTTTATGTATCCAAAGTGAAACTTTTCTTGCTGTTTCTGTTTTTATTTCATCTTGTTTTTTTTCTTACTCCCTTCAGTACCCCTAAGCCATCTGTTTAACCACCTATGTTGGCTTTGACTATATTATGCTCCCAAATCTTCTATCTTTTCTGCCCCTAGTTTGCCTGATGTTAGCTTCCTGTTGTGGTTTCACCTGTCAGGCAGCCACACAGCTGTTCGCTCGCTCACCCCACTGCTGGGTGGGGGAGAGAATCAGAAAAAAGGTAAAACTCATGGGCTAACAAAAAGGCAGCTTAGTAGGGCAGAAAAGGAAGGGAAAATATTAATAATAGAATATATCAAACAAGCAATGCACAATGCAACTGTGGAGGGGGCAGCGGGAAGTGGTCTTTTAGCCTTTAGGAGATATGCCGTTGTTGGGCATCTGTGTCACCAGGTGCTGTGAGAAGATGTCACCAGACCATGCAGCAACACAAAAAAAACCCCGTTTGTACTATAAGGATGATTGTACATTGGACCAGGTTGCCCAGAGAGGTTGAGGATTCTCCATCCTTGGAGATGTTCAGCAACTTACTGGACTCAGTCCTGAGCAGCATGCTGTAGCTGACCCTGCTCTGAACAGTGGGGCTGTATTAGGTGATTGGCAGGGGTCCCTGCCAACCTCCAGAGTTCTGTGATTCTACGAATCCACTGATTGAGAAACAGCAAACCAGCAAACCTTTTTGGGTTTTGTTTTGGTTTGTTTGTTTGATTGTCTTTTTCCTTTTGTATCTTGTTTTTCAATTCTGTTTTCTGCTGGTAAATTTATGCTGGAACATTCTTCTATTTTTTTAAGTCACTTACTGTCTAAAATACGTTTCTCACTGTAAACCCTTCAAATGATAGTCCTCATTTATAAAAGAGAAAGACGATCTGCACTGCTTTCCCACATAGGACCATCTGGCATGCTTTTGGTCAAAATTCTGTATTATCAAAGGTTCAAAATGGGTCAGTCTAGTCCTGCTTTCTGAACATAACTCCAACATAGGAGATGTGTTGCTCAAGAACATGATTCTCACACATTACAGACCGTGTCATTCTGTAACATTGATCACACTGTTTCCTGATGCACTCTGTTTAAAATACCAAGGACAGTTAAAACAAACGTGAATTTAATTCACTTGTCTCAAACCAGACAGTTTTAAAGCCTATTAGCAATTATTTACTAACCTTATTAATTAAATCTTACTTCTTGATACCAAGTGTTGCTGAGGATGTCAGTTCATGAATTCTTTTCATGGTACACTCCAGCCTGTGCTTCCATTTTCCTTCCTACTAAATTTGTGCATTAGCAGATGAGCTGACAGTACAAATTCACTCCAGAAGAGCAGGAGCACGCAATTGATTTTTTTTTTGTTGAACTTGCCACGGGATACAATGCAATGTTTATATTGGATTTATGTTTTATGCTGGCCTAGGGAGGACACAATACGTGATCCAGCATAAAGTTCATGGAGAGAAAGCTACCCCTCAAAATGCTTTGAACGAATTAGAGAGAGGGAGTTGAGGCTATCTCAGCTCTGTATGTCGTATGGATGTGGCTTTATTAAATGGCTACTTAGAGCAGCTTTTCTATGTCAGTGGACCATGCCTTAAGTCAGACTTGCTGTTATTTGTTCTCTTTATCCACATGAGTATTGCAAACCTTACTGCCTGCCGTGTTTGTTTTAACGGAACGTGATAGAAACCGGCCCTTTTTCAGGTCGTCTCTGTCACTTTCACAGGGCAGAGGAGTGTGAGCTTCAGACGCCTTAGGTGGAAAAGGGTCTTGATCTCTCTGTTTCAGTGAACGTTGTAAGCACTCAATTATTATGTAGATGTTGGCAGTTAGCATTAACACCTCCTTTTGTATCTCGCTTTTGTTCTCCGAGTTAGGCATGGGCTTCAAACGCCTGGAAGGCTTATCTCCGCTCTTCCCAGTTCCTCCTGCTCAGAGACCTCTGCCCCCAATGCAGAGGGGCGGGGAAGCGGGGGGTTTGGTGGCGGCTGGGTAGAACACTGGGAGCCGGAACAAGAGGCCTGGCTCAGGGAGCAGAGGAGGTGTGGGCTCGCTTCAGATGAGCTGAATTGCTTTACTACACTGAGATCCTGCCCCGACTTCAAACCTGCCAGAAGTCTGCCCGTGTTACTTCTAGTTGCATCATTTTCTATTCCTTGGATGTATTTCAAACCTTATTCAATGCAACTCTAGTTCAAAAGGCACAAATTGCGATTCATAGCCGTTTCCCAAAATGTTCTAATAATTTATAGTTTGGTAACACTTGGTTGATAGCATTTATTATTATCCATTTTAAACTATTGTGAATTCACATCAGCACATAATAAATATCTACACGGGATAATTTGCACACATTATTTTTACCATTTCGAAGAATATTGTTATAAAGAAAGAATAATAGCTTGATAATACCTTGAGAAGTGGGTTTTTAGATTGTATGATTTAAAATAAAGAGAGACATTCTCCATAGCTGCAGATACTCTTCATTTCAATACAGGAACAGTGACTGACACTAGCTGAGGTTTTGACCCTGTACATGATCTGCATTATTATAAAGTCTCTCCTCGAAAGATAATAATGTTCCAGGCAAGTTCATCCTCGGTGAAGCTGCGATGGCTCCAGGTGGATGAGTAGCTCATTTACGGGTATTTTTAAATTATCGTTCAGAAATGCAGTGAATTAGTTACTGTGTTTATTCTCACAGAGGCACCTACATCTTACAAACGCTATTAACCAGCAACTGCATTAAATATTTCCCAAAATATACAAGTGCCCCAAACTTTCATTATAAAATCAGAAGGTCATCAAATCCTCCACATTCAATCCCCGTTTCCCTCGGCTACCTTCGGAAGGCTCCTCCTAATCAGAATTGGTAGTTGTTTCATCTTTTACTAATTTAATTAAACGCATGCTAAGCCCTAGTGCAATCACTTGCTCCACTTCATATGTGGCGTATTTCAGTTTATTTTATACTGACTCCTGTTCAATTTAAGGTCAATGAGCCATTGTTGCTCACATTTAAGAGTACCCACATAAGGGTTAGTACCGGTTTAATTAAAGCCATCTAATTAAGCCAGAATTTTCACTGCCCATTAGCATTCTCTTACATCTGCATTTTGAGTCGTAGGTTTTTTGACACTAGGAGCCTAAAGTTAAAGTCCCAGTGCATTGTCTGGAGGGAGCTGCTCAGTGCTTAGCATTTGCAATTCATGGCCTGAGCCATTCATTATTCCCTTGCAAGCAATGAGAACTGCAAATGTCCCGTCACTTTGGAAAAACTGGTCATTATTTACAAGTGTAAATGAAGTGTAACCTCAAGTCCTGTCTGCAACAAAGACTGGCGTCTTTAATCTCTGGACTGTAGCAATGGATTGGTCATATTTCAATAGAGAAATACCACATTTAGTCTAGGCATTATATATTACAAGCACTACAACTATTCTTCGTTTCATATTCCTCATACTCACCATTCCTTTCTAGCTTCTTCCTAGTCCAAATTATTTTTGATTGTCCCTCCCTGACTGAAAGCTGAATCACTGAAATTCCTGCTCATTTGCTTCCTGCCAAAATGAGCTGGTGTTTCCAAAAGCACCATTCCTCCCAGTGACTAATATGTTACAATACAGGTTTGCTTTGCTTGCTGTGTGTTGTTTTGTCCCACAATGTTTATAGAGTTAAACAATTCAGTTACAAAGTGAAGAGGACAATATGCAGATCTTGATATGTATATCCATGCATATGACAATAGCAACGGAAAAACGAATCAGGAAAGAAACAATAGAGAAAACTGAAAAGCTGAGGCTCCAGGACTGATGTAAAAATTGTTGATAACGAAGAAAATGAAAATGTTTGCCTGATACAATCTGCATTTGCATGAAATTTGGAAGAAAAAAAAAATCTACAATCTATCTTACCAAGGCAGAGACTATGGAATGTCTTTACCCCGTGGCAGGTGTTTGCAAGCAGAAAGCTCTTGTGCCATGAGAGGAGAAAATACATGAAGATGGCCAATTGGCCAATTATAGAGAAGTGGAAGGACTGGAAAGAGATTAGAAAATGATCAGAGAAAGGCAAGTAGATTGTAAGGAAATGGTTTACCTGATGGCAAACTAAAGCAGACATATTTTCAGTCGCTGAAGTGTCTGATGTAGGCTGGTTGTCAGGGTGAATACAGGCATTCCATCCATTTATCTCCACTGACTTTAGAAAAATGTTATGACTAGTTTTGATGGGAGTCCTCTGGGAGTCCTGATTAAAGTGAATTCTTTCACTTTAGAGGAGCCATTGTGGGTTCATCAAAAACCGAACTTGCCTTGAATATTATTGTCTTTTGAGGAGAGACTTTATAACAATGTATAGGGTCAACACCTCATTGTTCTCTTTGTCCATGTGAATCTTGCAAACCTTTCTGCTCGCTATGTTCATTTTAACAGAAAATGATAGAAACAGGTCCTTTTTCAGGTTATCTCTGGTACTTTCACAGAACAGAGAATGTCAGTTTAAATTCAGTCAAACCTAATAATTTCTTTCATCCAGTCTCTTCTTTAAATTAATTGCCATCAGTTATGTGACACCCAGAGCAGAAGCAGAGAGATCTGTAGCAAAACCAAATTGTTTATTGCTAAATCAGTTCAGCTCCTACACAGCCTTCTCCCATCCCTCGTCATGGACTATCTTCCCATACATTATCTTTCCTAGAAGTCACTCATCACTTCATATTTGTGATCAAATCCCTAGTTACTTTGACTTTGAACAGCCTCTCCAGGTTCTGATCCAGAGATGCACCATTTATTTACGGCTGGTAAAAAAAAGCACTATTTTCAACAGCATGTCAGGTTTTTATATTAAAGATGAATGAACCTAGAAAAACTAGGTAAAAGAGTTTTCACTGGGAAAATATTCAGATATACAGTTGCTAGTACACACTAGAGCTACTGGTCATTTGGCATAACTATGTTTGACTTCGAAGTGTTTCATTATCACTCTTCAATATAGTTGCCTCAAACTAATGGCTACTATAGCATAGGATTCCTTTTGTATAATTCATTGGCACTACTGCATTTTGTAGAGCTGACTAATCATGCTTTGATTAAAAAAAAACCATAAGCCACAGTCTCCCAAAAGTATGTAAGCTCTGAGCTGTTGCCTACTTTGTATTTATCACCAAAATAGCTATTCTGAAAATTCTCACACCTATGGCAAGATAAAATGTTTTTCAAATTTTTAATATTTTTCAGGACAAGTCCCCTCTTTCATGCCCAAGCTCAGCTGACATGAAAATATACTTTGCCATATCTAACTATTTGCATTTGAAATGCAGAGCTCTGTAATATGACAGGAACAGTGTTGAAGGCAGCACAGGCAGGCTGCTGCATCAGAGAAGGCATGGAGGCCACAAGCTGAGGGTTAAAGCAATGCAGGCAGGAGCACTACCTCTCCAACAAGGTGTCGGGAAGCTAAGTTGGCAAATCTGGATCAGGAGTAGGCCTCGAGGCAGCAGTGAAACTCAGCCTCAGGCCATGGATCAGCCAGGAGGTCTGTCATGATGAAGCAGGTATAAGGTCAAGCCAGAGAGTCAAGTCAAACCAGGCAGCCAAGGTCCAGGTCAGACAAGAAGGTCCAAGAGGAGGTGGAGACACAGCTATTACACGGCTGCAAAGCAGCACCAGGCAAAAAAAGCATTAACTTAAAAACAGCTCCCAAGGGAAAGAAGGGCAGGCCCCTCTCTTAATTTTCTTTACAACAGCTCTTACCAGTGATGAAGCTGAGCTTGACTCAGACAGTCAAACTCCTTGGAGCTGGGCAAGGCACTGACAATGGTGTACTGGGATAGACTGAAGGTCCATCTGTGATAGTGGCCAGCTGTAGCAAAGAACTGCCTTCACTCTCTGTTTTGCTTTGTAGGCCAGGCACTCTCACTGAACAAGAAGCTCTGCTCCTAGATGTCTTTGTGATTTTCTTTTCCCATAACACCTAAGTAGAGAGAGAGTAGAGAGAGAAACAAGGAGGAAAAGCACCAGCACTACTATGGCTGCAGCCATCAGTACCTTCACCACCAGCATCAACAGTGTGAGAATGGACACCACCATCTTCTAAAGTTTCATCTCCTATTATGTTTGAGAAGAGCCAAGGACTCCACAGCTACTGCTGCACTCAGTACCTTAGTACAGCAAAACCCATAAAACATCCCACCATTTCCAGGTTTTCTTGTCTGCCTCCAAGGGCTATCAGGGTCAGACTTATTTTGTTATGCATATCACTACCCTTCTCAGCTATTGCTTCTCCTGTCCCTCTACCTCGTCTCATTTTTTAGCACAAACCCATTCACCTTTCATTTCCTCTCTCTGTGTTTCTTTTGCACATGGTTCCTTCTGCTCTTAATCTGGTTTTATTTAATTCTGTATCTCTTTTTTTAAATTTTTCTTTCAGCTGACACTAAACCATGCCATTTTTTTCCACCTGTCCACAAGCATAGTATCAGAGGGCTCCTCTTGGCTCCTGACACTTGACATGGTTAGGTGGTGGCATTGGTGGAGATTCAAACAGCTGTGGTAACAGCAGTGATGCAATTTCAGCTGCTAGATGGAAATTATGTAGTGCTATGGTGATGCCCTTCTTTCCCTGTGCAAGGGTTAAAAGGGTGCAAGAAATATCTCCAGTTTACTTGTACATGCCTCCATTTCTCTGTTTGTTGATTCTGGATGCTAAGGGAGACAAGATCGTCTATAATAGGTGTAGCAAATGGTGGCTAGTAGCTGGGCAGGCATCCACATATGGTGGAGTACTGCTCCTCTGGAGCAACTGAGAGGCCACGGAGTTGTCGTCCATGACTGTGCTCAGGCTTCCCCTTACTCGTGTGAATTTTTAGCATTCACAACATCACCTGCCCAGGAGCAATGAACATGGTCTGGAAACCAGCAGCTGGTACTTAGATTACTCTGAAAAGAATTTCAAGGAGGACATAAAGTGTTTCAAGGAGATCTACAGAAAGTCTATGGGCAGTATTCCAGAAGAACCTGATTTTATGAAGAAATAGACCCCATTACTAGTACCGCAAACTTGCAGCCTAAATGTATCCAGTGCACAGCACACGGCAAAAAGCATTATAAAGAGATGAGGAGTGAAACTTGAGTGCTGCCATGGGTTAAACAGAAATGTGCAATTCACTCATTCATTTTTGGAAGGAACATTTACAGTTGCTGTTGGCAAAAACATTCTCCCTATCTTCACAACCATTGTATAAAAGATGTGATTCTCTAAACAGCTGTGGCCTTCCTTGCACTGCAATGGCAACTGCTTGGAAAGCACCATGGCAGTAGTTTCAGGCAGGCACCAGTAGACACTACCATCATCCCTTTGCTAAGTATGCATTTGCATAGCATGCAAGCGAAGTTGCTGAATAGTAAGATTCATCACAGCCAGCCAGTGAGGGACAAATCCTTTCTGTGCTTGTATGTGAATTCATTGGTTTTGGTATGGTGCTGGACTGTGCATTGAGGGTACCTCTAGCATCTAATTGGTATAACCTTTCCTAAATCATTGGGTAGCATGGCAAGCTGCAGATCAAACATCCTCCTCTCTACAAGGGGCAAATGAGTCCAGCTGATATGTTATTCAGGTGAAAAGGCATTATTAGTTAAGGACAGGAGACCAGAATAGAAAATATCAGTATGTGACTAGAAATCTGTCGTGCACCCCTCTGAATACAATGTACAGGTCTTATCAATACTTTTGGTACAGCAGACCTAGAAAAGTTAAGAGGATGAAATTTGGCATGGTGAAGAAGCAATGGGATGATTTATGTACAATGAGTGAGTGCTTGGACTTTTAGCCTGTAAAAACAGGTTTATGGCAGAGAGATAAAATCATAAGTGCATGGGAAAGACAAATGGAGAATGGTTCTGTGCTGTCTCTTGTAATACGAGACCTAGAAGGCATAAAATCAAATTCTCAAGTGGCAAACAAAAGAGACACTTTTCTTTGCAGTACATAATTAAGCTGTGGAACTAATTGCAAAATGCCATGGGTTTCAAAAGCTCACATTATTCAAAGAACAATTAGACAAATTCAAGGCTGAAAATGATCTACCAAGCACAATTAAAAGAAATTATGCCACAAGATCAGGCCTTGGTCTGGATGCACCAGTGAGAAGCCTGGTTGTCTCCCCAGGATTAAGCCCAGAGGAAAACCTGGAGATGCTGATCCTTCTCTAGGTATGTACGTGGCAGTTGCTGTGCTGATGACGAAAATAATAATTAACATTACAGGGCTAGATAAAATTATAGTTCTGAAGAACACTGCAACAGGAAGAACCTAATTTGAGGGTAGAAATCATGGCAGAGACGGAGGCCCAGTGTTCCCCTCCAGCATGTGAAAACTAAAACCTGTAAGGAAACTTGTGATTTTTCTTCTCAAACTCTGCACTCATTTAAAAGGAATAAATACAAGCAAAAGGCATTGGTCATGACTGCTGAAACCCATAAGCAGGCCTCAAAGACTATTATTAGGAGACAGAAAAAAAGAATAAAAGGAGATTCTTACCACAACCAGCTTATCTGGGAATATATTAATACAAAGTGATACCTGCTGAACAAAGTAGATTGACAAGAAGAACTAGAAACCTGTAAGGCTGATAAAAATATCTAACTTGTCTTGTCCTAATGCAGCAAGTGAAGGATGTAATCACATACTTATTTTAGTCATCTAAGATGCAGAAATGCCAATGGAAAATGCCTAACTCTTCGATTAAAGAAAAAAATGTGGCCTTCTAGTATCAGATGCTCTGAATTTGTGTTTAAAATATGTAAAGTAGATATGCCAGGATGGCACACTACTGTTTTTCCAGCCACTCTGATGTACATTGTACTCTTCTACTTTCTAAGCATTAGCTGTACTAAGGTGACACAAGGGAATTCTTCTGGATCCACTACAAGCAGGAAAAATATTAAAGGCTACTAATGAGACAGTCATCATGCTTCACCCAAGATAAATTGACATCAGGATCAGAACAAAGCAAAGGGAAAGCAAGAGATGTACCACCCTGAAGAGATGACTGCCACTTCCCTAAAGATTTTGCAACAGAAGCCAACCAGGGGCAGGGACTGTACAGATATGGCTCTGGTTACCTGTGGGAAACACTGGTATATCCTGTAATCAGGCGTTCTTTGCTGCAGGACAGGCAAATGTGTGCTAGGCCATCCACCTGTGCACAGTAAACCTCCCTATACTGAGTGCTGCTCTGAAACTAAGGCCACCTTTAGGATACTATGCTTCAGATAATGCCAAGCAGCTGCAATTCAGTTTTGATCTGGGCATATACATTTGTAGCTAGCTATTTGCAACTGGCTAGCTGTCTGCCTGCAAAGATTCCAATGATATCAAGGTTGTTTTATTAGCACTGAATTTCTGTTCAAATGGATTTGATTATGTGACACATGGCTATACAAGCATTAGCAGAAAACACAAGGAATTGAATCCAAACCATACAATAGCTATCTTCAAGTATCAAAACCCCAAATATACCAACAGTTATCGGACAACTGACTGAAGGGAATGGGAAAATGCCCTCTTTGTTGTACAGTGCTATAGTCATAGAATCATAGAACCAGAGAATGGTAGGAGTTGGAAGGGACCTTTAGAGATCATCTAGTCCAACCCTCCTGCCAAAGCAGATCCACCTAGATCAGGTCACACAGGAACGCATCCAGGCAGGTTTTGAAGACCTCTAGAGAAGCAGACTCCACATCCTCCCTGGGCAGCCTGTGCCAGGGCTCCCTCACCCTCACAGTAAAACAGTTTTTCCTTATGTTTAAGTAGAACTTTTCATGTTCCAGCTTCTTTCCATTACCCCTTGTCGTGTCATCAGATACAACAGAAAAAGTGATGCCCTCAACCTCCTGACATCCACCATTTAGATGTTTGTAAATATTAATGACATCCCCCTGCAGCCTCCTCTTATCTAGACTGAACAGCCCCACTTCCCACAGCCTCTCTTCATAAGGCAGATATCTCCACTACAGTCTAAAATGTCCTAATCTGAATTCTTACCATTACTCACTGCAAGGCTGTGAGAACAAGCCATTCTCTGTGTTTCCATCCCTACTCTGCTATTTGAGTTCTTTATCTCCTAGCTGCTTGGGCTTCATTGATGCTTTAACCTCAGCTTCATGTATAAATTTCTTCCTTCTCCTGATAGAGGACACTGGCATCACTAGTGGTGTTGGCAGAACCATCTTGTCTTTGGACAAGCCGTACTGTCCCTGCAGAGTGGTTGAGCATGGTAAGACCTGTCCCCCCACACAGTACAGCTCGTCCATCTGTGCTGCCCCTGTGTCTGGCAGGAACGGACCGAGGGCAGGAGCGCACCCTCAGGGAAAGTCCTTGGCTGAATTTCTCAGCAAACCACCCACTGCAACCAAACCAAGCCAAATGGCAGATATTTTCTCTTTCTAGAGGGAAATGACCAGCATCTTTGCTTTCCTGTCTATTTTCTCCAGCAGAGAACAAAGTACAACAGGCTTTTCTTCAGCTTAATCCCACCAAGTGAGAGCCCAAGGAGCCACATCTCACAGCAGTCCCTTGCACTCAGGCTCTCAGTGAGTTCCATCTGGTCCTGCAGGAAATAAATTGTTGTTCCTTCACTGGTATTTGGGGTTTCTTCCTAACTGTGAAGGGCCAAGACTACTTGCAACAAATATAGTCTCTCTCTCCTATGGTCAGTGGCTGAAGACAGGGAGGCAGGGAGGACTGTGCCTCCACCAGCTCCAAAGGTCAGCTCGTGCTTCTGCCTACTCACACAGATTTTCAGGAAAACTTTTTAACAGAAAAAGGCTATTTTTTTAAGGTTTTAGTATTATTCTAAATGTATTTAAAACTTATTAATGGACATCAAACTTTAACATTTCCTTTTTTCAACTGAAAGCTAGAAGTGTCTTAAAACATTCAGTTTACTTCAGGAAACTTTAGTGTTGAAAGTAATATTGCTGACTGCATATCATTCAACTTCAGATTGTTTTCCAAAACCATCCAAAGTCCAAAAACGGACTTCTCCTTTTAAATACCATTTCCCATAAGTCAGCATGCAGTTCTACTAGTCTGCTTTTCTTTCTCTTTTTCTAAATACTATATAACTTGATTCTTTTCTTGTGTTACTCAAAAAGTACGGTTCATAACCATTTGGCTTCTTTTACTGAACTTGATAATATTTCATAGAATCATAGAATCATTTAGGTTGGAAAAGACCTTTAAGATCATTGAGTCCAACCATTAACCCAGTACTGTTATGTCTACCACTAAACCATGTCGCTAAGCACCTCATCTACACGTCTTTTCAAAACCTCTTTTTCAAAGTGACTCTACCACCTCCCTGGGCAGCCTGTTCCAATGTCTGACAACACTCTCAGGGAAGAATTTTTCATAATATCCAGTCTAAACCTCCCCTGGCACAACCTGAGGCCATTTCAGGTTGCTTGTTACTTGGGAGAAGAGATCAACCCCCATCTGGTCACATCCTCCTTTCAGCAAGTTGCAGAGAGAAGTTTGGTCTCCTCTCAGTTTCCTCTTCTCCAGACTAAACACTTGTAGTTCCCTCAGCTGCTCCTCATCAGACTTGTTCTCTAGACCCTTCATGAGTCTCATTGCTAGTTCCAAAGGAGGTTTGGATAGACTTCCCCACCTCAATGTCTTTCTTGTAGTGAGGGGCCTAAAATTCAACACAGGACTCAAGGTGCAGCCTCACCAGTGCTGAGTACAGGTAGATGATCACTTTCCTGGTCCTGCTGGCCACACTATTTCTGATAGAAGCCAGGATGCCGTTGGCCTTCTTGGGCACACTGCTGACTCATGCTCAACCGGCTGTTGATTAACATCCCCAGCTCCTTTTCCTCTGGGCAGCTTTCCAGCCACTCTGCCCCAAGCCTGTAGCACTGCATTGGGTTGTTGTGGCCCAAGTGCAGGACGCAGCACTGATGTTGATGTTGAACCTCATATAATTGTCCTTGGCCCATCACTCCAGCCTGTCCAGGTCCCTCTGTAGAGCCTTCCTGCCCTCAGACAGATCAACACTCCTGCCAAACTTACTGAGGATTCATTTGATCCCCTTGTCCAGATCACCCAGCACTGAGCCCTGGGGAGCACCAGTGGTGACCAGTTGTCAACTGGATTTAACTCCATTCATTACCACTCTTTGAGCCTGGCTATCCAGCCTTTTTTTTTCACCCAGCAGAGCAGACTCATCCCAGCCATGAGCAGCCAGTTTCTTCAGGAGAATGCTGTGGGAAATCATGTCAAATTCTTTACTAAAGTCCAGGTAGATCACATCCACAGCCTTTCCCCCATTCAGTAAGTGGGTCACCTTGCCATAGAGGGAGATCAGGTTAGTCAGGCAGGACCTGCCCTTTATAAACCCATGTTGACTGGGCTCAGTATTTAGTTGTTCCATATGTGCCATGGGATGACACTCAAGATGATCTGCTCCATAACTTTCCTGGGCACCAAGGTCAGGCTGTTGGGACTGTAGTTCCCCAGATCCTCCTTCTAGCCTTTCTTATAGATAAGCATCACATTTGCAACCTTCCAGTCAACTGGGACCTCCTCATTTAGCCAGGACTGCTGGTAAAAGATGGGAAGCACTTCCACCAGCTCCCCCAGTACCCTTGGGTGGAGCACATAGACTTTTATGTGTGTTTACATGGTGTAGCAGGTCGCACACCATTTCCCCTTAGATTATGGGGGCTACATTCTGCTCCCTCTCCTTGCCTTTCATCTCGAGGAGCTTGGCACATTTGCTGTATCTCTTTTTCTAATACCTTGACCAGGATCTTTACATCTGCATTCAATAATAACTTTGTTCCGTACTCTGCTTTCCTGTGTTAGGGATAATAACTATCTTATGAACTTTAAACTGACTTTTCAGTTCCCCATCAGATCCACTGGTGCTATGAGGGTACAGAGTTTTACCATTCTCCCTGGTGATATTCTGGCAGATAATACCCTGTCATAGACATCCCATTGTGTCTAATAACTGGTAGCTTTAAGAGCTTTCACAGATTTTTACCTAAGAAGCTGTGGAGAGAAGGTGGCTCCACTAAAGCAGAGGATTTGAGGAAAAAGGCTAGGCTAGGCATGGGGCAGGATTCTAACGCTGTTGAGTTGATGCCTGGCATCATACATTGCCAGCTCAGGATTACTGATATCATTCACGCTATGGGTGGTTATCTGATTCAGAGAGTGGGGGAAATGAAGTATGTAAGTCCCTCAAATCTAGACAATGTACAGCTGAGAGAAGGGAGAATATGGGGATGATGGAAAGGTTGGACAAAAGCACAGCAGTGCTCATGCTCCAGACTACATACATAAGTTAGAGAAACGTTTTGCAGAAAATGGAGTCAATAAAATGAAAAAAAGAGAAAATGGAGTTGAGAAGATTCACATTGCTGGGAGAACTACAGCAGCCAGAAGGCCTGAACCAGCCCCAGCATCAGCAGCCACCCTGTCAAACACATATTCTCAGTGTCAATTTCAGACCAACATGGTATGCAAGAAAGATGCTGGCCTATGCAGTGCCTCTGGACAAGGGAGTTTTGTTCACCACCCCCGCCTATTACCACCCCTGGCAAAAGCAAATTGGAAAGTTATGGAGACCCCAGGTCTACATCTGAGCCCCTTACCCAGAGCTGTGTGCTCAAGTCTGGCAAAGCCTTCACTCAAAACATGGTGGGCAGCTGACAGGCAGCTCTGGCCCAGGCACCTCTGACAGACTAAGCTCTTGCATGGAGCCTGTCCTCAGCAAGTCACTCTGTCCTGCTCTTCTCTGCCAAGTCATGTCCAGAACTGGATTTAGGTGCTCACATGACATGGTTTACATGGTGACTTTGTGGGACGTGAAAGATCTGCTAACGCTCATATTGGATGACACATGTAGTCATCACACAGACACGCTAAAATCATGTCACCAGCTCTCTTCCATAAACACCAAATAGCTTGCATATCTGTACCCTAAGGATCTTAAATTACTTCAGGTATTAGTGAATGAAAACATAAAAGAGCCCTGTGGGTAGCTTTGGTAAGTAACCTTCTCCACATCTCATTTTTGAATGAGGGACAGGTGGAGACAGAAGGCCAAAGACCTTCCTTATAATCACACTGAAAGTGTGAGGAAGACACTGACCCAACATCTCCTCATAAAAATTCTTTGCCTTCTGGTTTTATTTGTAAGGAACATGAAACCAAGAAGGAAGGGAACACCCTCAAAAAACCCCTGGATAGCTGGCACAGCTTGTCCCTCAGCGTGTTTCCCCCACTACATTGCCACAGCAGCTCGGGCTCCCTGCGGCGCGGACCTTCCCCGCCGCGGCGGGGGCGCGCTGCCGCCGCCCTCCCGGCAGCACCCCGGCAGCGCGGCCCTGTCCCGGCCGCGCGGGGCCGTGAGCGGCACACACATAAGCCCCGTCGGCTCTGGGGCTGCGGGCAGCAGCCCGAGCGGCCGGGGGCGCGCAGGGCGGCGGGGGCGCGCCGCGGCGATGCTGCCGCCGGGCCAGCAGGTGTCAGCACAGCACCAAGGTCGCCTCCGCCTCGGCGCCGTGACGCAACACCGGCGCGGGCCGCGCGGGCGGTGACGTCACGCCGCGGGCGGTGACGCAGGCGGGCGGCGGCCACAGCGAGGCGGCAGAAGTGACACAGTCTGTGGGAGCGGCCCCGTTCTGCGGCCTCTGTCCAGCCACTGCTGCCGTTCTCTCTGGGGTCGTAGCAGGGCACTGCGCCCCTGCTGCAGTGGGGAGTGCAGGTGTGTGCCCAGGAGAGGTTTCCCATTCGATCGCCTAGGCAGAAAATAGGAGGCGAAGGGCATATCTCTGAACAAAATGGCAGGTCAGAGAGGCTGCGTACCAAAGCTTCTGCGCAGTGAGGTCACAGAGGGTGTCTGTGGTCAGTAGCACAGCTGAAAGGCCTGGGTTCATAGACAGATATCTCCAAAGGCTGATTTAAATCCTCCTCCATGGGCTGAATCCGGACTTGTGTTCCATTTCTTGGCAAGTTACAGCACCAGAAGAGCATCAAACACAAGACTTTCCCCTGACTGCAAGACCCGTGACGGATTCACTTATCTCAGAAATCCAGTGTTTCAATATACATAATTTGTTTAAATGGGATTATCAGTCTAGCTCAGATTCAAACAGCTGGGTTTTTTCTTAATCACTAGCAAAAAGAATCCTTGCTTTTTGTACTCCTCCTTTCATGGAATTAGGCATGGATAGTGGGGTAATATCAAGTCCCTTTGAAAAGTCTGCCAACACAAACACTGTGACCATTGCACATGCACCCCATGTGCACAACATCAGATCCTTTCTGGACATCCAGTGTTCTTGGCTCTGCATGTCTCATCCCTTAACTACATAGAATCATAATAGTTGGAAAAGATCATTGAGTCCAGCCCAACACTGCCAAGCCCAACACTAAACAGCCATATACTTTAGCACCTCATCTATATCTCTAGGGATGGTGACTCCACCGTCTCCCTGGGCAGCCCGTTCCAATACTTAATAACCCTCTCGGTGAAAAAGTTCTTCCTAACGTCCAATCTAAACCTTCTCTGGTGCACCTTGAGCCCATTTCCTCATGTCCTATAATTCATTACTGGAGAGATTAACCTCCAGCTCTCTACAATTTCCTTTCAGGGAGTTGCAAAGAGTGGTCGTATCTCCTCTCAGCCTCTTCGAGGCTAAACATCCCCAGCTCGCTCAGCCACTAAGACCTTTTCACCAGCTTCATTGCCCATCTCCGGACATGCTCCAGCACCTCAGTGTCCCTCTTGTAGTGCCCAAAACTGAACACAGTAGTCAATGTGCGGCCTCACCAGTGCTGAGTACAAGGGGACAATCACTTCCTTGGCCCTACTGGTCACACTATTTCCGATACAAGCCAGGATGCCATTGGAACATGGCACCCTATTTTCTTTTCCCCTGATCCAATACTCAGTATTCCTGTTCATAAGGTCTGGCTCCCTACCACAGGTACTTCCACTACTCAGGTACAGGCCCTGCTGCTATACCAATACCAGCAACTTCTGTGCCTAAATCAAACTCTGCTACGGAGCCTTTTGTGGTCCATAAGGGAACTCACCTCTTCTCGAGGGACTTTTAAAGTCACTCATTTATTTGGGTTTGTTACACGTCCCTAATATTCATCATTCCTCCATGGTGTCATCCTGTCCTCCTCCTCTGGACATAGCAGGGATTCAACTTCCTCTCATCTGTTTCCTTCTCTTTAATGGAATCCAGGAAGAATCCAAGGATGGTCTTGAGTATCTTAGATCATCTGAGACCTGAAAGAGAATTCCCTCCTAGTATCCTCTCACGTGTCCCTGTATCCTTATTCTTGTCAACATACCAGACACTTTTGGGGTACTCTTGTACTTTGGAAAGACTGCAGCATCTGATCTATCCAGTACTAGGTCACCCTCTTCACGGAGAAAAATCACACCATCTCAGCCAAAGCATTTTGATATTGGAAGCACATGGGAAGAATACTGGGAAATAACATCAACTTCCCAGAGAAGGACAATTGCTCCTTGCTGGGATGAAACATAAGGCTCCCGCATGTCTGCCTCATTATGTGAGTTTAGGAAAACTGCACATAGCTTCTGAAATGCATCAAAGACTGTGAATGTTGTTCAAGAGATGAATATTGTGGGCTATGTCTGTTCAGTAGCTGGTAGACAAACAGATGAACAACTATAGAGAGATTCAACTCCATGCAACTCCATCCAACTCACAGCCACATAGCTGCATGCAGGCAAGCTGGTGTAATAAAGCCTGCAAGTACATCAGTCTGACCAACATACTTGGGATCACTGTGTCCTACATGCTCTGGAAAATGTGATCTGCCAGTTTAAATGCAAAATAAGAGACCTAAAATATTTCTATCACACCTATCTGGTTGATACTTGAGGTGGTATGACTGTGGCTGACTCATGGTGCAGAGACAGACATTGCCACATTTGCTTGGGGTGGAGATTGAGGGAGAATAAGGCATATCTTACTTTCCTGGTCACAAGGAGCATGTAAGGACAGGTTCTGACCAGTACTTTGCAGTAGTTACTACCTTCCACAAGGGACCAAGATAGTCCCACCCAAACTGGGCTCAGTTCCCATGTTATCCCCTGCTGAAACAGCTCAGGCTTTGTGCTGTCAGATGGAAAAGGCTAAAGAGGCTTCTCAAAAGTTTGCCAGCTTTTCACTGCCTGCAGGAAGGATGTGATGTGAATTTTATAGGTAATGTAATATTTGTGATGGTAACTCAGGGAATCCTAAAATACATGGGATATCTGGCAATACCAGCTGTTTTATCTGGGAGATACTCCCATGTTTGTCTTTAACCATCCCTAGCAGACACAGACAGTGGAGGACCATCCATACAGACCAGACTGCCAAGTGATGAAGCACCAATATCCATCACTTAATGTCCTCATTTTGTGTGTAAGAGTTGACACTTCCCAATTTCCTGGTTCCCAGCTTTTCTTAGCTTTCCATTTCTAGGAACTAAGTATACAAAATTCCAGGTCTGAATCTGGCATTTTACTCATTGTGGTTATGCTGGCTGCCTGTCAAGGCTTTGATTTGTCTGTAAAGACAGAAGCTCTACATTCCAATGTAAGGATAGGTGTTTATCTAGCAAAACTATCCCTATGATGAGATACTGTCTCCTGTATATGTCACAGATGCAAGGCCAACACCTAGACAGAATCTCCAGCCTCCTGAAAGAAAATTACCTGCCTGCAGGCTCTCCATACAAGGGACTCATCACTTTGGAACAGAATCGTCTTATTTAGTCCAAAAAACCCCAAATGTGGTGATGTTCTGGGCACTCTGCTAAGGCCACTCATTGAAGCTGTTGGAGAAGTTTAAGGGTATGTTTCCAGAAAAAGTAAGGCTAGGGAAGAGTTTTTCTCTGTAGTTGACTTTGTATTCAACTGAACTCTGTGGAACAAATATATTCCTATTTGAATGTCTTTTTAGTGCTCCCAAGTAGTATGACAGCAGATCAGTTAACCCACAGGTTGCCTGGAACTCTGGTAAGAAACACCTCCGAGTGTAAAGGATATGTCACTTCAATATACAGAGAGAGGCAACGACATAGCTTAGAGGCAACACATTTTACATTACTCATTTAACAATAAAAACATAGACTCTTATAAAAGTCTACCCTTACATAAATCCTAGGAAATGCAAATATATTTACCTCCTCACAGATAGGAGGATGCACCAACAAATAAGCATACAGCTGAGCAAACTTTCAAAGATTAAGAGCAATAAATATCAAGACAGGAAGATAACACAGCAAGGCAGTTCAGAGAGCTTGCCTAGAGAAACCTCATAATGTAGTCTCTGGGCAGCGAACCAGACTCATTATTTTTCGTGTCTGGAACTTTCAGAGACTGAGGAAATCCTATCTGTACCTTAAATTTCAGAGCACTTAATATAATGTGATTAGACTAGAGACCTTGTTGGAAGTGTGAACTCCTTTTCTTTACACTTCTATTTCTAACCTCTTTTGTTTCCTCTGTGAAGTCCTAACACCACCACAAGATGATGCAATATTGCATCACCTCCTAATACTAAGATCTCTGACAGCAGCCACAAAAACTCAGGAGTTTCCCTATCCCTTATTAATAACCTTAAATGAATAGGTGGTCTTAAAAGATATGCTTACACACTCTATGCTCTGCTACCACAAGGAGCACATCTCTTTCTGAAAAACTCATAGACATATGAACAGACAAAAATAGTATTGAAGCCAGTAAAATGTATTACATGAATTTTACATCTCAGCTGATGTGTGTATGTATGTGATATGGAGGAAGCAGCTTGCACTCCCACCCCTGTGCTTTAAATACCTATTCTGAAGTAAAAGAGTCTAAATCAGTAAAATGGGAGACAAAGCTTTCAGCAGATGTATCTCAGATTGCTTCTGAAACACTTGCTGTTTTCTGTTTAGAAAGCTTTAGAAGTTTGAAGTATGGGGATTTTAACCACCAGGAGCACTGACCTAGCAGGAGAAAAGGAAAGAGCAGGTATTTTTGGGAGGAGAAGGAACTAGAAATAGGCAAGACTCGTCTTTGTTCAAGCTTTTCTGACTCTGCCTACAGAGGTACACAGAGATCACTCTGTATCAGGCCACAAAGCTGAAAAGATTCCCCTGGAAGCTAGGCAGAGGTACACAGAGATCACTCTGTATCAGGCCACAAAGCTGAAAAGATTCCCCTGGAAGCCTCTCCCTGGGAACCCAAGCTCACACAGGAAACTCATTTAACTGATGGCTGGCATCCTATAGGAGAGGTGGCAAGAGCTCACTCTTAATTTGCTCATCTTCCGGATCTTCTCCTACTTCTCCACGACCTCTACCACTACCTCAAGAAACTATCCAGAACCAGCATAGGAAGAGATGGTCTGCCTTTCCCATGAAATAAAGCTGTGAACAGAGGTCAGATCTGCAGGCATCACTTAGTCATCAGTTATACCCATTATACAAGCAGCCATCATACCTAGAACATGATGCAAAAGCCAAACTAAAATCCATCTCGCTTCTCCTCTACTTGTTGGCAAGTTATAGCAAGAAGAAAAATTTATTTTTAATAGTAAAGTTACCCTGTGATCGTTCATATGGACAAAGCAACTGCAGTGAAGTTAATACAGCCGATCGTGTGTTTACATGATCAGTTTTCAGAGCAGAGCTGTAAAATAAAGAGATTCTGCCAATTTATTTGAAATCCTCCACTGAATGTGTCATAAAGTGCTTACAACCCAATTAGAAAAATTCTAGTTTATAAATTCTGCAAGAAAACAAAAAGCTACCTACCATTCTATCAGGAAGCACAAAGTACCCCACAATGTTTTTTTCCAATTTTCTTTGCATAAGGAAGCAATTACAAAGCTGAAAGCAGCTATTGCTGGGATTAGGCAAGCAGGCTCTGGCTTTGTTGGTACAAGGCCCACAAAGCTTCTGCATAATTTTTTTTTCTTCTCTGCTGGCAATATAGAAAACACAAAACAACCCAAACTATTAGATACTATTTCCTAAATTGCAATGAACCCAGTTTGTCAATGACACCAGAACATTTACATGCAGTTCCAACATATGTCAGTATATAAAGCTGTTGCTGAGCTTTAATATGGCTGTTACTCTTTATTGCAGTTCTCCGTGAAACAACATAAGAACTGATGTTAGACTGTGCAGAGGACACAAAAGATACCATCTTACATTTTTCCAACCTCCAAAACTCCCATTCAGCATCATGACAGCAATTTCTTGTCATATTTTTATTACAGCTGAAAGATAAAGGAAATAATTGCATTTTGACTGCACCCCACAAGATTATATTAGCAAAATGATTGCTCCTTTGCATGACTAATTTTGATTAAATCAGCTTCATTTAAATATCAAATTGTGTTCTTCACCTTCCCTCATCAAGGGATTTTAAGCTATGGCATTCCTGACTGTTTTAAAGTTCCATTTTAATAAGATAAAATGTGCATTTCAATTTATTGTACAGTCTGTTCTTGACTGAAAAAACAAAACAAAAACAAAAAGACCAACAGATGATTTATGAGAAAGGGTTTAAGTCACATTTGGAAATCAACAGGGAGAAAATAATGTTAAAATGTGTATTTCCAATGAACACGCAACCTATAAGGAGAGGATCCCTGGCAATAAGAAAATTTGTATTACGTGATTTGGTACCAAAGGCAATAAAGAAAACTGTGCTGTATATAGAGGAGCTGAAGATTAACTACAAAAATTTACTATTAACTTACTAAATCCTGAAAAGACAAAGATTTTCAGTTTACTTCCTTTTCTCAAACATAATACATAAAATTATTTACCCTTTCATTGAAAATAACATTATATTGACTTTTAGCTATTTAAAAAATATTTTATACAGTACTGGCAGAAGTCAAGATTAAACATTTGCTCGGGCTGTAAATTATTCCCTCTATAATTGTCTCGAAGAATATCAGTCATTTTTATTCAGCTGCTAAAATCTCCATATGTTTGTGCATCCCCAAATAAAGTCCACGGATTTTAACAGGATTAGTTGCCAAACTGGATACACTTGCCATCCTGGAGTGATCCATCTGGGGATCCAGCCAACAACAGCAAAAAAGGCTTCCTATTTTGATAAGGGTTTTTAATCTCTTTTAAAGCGTTGAGTACTACACACGCTGTGCAAAGCTGAACTTCTTTGACTGATACTGCCCATTATGTCAGGGAGAACCAAGCACAGGGTGACTCTTCACTACATTTCCCTTATGCTGCAGGCACATCATGTGAAGGTTGTTAAAGGTTTTTACTTTGCTTTCATCTTTGTAAAAAGGGGAATGTGAGGCCAGCACAGTGATAATTTCTTACAGCCACAGTTCAGTGTAACATATTCATTTTGAAACTCCATGTTTATACAATACTTTCTCAATTAGTTACTGCTTCAGGCTGGTATTATGATTCTTAGTGTTTTTATGCAAATGATTTTTTAAGTCAAATCCACTGCTCTAACGACAATTACTGTTTATAAGAGCATCTGTATAAGTAACATACTAGTTAGTTCCCTCTTAGAGTTTCTATGGAAGTTAATAACATGCACCTAGAAATATCAAATTCATTTGTATAGTCCTCGTGGCAGTCCATGGTCTTGTAAAGCACTCCCTGAGGATGTAAACCTTATGCCAGCACGGCATTCAGGGCCAGGGTGTGGGCTCAGTGTTATACAGGGCTCACCTGGTTTCACCAAGGTGAAAAACGGTCTCAGCACAATCACAGAAGGAGTTTCGCTATTCATTCCAAAAAAAAAAAAAAAAAAGAAGAGCAGCAGAGATACAAACACTTAGCTCTGTTCAGAGCCAAACAACCAGCAGCCGGGCGGGGAAAGACTGGTGAGGAGGAGTTGTTTGTTTGTTTGAATTAGAAGTGAATGGTTATGCCTGAGCTGTATTTGGAGTCCTGGCACCATAAGGCTGATGAATTAATCCTCCTGCTGTGGGCAGCCTTGGCAAAGCCTTAGCTAGAATACTAGTATGTCCAGTTTTGTGCAGTGCCTTCCAAAAACAACATGGCCCATTTGGCAAGAGTCTGGAGGCAAGCTACAGGAATCACAGGAGGTCTAAGGAACATGATCTAGGAGGAGAGAGCCAGGACTGTCCAGTCTGGAGATGGGAAAATAGTAGGGAAACAAAAATATGGCACTTTTAAACAAGAAGTAGCTGAAAAAAAAAAAGACAACCAAGAGGCTAAACCTGTAGTAGACATTCAATAAGACTGCATGAAAATCTTTCCTGAGGAGAAGGCCGCTGTGCCCTAGAGCAGACTGCCATTACCTGGAAGTTTTGAGGACGTATCAGACAAACTAAGGGCCACTCAGCAGCCGGGCACGCCAGTATTCGGGCGCCCGGGCGTCGCGCACCTCCTGAAGCCGAGGTTTTGCAGCCACCAGGACAGGTCCTGTGTGCTGTCGGTTACATCACGCTAAGGCCGCAGTGCTTTACCCTAACAGTGGCTATACCCCACTCGAGCGCCTGTGGCCGTAGCGGGCCGGAGCCGCCCGCTGCCTCCCGGCGGCGAGGCCGGGCAGCGCATAGCTACGGGCGCCCCGGCCCAGCGCCGGCCGCGTCCTGGGGCCCCCGCCCCACTGGGGGAAGGGTCCTGGCCCCAGCGCCCGGCTCGGCGGGCCGCGGCTCGGCCCGGGCGCAGCGGCGGGGGCCGCGGCCGAGGCCGAGCGGGGCGGGGAAGCCCCACAGCCGGTTCCCTCTTTGCCCGGCGTGTGATTGGCGGTGGCTCCAGAGCTGCCTGCCGCCGGCCATGAAGCCTCCCCTCCGACCCTCGGCCCGCTCCGCTTCCTGCTGAGGAAAACACCTGTCCGGGGCCGCGGCCGCGCCGCTGCGGTGAGTAGCTCCGTCTCAGGGGCCGGCGGGATTCGCCGGCGGACCCTGCCCCAGGCCTGGGCGCGCAGGTGGCGGCGGGGGCGCAGGCCGGGGCCCGGGGCGGCAGTGAGCAGACCTGCCCGGCAAGCGCGCCCGCGGCCCCGGCAGCTCCGGCAGCCCCGCCGGGCAGGACGCGGCGAGCTTTGCCTTCAGGCGACCGTGGCTCTTCCGCTGCCCCCGCGGGCGCTACCGGGTGGCGCGGCCCCGGCCGCCATCTCAGGGCGGCGGGCGGGCAGGGCGGGCGGTGGGCTGGGTGAGGGAGGCGGCCCGGGGCCGCAGCTCCCCGCCGCGTTGCGTCTCCCGGGCACGGCATATGTGGCTGACTGAGGACAGCACTGCAGTTGGCAGGGTGAAGGCTGAGCTCCTCTGCGTTGTTTGGCCTTTCCCTCCTTGCGGCCCTTGGCCTCGGTGCACGTCCTGACACAAACAAGAGTTACAGGTGTGCTGCAAAAGCTGCTGAGGAACCTCTTGGTACGTGAAATAAAACTGCAAAGTGAAAGATCACACTAGGCAGTAGTAGCTCTTCCCTCTAGTTTTAAGATCTGTGACTTAGCTCTGCTTCAACACAGATTTTAAACAATACATAACTATTTTCAACAAGTAATAACCTCTTGTGTCTCTCTAATATATGTAGACTGTGAAACCTTTCCCCACTGCAAATTGTCTGAAACAACAGCTGAGAGCATTCAGGGGTTGGTTGTTGGTGGGGGGTTTGGTCACGTTGCTCAAGATCAGTATCCAAAGCACTGGACCCAAGTGGAAAGGACAGGCCATATCCAAATTGCAAGTGTGCCCCTGCAGGAACCATAGCTGCTACCTCGAAACTTTGAAAACTTTGTTTTCAAACTCTGAAAGGTTGGCTTAAAGGTAGAATCACCATCATCACTTGAATAACTCCAGTTAACTAGAACTTTGCCAAAATTATTAACTAAATTTTTAGAACCAGCTAGAAGTTACTGTTTGTTCCAGAAGCACTCCCAAATAGATTGCCGTATGTAGAAACCAAAATATGCAAAAGTCTGTAGTGAAGGTGGGGGAGTGTCTGAAAACATTGCAGCCGTAATAGCAGTCAGAGGACTGTGCGACCTCCTGGCTGAGGTGTTCAGCTATATCTGCTGATTAGTACACTTTTTTATTGCAAATGTGTATTATCCATGAAGTTTACTTGCTAATGAAAAACCGCACTGATCTAGTTCCTGAGAGAGCTACTAGTTGCTAGAGGATTTGACAAAAGAACTGAGCAATTTGGTTTTTGTTGTTCTGTGTATGTGTAACACGTTAGTACTGTATCTTGCCTGCAAAGTTCAGCACTGGATCATCACAGAGGTAGGGAAGATGTATTGTACTCCTATCCAGCAAATGCAAAGTGGTCTCCTGCTACAGCATAATACTGGCAAGAAAATGTACTATGCTGGTTGGAAAACTTTGTGTTGTGCCATAGGAGAGTTTCTTCATTTAGCTTAAAGTGTGAATGTAAATAGATTATTGTTATATTTGTATAATGTGTGCATGGGGTGATTCTTACTCTGACAGAGTGTCTGTTTTCTTGCAGATTAAGTTGTTTTTGCAAAAGTGAAAAGAATAATTTTAAAATAAGGTTTTCATATTGTAGATTAAACCAGAAGCAGAAGCTAGTACAAATATGCATAACTGATGAAGAATAAGTAACTGGTAAAACTCTAACAAAGCAGGGACATTTGACAGATAATCTTGAATTTTTTGTAACAGAATATATGAAGTAATTCGTGATAATACCACATTGTCTTTTTAATGCATCTTTCAACCAGTGTTGTCAAATCCATTAACTTTACTCATGAATTATATTTCAGTCTCAGTTACTCTAAACTGCACTGGTTTCATTCCCTCCCCTTCCCTACTACTCTTGCAAGCGATGAGTCAGATTAAGGAACTGTTCCAGCTGAAAATTCACCAAATGTTTTTGTTGTTGTTTTTATGATTAGTTTGCTGACCTGAACAGTAGGACTGGAGACAAAGGGAAGCCTGTTTGCTTTTCATAGTTACCTTTTACAGGCCCACCTCCTGCTTCATTGTAACCCATGAAGAGTTGTGTAGTAGGAGAGTTTTCCTAATACAGGGAACTGTAAGGCTGGAATTAAATTAAATGAGAATTGATAATAAAAAAGAGTTACTTTTTGTGGTGGTGTTGCAGTAGGTTTATGGAAATGTTAATACTGTAAGTAATGCTTAGGCATGACAATGGTTTTAGGAAATTTTTTTTATAAGTGAGGAAATATGGTTTTGCCATGCCAACGCATGGATTAGCAGGAAATAGGTGCAATTTGGTGTTACCCTAAAAATGGAGACGCTTTTGTATCTGTCATTACAGATACAGATTAGAGACAGTCATCGGTCCAAGAATGGGCTTCTGAAGCTGATGAAAAGGGGTTAGAGCTGAACTGGAGATGGAGTTGGACGTCTGGGTTAAATTGGACTAGACATGGCACATCACAGCCCAAATGTGTCTTGGAGAAGAGATAGTTTTGCATGGGCAGTTACACAAATGTCACACATTTTGTACTGTGTCTGATGCAATTTGTGGAGGAATATTTGAGTCTTTCACAATATTGCTCTACCAGTCTTTTTAAGTGGATGGAAGTGTCAAATGATTTGCTGAAGAGTGTTCAGGGTGGTTCTCTGCTGTGCAAGATAGAGATCCTGCTTTTGACTTTCTTGATGGTCTTGATCAATGGAGTAGTGCTAAAATAGCTTAGCAGGAAATGCAATATTTATGTGCATATGTGATTGAAAAATTAATCTTTTAAGTTCACATCACATGACAGCAAGATGAGGACATTTTAAACCAGCATGATTTCTTAGGTCTCGCAAAACCCAATGAAACTGTGATGAGTCCAGGTTTACTTCACAGAGCCAGCACAATGGCTTTTAGAATGAGAGATATGTGCAAAAAACATACGTAGCCTGTTGGCTTGAAAAACCCCTCACTGCTAGTTGCTTGTGTTTAAATGGAGAAAAATATATTATTGTATTACATGTTTTAGAAGTTACACTTCGAAATACAGACTCTGCAAAGACATTGCACAGTCAAGCTTTCCAAAGTCCGGTAGTTTCAAAACATAGGTTTTGCAAAAGACATTTTCCCCTTCAGCATTGCTCTTTTTATTTTCCTACACCTTCAGCCATGAAACTAGCTGCTTCCTTCTGCTCTGTCATCCTGGGCACTGCTATTGAGGCTCCAGGTGCTCAAGTTTTCCAGCAGCTGAGTGGTTCTTTCATCTGAGAGGACAGGAAGGGAAAGCAACATAAAATGCAGAGACAACAGGTGGTTGCTGTCAGGCTACACATGCACAAAGCATAAGTATTGAATATTCTTGGCCAAGATGGGTAGATGTCATAGCAGCACCAAAATATCCAGGGTAACTTCACTTCCTTGAGAAATTTCAAATACTGTCTCTAAATGGTAGAGGGAGCTGGGACAGTGTTTTCTTCAAACTCACTTCCTGAGAGAAATAACATCTTGGCTGTTAAGCACAATCATGCTCTGAGAAAGAAGAGCTACAGTGGAGAGTATTTTCCTTTTTTAATCTTGGCAAAGTGCTAACTTCAGAGGTTGTGAGTGGCGTATTTGAGGCAGGTAAGAGACTATGAGATTTGTTTGCCAATACAGAGGGAGCTTTTTTCCCTCCCCTCTATCAATAAGGAAGGCGTCTTACAAGATAGGAAGTGTGCATATGTTAAAAACCTAAAACCCACCTTTGAGGTGTTTCATATTTTTGTCTTCTTTTCAAGAGTCATAATTTTTGTAGGGTATATTCTGCTATGTGTAGTGCTTGTTACTCTTCAAAATGGTCAGTAGTTCCCTGAAAAAGTCATAAGGAAAAATGATACAATTAGAGGGTTTTCGGTCCTTTCTGATTTATACATGTACATATATACACATACCTACATATACAAACGTTTTCCATGGGTATATTTTTAGTAAAGGAACAGCTCTTCAGGTTGTAGTTAGCCACAAGAATTAGGGTTGAAAGTCCATGGTTTACATTTTTCCAGAATCTTAAGTCATCATTTCTTGTGGATTTCACTGTATGTATGTAATTGTAAATGGAGGAGTTAAAATTACTAGGAGGCAGATTGCCTGACAGTTCTATAGCCGAGGTTACCATGCAAGGTCCTTGGCAGGTACCATCTCCATGTGATGCCTGTGTGGAGATTGACTTGAAGAAGCCTAACGAATTTAAATTGGGGAGTCCATGAGAAATAAAAATAAGGAAACATTGCAGATTTAGCTGTCAAGTATTTTTATTTAACTATCTTATAAAGTAGGTAGACTCTCTAAAATACATTGTTTTTGAAATGTTTTATTTGGATTCATCAGATTTATTCCTGTATTACTTGTAGCTATTTTTAGAAGGCTTTAAGCATGTCTTCTATGCATGTGTGTTAAAATTAAATTGGTATACTGTTAGTGTATTTTTACTGTTGTAACAGGAAAAGCATTCTGACTTTTTTAAAAATGAGCAATCATATATATAATCAACTTGGTTAAAACTTCCTTCCTGGTAAGCGCAGCACTTCCTTTGCATCTGGATATGAGGGTGAGCAAGAAAAGCAGAACAGCTTAAACAAAGATTTTTTTTGTGTGAATGATCTTCCTTTAAAAAAAAAAATAAGAACTTCAGAAATTAAACAAATGAATCGTCTTCTGCAATTCAGTCTTTCTTTTACAAGCAGGTAATATTTCCTTGTGCTTTGTCAGTTCAGAGGTGATGTGTCTACGGGTGTTGCTTTCCGGAACTTAACAAGAAAAATTGTATAGCATGCTATGTTGTTTCAGTTTAACCTTTCTTGTTTTCTTATCTGCTAAGGCATTGTTACAATGGGTGTAGTTTTTCCAGCAGTTAGAGAAAGATTTTATGTGATAAAAGAGTTGTTTAGAAAAGATGTTCAATATATGTCTGTAACTTAGTGTGTGTGAGTGCACTGAGCCAGTGCTGCTTCCCTCTTCCAAGCTCTTGGTGATTTTTCAGTGGAGATTAACTGTGAGCAACAATATTTTTTGCTTGCTGAACACTGATAAGGTAGGCTACTTGTGTTCGAAGTTGTTTTAGGTGTGATTTAATGCATAGGGTAATAAATCAGCATCAGCTTAAGAGGTTTTTTTCTTCTGTAAGAAACTAGTAGTTTATACTGGAAGTGTTTACTTTTAAAATGGATGGATCTTTTCAGTCTGATGAATTGATTGATTTAAATGAATCACATCTAAGGATACTAGACTTGAATGTAGTTGCATGTTAAGTATAAGAAATAGTCCCTGACTTTGGAATCCTAAGGGCTTTTTTTTTTTTTGTGTAAGTTCTTACCCCTCATCACTAAAAAGACAGGCAGAGGAAAATGGGAAGAGGCTTACCTCCATCCAGTCTGCAAATAAATTGCCTGATTTTGTTACTTTCTGTCATTCCTGGAACTCAGCAAGGCCACGTTCTACTCATACACAGTAGCACGTCTTTGGATTTCTATGAAAATCCTCTTATGTTAATGTTAACAGGATCAAAACAGATGAGGCAGCAGAATAATCAGTGCTTGATCAAATAGAAGCATGAACAAGTCAGTATAGTCAGACTGTTTATCCTCAGTGAAATCTGGGAAGGCTGTTTAAAAGCTCGGTTTTAATTATTTAATTGTTGGCTTGTTGATTTTTTTTCTCCTGTATTTGATTTTGAATTGAATAGATGGTGTCTGAGGTGTTTTATGTAAGTCAAGTATTTATGACCAGAAATGAAGGGGAAGGGGAAATACAAAAAATGTATACTTAGCAGGATTATGTCTGGCCTATGATTTCAATTCTTAAAAGTTTCAAAATAAGAGTAAAGAAAAAAGTAAATGAGAAAGTAATCAAATGTTTTTATGTTTTGCTAGATTTCTTCTGGCATGGAGTTGGGAGATTATGAACAGCCTGTTGTTATGAGAGAGGAAAACAAACGAAGGAGAAGGAGAATGAAACCCCACTGTACATCAAGTAATTTGTCATCAATGGAACTGATATCTATTGAGTTTGTTTTACCTACAAGCAATAAACACACTAAAGTACCGGAAATGATCTTGCTCGAAATAGCAGGCAACTGTACAGTTGAGCAAATGAAAGCACAGATTTGGATGCGTGCAATAGAGATGAGTCAAACCACAGACTTCTACCATACATTCACCCCAGATCAGTTTATTCTACAGTATCAGAAGAAAGGGCAGTGGTATGAAATTTACGATAAACATCAAGTATTACAGACATTGGACTGCATACTCTACTGGAAAGTGTTGCAGAAAAAGGTAGGCAAGATCTATGTTGTCCAGAAACAAAAACCATCGGAAGAAGTTCAGGAGTTTCAGCGGCAGCTTAACAATTTAATTGGTTATGATGTCACTGATGTGAGCAATGTGCATGACGATGAGCTAGAGTTTACCCGGCGTAGATTAGTCACTCCACGAATGATAGAGGTGGCCTGTAGAGATCCTAAATTGTATGCCATGCACCCATGGACTACATCTAAACCACTCCCAGAGTATTTATTTAAAAAGATCACTAATAATAATATTTTCATAATCATACATAGAGGAACAACGAGCCAAAAAATTAAAGTGTCCATCGATGACACGCCAGATACGATTCTCCACAGCTTTTTCACAAAAATGGCAAAGAAAAAGTCTCTGATGGACATTCCTGAAGATCATAGTGAACTAGATTTTGTTCTCAGGATCTGTGGCAGAGATGAGTACATTACTGGAGAGACACCAATCAAAGATTTTCACTGGATAAGACAATGCCTTAAGAATGGGGAAGAAATCCACCTTGTCTTAGACACTCCCCCTGACCCAAATGAGGATGAGGTTCAGAAGGAAGAGTGGCCCTTGGTGGATGACTGTACAGGAGTTACAGGGTATCATGAACAATTGACAATAGATGGAAAAGATCATGAGAGAGTCTTCACTATCTCTTTGTGGGATTGTAATAGGAAATTTAGAGTGAAAATAATTGGCATTGATATCCCAACTTTACCAAGAAATACTGACCTTACTGTATTTGTGGAGGCTAACATTCAACACGGGCAACAGCTTCTATCACAGAGGAGGACTTCATCAAAGCCTTTTACTGAGGAAGTTCTGTGGAATATTTGGCTGGAGTTTGATATCAAAATCAAGGATTTACCTAAAGGAGCACTCCTGAATCTTCAGATATACTGCGGCAAAGCACAGGGACTCTCCACAAAGACAAACCTTCAGTCGCTTGAATCCCCCAACTCTGATTCAAAATGCAAAACTCAGCTTCTCTATTATGTCAATCTTTTATTGATAGACCACCGTTTCCTGTTACGAAGTGGAGAGTATGTGCTCCACATGTGGAAAATTCCAGGCAAGGGGGAAGAACAAGGAAGTATCAATGCAGACAAACTCACATCAGCAACTAACCCAGATAAAGAAAACTCAATGGCTATCTCCATTGTGCTGGACAAGTATTGTCACCCGATTGCTTTGCCCAAGCACAGGATCACATCAGACTCCCAAGGGGATAGAACACGAGCTGAAATGCCCAACCAGCTTCGCAAGCAACTTGAAGAGATCATAGCAACTGACCCACTTAATCCACTTTCTCCTGAAGACAAAGAACTGTTGTGGCACTTTAGATATGAAAGCATAAAGCACCCCAAGGCGTATCCAAAGCTACTTAGCTCTGTGAAATGGGGACAACAGGAAATAGTGGCCAAAACGTACCAGTTACTAGCTAAAAAGGAGGTTTGGGATCAAAGCACTTTAGATGTTGGACTCACAATGCAGCTTCTGGACTGTAACTTTTCAGATGAAAATGTCCGAGCAATGGCAGTTCAAAAACTGGAAAGTTTAGAAGACGATGATGTTCTTCATTACCTTTTACAGCTTGTTCAGGTAAGAGGTATTTGCATTCTTGAACTCAGCCTTCCGGGAATATTTGCATTACCCCATCATCATTCCCATCTTAGTAAGTTTAGATAGTAATTCCTGGTTTTGAAATCTTCAGTGTTTAGTCAAAGCAGTGGTAGTAACCAAATTAAGCCCTAACACCTTTTGCCTTTGTTACTTTTGTGTTATTGTTGCCTTGTGTCTTATGATTTGCATTTTGTATTTACAATGGTGCGTTTTTCTGGAAATTGTGAACACTAGCACAGCTATGATAGAGCAAATCCTAACTGTGCTGTCTAATCCTGTTTGTAACAGGTCTGAATCACACAGTACTGAAGAATTGTTGACCGGCTGTGCCAATAGTTTAGAAACAGTGTAGACAGGAAGTAAAGGCACACGTTCACATGGGCAAGGAGAATAATCTTGGATTGAATCAGTCTTGTATTGTTAAGAAGTCCAAATTTGTCTAGAGACTTCATTGGCCAAGAAGACCAATGACATTCTGGCTTGTATTAGAAACAGGAAGGCCAGCAGGGTCAGGAAGGTGAATATTCCCCTGTACTTGACACTGGTGAGGCTGCATGTCAAATACTGTATTCACTTTTGGGCCCCTCACTACAAGAGGGACATTGAGATGCTGAAGCATGTCATAGACAGGCAATGAAGCCAGTGAAGGGTCTGGAGCACACGTCTGGTGAGAAGTGACTGAGGGAACTGAAGATGTTTAGTCTGGAGGAGGCTGAGAGAAGACATGATCACTCTCTACAATTGCTTGAAAGGGGGTTGTAGAGAGGAGGAGGTCAGCCTCTTCTCCCAAGTAAAAGGTGATAGGACAAGAGGAAATAGGCAGAAGTTGTGCCAGGGGAGATTTAGATTGGCTATTGGGAAGAACTTTTTCACTGAGAGAGTTGTTAGACACTGGCACGGGCTGCCCAGGGAGCTGGTGGAGTCACCATCCTTGGAGAATTTTGAAAGCCATGTAGATGAGGTGCTGAGGGACATGGATTAATGGTGGGCTTGGCAGTGTGAGGTTAATGGTTAGACTTGATCTTAAAGGTCTTTTCCAAAAAATTGTGAAAGTTAATAGAGGCTTGCTGGGACTCCATAATGAGATTGATTAATTCTGTGAAGTTGGGTGAAAAAATCATGGTTTTAATGGCAATGAGTCAGCCCTGTATCGATTTGAAGCACTTTGTGTGCGGATGTGGCAGCTGAAACGTCGGAAGGTTTGTGTCAGTTACACAAGTGAATGGGTTGGGTTACTTTTTACCAAGGCGGTGCTGGAGCAGGGCAGTGGCTGAGCCCAGGTGGGGGGATCCCATGGTCCTTCCCAGCAGCCACCTCCTCCCTGCAGCGCGATGGCTCCACGCGCTTCCCACACTCCACGGGACTCTGGCTGGTGCGGAAAGGCTGCTGCGCTGCAGAGCAGGAAATCGTGTTTTCAACAACTCGGAGGACAAAATTGGCATTCAAAATTTAAAAGTAAAATAAAATTAAAAAGAACTACAGCAACCAAGGAAGATGCAGGATGGGGCTTTTAATTCCCGTGGGTTCAGGTTCCCAGGAAACTGAAATTAGTATTTCAGATTTTGCTGTGCATCAGTAGTGCTTTAAACAAAGCCTTTTAGCCTTGTCTTTGCTCGTCTGAAAATTAGGCTCCCCAGGCAGAATTTATGCACTTCTGCATTAACCACAGGAGTCACTACGGTTACCTCATTGGGCCTCCCACGTAGCTGCTGCTATATATATGCTTGGCTTGTGAGCTTTTGCTGTCTACGTGTGGCTCAGCAATTTTATTTGCTTTTGTATCCAAATTAGGCATTTGGGATGGTGATTGGCTGATATCAAAGTACCAAAGAGAATGGGGGAAATACTGGGTTTTTTCCATTTGTTTTTTGAAATTACTTCTTTTCAGGAAGTACAAATCTGGAGCCTTTTAAAAAGAGTAAATCTCTCTAACAGTAAATTAAACTACTGTGGCATGAAATCATAGTAGTTTAACTTCACTATGTCATTTCTAGTAAAGGATATAATAAGAAAGTGAAAGATCTACATCCCCAAAAGGAAAAAAATACCAGAACCCAACTTTTACCTCTCTCCTACATCCATTTTCCTCCTTGGTTAGCATCCTGCAGCAAGGTATTGGTATCACAGTGCATTTGAAAATCCATGATTTTCAGAGAATGGATGTCAGCCATTCCTCTGTTCTCATGGACACCTCCGAGATGTCTCTTCTGCAAACAGTCATTACTTTTCACATGCATGCCTTCATGAAAGCTTTATGACTTATTTCACTGTGCACAGGATATTCCCATTTCACCTCCCAGTAGAGTTAGAAGTCAAACAAACCTTTTATTTCCCTCCAGGTTTATCCTAAACAGAAGCAGCCATGCCATAAAGAAACCTATTGAACTTCCTATAAAGGTCTGTTGTTTTCTGTGCAGTCGATAAAACACAGATAGGATAGTTAAAATACAACAAAATCTATTGTGAAACAAACACCAATGACTCTATGGCTTGTATATGGCAATGAGTAAAGCTCTTCTGCTGAATTGACAAGGCAAAGGTATGTGCAGGGACCTGATGAAGTGCCAGCAGATGTTTTTTAATGACTTTTATTGTTGCTATTCAGGTGTTGATATTTGTCTTTGTGAAGAAAAAAGAAAAATGGGATTCATGGTTTAAAATTATTATTTCTAAGCATAATAGGGGTGCTTACACTATATTTTTCTGATATTCCTTAATGTAAAATATGTTTGCAGCCTTAATATATGAAGGTTTTGTTTTGAAGCAATGGCCAGTTTTTTGGCTGTATTTCATTCTTAAATTGTTTTTCAGGGTTACACACTGAGAATGTTCAGCAAAGTATATACCAGAATGTCATTTTTAATAGGCTTTCTTGGACCTGTAAGCAAATCCATTTGAATTTATGTAATAATTACTGCTTTTAGGTACCTTACTGCAGTGAAAGTTAATTTTTATTTTAAACCCTTCATACCTTATAATATCATACACAAAGTAAAAGGATGTATACATTTCAAAATCAATTTAATGTTAGTGAGTTCTCATTATCTTTCCTAAATAAGATGATATTGCTTGGGGAAATAAAGTGGTATCACAGAGACAGTCAAGAGAGTTCTTGTAGAATTATGGTGTTGTAGAAGGGCAGGTTTGGTGCTTGGCTTTCATGTCTGTCTCTTAGCTGGAAAGAAAAATCTTTGTAGTATTTTTATAAGTTATTTTATTCTAGCAGGTTGAAAAAGCTTGGGGTTTGGTTTTCTTTTTTTTTTTTCTGTTGAATAAACTCACAGGATAATTTACATTCAGGAATAGTGTTGATATTTTAATAACAAAAAATACTGCTGTGTGCCACAGCACTTTTAAGAATTTATAAACCTTAGTGATTTGTTTGATGAATGTAGTGGACCTCTACTCATGGCTTGCTTGGTTGCTTTTTTGCAAGCTGCAGACCAGAGCAATCTTGAAAGAGCCATTATATTCTGTTGAATAACTATTGCTCGAGGTTTGCATACTTCGTGGCTCTGAAAGCTGAGCAGACTACACGCACCCAACTCAGCACATCCTTTTGTTTTCCTTTAATCTCCTGAAGTGTCTCTTCCTGGTGCTCCATTTCCAGGACCTGAAGCCATTGACCAACCCCCTCAGTCCATGACAGCGATTTTAAGACTCCGTTCCAGAGATTGTGTGTTTCTTGTTTCTCTTTTCTTGTCATGGGATAGATATGAATACCTTTATTCTGCTATTAGTCTTCTATAAACTTGAATCCCTTGAGCAACAGGAAAGAAGCTGCTGGAAAAAAGCCTTGATCATGGACAAGTTCTGTGGCACAGCCCAGTACCTGGAAGCGTGATGATTTTTGGATAGACCAATTCACTTGGTTATTGGGATGGGAGGGGAGGAGAACAGCAAAAAAATTTCCATTCTGACATTTCAAAAAAAGTTGTTGACTTTCTTGTTTCTACCTTTTTTTGGCATTAGCTTGAAAGTATCTGTGGGCTTGGGTGGAGGAAAGTGACTGTTGGAGGAGAAAAAATACATCTGTGCTCACATAATCATTAAAACTCTGGCAAAGTCTTCGTCTCAATTATACTCCATTAATATAGGATATGTATCAGGGACTTTATTCTATTTTGACATTGATTTAGGGGCTAAAAGCCAGATTAGGTACTCTGCAAAGCTGCTCCTGTATCCTATGCTTGGTGGGGAACCCAGCGGTAACACTGATGCCCCAGTGGCAAAGTGGCAGATATTGTCAGAAAAACCAATGCTTTGTTACTGAACGTTTTTACTGAAGAATTATTACAAACACGTGATTTCACTTGGCAAGAATATTTTCAAGCTTTCTCAGCATCAATGAGACTGCGGACTGTTTTCTGATCTCGCTGGTTTTTGCCATTGCTTTAGAATGATGTTGTTTTGCTCACGTGCCTTCGTGCCTTTGTGCCTTGGTGTGCTCAGTGTCGCTAATCCCTGCCTCGTTTTATTTGTTGCATTAAGAATATATCTGAAAAGACCAAAGAAGTTACAAAGAAGTGCTTCTTGAATCAAACAAAGGGAAGCCTTGCTTTGGGTTTTTTTTTTCAACTTTGTTTCCTCGAAGGCCTGTTTTGTTACACATTTTCTGCTTCTGCAACAGTGTGTTCTCTAAATGTTGTTAGTGAAATCTAAGTGCAGTGGGTTCTCAAATACCTTACTAAGGTGCCTTCTATGTTTATGTTACTCAGGCTGTGAAATTCGAGCCATATCATGACAGTGCATTGGCCAGATTTCTGCTAAAACGTGGTTTGAGAGTAAGTACTTCAAAGTACAGCCAACTATGGTTCCTGGCATTGTTAAAACCCTTTGTTAAGACATGCATGCTGATTGTAGTATTTTTGTTTACCTCTAGAACAAAAGAATCGGTCACTTCTTGTTTTGGTTCTTAAGAAGCGAGATTGCCCAGTCTATGCATTACCAACAGAGGTTTGCAGTCATCCTAGAAGCCTATCTTAGGGGCTGTGGAAAAGCAATGCTACATGACTTCATGAAGCAGGTTCAAGTAATTGAATCATTGCATAAAGTCACAATGGAGATAAAATCAGTTTCTGCAGAAAAGTATGATGTCACTTCTCAAGGTATTTGCCAACAGGCATTTCTTTATAATAATATTGTTTTTTCTTTTTGATTGTGAAAATCTGGGCAGCAAATTGTTCATGGATGAATTATTGTCAAAGGGCATTGTTATTCCTACTTTTAAAATACCAGTGTAAGTTAATAGTGATTGAATGAATAATACATTTGCTTACTCATTCCATCCTAAAAGGGAAGAATACCAATGTTACAGACACCCAGTACTTTCCAATGCTTTGGCTTGTCTTCTTGAACCTCATGCCATGCAACTGGGAAACAGCTAAGTTCTCATACATAACTCTTAGCTGAATGCCAGCACTGAAGAAAGAAAGAACCCAGGACACAACTGGAAATAAGGAGAAAAAAATTACAGTTGCCAAGAAACACAGCCTTACCCTGAGCAGTCACTGAAAGACTCTTGGCAGGAAGACCAGGGTGGAGTCCAGTATAGCCTCTGCTATGCCACAAAAGTAGCTGATGGATCAGCAGTGAATATACAGAACACATCTTTGGGGTTTTGTGATGTACTGGAGTCCTGTGAGACACAGATGTGGTATTGTTATCTCTGGTTCTTGTAAGCACTGCTTTAGAAGCCACAGTAGGGTTGTGCAATGCCTGTTTACCTCTGGGCTTTGCCTGCCTTTACTTTTTTTTTTTTCCCCCCAGCTTCCTTAAAAGCTTATTTGTCATCATTCCTGTTAGTTGCTTGGTGTTGGGAGCGAATGCGAGAAGACATATGACAATGTTCCAATTCTAAAAGCTCAGAGGGGCCAGTTCTTCCTGTACATTCAGCCTGGTTGTTCCAGGCCAGGAAGTCATTGCTTCAGAAAGCCTTTCCACTGGAATTACACAGAAATGTCTGTGGTGGTGTTCCAATGAAATCTGAAAGAAATATTCTTCAATATATAATGTAATATCAGTTACATACCATGTAGTGAGAGTTAGGGGATTTGCTGAACTCTCATATAAAATATTCTTTCTAAGGAACTTTCTAAAATTTATCTTAAAATGCTCTATAATCTCAATAATATTTGGTTAGAATCCCGTTACAGCCTTGCAGATGCACATGTCTGAAACAGCAGTGATTCCCATAATACATTATCTTTGAATATATGTGGGCAAAGAAGAAAAGTTTCAAAGCAATCACATTAACACCCACCAGGTTTTGAAGTTAAAGAATCTTTGTATGTAATGTACAGCAGAACATTGAAAGATGACTTATATAATTGACATTTTCACTGAATAAGGCTTCCTGAAATCATGGAGTATTCCACTAATGTTCTATCTAATGTAATTTATTCTCAGATTATGAGGATATGTTTTTTTCCCTACAGGCACCCTCTACTTATTACCTCTTAAAAAAATCTGTATCCTAAAATTTCTTTTTTAGTTTATTGCTTCTTTTTTGCCCCATCATTCCTAATATTCATAATTGCTTATTTTTTTCAGTCTGAAGATTTTGGGCTGTTTCATTTCGTTCTGTCATGCAGCCTCATCTAATTCTTGTATCTATTTTTCTTCCTCCAGTATTTGTGGATTTTTTAAAGGATAAATTCCTTCCTGTTAGATCCATACTAGTCCAGTAGCAATCATACTGTCAAACTGTTTCTTTCACTGTTCATGTAATCTCTTTGCTTATATTTGAACGGAGTAGTAATAAATAAACAAATTCTTCAGATCCTAATATTAAAGCTTGCATGGGATTATCTGCTTTCATCACTGCTCCATTATGTGATCTATCTCCCAAGAATGTGTCTATGCAGCTGTTTCTTCTCTTAAAATGTCTAACACTTTGTTCTTAAGCCAGATCAACTTTAAATTGTTTTAGTAAGCATCTTCGCTTACATTGTAAAATCAGTTAATTCCTAATCTTTACTAGCTTCAATTGATTGGCATGTAATTTTCAAGTTAGTTTACGTTAAAATAAGGAGACTTACTGAAATCAAGCTAGATTTGTCAAGGAAATGAGCAGTTACATTTTAGAAAGCTGTTTTGTGACCTGGGTTACTGCAGCCTAGGGGGAGTTTCCTTTATTTTGGTTTGGTTTTTGAAAGGAGTCTATAATTATAAAGTTCACTTTATATTACATATGTCATTACATTATCTCATGTGTCTTTCTATCAAACTTACTTATTTTTTACCAGAGGAGATAGCACATTGGTCACTTGGCACTGCTAGGTAGTTCTTTTCTAAAAGCCTTTAGGGTAATTGCGACATTTATATTCTGTGAGTTCTCAGGTAAATATTTTGGCTTGACTTTCTTAATTTGATGCCAACTTTTGAAATGTCTTTGTTTTCTGAACATGAGCCTGCAGTGTGCACTTGCAGCCCACAAAACCCTCCATGTCCTGGGCTCCCTCACAAGCGGTGTGGCCAGCAGGTGCAGGGAGGTGGTTCTGCCGCCGTACTCAGATCTGGCAAGTCCCCATCCTGGAGTACTGCCTCCAGCTCTAGAGACCTCAGGACAGGAAGGACACAGACCTGTTGGAGCAGGTCCAGCGGAGGCCACAAAAATGATCAGTGGGATGGAACACCTTTCCTATGAGGAAAGGCTGAGAGAGTTGGGATGTTATAACTCGGAGAGGAGGAGGCTCCAGAGAGACATTATTGTGGCCTTCCAGTACTTCAAGGTGGTTTATAAGAAAAATGGGACAGACATTTTAGTAGGACAAGGGGCAATGGTTTTAAAGAGGGCAGATTAGGTTTCAGGAAGAAAATTCAAGGTCAGGTTGGAGGGGGCTCTAGTCTCATCTAGTTGAAGATGTCCTGCTCATTGCAGGGGGATTGAATGAGATGTCCTTTAAAGATCCCTTCCAACCCACGCCATTCTACAGTTGTATGATTTTATGATTGTGTGTGTTATGTATCGAGATCCACTTCTAGCTTTCTCATTGGTTTTCTCTTTATTTTCTATCTCCAAAATTACTTGAAAATATATATGAAGCCTCTACTGTGCTGCACTTTATTTTAGAACAGTGTTCAGGTCTTTGTCCTAATGAAGTGTAATAATATCCACTGTATTATGCAACTAACAGGCTAGCTGAGACGAACATAGTGCATTAAATATAGTATAATGCAGACTGTTCTAAGCGGTAGATTCAGAACTTTGAGGCTGTATGAATGAAAATATTCAGTTTATATATGAACATTAAAATTCATGTTCATATAAATATACAGCAAATTTTCTTCTTCCTGGAATGTGAGATTAAGAAGACTGCACTATGAAACCAGTTTTAGGAGAAAGACTTTAGCTTTAGATATCTGCAACAGCCCTGGCCATTATTACTACAAGTTAGAGTCCTTCTCCATTGCGCAAATCAGGACATCCTTGAGGAAAACACTGTAAAAGTAGCTAAATGGAAGAGATTTCTAGCTAAATCATGATGCTTAACGAATTTGATTGCCTATAACTTTTTGCCTTCCAGCTTTTGATTTCGTTCTGTTTTCTTACTTGTAATTGCAGTTATTACACAGCTGAGACAAAAGCTTGAAAAACTACAAAGCAACAAACTTCCGGAAAGTTTCAGAGTTCCTTATGATCCTGGGCTAAGAGCAGGAGCCCTAGTGGTAAGTACATTTTTGGGAAAAAAGTCTCCTATTTGTAAGTATGTGTCATTTGGTTAAAATTTTTGCTAATGTGTCTAAAGGTCTTGTTCCTGTCTGGATATGATGGCACTTCATGTACTCAGTTTTTGTTCCTAAAGCTATTAGCATTTTTTCTAAATGTAATGACATGCCACTATGCACTAAAATAATGTAACAACCCATTAAATCAGTATCATTAAATGACAACTATTATTTTTTCCATTAGTTTAATCCAGGATTTAACCAGGTAACTGACTTTTTTTTCTCATTAAATATCTTTATAGTCTTCAAGGGCTGTGGGATATTCAATTTCTGTTCCTCCAGTTACTTCTCTGTCTTCCTCTGATTCATATAAAGGTTCAGGTCCAGACTTTCATCTTACTAACAAAAACATCTACCATAGCAAATTCTGATTTTTCAGTATCTCTGTGTTGCTTTTGTTGCCATTGTTAGAAAATATATTAAATTTTTTTGTTAGAAAAACGTTAAGAACATTTATGTTTTTCTGTTTTGCTGCCTCCAGTTTTGTGGTCAGATTGCAGTGGTTTATGTTGATTCAGAATTAAAAACAAGATGAATAAATGGGAAGATAAACAGCGAAAGGCAAATGGCTCATCATTGATGATGCAATGTGAGGTTTGGGTAAAGAAGCACAGGGAAGATCTTTGGATTCACTTACGTGCAGCAAGGAGCCTACAAAAAAAAAAGTCTTTGGTTTTTTGTCGTAACTAAGGACAGACAAACCATCCAAACTAAGGAGCTGCTGAGTAGTAGGGTACTCACTTGGGTAACTGATACCAGTTGTCTAGCTCTGTCTAGGTTTCTGTTAAATAAACCTGTACCTTGATAGGCAGGATTTAAGGTAGTCTGTCTTCAAGCTGAGGGAGTTAAACACCTCCCAGTTGAGCACAGCGAGGCACTGTCAGTACAGAAGTCAATTTACACATTGTTTACTCAGAAAAACAGAATTAAGGGCTTCTTAAGTATTATTTTCTTGATTGGATTTATCTATCTTCAGTCTTCTGTGTACAAAACATACCAACTGTATGACAAAAAAGTGGATTTCAAAATAGGTCTTTCTGGATCTTCTCTTTTCCCTTCACTTAGAAGTATGCAGCCCTACCAGGACCTTCCTCAATGAAGGAGGCAATAGATTTACAATGGAAGTTAGCTATGTCCAAAAGTAGATGAGTTAGAGCCTTTTTTTCCCTCAAACTATGTGAAGAAAAATATTTGATATAACAGACTATATTGATAAGCTTTCATTTCATCTTCATTCTAGAAAATGATACTTTGCCCTAATCTTCAGACCCTGAAATTTGACTAATTTGAACAAAGTATTAGAAACAAAATCAGTGTTTCTAATAAGTTCAAAGATTTAACATCTTTTTCCCATTTTAAACAAAAGAATGGTCAAAACTCTTTTGTTTTAAACTGCAAGCTCAGAACCACAATCTATGAAACATGAATATTTCAAAATACTCTGATGTCATAATTCTGTCAGCTCTCACTCATGTGTAATTGCTTTTATTATTTTAGATAGCTTCATTGTACACAGAAATGCACCAGGAATATCAGAATAGAGAGCATTACATACAACTTCATTAATTGAGAAAAAAAATTAATTAGGCAATTTCAGTAGTTTGAGTGCTGAATTCCTCAAGATTAAAAATGTAATACAACTAAACAGGGAATTTATTTTCTTATTTCTTGAATCATTATGTAAATTAGTTTCACAAATGTCATTTTCCCCATGAATTTAAACAATTTGCTAAGAGGATTGAATCAAGCAATCTGGAATAACTGATGTTTTGAGGGGTCACAAGGGTGGATGATGTGGTAAATTGCATTGGACAATGATTACCTTCCAGTTTTGCAAAGCACCTTTCAGAGTGCTGTTGTGAGGGTCCATTATTTGCCAGTTTTGTCAGAATCTCTTATTCTCAGTTTAAAAGGGGATTTTTTTTCTGTCTAAAGTAGATTTACAAGCTAAATGCAGTTTCAGATTTGAGACATGAGTTTTGTTTTATCATGGACAGCGTTAAAAGTTGTGCAGTTTCAGTGAGGCTTTATCTGGCAATGGAATATCATTCCTTACATGTGCTCTCAGTGTGTTTCTTGTGGTATGATTGGAAGTTGGTAGACCACTCTAGCTGATGTGTAAAAAGGTTAGTTGTGTTGAAGAGTAAAATGGCTAGCAATAAATGTGTCTTTCACAGATAGAAAAATGTAAAGTAATGGCCTCTAAGAAGAAGCCCCTCTGGCTTGAGTTTAAATGTGCGGATCCAACAGCTCTATCAAATGAAACCATAGGCATAATCTTCAAACATGGAGATGACCTGCGTCAGGACATGCTTATTTTACAGGTATGATAGCTAAAAATAATGAAACTAATAATCTGAGTATTTAAAAACATTTAAAAATCGTTTTACTTTTCAGAAGTATGTGTACCTTGTCTTTACTATTTGTACAAAATATGTGATTGTCTTTTGTTTTTTAAACTGTGTATGGCAAGGCTGACATGAAAACTGTCTCTTCTTTCTTGTACTACAGCTTTTTATGTCACTGTGTTTTAACCTCAATGGGGTGGGGAAAGAGGAAAGGAAGAGTAAAAGCAAGAACATTTGTGGCTTGAGAGAAAAATTGTTTAATAAGTAAAGGAGAAGTAGAAGAAGAGAGAAAGAAACCAAAACTAGTGATGCAAAGGCAGTCACTCACCGCATCCCATGCATAGAAAAATGCAGTCAGTTCCTGCACAAAAGATGGTTACCTGCTTAACCTCCTTCCTCTTTATTTTATATGTGGCCAGCAGATCAGGGGAGGTTCTGTTCCTCCTCTACTCTGCCCTGGTGAGGCTTCATCTGGAGTCCGATGTTCTGGGCTCCCCAGCTCAAGAGGGACAAGGAACTACTGGAGAGAATCCAGCACAGGGCCACCAAGATGATCAGGGGACTGGAGCATCTTCCTTATGAGGAAAGGCTGAGGGACCTGGGGCTCTTTAGTCTAGAGAAGAGGAGACTGAGGGGAAAGCTCATTAATATTTATAAGTATCTACATGGTGGGTGTCAGGAGGTTGTGACATCCCTTTTTTCTGTTGTATCTAGCAGCGGGACACGGGGTAATGGGATGAAGCTGGAACACAAAAAGTTCCATTTAAACATAAGAAAAACTATTTTACTGTGAGGGTGAGGGAGCCCTGGCACAGTCTGCCCAGGGAGGGTGTGGAGTCTCCTTCCTTGGAGGTCTTCAAGGCCTGCCTGGACATGTTCCTATGTGACCTGATCTAGGTGAACCTGCTTCTGCAGGGAGGTTGGACTAGATGATCTCTAAAGGTCCCTTCCAACCCTACCATGCCATGAGTCTATGATTACTGAGCAGGACATTTTTCAGCATGGAATATTTATTTAGTTGGTTCAGGGCATCTGCCTCATTGTTTCCCCTCCTAACCTCTTGTGCACCTCCAGTCTATTCACAGTGGGGCAGAATGAGAAACAGAGGCAGTCTTGATGCTCTGCAAACACTGTTGAGCAATAGCTGGAACTTCAGTGTGTCACCAGCATCGCTTTGATCACTAGCCTAAACCACAACACTGTACTAGCTGCTCTGAAGAAAATTAACTTCATCTTAGCCAGACCCAGTACTCACTGTTACCCTGTTTTCTCCTGCCATGTGCCATATATACTTGACATTTTGATGTTCTAGAGAAGGAATCTCATTTAGTGCAAGATCTCCTGTTTTTCCAATGAAGTATTTTTATCATTTATTTATGCAATGGGTGAAGTTACAAATTAAAATGAAATCAGTAAGTAGCATTGCTGTAGTAATCTATCAGTGAGTGTTCTGACAAACTGGTTTGCTAGCACTTTTGGGGACATTCATGGAGAAATAAAAAGGAGGTACTTGCTAAGGTAGTCAATCTCAGCTCGTGTAGAAATCATATGAGGTTATTTAATAAAACTTTATAAACCAGTAAAGTTTGGCTGATCACGGGATAGATGAGGAAATACAAACCCTGCTTCTGTACCTGATAATCTTGAATGACTGCATGCTTTCTGTAGTTAAATCTTCATAAATCAGATATTCAGCCACATGTCAGATGTCCAGGTGGTGTTATTTGTGTGAGTAACAGGTAATGTGCAAATAATTTGAAATCACAGTGTGTACCTTTGTTTTTACTAGATTCTTCGAATTATGGAATCCATTTGGGAAGCGGAATCTTTGGACCTCTGTTTGTTACCATATGGTTGTATTTCTACAGGGAACAAAATAGGTATGTGGTGACCCTCCCTGTAATTAGAAATTCAAAATACTGTAGTTATAGAAGTTGTGTATAGGATAAATGTTTTGCAAGTCCAACTGTTTGAGTTCTGCTGAAAATTCCTCTTTAATAACAATATTTAATATGAAAAAGAAGTGAAAGTGGCTTATTCAAGATGTGTTTTCATCTGCTGATATGAATAAAATTCAGGAAAGTGTTAAAAGAGGAAGACATTTATGGGTTTATTTTCTGACCTAGAGCTTTGTACCCTTTACTGAGCTCAAACAGGTGCTTGGGCATTATTTCTTAGTGGACATTAGTTCCTGCTGCACAGGTGATCTATTTTCCAGAATTCATGGTGAGAGAAATCAAGTGGTTGCTTACAGACCTTCTGGATAACTCTGATGCTGTGGAGAGCCACCTGATGAGCTCTAGAAGAGTTCAATCACATCCAGAAATGCCAGACTGATGTATAATTTATTCATCCTTATGGCTCCAAACTGACTCTTTATGGTTGGATTTGCTTGTATAACCTACCCTAGCACATCCACGTTGCACGGTTTCCTACTATCCAGATAATACAAAAGTGACTGTAGAGTCAGTTTTGCTGAGCAGTTCTCTAGTGATTGGCTGGAGGAAAAGCCTCCTCAGCGTAAAAAAATTGGCCATGCCCAAAAGAAGCTGGTATGCTGAAAGAAAGCTTTGGCTGGTAGAAACAGTGCATCAGTGAGACAGATTCACAAGTACAACTTTGCTAAATCTAGGAAATATTTACTTAAAGGTTGTCATCGGTGTAACTGGCAATATGACAATAACTGATAATATAAATATTGCTATGTGTCTTCCATGATCTCCAGCTTTTTAACTCTTTTCTCTTTCAGCAATATATCTTGCTTTATGGGAGAATAATGAACTGAATCCCAGAATAATTGAGAACTCTTTTGAATATGTATCTGTAATGAGCTTCCTCTAAAATCCATCGCCACATAAAATTTTTATCATCCTTTCTTTTGGCTTCAGTATCTCTCAGCAACACCAAAACCCCAAATTGACTGATAAAATATTTGATAGTGTGACAGAAAGGTTTCCTTTCTCATAATCTAAGTGTCTTAATATTAAATAAATCGTACCCATAGAATTCTAATAATAAAGGAAATGGAACATTACATATCAAAATATGTAAATAGGAGAGATGGATTTTGGCTCTCCTTTAGGTGTGTTATAACAAACAGTTTTCTAGAAAGAGTTTTAGGATTTAATTTAGTTTTGTTTAAATTCATCTGAAGACAAGGTAATAAAATAATGGGGGAAGGTAGAGGAATTCTGCCAGTGATCCTACAGACTTCATGGTTCTTTCATGCAGCCTTAATTGACTCCTCATCCTTTTATCTCAGGGGAACAATTGTTTAATTTTTTTGCATGCATGGGCAAGGTGTAAGCACCACAGCAAGAGCTGGAGACTACTGTTCAATTTGTTGAGAATACCTGCAGCCTAAATTTGTAATACCAAATGTGGGACACTTTGATGTAGAGCTTATGCTTGTTTGGAACAAAACCAAAGAGTAACAGCACACAAATATGCTTTCACCACATTCATATGTGGTCTTCTTCCAAGCTGCTTCTTCCCTCTCTCTTAATACTTCATGGAACTTGAGGCAGTGTCTGTGTATTGACAGAAAGACAGTACCCCATTCTACGCTGAGCACAGGGAAACAGACAGGTGTTTTACACCTGAAGCTGGCATGCCCTCTCTGCATTTATTGCAGTTGGCAGTTTAGGAAACATCCATCCTCTCCACCACTGCTGCCAAATAGACCTCTGTAGGAGGAACTGTCTCTTCCATGTGTCACTGGTAAAAGTTCGTACCTTATTCTCTCTCCTTTTGACGTGGCCATATGTTCCTGGCTCTGCAAGGCAATTATCACTACTTATTGTGCTGCCTCACTGCCAAATTTAAGAAGTTCAAGCTGGCATTTAATGTAAGAGTCACCTATTGTAGTACCACAGCTCCCCAGAAACACATGACAGAGTGCATTCCCTGCTGCTCTTCCTCCCGGTTGAACATAGCCCATTTGAGATTCCCCTATCCCCTTGTCTGAAGCCTTCTCTGGGATTAATCATACATACCAAGTGGCAGGTCTGTATTTAGAAGGATTTGCCAGTAGAGTTATACTATTAGAGCAGGTAATTTTTTTAACCACAGTGCCTCTAATGTATTTACTTGGGCAGAATAAGCTGCACAACATTCCGTGTAGGTTTTATATCACTGCTCTGGCAGCGCAGTGGGGAGTGGTCAGTCGAGGGTTCTCAGCAGCAGCTGCTTTAAAATCTGGGGACTTCTCAGACTGCTAATCAGTGTAGCCATGCTGGGAGGTTTGAAATGCAAGAGGAAGCAGAAGATGCCTGTTCTCCCCAGGAATCAAGGAGCTATTGGCCGGTAGAGGGAGATTTTTAAGTACTTGAGACTTTTCAACAGCTGGAATGTGATCTGAAGCTCACTCACGGGAGGAAAACAACATCTAGTCAAGCACAGATCAAAATGCAGAGCTTTTGAATTTGGTGGTGTTGGTGCTGGGTTTTGGAGGTGCTGTTTCTCAATCATTTTATTACAAACAAATCCAGGCCACCGTCAAGACAAAATAAATACCTTCAGGGGATAGATAGTCAGCCCTGAACTGGGATACACTGGAAGGCAGGGACAGGAAAAGATTACTGTGTTGTTACTTTGTTAATGAAAAATTTGTACATAATTCAGTAATTGGAAAAGGACAGGACTATCTATCCAATAGATAGACATTTCAGAGAGAGGGTCTCTCATTTCAGAAATTCAAACTGAAACCAAATCAGAAACTGCTTTGAATCACTTTGGGCAGAAAGGAATATTTTTGTTTGCTTGCTTATCTTTGAGCTGGAGCTGAAGCCAGGCATTTGCCTAGAAGACACTGTTGAACTCAAACCAGAGGAAGAAAATATAATATTTCCAGTTAACAAATAAGTTCAACTAAAATCCGACCTTCCCCCACACAGGCAGGCCCAGTACAAGGGCGGATTGCATTTACTCTTCTTAGCTACAGCACAGGGCTGTGGACAGCCTCTGTTTCTCCTTCTCTCCCGCGTCCCCTTCATCGCAGGCCATGTTGGTCTGAACAGGACAAATCCTCGTTTCTGCACCATATTGCTTTGATTTGCTAATTTACCTTTGTGAGAATCTGTTCAGTTTAGGGGCAAGCCTCTGGGCCCCGACAGCCAGAGCTTTCCACCAGCTATCCCAGTGCTGTACATCACTGTGTACTGCTATTTCTGAACTTTTCTCCACATATGCACACTTAAACTAGATTTGGTGCAGGAGAGCCATTTCTGTTCCTCTGCCACAGCTCTGGCAACACTTGTGTCACTAGGCTGCTGCAATGCTGCAGCTTCTTTTGTCCTCCTCAAAATTGTGAAGTTTGAGAGGATCTGGTGGGAATGTGAATGGTACTTGGGCTTTCAGAGGGGATCAGGAGAGGAGGTAGTTCCACTCCTTGAGAAAAGCTTTATGCAGAGGGTCTGCACTCCTCATATGAGTGCATTTTAAAAGGTTTTACGTTCTCATGGAGGAGTTTAGGATGCCAGGCTAGTTATGAACTCTGGCTTGTTTCAGCTGGGAGTGAACAAGAACCACTGTTGCTTGTAAAATAAGTTTCTGCTCACAACCTATGAAGTTCTGCAGTTGATTTAAGAAAAAAAACAGAGTTTTAAATTTAATTTTGCATATATTAATATGCTTTGATATAAATGTAATAACTTCTGACTTCTTCCTTGCTGTCTCTAGGAATGATTGAAATTGTGAAAGATGCTACAACAATTGCCAAAATTCAACAGAGCACAGTTGGCAACACTGGTGCATTTAAAGATGAAATACTAAACCAGTGGCTCAAGGAAAGGTGCATGATTGAAGAGAAGGTGAGTTCTTTGAATTTTAAAGTGGGAGTTTCCAATGCATCCTACTCATTTAGGACCACAGAACCCATAAGATTGTGTTTGTGTTACTTACCTGAGTTGAAAAATCCACTCATTTTCCCTGCACTCAGGTGTGGGTGTCTGTGAAAGAGCCTTTAGCATCCAGCTGGCAGCCGAGCTCCTAAGAAACCAGATGCTTTAGAAATTACTTCTTTGTCACTGGGTTTTAGAAGTGATACGTGAGAAGCAGATTGAAAGGACATCTGAAAGGCAGTGTGGATTTAGAGGATTTAAATACAGGTTTGGGTACACACAACTCCTTTGCTTACGTAGGTCCACTGAGCCATTAGGGCTTTGTCAGCTTTTCTTCTCAGAAAACATGGACGACTATATGCTCATTTTATTTGTGCTGAGGGCTGAAGCCTGCTCATGCAGTAAAATGAGTGCAATGCTGGGCCACGATCTTCATCTCTGCTCTGCAATGCTGTGTTTGATAAGACAGTTTGTGTAACTGTTGATATATCCATGCTAACAGAAAGGCATATGACTTTGAGAATGACTGAATTTAGTTTCTAGCATTGAAGCATTTAACATCTCTAAGATTTATTTTTAGTTCCAGGCAGCTGTGGAAAGATTTGTTTATTCTTGTGCTGGATACTGTGTGGCAACCTTCGTACTTGGAATAGGAGACAGACACAATGACAATATTATGATTACAGAAACAGGTGAGTTATTTTTTGAGAATTTCCTAGAAGCAGAGTGTACTGTCTGTACTTCACTAGATTTACCTTTTGATTTAATAAATGATGAGTTTAACAATGAATGAAGAGACACAATCCAGTTCTGTCTGCATCACTTACAAGTTCAGATCCTCCCATGACATTCAAATGTATTGTTGCCCCTTTTGGCCTTCATATAGGCACTAGATATTTATCAGTAATAATGCCTTTTTTTTCCAAGGATGAGTTTGTTACAAACTAAGTCATGAGGAATTTAAAATGTTTTTCTTTTTTTAATGTCTAGATCTATGATCTAAAAACCAAAAAACTTCCAAAAGCAGTCAGCTGTTCACCTGTCTGGAGTCTGGATGTGGTTCTAACAGTGTTCAATGGAACTGTATCTGTGAGAATTCAGATACTACTGGACTATTTTAACTTCTGAGGAGCATAATTGCTTTGTATACCTTTGTAGAAAGTCCTGGAAAATAAGTGCATGTGGAGTGTATTGATTTAGCTCCTGAAGTCTGTGGATGTTTACAATCCTCCTGAAAGAAATGCATTGAGGTTTTTTTAATTGCAAACTTTGGGAACTATTTCTGTAGCTGCACACTGGTTCATGCCTAATTTTACTAACCTATGGAGGCTTCAGAAAGGAGTACAGAACAAGTGGGACATATGGAGATCTAAGAAATTCACTTCCAATTTCATGGATCCTCTTGCTTCATCATTAGTCTTTACATAATGCTAAGAGACAGAAAATACTTTTGGGCTTAGTTAGAAGGATATGTAGTTAATCACATTATAGTACCAGTTGAAGGCTGGAGAGGAGAAGTACCCTGAAGGCAGAAATGAGCTAATTGAAGACTACAGTAAAAAAGTTCACCAGAAGTCCTTGAGGAAAAGAAGACCAAAAAATGCTTTCATTTCAGCATTATGTGTAATACAACGCAATGTTAGTGCCCACTTGCAGAAAATGAGACAGAGAAAGGTTGTGGTCAGGAGCAAGTTTGCTTTAAAAATCTTTATTAGGAGATGTCTTGCACAAGAGAAGCCAGAAGGATGGCAGTCTTGAGGGGCCTGCAGAGTGTCAGATTTGGTTTGTTGGGAGGACTTGGAACCTGGCTGAAATCCTGAACATCTAAGGATGTTCCACCTACTGACGAGTATCATCTTACATCATTTGATGTTTTACCTTTTTTTTTGGCACATGTACCACTATTACAAACTTATGTTTTTAAGTAACCATACTCTTTTATCCTTGCATCTTGTATGCCAGTGAAAGTCATAAAGTATTCTGAAGAGCAGCAGCACTCTAGTCCTGTAGGTGTAGTGATGTTTAAAAGGGGAGTTTTTCATCCCTTTCCTGGGAACTGATACCCTGCTGCAATCTCAGTGTTATCCAAAGGGTGATAATGCAAACTTACTCTGCACAGTGCAGAGTTGTTTAGAAATTGGTAATGCAGGTCTGTGAGGAAGAAGCATGTTATAATGAATTACATTAGCCAAGATGCTGGATAGCACCAGAATCCCATGGGTATTTGAAACATAATTCACAAGCCTTTCCCATGTGATTGTTACAGATCTGAGGCACAAGCTTTCCTTGGTTGATTTTTGAAAGCTGTGAGTGTGTGTTTAGAAAATACAGCAGTTCTGCCAGGTTTTTAACAACTGCCAAAGATAAATAAAAAGTAATTTGCCAAGAGGACAGAATCTAAAAAAAAATAGTCTTTTCTGCTAAACTAAAGAGTGATCATAGATGCCTCTTCAGAAGAGGTTGTGGAATGATTGTGAATACAAGTAAATGTTCTTGTCAGTTTATTCCACTTGAGCCTAACTGCAGCTTCTTCTCTTTATGAAGGTAACCTTTTCCATATCGATTTTGGCCATATTCTTGGGAATTATAAAAGCTTCCTTGGAATTAATAAGGAAAGAGTTCCTTTTGTGCTGACTCCAGATTTTCTGTTTGTCATGGGGACTTCTGGAAAGAAGACAAGTCTCCATTTCCATAAATTTCAGGTAAAGAATGAACATCTAGCTGCAAATCAATTAAACAATGTTTTTTATTCTCTGAAATATACATTAGTGCTTTAGTTTTTTAAAAGGTCTAAGGCTTGTGGGTATTATGTCAATAAAATTTACTGAATCATAATACAATTCCAGGATATTTTAGGCTCAACCGAGAGCAAAAATTATCTGTAGGATTATGGCAACTAGAAAGCCATGTTGAAAAGCTTTGGTTAGCAGCAGGTGAGATAGGCAGTCTGTCCTTTGTTTCTTGTCTTGATAGAAAATACTTTGTGGAGGGCTTCAGTATTTGTGCAGTTAAATGAGCCTCATGGCAGTAAGCAGAGCCGTCTGTGTTGTTGGACTGGGTGCAAGGTTCTCCTCGGAGGGCTTTGCCACTGTTACTCCCTCTTCATTCTGACCTCATGTTCTGGGCCTCCAACTACTGCATCTGAATCGAGAGCTGCAGTGACCCTGAGGTGCTCTGGTTTTGTAAAGTAGATGGACGTAATGGGCTGAAAGAAAAGAATGGTGTTAAAAATTTGTTCTGTTGCAGCTTCTATTTGAAACTGAGCCCCTCTGAAACAGCTGTGATTTTTTCAAGTTTATGTAGGACCTGGGTGAGAAGAGAGCAAAGCAAAACGCTGGTTTAATGTTTAATGCTGAGAACATGGCTGAGCAGAAGGGAATGGATGTCTGAGGTGTTATTCCTATTCTCATGTTTAAGGACTTTATATAAGTTCCTAATTTAGAAAGCAGGTTCTCTATCATATCAAAAGAAAAAATCTCCTCCAGAGTGTGAATCTAAGCAAAAGCCTAATGTAGATGTTCTGCAGAGCCATTCTCTCTCTCCTATTAAAAGGTCTGACTTTCTAACCTGAGTAGCTGATCAAGGTTCTTGCTGTTGGATAGAGTATGTCCCTTCGAGCATACACATGATGGTAGAGCGAGTAACAAAGCAATTGTCATCCCCGAGCCCAGACTTATGAAAGTAACTGAAGAACTGGGTGCAATTTTTGAGCCTTTGTTTTGCACAATGACTAGCTTTATCACAGAGCAGGTGTTTTGAAAGGGGCTTGTTGCTCAGGAGTGCTCAGGAGTGGGGTGAGTTTTGCTGCGGGAAGGAATGCTGAGCCCATGCTATCAGAGAAGCCCGTGAGCTGTGCTTTGTACAGGAAAGCTGTAAACCATGTGGAAGTATAGGGCTGAAGCATCGCTCTAGGGTTTGTCATTTTGTAGAAGACTTCTGTTCTAGAAGCAGCAAATCATTGAAAATGTGGAAGTGTGCTAATGGAGAACTGGAAGACTAGCAAGCTGTTAGTGTCTGCACTGAGGTGAGGTTGTGCTTATAGATGTGGATCATCCAGTTTTCCAGAGAGTATCTGACCTTTTCTTCAGCAGCCCAAGCACCAAAAGCAGTAGGAGGTGATTTTGATCTTAGCCCCTCTTGAGTAAGCTGTGCCTTCATCTCATACACTTCTGTGTGTGTGTGACTATATATTTTGTTACTCTGGTAGGAATTTCTAAATGCTGCTACCGTGCCACTGCTGTAGACAGTTCAGGAATGTTGTGGTAGTGCCAGTGTCCTTTCCACTTGTGCCAGTAACCAGATAAAAACTGATTCACGTGCTTTACCTTTGTGGATTGTGAATGTGATGTGTGATCTGGTCATTTTAGCTGGGATGATTTGGGCACAGACAGCAATAATGCTGACCCAAAAAATGTTAATTCATATAGAGTTGTGCTGCATTATAGTTACTGTTTATAAACTGTTCTGGTAGTACATTAAGAAGCTTTTCAGTCTCAAAGACCAAAAAAAGAAAGTTAAAATACTTTCATACAAGTAAAATAGTAACATGGAGCAACATGCTGCATCACGTATATTGCTGTAAAAAAAAAAATTTGAATTATACAGTCAGAGTACAAAAATAAACAGTTACAGCTTCACTTTTCAACTGGCTGGTTTCATCATGTTTCCTAATACTGAGGGACTCATTCAGTTTGCCTGCTCATGTAGTAATGAGAAAGTCTCGGCATTTATCCTTCATTAATTTTTAAGAGTATTTGTCAGTAATTTGTACTTCAGCTACATTAAAATAGGTTGTACTTCAGAGGAATCCTTTGTTTTTATAGGCTTCAGGAGTTTTAATATTTTAAAATATCTACTTTTTAAAAAGCTTCCTTTCTCTGTCACCTGTTGGATACTGTCCATACAGACGTGTTTGCCATAGCTCATATTGCAGGTGTCAGGGGAGCTTAATAGGACAAGTAATTTAGACTAAAATTGACTGCAACAGAGTATAGTTTGTTATTAGTCAACTGCTAAAGCTGTGAGTGGCCTGGCAACTTTTCTGGAACTTAGTACTGCCCAGATTTCTCTTGCTTTAAGTGTCATATGTGGTGGCATTTCCTTTCCCGCCTTTGGCTGAAACCCATGCAATGCTCTGCCTCCTGTGTACACACAACTTCTTCACTTCTTACTCATAGAAACCCTTGAGAGAGCCTTATGTAAGATCTTTGTAGTCTTCTGAGCTTTGTCCTCCTACCTATTATTAGTTTGCCTAAAATTGTCTGCGCTGATTTTGGCATTAAATTTGGAGTATGTTGTTATTCATTATATTTGATTTATTTGTTTTTTCATTACTCTGCTGATTTGACAATGGAGAGCTCTGTATTTTCAGTGCTAATTAAATTATTCTTTGCCATTTGTTTACAAAATCTCATGTATTTCATTGTCACATAAAGGTGACAGAAAGCAGGAGGTTGTACAATTAGTCGTTGAAAATTACTTGTAGTATAATGTACAGGGAAGGGATGGTCTGTACAACAGTACACGGACACCTTACATTATAAAAATAACTGACCTTAAGCACACTAATACTTAAAACACTCTCGAGCTCTCTAAAAAATTATTCTTTATTGTCTGTTGGACAACAGGAGTTTGGTTTCCCCTCAGCTGCTCTCATTTTGCCTGTGGCTTTAGATTAATTAGCATCTTTTTTCTTAATCCCGTGGTAAACATCTACATATCCTTGACACATACGTATGTGTTATTTTTGGTTCTCTCTGCTTCTCTCAGAAGTGTAGAAATGAGTTTTCTTGGAAGATGTTAATTCATCCTGTCTGAATAAATAACTGTAACTGGCAGATATGGCTTTTTTAAAAATCTTTTGAATTCCTGGAAGCACAGCCTCTGAGAGGCAGTGATGCCAGGTTCTTGACTGCATAATTGTTTTCCTGTCTCAGATACCTGCAGCAGTGAGATGCACCATCCATACAGAACTGTAAAACCTTCTTTGATATAACAATGAAGAGCTTTCATCTCTTTCAAGGGGAACAAAACACACACTAACTCTTGTGACAAGATTTCCCTGTTTGAAGTTGATAATACAGAAGTAGATTTTTCTTTACAAAAATTATTTTTTTCCCTGGTGTCATGGAGAGAAACTAATCCCTGTGATGAGGTGGTGGTGTTTTCTGCTGTAAACTGGGCTTTGACCATTGCAGTTTATCTTCTGCTTCAGTAGAGTGAAACTAACATTGGAGTTCATAAGTGTGATCTTATTTCAGGACAGAACCTATTTGGAAACAGTGTAAAAGATTTAAGGACCCAAGCAACAGAAAAAAAGAAACCCTACAGACTTCAGCATATAATTTCTTTTCGTAGGATCTTCCTGACCTGTCTGGTTGGTTGCCCTGGTGTTGCTGATGTGAGCAGTGATAGATGTTAAGATTATTTGTGCATTTCTTACGGTTTCTAAGGAAGGAAAAGACCCCATGCACCTTGTCAAAACCTAACAGTGTTGTAGAGAGCCAATGAGATTTGGTGGAACTTCTTGTTAAAATATTTGGATTTCTTAAGAATTCTTTAATAAATTCATATACATTTGTGGAAAGGTTGAAGTGAATATTTAATTGGGTAAAAATCATCATTGCTTCAGCTTTGGTTTTAATAGCAATAACTTTCTTGGCAATGTTTTTCCTCTGTTTACGTTACTGCATTGCAGACCCAATTTAACTTCCTAATACATGATTGATTTCTCCATTGCATTGTCTTCCTTAAGATGTTATTTCTAAAAGTAAATGAATAATAAATTTAATCTAAGAAGCAATAATTTCAGCTTTAAGTGTTTGTCACTTAGCATTAAAAATTCTTTTAAAAAGCATTGCTTGTTTTTCCAAGCCTCAGAAATTTCCTTTTCCTAAAGGTTATGTTCTTAAGCACAAATGACTTATATATGGAAAGGAAAAAGCTGTAAAAAAAGTCCATGGAATGCAGTATGGCAGTACATAAACACTATAAGTCAAGACAGTGTGCCTGGAAACTAGAGCTGTCAGCTGGCAAAATTTCTCAGAACACCAAGCCTGAAAAATCTTCTCCATTAAATAAGCTGCCACCTCTGCAAAGGGAATAGGCACATATGTAACATCGAGAACAGTCCCCTGGAGGTGCTGCTTTATTCAGTATCACTCGCCAGCCGTGGTCTTTAAATGGGAATAGGCCAATTGGAAAGGGAGATGATGAATTGTTGCTGCCTCTTGGAACAGCCACAGGGAAGTTCATATGAAAGGCTGGTGAAACTAAGGTTTTATGCTTAGGTGGTTAATGTTATTTAAAAGAGCCTTTAGTTTGTGCACCAGGATAGTTCCTGTTGCGCCAAGGTGTGGGGATGAACACGGTGCCCCTGAGCCATGACTGCAGATGTCAGCTCTGGTGGGCGCTCTTCCCTCTGGCCTACTCAGCAACTGAGTGGCATTGGCTAATGAGAGGCCTGTGAAATCCCTTCACTGGCAGTGAAGGCCTGGCAAATCCCTCTCACCTCACCTCACCTTATCAGTTAACCAAACATTCTTCTCTCTTGTAGGACGTATGTGTGAAGGCTTATTTGGCTCTTCGACATCACACAAACCTGCTGATCATCTTGTTCTCCATGATGCTGATGACTGGCATGCCCCAGTTAACCAGCAAAGAGGATATCGAGTACATCCGGGACGCGCTGACAGTGGGGAAAAGTGAAGAGGATGCCAAAAAGCATTTTCTCGATCAGATAGAGGTTTGCAGAGATAAGGGCTGGACTGTGCAATTTAACTGGTTTTTACATCTTGTGCTTGGAATCAAACAAGGAGTAGAGAAGCATTCTGCTTAATATTTTATGTAAATTCAGTGTGGGTGTGAATGGGAGGTTGGTGAATCTACACGTTATTTATGAATTCTGATTAAACGAGCAGTCCAAATTGCCTTTTCTTTGCTGGCAGCTTAAATGGATCTTGTAAAAAGGCAAAGAAGGACTTGTGCCCCTCCAGAAGACCTTTCTGCAGTTAAGATTTATTTGTTTTAAATGTCTAATGACACTTGAAGTTGCTGGATTCTTTTAACTGGTTGCTTTGCTGATGTGGCCTGCATTTTTCTTGTATTTTTTTAGTACCGATTTCAGATAAAGATGAAGGAGAAGTTTGAGTAAGATGTTAACCTGCAAACTCAAACAGAAATCCCCTATGACATTTCCTTAACTTTAAGTTCATGAGGATCAAGCACGTCAAAAGCAGAAGAATCTATTGAAAATCTATGGTTCTCTTGAAGTTTCTGTAAGCAATTCACTTCTCAGGAGGGCTTTACACTCAAGTGTTTTTCACCCACATCCTTCCCTTTTGTCTCCTCCTTGACACTTTGTCCTTTTGGGATTTTTCCTCTGTTGTTAGAAAACAGCTTTGGCCCTGCCACTGGAGGAAGTTACCCAGCTGTTGCTGTAGCCTCCTGATGTAGATAACTGAGCCTGACTGTTCTGCCAGGAGAACCTCATGGTTCCCTGGGGGTTCCTCAGGCTTTAACTTGAAATTCTGAAGGTTTAATTTTTAAAAGGGTTTTTTTACTGTACTTTTTAATAGGGAACAACCATATTATATTACAGATTATATTCCTGCTGGAAAGTTACTAAAATTCCAACTGTATAGTAAAAGCTTTGTAGAAAAAGCAATGGTACTTCCTTATTCCTCAGAGAGAAAACCTCCTTATGGAAGAGTAGTTGACTTTTTACCAAATATTTGAGAAACCCAAAGTTATTTATTCTTTGGTGATGTATTTTCAGGATATACCTAGAAGGAACTAAATATAATCTTTGAAATTGTGTATATTTTGCTATTTATTTTTAAATTCCTTAAGAGACTATACTACTGAAAAGCTATTTATGAAAGAAAAAAATCCCTAACTTTAATATTTAAACTTAAAAGAGGAAAATATGGGCAATGTTAAGCAGAATTTTAACTTCTCTACTGTAGAATGCTTGCAAATCCTCCAGTCTGCCTATGGCAGGAAAGGATAAAATATATAGCATAAACTAGTCTTTGACTTGAATTACGATGGTATACTTCCTGCTAATTGATTTTTACCAAAGAGAGACGATAGCTTACAATGTTGCTTTTTTTGCACTTGTGCCTGTGTAATTTCTTCTTTCAGTGTAGTGTTACATGGGGTTTATGTGACATAGAAATGATTAACTGAATTTGTAAAAATTCTGTTATCATTTGCTTTGATCATTTCACAGAATTGGTAAGATTTTAACTACTGCTACCACTGTTACTACTGAGCGTCTTCTTGAAGGATTTTTAATAAATGTACTGTAATTGGTGTCTCAGTTTTGAGATACAGCCAATCTATTCTTGAAATGTGGATGTCTAATTGGTTACAGTGCACAACTATTTTTGATGTACATGGTAGACTCCAGTTAAGGAAATCTAAGAAGTTAAAATGTAGACTGTTTTGTTGCTCTGTTACATCATTATTATTATTATTATTCTGTGCAAGATAAGCTTAAGACCATACTAAAATATGAACTAAATGGTTAATATTGTCTGTAAAATGATATTTTTAGATTGGTATTTTATAGATCTGAAATAAATTTACATGTTCTATTAATTTGATTATCATTTATGGATAAGCAGCTTAGCCCAAAGTACACCTAAATATTTTTTTTTATCCAGTTACTTAAAGACTGTTTAATCTGGGTAAGAAATCACGCTCAGAGTCCTACTCAGAGGGATCGGTTTAGTATTAACAGCTCCCTATGATGTCAGATAGCTTAAATTTTAATAGCCTGTACTATTAGAATTGCAATTATTGTAATTGTAAAATGTGACTAGAATATTGCCACTTTCTCAGAGGGCTTTATTCAGTCCTGGTTTGTGCTAGGAAGAAAAACCTGAAGATTTTAATAAGCTCCTAGTTTAAAAAAGCAAACAAATCTACCGCTAAATTTAACTCCAGCATGGGGAAATAAATGGGAAATTGAAGGGAAATGCCACTCTGCTTCATGAAGCCCGTGCTCAGAAAAAGGTCTGCAAGAGATCTGCACCTGGAGAACAGTTTAGCCCTGCACTAAACTCAACAGCTGAGGATTTTTGTCAGCAGCTGATGATGTGATAGATTGAACTGTGTATGGTGTTGATTACACCTGGAACACCTCTGTGCTGAGCTTGTGAGCACCTTTTCGTTGCTCTCATTCTCCGCAAAGCCTATGGTTGGGCTGCCAGGGCAGCACTAAGTTGCCTTCTCTCTTCCTTCCAGCACCCCCTCTGCACTGGGTGATTGTCAACCTGACTTCTGGGAGATCAAAAGTAGCTGCCAACTCTCCTTTTTAACCTACAGAACAAGCTATTAGACAGCTTACTGACACTTTATTTATAAATAGCTGTGCCTTCATACAGATAATTGTGTGTTGGCTTTCATGTGCCTCTGGAAACCTCCACCTGCGACTGACTTTGTTTTCTGGCAAGGCCTGACAGAGATGTGGTTTGAGGCAGTCCAGCTTCAAGGGGGAATGGAATTGCTTCAGGTGAGGAGGTGGGCACGAGTACAGGTGCTAGTACAGGACACAACCATCACAAGGCAAGGCCTGGGAAGCTGGAACTTTAGCAGAACCACCACTGCCGGAGCAGGAAGCCCAGCCACAGTTTCCTGAGCTTGGGCCTGATGTCTTCCAGTGTGTAAACAACCCAGCCATTGAGAACAGCAGCTTAATAAGGCCTATAGAACAGAAACTTACATTAGTCACTACCCACATTTTTCACAGGCTCTGACACAGTGTGCAGAGGGAGAAGATCACTAAATTTTCTGAGTAGGCCTCAATTTCCATTCTTGTCTCCTGCTAGCCTTATTTGTTCAAAACTATTTTTAAGGGCTGCTTTTTTTTTATGATGTTCTTGGTAGTCTAAATTCAACGTTACTACTGCAGCAGGAGATTCTTAGAGTAGGTGCCTCAGACTCAGCTGTGACTTGACATATACTTGGACTCCAGCAAACTCACCAAGCAGTGAGTGTGTCCCCAGGGCTCCAGCCTCCTCATATTCCAGGACAAGGAGAGAAGTTGAAAGGCAGCTAAGGTGTACAGTGTGATTGTATTTAGATCTTCATTGAATACATTGGTTCCACTTGGTAGACATATTTAATCTGTCATTAGCAGAATCTTTAGCCTTACTTAACACCTGTTTAGCAGTCTTTCCTCTAAAACGTGACCAGTGATACAGAAATGCATATATGAACAACAGGAAAATATCAATAGAAATTACAGCTCTTCTAGAGTATCTTCCATGAGAAATCTTTTTTACTGTCCATTAGCAGCATTCTGCAACTCCACGTGAGTAGTCCCAAGGACTATGTAGATTACAGACACTGTGCTGATGGCTTGCTAAGGCAGTTTGTGCAAAGTAGTCTTGGAAATAAGACATTAGTAAAATTGAAATCTGGAATGCTGCTACCAAACTGTATCTGCAGGGCCTGGTGGGCCCTTGTGAGTGTCCAAGTAACACTGAAGGATCTGAAAAACACTGATGTGCTCTCCTGAGTCTTCAAATTGCAACTTACACAATGTATGTTGGAAATAACACGCCAGAAATTGTCTGTTCTCCTGGACAGAAGTCTGCAGGGAGAGGCTCTTGGCACACTCACCCCACTCCACCTTTTGGAGGCAGAATTGGCCAGAAAAAGCACTAAGGCATTTTTAAAGTCTGTTGCACGTTTACAGAAAATGAGATTCATGCTGGAGAAGAGAAAGCAGTTTGCCTGCAGTTAGGCTGTTAATAGTAGCAACTAAACAAAGGTACAAATGACATAACCATCAGCAGGGTGTTAGAATGGAGGCAGTGGTGACGGGTCTCAGTAGGACAGAGAGAGATGGTCAGAAGGACATGGCTTTTCCTGGCTTTGTGAGCATCAATGCATCTCTTACACCGAGAGGAGGGAGGCTGGTGTCCTACCTGTTGATAAGGAGCAAGTGGGCACTTGACAGGAAAAATCTTTCCCTTCCTACCCTTGGCATTGAGGAGGTTGTCATTTCAGAGGGTGCACGGCAGCACTTGACATGGCAAGAGCCCTCCACAGCCTGGGGGAGGTAAGCAGGCAGCGTTTAGGAAAAGATGTACCATTTCTCAGGTGATCTCCTGGGGGTGCAAAAGAAGAGGCTGTCACTTTGGAAACAGCAGCAGCACGGTGCCAGAAACACATGCCAGTTAATTTTAGCTAACAAAAGAGACCTGTGCATGGCAGAAGTTCTATATTGAGTAAGTGCAAGCACATCCCACGCTTCAGTGCAATCGCTCTGCTGTTCAGCGTTAGGAGTCACAGTTTGCAAGGGCCGGTCGTGCTCTGGAAGCTGGAACATCAGTGGTCAGAGTTAACCACCCATCCATTTATTAAGTGCCTGAAGAAACAAATGGAAAATAATAATCTGTAGATAGCAGCATTTCTTGAAAAGACAAACATTGAGTAGATATACAAAGAAAGGTCAAATCTAATGTCATGAAAAATAACCAGGCAAGATCCCTGAAAGGAGAAAGAAAACAGAAATGTTAGTGGCCCATAGTTCAGAGCAGTTTTAAGGCTATAGCTCAGACTTTGTGGCAAATCCTCCTTTGCCTATATTCATAGGCCATCTTCCTTTATCAAGCATAATTATTCTCTAAAAGACTGTGAGGGCTGTGGCTGTTTAATAACCCAAGAAATCTGCTGCCACAGTGCAGTTCCATGATAAAGAGTTCATTAATAATTCGAGATACAGCCAGAGCTGAATTTTGCTCAGAATATTTACTGTTAAATTACCTGAGATGGAAAAAATAAAAACCAAGCTATTTCCCCACATCAACCAGCAAGTGTCTGGGATTGGCCAGAACCTCATCACATGGGAAGTTATTTCCCATCATGGTGGAAATGCATTTTCCTCTGAAGCATTTGGAGCAGCCCCTGTCAGAGACAGGACACCAGCCCAGACAGGCCCCAGCTCTGATGCAGAATGGCAGCTCCTCCGCTCAGCTGTCAAGTGTCTGTGCACAGAAGAGTCTGAGATAAACAGGTCTCCTCAGGAAATGCTCTCCCTCCAGACAAAGTTGTCCTTCACTTTGACGTTCACACCACCATCCCTGTTTTACAAACCTGCTTCTTTCCCACAGAATATGACATGTTTTGCAAACCTTATAAATCACTTATTTCACCTGCCTGGAGATGAAAATACCCAGACATCTCAGCAACTTTAAAGCTTTAAAACTTAAAACACTGTGGGCAGGGCCCTTTCTATTCAGGGTGGTACCTCCTGCAAAGGCAGGCAATTATCCTTCATACCACTGCAGACCAAGTGTTTTAGGGAGAAGCTAATTAGCTAAACATGTTTATTTTTCAGAGGACCATCCTTGAGAATCTGCCATTGCAACCACACACCAAAGCGTGGGTGAAGGGTGGCTTCTAACAAGACCAGAGACTTGAAGATCCCATCGAGACTGATACCAGCTTCGTGAAAACAGGTGGCCTTTGGGTGCAGCTGCATCTTTACTAGGGCAGCAGCGACCCAGCAGTAGCAGCAGCCCTGGCAAAAACAAGTGTAGAAGTCAGGGTGTAAGTACCAAGATAAGCTGCATGTTCTGGGGCTTTGAGGCAAGGCTAAGCATGTTGCACTGAAGGCCAGACCAAAACCACTTGATGGCAGATTCTGCCCCGACTCAGCTTTTCTGCAGGAGGCCAGGCAGCCCCCTGACCCTCTGCCTGAGGAGGGGCCAGCCAGCCCTGCTCACCGCCCTCAAGAGCTCTGAGTGTGGCCAGAACCACTCGCGGGGTTTAGGCCTCAGGAAATGAGGGACAGGAACCAAAAGGGCACTTTCTCGGGATTCTCACAACTGCTGTGCACAACTGGAGTTTGTTAACTCCGTGTTAATTAAGCATCCCTCTCAAAAATTCAAGGAATGCATCTCTTGGAAGACTTTTTCCTACAGTCTCATTTATTCCCACTATTCTCCTTATTCTCCCCCTGCTTTTTTCTGTAAATGCTAACATGAGCTCTTCAGAAATTATCATGGGCTTAAAAATCCTTATTTATCCTTTTGTAAAAGCTTGTTTAGTTTACCCTGTCCTCTGGAGTTCTGTATTCCCACAGGCCATCTAAACACAGACAACAACGTACAGCATTAGGATTTCAAAACAAAAGCAAGAGGACTGTTTTCACAGTATTGTTAGCACCAGGAGAAAGAAAACAACTATCTTCAAGGGGGCTGAAACACAAGACCCTCACTCCAAATTGGAGACTAAAAAACCCAAGCCCTAACTTGTGCAGTATATTTTTGAGTGTTGACTTTTTAAACTCCCTTCTCTCCCTCTGTCCCTGTGTACACGCAATCGTCTTGTTCTGAAAAGCCAGCCGTGGGTGCCCACATTAACATACACCTCTTCATGGCTGCGCTGATGGTGTCTCCTCTAACTCTCTCCATCACCCCTTCAAGAAGCTGACCACCATTCCTTCCCTCCTCTCTCTAAATTCTCTGTTGGACTCCTTTCCCTCAGGGCCCTATGTTCCTTTTCTACACCAGGCCTACAAAGTGCATCTGCAAAAGGAACAATGAACGTCCAAGAAAAATAAAGCATTCTTCTTCTACTGCATGTTTCCACTTAAGATTTACGTGAGCTGCAGAGATCTGTTTGTGGAGAAATATTGTTATTACATCAGCCACACGTAAGTGCTGGGAAAATCCCAACCTATGCAGAGTGGTCTTTGGTTAATTCCAAACTTACCCTCACAGCACTGGCAAGATCAGGACTATTCAGTGAGAATAAATACAGCATATGAAGTACAAACTTACCTTTTTTTTTTTTAATTGGTAGGTAAAGCCATTCACCCATAATGTGAATGGTTATTCCCTGCTGCTGCTCAGGACCTTTGCCCAAATTCCTCAGTTCTTGTTGCTGTTGCTTGGACCTCAAAATCTAAAGCGGAAATAGAAGCAAAAGAACCAAGTATCAAATATGCAGGTAACTAGAGATGCTGTCAACACTTGCAGTAGGAGAAACTTGCTAAAAATTCTCCTGACTCTGAATCCCTTTAGAAAAGGAATTTAACAGTAAAAGAAAGCAGGAAAATCTGTGCATATATCCTTCAAGGTGCAAAGCAGTGGACAACCAAGCTTTCCCTGGTTTAATGCTCTGTATTCACCCTTCTCACTTATCAATGGGGTTGAGGTGGAAAAGGAACCTTCTAATGAATACAGATTTGATTGGAAAAGTGGAGTTAGTGCAACCACAACAGAAGCACAGCCCATCTCTGGGATGACCAAGACTTAAAAAAGCAATCATGTGGGGCCACCACAGCCTGGTTACCCCATCTGCTATCATGAATGCGTCCTATCCAAAGCTGTGATCAATGTAGCTAGTGGCATCAGCAGCTGCACCTGCTGAGAAGCAAGTTAGCTCCTTAAAGTACTCCTTGTAAAGCAATATGTCAGAGAATGTCCTTTAGTACTTCATCTTCACAGGGGATAGGTCAATAAAAAAGATACACTGAAGAGTCTTCATCATAATTGCAGTATCCTAATTATAACAGCATCAAAGGTAAAGCACAAGAAATACCTATTAGTGTTAATGCAAGATGAAGAGAGTATAAGCTGAAACTGGATTACAGGAAGGCAATTAAAACCATCATTTTATCAAAAAGATGCAGAAGCCATAGTACAGATGGTAACAACCTGCCAGGATTTGTTTAAATACAGTATGATCACATTGAGGCCTTCCAAAAGCTCAAAGGTTACCACAACCCTTGAAACACAATTTAAACACCACTAGAAGTACACAACTCGCTGGCACCAGTGAGACCAACACTGTTACAGGGAGAAGCTCCAAGACTGCAGGTGAGGGCAGAAACATCCATATAGCAATGTTTCCCTGCAAACAGGGAAAAGCAGTATCTGTAGATGTCAGAAATTTCACAAATGCACAGAAGGAATGATTTGAAAGACATGAAATTATGGCTTGAAAACATACAGGAGTCCATAAGAGAAAAATACCATGAAAAAAACCCCAACATATGGATAAAACCAAAGAGGTGATTCCCCCAAACTGCTCAATGCCTGCCAGAAAAGAAGATAAAATGAGACAATGGATCTTTTTAGGACAATCAGTCATTTAGGAAATCTGATTAACTTACAGAACGGCCAAGTATTCTTGGCTACTGAAGACTTTTGGAAGGAAGAAACAAAGTCAGCTCTAGAGTATTGACTGCAGAAACAGTGCTTAGTCATTGCAACTGAAATACCTCAATGGCTGTAGAAGAGGTACCCAGGAGACCTCTCAGAGTGGCACATGTGGGCAAAGAGGGGCTGTGCACTTCCCCAGCAAGACTCATAAAAATAGTGCTTCTGTCATTCAAAACACCAAACCCAGACCTCAGGGAGTTTGACAGCAATGCCCAATGCAGCTGGCAGAGCACAGCGGGAGCTGGCGGCTGCTCCTCTCAACTCAGAGGAAACCATTACCTGCTGGTAGTTGATTACTATGGTAATTTTTTAAACTCAGTCAAACGTGGGAGCTGACAATGCAGCAAATCAGACTGTGACAGATCCCTTCAAAGCTTCCAGGCTGTGAGGGGAGAGGTGTGCAACGCAAGAAGCTTCAGTCTTCATTTTCACCTCTATGTATCGCATTTAGTCTCTACAAATTACTGGGAGCAAGATGTTTCTTGTTAATTTGCTGTTTACTTTTTCCTAAAATCTACTGTTTCCAAAGCCTTTTACTGAGCTAAAGTGACCGTCTGGAGTAGAATGAGTGAGTGTAAGAATCTCAGTGTTAGTACCAAGCCCAGCGGAAGAATTCAGCCCCTGCACACAGGCTGTACTGGCATCACTCATGCCCTGGCTGCCTGACCGAGAAAACAACCTGCAAAAAGCTTTTCTAGCACTTTTACCAACACCTAACGTTAGCACAGTGACTTGTTGAACTGAGTATGAGTAAGTGCAAGAAATAAAAGGAAGGTGCTATCTGCCACTAGTCTCAAAATTTCTTGCTGGAGTCTGCTTCAGTCCAAATGACAGCAAGCCCCTGACAGCTGAGAGCTCCAGCTCCCTTGCTGGAGCCTAGTTTCTTGACCGTTTTTCCCAAATAAAAGCATCTTTTCCTTAATGCTGACCAAAAATTCTGTAAGGAAAACATCAGAACTGTTCCTATAAAAGTAGGGGTGTGCATTATCTTACCCTTTTGTTCCTACCCTCCAGCAACTAGTTTGTGGCTTGTGTTTTTCTTAATGCTACTTTGTTAACAGAAAAAGAGCTCTGTTGGAAGATGCAAACACCTTCCTGGAAGCTAAGTAGACTAGAGATGGTTCAAGACTTTGAGAATGTTGGTACCCATGAGTCACGATGTGACAATGTTTGCTAGATAATGAATTTATTCAAGCAATAGTTGACATGAACATCTGATGGAATTGACAGATCTGTACAGGATGGATGTTTCAGACACACACAACCCTCTCTCCACATTATTCTTGGCCCAATGGACAGAAAACTGAGAAAGATACAAAAATAGTCAATCAGCTACTTATAAAAGCAAACAAAGGTTGCCAAGACTTTCCCTTAGTTTACTGAATTGCTGAAAAAAAGCAAAAGCTGTGAGTTATTTCTAATGCCAAGAGTTATTAATCAACATTTGTTCACAGGAAGATGAGCTAGAAATTGAACTGTGGTAAAAAGTGTCAAATTGCTTAAAAGTTCCACAAGAAATGTCAGTTATGTGATAAGAAACCCAAGAAGATGATCCGTCCTCATGGTAATTTTTATGATTTTTATGCACACAGAAGGGACATACAGGGAGAGGGGAAACTCTTTGCTCTTCTTTGTGCAACATGCCAACAGCAATACGGAAATAGCAGATGAAGAGAAAATACATGCAACATTAGCAAGCCCTGGGAACGCCCTGCTTAGCATATGGGAGAGAAATCTCCACAGCCAACCCAAGCACATGTTTTAGCTGTAGCTCCAAGAGCCAAAAGCAACACTTGCTTCAGATGGAGGAGATTTAAATGACCAAGCAAAGGATTATGGTACATTTTGACAATGTTTTTAAGAATACCTCCAAAATTCCTTTGCTTATGAGAACGAATGGCAAGAAATAAACAAACATGCTTACGGCTTTTTTTAAGCAGCAAAGAGGAAGAGCTCTCTGTAATCTTTTTTTCATATGCCTTGAGCTGAGTTGTTGTGTGCAGAGCATGTATTTGAAAGGTGTTGTTAATAAAAAGCCTGTTTAGTTTAGGTCATTCCATACAGGTCTCCATTCCTTCCCTAAATAAAGCCAATAAAATCATGTTTACATTGGGATATTTGCCCTTTTTTTCTCAAGAGGTAATTTCTTTCACACTGTTACTAACACTGCTATAAACACAAAGCTTAAGTATACAGTAAATTTCCAGTTACATGGGATCACACAGTTGAAAATGTATCTCAACATCTTAGCAGATAACCAAGACCCTCATTCCCATAGGCATGGCCTTCTGGGAGAAGGAACTTTGGATGCTCTTGTTGAATAGTGGATGTCCCTGTGGCCAATTTGGGTGGAACTAAGATAGATAAGAAATAAGAAAACCCCATGGTATTGCTCTACTTCTGTGAGAGATTCCTGATGTTACAGTGTCACAGGAGGAAAGAACAGAGGAGGGGAAATTCCCACAGTGAGCATCAGGGCCTATATTGCCTTCAATCTCAGGAGCTTTTGAATGGTACGTAGGCCACGTGCCCATTGCAGATGACAAGCAAGGAAGGTTTTGATGAGAACTATTACTGCTGCTCTCTGGATCTCTGCGCTTGGCACATACGTGCTTCAGGCAGCCAGGACAGTACCAAGCTGGCAGAAAGGGAGGCAGCTGCAGCCAGGGTTCAACAAAAGAAGGAGAGCAAATTTTGAGTACTCAGCTGTATATCAAAAAGGTCAGCTTTGTAAGAATCCCACCACTGCCAAATCACAGCAAATGAGCTCTAGTGCAAGCTGCAACACCACAGGCCTGGACTTGAGAGCAGAATGTACTGTACTCACAGGAAGTAGGAACAAGATTCAGAGCTGGAAATTCAAAGCCCACTTCAACCAAGTCTTCTTCAGCTGTTGGAAAACTGCCCTTCCAAATCTCTCATTGCATCATCACGACAATTTCCCCCAGCTTGTTGGCTAAACAGTACCAAGCACTAAATATAGGCCTCTTTGGCATGCCAGCAAGAGCTTGCCAAACATGAAGGAGAGCAATTTGTCCTTCCTGAGAAGACACATGCCACCATCAGGCAGATGGTACCAAGCCAGAAATGATTTGCCCCAGAATGGCAAACAGCCTACTACTGGCCTCAGCCCAGTGTGTTCCCACATGGCCATGTTACCATTCTCAATGTGGAGCAAAATCAGGCCATTTCAAGGAAGTCAGAGGTTTTTTTCAGGTAAGAGTCACTCTTGTAAGAGATCTCACTGAAGTGCAAAGTTAAAAAGTAATGTCATCATTTAGAATACCAGAGAGCAATCTAGTGAATCTTCACATCATGTTTTAAGGTCCTAAACCCACAAAATGAGACTGCTCCAGCTCCAGCTCCTTTTAATACGTGAGTTGATGTGTACTAAGGTCTGTGACAAACAGATTGTCACAGCTGTCAGAGTGGGTCACAGAGAAATGAGCTGCATTTGAGAGGGAAATGGCTTATCCTTTAAACAACAGGCCTGCAAATAAACAATTAACTGTGGAAGAGCTATTTAATATAATAGATGGGTTTACTTTGCTCAGAAAATGAGTTAGTCCTGGGAAAATAATTTCTTTAAATCCCACAGCTTTTTTTATGAATGTGAACATCTTTCTGATGGATTATATCCTTGTAAACTCAGACTGGTCCAGTTTTCAGTAGCTTAGTCATCAACAAGGTCTAAGAACAGAATTTAAACCAATACCAAAAATATTACATTTACATCCCTCAGGACCCCCGATCTTTCCCCCAAGAAAATGGATCAGGTTTAGTCTCAAGCTAGAAATGTGTAGGTGTTTCCAAAAATACTTCTAAGAAACAAAATAGTAGACTGTGGTTCAGTAGTGAAAGCTGGTCAGGCACAAAGGTCCATAGGCACACATCTGCTTACAAGATCGTGACCTGGAACAGCAGAGGAAAACTTGTCTCTGTGGGGGAACGTGTTAAGCAAAGAGCTTTGCACTGGAGAATTTTTTCATTTCCAACCTACAGCTAGAGAGTGTCTGCCACTACCAACAGATAAGCAGTGGGTTAGGAAGTCAGTTAATTATTCATGAGATCATCATCATTCAGAGGGAAAATCAGAATTGTCACAAAAGGAGCAAAGAGCAATAGGAGCAGCAATTCAAATGTTTAGACACCCTTCTGCAGGCCAAGAACTACTAGTTGCAATGTGCATTAGCTGTCACATTTTGAAGGATTCAGATACCTTCCTCTAGGGTAAATGCCTTTTGCTGTGAATGGCTCTGAAACTTGCCAGGTGTAGCAGAGTCCTCATGCAGGGTCCGGTCACACTACCCGGGCTGTCCCCAACTCCTGGAAGCAGGGTGCTGCCTCTTCCAGCAAGCAAAATGAAGATCAGCACAGCAATCCTTAGAACTGGAGAAGGTGGTGTTCCAGGTAGAAAAGGGATGGAGAAAAGAAGCTTTATGGGTTTAGGGGATTTTTTTTTACCTCTTTCACTTGGAGTAGTGAAAGGAGAGAGTTCTGTGGCCTGTTTCAATATTCTTTAATCACTGTTGGGCTGTGAGTAATGTTCCCCTTTAAAATCTCCCTGACACACTAGCTGAGTGCTCTTTGTCTGGAAAACATCTATTAGACACTCACCTTTATCTTGAGAGTCAGACAGTCAGTATTGTGGTGTCAGGAAGTGTTCATTCTCTCTGTTTTTTTTAATGTCCAAGCTGGATTGCTTGGAATAAAAGTAGCTTTTTCTGTCCTACTGTGTTGGGAAATAAAGACATTTCTGTCATATAATATTTTTTTTCAAGGATAAGGTCATCTTACTGTGCCAAGGAAACTCTTTTTAAGGGCACAGAATGAAGCAATTTTAAAAATGCACTGATTTTTATTTACGTTAATACATAGTTTTCAAGCTTTCTGTCTAGCCCAAGGCATTGTTAATATTGACATGAATAGATCCTTGGCATCCAAACAGGCCTGTAATCACTGCAGCTCATCTATATTAAATTTTTTGACTCCCAAAAAACCCCTCTCAATTGTTAAGACATTGCTGCAGTGATGTCTCCTCACTTAGCAGGAGGTTCTCGTCTGCTTTCAAAACAGATTTCCTGTGGGTCAGACATCCCACATTGGTACACTCCTGCTTGTCCTGTTTCATCAGAGAGTGAATAATCTTTTCCATATTTGAGTTATTACCATTTTAGTGGAGGAGTTTAGCTTCATTTTGTAATCTCTCCTCAGTAATTCCTGCTCACCCAGTGGTCCCATTCAATTTCCATTTGAGCAAGAACTTGCAAGATCAGGACCTTTCACCCTCAGCACTGCCCTTTGTTAGAGTGCAACTATTTTTATTCTCCAGCTTCTAGGCACAGAACTGTTGACATCTAAACTGAGGAATGCCAATGGTTGAGACACAAACAGAAAATAAAACCCCTCGACTAAATTATGTTGAATTTGTTCAAGACCTTGTACTTTTAAGCAAGGATTTGTTTACACAATGGAGTAAAAGATCTGTTTTAAAAGTAAAAACATGTTTAAAATTAAACATTGTTTAATGCCTTACTGAGCAGTGGATATTTTTAAATAGTAAATATTTTGGTAGAAGATATTTCAAAATAAATTCTAGCATTTATTAGTCTGTCTCCAAGAAAATACGCTCTTCCACAGGCACTTCAAAGAACTCTTCCTACATTTCCATAAGTTTAGAAGCAGAAATTAAATCTTTCCAGGGACAAAATCCATACCTGCTCCCTGAAACCACTTGGACAGATGCTAATCTGTACTCATCTATAGTGAAAGTACAGAGGCTAGTCACTAGTGATGGCTGCAGGGCCACCCTGTCCTGGGTACATCCATGTTAATGGCCTGGATGGTGGGACGGAGTCACCCTCATCAAGTTTGCAGCAGATGCCCAATCAGGAGAAGCAGCTGATACACCAAGTGGCTGTGCTGCCATTCAGTGGGGCCTCGACAGGATGAAGACTCTCCAGTGCTTGTATTGGGGCACACAAGTATGAGAGAGAGATGGAGATACCACAGTGGTCACTACCACTGATTAAGGGCTTGTTGCATCTAGCATGCAAGGAGAGGCCAAGGGAGCTGGGTATGCTCAGCCTGCAGCTGGGGACAGACTACTCAGCAGTGCTCAGTAACAGGGCAAGAGGCAACAGGCAGGACCTGAATCTAGACCATCTCCAGAGGTCCCTGCCAGCCTCAGCTGCTCTGTGATTCTGTGGTTTTTCTCTGTACTTTAAAGGCACTGTTCTTATAAGCCACTGTTCTCATCTCTTTTTCATCTCTAATTAAGTTACCATTTCACATAATGAGTTTGGTAGGACCTGACCTCAACAGGTTCTATAGCAAGCAACAGCTTTCAAGCAACATCAGTGAGCTGTGTATCTGTTCTGCACACGATGCACTGAAATGCTGACAGGACATGAAAGGTTTTCACTGCTTGTAAAATGTAGCCATCATCAAAGCCTGCTGTTTTCTCTGCATGCAAATTGATTTCACTACGACACAGCCAACACTGGGTCCACACTACCCTCTCTCATTCTGGAGTGTTGAGCCATTTCTGTGGCACAAAGAAGCATGCCCAGCTCAGTACCAGAGCTTCTCCTCACACAGGGAGTGCTGCCTGGGGAGGCAGAAGCCTGCAGTGCTGCACTCCCCTTGCTTGCCAGTTGTCCCTGGGAGCATCTCCACTGCACAAAGTTCACTGCTTTTACTTTGGCCATCAGACCATCAAAATCTCAGTTGCTAAAAGAACCACAGATTTACTTGGCAAGTGGGCGTTAAAGCCCAGGACATGATTAGTTTCAGCTCTCCAGGATGGCCCCCTGTCAGGATACAATGCCTTCGAGTCCCAGGAGAGCCAGTGCCCTGCTGTCTACCTGCCTTGGCCTGTCCTACATCCTCATTCCTTTCCTCTTGTTTTGCCATTCAGCTGGGCCAATGTCAAGCAGGAACAGTGCTGCCCACACTAGATACATAACAACAGAGATGCAGGTGGAGAAAAGGTCTGTAAGAACTTGGCCCTTTCTTCTCAACTGTTCTAGTACTCCCTTCCCTCTGCTTTTGTGTTGAAAGGGTAAGAGGGGCAAGAAAATGGTAGAGACTCAGAGAGAGCTGTTTCACTTCTGGAAGTACACACCAAATCTGCAGATGTGCCTGATCTGGAACTTCCCAGGACATCTGAGGAGACCAGTGCAATCCCTGACCATGTTTCTTCCCTCCAACCCCAGATGCAGTCATGACTGATCTTCTCCATGTATCTTAACCCATGCAAAATCAATTCCATGGGAAGGACTATAAAACTAGGTTAGCAATTCTGGATTAAGAAGAAGATCCCAGCCTTGTGAGTACCACATTGGAAGCTGGCCAAGGCAGCAGTATGGCACTGATCACACACTGAGAATCTCTCTGTACTCTCCATAGTCACTATCCTATTCTACAATAAGGATAAGACCAGTTGGATCTTGCTGCCAGCTCCCACGGTACAATCTAGCTGGTTAATATTAGTTAAAAAAGGATATCCACTGCTGACATCTTCCTCATATTGCAGTCTTTCCAGTAACACCTTGACATCTTTGAGAGGGATAAAAACCTGAGGACTTTGAAAAATGACTGGTCCTGCCAGGGCTATGGTTGGTCAAGGGGAATTTCTCACCCAAAGATCCTCACACTTCTGTGCCTGCATTCCTGCAGCATTCCTTCTTCATCACCAAAAAAAGAACATCAAAACAAGCATGTAATTATGGCAGACCACCAGAGAGATGCTCCATGAGTGATTCCTAACTTTCAGATTGACTGTTTTGGGGCACTTTCACTCCTCTTTCTTACAGAGAAGGCAAACAGGCTATGTTTTGAAGTCCCTGCTAGTGTTTCCACCTCCATGGCCTGTCCCAGGACCCTTTAGGGTGGGGCTACCAGAAGAGGTTTGGCTCTTTCAAACACATACACTTAGGAGAAGAGGATGTGTTTTGAGCAGCACACAGATCCATACAGACTTTGGAAGCTGTGCTGTCTGCACAGACCCATTTGAGCTCAGAAGTCCTAAGATGCCTTAGCTGATTGTCCATGACAGTCTATACAAACTGAGTGAAAAAAGACCTGTTCTGTTCTCAGAGCCAAGTGCTTTACTAGGCACCATCCTTTGGGGTGTTCAGAGTCCAAAACTTAGAAATATCTGACAGTCCAGAGATGTTACCAGGGATGACCCTACAGCCCTTGCAGCTATTGATGATACTGGTTTTTTCCTTTTGTTTCCTTTCTTTTTGTCTTGGTTTCAGAGGAAGGAAGCATTCTGCAGTGCATGCCTAATGTACATTTTTCTTAGTCAACTGACTTGGTTACTTTGAAGGCTGCCTGGAAGGACAGCAATGGACATATCCTTAGCAGAAGTTCTTGTTTTTTCAGGGAAAGATACTTCTGGTTCAATGAATTTTGTGGAAGGACCTGGCCTGGGAGGCTCCTTGTGACATTGCCAGTTTGAGAGGCTCCACTTTCAACCTATTTCATGGAGATAAACTATTTATCTTCCTTCCTTCATGAGTTATATGACTTTGGAAGACAATGAGGTTGTCAGATCTTGAGAGAGCTACATTTTGCCTGGTGTCTGTGTGAGTTAAAAGGCCTAGACAATGGGATCAGTTGAGGGGATTTCCTAAGGAAAAAGTGTGTGTCACTTGCAACCTTGCCATCTTGCTTCCTGGCTCATTGCCACAGCAATGGACTGCAGTTTTGAGGTATAGTCATTAACTAAGACCCAAGGAGAACCTTCTTGCTTTCCCACATCTCAGTAGCCCATCTGCCTTGTCAGCTGCTACCAAACCCATCTGCTTCTGATCCAACTCTCTACAGGACAAGGGAACTGTGGCATCACCTGGATGGCAGAAGGATGACGGAGAAATCCGCAGTGCAAGGGGAGTACCCTTACCCTGGGTCCTTGCCATACGAGATGTTGTGAGGGGAAGGGTATAACTCTCTCTGTAAGCATTCAGGCCAAACATCCGGGAATAAGCTCACATATGAGCTCCCAGGCATAAACCAAAGCAGATAGAAGTGGTAGGAAGGATTACTGACCTAAATATGTGGCCTCAAGACCATTTTTTCCCTTTCCCTATTTGTTTGAAGTCTTTGGTGGATAATGCTGTGAGATAAGGGTACAGTATTAATGCAGGGCATCATGGTGAAGGTTCTGTGGTGCATGTACTGCAGCTGAGCGAGGGCTGGGGCAAGTATTCAAATATCTTTTGCACAGCACACTGCAAGGTAGTTTAGGAGAGGTCTTCTCCAGTGTTGTCCCATTTATATGCAGGCTGGGCATGTCTGAGGCACTTTGTAGAGGACTATATTGGAACTGGAACTGTGTCTGAACACAAGAGACCTCGAATAGGTCTGATAGTAATGTATCAGAAATAGTGTGGCCAGCAGGGCCAGGGCAGTGATTGTCCCCCTGTACTCAGCACTGGTGAGGCTGCACCTCAAATACTGTGTTCAATTCTGGGCCCCACACTGCAAGAAGGACATTGAGGTGCTGGAGCGTGTCCAGAGATGGTGAAAGGTCTAGGGAACAGGTCTCTACAGCTACCTGAAGGGGAATTATAGTGAGGTGGGAGTTGACCTCTTCTTCCTAGTAATGAATGATAAGACACAAAGAAATGGGCTCGGGTTGCAGCAGGGGAGGTTTAGACTGGACATCAGGAAGAACTTTTAAGAACTTTTAAGGGTTAATAAACATTGGAAGGGGCTGCCCAAGGAGGTGGTGGTTAATATCCCTAGAGATATTCAAAAGATGCATAGATGAGGTGCTGAGGGATATGGTTTAGTTTAGTGTTGGGCCTGGCAGTGTGAGGTGAGTGGCTGGACTCAATCACCTTAAAAAGTCTTTTTCAATCATAATGACTCTATGATTCCCTGATCTGACAGGATGGTTTGCATGGATGTAAAGATGTTGTCAAATTGATTTTAACATAAAAACTGATTTTATCACACAAATTAAAGTAAATGAGAGAAAAAAATACCATCAAGTGAAAGTGGTCTTAGGGAAGAAAGTTATGCTTACTTGGAAAGCACCATGCAAATCTGAGTAGATATGTTGACTAAGAGCCATATCCTTATTTAGGTAAGTTGTCCTGTTGGGGCAGGTTCCACAGTCAAATCTGCTCTCTTGTGCAACAGACGTGTTATCAGCTTGAACCTTTCCACAGCTTCTTATGCAACTGTTACATTGTAAATCAGTCTTAAGCCTGATGTGCTCTGGCTAGCCCCAGCTCATGGGTGGTTCCTATGGATTAATCTGCTATGAATTTGGGCAGTCTCCAAATTGTCCTGCAATGTAGGCCCAGAGAGAGGGATTTCAGCAAAACATCACCATCTCCCCAACCACTGCTGGACTCCGTTACACTTAGCAGAATCTGAACAAAGCAAAGATTCTGCCTCATCGGCTTCAGACACAGCTATGTGCACACAGCCTTTAGGTAGAGCAAGCATCAATAAGGGCAGACCCTGAAAAAGGAAGAACTCACTGTTACTGACAATGTGGGATACCTTCAGTAACTTACACAGCCACTCCACTGCAGCTCCATGTATGTAACTTGCCCTGGGCAAAGGGGTTCAGCATAAGCAAGGATTACCTACCTGATAAAGCATGAAAAAGTGCTCTTGCAAAAGTACTTGAATCTGTAAAAAGCTCTGTTGGAAACAGAGAGCACTGGGAGATCACATTCTGGCAACTGCACAAAGTGTGTGCATTTCCCATAGAATTGAGCAAAAATAGATTGTGCCAAAAACAACGATAAAAATCTCATGGGAATGCATGTCTGGCACTGTTTGTATTCCACTCCTGGGGCTAAAGTTGGGATACTGAAAGGGTGGTGAAATTATGAATTTTACTTGAAAAACAGTAAATACTCCTGTTTCTTATAAAAGTATATAAAAAAAAGTCACTTATTTTCTTCAACGATCCACAAGCCTACGTTAAAGAGCTGGTCCTAACTCACTGCAAGGCAACTAAGTTAGGATACTCACATTGCATTTGTAGAGTGATTAATATGATGGTGTATTTAGGTTCTGCCAAAATAGAAACAGTAATGTCATGTACAGACATGTATGTATGTGCAAATATTTATTTACACAGGCACACACATATACTCGTGTGAGAGAGTACAGCATAAAGATGGTCGTTCTGTTCCAGGATCTCCAAAGGTCATTACATTTAGATTCTTTTTTAATCAAATGCACATTTAGGAGTTCTTATAAACAAACCATCCTGAGACAAACTGGAGACTTGGCACTCCAGTGCACAGCTCTGAAGCATCCACATTTGTCCTTTAGGGTCTGCTGGTTTGAATTAAGGTTCTTCTCTCAAATGTAGCTCTTCCAACTACAGGCACACGTCTTTCTTCACAGACTAGGTGATATCTGAACCTCTCATGTCTGATGATGACTATCATACAGACTGTCATACAGAGTGTGTACCTACCCAAAACAAGCTGCCTGTAGGTGCACAGAGACACTCAAACTGAGAAAGAAACTCATCAGAATGGTGTTTTTATTCACTAATGCGATTCTTGGTGTCCACGAGGACAAAAGTCTGCAGGAACATTACCACCGCATTAAGCTTCAAACCCAGCAAAATATTTCAGCTGGTGCTTGTATCTCCTCTTTAACCAATACTTATGCCAAGAATAAATACTGATTTCTTCAAGAAAATAATGAGTAACATTTAAATCTATCTGAAAAAAACACAACCCAATGCACCCAACCCAAAAACCTGGCAGTTAACATCCCCTGAAAAAGCTGTCTCTTCCCTAAAAGAAGACACCACTTACAACCATAGACTCCACAGCTCTGAGCCTCTCTTGGAAATTAGCTCCCAAGAAACCTAAGATAATTCTCATAATAAATTTGTTTGGAGGAACACTGGCAATTAATTAACAATGCAAGGCATGGAATTGCAGGGTTGTTCTCCATCCCATACATATTTCTACTCCTTTGCTCCCTATTTCTGCCACACAACAGATGGTCTGAAGATTTCAGACCTTGGCTCAGGACTAGTAGAGGAGAATAGGGTTTGCAGGGAGAAAGTTCATTTTTAGAAATCATCAGATTTCCCAATTCCATCAATGAAAATGAAAAGCAAAACTACTCATTCACCATAATTATTTTGCATGGAAACCACACCACAGTGGTGATTTTTTTGTAAAGCACATTTGTGATTTTCTCACTATTACTTCACATTTCATAAGATCTAAGAACTACCGCATCTTTGGGGATATTTGTGTGTTCCCCTAGAGACATGAAAGACTGACTTCCCAAGAGAAGCTGTTGAGCCATTTCTGACAAGCAAAACCAATACTATTCTTTACCTCAAAGGGGCTGGAAGGAACTGCTACACTTTCTAGACTGATATCCTTCATCACTTGTATCATTCAGTATAAGCCTCTTCTCCTGAGTGTAATAACAACTGCTTAGGTAAAGGCTGTGAACTCTCAGAGTCTTTTCACCTCCAGGCATTTATTTCAGCTTATGAATAATTATTGTGTCTCTCTTCTGTACATGCTCTGTATTTTCCATATTCTTGTGAACATCTGGATACCAAAACAGTAGGCCATACACTTTCATTGGTCTCGGGAGTGCTTTACAAAGAGAAGATCCTCCATTTCTATTTTGATCTCCCTCTTGAGACAACCAAGAACCTCATTAGCCTCTTTCACTACAGAATTACACTGGGAATTCAAATGGAGCCGTTTCACCATTTGATTCCTAAACCCTTGTAGAAGAACTGCTTTCCAAGGTAAAGCCCTCCCATTCTGTAGAAATGTCTTGTACTCTCCCTTCCAAAGTCAAAGACTTGATATGTAAAGAAAGACTTTATTTAAATGTTCAAAATATCCATATCACTCCATGCTCCCCTGAGCTGACATCACCATTCTGACTGGGTCTTCTGGCATCTGGAAATTACATCAGGAACGTTCATACTTGCTCCCAAGTGACTGCAGGAGGTGTTGAATAGAAGCAGCTTACTGTCAGTCCCTGGGGAACTTCTCCATCTGATCATGATTTTTTTCTTGTCAACGACTTGTAAAGGAGTCTCTGTTAGCCATTTAACAGGTTGTGTTGACAGTGTACAGTGCCATTTTTATAAACAGAGTAGGACATTGTATGAAATAAGATCCTGAAAATAGCCAGTCTACTACATATTTACTGTCATTTTAACTCATTACTTTTAAAATGAGAAGGTTTCGTTTAAATGGCAAATTCAGCACTCACTACATTAACTTTAAAAATCCTACTCAATTTTTTCTGAAATTACAGGTGACTGTGTGTGCCCCAATTGAGGCACACAAAGAGAGCTGATTTTCTAAGGGAGAGTATCCAGTAGTTTCTGAATATCAAGGACCGCAAACAACAGATTTCAATGGAAATCTGCAGCTGTTCATTCCCTGAGTAATAACAGTTGTATTCAGTGTACATTGCGAAGTATGTTGTGAAGTACATTGTTACTTCCAGGAGAGTCCAGTTTTAGGTTAACAATAACTATGGTGTGTGTGAAAAAGTAAGGGTCTGGAGGTCAGAAGGTGTGGTGCTCTGCAATTCTTCTGACTATTATCTCATTAGATTAAGCTGTTTGAAGACTTGGGTTCATGACCATCATAAGCCAACCTAAATTTGAATTGCTGATGAAAGGATAGTCTGATACTACTCCTCCTGGGCCATGATTTTTGCTCTCTTCCCACTGTCAGCACGATTCATCATGTCAGCCCTGTCAGGCGTTTAATTTCACTGACTGCACTGCCTTACAAGCACTAAAAGGTGATAGAAGGGAGAGGAAAGTAACATTTGTTCAAGGGTTAGCAGGGTGCCATTTTGGTGAAACTCCTCCAACCTTTTATCAGGTAAAATTGATTGTGAATTGCTACTGAAAATAGCAGAGGCTATTTAATTTGCAACTAGAGTTTAATTTTTGCTTCGCTGCTACTCTGTTTCCTGAGGTGGATTCCTTCCAGACCAAAATTTCAACTTTGTCTTTCTGCTTGCTCAGGGCAATCTCTCATTGGCATAAATAAGAATTTTCTTTGAGTATGTAAATAGCTACTTGGTTCTTGCCATTCTAGATGACATTAAGCAAGGGAAGAGTTGTGTTTTGAACCCATAGAAGAACAAACACGGGCAGAGAAAAGTGTATAAGACAGAGGGAGAATCAAGTAAAGGAAGAGTGATGAGAATGTAATTGAATTTGATTCATGAATTACAGGCACTATGTTCTCACACTGATGATAGAACCGAACATCATTTCCGTGGAATAGATTTGGGTTTGGTAATGGATTTGGTAAAATAAGAATAGTAACATATCTTTCTAATGAGAAGAATAGAAAAGCAAGAAACTATGAATCTGCACAGCTGCAAGATTTGTTATTGTTGAAAAAAAATCTATGGCTGAATGACTGCCATCAGAAAGAGCTAGTAAGGAAATTGCGTGAGTAAGATTTGCCTAGTAGGCCAGCATGAGCTGAGAAAAGAGAAAAGGTCAATAATGTGACATTTTGAAGGTTTTTTGGAAACTCAGAAATGGGTATGTGATAAGTCCTATGAACTGTGGTGGTTCAAAACTTACAAAACAGCTACTGCTTGATTGAGAGCCATTGAGGAAAAATATTGCCACTTAGCTAAAGAGATTTTAAAGTACCTATACCATATGAATAGGTTTGCAGGTTGCTTCTCAGCAGCAGCTTTTAATCACAGAATCGTTATGGTTAGGAAAAGACGTTTAAGATCATCTAGACCAACCACTAACTTAATACTGCCAGGCCCAATACTAAACTAAACCATATCCCTCAGCACCTCATCTGCACATCTTTTGAATATCTCTGGGGATCTCCATCACCTTCCTGGGCAGCCCATTCCAATGCTTAATAACCCTCTTGGTAAAAAAGTTATTGCCAATGTCCAATCTAAACCTCCCCTGGTGCAACTTGAGCCCATTTCCTTGTGTCTTATCATTCATTACTGGGGAGAAGAGATAAATGCCCAACTCCCTACATCTACCTTTCATGTAGTTGGAGAGAGCGATCATGTCTCCTCTTAGCCTTCTCCAGGCTAAACATCCCTAGATCCCTCAGCCGCTCCTCTTAAGACCTGTCCTCTAGACCCTTCACCAGCTTTGTTGCCTGTCTCTGGACACACTCCAGCACCTCAGTGTCCTTCTTGTAGTGAGGGGCCCAAAACTGAATACAGCACTTGAGGTGCAGCCTCACCAGTGCCGAGTACAGGGTGACAATCGCCTCATTGGTCCTGCTGATCACACTATTTCTGATACAAGTCAGGATGCCATTGGCCTTTTTGGACACCTGGGCACACTGCTGGCTCATGCTGAGAGAGCTCTTGATTAACACTCCCCGGCCCTTTTCTGCAAGACACCTCTCAAGCCACTCTGCCCCAAGCCTGTATCATTGCACAGAGTTGTTGTGGTCCAAGTGCAGGACCCAGCACTTGGCCTTGTTGAACCTCATGCAATTGGACTCAGCTCATCACTCCAGCCTGTCAAGGTCCCTCTGAAGAGCCGTCCTGCTCTCAAGCTCTACACACCCAGCCAGCTTGGTGTTATCCGTAAATTTACTGAGGGTGCACTCAATCCCCTCATCCAGATCATTGATAAAGATGTTAAAACAGGCCCCAGCACTGAGTCCTCGGGAACACCACTGGTGACTGACCACCAACTGGGTTTAACTCCATTCACTACGACTCTCTGGGCCCAGCCATCCAGTCAGTTTTCCACCAGTTTTCTATCACAGTAGGTCGTCCTAAGCCATGGGTTGCCAGTTTCTCCAGAAGGATGCTGTGGGGGACTGTGTCAAAGGCCTTACTGAATTCCAGGAAGACCACATCCACAGCTTCCATGCAGCATGCAAAGTGTGTCTGCATTTAAAATTTCAAAGCCAGGACATAAGATTCAAGACAAATCAAAACTCTTTAAAAAAAGACCTAAAATGTAGAGAGTAGCATCTCCCACATCCAAATGTCATCCTTTTCTTATTACTCAGCAATAGGTATAGGGGTAGTTCTATGTATTCTCCAGTACAACATGAGCTCTCATTGACAGCCACCACTGGAAGCTGCTAGCTTGCCAACTAAGGAGAGAGACTATAGATGACAAGATCAGGGTCTCTTCTTTCTGGGCTAGCTGTGCAGCTGGTCCAAGCAGATGATAATAATAGTCTGTCTTGCTTCCAAGAATTTGTTTGATGCACAGAAATATATCTCAGATATTTCTGCAACCTCCAAAAGTTGGCCAAATGTTCAGAGGTGATTATGAATCAGGGGCGATGCAGTTTTCATGCATTCCAAACATCTCACTTTCAAGAAGCATTTAGCAGAGCCTCATGAAAAACATGGCACCCGTAACTGCTATTTACTTAAAACATTAAAGCTTCCTGGTGATGACAAGCAGCACATACTTACACTGTGCTAAGTAGTCTCTGCAGCATGACTTGGAAGAGCATCTGTGCTGAGCATTGGCACTCGGCAACGTTTAAATTGGACTTTTTCCCCTCCCTCCCTTTTTTTTTTAAACGATTGGTTCTTTCGCCAGACCTTAGACAACCAGCTGACAAACAGGGTGTGTTTTCTGGCACCACATCACCCCTCTCATCCTAAATAAACAACAGATAGCATACCTATGTATATGAATGATGTGGAGAACGTCTTTAAGGCGTGAAATAGCACAGTGGTAACACTACATCCACTGTCGTCCTTCATGGAGCGGCGCTTTGTCCGCCCACGAGGAATCCCCGCCGATCACCAGCGCGGGCGCCGGGATCCTCCACGGGCGAAGGCACCCAAAACCTGGGTGCTCAGAGGCGGCGGCCCGGCGGGGCAGCGCACGGCAGGGAGGCAGCCGTGAGGACAGCCCGGCGGGAGACCTTGGCGGGGCTGCCGGCGGCCCGGCCAGCTGCGACGGCTACCTGCGCGCCCGTCCCGCCGGGCGTCCGCGGCAGGGCAGCGCCGGGCAGGGCAGCGCAGGGCAGGGCAGTGCATGGCAGGGCAGGGCAGGGCAGCGCCGGGCAGGCACGTCGCCCTCCCCCCCTTGTCTCCCCTCCTCGCTCCGGCGGCGCGGGCGTGCTGCGGGCCGCAGTCCCCGGCGGGAGGTTGTCATGGTTTCCCGGGTCACATGTGTGCGAGGCTTCCCCCGGCGCGGGGGGAGGAGGCGGCGGGGGCGGGGAAGCTTCAGTCACGGACGGGGCTGCCGCCGCCGCGCCAAGTGTGGGGCGAAACGGAGCGAGAGGCTGCGGCGGCCGAGGCTGCCAGCTAGCCGCTTCCCCCCGCCCACTCCCACCTGCGCCGCCGCCCGCCCCTTTCTCGTTACCCACGGGCGATCCGCCGGGCGCGCCTCGTCCCCCCGGGCTGCGGACCCCCGGCCCCGGCCGCCGCCCGACAGCTCTCTCCCCTCCTCCTCCTCCGCTCCCCTTCCCCTCTCCGCCCCCCTTCTAACCAGGCTGCGCCCCCCCGGCCGGCCCCGGCATGAGCATCTCCATCCCGGCGGGGCTGACGGAGCTGCTGCAGGGCTTCACGGTGGAGGTGCTGCGGAGCCAGCCTGGGGACCTGCTGGAGTTCGCTCTCCAGTACTTCGGGCGCCTGAAGGAGGAGGCGGCGGCGGCCAAGGCGGCGGCAGCGGCGGAGAAAGGGGCGAGCGGCCGCAAGGCAGGCACCCCCGCGCCCGGCCATGACAGGGGCGGCCAGCCGCCGCGCCGGGTTCCCCTCGACGCCCGCGGGGTCAACTTCGCCGAGGAGCCCATGCAAACCGACTCCGAGAGCGGCGAGGATGAAGAGCAGTTCCCGGGTAAGGGCCCCCCGCCTCGCCCGGCTCTGGAGGGAAGGAGCGACGCGTCCGGTAAGGACAGGCACGGCGGAGGCGGCTCCCTCAGCTACCCGGGCTCAGGTGGGCAGCTGGGGAGGGGAAGGAGGGAAGGGGAGGGGAGAGGGCTGCCGCTTCACCGGCTTCACGGCTGCGTGAAGGGCGGCCCGCGGGTGGCGGGGGGGAGGCGTGGGCTGCGCACAGGCCGCGGCCCCAGCCCCGGCCGGCGCGGGTTGTGCACGGGAGACCGTGGGGCCGGCGAGCGGCGGGGCGCGGGGGCCGTGCGGAACACGTTGGCCTCGGCTGTGTGCGAGTGGGAAACGGCTGCCTCCGGGGCTGCGGCGTGGGCAGCTCCCGCGTTGGCGCCGAGCAGTGGAACCCACGGGAGGTTTCCCGTCTCCCGCGGCAAACTTTAGCCCCCAGGGCTTACCTCTTTTGTTCAGCACTGCTGGATGCTGGGCACTGAGGTGTCGCCAGCGTCTGCTGCCGTATGGCTTACAGTGTATAGGCCTGTACTGTTCCTAACAGAAGATCCATAGATTTCCTCTTTACAAGAGCACAAAAGAGCAAATCTGCATGTTATAATTAGTCCAACGGTACGTCTATGTTAGGAGACACCTCTTGTGGGCATGTTACTGTGATTCTGCACTTGATTAAGCATTTTATGTAGATGGTCTTGTATGTATTTCAAAAAGTAGAGCACAATTTTAAACATAATTTCTTCCTGAGAGCCAGGGTGAAATTTTCTACCTGCTAGAAGGGCCAAGGGAGCAAGTGTAGCTGTGAAGACAGCAAAGAACTATGCAGTATCTTTGTGTTTGAGGGTAACACGTATCTGCATGCAGCTAATGACACCTTATCTTTGTGTGGCTGGCAGGCTTATGCAGAGACGATATCAATCCATTAGCTGGTCTGATCAATTGGACAAGTAGTTGCTGTCTCTGATGGATGTGTAGCGCTTGGTCTTTGTGTTGTGAGCAGGCTACACCAAGGGTCGGTCAGCACAGTTAGATGCTCAAAGGTCAGTCAGTAAGGTTAGATGGAGAGGCAAAAGTGTCCAAGCATCTTTATCGTTAGCTTATTCCTTTGAGAACAGCTTGAAATTGAAGTGTATCTCATCAGATCATTGAAGCATTCATCCTTTCAGGTCATGCTGGAGGTACATTTGCTTAGCAGAGTACAAAAAGCCAGCTGTTTGCTGGATGTGTTTCAGCACGGTTTTAAAAATAATGTCTTGGGTGCATTTTATCAGGAAAAAAATCAGATGTATAAGAACTGGGTAAGTTTTCTGAATGCTTTATGCTACACTGTAAGACAGTCGCCATTCTTTTCATCTGTTCTTTGCAGCTATACCACGTGTATTTCATCAGAATTTGAATGTCAGTCAGGTTCTGCAGATCTCTGTAGTCATTTTGAACTCTTAACATTGATTATATGAGATTAGTAAAAACCCAGAAATTTGCCATTTGTGAAAAGTGAAATGATAATGCAGGAACAGAATTCTTACCTTAATTCCCTAACACTAGATATGGTTTTAAAACATGAATTACTGTAACATTAAACAGCCTCATTGGTGAATGGAGAAATGGAATGCTGTAGAGAGAGAAGTGCTGAAATGTAGCTTGATTTGTTAGCATGTTTGTATAACAAATGTAAAACTTTACAAGGTGTTTTAAGAAGCGTTCTTAGCTTTGCTAATGCGTACCTGTGATCAAGGTTCTCTTGGTACTCTTTTTTTATTGTGATTGCAAAGCAGGAAAGCTATTATCATCAATATTTTCATTAAGGGACATGGTAGAGTGACTTAGTTTAACTAATTGATTTGACAAAAATCATATTTTTAAGCCTGATATGTTTTGAAAGTTTTATTGTATTATGGCTTGTAATTTCTAGCAGTTGGAGTAATTACCAATTAAAAGTAATGAAACTGGAAATAATTGTGAAAACAAAAAGAAGGGGGATAGTAAGTTATAGTAAATGATTACTAATGGTATGCTTGTGTATGTGTGCACTGTGCAGGAGTGTATATTTAAAATTCAAATTTTACCTCTGCCTTGAATATGTGTTCTTTTAAGGTAACATAACAATACATCCACTCAGCCTTTTGTTAACAACTGGAGGCAGAAAGGCTTGTATTCAAATCGTTGCTTAATGGGTTTAAATACCAATTTAAAGAGTGTTACTTTTTTGCTTTTGCTTCTCTAAGTAGCAGTTTTTGAACTTGAGGGGATTTCTTTTTCTTTCATTTTTCTTTCTTTTGCATTTATGAATAATCAAACTGCTTCTGTAGAGTCCGTTTGTCTTGTTTGTATACTGCTGTCATACAGGAGACAAAAACATTTGGAAAGTTCATAAGCAAATGTAAAATAAAAACCTCTGGGAAGGCACACAGACCTGGTTGGTGGTGGTATCTTTTCTTTGTTAAAGCAGCACACTTAAGTGTCAAGCTGACAGTATTCCTTAATTCAAACAGGACGTTGTTGAGGTTGAGAGTTCCTTGTAAATACTACTGTCTGCAACCTCTCTCCCCCTGCATCCCCCACTACATGTTTCTAAATACCTAAAAACATTGCAGTTGAACTCCATCAGTATTACTTTGTCCTTGAAATGCATTACCCTGTTTCATTATGATGAGCTGAGGCATAAGCAGTGTTTAAATGAAAAAAAACCCAAACCCTTGTTTTCAGAATTAAGAGTCATATGTGAACCATGAATTAAATTCTATTCAGGTCCTTTGCATTACGTCAATTGCAAAAATCAAATAAAGGTAGAAAGAGTTACTTTATCTGGAGGGAGAACTTTGTCATATTGGTGTCATAGTTCTGAATTGGCATCTGGAGTTAAGGTGACCTTTGAAATGATGTTCTCTAGGTTCGGTGCATTTAGATTATCCTCTTCTGAACACACTGCTTAATTTGGGAATGATTTTTAGGCCTTCTAGTTTGGCTAATTGGGGTTTTTAAAAAAATTATTTAGATATGAAGTTGTCCTATGTGGGTGTATTAGCGTTAATCACAACTAATGCCTAGTAATACTAATAACAATTACTAAACTGAATAGGACATATACATGGAAATGAGCCTCTATTTAGCAAATTCTTCTTACTTTTTGGAGGTTCAAAGTTCATAGTAAACTTATTATACTATGTCTGCAAAAATTGAAAAGATTCATAAAGTTAATTATTTACAAATGACTACACTTTTCTCCTTACTGACATGTCAGTGTGCAACTTATTTTGAAGGAGAATAACCCGTGTAATTTATAAAAACCGTTTAAAAATATTTGCCATAGCAAAAAATATGGATTTTTTTTCTAGCCTTAACATGTATTAGAACAGATATTTTTAGAGGTAAGATCAGTGTTCATTAAACTCTGAAATTACAACGCGGTATTTGGTGCAATTTAGCTTCTATTTACTTTGTTTTGCTTTGTTTTGGTGGGTTTTTTTCTCAATGATATATTTTAACAGGAAAATACTACAGCTGTCCCTCTCCTCCCCCGTGTGCTTCTGTTGGTGTGTTGGTTGCTTTGAGTTCCATCCTTGAAAACTTGAGCTAGAAAATGAATGTATATATCCCAACTTACCCAGTCTCATATGCTCAAATAATACAGGATCACTGCTTAGGTAAAACACGCATCTTCTAGCTTACAGTGTCAATGTTGAAGGCCTGTCTTTATTTTAGTTCTTGTATTCAGTCTGAATTGCTTTACATACATGCTGTCCATAGAAATTTTGAAATAATAGGTAAACTATAGGAACCAGAGAATCAGAGCAAACTTTGCACACAACCATATCTGTGGCAGCCTGGTGATGATAAATGGTGCTGGTGACTGACCTTACGGTTTTCTTCCTGAAATGAAGCAAAACCCAGAAAGCAGTGAATGGTTTATAACCTTCTTGTGATGATAATGGGGAGGTTAGAGGAGTGGAAGAGATGAATAAGAGCAAGGGGGCAATATAAAAAATATATGTAGGCTGTAGCAGCATATGATTAAGTCAGGGACCGCAGAGGAAAACATGTATATTAAAATCTAGGTTATGATGGATGGTGACTGAAAGCACTGCTATTTCATGTGTGCTTAGCTGACTTTAGGAATCAAGTATTAATAATTTCTACACTCAGATGAAATATGAGTGTATTATTGCTATTAAAAGAAATAATTCAGAATAATAGAGCTTTCTGAAATAATGGTTTCCAGTGTTTTTTGGCAGGAGCAAACAAAAATATTTTCTTTCTGCTAACAGTTATTTCAGAAAGTAAATCTGAGCAAGTTGGCAGTTTAGTCTTTTCCTTTTTTTTTTTCCCCTGCACTCATTCAGCTGACATCTAGAAAGAAATAATACATTATTTGTGTGGTTATAAGGACAAAGCTCCTCAAACCCAGGCTGGAGCAGCCTTACTGTGGATGCAGTTTAGAAAAGAGAAGTTTCCAGTTCCAGGCAAGGTCCCTTGAGAGCACATGGATGTGGGGCTGTTGGTGCACTCCTTGGCAAGGCTTTGGGCTGTATCTGCTTGCACTTTTCTGAATGGTGTCTGCTGTGGTCTGGGATGGATGTCTGGGAAGAAGACAAGTTCTGAAAAGAATTTTGGCCATGTGGATGAGTACCTTGCTGGTTTGGCAGGGCCTTGGTGGGCAGGGGATGGCTGCTGGCCGCTCCTACCTAGTAGTATATGCAGTCACAAACCCAAAAAGCTTTCAGTTCCTCCTGTAGATCTTCAGAACAATAAAGCTTTTTGAAATAATTGTTTCCAATATTTTTGACAGGTGTGAACTGAAATGTGTTCTTTCTCCAAAGTTATTTCAGAAGGCAAATCTGAGCAAGTTTGCATGTCCCCTTCTCAGACATGCACATATTTGTGTTTGTAGATGAAATGCATACTTTTGCTATAACTACTTTTTTTTTAAAGCATATTTGCATTTAGAATTTAGTTGAAATGATTGTAGCCTCCACACAAACGTGTGTATGTATCCTTTGTCAAAACAAAAGCATGTGTGAGTGAAAGTGTCTCTACTGGCTATTGTTTTGTTCAAGTTTGTGTCTGTGCATTTAAGAGAATCAGAATAACATTCCAAAGATCTAAGGACAGAAAAGTGTAACTACACCAAAACCATTTGAATTTATCTACAGCTCCTTTTCCTCTAAATATACAACTTGAAACTGATTTTTGGCTGACTGCTCAGCTCAGAAAAGTGAACAACATCAATTCAGCAAGTATAGGAAGACTTAAAATTTTGTTGGCATAAGTTTGCATTATGAATGATAAGGTATAAACAGTGTCAGTACTAACACTTGCACATCACCACTCTGTTTCTTGCACGTATTATGTCTGTTTTAAGGGAAAACTGGCTTCCTCAAGAATGCTCTAGGAGTTTTGTGTCATCTGTTGACTAATTCATTTTTCCAAAGGAACTTTACATTTTTTTTGTTCCCTGTGTTTACTCCTGTTTATGCATTTATGTGAATGGAAAAACAATTTAATCTTTTATAGTGAACAGAATAAAAAGGTATCCATGGACGCTGAGAAAGTGCCTAGTTTTAGGATATGTTCCTACTGAAGGTATAAAACCCAACATAATGGTGTTTACAACCTGCACAGAGGTGCTTCATACACCTGTTAGTCAGTTAAGCTTGGTTTAATATGTATATATCTCAGGGCTTATCCCCAATCTCTTATGCAAAAGTATTGCATTCTGTTCTCTAGTGAGAACTCTCAGTCTGAGGGAAATCTACCTTAAATAGTCAAATCTCTGTGGACTTATTGGCCTTAGCTGCTCCTGGAAATCTGGAACATATGGTGTGGAAATCACACATTTAGGTCACGAGGTACAGATTAATCAAGGTACAGGCTGCTGCCCTGGTTCTGGTTTTCAGGTATCAGAGATGACTCTAGATTGGGAAATTTTCATTTGTTGGGACAGTGCTGAAAGAAACAAGAAGGCAAGGTGAAAGGCAGGACAAAGACGCAGAAAGGGAGTCAGCGTGTGATAAGGAAAATGCAAAGGTAAAAGCAAGAGGAAGGAGGAGGGAGAGAACCAAAGTAAGGGAAGGAGGTAAAAGAATATAGCACATGTGAGAGAGAGCGAACATACATTACATTCTCTGCTTTTCTCTACCCAGATATAGCCCTGCTCTCCTCATGTATACACACCAAATTTATATCCTTATTTTTCTATTGAAATTCTTTTTGGCTTATAAATGTATTTCATAGAGTCATAGAGTGGTAGGGGTTGGAAGGGACCTTTAGAGATCATCTAGTCCAATCTCCCTGCTCAAGCAGGTTCACCTAGATCAGGTCACATAGGAACATGTTCAGGTGGGTCTTGAAGGCCTCCAAGGAAGGAGACTCCACAACCCCTCTGGGCAGCCTGTGCCAGGGCTCCGTCACCCTCACGGTGAAATAGTTTTTTCTTATGTTTAAGTGGAACTTTTTTTGTTCTATCTTCATCCCATTACGCCTTGTCCTGTTGCTAGCTACTATAGAAAAAAGGGATGTCCCAACCTCCTGACACCCACCCTTTAGATATTGGTAAATGTTAATAAGATCTCCCTCCAATCTTCTCTTCTCCAGACTAAACAGCCTTTCCTCTTATGAAAGATGTTCCAGTCCCCTGATCATCTTGGTGGCCCTGCGTGGACTCTCTTCAGAAGTTCTCTGTCCCTCTTGAGATTAAATACCCACTTAAACTAAAACCAGTGCTAATGATTTATATGAATGTGAGGTTGGTCATCTAATGCTAAGAAATCTTTTAAATATTTTGATATGGTCATATGTCATCGTACCATGTCTGGATACTCGTAACACTTATATGCTAATGAGAGCATAGTCTTCAACTTGTAATTTTCATAGCTAATCTGGATTGTTCTCAGACGATTTCTGTTTTGAAACATGACAGTAGTGGTCATCATCAAGAAGGTCAATAGGCACCTGGATACAGCTGCAGTCTTCATAGAGAGTTATGATGGTTTTGGTGTAGATGTAAAGATGATCTGTTGAATAGTACATAAAAAACACTTTGTGAAATGTCCTTCTTTAATGCTTAATAAAAATCACAGCACTTATTTCACCAGCTGTTTCTGTCATGGGAATACCTTCAAATCATCTTGTAGAAAAACAGTTCTCACTCCAGGTTTGAGCTTCAAATGAGTGTAATTATGGAGAAGTTCTGTGCTTTAGAAAGGTGAGTGTTTTTTAAAAAGATAATGAAGGAGGGAGAAGGCTTTGAGAAAAAGAGCCATTTAAAATGGCTCAGTATTCTCTGATGCCGGGTTAGGTCTTGATGTACATGAATTGGAAGAAAAAGAGGTGATCTTACTAGGGGTGGTACATATATCACATAGTCTTTTTTATACTGTAAGTTGTTATATGGATGTGGGTGCATAAAGATTAAGTCCACATGTGCATGAGTTACTATGTGATAGTTAAAAACAAATATGCACTTCTATAAGTTCCATAAACATCCTTCAATTATGGTATTGTTTGAAAGCAGTCTTATGAGAATTCTTAATGAGGATTCTTTTCCTTTTCTGTGGGACAGTAGATGAGGACACAGATAACTCTAGATAGCTTTATATGGAGATTTTATACTGAAAACCTCTGTCATTTCAGGGGACACTTTCAGGTTAACTCTTTCACTTACTAGATAGGAATGGTTAACTGTTTATTTCATGAAACTGAACAGGATGTTCTTACTGTGAATTTCCATTGTGACAAGTAGTTGCAAACTTTGTTTTTCAATTAATATCTTTCTTCATAGAATGCATTTTTGTTCTGTAGATAAGTTTAGCCATAGTACTAAACAAGATGTTGAAAAGTGTGAAGTTCGAATTTGACAGACCTTTGTTTTCTCTTCATTTTTTACTCTGACTGGTGTTTTTACACTTTTCCTTGAATAAAAGCTTAATTTCTGTTTTTTCTTTAAAAATTCAAAGAGAACTATTTCAATTGTTTGTGCATTTGGTGATAAAAATGGCAGAAGCACTCGGACAGAATTTCTATTTGCAGTCTCTAGGCAGCATAATACCTGAACCCAGATTTAAATTGATACAGCAAGTAACCTAGAAGACATACAATTTTGAGATTACATAAAAAAATGTTAATCAAATGTCCAGTGTCTCATTCAGCATTATGAAATGATACCATGTCACACAAAAAAGTGTGAGATCTGAAATGAATGAGAGTGTAGACAGGCAAGGGTGTCTGAAGTGCATGAGAGTAAAACGCAGGTTGTAGGCACAAGATATCCACAGAGTGAACTCAAGGAGTACCTGCCATACTTTCCATAAAAGGCACCCTTCCAGCATTGCTGCTCAGAAGAGTAATTTACGGTCCACAGATAAAATGAGGAAATGATAAGGAATGAAACAATCAAAAAAAAAATCCCAATTTTAATTCAGTCAGCCTTGCTGTACTGTACTATGACACTCTGGGTAATGGAAGGTAGAGTGGTTAAAACCATGCTGTAACAACATAAAGTGTTTTTTAACTTGTAAGTATGTCTCTTCAATTGCTCTGCTTAATGATATTAATATTGAGAAAAAATCATCAGAGCAAGAATTTGAAGCTGAGAGCTTGAGCAGGTAAAAGCTGATAATGAGAATAGCTTTCTTACGTATACTGTTCCAGTTATTTGACTAAAGTTGTTTTTGTAAAGCTGGGCTAAAAGGGCCAATTAGTAAATATTACAAAGATTTCCTTAATGGAGGGACTAGAAAATTGCTGTATAAAATAGATTTTGAAGGAGGGGAAGTAACATGATCTTTCCTGCTTAGAGTTGTTCCAGATACCATCCTGCTTGTATAAAGGTCTTTATAGCATCATCAACCCCTGCTGAATCCCTGTGATGCAGATGTAAAATGTGTTTTTATAAATAGTGATGGTCTCTCATAGAATAATTTTTTTAGCTGACATGTCTATTGTAAAACACACCAGACAGGAAGAAAAGAAATCCATGCTCAACACTGGAAAAAAACATTCCTTGCAAAGCCTCAGTATAGACCATAAATAAAAGATGTACAGAATCCTTGGTGTTGGGATGAATACAAGCTGGAACCTCTTGTAAGCATTCAGATTTGCTAGCCTGAGAGTACAGGCTGAAAAGTTTGCTGTGTTTTCCCATTTTGATTGTAATGGTAAATTTGTCATGCTAGTGTGTAAAATAAAATCCATTGGCAAGAGTCATAAGGCATTTGCAACTGTTGAAGGGTACACATTAAGTTGAACTCAAGCGACCTAAACTCCATGACAGCCTTGTTGTGATCTTTATTTGGATGACACCATAAATGAGTATATATTGTGGCTACACTGATCCAGTCCTTCTGATTTGTTTCCCATTACTTCCTCCACTGATCCCTTTTGGATCTTCTCTCTGAAGCTGTAACACTTCTTTTCACTGATGCTTAAATAACTCCATTGTTAGGCCAGTAACTGCCTTTTGTAAAAAGTGCAGAATAATGTCACAAGTTCTTAAAATAGATGTTGATCAAGAATTGGTTTTAAGTTTCATTTTTTAGGTTTTTGCAAATGAAAGTCGACAAACTAATAAGTGTTTTTAAATGTTAATAATGGTTAAGAGCTTTATTGACAAAAGCTTTATCTAATGGAGAGCTGTGGTTGTCCTGAGATTTCTTGCTCTCTTCCAAAACAATGTTTGTGATACACAGTCAGAAACAATTAAGATGTGCACTACAGATATATATTAAAATTTTCTTAAGGCTTTGAACACAATGTTTTCTACTGTTCTAATAAAACTGATTTTTTTATCACAAGTGAGTTTTAAAAAAAAATGTGTTCTCAGTAATAGACACTATTAAACATTAGAGGGACAGAATTTTTATGTTGGTTTTTGTTTTTTTTTTTTTTCCCCAGTTATGCTTAATTTCTACTGAAACAGAGGACTTAGGATCTGGTACATTTTTAGATCTGCTTCTTCATGAGTCTTTTTAGTACGGGACTCAGCCATCATTTTCTCTTTAGTTCTGGGTGTTGTGGGTTTTTTTCCCCATTTTTAATGCGTAGTGTTTTTCCAGTCATTTCCTTTAATAACTTTGAGTTACGTTCAGGCATCTTTCTCTAAAAGCCATCTTTTAGCTGATATTTACCTGTCTCTCTTGGTTTTTAATAGGTACTCAAAACATGAGAAACTCTGATCTAGCCTTTGCCACTACATTATTTAAGTGCAGAGTTCTATGATTCTATGATTTCTGAGGTAATTTAAATATAAAGATCACAGCCTTCCTTCTTTCCTTCCTGTTATTTCCATCTACAGGAAATATTATTCAATGGCTAATGCATGTATAAAAAAAAATGGTCTGAAAGAAGACAGATGATTGTTTATTCTTAGATGCTACTAACTTAAATTCTTGGTGAAAATTTATCTGCAGTATTTATCTACATGTCTCCCATGCTAATCTGACAGTTTTGTCCTTGTACTGGAATGTAGGTGCTGCTGGCAGTTGGGGTGGGAGTAGATGTAGATTCATTTCCATTATCCACCATACAAAAAAACCCCTAATTTGTTTTTCTGGTTTTCCTGTCTTAGGAACCATAATAAAATGGAGTTGTCGTTTTAAGTGTGCCTTCATTTGCTGTCTATCTGGAATATATTGTCATAAGAACATGGCCAGTCTGTAATTATTTCAAATTGTGGCCTCAAAAAATTGAAAAAAGAAGAAAAACAATGTGATGCTTTCTCTACATGCATCCCTCAAATACTTGCATTCAGCCCAGATACAGGTTTTGATTGTATAAGAATCTTGGGAAGTCTTGGGATCTTGGGAAGTTTCAAAGAACAGTATGAGCTTGTGAGAGTAAGGTGTGCTTTCCAGGCAACCATGGAGGCATTTGCTTTCTTCTCTGCCTTTGTTTCTGTGGAGTTTTGGGAGTGTAGCACAGCCTCTAGAGTAAAGTTCCTTAATGTGAACTTCTGTAAATACTGCTAGAAAGAACTGACTTTCATGTGACTGCCAAATGGATGTTATTGATCCATTTCCACTAGAAAGGTTTTCCTGGGGAGAGTGCATGGAAAACAAGAGTAAAGCTGGGTTGAAACTTACTTCTTCCATCTCTGATTTTTTTTTTTTTTCCCCCTAAAAGATGTTTCTTATTCACTGGATTTAAAAAACAACAACCACCCAAAACAAACCAAAGCAAAAAATGGTAGTAAGAGACAGTAAAAGACAGTAGTAACAGCATTTCTGGTTTTCATCTTTTGTTGCTAAGAGTATACCAATTGTTTTGTTGTTCTTCTTTTGCTTTTTGCAATATGTGCAATTAAGAAGGTTACTTGACCTGCTATTTAAACGGAAACCCAATCAGTGGCTAACATCCATTTCCCTTGTTTTGAGAGAAAGGCTTATTTTCAGTTCAGCTTGACAGTAATGGAAGATAAATCACAGAAATGTGTGCGATCACACTTCTCAGTTGAAAGGAGGCAGCTTGATATTTACAATTCTATCATGACACTCAGTCTTCATAGCTGTAACACCAAATAATGGAAGACAATCTGGGAGTGAGTTGAAGTAAGGTGCATGTTTAGGCCTTTCAGAAGAAGCGGCAAGTTCTCTTGGATCCAGATCATTGTTTTGACCTTGGTATTAGCCTGTACCTTATTGCATACTTACTGGAACGTACTTTTTATGTTAGAAAAATGTTTTTATGCCTATCTCTGGAAGAATTCTGCCACTATAGCATCTGAATCCTTGACAGAATCAAAACAAAGTATGCCAATGAGCTTCAAGAAGAAATGTCCATAGATCTTACAGGTCTTTTAGCACTTCTCCTTAATAAAGCAGTACGTTTGTCACATCCACTGGCTCAGAGGTGACAAACCCAGGATCCCTGTCTTGGTAGCTGGTCTATGGTCACTCCTCTCGTGTGTGAGTAGTCCAGGTGGGCTGTGGTAGAACCTGGGCACCAGCAGGACCTTGTGCCACTGGAATGGGGAAATTAAACAGTTGAGCAAAATGTTGGTTTTGGTTTTGTTTGTTTTTTCTTCTCACATGCTTAGAGTTTCCTGTACTTTCTAAGATGTGTTTTACTTCTGAGGAATGAATTCTCACTTGTGGCTGTGGTAGAAATTGGTGCATATCAATCGGTTGTCTTGCCTTCAACATCTATTACAAGTTCCTCTTCAATGGAAGTTCTGGTTTTTTTTGAAGCTTTGATGTTTTATTTGCTGAAGCTGTTATGCGGTTGCCCGTGAAGAGCTAATAAAACTGACTAGACAACACAGAACATAGGTTTATGAAGGCAGCAGGTCCTGTTTAACAAACCCGATCTTCTATGACAGGGTGACTTGTCATCCAACAAGCATTGGATGAAGGAAAGGCTATGGATGTTGCCTGCCATGACTTTAGTAAGGCATTTGACACTGTTTCCCACAGCGTTCTCTTAGAGAAATTGTCCTTCTTGGCTTGGATGGGCATACATTTTCCTGGGTGAAAGACTGGTTAGATGGCCAGGTCCAAAGAGTTGTTGTCAATGGTGTTAAATCCAGTTGGTGACTGGTCGTGAGTGGTGTACCCCAGGGCTCAATACTGGGGGCACTCCTGTTTAACATCTTTATTAATGATCTGGATGAGGGGATAGAGTGCACCCATAGTAAGTTTGCAGAGGGCACCAAACTGGGTGGAAATGTCAATCTATTTGAGGATAGGGAAGCTTTACAGAGGGATCTAGATAGGCTATGTAGAAGGCCCATGCCATGAGTTTCAATCGGGCCAAGTTCTGGGTCCTACACTTGGGCCACAACAACAACCCCCAGCAGTGCTACAGGCTTGGGGAGGAGTGGCTGGAAAGCTGCCAGGCAGAGAGAGACCTGGGAGTGATGATTGACAGCAGCTGAACATGAGCCAACAGAGTGCCCAGGTGGCCAAGAAGGCCAATGGCATCCTGGCCTGGATCAGGAACAGTGCTGTCAGCTGGAGGAGGGAGGTGATCATTTCCCTGTACTTGGCTTTGGTGAGGTCTCACCTTGAATACTGTGTCCAGTTTTGGGCCCCTCTCTACAAGAAGGACACTGAAGTGCTGGAGAGGATACAGAGGTGGGCTATCAAGGATTTGGAACATGTCTTATATGAGGAACGGCTGAGGGATCTGGGGCTGTTGAGACTGGAGAAAAGAAGGCTCAGGGGAGACCTTATCACTCTCTACAACTACCTGAAGGGAAGTTGTAGCGAGGCGAGGGTCGGTCTGTTCTCCCTAGTGACAAGCAATAGAAATGGAGGAAAAGAGGAAAGACAAAAGAGGAAATGGCCTCAAGTTGCACCAGGGGAGGTTCAGGCTGGGTATGAGGAGGAATTTCTTTCCTGCAAGGGTTGTCAGGCATTGGAACGGGCTGCCCAGGGAGGTGCTGGAGTCCCCGTCCCTGGAGGTGTTTAAGAGATGGGTGGATGTTGCACTTAGGGAAATGGTCTAGTGGCTGAAAGAACCAGCTGATGTACAATACAGAGTGTGTATCATACTCTTGCAATATTTAGTTTTATTCAGGAAGGGCATTAATACAGGTACCTTACAGTGTTCATATTAGGACAGCACCCAAGTTCCTGCTTCAGAGCCATCTAGTACTGATGTTCTGAGCTGTCTAGTACTGATTAGCTGCCTACCAGGCCAAATGAAGCAGACCAACACTGCATTTATGTGACCTTTCCTTGCTAGATACTAATTTGGTATCTAATTTTCCCAAATTAGTAGGAATATCTTTCCTTTGAGGCTTTTTTTATTGTTAAATTGAATTGCAATTGTTCAGCAAGTTCAGGAGCCAATAACAACAAGGAGATGGTTAATGTAGCAGTGTAAACTTTTATATGAACCAAGACAAAAGAAATCAAGCAAGAAGCAGTTTTCTCGAGGTGGTTGTTACTGACAGCAATTAATAGCAACAGGGCATGCAATAGTCTTTATTAATTGGATTTTTTTTTAGGAATTGGTATATCACTTGCAAAATGAAATTACTCTTGCTTTTTTTTCCCCCAGTATTTGAATGGTTTCTGTTGAATTTAATTAAAAATTATCAGGTCAGGTTCTGTGGAAGCACATTCTTTCTTCCTAAATAGTAAGGATTGAACATAATTGTTGTTACACTTATGGCGGTTATGTGTTACTTGAGCTAACACTTGGAAAGTAATAGGAGTCTGGTTATTGCCAAAAAGTATTTCTTTGTGATTTTTTTTTTGTTTTGTTTTCTTTTGGAAAATGTACAAAGGTCAGAATATAAACACATGCACTAGTTTAAAAATGTAAAGGCAAAGCCAAGAAGATTTGCACATTCATTCCGGAAACACTACTTTATATTAACTTCTGGCTAGGAACTGACATTGTTTAACTTGTGTTCTGCGTTCCACGACAAAACAGTTTATTGAGCTGAAGAACTAACCTTTTTTTTAGGTGAAGGGATTAATTTAGGTTTCCTCTCAATGTTAGAGTTTTTGTGGAGTACATCTTAGGTAGTAAAGTTTGTTTCCATTATAAAACTAACCTTATACTTTTTCTTGCACAAACTATATATTAGAGATTCAATAGTTATAATGTTTTCTAAAGATGTCTCATGTTATTAATGTTTGGCATTGGTTTCTGTGTTCATAAAGTGAGGAATAGAATGCGTAAAACTGATTGTACTTTAGAAAGTGAAAGAAGATTGAAGTTTTGTAGTCTGTAATTGGAAAGTCACACAAATTCCAGTTAGATTGTGAGATGAAACTCACCACTGGATATAAAACTGTCACTTTTTTCTGTTTGTAATGAAAGGTCATTTAATCATAGGTCTTAGTCCTTAAAAACAGAGCCTATCTCTGTGGACATTTGAACATCCAGACCACTAGGTCAGAGTCAGGTGTCTTACCTGCTTTTTTGCATGGTTGCTTGCATGTTGACCTGGCTTCAAGACAAGAACTTTCAGAGGAGACTGTACCTTGGTGCATGAGAATAGGGGTGGACAAGCTTAATGTCCATAAATCTATGGGACCTGATGGGGATGTACCCACAAGTGCTGAGGGAGCTGGCTGGTGTTATTGCTAAGCCACTCTCCATCATTTTTGAATGATTGTGGAGGACAAGTGAGGTGCCTGAGAACTGGAGGAAGGCCAATGTCACTCCAGTCTTCAAAAAAGGCAAGACAGTGGACCCAGGAAACTACAGGCGGGTCAACCTCACCTCTAACCCTGGAAAGGTGATGGAACAACTCAGCCTCAATGCCACTTCAAAACACGTGAAGGAAAAGACAGTTATCAGAGGGACTCAACCCAGGGGAAATCCTGCTTGACCAACCCGATAGCCTTCTATGAGAGTATAACTGGCTGACTAGATGAGGGGAGAGCAGTGGATGTCACCTACCTTGACTTCAGCAAGATTTTTCACACTATCTCCCATTCTGCTCCCCTTCTACTCTGCCCTATTGAGGCCTTATCTGGAGTCCTGTGTCCAGTTTTGGGCTCCCCAGCTCAAGAGGGACAGAGAACTTCTGGAGAGAGTCCAGTGCAGGGCCACCAACATGATCAGGGGACTGGAGCATCTTCCTTAGGAGGAAAGGCTGTGGGATCTGAGACTGTTAAGCCTTGAGGAGACTGAGGGGGGAACCTCAATAATACTTAAAAGTATTTAAAAGGTGTCTGTCAAGAGGGTGAGGCATCCCTTTTTTCTGTAGTGTCCAGTGATAGGACAAGGGGTAATGGACAAAAGCTGGAATAAAAAAAAGTTCCACTTAAATTTAAGGAAAAACTTCTTTACTGTTCAGATGAGGGAGCCCTGGCACAGGCTGCTCAGGGAGGATGTAGAGTCTCCTTCTCTGGAGGTTTTCAAAACCCTCTTGGACATGTTCCTCTGTGACTTATCTAGATGTTTTTGTCGGGAGGCTGGATTAGATGATCTTTAGAGGTCCTTTGTAACCCCTACCCTTCTATGATTTGGTGTGATTTTGTGATTCAGTGATTCTTGCTCTTTCAATGTGGCATGGCCTGAGGAATAGGACATTTTTTCTGACGTTGTATGTCGGTAGTCTGATATGTAACGTGTCAAGCAGACTCATCCCTTAGGGTTTTTTCCTCCCTTTTTGATGCAGTCTTGAGCTTTCCTTTTTTTTTCCTGCTGTAAAAGGAGTAAAATTTCTTGAAAGGCAGTGAAGGTTGTAGGTTGACACAAGACAGGACAAGTATCACTTCAGCAGACAGAGTAGAGTTTCTGCTGTCTTCCCAGAGCAGAGTCTTAGCAAGACTCCAGATCTCCTGCTGCATCTGTTCGTATAGCTTTGTTCTGGCTCTCTATGCTTCTCTGTTCAGTGCCCAAATCTCAAATTATCTGTCCAGCTAGGTAAGCAGGCAGCACAAAAAAATGTGTATCAGACTTCTTGGATGGGTCTAGAGGGAAGGGATATTTGGGTCATGACCACACATGTTCTGCTGTATTTGATTTTTACTGTATTTCAGGTAATGATGTAATTATGAATGTAACTTTGCTAGGAAATCCAAACTCGAAGCACAGTAGTTCTTGGGCTTTTTTTTTTTTTTTCTAAAAAAAAAAAGCCTTCTGGTGGAAGACCACTATTTTATGCCAAGAGCTATTACATTGCCTGTTGACTAATCAGCCCGTTGGAGAGTTTTGTTATCAAGACTCATGGAAAGTTGGCGCTGGGTAGGAATCTCACAGATAGTTATGGAAGTCAGGGGAGCCTTCTCTAGCTCTGCTAGCCAGGAGCAGAACAAATGAGAGTGAAAGTGACTGTGATGCCGAAGGTTACTTATAACAGATGCAACTTTTTAAATGCTTCCCAAACTGTTGAGCAAAATGGAGTAGCACTGAAAAATCCACTGCTCACCATTGCATGTGATCCACAAGTAATGGAGTTGGAAGACATTACAGAGTCACAGAATGGTAGAGGTTGGAAGGGACCTCTAGAGATCATCTAGTCCAACTCCCCTGCAGAAGCAGGTTCACCTAGATCAGGTCACATAGGAACATGTTCAGGTGGGTCTTGAAGGCCTCCAAGAAAGGAGACTCCATAACCCCTCTGGGCAGCCTGTGCCAGGGCTCCCTCACCTGAACAGTGAAACAGTTTTTTCTTACATTCAAGTGGAACTTTTTGTGTTCTTCTTTTTGTGACCCCTTGTCCTGTTGCTAGCTACAATAGAAAACAAGGATGCCCCAACCTCCTGACACCTACCATTTAGATATCTGTAAATGTTAATAAGTTCTCAAGATCTTATTATGTCAATAAGACATAGTGGCATTTATCCTCATCAGAAAGGTCAGACAGTGTGGATTGGATGAGTGGACAGTAAGGTGGATTGAGAGCTTCATGACTGAAGACAGATCTTTGTGCTTTGTCCACCCCTTTTTGGGGGGTGTTTTTCAGGTGCTACCAGTAATCAGTAAACCACTAAAAAGTTAAGTATCACGCTTAGACAACAGAAGGTACTGAAGTAAATTGGTATCTGCATCTTCCTTTTACACCCCTAACCTCTCTTGCATAAGTAGATAGGATCTGGACAAAAAAGACATATCCTATTACCCTTCTCTAAGGTCTGTCCACACTGTGGGATCTCTCTGAACGCTTCATTCTCTTGAGAAATGAGTTATTTAGTCTCAAAGGCTTCATAATCAAGGCACAGGTACTGACTTGGTAAGAGGCAGTTTGAGAATAAAGACTAGATTTATAAAGGGGATACAAGTTGACAATATTTGGTGTCATTATGCACAAATTTTACCTTTGGGGCACAAAAATCTCCACACCAAGTTAGGCAAAAGAGTGCTCTATTCATTCTCTACATGTTGTCTGGACTATAATCCTGGAATGTTCTGGAGAAGTTCTGAATTGTTACCATGGAAGAGAAAACCAGTTTGAGATGAGTGCAGGACTGGAAAAAGAACCTAAATAAAGACATACCATATATATACTATGTTATTTTCTGTTGTTTGTGTCTTGGCACTGAGACAGTAACATAGAGCAAGCTTGAGTTTATGTTTGGTCATGGTCATACAAATGCTGGCACAGTTCTGTTGAGACTGAGTACAAGACAGAAACTGTGCTCTGCTGTGTATTATGCTGTTGATAAATATTATGTAGGTGCAACAATTCTGCATGCCTACATTTGTGAGGAGAGGGATAGCTGACAATGGGGTATCATGTTCCAAACATGAGAGTTAGCCATTCAAGGGAGAATTTCAGAATCAGGATGGTGATGATCATGGAGATGAGGTTCATCTTCTGTTTGCCCTTTGCTTGTTCAGTAGTTAGCCCTCATGAGGCAATGGGTGCAAGGGAGAATGCTGCCTGTCATTTGGAAAGTGGTTGTTCTTAATTGTCACTGTTCTTTACCTGTTGAATTCAGCAAATGACAGCCAGCTGTGCATTTTGGGAGATGTCATTTGTAAGATCCTCGGTTGATATCTTTCTGGGTAGCAGAAACATTATATAATGGACTTCGTTTGCATAAGTTTCTGCAGCTCTTCTGGCATTGTTGACAGGATGATGCGTCTATGCAGTGCTCATGTGGTTATCAACATGGAGAACAATAATCTGTTTTATTGCAAGCCATGGGAGCTCATTGTTGATAGATTTTTGCCGTTATGTGCAGACCTTCAGTTTGTCTGGCAGATTTCAAGATGGCTTCAGTAGCACTGGTGCCATGTCGACAGGCCAGTGTGTAGCTAACTCAAGATTAAGCCTGTGAAGATTTGTGGAGTCACTTATGTATTACTGTCACAAGGGATTCTTTGGTTGCCTTCTCTATCCTCTTCCTTGTCTCATAAAGCCATTCATGAAGGTCAACTGTGGATGTGGATAGTGGTTTTGACTGTCTGAAAGTGAGGTAAAGACTTGTATTATTAATGGTGAATCTGTATCTCACCTTTTCCCTGGAGTTATGTTTGCATGTTGTCTTGCATGTTTGCAAGAGTAAATGAGAGCAAGTATTGCAAGGTACCTAAGGCCCTGTGTTGAAGTGAGTGTAGTGACCAGCACCAGCTGTGCTTCATTCACTTGACCCTGAGAAATGGAAAGGCCAAATCATAGAAGGTACTTTGACTAACAGCTTCACCATAGGCCCTGACAGCTGCTTGCAGTAATTTAGCATTGCACATACATGGGAAGGGAAGTAATTTCTTTTTCCTTTTCTCTCCTCCTCCCTCTCCCTCTCCTATCTTTGGCTCAACCTCACAAATCTCAACATTGTAGTTTTTGGTAGCCTAGGCTTACGTGTTGCTGGTGTTATCCAGGCTTACAGCCTAAGATCATGGTGATTTACTAGACACAGAAAAATAAAACCTCAAACTATTCAAAACCCATTCTCAGAGACTACACTGACCTGTAAGGCATGAACTTGCAGAAGGTGTCAGCCACCAAGTGAAGTGACTCCAGTGGATGTGTTCCTAGCTGGAGGGAGGAAACAGGGCCTTTTTCATTTTGTTATTGTTTCAGTAGCTGTCGTTCTTGGCTGCCAGACAATAGACAGTTTATCTAATAGTGGGAAGTATATTATTTGTAGGCTGTTAAACCAATGAAACATGTGACCAGAAAATGGGTGATGTGCTCTGCCTGTGGACTGTGTTAGATGTTTTATCAGTCAGCATGCTGGAGTCAGGAAGCACCATCCTGTTTGACAGTAGTGTAGTTATGAAGCTGCTTCTGTGTGGCAGGAGTGAGGATGGAATAATGCTCAAGTGCTTCTCTTTTTGACCGTCACTGTTCTAATTAGATACTTATATATATTTGGGGTTTTTTTAAATTTTTTCTTTTTCTGAAACAGTCTCAATGCCAGTTTTTCTCGTCATATTAAGGCAATTACGCTTTTTTTTTCCCTTCAGAGTCTCTGTACACTCTGATGAGGTACACCTCTCAGCCTTTCTCCAAAACCAAGTGGGAAAATATGTTTCGCCTCATGATCTGAAAGCTAACAAAATTGTCTATTTTAGTTCGACTAGCTGAGAATTAATTATCATGGATGCAGGAGAAACTCCTGTTAAGTACGTAATGTTCTTAAAATATGCAAACTTTAAAATACACTTCAAAATCTTAAATTTCACCAAGCAATGAATGAACAGGCAGTACAAATTGCAGATTGTACGTGTTCATCTATTCCTTCATCAAGGTGCTTTCTACCACACCTTTCTGCCAAGGTAGTCCTAGGAAGCAGGCAGAGACTTTGTATAAAATCTTAACTTCAGAAAGTTGGAATGGTGTTTGCCCGTGTGGGATTTGTTGTAATAACCTAATGGCAAAGTGACAAGAACATGAATAATAGTAGGAAAGCCTGAGTCTTAAAAGGTTTGAGGCTTTGGGCTAAACATGGGTAGTGTGAACGTGTATGGGAGAAAGCAGTTATGTTCACAGTTGTTAAACCATATAAGATACATGAGATAATTATAAACTCTACACAAAGGTGTACTCCCTCGGAGAAGAATACTGACAGCCATGACATCTTCTCCAACCCACTGCCATCAGTGAGATTGCAACATTGTTCCTTTGTAAAAAATATATCTTGCGGGTACTGTCAGGAGACAAGAGATGTAGGCCAAAATTTTGTAAAGAAGAGAGCCTAAAGGACTGTTATGTAATGGTTAAAGATAAGGAACTCAGGAGGATAGGTCACTCTTGTAAAATCTGGGGTGGTCTAGTTTGCAGTTTGACAGAAGTATTGATTCAAGGACGAGTACAGATTATTCTTTGTCATATGAGGTGGTGATCCTGAAGCCTAATGTCATATAAAATGTCGATTTGATAGTTGTACAGATGAGCAGCACCAGCCAACTGATTTGGGCATTGCTGGTAAAGCTTTAGCAGAATGACCAGTTTTTCTCCTGATCTGATAGGGAACATGCATGCATTAGTAAATAGGCTTCAGGCAGCAAAATTAGACAGCAGAAAAAAACATGAAATTGGATCTAAATGCCTATGCTGCAGTGTTAGAAAGCAAATAACCATAATGTTCTTAAAATAGCTTATGAAATTTCAAGTGGAAAGAAGCCATTTACAGATGATAAGAAGATAAAAGCATTACTGACGTTTTGTATCAGATGGGGTTTACTAGCAGTTGTAAACTACGCTATGGCTATATTAGAATATTTATTGGAGATGGTAAGAAATTGCTTACCAAAGAGGAATGTTCCTACAGGTGATGTTGGAGTATAGTGATCATGTTAGAAAAACAAACTAAAAAACTCCCTCCTACTTTGCTAGACAGAAATAGGCAATTTGGTAAATGGTACAAAATGGAGAGAAAGAAAAATGGGATCTATAGGTGGTGACCAAGTTAAAGCAACACTGCAGGTCTTGGCTTTTGTCTGTGTGGGAAGGCTTGAGGCTTTGTAGTCCCAGGAAGGCTGACCTCCCTCATACATGTATTCTGTTGGTATTTTTAGTCTCAATTTCATATTCCCTTTTTGATTTAAAAATATATTTTTAATAGATTCAAAATGGTGGGTAGAAACCTTTTCATATAGACACCACTCATTTTCATCAGATGTATGGAGTAACCTGAGGTTATGGCAGGACCTCTGCAGGACGAGAGGTGAATCTCTTCAGCTTGTGCCTAGACAAATTCTAGCACAAATTTGTTGCAGCCTGTAGTATTAACTGAGGATTAGAAATATGGCTGGGAATGATTTGCATTTGGGGTTTTTTTTGTCCCTCTTATCTAGATGACGTTACTTTTAGTGAGATAATGCCTAAGTGTAGTGGTGACAATCAATGATGAATTTCAAAGGGGAAACATGCTCAATGTGGTGTGCAGCAGTGTCTAACAATGCACATTTGTGTTACAAAAACTCAGTGCAGCAATGTCTTCACTTAACACTTATGTTCTAACATTAATCTGAAAAAGTGATAGATTTAAAAATAAAGTTTAAAAAACTCCAGATTTTGTATGAGCTACTTGGGTGGGCAAAGTCAATATTGTCTCTAAGAGCAGTGTATCATATCCATTAACGGGCTGTGATGGCCCATTTCACTGTGTTGGGTCACTGCTCTAACACATCAGACAGGAATCTTATCTTTTTCTTTTCAATGTTAGTTAGTATGTACGGGATCAATTAGCCATAAGAGCTAAAATCTCTTAACGGATCAAGTGAGGAAGATTACTTTGACTCTCTTTCAAGATTTGTGTTATGGCAGGTTAAATAGCCAGCCAACTTGTGGCATAATGACTGGCTATATGTACACATCAAAACGTGACCATGATAGTGTACTGCTCCATGGTAGCTTTTTAAAAACAAATATATTTAACATCAATGCTAGTTACAACCTGGAAATAGTGTAAAAATCCTGAAAGAATATTTTAGATTCCATGTTTGTTTTCAGGGACCTAATTTATACACTGCTGTTTTCCTGATACTGTAGTGATACATTGAACGTAGAGTTTCCATCTTCAGCACAGCAAAATCTAAGGTATTTATCCACATATGCATGTTTTTGGATAATGACATCTTAATAATCAATGAATTAATTTGCCAAAAATTTTACTGAGCTTTTTTGATGTGAATGATCAAATCAAGCTTTTGGGGTTTTGAAGAAATAATGTGTGTCTTGTTACTGTACAGTCATCAGAGAGAGGTGAGGTGGGAGATCTTGCTGTTTGGTTTTAGTGTGAAGTCGCAACTTGTGTGTATCACCTGGGAGATTCATGTTAGTATGTGGAACGAAATAATAAAAGAAGAGCAGCTTACTTCCTGGCTGGTGTTGGCAACTTTTTTTTTTTCAAGGATAGTTTATGTGTTTGTAAGAATAAGTTACTGGAATTCTTCATTATGGCTTCCTTTGAGGGTTATCCTAAAAGACCACAGAATTCTGTGCAGCTCTTGGAAGTGTGTGATGTTGAGTTCGAAAAGGGGCAATCCTCGTGTACTATCACGCAACTCCAGAGGAGCTCCAGAGCCAAATCACAAGGAGCACAAAGCAATTAACTGGTCTGGTTTTCAAGTGATTGTAAGTGTCAGACTTTCCCAGCTTTCTTGAAAAACTGATTTTCCAAACAGAAAAAAAGGAAAAGTTAATCTGTAGAGCCAATAAAAATCTCAACATTTGGCTGTAACTGTAGTTTATTTTGTTGCATATTATAAAAATAGGGATAGCAGGATATTCTGGTTTCTGTATATTTTTATTCTTTTACAGATGTGTTGATGTCTTTAGAAACAGGAATAGTTATATATATATTTGTTGTGGTACAGAGGGTTTTGTAATCTGTAGATGTAATTTTGAATTTCAAAAATAATTTTAGAGCATCCCATCTGATGTAGCTATTTTCTGTCCCCAGCATCTCCTTTCCTTGCAACAGCCAAATTATTCTCTCTCGCTTTTTCTCCCAGTAGCACATAAATACTATGGTAGTTAGTACTGCCACCGTACCATTGTTTCTTCCTCATCCTGGGCTTTCTCAGTCAATGGAACTCTGTCAAAGTGTGCATTCACTCCATGCCTCACTGCCTGCATTCTGCCTGTGTATATATGAGAGTGTGTACATGGCTGCATTCTGCCTCCCCAGGTACATACAGCTGTGACTCCTTAGGGAGCACTCTTCCTAAGAACACATACTTGCAACCCTTCCAGCAACGCACTCTTTTTTTGGATGGAGCCAGATACCTCTCTCTGCAGATCCTACACTTTGAGGTGCTGTGGGTTTTCCTTACTAAGGAAGATTAGTGTTTTGGAGTTGACTTTAGGTTCTCATGAGATGTTAAGGTTTGTTTATTGGAAAATTTGGTGGCAGCGTTGCTGTCTGAACTTTTGGGATCTTTGTCCAAGTGTTACAGGATGCACCAGTGTGGCCATAATTTACCCTTTCTCCTTGTGTAAAGGCCCAGCCCATGTACTGGTCCTGAATTTTGGTTTTGATAAAAAGTTGAGTTTTGAGACTGACTTGTTTGGTGAGTGAAACAATAAAATATCTTGCATATTTCATCATTAAAACATTACTGTTGCTGCTAAATGTCTAGAAATTGAAGCATACTAGCTTTCTAAATAAGCTATGCTCAGTCTAACTGCTGTATTGCAAGGGCTGTTTGTTTGTTTTCTGAATAATAGTTGTTTATTCCCTGGGCACATCCCCTCTCCTCATTCCTCAGTCATCACAGCTTTTCACAGAAAAAAGACAAGATCTGTTCTCCATAGACCTGACAACTCTCTCCTTTGTCAGTCATTTCTTCAAAGTGTCAATGAATGTACCAATCAAAGTCTGGTAACTAGAAGGAAGTTCTTCAGAGTGAAGTGAACCATTTCTAAAGTTATTCCAACTGTAACAAATTTTTAAAGGAAATAGAGGTCTATATTGCACAGTTTTGTTACATAAGTTACGTAATTTCATTTAACTTTACTAGCTTGATTCCTTGATTTTATCATCTTCCTAAATCTGTGTTCTAGTACTATTTAATATTTGCAGATTCTAAGCAAGATAACACCATGTACCTTGACCTTGGGTATGATACTGACTGTAAATACAATCAGCTGTTAACCATTCACAAGTAAATTACCTGTTGTGGACAGTCTGTGCCATTGTGGTTGCGGATTATCTGTGCCACTGCTGCCCGTGCTGGTAGTGCTGCACAAGCATAGCTGAGTTGCTTTGAGAGCCAGCTCCAGCACAGCCCTATAGCTGCCCCTGTCAGAGGGCAACTTGAGTGCCTCCATGATATACCTTCAGAACTCAGCACAGAGGCATCAGGCTGGAGTTAGTTTTGGGAAGGTGGTTTTGTCAGCCTGGGCTTGGCACCAGCTGTGCTGAACCTCCCAGCAGTGCTGGGAGAGGTGGGCATGCTGCTGCTGTGCCAGATGAGGGTGAGGGCGCACAAGGTGGTGGCAGTGCTAGTGCTTCTCCTGCTCTCCTTGAGATTTTGTGGGGCCTAACCAGTGTGAAGGTACATAACATCATTGTATTATATCTGTCTCAACCTGTGAGTGCTCTGAAATAATCTTTCTACCTGGCATAACCCTGAACTAAAGTGAAAGTTTCCTGTGATGGACAGAAATTAGAGGGGCTCCAAATTATTGCTGCTATTATTATTCATGATGTTCCTGTCTGTCATTGTCCAGGATAATGGGGAGTTAACAGTATTTCATCCACTTGGGACATAAAGATATAAGTCTAAGCATGTATTTTAGAGAGGCATTCATTTAAACTTGATTTTTTGCTTGTTCAGATTAGTTCAGTCTAATTAATAATCTGTTTATGAAAGAAGGCAAGTGAATGTTGACCTCTGAGAAGTAGGTGAGCTTGGAACTGAAAAGGTGGAGTCCATAACGCCTGTGATGCTGGATTGAGAGACCAAAGCCAATTGTATGAGGTTCAACAAGGCTGAGCGCCAGGTCCTGTACTTGGGCCACAGAAACCCCATGCGACACTACAGGCTTGGGGATGTGTGACTGGAGAGTTGTCACAAAGAAAAGGACATAGGGGTGTTAATTGACAAACAGCTGAATAGGAGCCAGCACAGTGTGCCCATGAAGGCCAATGGCATCCTGGCTTGTGTCAGAAATAGTTTAATCAGCCAGACCAGGGCAGTGACTGTCTGTCTGCACTAGGTGCTGGTGAGGCTGCATCTCAAATACTGTGTTCAGTTCTGGCCCCTTCACTACAAGAAGGACATGTTGGTGCTGGAAACTGTCCAGAGATGGGTAACAAAGTTGGTGAAGGTTCTGGAGAAAAGTCTTATCAGGAGCAACTGAGGGAGCTGGGGATGTTTAGCTTTGAGAAGAGGAGGCTGAGAGGAGACATGATCACTCTCTACAGCTACTTGAAATGGAGCTGAAACAAGGTGGGGATCGATCTCTCCAGTAATGAATGATAGCACATGAGGAAATGGGCTCAAGATGTGCCAGAGGAGATTTAGATTGGAGACTAGGAAGAACTTTTTTGCTGAGAGGGTTATTAAGCATTGGAACAGGCTGCCCAGGAAGGTGATGGAGTCACCATCCCTAGAGATATTCAAAAGATGCAGAGATGAGGTGCTGAAGGAACATGGTTTAGTTTAATGATGGGCTTATCAGTGTGAGGTTATTGGTTGGACTTGATCTTAAAGTTTTTTTCCAACTGTAATGAATCTATGATGCTCATTGCTTGAAACTTGGCCTGATATATGATTGAAAAAAATACATAAACCAGGAATAACTCATCTGAAGTCACTAAAGTTAAACTGTATAAAATCATGTGGTGTAATGAGAACAGGTTCTTAATCTCTTGTTGAAATCTGGGCTATGTTTAACCCATTGATCTCAGTGAGGTCCTTGACAGTTCTATCCTATTGAGGGTATTTGTCTGACTTCAGTTTCATAACCACATTTGAGGCATTTGCGTCTTCCATGCAAGCATGACACACTGTGGTGCAGATATACCTTAAAGGGTAGACACAGATATGTTAGTAGTATTCCTAGGTGGACATGCTTCTGCAGGGGTATTGGACTAGATGATCTCTAGAGATCTCTTCCAACCTCTACCAGTCTATGATTCCTGCTTTGTAAACAGAGATGTTTTTCTGGGCACTGTGAGCTGGCAAATTCTAGGGCTTTAGACATGTAATGACTGAATTAATTAGTGTTTGGTTGATTGGGGGTTTTTTTTTGTTTTTTTTTTTTTTTAAGAGAGTTTAGCCATTTGCCCTATGAAGAAATGACAGTGGCTAATTGAAAGTGAGACTTCTGGAAAGTGTCCCGATTTTTCCTAATACGGAAGATTAACCACTAATCTCCTGCCAACCCTTGTCACTCATCGCAGACATTTTGACTTTGTGTATTTTGGTCTAAAAGAACATTGCCTTGAATTGCCATCAATGTGACCTGAGCAGTCTCCTGATGGTCTCTGTCCATCGGAGTGGCTGCAGGTTGCTGTATGTGCTCAGCCTGGTTCTGGCACACGTGGGGTCCCACACTCTGCAACACAGCCCAGGGCTGTGTATTTGTCTTGGTTTGCAGGTCTGCAGAAGGCACCAGTTTACTGGTCTGGTTGTCAGAGTGTGCTTGATTACCTCCTTAGAAGTCCCAGTAAGCAGAGCCTCTTGTTAAATCTCAGACAGTCCCTGACTTCTTAGGAAGGCTGCGTATATAACGTCTGTGACATGTACCGCTTCTTATATTAGTGGCACAAGAATCTCTGACGTTTTGGAAGCAGACTTGACTTTGAGACTTAAATTTGTACCTTACAATAAAGGACAGCTAAAGCTGTCAGAACAAGTTAGAGGATGCCCAGCTATGGATCCTTAGTATTACCTTCTTAGCCTTGGTGCTCTGCAAACAAACCCATAGACTCGCATTTCCACCTCTGCTTACAAAATTATGCAGCTTTTATGGTCTATTTCCAGATGACTTTTTAATGCTCATAAAGAACAGTATGAGAGATAAAGTATAGTGGGGAAAGGAGCAATGGTAAGTTGTTGAACAATGGAAAACTTTTTAATCCACGTTTCCTGTAGTTTGCTGTTGTTTTTACACCCTATATTCTTGATCAATATATACATTAAAACACTTCTACCTCTTTTGATCATTTAATGGTTATTTCTATTTGTTTATTTGATCTGTATTGACAAAATACTTTAAAAACTCTACTTTTGTACAGTCCTCTGAGCAAGGATTTGCAAACATGAATTTTCAGTCACCAGCAGGTAACATTTTAGATGGTGGAATTCTCTTTTGTGTAACGTTACCAACAAAACAATTGTAGGATGTCACATAAGAATTGATGACTCACATGGTCTCAAATGTAAATTTAATCGAAACCTCTTCAGGATACAGACCGTTGTAATGTCTCTTCCCTCCACCCCCCTCCCCCTTTATTTATTTTCCCCTATGTAATTTTGTAATAGATTTTGTTTGAGACAAACTAGAACATGAAGAGTCATGCTTTAATATTATAGTGATACAGTCCACTTGAACAAGGTCATCTGCACACATCAGTACCTTACTCAGTTGTGGTGCAATACTCTTCCTCTTACTCTAGAAAAAGATCAAATGTCACTTGACATGTTCTGAATGTGTCTACTGCCAGTTTACCCTTTACTATGAAAAAATCCTGGATTTTGCAATGACCAGCTTTTGCAATCCATGTGTTTTGCTCCTTTTACATTTTGGACAAGTCTGGGAGGGGTGGGTGTGTGTGTAGCTGTAAGTTACTGTAAGCAGGTCTTCTTCTAGCAAGTTGTTTTTACTGGATCATCCTGAGCAACCAAACCTCTGTACAATGTCACTATAAACTTTAAGATAACGTGTGCTTTTGCTATAGGGTTAACTTCAATAGCCACATAGATATTGCCTCAAACCCATTCCCCTCCTGAGTTTACTCTCGTGTGTGGAGTTGTGAACTTATGTGTGTCAGCAGTGTTGCGCGGGGGATGTTGTCAGGAATGGGGTAGTCCTCTGAGAAGGCTACCTGGGATTCTGATGGTAGGGAGCAGTCCCTGGGCAGCCTACAGAGCCCACCAGCTGCTTGCAGGCACAGCTGGGAGGAGAGTGGGGGTGTTGGTGAGCAGCTGCAGCAGTGGGTGGGATGCACAGAACCCATGCACTGCTTCTTGTGCATAGGGCTTGAACTCATAGGTGCGAGTGCAATGTCCCTGTGGCCTGTGAGCAGGATTTCAAAGCAGCCCTCATAGTTTAGACTGTTGGTGTGATACTCTGAGTGCCACTTTCACTTGAACCCTGTGAATCAGGAGAGTCATTTCAGTCCAAACTGAAGAGTCAGCCTACCCCAGAACTCACTAAGGACAGTGGCTAATAAAAGATATCCAGGGAAGATGATAAGCACAGACAGAGCAAGTAGTATGTCTTCCCTGGAATTGCCTTGCTGCTCCTGATAGTCTGTGGCTCCAGGAGGAGTGTTTAATATCCTTCATTGAATATTTCTGCCATTGATTTGTCCATTTGTTTCTGAGCCAAGACTTTCACCTCTGGATGTGTTTGAAAGAGATTTTTTTAATTTTTTTTTTTTTTTTAATGGCCTCAGCAAAATGCTTCTTAGACTTTCTTTTGCCCACCTTACAATGTTTATCTTGCCAACCATTTGGTTGATAATGCATCTGCTTTGTAACGAAAGTACCAGCTAGGTTTCTGTAAGGCTGATTCTATGAGACCTTCTAGTAAGCTAATGCCTTCATCCTGGGCACCAAAAGTACACTGCATTTTCTATAAGAGAAATAGAGTAGTACAGCTTGCTCCATAGCAAAGAACCATAGCTGCTGCTTCTGAATCTCCCTGTAACACATTTGGATGACCTTCACAAAATCCCAGTCTGGGGAGGAAGGATTTTGCCTGGTTGCAGCTCAAACAGTGATTATTGACATAAGCTCAAAAATAGTTGCTTATCAAGGTTCTGACATTTCTTGCAATGTTTTTTCCTTTTTGTTCCCTAACAGTAAATAATTTTTAAAGTTTATTACAAAATAGATTAAGCTCCTTGTAGCCAAATAAAAGAGTGAATTTAGAAGTACACAGCTGGAACTAGATGGAAAATGACTTCTCTTTGATAGTCCAGGTAACTTGTATCAGAGAGAAGTAGTCTCTGAATTATGTTAGTTTCATATTAGATATTGATTTTTAATGTTGTTTAATTGTTTGTGTTGGTAAAATGTGCAGAGGTAGCTGTCTGGAGGAGTTAAGTCTTTTTATCTTCAGATAATGTACAGAACTGACAGGCAAAGCCAAATACCCTCCCTGAGTCTGGGGAAGCCTTTAGAATCAGAGCAGAGCACTATTTTATGGAGTTTTTTTGTTAAAAAAAGTCAGATTCTGATTTATATTTTTAAATGAGCACATCTGCTGAGAGTTGCTGTTAATTTACACATTGGAGGTAGCAGCTCAGCTGTCTGATGGGGACAGTCATGACTAGCGTTCTGAAATTAATTTCTCCTGTAACCCTAGTGAAAAAATGAACAGTTTTGAGGAGCGAAACAGCTCCTTTTATTACAAAACAGTAGTTCAATAAAATATGGCGTCTGCTCTGATAAAAATGTGCCTAAATGTCTGGTCTTTCAAAAGGAAAAAAATGCTGGGAAGAATTAGAATTCACGTTTAAAATAACTTTGCTGGTTTTGTTACTATCTTGTTTATTTATATGTATGTTTAGGAGCTGGGGTAGCTTGTTCACCAGAGCTTTTCTTGCTCATCACTAGCACTATGAACCACTGCAGCCGAGTTTCCCAGTGTATTTCTTGCCACTTGGACCTGTCATTGCTGTATGCACTTGCACAAACCATCTACAACTGTGGTTTATAAATTGTAGCTTTGCTCTCTTTTGGTTTTTGTTTTGTTTTTTTTTTTTTTTCCTCCCCAAAGTAATAAAAAGTCACTTTGTGTCTCAAGCTATCACTGTCTCTCTTGTTTTCTCAGCATTTTTTAAAATCTTGACTTAGATGTTCAAGAAATGACATACAATCCCCAGGTAAAATTAAGTGGGGTAAAAAGTTTAATTTTTTTCATTTTTCAATTCTATGTAAACATTAAAAGCAATTTTTAAGGTTGAATGTTAATAAGCACTGTAGGGGCATACATTTTTTATGAGGCCGCTGCCCATGTTTTAAATTAGGTCATTCAGATTTTCTTCTTAGTGTTTATTCCAGCACTTAATGTATCACATGAAAGTAGAGTTCAAGACCAGTGTTTTACACTAATTAGAAGCAGACTGAAGGTTGCATTTGGAAGGCAAAACAGAAAACTGTATTTATCTATTTTATCTCTAGTAGCTCTTGAAGGAAACTAGTAAACCTGGAAATGAAATAGAGGCATAACTGTGTGCTCTAACATGTGTGTTGCAATCTCTCCCAGTTGGAAACAAAACAGGAGTCTGATTCCAAATGTTTGCAATATGCAGTTGGAGATTTCCCAAGGTGGCACTATAAGTCATTTGCACTGCAAAACTGGATTTTGGGAGGGGATTGGCATGATTGTTGACTTACCCAAGCAGTTCTAAAGGTTAGTCAAAGCAAAAGTTGATCTTTCAGATGGGATTGCAGAATAGTCTTCTTTTTCTATAGGAGCATCTTTGGTGCCAGATTTCTAGTAGGTACATTTTGTAGAAATAAAATTACATTTATTTTATGTCTTGTGGTTTGTTTGTTTTTTTTTTAATCCATATATCTGCTTCATTATTTGCAAGATGCCAATTTTTGTGCGGATCTAAGTGTCTCAGTCAGTGATGAACAACAATGAGTAACAGTAACTCTTAAGAAGCTGAAAATAGTCCTGAAAGTTTACTGGTTACTATCTACCCTGTCTCTTGCAAAGCTGTTTTAAAGTTTAAGTGTGTAGCAGGTTTCTATAAAGATACAAAAATAGTGGTCAACAGGTATTTATGGTTGTAGCACCTTGAATAGAGTGCATCATTGTTATGTTTAAAGTAGCTTAGATTATTCCAAAAAGAATCTAACCAAACTGTGTTTTCTTTCAGCTCCAGCAATAAACCGATTCACCAGACGGGCATCAGGTAAGTTGGATGAAGTTGCATGTTTTATTGGTCTACATAACAGTGGAAACGTAACACTGACAGTGATTGTGATGTAAAATATAATGTGCTCTTTGTCAGGTTTCTTTAAAGATGACTGACTTAGGTTAACCTTAAATTTGTTACCTGTTTTACTGAAAAATGTACCCAAGGTTTCAGGTCACAGAACTTGCATGAAGCCTTCTTGTTGCTGTGGAATTTATGAAAAACCTGAGCTTTTATTTTTTTCCCTTTAAAGCAAATAATTTTAGTCCTAACAGTATGTCGTGGTACACAGTACTGAGCTTTGAAAGCAAGAACTGAATGTAATCTGATGCAGGGCTGTCTCACTTCACAAACTGCCTGGAATAGCAATTTGGCGATCATCTATGCATGCAAAAATCTACCACCGTGCTAGAAATCTGTGTTTTTCAAAACTGAGCTGATTTGTGTATGTAGTGTGTTGCTCTGCTGTGCTGAGCTGGCAGATGGGGTCCTAGAAGCAGCGTTGCTGTGGTGGTGGTGGGGGGGGATGTTGTGTGCCTGCATACCTTGGTGATGACTTCTTTAATCTAACTTAATTAATTCTGGCTCAAAGGACCACTTACCTTATTCCATTACAGGTAACAGATCCCTCCAAATTACGTATGATTAAAAATTAATTACAAATTAATTTATTCTTGGCTCCTCCTTATTGTTCCACTGCATTGTAGCTTTTAGGCTTAATTTTTGAAGACTTTTTCTCCTAAAGTATGAGGTCCAGAACCTAAGTTTTACTTGTTTGAAATACTATGAATCTGAAAGTGGGGTGTAAGAGCCACCTCTAAATGTAATGAGATTCATGATTGACTCGTAACAGTCAGCAGAGCAGGAGATGTGAGCTGTTTCTAGGCATTTTAGTATGCTAAGTTTAAAATATAACTCTAAAACATTTTGTGTTTTCAACTGCAGATCATTTTTTAGTAAATGCAATGAAGTTTGTATTCCATAATGCAGTAAGTCTGTCCAGACTTGTAATTTTGCTAGTGATGACCTCAGTCAGATAATTTCTTGTCAACATAACAATATTAGTGGAGATCCTGGGGGTTTCTGTATAGAAAAATGGAGTTTTGCATTTGCAGGATTGGTGCATAGCATATGTGGCACAAAGTAAGAAAATGTAATGAATTCCAAATATTCTCATATTTTAAGTAATGATAATACTTCATGAGGTACCGTAGCATGAAGTGAAAGGAATGATTCATTAACTAGCTCTCAGTAACAGTGAGCAGGGCTTTATGCAAATTACATTGGGTGTTTTAAGGAAACTTTTACTGTGACTGATTGATAGCTGACTTTAATGAATGCAGTCTTTATAACAGATGTGTGATAAGTTTTGAATTTCAATAGAAGATTTTGATTGTTTGAGAAGCTAATACTTGTTCAGGAAAAAAGTCAGTTATTTTTAATGTTCTTTAAAAGGAAATGGAAAACATGTTAGAAGCTTGATTTTTTTGCACAATTAATGGGGAAATAATTTGTGTGGGCAATTAATATTTCATGTGTTTTGGTCTGGTTGTGGAGACATAACCCAGAGTTATGTTAGGTAGTGTAATATATGGTACGGTCCAGATGTAAATTATGTGAATACATTTCAAGCTGGAACAAGATAATGCTGCAGTCTTACTGTGTGTACTGTTTTATTAGGTTTCTGGCAGCTTTAATAGTCAAAATAATTATTTTCCAAACAAGAAGGCCCATGAAGGGTGATAGTTCATACTTCCTAAATACTAAATGACTACTGGAGAGGTATAGTACATTTAGGAAACCTGACTGATAAAATAAAAAAATGAGAATACAGATTATGTTGATAATACAAATATTTTACAGGAATGTTTGCAGTCCTAACTGTATTTTTACATTTTTGGGGTTTTTTTTAAATTAAGCAATTGTTTGGGTTCATTAAGGTAGTCGAGGGACCTTGCAAGTGGCAAAGCCAGATATTAGTTTTGTGCTTGGTAGCTTAATAGCATTCTGTATTTGCAGTTGAATCTATTATTTAGGAAATGAGAGGCTGTCCAAATGAAATGTGGGTGTGTTTTCTCAAATATGGATTTATCTTCATTTTAGGCTGTTTAGCTAAGAGCTATTTAAAATTTTGCAGTGTGCAAGATTGTTCGTTCTTGAGTGGTTTTGAAAATATGCTTCTGACAAACATTACTCCAAGTGAATTCAAAGAGTTACTACACCACATGATTCATGTTGCATTTGATCTAGTGATACTGTAGGCTGATTCTGAGAGTGATTTTAGGGTTCCTATATTTGTCTCTCCTCTGCCCATAGGCTATCTTAGCTTCCCTTGCATAGACCTTGGAATTGTGCTGCCTCAGGGTGCATTGATTTAAGGAAAAGAGAAATGCAGGGTTTTTCAGTGTATTGATTTTCATTTGGTCTCCAACTGACCTGTGCTGTGGCTCTGAAAGAAGTGTATCTGAGAGTTAGTAACGGCTGCCTTTAGCCAGTGGTGGGATGGAGAAAGCTCTGAACTACTGTCATCAGAGGTAAAGCATCCAATGATATCTGCAGCAAAGGCTCCTAGACTCTTCTGGTAACAGCTGTTTCTTGAGCTCTTGCAATGATAAGCAGGATGAAGGCAGAAATTTCTTTGCAAAGAACAATAATTTTCTACAGTGGATATCTTGATTTTGATGGTTCTTTGGATAATGCCTAGTATTTTACTTGTTGGCATAAGATACAGTTATTTTTCCTAACTGAACTAGAAATTAAGCAGCCAGAGTTTAATTGCTGAAAACAATGTAGTGAGGCATTTATTATTTAACAGCTGTTCCTGTCAACATGCTGTGAATGTATTAATATACTGTCATTGGTATGTAGAAGAGAAATGCGTAAGTAAGCTAGGAGCCATTAATTGTACTTGAATATCAATTCTTAAAATGTATTGAGCTCCCTAATTTCGTATCTCTTCTGTGTGGTTATGGTTCTGTATATATGCAATGTGTGCTCTATATGTGAAATACACACACACTGTAGTGCTGATGACGTAGCTACTTATGGGCTAGTTAAGAATGCACTCCATTGTTCTAGGCTATGCACAAAGAATAATAGATATCATAGACTTAAATTAAAAAGTCTAGCAAGAAAAGGAGAGATTAAAAACACTTTATAAAGTTAGTATGAACAATGAGACAGCTGTAAGTAGTTAATCCTTAATTTTTTCTTTAAAATCTAGTGGGACTGAGATGAAGAGAAAGGAGGAAAACTGTTGAGGCAATCAATAGACTTGGATGAGAAGAAAAGGGGTCATGGAGGTAGAAGCAGCATGAAGTGGAAGAGAAAGCTGTATGTTCAGGAGGCGAAAAATGAATGGAAATTCCCGATCAAGCTGAGATAGCCAAGAGGTGCGTCTTCCAAGTACAGATAGATACTTTCTTGCTATGGATAGGATTAGTTTTCACTTATTCAAGTGTGAGATGCCTAGAGATGGAAAGCTAATATAGTTCTATCTGTTAGCAGAAGCATTGGGTTTCTGCTTTTCAGCATCTTGAGATAGATAAACAAGTAAATTACCTCATTAAATTCTGGCAGGAGTTTAGAATAATGCAACGAAATCAGCATGGGTTTGCTACAAAATGAGCTTAAATTTATACTTGATAGATACCATTTGTGGAGGCTGTTTATACCCATTTACCAGTATTATCTACAAATGTATAATATTTTCTTAATTAAGAAATAGATAACAATCTATGAAGTCACTTCAGTTGTGTATCTGCTTAAGCTTCTGAAAGCATGAAGAGAACTTAATTGAGGTTGCTGTGAGATAGCCTTCTTAAGCGAAGAAGAACTGGTAGGTAGGCTTCAGGGTGTCTGAGGCTTCTCTTATTAACAAAAGAGATCTTCCTCTCCCCTAAACGATATCTGACTTCAAAGTCCGACTTTTGTCCAGTGGAAAGAAAATAAATGAAGTTTTAAACATTATCCTTCTAATGAAATGGGAAAGAGAAGTAGTTTTACCTATTTGCTAGCTTCTCCACAAAGCTCTAACTAAAGCTAATTTAAACATAGTCAACAGGCAGAGTACATCAGCACTGAAGCTCTAGGGAGAAACTGGTTTAGGTATATCTGGAATAAACTTGCTATCAAGGAGATACCAACATCCATGCTAGAAAAGCTGAAAGTTTCTGCCTCCTTTGCTTCCTTCCGTTCTTTCCACAATAGTGGTAAGGGCCTCTCCAAAGAAGAGAGAGAAACACATTTTAAGTAAATTGATGCCTATGTGATACACGTGCTACACCAGCTATCAACTTTAAGTGAAGGAGAATCTCACATGACTGTAGAGCAGATCTCTGTGCAACATTTTTAAAAGGTTTAATACTTTTTTTTCCTTAAATTTAAAGTTATTATAGGTATTTTTTTGCCTTTACACACATGGGTAAGAACTGTCCCTTGTAACCGTATGACTGATTCCCTGAAAAAGAAAGGCAGAGAAAGAAGGAAACTGTTTTTATGCCCTGTGGAAAAGATGTGGTTTTTTAATATTGGCAGGCATTCTAATTCAAATTGGTTTTGTATGTATGTTTAGGTATGTGGTAAATGCTGATAAAGATGGGGCTGCATTTAGCTGCCTCTTCCCCACCCCCCCCTTTACAGAAGTACAGAAGTTTCTCTAAGAATCAAAACTCATTTTACAAAACCTTACAGATTTTAGACTTAAAAATGTCAACAGTTTGAAGAGGAAAGAGGAGATGCGACCTCTTTGTTCCTAAATGCATGAGTTGCCCAAAAGCCATTATAATGGAATGCTCTTTGTTTTTATTGCAATACTACATACACACGATGAAACACCTCACAAACTAGCCGGTGAGTACTTTACAGCATTGCTATGACATCATTGGTGGGTTGCTTGTCAGACCACCTAGCCCTGTGAGTGCACAGCTGGGAGCAGGGCAGTGCCATGACACCAGAGCCTGGGCACACATATGCAGACCTTGTCACATGCAGGTCACATCACAAGGCTGTCCTGACAGCATGCCCAGCCTGCAGCCCTTCATGCCCTCAGCTTGCACCCTCCTCAGCTCTCCCTGTCTGGTGTACAGGGTTCATACCTCTGCCTGTCATTATGATCAATGGCTGCATTTTGGCTTGTGTTCGGATAGAAAGAGGAAGGTTCCACGCAGCCCTCATAAAAGGGAAAATTTGAGAGCAAGTTTGCCAGAATGATTTTACCTATTCTTGATCTCATTCTTTATCTTTGTGTAAGGTGCCATTAGGAGAAAAGGGACAAGATAAAAGTTTTGGCTGTCACTGTTCTGAACAGATGTGTGGACTGTGGATTAGTCATGCCCACAGTAGCATTTTACACATACCACTGCTAGTTTTTAGTTTAATGATTTCTACAGAAAATGGGACTACCTGCTTGAGAAATACTGAGGAATTTTACTGACTTCAGACCTTGGGAGTCCTGTTAGTGAAAGAATGGCTAATTGCTTTCTGAAATGATAAATATGGAAGAACATAGGTGATATTACATTCAATTGTTAAATGTAAACTCGCATTTAGGAAGAGCAATTCCATACTGTTAGCCAAGAGTAGTATATGCCCTTAGGAACAGTATTTCATTTGTAATTTCAATCAGCTTGAATTCTATGAAGATTTTCTAAGAGATTTGCAGTCACTTTCTTATGGCTTGTTAAAAATTGTCAGAGAAATGCAGCTGGCTGAAATGAAGTGCTGTTCCCTTTAATCAGAAAGGCAGAAGCTGGAGTTCTACCAAAAATAGTGGTGAGGAATGAGGTAGTTTTAAACTGCCCTTTGTAATGCTCAGGCAGGAAGCTGTGTCCTTGTAGGAGCATATCAAGTCACAGGGACAGAGGGAAGAATAATTAACAACTTTATTGATAAACCAGTAATTCCAATGTACTTCTTCAAGCAGAGTTACTGGTTCTGCTTGTCCTGCATGATGAATAACCCCCAAACCGAATTCAAATGACTTTGGATTCATCTTTGTTCTTTACGGGCATGTGGTCAAGTCATAAATTAAAATGCCCAGTTCTTTGTTGTTTTGGGCTTTTTTTTTTTTCATAAACAGGGATATAGTCAGCTAGATACAGTGGTATCTAATGCTAAAACTTAGTTAAGCACTAAGAGTTTTCCCAAGAGTATCCTCTGATATCAGGCACCACAAGAGCCAACAGGACTTGCCTCTGGACTGAGCTTAGGCTGCTGGATCACATTATGGGCATGGTGCACTGTGCAGTAGGTACCATATGGCCTTTGGATCAGGGAGAATGATGTACTTCAGTCTGATCCTGCTGAAAGCACTGCCCTACAACACTTTTGGGTTTGTGGAAAGTTAGTAATAGAAGCTATTACCCACTCAATCCATAACTAAGTGATCCAGCTTCCTTTCTTTAGTTTTTCTTGCATAGCTTACTTGCTGTGCATTTCCCAAGTTCTGTTGTAAATGAGGCAGTCAAGACAAACAAGAGTTTATTTGACCATGTCTACTCTCCTCTTACATTTTCTGGGAATTTGAGAAAAGTTTCTGTAGAAACATGGTGCAATAACATCGGCTTAGGGATGCTAGAGAGCATGCACATTTCCTTTCCAGTGCTAGCCACTGTTTTTGTTCAGAATGTCTAATAAAATAACATCATGACCTTAAACTTGGAGTACTTGTTCCTGACTTCTTGTTACCTTGTCATTTGTTGCTTTTGATGCAGGTCTGAAGAAGAGCTTGTGTACTCTGAAGCTCATCTGCTTCCTTCCTGGTTCAATTTTAACTGTTCGAGTAAAAGATTCTGACTGTGAAACTTCTTTAGATTGTGCTGCGTCTATACCGTAGCTCTTCTATACTACAGTGGGTGGGTGGACAGCAGTATACTTACTCAAAAGAAACAAAAATTTGGACTATCTGTGTATTACTTCTGGAACTTTTTAAGTGATTCCCTTCCAACAGTCATTTGTTCTTTTATTAAACCTCCAAAAATCTGAAATGCAACAGGTTGTGTCTAAGTGTTACCTTGTCCAGACCATGAGCAGAGGTTGAGCTTTTACAAAGCCCATTTCTGGAGCTGAGTTACAGAAATACACTAACTGTTGCAAATTAACGTCCTGCCAGATTTTAGTGTGACTGCATTTAAACTGTTTTGTCATAACACTTTAAGCTTAATCAAAGAAGATGAGATTTAATAGTTGCATACTGTAAGGCAAAGTCTGAGGTGTTAGAGGAAGGGAGGAAAGAAGGGAAGGGAGGGGCAATGGTAGGAATAAATACACGAGTCTTGTGCTGTGCTGCTGTAGGTTACTATAGAGAGAGGCTGTTAATACTTGTCACAAGGAGATAACAGGGAGAGAAGGAAATAAATGAATAGTGCTTGGCCTAATTTTTACACACACAAATATTTAGGCTATACTTTGAGGGAAACTCTCTAACTAAACATTTAGTGTAGCAATAGACTAAACTAGTCAGGAATGTTGTATTATCTCAGAAATGTTAAGGAAAGGTGAGATGTTTTTCTGCAGGGACAGAGGTGTAATTCATACCACAGCAGTGCACAGGGATGATTTAGATGATTTGTTGAGGTTTCATCTGTATTTCTCTGTGGTGTCCTGCATTTTGTAAACTAAAGTGTACAGAGTAATTATTTTTTAAATTGTTGAAACTAGATTGCAACCTCTCTAGGGAGTTATAAATGTGTTTTGAGTGTGCAAATTACTGCATATACCCCTTTATGGGAAATTGGGATTTTTTTTTTCCTGCTGTTTTCGTATTTATTCTGCATATAGTTTTGTATCAATAGAATTAATCACTGTAATTTTTTTTTATCTATTTGGGATGATCTTGTTTCAGGTATATGAAACATAAACCAGAGGTTAGTGTTGAAATATGAATCAAATTTGTCTTAGTGGGCTGTTGCTCAGTCAGTTTAAACATTTTGTGTATCCTAGCAAGCTGTGAAGCCATAAACAGGAGGAAACTCACTATGCAAACAGGAGATCTTCTTGCTGTGTAACTGAGTAGTAGTGAATAAATTCCAGAGAAAACAAATTTTTTCAGATAAAACAGACTTTCTATCAAAAGAAATATAGAGATGAAGCCAAATGTTCACACTAATAACAATAAATATGGCTGTTATTTATCTGCAAGCACTGTGAGGGTGACAGAGCACTGGAACAGGCTGCCCAGATGGGTTGTTGAGTCTCCTTCTCTGGAGACATTGAAAACACACTTAGACAAGTTCCTGTGTGACCTACTTTAGGTGGTCCTGCTCTGGCAGGGGGGTTGGACTGGATGATCCTTCGAGGTCCCTTCCAGCCTTTGAGATTCTATGATTATTGAATACACATACTAAGATTTATTAATCGATACTCTCAGATTGCAGTGAGTGATATATAGTTTGTATAGAATACAGATGATTCTCTGCTATATTTTAATTTATCTTCATTTTATAGTGTCTGTCTTGTTTCTAGTTAACATTTAACATATAACAAATTCTTCCTATGTCTGACAACCTATAGGTCGTACTGCATTTTCTGTTTTGACCTGCTTCCAAGTTTGCATTCACTGTTGGTAATCTCAGTAGTCCAAACAGCATCTCAAAAGCTAAACATCATCAGAGAAGCTAATAATCTTCCAGTGCTTTTATCAGAGTGCTCATAACTCATGATTTTGAAGGAAACAAAGTAATTGCTTGTTTTTAAATGAGTATATACATTATTGAAAGAAGTAGGAAGGATTTAAAAAAATACTTTTGGAGCAGATGGATCCTGATGGTCGTTTCATAAATCAGATTTTTTTCTTCTCTGAAATATTTCAATATCTGTGTCTGTGATAAGCTCAACTTCAGTTGCTGTGCTATTTTGTTCTTCAATGTTTGTGTTCAGATTAGGGAGGTGTGCTACCTTCATTACAGGTGATAGAGCATGAGTCTATAGGCTATAGTATCTGCTTACTAGTTCTCCAGAACAATTTAATTCCATCTGTGATTTCATGTGGTTTCACTTTCATGCTAGAGAAGATTTGTTCTGCAGGATGAGATGAGTAAGAGAAGGCCTGTTTTACATAATGAGTAGTTAAAAATGGAGTAACTATTTATGCAACATTTTGTCCAGCAAGTTTTCTTGTAGAACACCATAATACAAATGGCTTGGCCTTTGACCTTTAAGTTTGGCTTAATGTTTGGCGAGTACTGCTTCTTTTAAATGCTGTGAAGTTAAAGAAAGAGGAAAACTATATATTTAAATGTCTTTGCTAGCTACCGTTTTGCTTAAAACACCAGATGCCATTTATGCACATTGTATAGAGTGAATGGCAGCCTGATGTTTTGGCTTCCTAAAGGCTCCATGTCAGTTCCATATGTTTTGTAGGAAGCACGATGCCCTGAGCTGCAGGTTGTACTTTCTCAGTTGTTTAAACAAAACATCCTTTGTCAAAGCAGAAGCCCAAGGCTCTCTTGCCATCAAATGCTCTCTGTTTCCTGCACCCACCCCACTGCTGCCACATAATCCTGTTCCACAGCATCTTTGCTTTATGTGTATTTATTGTGTATCTGCTTCTCCAATGTCTAGTTTGGAGGATATAGACAAATTCAAAGCATGGGTGGAAATATAGACAGGAAAGATAGCATCTCTGAAATCGGTATTTATTTTCCTCTTGCTGAGTCCTACAAGTACTCCTAAAGCCATTTGTACTTCTATGTTGGACATACATATAGATTTACCAGCCAAGCAAAGTGGTACATCCCAGTAATAGTTTTGTTGCTGACTTAAAATATTAGCTTTCTTTAACATTAGGCAATGTCCTTTTCTTACTTCAGATCTTGCTTTCTCTTCTCGATAAAGTTAAGTGTCCTCTCTTAAAAATTAATTGAAGACCTAATTTTAATATCTAGTGTGTCTATATGCTCTTTGAAATGGGGTTGCTTAGAACTGTGCCACACAAGGCATTATTGTTGTTGTTATTACAATATATGGTGTTTTAACAGTTGCTGATCCTAACTCATCTCTTTATGCAGTGGATTTATTTGGTTTACTATTGTGTACAGAAACTAATGGAATTGGTTGTGTGACTGTTGCATACAGACAGTTGGGGTAGAGCAAATCATGAATAGCTAGTTTCTGTACTGCACATAGTTGTGTTTTAGCAGCATGAAATGACCATGCAGCGTTGCAAGGCATATTGTAGTAAGGGACCAAAGACATCCTTCTGCATGCACTATTTTTACTCCTACGTCTGCCTCATTGGGATATGTCAAAGCCTAGTGTCAAAGCTTCTGTCAGCCTCTGAAAACATCTTTCATGCTGAACATCAGCTACATGCTGCAGCACAACTGGGAGTTTATACCCTTTTAAAATTCTTGTGCATGGATTCTAGTAAGTGATGAGTGCATCTCTAAGGAACAATGCCTGCTTACCAGCCTTCATATTTCCTGTTATCACAGCATGTGTTTTGGAAATACAGCTTTAAAGTGGAGCAGAATTGTAGCAAAAGTGTACTGTGTGAGCTGGGGACTTTAAACACTGAAAGGGGGACATACTAAACAAGAATTACTGTCTGCTCACTCATATTCTTGCCAGTGAGCAACAGGAAGAGACATATTTCTTCTTTTTCTTCTGTTAGCATTAGTTTGGGAACTATTTTCGCACCTATTCTGAGTGGATCTACATTAGTCTATACCTCCTTTTTTCTTCGTTTATTTGTCTATCCCATCATAATGATATATGTTGTCATTCTGCAAAGATAGTCATGCAGGACAGTTTTTTCAGGCATTTTCTTTACTGAAAAGGTAGACATGAATCCTATGCTTCATTTTAAAAGAACTGCCTAATTTATGCCAGCCATTTGGGAATGCATTCCAGGGGAACATCAGCCACTACCATTTTGAAGGTTAGACTCTAATAGACTAAGTCAAAGAAACAGCCACCATCAGACAAAAATGTGCATGTATTCGTATAAAAAACAGCCAAAATGGCTCCCTATATAAGGCTTACCTGCTGTTCTGTAGGAATTTTAGGCATATCACAAAGAGTCAATCACACTTTCTCATGGTCAGTATGTAGGAATGCTTCAGATGCAAGGCAACAAAAAAAGAAGAAAAATACTTAAGATGTGTGAAATAATTACACTGAAAAAGATGATATCCTAATCTAAAAGGTCCTCTTGAGGTATGCTCCTGGGATCGGTTTGTTGGTGAGTAATTACAGAGGAGAATCTAAGTTGTCATCATGGCTCAGAAGTAGCCAACGACACTGATATGTCATTGCATGTTGGCACAGAATGTACATTTTGCTAATTAAATTTCTTCCTTGCACAAGTCAAACCATGTAGGAAAGGCAAATACAGAGTGCCCTATCCATCTTGATAAGCTCCATATGTATGGGGCTCATTAAACCAACCCAGTTGGATTCTTTCATATGCCATACAAGAAACTGGTCTGCTGCAGGCTTGATGAAAGGGATATGGTACAACTGTCATGGATCAGCTCAAGAAATGCAATCCACATGTAAAAGGATGGTGTGGAAAACTACTAAAAGAGCTGCTGGGGAACAGTGGTCAGGCAGCTGTCACAGCAGCAAAACAGAGACAGAGACACAGTGTGGCAGTAGTTGATACACCAGGATAGTAAGGGTCCAGGAGAGGAGAGCAGGAAGCTCGCTCTTGGTAGGAGTCAAGAAGAAAGAGTTAAGTAGGGTTTCAAATCCTTTGTGGCACACCTACCACTGACTGGCGAGCAGCAGTGCTTGCTGGTAGAGAGAGATCCTCATTTCCTGCACTCTGTACCTTCCTGTCTCAGCAGAGAACCTGGTCTCAAAGGACAGGAAGGTTAAAACACGTGGCCACATAAAAGCTGCTCTGCATAAAGGAGACAAAGGCTGTGTGCTATTAGAGAGGTTTGTTGCAATTTTACAGGGAGTGTTAACTGTGTGCATTGCTATGGTAATACTCTGCTTGCTGGTGCAGTTGTGCAGCTTGCGGTGTCCTAACTCTGGATGCCAGTTGCTTAAAACCTCCTGAACACCACTTTACTGTAGAATGCTCAAGAAACTGTGTAGATGTAAAGTTGAAAGTAATGGGAATAAATTCATTATTGTAAGATGATCTGGCCCCCACAAAGCTGCAGTATTGCTGTCACCTGACATAGAACAAAATTCTGTCCTGACAAATTTACAGGAGAAGCAGTAATTGAATTCACAAGTGCATTTAGCTGGTCATGACACACTGGAGATCGTAAGGAAATGTACATGGACCTGTATCCTAGATTACTGGGAATTACAGCTCAGACTCTTGCAATGTTTCCGAGAAGCAGTGTCAATAGTGCCTTGAATAAAAAGTTAGAAATGAAATAATCTGTGTAATTGTACTCTAGACCGTTGTGAATTATGTGCCTGGAAGGAACTGCAAAAGTGGCCTCTAAGGGACAAGAAAATAAAAATACTCTTTTTTTTTTATTATTATTAGATTTGCAGAATAGGGGCCTCCTGCCCTTCTAGTGTAACGAGAATGCATGGAACAGAGAGGTCTTAGTCTGGGTTGATGATCAGCCCATGGCAGTCTCAATATACACCAGTGTGTCAGTGGATGGAGGATAGTATATGAAGTAGAGACAAAACTAATGCATATGCGCACGCTCAGACATGTGTGCTCATGCACACGCATTGCTATATGGCTGCTTCTTTTCTGTGTAATAGTATGTCATACAGATTTTGTGGCCATTTATGCACACATACAGTCATGGCACACAACCTTCTATTTTATGTTTTATATTTTCTAGCTTTTTAAGTTGGGTGAATCTAGTGGAATATTTAAAGCATGTAACTATTAGTATAGAGAGATGCTTTAGGTGGAAAGTGAGACAATGTGGCTTGAATGAGTGGACAGTGAGGTGGATCGAGAGCTGGCTGAATGACAGAGCCCAGAGGGTGGTGATCAATGGCACAGAGTCGAGTTGGAGGCCTGTGGCCAGTGGAGTTCCACAGGGATTGGTTTTGGGGCCAGTCTTGTTCAACATCTTCAACAACCGGGATGAGGGGACAGAGTGTACTCTCAGCAAGTTGGCTGATGACACCAAACTGAGAGGACTGGCTGATTCTCCAGAAGGCTGTGCTGCCATTCAGCAGGATCTCAACCGGCCTGAGAGTTGGGCAGAGAGGAACCTCATGAGGTTCAACAAGGACAAGTGCAGAGTCCTGCATCTAAGAAGGAACAACCTCATGCACCAGTACAGGCTGGGGGTCGAACTGCTGAAGAGCAGCTCTGCAGAGAGAGACCTGGGAGTCCTGATTGATAATAAGCTAAACATGATCCAGCAATGTGCCCTCATGGCCAAGAAGGCCAATGGCATCCTGGGATGCATCAAGACGAGTGTGGTCAAGGGAGGTTCTCCTACCCCTCTACTGTGCCCTGGTGAGGCCTCATCTGGAGTCCTGTGTCCAGTTCTGGGCTCCCTAGCTCTAGAGGGACAGAGAACTTCTGCAGAGTCCAGCACAGGGTCACCAAGATGATCAGGGGACTAGAACATCTTTCATATGAGGAAAGGATATGGGAACTGGGGCTGGAGAAGAGGAGACTGAGAGAAGATCTTATTAACATTTATAAATATCTAAAGGATGGGTGTCAGGAGATTGAGACATCCCTTTTTTCCATAGTAGCCAGCAACAGGACAAGGGGTAATGGGATGAAGCTGGAACACAAAAAGTTCCACTTAAGTATAAGAAAAACCTATTTCACTGTGAGGGTGAGGAAGCCCTGGCACAGGCTGCCCAGAGGGGTTGTGGAGTCTCCTTCCTTGGAGGTCTTCAAGACCCGCCTGGACATGTTCCTATGCGACCTGATCTAGGTGAACCTGCTTGAGCAGGGAGATTGGACTAGATGATCTCTAAGCGTCCCTTCCAACCCTTACCATTCTGTGGTTCTATGAGGTTCAAATGTTTTTATTAAGCAGCTCTTCAGGTAACTGAACTAGTTTAACTGTCATTACTAAAAAGTGCCAATGATACCCATAATTCTGACATGTAAATTTCTGGCAGGTAATTTTTAGAATGTAGTACTTTGTGGTTCATCTCTGACTGTAATGTAACTCTTGTTTGCAGTTTGAGTGAAGTTCTCTCAAGACTGAAGGAGAATCAGTTTCAATGTTATGTGATTTTAGTTAAATCACTAGATATATGAAAAAATAGCTTTAAAAATTATAGTTAAAAGCTCAGCATTAAAGTTGAATTTTTAAGTGGAAAGAACTCTTTTTCTGTCATGAACTTATTAAGCCTATGTATTCAGGACTAGACCTTATATTTTAAAAGTGTGAAGTATTTGCCACCAATTTGACTGAGAATGAAGGTGCTCAGTTGGATGGGGATTGACGTGGAAAGTGGTTGTATTGTGCAAGAGAGGAAGCAAATTTCAGAGGCATTTCTGTTCAGTTCACACTTTTCATGCAGAGCTCCTTAATCAGAACAACACGACTGATGGATCATTTTCAAAGGCATTATTTGTATGAGCAATTGGAATTGTGTCTATTTATAGGCTGGTTGCAATCACATCTGACTACTGGGTTTCTTGGCGCATTTAGCATACAAGTGGTACCAGCAGGAGCTCTGCATTTACATCCCTATGTTGCCATTTTTAATGAATACTCCTTTTTAGTGAAACTTCTCCATTTTGCTTCCTTGCATTGGTTTCATGACTGCAAAGTTAAAGCTACTACTGTCCTTCCTTTTGAAGATAAAATCAACACATTTTAATGATTAGGTTATGAAATTGCACATTGATGCAAGTGGGTAGATCATACGTAAGTGGTTTAACAGAAGGAAATATTGTAACCCTGGGCTGGCTGGATTAATGGAAGCTCTTTGTTCCTAGCCATGTGGGATACGCATTCTCACTTCTTTCTCTATGAAAGAAATGTTTAGAATCAGAACTTTGGGAGTTTTTAAGCTATGGTTTTATTTTGTATTCCACACAAAGGAAACTGGGAGTGACATGGCTGCTTGTTCATATTGTCCTCCTTTTTTTTTGTTTTTGGTGGAGGATCATGTCTGATACAAACTTACAATTCTCTTTTTCAGTTGAATTGTTGATTCTTTAGTTGATACAGCCACAAAACACGTTTGGGGAACTGTATGCTGTTTCCCTTTACCTCTGATATAGATATTGGAGTATATAAGTTATACTTTTAGTTTCTTATTGCAGGCAACAAAAATAGTGACCAGAAAACTGTCATTTTTTAGCTTTTTGAGGGTTCTTTTTACTTTCAAGTCCTTCAATCTTTGCTTCCTTAAGAAATCAAATTTTATTCATGCTCTCTTTTGTGCTTATCACAATGTATAATTACTGTGAGGAACATAACAGATAGAAACAAGAGGCTGTGACTGTAATCCATTCAACAGTGGTCCCCTGCCTTCTAAAAACTGTATGAAACATAAACTTTTGTGCCCTGCCCTTATGGCCATTAAACTTGGACATTTGTTCTTCATGATGGAGAACAGAAGACTGAGAGTTGTTGGGTAGGACCTGGGTGAGGGAGTACCCTAAACCGTGTGGTCCTGTCTTCTCTCAGGACTTGAAGCACCCGTTATGCCTTTTCTTTCTATTATATTCTTGCAGATATAAGGAATGGCTGGGGACTACGGGGGACAGATGCACCAGTATGAGGGAATGGAGGCTCTGTATGTGGTGTATCTGCCATTCTCTGGATCCCACAGGCTACTCATGCTGTATGTACAGTGCTTTTACGTGATGTCTCTAATTCTTCTATAGACCTATAGTTATTACCTGGCTTCATCCTTACAGGTGTATTATGTTAATATTTAACTTCAGAAAGGCCTAAAATATTCTGAAGGCCATGCCCACTGAAAACAGTGGTAATAGGTAACTGAGTGTTTTCACTGAGTTTTGACTGATTTCTTTTTTTATTTAGAATTTTCAAAGGTCTCTGTAGTATGCTGATGAGTTATGAATGAGTTTATATGATCTGGAAGGTCTTAAAATTCCTTTTCATTACCAGCTCACTGAAGTTTTTTTTTCTTCCCTCTTGTATTGTGTCTTTTATAAGTCATTAGATTTTCACTGGTGACAGCATAATAGCAAACACATTATTCTGAACTGTTCTCAAGAAGAAATAACAGAAAATATGAAAGGCCTTTTTCTTACTGTGTGTAACAGTAGGAATTCATACCTATTTTAAATAGTTTTGTTATCATCAATAAATAATTGTGTCTTTCTGTGTGTGATACTCTAAGTGAACATTGACAGTGTCAGTATACGTGCTCCTCCTCACTGCAGATCACAGAATCACAGAATGGTAGGGGTTGGAAGGGACCTCTAAAGATCATCTAGTCCAACCTCCCTGCTCAAGCAGGTCCACCTAGACCAGGCCACTCAGGAATGTGTCCAGGTGAGTTTGAAAACCTCCAGAGGAGACTCCACACCCTCCCTGAGCAGCCTGTGCCAGGGCTCTGTCATCCTTACAGTAGAGAAGTTTTTCTTTAAGTTGAACTTTTTGTGATCCAGTTTTTGTCCATTACCCCCTGTCCTATCACTGGACACCACAGAAAAAAAATATTTCCCCATACTCTTGACATACACCTTTTAAATACTTGTAAGTATTAATGAGGTTCCCCCCTCAGTCTCCCCTTCTCCACGCTGAACAGTTCCAGATCCCGTAGCTTTTTCTCATATGAAAGATGTTCCAGTCCCCTGACCATCTTGGTGGCCCTGCACTGGACTCTCTGCAGAAGTTCTCTGTCCCTCTAGAGCTGAGGAGCCCAGAACTGGACACAGGACTCCAGATGAGGCCTCACCAGGGCAGAGTAGAGGGGTAGGAGAACCTCCCTTGACCTGCTGGCCGCACTCTTCTTGATGCATCCCAGGATGCCATTGGCCTTCTTGGCCATGAGGGCACATTGCTGGATCATGTTCAGTTTAGCATCAAACAGAACTCCCAGGTCTCTCTCTGCAGAGCTGCTCTTCAGCAGTTTGACCCCCAGCCTGTACTGGTGCATGGGGTTGTTCCTTCTTAGATGCAGGACTCTGCACTTGTCCTTGTTGAACCTCATGAGGTTCCTCTGCCCAACTCTCAAGCCAACTGAGATCCCGCTGAATGGCAGCACAGCCTTCTGGGGAATCAGCCAGTCCTCCCAGTTTGGTGTCATCAGCCAACTTGCTGAGGGTACACTCTGTTCTCTCATCCCGGTTGTTGATGAAGATGTTGAACAAGACTGGCCCCAGAATCAATCCCTGTGGAACTCCACTGGCCACAGGCCTCCAACTCGATTCTGTGCCATTGATCACCACCCTCTGGGCTCTGTCATTCAGCCAGCTCTCGATCCACCTCACTGTCCACTCATTCAAGCCACACTGTCTGAGCTTTCTGATGAGGATGTTGTGGGAGACAGTATCAAAAGCCTTGCTGAAGTCAAGGTAGATGACATCCACTGCTCTCCCCTCATGTAGCCAGACAGTTATATTGTCATAGAAGGCTATCAGATTGGTCAGGCAGGATTTCCCTGACCTCACTACAGATCAAATCACTGTTTTCCCTTGGCTATAGATACTCAATACCTGTCCCTCCCTCATCCTTGGCGGGATAAGTGATCCATAACATGCCCAGGGACAAGTCTACTCCTCCAGCCACACTGCAGAGATGAACCACTCTCTGCTTAGGCAGATTGTCTTCCGCATGGTGGATTATTCTGTTGTTCTGTGGTATTATTATGATGGATTATTCTGTATCCTACTCTTTCTGTTCAGAGAGATAATGTCTTTATAATTTAGATCTATTGCTGTGAGGCTTGAGAGGTTTGAATTCCATCTTTGATCCACGTGTGAAGTATTTTTATTACTTATGAAATGGTACATTCCTTATAAGTGCTGTATTTGCTGTTCTTCTAAATTTAACAAGTGAAGGGATTGGACACCTGTATTGCATAGGTCCGGAGCTGAGAAAAACACAAAGGCCACGTCTGGTTCTGGTGTCTGATACTCTTGGCCTTTACAGGGAGCAACAAAACTCTGTGCACCCCTGGGACCAAGTTGATTCGGACACCTGTCCTGAGATGGCTCCCAAGGAGATACCTGTCTCTTTCTCCAGATTTGTTGTGATAAAGGCAAGACCAGTGGGGCCTGTGGAGTTACCACAGAGTCTTGGGACATAGATGCAGCTTGTGTGTAGACACTGATTCTGTAGCACTGGCTTACCAAATATACACCGAGACATGAAGTATACAGCAACATTCTTATGTTCAACAACTGTGTGGTTTAGAGCTCTGTCAGATCCTCTGGCACTAACAAGGGATATCTTTGTATAATTCAACCAGCCACTAGTATTAGATGCCTCAGTTCAGCTGCATAATTGCAAAGTAGATAGACATATGTATCACATTTCAAGATGTGGACTCAGCTTTTATCTCCCTTACATTCTCTTGAGACTCTGGCTGGATATTAACCATCTCAAGCTGGAGAGGATGATGTTTAATGTATTCCAGTGGCCAGTGTTCTTGTCAGGTTATGTTCGGGGGAGTGGAAGGTTAGCTTAAGATTTCTATAATTAAAACATATGGAGACCTCAAGAGTATTTTGCATCAGTTGTCTGCACTTCTGGTGTTGATCCCCAGTGACAAGGTCATTCTGAAATCGGTCAACTTTCTTAGCAGAAATGCTGTCTTTGCCATTTTATTGCCTGTAGAATTGCTGAGGAAACGTCGTATATTTATTAATGTGGACTTTTGTGCTCTGACACAGTTTGTTCATTCCTGGTGATGTTAAATGCCTGTCTGGAAAAAAAATAGCACGTGTTTTTCATCATTGTGATTCTGGCTTGCGATGTATCAGATTGTTTGTTCTGAATGCTGGCAGCTTATGAAGATCTTCTGTTGTCTTTATTCAGCTTTCTCTGACCAACAGGACTCCTTGCTGAAGCATAAATTGCTTCCAGAATATCTCTTTGAGGTGTGTAGATATGGCCTCAAGGTTCATGTCAGCTGATGTTTTCACTAGAACATTGTGATTTCACAGTTCTGGCCTGTATAGAAACATACAGACATTTGTTAAGAATCTGTCACATGATGTCTCCTCCTTTTTTTTTTCAGTCATCAGGACAATGTCCTGGTTTCCTTCAAAAATTTATAGGCTGTAATTTGGTATGTTGAACTCTTTCTTCTTTTGCTTCATTCTGTGTTTTTATCAGACCGAGGAGCCTCAGGTGAGGCCTCAGATAGTTAAAGTCAATATCTGCAAAATAATAATTTCAAATGAACTACACAGAAGCAGAAACTTCTTTACTATAAAACAGTAGTGAACTTTGGTCCCTCTAATCTATTAGGAGTGTTGGGACATAAATACCAATAATTTGCTCAGGGCTACAATCGATGGCAATTTTGTGTTTTATGGATTTGGCTGTCTGCAGTTCCTGCAGTCTTTAGCAGCACGCTGAAGGTAGATGCCGCTCATGTTAAGCGTTTGGATTTTTTTTTCCCCACATTTTGATGATAATTTTCTGTATATCCCATTATTTATTAGACTTTTCACTTTCTCCATATTATCAATTTCTCTTTGTGCATCTGGTTCTCTAGATCAGCATTTTAAAGTAAAATCTCTTGTCTTCACAGACTATAATGTTCACTTGACCAGTTGTTGACTTCGGAGCAATAAGTTCTAGTTTATACTAATGGTGAATCAATTGTTTACCTTCTGGTTAGTTGCTCAGCATCAATGTCTCCCGTGACAAGCAGTGTGCTGAACTTCGCACTAGATTTCACACTATTTCACACTAGATTTTACTTCCAGTTCTGGTTTCGTTATAGTCTTCTTTGATAAATCTACACAGCAAACTCATCACTATTCTTCAGGTTCTGCAACACTTTCCTTGTGACAGGACCAGGCTAACATCTGTAAGGGAGCGTCTCTGGTTTTTATATCCATCTTCAAGAACAATGACATCAGATGTGTTCCATACTGAGTGATGATAGGAAAGCAGGAAATCTCTAGGCCACTCTCAAGCTCAAAGGAGACCAGTTTTTGGATCAGACCAGGTTGCTGAGAGTTCCTGAAAGCCTCCAAGATCTGAGAGAGATGACGTAACCTCTCTGAGCAACCAGCTCCACCACCTAACTGGCCTCATTAAGTTTTCCTTATATCCAGTCTGAGACTTTCTCGTTTCAGCTCATGGCTTTGCCTATCATATACCCACCTCGGACTAGTGACCTCTCCATAGGTACTGCCAGGCTGCTGTCAGGTCCCCCAAAGCTGTTCCTTCTCGAGGCCGAGCAAACGTAGCACTCAGCTTCTGCTTGCAGGGCAAGTGCTTGACCATCCTAGTTACTGTCTGCTGATCTCATTCCAATTTATCAATGTCTTTCCTGTACTTTGAGGTCCCAGTACTATAGATGAATGAGTGAACCCAGTATTCTAGATGTAGTGTAATGAGTGTGGAGTAGAAGGGGATGTTTGCTCTTCCTGTTCATACAGCCCAGGAGTCAGTTGGCCCTCCTTGCTGCTGCGGCACTGCTGGCTTGTGGTCAGCAGCTGCTTACCAAGAACTCCAGGGTTGTTCTAGGGGAGCAACTCCTTGAGGATGGAGTGCCCAGCCTGTGCTGTTACAGGGTTGAGGATAAGGAAAAGAGGTGTTTGGGTGCATGGGCCTCTGATGTGGGTAGTCGAAGATGAAAAGCATTCACCAGATTTGAATGATCTATCCACTGGCTTGTGTGTACTGTGCAACTTTGAGAGCTTCAACTGGTTGTAACTTTACCTTTGTTTTACAGATCAGCACATTGAAAGACCCCTGAGAATGTAAAAATCCAGGCTTGATATATAAGTGGTTACACTAAATGTAGCACCTACAAGTTAATTTGTTACAGTGTTCCAAGCCTGACAGTGTTTGTTTTTAATGCTTCTAGCTTTTAATTTATATTGTTTATTATTTCTTTAGAATGAGAATAGTTTAATATCTTAGGAGTGGGTACCTCAGTCACAAAATCATAGACTCAGTTGTAGAATGGTTGGGGTTGGAAGAGATCTTAAAGATCACCTAGTTCCATCCTCTTTGCCATGAGCAGGGACACCTTCCACTAGACCAGAAGCCCCATCCAACCTGGCCTCAAACACTTCCAGGGATGGGGCATCCACAGCCTCTCTGGGCAACCTGTGCCAGTGTCTCACCACCCTCATAGTCAAGAATTTCTTCATAATGATCTGGTTCATTCAACTAGAGTGTTTTTGTTATCTCCCAGCTGTGCTGCTGTCGTGGTAACTTTTACGCTAAATGGTTATTTAATCGTTAAATCTGAAATTCCTAGAAATGTCAAGGGAACTGTGTACAAATTAAATCAATAAGTTCTTTAGTGCTGTTGCTTTAAACACAGCTTTCTCTGTGGCCTTGATTATTTCCTCTAAGTTTAAAGTTAAAAAATAAACTTTAATCTAAAGTCTCTAAAAGAACGTTCTCTTAAAAATTACTTTTTTGACTGAACAAGCTAGGTGCCACTCTGTCTTACTTTAAATATTCATTTATTCTGCTTTGATACTTTACAGGTGTTGCTGTAGGTACTTCTTTTTCTAGGAGAAAAAGACTGAACTGTAAACCTGAATTCTAGCACCTTGCAAAGCAAGGTGTTAGTTCTTTGTTTACTTGACTGTAATCCTTTGAGCTTTTCTGAAAAGTAGTTGCCTGGAATACACGATTTTCTAGGATAAATAATTATTCCTAGGATAAATTTAAGTAAATGGAAGGTTTCTGTCTCAGGTGCTGATCTTCCCACCCACCCTCCAAATTTAAAGAAATTGTAGTTTACAGAGAGAGTGTGTATAACCTTCTCTTCTCACAGAAAGGAGAAATAGAAATAAAAATCTTTCCTCCCTTCCATTCAGTAAGAATAACTCACGTGTATGTTATTTCCCTGAAAGTATGGGTCTGTTTTGTGTGTAGCTGACCAAGCAGAAACAGAGTTAGAAGTATGAATTTTCTGTTTCATTTGCAAAATGACAAGTCTACTTTTATTCTGAGGCTTTCTGGTGTGGATTCAGCTGTTGAGAAATTTGCTGTGTTACCACTCGTGACCTTTCTCCTGTTGCTTGATTGTTTCATTTTCTGATGAAGCAGTGTGAGGTGGTGGTTGTGCAAGGAAATGCAAGAGCCAGTCCCAGTGGAGATCTGGCATTTTAAGACAAGAAACTATGAGTTGAGGTTTGTGAAAATTAAGAACTCTGCAGAAAATGGAGAATATTGGAACAGAGAGAGGAATATAGGAGCAAAATATTTGTGGAGATGAGGTCTACTTTTTCCAAGATACAGTGATGTAATTATTAGAGATTTGTTGCAGAAGTATGGAGGCCATTCACACATGGATCGCTTTGGTCCCTTCTTCATTAAATGGAAAGAGGACAGTCTTTCTTGGCTGGTTGCAGGTGGATGAGCGTGCTTTTTGTCAATCACAGCAATGTCAATCATTTGGGTATAGAGTAGATTGGGAAGTCCAAAACAACTGTCTTGGCAGTCTGGTACTGTTTGAGCTGTCATTTCCAGGTGTACATCTCTTGCATACATTATGTCAGTTTTCCTGAATTAATCTTTAGCCAGCTTCTCTTCAAGTGCAATGTGATTTTGAGTAGGTACTGAGAAAACAGAGTTAAGTAGTGGTGACCAACATAAGTGTCATACAACCTGGAATGTCCTACATATGTTAATGACACCTCATCCAGCCTTTCTGCATCTTCTTGTAATAGTACGAAACAACACTGTAGATACCTGCAAGATCCACAGATTAAAAAGGAAATAAAACTGGTTTTATAGTATGGAGGAAAACACTAGATTCACATCAGTTTGTGTGTTCATGTGTTTAGTCTCTTAAATACAGTAGTATTTAGTTCATAACGGTACCAAATGTGTATGTGTAGGAGGAGTGAAGGGTGTTTAGAAAGCTGGGAAATAAAGATGTGGCTATTTTCAGTCAAAGTACACTGTATATACCTTTGGCTATGGACTTTCTGAGAAATATTAGTTCCAGTTGGTGACAGCTCATTATCTAAATGAGTGAAGGTTTGGGGCTTTTTCCCCCCTTTTGGAAAAAGATTAAGTAGTTCTGTGAGACCTTGGTGTTTTCTTTCTGGGTGGTAAGTGGTCACACAGTTATGGGCAACTTCTGTTATTAGGGAATAAAAGTATGTTAATCTGTATTCTCAGGATGATTACAGTCTTAGTCCTTGGAACGATAATGTTTGTAGTCCATTTTTTGGCTTATTACATTTGCCTGCACCATTACAGATGTAGGTGAGCACGTAGGGATCGCTATGTTGGGTGCTTGCTTTCTTACTTTAGTATGTAGTATCAGTGTTATTTCATAACAATGGCTTGTATTTTGACTATGAAAAAGTAAACCAACATATATTATTTTATAGTTATGACTCGTCTTTTAACTTCCTTTGGCTATCTGAAGAGAATCCGGTCAGCAGAAAAAATAGTTTTTCTGGAATTGTTGAGAAACCAGATGTTCAAAATCAAACTTTTCAAAACTTGGCAGAAATATTTTCCGTAATGTTTTTTGTCTGTTTGTCTTCATGTTTTATCTGGAACCTGTTTAGCAAATTAGTTTATCATATTTCTTATATAGAGGATTATGTGAGCATGATTTACCCATTTGACCAAAGCCAGCATACCTAACGTCAGCATGCTTAAATTCCAGGAGAAGAGCTCCCTTAGCTTATTACTGTGTTTCAATTAGCCTAATAGCCTGGACCCAGGAGAAATGAAGAGCATCTCATTACACAGAGTATTTTGTGTTGTAGAATGTAGGGCACTTCTGGAAAATGGGGAAGGATGCGTTTGAGCTTCCTTCCTTTTCTCTCATAGCTGTGAAAAGCAGAAGTAAATTTGCTATAGCAACCGTGCTTTTCAAAGGATGATTGCCTCTTTCTTAGGTGCCTATCCTCAGCTTGCTATTTTGAATCTCATATGGATACAGGGTTTTCTGTGAAGCCAGTTAAGATTGGATTTTGCACTCCTTTCATTGCCCGACCCAAATCTACTGTGTACGTGGGAACACTGATTTTGACATATCTCTGAGCAACTCTTGTAATTATGACTTAATTAGATGTAATTCCAAAGGTTCCTAGGAGTATTGTAGATCTAGTGTTATCTATACCTTCCTCACTTTGCTGGATGATCAGTCATACTGCTATTGGCAGATTTTTCACCTTGTCTTGGTCACATCAGTCCACTGGCAGGACACTGAAGAGCAGCTTGTAAGATGGAGGTTGCAATCAGTTCATCATTGTCTCTGCTGTTCCTTTCTCACACTCTATACTGTGAAGTCCCTGCCACAGGAGACTGCTCCACAAACTTCTCCAAAGTGGGTCCTTCCTATTGGCTACAGTTCTTCACAAGTTGCTGCAGTGTGGGTCCTTCCCACATGTTCTTTCTACGTCCTTCAGGAACAGAATGCTCCAGCATGGGCTTCTCTTTCCATGGGTCTACAGGTCTTGCCAGGATTCTGCTCTAGCATGAGATTGACGCAGAGTCACAGCCTCCTTTGGGCATCTGCCTGCTGTGTCACTGATGGACTCAGCCTTGGCCAGAAGTGGGTCCCTCTTTGGAGCCGGCTGGCGTTGGCTCAATCAGACATGAGGGAAGCTTCTACCAGCTTCTGACAGAAGCCACCCCTGTAGCACTCCTGCTGCTAAAACCTTGCCATGCAAAAACTGATACACTTTTTCTTTCTACCCACCCTGTCCTATGTCTGGCTGCTGCTTATATCTCACCTTCAATGTCTTCTCCTAAGTCCAAAATTTGAGTAATTCCTTTACTAGCATTTTTTTCTACTTATATTTTGCTCCTATTTTCTTTTTTTTTCTTTGTTGTGTAGTAGCTTCATGTTTTGCTCTGCTAGGTTTGTAAATTCAGTGGTATCTTTCTTCACACCTTTCATATTTACCTAATCATTAAAAATAATTAATTTTAAGAAATAAGCCCCAAATACACATTTCATTTAACAACCAAAACTAATGCCTTCTTTCCAGATATTTTGTAAGACTGAGGGCAAGACATGAATGGAAAAAACAGAGGAGAGATTAAGAGAGATTAATTGGGTAATGCATTGATGTCAATGTCTATTTATTTTTCTTCTTTAAGGTATTCAATATATATAATTTTGTCATGAAGTTTGAATATTTTGGCTATTGGCTATTTAGTTTTTAAGGAAGTGGCTAAGTGTGCTATTAACCCATTTAGTGTGTCTTCAGATGCATTAGAACTCATCTAATAAGTTTATTGTTGAAGTTTGTATAGTTTAGTAAAAATCATCAGCAAGTATTTTGTCATTTTTGTCTCTATTATATGAAACCGTATGACATGTACAGTATAAATTACGAACACTTTCAGATTAGACAAAATTCATTTTGGGTGAAAACAAGCTGCTATTGTGGTTGACTGCATTGTGGACAGTTTCCTTAAGCTGTACTGCTATGTTACTAGTTTAAAAATGCAGTTATGGACATATCAGGATGCAGGCTCTGGTGATAAAGAGCTGTAGCTTCAATTTTTCAAATGTCTGTAGCAAATCAGGTTTCAAAGCTGGTTAGTATTTGAAATGTATTTAGAATCCTGAAAAATATTTTTTACATAAAATAATATTAGATTTGATCCTATAAAGCAGATTAAAGTAGATAAAAAGATTAGGTTGCACTGTTCAGAATATGTTTTCTTAATAACTACCATTTATATGTGCTCACTTTCTATGTAAGGCATGAGTATTCTAGAGGGAAAATAATGTGCACTCTCTGAGGTCCTGATGCGGACTTTTCAGTGAGAAAAAAATCCATAGTTGATGGCCATGGAATACTGAACATGGGAGGAAGGTCTGTGTGCAGGTCTGTTTTTATCGTAATAGTATTAGCAAACGTAAAGTTGAAATGTATGCAAAGAGCTCAGTGTCTGCTTAGACTTTGTCAAATATTTATGCATATTTCAGATATGTCCCAAATAACACACTGTAGCATTCTGAACTGCTTATACTTGTATGAGTAGGAACAGAAGGTTATAAAAGTCAACAGCAGACTACAGTATGTTGCTACATGTGATGCTACTCTGTCTCTTATATTAGGAAAGCTTATAGACTAAGTAGTATAGTACATACCATATTCTGGAAAAATCATCTGGTGGAAGTGCATCTTACTTTTGTAATCTTTTATTGTTAAATAACTACTGCAGTGTTCTGGGCACTGTAATGTGTGTTTGTGCTGTTTTTTACTAGCCAGACTGATAAGTCATACACTTCCTGAGAAGCAAAACAAAACTATCTTCTACCATCACCCAAAAGCCTGGTGTTTTTTTTAGCTCCATCTTGACTAGTTAGACAATTATGGAAAGAATTGAAATAGAAAGAGGACTAAGTACTATGACATTCCTCAGGGAAAGTCCATTAAAGCCTCTTTCTGGTTCCCTATTTAAAAATAGACAAGTTTTTTCAACTGCTTGTGGTGAAGTTCAGATATACTTTTCCTGGGGAAAAGCCTATTTAGTGATTGAAATCCCTTTGATTTCAGGGAGGAGTGTACATCTTTGACCTAGTGGTGGCTGTACTAGCTGTGCTGCAGAGTGCTTTGGACTCAGGGGTGCAGGAAGGTGCTTCAATCTAAGTGTTGCCATTTTTACTGTTGTATACCAAGTAATACTAAGGACCTTGTGCAAAGGGACCTGCACATGAATAACTCTATTGAGATAAAGTTATACAAAACTGTCTTGTGTGGGCCAATATGCTTCTTCAAATGAGCTTTTATATATAAATATATATTGTTCAGTACAATCTGGACAAAATCTCTGCTTCAATCTGAGGATTAGTGAAAAATGAATAACCCATGTGGACTTTGCAACAGAGAATCCTTGGGAAGTTCTATGGCTCAGTGTTAGCATAGACCTTACCCAAGGTGTGAGATGATACATGTTATATTAGGCACTTGGTGCTATTTAGATATACTGGAGGAAATATCTTCAAGTTTGACTAATTAGAAATAGCATTGGTAGCAGATGTACAAGAGAAAATACTGTAGAAAAGGTGATTGTGTGAGTGATTACATGCAAACATGTAGTGCAGGCTGAGCAAGGTATTCCAAATCTGCCAAAAGGTTTTCCTGTTTTTACTACTGAGCTATGTAGCAGAGCACAAACCCACTGTTTCGTATTTGTTCGGAATTATCAGGCGGTCTTTGGAGAATTTTAGTCTGTATGATGAAAGCAAAAGTAGTAACTGTCCATGAAAGGCTGATCTTGAAACAGACTGTCTTGGTAATGCTTCCAAGGCTTCGATTCATTCACTCTCTGCCTAATGAACTGAAAGCCACCTTCCTGATAACTAAGAGGAAGCAAACTGCCTGGATTTATCCAGCTTTGAATTTTTAGGCTCGCATCCTGCGTGCTTAGTGACTTGTGTCAGGTCGTAGACTACTCAAAAGTCGTTACACCGTAAATCTGGAAGATTGGAGAGGAATCTCTTTGGGGTTTTTTTGTTTGTGTATGAGGAAATCTCAAGAATATTCATGTGTCTGATTGCCACACCTTTTTTCAGAGCATGTATCCTTATGTTCCAATTTGGATAGCATTTGTAATCTAAATGTTCTGTGTCTAAAGTAGTGGTAACATAGATTTGCAAGGTATCAGGCATTCTGTGTATTAATTCCCCTAATTGAGCCTTGATACATTTTGAGTTTAGTGACTGTATCAGGTGTAGGCGTTTCACAGATGCCTTCTTTTTGACAGTGTCGTGGGAAATGATAACCCCAGTGATCATGCTTTATTCGAAATCAGCTTGTATTTAAAGTAAACTTACCTCCTTGAAATATTTTCAGGGTTTTGCACAAATAGTGGATGTCAGCAGCAGAGCCAGTTGATGTTGCCTTATTATATCATATGTAGAATCACATAAATTTCATCTCATCTTAATTGCATACTCAGAAGAGAAAGCTGATCTCCTTTCTGTGCGTTGTTCTTCAGTCCTTATGTTTGTTTACAGCTCTTCAATCTCATCTTTTATGTGTTCCAATCAAAACCAGGTCTAGAAATAATCTGAGACTTGATGAGCAATTACTTCTTGTTGCTGCCATCATACAGGGTTACTTGTGTTTAAATAAAAACAAATTATGAAATTGGGATTTTTGGGGTGCATGACTCTCTTGCTAGTTCCTCTTGCATTGGTAGGAACTGGTGAGATGTTAAAAAATGGGTTTCTGTGTCAGAAACTTTGGAGATCTGGTAGTATTTGGGGTCTAGTTTGGAACTACTCTCTGTCGTTCAAGGAGTTTCTGTGCATCATGCTTCTAATTTGTGTCTAGTAGATGAAGAGAAGTGTGTCCTGACAAAATGGGAAAAAAATCTCACTCTGTCATTAAGTCACCTCAGCAATTTTCATATGGCTAAACCAGGGAAGTGACATACTTGCTGTATGATGGAATGGGCATAGCTGTCATAGTTAGAGATGCTTGTAGGGATGGACAGCATGCTGTCGTAGCTACAGTGGCTGGAGGTGATCTGTTTTCATGCTCCAGCCTGACAGCCATGCTGGCAAAACTGCAAGCTTCATTTGTGATGAATGGAACACAGCTCTTTTTCTCTTGTAAAATTCTTTACAATATCTTTTATGACTAGGAGATTCTGTGCTTCAGACCTGCTGTGTTTTAAGTGTAATATGGTATTTTATGCTTACATATCAGTTTTCATTCATTTCATTATTGATAGCTTGTTATTTCCTGATACATCAAGGGAAGGAATAACTAGAGCATGACTAATATTTTTTGTGATGTTAGAATTACTAACTGCATGGTTATTCTAATTTTAGAATTCATTCATATCTAAAATGAATGTATTTCTGATTTTGAATATTAAACATATTTACTAGCTGAACACCAGAAAATGCACTTTACTTGAGGTGATGAGTTAGAAATTTTGAAAGCTTACCTCTTCTTGCTGATGAAGCAAACCATCTGGAGTTGTGTGTAGCTTTCAGTGCGTACGTATAATGTGCCGCCTTTTGACAGTTCACATTTTTCCTACAAATAGTTTGGTTTTATGTATTTGGGCTTATTTATGTCCATCTTGGGCATATATGCAAAACATAACCCTCAGATGGAAAACCAAAATAAAAATAGTTTAACTTAGTTGAGCTTAGCAGCCAATGGAGAAACATGTACAGTGTTTGTATCTATTTTTTTAATGCCAAAATTATGCATGGGATGAAATAGGTCCCTAAGGATGGCATGGGGACTGCTTTTTGAGCAACAATGTGAGTATTGCATACAGCAGTGACAGATAGTAAAATGTGTCAGGGCATTTGAGCATGATAAAGTCACCATGTAGTGTGTACCATCCAGAATGGGGAATGAGCTCAAGAGGCAGAAAAGTAAAACACTGAATTTTGAGTCTTGCAGCCACCATCAGTGGAATGGTTCAGAATAATTAACGTCTGTGATATCAGTCAAGCCTTAGACAAATGACATGGGGAGCACAGACCATCTCTCTGGAATATCCAAAATTAATAAAGTAGGTGTGCTATTGCATGAGCAGCCTGTCATCGTCATCAGATGATGAATTTCTTTGTTTTCCATGAAATAAGGACTAAAAGGAGAAGTGGGGGAACCATTCTTGCAGCTTGTTATGACTAACAAGACTCATCTCAAGAGAAGTAGGATTTATCTCAGTCAATTAGTCACATTTTTAATTAACCTCATCTTAGTCTGGAAGTGTAATACAGGTCAGATGAATCACTTTGTAAATGTGCTGGTTTCTGTCCATTAACTGTAATTGGAATCCAGATGACTTCTGCAGTTGTGAGTGTCTACATAAGAGGCATCTCATTTAGTTCAGATGTTTTATGTCATTGGGATTCTCATGTGCCAAACCCATGTGTTCATGTCCTGAAACTGTGTACTGTAGTAACTTCAGAGACCAGACAGAAGTAAAATGTATCAAGTTTTTCCATAAGACGGGTATGGGTACGCACTTATGAATTAATATGTTACTAGACTATAAAGTCTGTAAGACAGGCTACTGAAATAAGCAATGAAGGAAAGGAAATACAGAAACACAAAGCCACAACACTGGTAAAATGTTTAAGTTGTGACCCAAATGAGAGATGCATCCTTGAATATGGCAAAATGATAAGGCAAAATAAGTTCTTCATGCAGAAGAGTTTCTCATCACAGATTATAAGAATAATTTTAAAATTTGGCCCGGGGGCACTAGCCAGGAGACACCACAGATCTTAAATATATTGTCTGTAGTCAGTGATAATGAAGAAATATTTAATGAAAACACCTGCTGATGACTGTTAGTGAGACTGACTGAAATGGGCTTCTAGCAGAGAAGAGTGAAGTTACAGCAAAGACACTAGGTGACACAAAAGACCTCAGGAACATACTCTCTTTTTGGACTGACCTTGCTTCCGACTATGTGAAATGAACAGATGAGATGACTCATGATGGGAACGAATGAGGCTCAATTCAGTTTCTTTTGCATGGTCTGGAAGACTCTTAAATATTTAGCCAGACTCTCTGAGAACTGTCAATTCTGGGATAACAACATCAAAGCTACTCAATTCCTGATTTGTATAATTTTTTTTCCAGTAGAGGTTTTATTGGAGGTAAAGTCAGGATGTAACTGTACCTCAGGTTGAGGTGTTACTGCTACACCCAGCAGCACATTGTACTGTAATACAGATTTGTTGACACATTTATGGACACATACATGCACTAAGGCACAGAGACTGATGACAACTGAAAAAAAAGTAGTGATTTACATTATGATGGGTTATGGTGCTTATTTGGCATGTTTATTTCAGACAAGATTGAAATAACTGCAGTACCATAAACCAGTCAGCAGGAACGTGTTGTTTATATGGAAGTGAAAATATTACACTTGTTCAACAGATTGCAGACTTCCTTTTGTGGACATATGTAATTATTTGGGACCAAATCCAGTTCCTAGTAAATTTGGTACAAATCTTTCAGTCATTTCCAGAGGACTTGTACCAAATTTCTTTAAGTTTTTGAAGATGCCAAGTTTTATAAAGTGGACATTTTAGTGCTTACTAGGTGCCTATTATAGTGAGGACCAAGACTTCCTTTGGGACTCTGCATAGGATGTGCAATGATACACTTCATGATCCAATCATATTAATTGGATGGGGTAGTGAGGAGGTTACAGGGTCTACCTGGTCACTGCTACAGAAGGTGTTTGTGTAATAATGTAGGAAATAGAGAGGATAAACTAGAGGAGCTAGAATCTTAATTTGTGAGTGACTGAACACAGCATAAACAGGGTGGTAGGACAGAGAGGAGGAAGAGGTGGTGTTGTCTGGGTTCAGGCACTTGTGCTGTGACACAGCTGTAGGGGGAGCTGGACAAGGGTCATGCAGGCATTGCACAGACAACCACACAGATCAAGTAGGAAGGGATTTTTGTTGTCAAAGTACAGGGGATGGTGATAATGGGAGATTGTAACTAATTAGTCATCTGTTGGAAACCAATAAAGGAGAATATCAGCTGCCCAACATGTTTTGTAATGCACTTAAAACCAAATTTTTGAGATGATGGGAAAAGCCTTCTATTGTTTTTTATACCAACTTTAAGGGAGACACTGTTCAAGAATAGGGAGGTAAAAAAAAAGGCAGTTTGAGTGAAAATTACCCTGGGATTACAGAGCTCACAGATTTCATGAAAGGAAAGAGTCTGGAAAAAAGAAGTTGAAAGAATTGGTTGTTCCTCAAAGAAAAAAAGAGAAAGAAAAAATGCAAATAGAGACAGAAGAAAGACAAACAGTAAAATTAAAGTTTGTTTTATAAGCCTTTATTTAAATCAAGCACAAGAAGAAACCATGTAGAAAATTAAAACCAGTCTGCATTATTCAGGACAAATGGAAAAGAGTAGCAAGAAATGGGGGAGGACAGAAATCAAAGCTGAGGTCAAAAATGTGAACAAGAAAAGACTGTGTACAAGAAAGAACATGAGGAGTAACATAAATTATTCTGGAAGTATATTTCTGCTAAGAGCATGTTCCAGGAAAATGTTCCTCTACTGCTAAAAAGAAGCATGCCAGTCTTCGGTAGTGGTATTAAGAATATAGAGAAAACTGAGCCTAGAATAGAGAAAGAACAAATCAGAGAGTATTTAGTGCATTAGGTGTTCCCAGATTAGCAATGCCTGAGACACCCTATGCTTGGAGACTGGCAGAATTGGCTAATCGGTCTCAGTCAGCCCTGTTAGCAGTTACCATTGAGAACCTGAAGAAGAGAAACAAAAGACTGGGGGGAAAAAACCCAAAACAGAACAGAAAAATAGATAAACTGATCTTTAAAAAGGGTAGGGAAGCTACTGAGGGAAGAGACTTGTCACAGATTTAAAGATCATTTTGGTTCCTAGAGAAATTGCAGACAAATATTCAAACAGAATACAACAACAAACAACAATCAGCATGGATCTGTTGGAACTATCTTATACCCTATAATGAGAGAGTAAAACTTGAATAAAAGGAGCAGATATCCTATATTTTTATTTTAAGAAACTTCTGGATGCTGTCTCACAAGACTGCCCTATAAACAAGTTAAGGAATATCAAGCAGTGTCGTTAATATAAGTTACATGGGACCCAGCTGCAAAACTGGTTGGATAAGGTAATCACCAAGCAACTGCTACTGTTTCAGTGCCAGGTGTTCATTCCACAAGAGTTATTTTACTTACTTGTCTGTTTTTTCAGTAATAATCTGGATTATGTGTTAGACTATGCTTACTAAATTTACCAAAGAATAGGATTAGAAATGAAGATTATCATGGCACATTGGCAAAATGGCTTGAGGAGATAGGTAGTATTTAATAGGTGTAAATGCATGGTGGTAGACTCGGTCATAACAGCTGTGTACAAGACAGATAGTTAAACAGTGTGGTTTAAAAACTATGCATTTTCAAATCACCTTGAACTTCCAAAGATGAAGGGATTGATGTGATCTCTGCATCCAGTATTATAACAAGAAACAATTAGTTTCGATATCACAAAAAAAAAAAAAAAATGATGGTGAGATTAAGATCTCTTGGAAGAGGTTAGGTGAGAAATTTATTTTAGAGGTCTTTTAAAACACAGAACACCTATCCAAAAATGATACAAGTGTAACTTTGTTTCACCAGCAGTGGGAAATGACCTACTATGGACTGTGGTTCTGAGTCAAATGCATTACATTGCTCCAGAGTATTACTGTGCCACACAATGTATTTTATGTTCTGTACATCTTGTGCAATATTATCGTACTTTGAATTGAAATGATACTTTTTTTTTTATTCTAGTATGTGCAGAAGCTTACAATCCTGATGAGGAAGAGGATGATGCAGAATCCAGGGTATTTTATGCTTTGAGTCAAATACTTTCAGTTCTCAGGCAATAAATTTAGGAAGAAAATGTAACTGATTATATGTTATGTAACCAGCATTATCATTCCTTTCCAAAAGCATCCTTATTATAACATACTTTACTAATCTTTGGGGTTTTCATGTTAAAAGAACATTTAAAAATCCTCTGTAATAGTCACTCATGTAGGACCTGATGTATTGCTCTAAATTACCTGACCTTTGATACATGGTCTGTTAAGGAAGCATTTTTGCTCAATTATGTTTTCCCAGAGAGCATCCGCTCCTAAAAGTATTTATCAGATACCCTCATAATGTTGCAGTAGTTTTCTCTTAAGTATTTTTCATAAGACAGAAGTGGGTAAATTATAAAACCAATAAGATTTTCAAATGTACAATGCAATAGCTATGAACCGTATCTATTTGTTTTACTTATGTCACTCTCATAAAGACATTTACTTAGCTTTTAATATGAAATAGTATGACTTCGAAGACAAGTTTCAATGTTTGTATTCTATTTAGTTTCGAGCTTGTAAAACTGTCAGAAAGTTATGGTGTCACAGCTTTGAATGCTAGCACATCTTTTAAGTATGAGTTAAATGAACAGCTAGATCGATATTCACATTAACTAGGCATCAGTAATTTAGTAAGTCTCTGGCTCATTCAGATAATGCCAAGTGTCTTGTTTATGAAACTTCTGATTTAAATGTAAACCATACTATTTCACAAAATATTGTTTGTGAAGTAGTCATGGTAAACAGCTGAATGTAACAGTGGTGCTTTGTATCAAGCATGCGTGCTCCAAAAATGGTTGGATAGTAGTAATGTTTGTGCAGAAATAGTTGAGATAAAGGTATCCATAATGGCTTACAGCAAGGAACTGTATGCTACAAATGTGAAGGTCTTACTAGCTTAAATACAGCAATGCTTAATCTGCTAACACTATGGTGATGTAATGTTATCACTGTTTATTCAAATCCTGAAGGTTTAGAAATGAAAGTGTTATGAAGCATGGCCAAAATATTGTGTAAAATGCTTAGCGAACTTAGCTCAGTCCTTCAAGCTAGTGCTGCTATATGGTAACCACTTTAAAGGCTTTTTTTCTGTTATATCCCTCAGATTATTCACCCTAAAACAGATGATCAAAGGAACAGACTGCAGGAGGCATGCAAAGACATTCTTCTATTTAAGAACCTAGATCCGGTAAGAGATTCTTTGTAATGAACAACGTTTAACAGTGCTGCTAAGAAGTAATCCTCTTGAACTTTTGAACAGAAGTTTACAAATTTGACTTTTGTAACCTCATATGTGTGCTTTCTTGACCATTTTATAAACCCCAGAAGTGTCATTTTTAGAACTGATACATCATCCTTCTGTTCACCACACCTTCTTATTTTATATCTTCTTGCTGCACATTGGTGTATATAAATGTATGAGTTAGCTGGAATGTTTAAGTTGTTTCTACTAGTTACCATTTATCATCCAAGTATGTTGAGTGCTCCATCAAAACCTAGTATTACCCCCAAAGCCTACAGTTTAGTTATACATGTAATTGAACAAGCAAGTTATGAAATAGTGGGAAAGAGAAAGGCAGTAGTGAGGTGTTCACATTATTCTTGCACTTAATACAGATACCATACATATCACTTTCTTCTGTGCAGGTAATACCCTTCTATTGCCTAGAAAAACAAATATAGGCTCTTAAGAAAGCTTAAATGGAGCGAATGAGTGATCTAGATCAGACAAAGGTGATAATGCTACAAAAAAGCACAGGGTTGTTGAAGGGAAGAGGTGAGTGTATCAATTAAGACATGCATACTGAGGTTGAGATGACTCACAGCACACCAAGTGCTTTCTCAAGATAATTGATTCAGTGGTGTCAGGGGAGAGAGCATGGGGGAAAAGGAAATAATTATGTAGAGTTTAAAGCGTGAGAACAAAAAGTTATACATTTGATTCAAGACAGAGTTACTGGAAAGACCAATCTGCAGCTCTTCTGGAAGACAGGTTCCTTTACAGAGGATGCAGATTAATTTGTGCTGCAGGATTCCAACTCCTGCTTCTGCCTGCACAAAGGCTGACCCCTGACCTTGGATACCTATTTCCAGAGAGGCCTTGAGGAGCAGTGAACCACAGACCCCAGCTTTGCAGAACCCTGCAGTTAGAACTATAGGAGGAAATCAGAATCTCTATGTAGGTGCTAAATTGTGTGCATTCTTGAGACACTGTGGATCTTGACACAAATACTTTTCCAACTCCCTCCCTCATACTGTCTATTTAATGAGTACTTACCTGGCAGGGTAGACACCATGATCAGGCAGGTGGTTTTCCCAGGGTCATCCCCTGCACTATAATTTGTGACCTGATCTAGGTTGACCTGCTTCTACGGGGCGGGTTGGACTAGATGATCTCTAAAGGTCCCTTCCAACCCCTACCATTCTATGATTCTATGATACTTAGCTCTTCCACTATGCTAGTTCAAGTTACCTAAACATTCACTCCTTCCACTCCTGAATCATTTTTCTGCATAACTTCAGGGATACAAAGTGGTTTGTGGGCATGTCCTCTGGATGTGAAATTGCTTTACTATGTGTATTCCTTATTGTTGTGTCCTGGCTTCCACTTGACTCGAACATCGTTACCTTAGCCTGCCAATAGCATTTTGACAGATCCTTCTTGGTTAGTCTCTGAGCTTTTCTCTCTTAAGAGCCCTGTGACCCAATAGGTTATTGTGCACTTCTAAAATCTGCCATGATATTAACTCTGATTCTGGCTTTACACAGTTTCTTGGTAGCATCTGCTTATAGTATCACTCCTCTAGATGAGATCTGCTTTCCCCTCCAGTGAGAACTAAATTTTCTGCCTTCTGTCTCATTAATATTTACAAATACCTAAATGGTGGATGTCAGGAGGTTGAGACATCCCTTTTTTCTGTTATATCTAGTGACAGGACAAGGGCTAACGGGATGAAGCTGGAACACAAAGTTCCATTCAAACATAAGGAAAAGCTATTTTACTGTAAGGGTGAGGGAGCCCTGGCACAGACTGCCCAGGGAGGGTGTGGAGTGTCCTTCTCTGGAGGTTTCCAAACCCACCTGGACGTGTTCCTGTGTGACCTGATCTAGATGAACCTACTTGAGCAGGGGGTTGGGCTAGATGATCTCTAAAGGTCCTTTCCAACCCCTACCATTCTATGATTCTAAGTTGCCATCAGCTACTTAGTATGAAGGACAGGGCTTTATTGGCTTTGTGTCAGCCATTTTGTAATATTGTATAGGCACAGAGCATCAAACTGTTCCAGTTTTTAGTTCTACTTGATGACTGTTACAAGGAATATTAAGGGATTACTTCCCCAGTTTGTGGTAGACTTCTCAGGATGGTGCTGGTGTCTTGATACTGTATCCACTTGATGTTATTTGCTTATGGATCAGTTATTTGTATTTGCTAATAGTTCCCACAGTCTGTTCCAGGTGTTCAGCAGAAGACGTCTTAGCTGAGTCCTCTCCTTGTGAAGCTCTGCAATCCTAAGCCTTGAAATCCCTTCCTGGCACCTCCCAAGTCTTCTTTACTCCCCTTTGCTCAGATTGTCCAGTAGATTAAAAACACTTCATTCTGCTTCAAATCCTTCACAGACAGCATTCTGGAATTGAATAATTCTTGTGACATAGTTTTTCATTATAATAACTTTATGCATAAAAGGCATTGGAAAACTACTGAGCTCTGAAGACAGCAAGGGTATTAAAATGTAGCCTTCTTCAGTCTGGCTTGCTCCTTCTGTGGAGCCAAGATCTGTAGTCCCCCCGGGACTTCTCCCACTCCTCCTTTTTGTTCTGCTGCTAGGCAGTGACTCAAAAGCTGTGCCGCTGTAGTTGCAGCAATTTAAATGTTGCTATCCCAGCTCTCTTCCTCACTTCTGCTTCTCCACCCTGCAGCACAAGTGCACATGATTCCAGCTACTTCAGTTTGCTCTCTGGTGTATTAGCAAAAAAAAAAGTCCTTCATCTTGGAGAGAGGTATCTTCAGCTGCTATAGTTAAATTCTCTAGAACAAAAGTCAGGATGTCTATTGATACATCTCACACTCCTACTGTTATTTTTTTCTTGCCCTGAACTTCAGTCTCTTCCTGCTGCAGTTCTGTGTATGAAAAACATTGTTTCAGAGGTCAGTGAGTTACAGGGGAAGAGTGCTTAAAATCTTTTCACTGATGGCCTTTTACCAAGGTGTCAAACACTATTCCTAGGTAGGACACCACTCTGAAATACAGTATAACAACGTGTCTTACAGCATGAACTGCATTTAGTACATGACACTAAATGGAGTTCATGTTTTCTTAAAACTTTATCCTACTCTAACACACTGTGTTTTCATTTGAATGGAAGGATAAGATAAGGATATCATTAAAGCAGAAGGAGTTGCAGTAGATAGGAGGTGACTTACAGTACCACTCAGCATTTTAGACTTCATCTGAAAAGACAAGAGCCTTCACATAAAAGTAAACAGCAGAACCATTTGAATATTAGACTAAATGAGAGAAAGGAGAAAAAGACTTTGAGACAACTTAGGACCCTCTAAACACACACACCATTGAGCCTGCAGTTACTTGATAGCAGTGTTTGAATCTCAGGTAAACTTATGGAGAAGTACTTACAAATTTCAATATTTCACATATTGGCTCTGACTGAAAATACAGCATAGTAAAAAGGAACACCAGCTCTCTCCAGTATAAAGGAACACAGTTCCCTGAGCAGCATTCTATGTTTAAAGGCCAACTCTTATAAATTCCTTATTTCTTGAATTTTCTTGAAGCTTTAACTTTGTGAATTGATAAAGATGTGACTGGTCAACTAATGTCAGTTCAGCAAGGCACTCCTGAGCTTAACTCCCTTAAATTAAAAAGTACTTTCAAAAAATTGATATGCTAGCATTCTTTTCACCTTTCTGGAGACTTAATGACTTCCCATCTGATTGCTGTCACTCAGTGTCAGTTTTAGCTACTGTGTAACAGCATTTAAAAAAATTACTTGAAGAGAAGAATATGGATTGAACATGCACGTGCCACAAGATGAGGGAGAGAGGTTTTTGTCTGCTTTTTAGAGAACCAGATCAGGAAAGAATCAAGAGAAATTCCACAATCAGTACCGTGTGGATGATTGAATTTGAGCAGAGAAAAGTACATTTAGATGTTAGGTTTCTTCTCCCCACACTATTGGTCTAACATAGGTTAGATTAACTCATTCCTTTTCTAAAGCACCTCTTCCTGTTGTTCTTCCCAGAAAACCTCTCCCTGTTAGACCACAGTATTGTTTGTTGTTCTCGATGGCCTGTCATGCCATTGCCAGAAACCCTAATGTTACTTTTGTTCTCCAAGGATTGCCACGGTGTGCCAGTCTGCTTGTTCTCCATGTGCACACAAAGCATATTACTTTCTCCTTCGTGCTCCAGATGCTGGAAGTTACTGGCAGTGGAATCAGAAACTGTATGCCCTCTTTCCCCTTCACTTTCACTTTGTGTAAGCAACAAAGAGAAAACAAGATGATGACCAGATGCCTTTGGCCATTACTAAGGATAAGCCCCAAGCCTCTGTTACTGGAATTTATCTCTGTTCATTCAGCCCAAGGACTGTTTTATCACTTGGAGGAGTAGCAGCAGCAGTAGTGGCCAACCCAGCCTTCTACACTTCCTTTTTGCAATGCAATTCAGAGAAATTATTCTTTTGGTTTCATGTTTTAGAGGAGACTTAAAAGGAGCTGATTAACAACAGATTCTTTGGTTTGACTGTTATGGCCCATAGGCCAGCAGTTAAAAAAGATGAGTAACAGGGTGGCTCAAGAGACTGGTATTACCAAAGTTGTGAAGCACCTTTAAGCTTTGAATCCTTTCTTTTGCACAAATTCACAAGCAGCATTAGATAATTTCTCCTCTTTCAGGGAAATTGTATTTCGGAGAGCTTTGTCCTGCTAATACTTGTAGAGAATATTTCAAATAGGCTTTGACCCTTTTCTGAAGGGTAATAAATTATACATATTCTTCACAAACATGCAAGAGCAATTTCTGGGCATATTGCCGCCTGTGTACCTGGGGAGTTGTTATAAGAGAGCACAAATATTGAATAATCAATTAGAATTGATTAACTCAAAGGAAGATGAAAGAAAGCATATGCAACTATTTTATGGATGGTGGACTCTTAAGGCCGAAGCATTCCTTGAAAAGTGCTGCTAAGAGAAGTTTCTCATAATTAATACTCCTATGTTCTTAAAAATTTGAGTGAAGAATTGGGACTACAGATGCTGCAGCAACTAATGGGAATACATTTGTGTATATATGCATCTAGAATGCCTGAACGTGCTAACGCTGCCTTCTTAGATGGCACAAAACTCTTTTCAAACTAATGGGTTCCCAAAGAAATAGAACAGTATTTAATCCTCTGGTTTTTTTCCTAAGCCAAAATGAATACTTACATCAGATGTAGCAAATAGGAATTCTGTCCACCTTGCCTATTGTATCAGAAATAGTGTGGCCAGCAGCACTAGGGAAGTGATTGTTCCCCTATACTCAGCACTGATGAGGCTGCAGCTCGAGTGCTGTGTTCAGTTTTGCACCTTTTGCTATAAGAGGGACATTGAGGTGTTGGAGCACATCCAGAGATTGTCAACAAAGCTGGGGAAGGAACTGGAGAACAAGTCTGATGACGACTGGCTGAAGGAACTGTTTAGTCTGGAGAAAGGGAAGCTAAGGAGGAGACCTTATAGCTCTCTTCAACTCTGTGAAAGGAGGTTGGGGTGAGGTGGGAGTCGGTCTCTTCTCCCAAGTAATGAACAACAGCAGAAGATTAGGAAAAATATCTTCACCAAAAAGGTTGCCAAGCATTGGAACAGGCTGCCCAAGGAAATGAAGTCACCGCCCCTGAAGGTATTTAAAAGACATGTAGGTGTGAGGCTGAGTGACATGGTGGTGGATGTGGCAGTCCTGGGTTAATGGTTGGACCTGATAATCTTAAAGGCCTCTTCCAACCTAGATTATTCTATGAATCTATAACCAGTTATTAAAGATGTTCTGCAAAAGAACTTTCCAATATTGAGGTACTTTAATTTTTGAAGGATTTTTGGAAACTATATGCAACTGAATTATTTCTGATCTTTTTTAGCAAACTGCATGATATTTGTGAGGCAGAATGGTAACTCTGTGGAGAAAGGTTAAGGTATTCTCTCAAGGAAAATATTATGCTTGATAATATTGATTATACATCAAGATACTAATGAGATTCTCTGATACTGAACAAATAAATATCATTTGATTAGTTTATGAGTGGATATTACACAAGGGAGCTAAACATTTTTAATTCAATCAATAGTGCTGCTAACATTTATATCAGAATTCCAGGGGAGGTATGTGTACGTGGTTTTGTTCTGAAAAACAAAAGCAGAGAGCTGTAGACATGAATTCTGTAATTTACTCTTCCTCTCCAAGGTACTGACTTGTTGATTAAAAACTCCTTTTCTTCCCATGTTTTCCCTGACTATGTTTTGCTAAGTTTTTCTCCACTTTATTCCTGCTGGCATTCTCTTTGCTTCATTACCTTCTTAATATAATGCTGAGCATTAATTGGTTGATATTTCATATTGCTCAAAATGAAGATAAGGTGGCAAACCGAATGCCATTTTAACTTGAGCTCATTTTAGTAACATTGGAGGAGCAAAGAGTAGAATGGTTTATGAACTCAGGGACAACAGAACAACTGTGGATTCACTTTGTTCATATGATGGTCTTATGGTTGTGTCTCAGAACATTATCATTTTTACAAGTCATATGAGAGAGGCAAGTCTTGTTACTTCTATTGTGCTGAAGTGCAAGGCAATCTCCTCTGCCTCCTTAAATTCTGCTGAATGCCATTGATCTAAAAGGGAATTACCAGGGTGCACTCCAGCAGCACACTCATCCTTCTCTTAGGGAACTCCCAAAGCATATGTAATCCAAACATACCATCCAATACTTTTGGGATTTACTTAATAGTTGGAGTTTACTAGTTCCTATCAAATGTCAGATTCATAAGGTCTCCATTTGCTGTCTGAAGCCACTTCATTTTAACTGTAGAAGTGTAGCTGTGCCTTCTGTCCCCTGAATACCTTACCTTAAATAGTGGTGAAGGATACTTCTCAGAAGCTGCTTTTTACATTTGTCATTGTCTTGATTTCTGTTGAAAATCATGCCTGGCTTCTTATTTTATCTACAGTGACTTCATTGATTCAGAGTGGGTTGCATGTTTTCAAACAACAAATATTTGTATCAGCGATTTAAACGTTGATGCTTATTGGAAGCCCCAATGTTTTTGTGGCAGAGTTTAGTATGGAGAACTTTGTTCTGTTTCCTATATAAAATATCTTGCAGTAAATTAATAAATTCATATTTAGAAGACACATACCCGACACAACACTAGCAAATCATTTAGTAGCCTGGCAGTTCAGAGTCAGTGGCATTTGGGAAGGATATGTCATGGTCTGCCAGCTCTTCTGAGTGAATCAAAAGCTGTCTTACAGGGACATACAAATGACTATATTTTTAATCTATGTGAAAGATATGCTAACTAAAATAGAGTTTTAATTATACTCAATGTCCATTATCTTACTGATTCTTTTTTCCCCAAGCAGTTGTCCTGAGGTGGAATTGACATGTTTGTTTTGTTGACTTGCAAGAAATTGAGGCTAACACACAGTGTTCAAATAATGCAGCATGTATCTGGAGAACAGTACTTTGTGTGATACAAAGTCCAGATTAGGACAATTGTGAGTGATTATTTGCAGTTTTTTCATTTGACCTGGCAAGAAGGATGGAATCAGACACTGTTCCAGGGGAGTGTTCTTGGTAAACCAGTTATCATCCCTGTCTGGGGCTTTGTTCTTCCAAATCTCTGTCCTGTCTTTTGTAACTGATTGTAAACATGCATAAAATTTTGTACACTACAGATATGAAACAGCAATATGTCAGACTTGCACACATTTTACTTATGCACGGGTATCACCCATGGCCAAGATTCACAGAGGTACCTGGTATCTGAGTTTCACTTTAAGAACAGTAAAATGCTCACTAACTTCTAAGAGAATGATTCATAAAACCTCTGCTCAGATGTGCTGTTCATACAGACCATGATAACTACCAGAGGTATATTTTGACATTGAAGTTCTGCTTCTGTGCTAGAGGTTCACATGGCTACCTACCATGGGATAAGGAGGAAGAAAGGACAACTACTTTTTGACACAATGTTTTGAATACTTAGCACATGAAGACTGTCAGGCTCCTTAGTAAAATGTTGACAAAGAGCATCTGTGTAACTGCTGTTGAGGGGAGTTCCCAGGAGCACAGTGAAGAGGACAAAGTAGCAGAGACTTGGCAGTTGACATAGTTTGTGCAGATGGAAGTTTGTAGGGAAACTGGAAACTACACCAGACAATGTGGGACTGAAGTTGGTGCAATGACAGTGATGATGGGCCCCAGGGAGTGCTCCCCAGCACCAGCTGGACCAGCCAATCATGGCATATCTAGAGGTTTCAACTCCAGAGGTAGGATGTGAGGATCTTGGTCTCAGGTTGCTGGGAGTGGCAAGTGTCTCTCCTGAAGGCTGGGGGCAATGGTGGCTTCACCTGTGGGAGATGTGCTGTGGTCAAAATGCTGTGCTACCAGGTGAAGGCACTGCAGAAGGACATGAGAAGGGTTGTGTGGGATCGGGTGGGATGAACAGGAGCTTGATGTAATTTTTCAAGGATCCACTGAAGAGACAAGAGTGCCTTTCTACAGCAGATGGAGGCACCATTCTGTTGATCAGACTTGCTCTCAAGTGATGCCGTGTGAAGATAAGACACAACATGCACAAACTGAAATACAAAAAAAGTTAAGAAAAGCCTTTTTTTTACTATGAGGGTGGTCAAATGCTGGAACAGATTGTCCAGAAAGGCTGTGGAAAGGATTTACATGTTTTGTGACTAAGGAGCTATGACTACCTGATAACTGCTTTTTACTGATTATTAGTCATAGTCACATGCTCTTCACATTAAATATTTCCTTAGTTCAGTATTTTGAAGGCTTTAATTACAGGGAAAAATGTAATTTGATTGACTAGAAATACTGATTTTGTTTGTCAGGGAATTGAGAAAGATGCCCAAAGGCCAAGTTTGACTGACTGCAGTAATTATTTTGAATTTTTCCATTCCTGTCAACTTTTCTCAGTTCAGTAATTAGTAACAACAAACTAGATCAGAGGACATTCTCTGTCCCTAAGGCTATGCAGTGCAGTATGACATACATATGTGTAGCTAAACTGTCTTGCACCTTCCTCTACTCCTAACCCCACTAAAACAAGCAACTAACCAGGGTAGTTTTACCTCTACTGGGAAGAAGACCTGGCTCAAGCATTCCTCCAAGCCATGACCAGAGTTTGGCAGGACAAGTTAAAATTTGTACTAGCTCTCCTGACAACTGTACCAAGATCAAACCACCCCAGACTGAACCATGTCAGTGTTTGAGTCTATTCTGAGTCCTACTGAGTTTGTACTTTATAAATTGTACTTCATAGTCTCTGATTCTGGCTGATCTGAATATACAAAAGAACATTTCTGGCACAGTTCAAGTTGTTGGAAAACTAAGATCATGGTCTAAGTAAGAGAGGGAAGAAATCCACATCATCTCTGTTTTAGGCGATGTGAGAGGATACCTCATGCTGACTCATGCTGATAAGGGAGATAATGCCCTTCTGCAGTTAAATCCACACTTGAAAGCAAGGGTGATTGGGACAGTCAATGGTGACTGCAACTGTGACATGTTTTTTCACTTCTCTAGTAGGTTACTCTGTCGCTGAATTCCAAATGTTAGACTTTTTCAGAGAAATACAGTTAACTACATTTACTCTAAAGTAAATACAGAAAGAAAATCCTGATATATTCATTTTATTTGTATTGTGAATATGTCAGAGAATCTGATTTCCCATTCAGCCTCCTAAACTTTAAGGAGATTAAAATATTTTCCCTATCACAAAGGATGGTGATCAAAGTGTGTTTTCATGGCAATGTGGTCCCTATAATTGTCTCAAAAATATTCCTTTTTTGAAGCATTTACATGCTTCACAGTTTAAAATGGAAAAAAGAATCCGTAACATGTATTAATCAGAGTATGTCAATAAACATTATGCAAACAATAAAATTTAAAATCACTTAAACTTTAGTTTGGGTTCCTTGTAATTTCAGACTACATTAAGAAAAATAGAAGCTTTATTATATTTGAAAATACTTTATTAGGATAATAAAATGTTAGCAGATTTGCCAACACTGATATAAAAACTCTCTTCCTGTTTTCATTTTGTATGTATTTTTAAAGCCAGAACTGCTTTAAGGCAGAGAAGCTTTCAGACTGCACCATTTAAAAAAAATACCAGAATGAATTTTCTGTGTGATAACAGATCACTGTTTCTGAAATTACCCATCTTTATCCTTTCAAAGTAACTATGGAGGATGCCAGTAAATTGAGCTTCAGTCTGGCAGAGAATCAAGAGGATTCACACAGAGCAAGCTGGGCAAGCAAGTTTTGTAATTCTCACAGTAAAAGCAAAAAACACATGGTTTGGTGATTGCAGTCTGCTCTACTATAATTTTGCATAGAGAATTTTGGGAAAGTGACCAGTTGTCTTTAAGTGAGCTGCAGTTTGTTTAGAAAGTTAAAATACATGTGCAGTACTTCAGAAGATAATAGCTCTTAAATATACTAAATACTTCCCAGTCTTGTAAACATTTTTAGAAGGGAATTGTATTTATAAAATTCTACCCTGTTCTCAGAAAGTCACAGAGGTACCCACCAGAAGAGTTGTGTTTTGGTGAGCTTGATTTATGAGATAGAAAATGTTCTAACCTGAGGTCTGAGATGAAGCACACTGAATAAAGAGTATACATACAGTGTGGAGCATTCTTCATGTTCTTACTTGACTTCAAACAGCAGCTGAGGATTGCTGTTTGGGAAGCTGTTTTGCCAATTGAGATGTAAAGCAAGGAGAAGGGAATGGACTTTTTCAAATACTTTATATGTATAACTAACATTAGGTCAGTTTTAGATATTCTGTAGGAGTTCCTTTTCCTTTACATAGGGAGAACTGAAAAGACTGGAGTAATATTACCTATTAATCATGAAAGTTTGTAAAAGGCAACTCCTGTACCTGATTTTCAGCCTCTTCCAATGGCACAGTCACACACTTTTCTTGTTGTCCAAAATTGACTATAACTCATTTGCTGATAGTAAAATGATCCTTCCTTTGCAAATACAGACCTGTCTATACTAAAAAGGGTACTAAACAGAGATATAGTTAAAGGATTCCTTCCTGGCCTGGGGAGGCTGCATGATGTGTGACTGTGTTTTACCATGATCAGTTGTACAGAGGATGGATGCTGCCATTCTGTTGTTTTTTGGGCCCACACACAATGAACTCCGAAATAAAATTGTATTTAACTTCCATTTTTTAAAATGACTTGGATAACATGGCACTGCTGATATGTTTAAAAGCTTTGAGTAAGTGAAGAAATTCAACAGTGTAAGGATTCACTCCATCTAATCTTAGCTGTCTAAAAATTGTCAACTGTGAGTTATGGTCTCTATCATCAGAGGAAAGAAAGAGGAATCTCTATGGAATGATTCTGGGCTATCTAGTGTGGTTATCTTTGCCCATGGGCTGCAGAAGAGCTCTAGAGGGCTGGCTTAGGCTGATCTTTGAACCACTGTAAAAATATGTGGGGATCTAATTCAACAGGCTTTTCTTTACTGTGGTTTTCTCTACAACCTACTTGTTCCAGTATGATACATACTTTGTAAGTTTTGAAAAGTATAGGATAATTTTGTGTTTGTTGTCAGAATTTTAGGCATGTTGCTAGATAAACTGAAAATAGAATTGAAATGATTGAGATATCTATTTAGGATAATAATCCCCAATGAGCTGTTTGGGTTTTTTAGATGTGACTAGTTCAGTTTTAGTAGATTTACACAAAACAAGACAAATGGTATAATGAATGATTTGGTTTTTTTACTAGACGGTCATAATTCAGGTGATGACATTTTATTAGTCCGTTAACATTTATCTCCGAACCATTCATATTCTATTCAAAGTATCAAAATAGTTTCATAGTCATATGTGAATTCCTACTTCCCAATGAGTCCAGAATTTATTCCTCAACCAAAGTACTGCAAACCCTTATAGTTACATCTATCCCACCATTGAGCAGGCACTGCATAAGATCTAGGTTTTCAAAATACTTTACAGTCATTTTGAAATGGGTAAGTGTATTGTTTGCAATAAGGGATACAGTGTTTTATTTTTACTGGGTAATGTTATGCAGTTGTAAAGGGTGAAATTCTATCCTTGGATGCTCATGAGCAATTTATATTGCAGACAGGATCTATGTTACCATTGTCAGGGACAAGAAGGAAAGCTGGACAAAAGCTAACACTGAATACTAAATGAAACTGTCTTTCTGATTGACCTAAGCGTTTCTGTAATGTGCATGTTTTCCATCCATGAATATTTTTATCTGCATTTTGGGAGACTGGACAGTTAGTTAGTCTGAAAATTTTAAAAGCAGATGATAATATCTTGTCTTTGTGTTGTTCTTTTAAACAGGAGCAGATGTCTCAGGTCTTAGACGCGATGTTTGAAAAGCTGGTTGAAGGAGGGGAACACGTCATTGATCAAGGGGATGATGGTGACAACTTCTACGTCATTGATAGGTGAATTGCTGTGCCTTATTATAGCAAAAAGTATTATGCCAATGTCCACTGGAAAAAACGTGTTTCTCTACATAATTGTATTTTACCCTTACACGTGTTTGCATGGGAGAAAGGAGAAAAGAATGCTCGCCAACGAGTACAGCTCGCTCTGAGCCATGGAGAGTGGTTTCTGAAAGGAGGCAGATTTGTCATATGAAAATATGTCCCTGTCCTCTTTATGTACTGCTAGGTCTCAAAGGCTGATTGGTTTTTTTTCTGGTTTGGCTTTTTGGATGGAAAGAGATCTATCACAAAAGACAATGGGAAAAGTTTTACAGCTCACTATTTGAAACCTTACTGCTTTCCAGTACTATCTGTAGAGTTTCTTTTTCACGTGACTATTACTAGACCTTGAGTAACTAAGTCATTACTCTTCATTTGGAGATCTGTACCAGAAAAGGCAGGTAACTAAGTAAAATCCTAGATATTAATTATTGTTTAATCTAGTGAGTTAGGAGGAGGGTTTACTTTGGTATCCTTTAGTAGCTGACACTGTCAACTGTCCTAAAACACCTTTTCTGGTTTGTACCTTTTGTTTAAGGTTAGCACACTGATTTCTGAGAGTGCTTGAAAGGAATATTATGCTAGAACTCAAATGCAGAGGTTCTTGGTCAGTATAGAGTAGTATAATCAGCTTATCAAAACAGTTGACTATTTCGCTGTATTTAGCATTGGTGCAGCCTCATTGTGAGTGCTGTGTGGTAGTTCTGCACACCACAATTTAAGAAGGATATTAAGTTACTTGAGTGTTTCCAGAGGAAGGCAACAAATCTGGTGAAAGAGCTGGAAGGAATGTCCTATGAGGAGCAACTAAGGACTTCAGGCTTGTTTGTTTTGAAGGGGCAACCTCATTGCTCTCCATGTCTCCCTAAGAGTAGGAAATGAGAGTGAGAGGTGCTGAGCTCTTCTTTCTGGGATCCAGTGATAGGACACATGGAAATGGTTCAAGGCTGCCTCAGAGAAGGCTTAAACTGGACATTAGAAAGTATTTGTTTACCAAAAAGTTTGTCAAACACTGGAACAGGCTTCCTAGAGAGGTGGCTGATGCCCCGAGCCTGTCGGTGTTTAAAAAGCATTTAGGCAATGCTTTTAATATTGTTTTAACCTTTGGTCTGCCCTGAAGTGGTCAGGCTAGATGATTGCTGCAGGCCCCTTCCAACTGAAGTATTCAATCAGAAGATTATTAGAAGTGTGTCAGGACTCTTTTCTGAAGAGTCAGTGTTTTTCAGCTTTGTGAGGTTACAGTTTCTCTCTTATCCAAAAAGCTTCAGAGACTTCATAGTATTTAGTCAGCCTTGAAGTTTTTAGGTGCAGTGAATTACCTCTTCAGTCCCTTACTGATGAAATAATTCTGCAGATTTTTGCATTACATTCACATGATTTATCAACATGTACCATCCAAATGTTAAGTGCTGAACAAAATGATAGCTCAGCATCAATGGGGATGGCTAAGTCATGTTTTACAAGATACCAGAATTTACTGCATTCCCAAAGTAAAAAAAAAAAAAAAATCACTAATTGAATTATGGGGAGAAGAAATCCACAATATGTTAGATACATATCTTTATTTCATATCTTATGTTTCTTTTCATATACAGTCCTTGTTTCCCGTATCTCCTCTATGTATTGCATTTTAAATTAGTACTGTAAAATATTTAAAATGTTAAGAAACTTGTGTTGCTATCTCAGTATTCCTATGGTGGCAGTTTTTGCACATTTGTTACCTTTGTTTGAAGTGTGTTTAAAACAAAAATCAGAAACAGATATTAAGTTGGATCTTAATTTGTATTAAGTTCTGGTAAATCCATAGAATCAATAGATCATTGTTCATCAGTCTCATCTTTAAACTGAGTTAATGTAAAAACTAATAACCCTATCCTTCCCTTCAAAAAGAAACTACTTCTTTTATTTACAGAAGTGAATGAGATGTCTTTTAGAAGTTTAATGCTATTTAAGCAAAGAAATGGATATTTCAAATGCTTTCTCTTTGGAATTCATGGTACAAAAATATAGTGAGAAGTTGCTTAGGAAAGACCAGGACTGGAGTGTGCTCACTGTTTTTATATGTTCTATTAACAGAGGTACATATGATATTTATGTAAAATGCGATGGTGTTGGGAGGTGTGTTGGAACCTATGATAACCGAGGAAGTTTTGGTGAGTTGGCCTTAATGTACAATACACCCAGAGCAGCTACAATTATAGCTACTTCTCCTGGTGCCATCTGGGGTTTGGTAAGTGAAATGCTTTTAAAAAGATAAACAATACTTAAAATAAATAATATTAATTGCACTGCAATGCTGTATCAGCATAAAAAACCCCCATAATTTCAGAAAGTTTGATTTTAAAATACTGAGGACTCCCAACACAATATTCTTCCCAGAATCTTCAGAAGCAAACTTCAGGCTTAAGAAAACACTGAGTTTTAAAAAAGCATTTTGTTTTATTCTGTTTTAATGATAATTTCCTAAACTGCAAACCACCTGACAATTACTTGGACACATACATAAAATGTTTTCCCACATCTTGACAGGAAATGCCTTTGGTCCCAGAGTAAATTTCAAATATGAAGTTATTTATCAGAGTTACACTATGTAGATTTTGGACAACAGTAATAGAATTTACCAAAGGAGTAAAAATGGCATAGGCATCTTCTTCAAAGCATATATAACAATCTAATGACTGATCCCAAGATAACAGTTTCTTCTTGAAAATGTTTTTTCACCAACTTAAACCATAGGAGTTTTGGGACCATGGCCAAGTATAGGATGCTATAAGAATGGCTTTAAACTGGACTGTATTGTATTGGCCAGCAAGTCCCACCTGTAGCAGTGAAGACTTGCAAAGCATTCCATCTCTGTCACCAGGATAAAGTCCTATGAAGTTAAGAGAAGAAAACAGCACACGTAGTTTTTCCATCTGTCTGCTTCACTTGAATTGCCAGATACTAAGGAATGTCCAGTTGACTGTTCAGGGCAGCAATGAGTCTTGGTCTGCTAAAACAATACAAAGCTGACTGTGGCCTACAACCCAGATCTGTGTCTTGTTTTGTTTGTATAATAATATAAGAACCTCTTTGAGTACCTATCGATATGTATGAAACCTCAGGATAATGAATACATATTTTTAATTAAATATTACATATAGAGGAGTTATTTAATATCTTAAACTACCCACTCAGCATTCACTGCGTAGCCAACCTGTTTAACGCAAGCTGTCTACTTTCTATGTGTAAACTCTGTATGTATTCTCTGCCGAAGCGCAGAGAAGCTTTTCACCACGCGAGTGAGAGCAGGAGCTGAACTTTTTAGAAGCTCTTGACTGACCTCTAGAGGAATCTTTCTCAACTGACTGTGTGGGGAGACTACCCAGCCAGTTGAAGGCTACATTGAGTGACTAAAATTGAGTCATTTAAATGTATTCAGCCATTTCTGAAGTATCTTCTACCTCACATGTATCTTCAGTGAATAAGCTCTCTTTCTCTCTTTGTGTTTACAGGACAGGGTAACGTTCCGAAGAATCATTGTAAAAAATAATGCCAAAAAGAGAAGAATGTATGAAAACTTTATTGAGTCATTGCCATTCCTTAAATCTTTAGAAGTAAGTTTTCTGTTGCATTATTTTAATGGCTGTATCAGAGATACCTGATAAGATTCTGCTTTTTCAGATTTTAAATTTGGAATTTAGATTTTCTCCCGAATAAGATCTTGTCTGCTTTTGAAGAAACACCATATGTTTGATATTTCTAAGCTTCCAGGACAAAGAACTGTTTTTAATATAGGGTTTTTTTTTTACACCTTTGTCTTCATTTTCTTAAGCTTAATTTTACTATATGTTAGCCAATAAAAGTAAACAGTGACTTAGGTGATTTCAAAAGATTTTCCTTTAACAGATACATTTTTTCATGCTTGCTTTTCTAAAAATAACTTTTGAAGACTTGGGATATATAAACTTACAACAATGGAAGCTCTATCAAAACATCTAAGCTGTTAAGCTGTTAACACTATTCATCAGTTCTTTCTTTTTTAATGATTATCTAAACAAGAAAATAAAGATACACTCTTCTGTGCAAAGATTCTTGAGAAGAAATATGAAAGGGCTTTCTAAATACCATAATGTTAACCAAATAATTCTTCCTTTTTCTCTTTTTAAATGGAGGTATCTGAGCGTTTAAAAGTGGTCGATGTGATTGGCACCAAAGTGTACAAAGATGGAGAACAAATCATTGCTCAGGTACAGTTTATTTCTAGTTTCAATGTTTCAAAGATGGAGAACAAATCATTGCTCAGGTACAGTTTATTTCTAGTTTCAATATTTCTTTTGCAATAGGTAACAATTACCATATCTATAGACATGTTTTTTCCTCAGATGAAACAAAAACAATGACACATCTAAGAGAGGCGATTATTTTGTTTCAGAAGCTAAATTTTCACTTAGGGTACTCTGAAAAACATCTCTCTGTTGAAATGAAGAGTCAACATTTTTAGTACACTTAGAAATTCTAACTATATAAAAGAACAATTGCATCCAATAAGGAGCACTAAAGACTCATGTTGGTTTTATTGTTAAAATATGATAAGCTTTTGAAGAAGGATACAGAGGTAACTCTTCAGAGTAGGCTACTGAGATTGTCTGGCCTTAAAATAATTACTGAATATCAGAGAGCTCTGTAAGGGAAATAATTTGGAAGGAATACAAAGGCAGAGAAACAGGAGTATCTTCTTTTCCCTACTTTTTGTATAAAGCTCAGCCAGCTATGTCATTTCATGAAGAGGCCTTGCTGTCAGTTCTGTATAGATATTTTGGTTATTATGTGCCTATAATATGATTTCCACATTAAAAGTGATTTTTTTTTTTTGCAACAGAAGATGAGCTTCAAGGCTCTTGTTGCAAATACTTTAATGTTGCCATGAAACTGAAAAGGACGTTTCACATTTCTTTTAGTCACTTCATTTTCACTTCTGCAGGGTGACTTGGCTGATTCTTTCTTCATTGTGGAGTCTGGAGAAGTGAGGATTATAATGACAAGAAAGGTAAACATCCCTAAACCACAGAAATATTCTTTTTTAAAACCTTGTTTACATTCTGAGTGTTAAAAAGTAATGCCTTTGTTTCTGATTTTGCTCATGCAATCCTGAGTTCAGCAGATCTCTCTCTTCTTCTCTTTTTTTTTTACCTGATATTTCAGGGTAAAGAAGATGTAGAAGAGAACGGAGCAGTTGAAATAGCTCGATGCTCGAGAGGACAGTATTTTGGAGAACTTGCTCTTGTAACTAACAAACCGCGAGCTGCTTCTGCATTTGCTCTTGGCACTGTCAAGTGTTTAGGTATTGTTAATATTTTATATCTAAAAAAAGGATGCATAATCTGTCTCCCTCTAGAATATAAGATTTAGTTACATTTAGCCAAGTAAGACTGTAGATCACAGTAAGTCATCTATTACTGCAAATTCCTATTATTTATCTGCAAAAACTGTTTGCAACTGAGAACTGGTATTAATCACAATTTCTCCAATGTTTTCCTGATTGTATGGAGGTAAAAATTGTTTCAGGACAGTATAGAGAGTATCGTTGTAAACCATTTATAGCTATTAGATAAATGTCTAACGTTCCGCAGAAAGGGGAAGTATTTCTTTCCTCAGTAAACTTGACACTCATCACACAAATAACTGTGGTAAAAATCCTGTCAGGTTTTACCACTGTAACTTAAGCTTTAACAAATTGTTTGTCTTCACCAGCTGTTAGTTTGATCATTCTGTCACACAGGGATGCCTCAGGGACATGAAAAGCAAAGACCGTAGGAGTCAAGCTCATGGACACCCCATCGCATCCTCTGCTTCCTGTGGTCTGATGTTTAGCTCCTAAATATTTGTATCTAGTTATGGGAAAACTGTAAATTGCAGAGACAGATGAGGCATTCCTGAATGACAGTTTCATTACCAGGCCAGTAAGCAAAGTTTCTCACTTTCTTATAAAGCTATTATTTTTTTTAAATCCTCATCTCCAAACGCACCCAGATGATCAGACAATAAAGATCAAAAAGGATAGAGAGGAAAGAATAAGGAGCGATCAGGAAAAGCCTCATTACACAGTATGGGACGGTCACTATGGTCTCTGGCACTTCCCAAATACCAAAGATCTTTAACTTTTCTCAGGAGCCAGAAGACAACAGGCCACCATGTTGGAACCTCGTTGAAGTGTGAAGTTTCTTTCCTAGCCTACTGGCTGGAATTATAGAGGATAATATTATGTGAATAAGTAAAGAAAATATTCTGGTCAGCTACACATTGACACTACATGTGAATTACTGTCTCCAGTTTTTTGTACATTTACTGGGAAATAAGTATCTATAACAACTTCCATGGTGGGTAGAAGCAGGTAAAAATAGCAAGGAAATATGCTAAGTTAGACCCCAAATACAGCCAACAAATGGAGGTTTTTTGAGATCTCAAGGGTCTTTAAAAAACTCCATTCTGTGGAGGAATTGAGACCCCTTCGTGCTGCTTCAGCAGCTCCTGAGTGATGTAGATCTTAGTATGAAAATATTTTAAACTAAGAAACACAACAAATTCTGAATTTATTGATGAAGTTTCGAGATAGCAATGTGTTGGTTGACCTTGGTTTTGCTGCAGTAGGTGGTTCTCTTTTGTGCAAAGTATATGCCTCAGTAGTATCTTTCCTGTCATTTAAAGTTTTATATTGCAGTGGCATAAACACCAAGATTGATGTCTGCAACTGACCAGCATATGATATTCTTTCTCTTTCTCTCCCCTTTTATCTTAGTTATGGATGTGCAGGCATTTGAAAGGCTTTTGGGACCTTGTATGGAAATTCTGAAAAGAAACATTGCAAACTATGAGGAGCAGCTAGTTGCTCTGTTTGGATCAAACATGGACATTGCCGATCCCAGTGCATGAACTAAACATTGGAGCGACAAGATCTGTTATGAGAATATAGCACAGTAGTGGTTAGTCCACTGAGAAATTGTCTCTCTTCCTATAGATGCCAAGCATTTTCTGTGATTTTAAGAGTGGGGTTGGGGGGTATTTTTTTGACTTATTACAGTGGAAGTACTAATAAACAAACCAGGAATTTAATAAATTGTGGGCTTGATTTTTTTAAAGTGCTTAGCATTGCTGGTCTTGTCTGCCATTAAGACGATCCATAGTAGCACAGCACCTTTCAAAATCAAGTCCTTTAACAAAGCATTTCCTTAAAGAGTAGATGTCAGAAGGCCCTCATATGATGAACTTCTTAAATGAGCTTCTGTTCTTCAAAAAGGTTACAACTTTTCTGGAAAGACTGTTAGTTTGAATGTGATATGTTGAAAGTATTAGTGCACACAAAGTGTTTATATGTATTAATACAGAAGATATACAGTAGATATTACTTTCTATTACAGTTGTCATGATTTTATGTTGCATTTATCACAGATGTAGTGAATCACAAGACTAATCGTAAGATAAAGCATGACAATGCATTTTGTGTAATGCTCATGACCCGAAATCTGATTTTTAACATTTTGTAATTTGTTTTAAAGTCCTCTTTGTTTAATATGTCATGTTTCAGCACGACATTGTAATATCTTATGCAATTTAGAGGACTCGTATATTTTTGCAATAAACTGCATTTTTTATTAGTTACATGTATTCTGTACAGTCTAGAGTGAGGACAGCTGACAAAGTAACCTTAATGCTTTACAAGCAAAGGCATAGGTCATTGTCGTGTTCTGCCCAGTCATATATAACCTATATTGTTTTCCTTCTCCCTTGTTTTATATTTATGCATTTTGTCTTCTCCCTCTATGCTTGTTCTGTAGTTATTTTTTTTTTAGATCTCACCTTTTTTATCTGTTAAATCTTTTACCTATTTCAAATTAAATGATCTCCCTGTACCTCTCTTTTTGCAGTCTAATCCTGGGTGTCAAAGACCAGATTCAATTAGTGAAGTGATTGATATCAAAGCTTGTTCTTGACAAATCCTTAGGAGGAAGTAAAAAAAACCCAATAATAATTGAAAAAGATAATACTGCAAAAGCTCTGCACACATCTGCAAAGTGTGTTGTTGTTAAAGCTAACGTGTCCTGCATTCAAAAACCTGTAGGTCATCATCAAATAGTATCTGTTTAGCCATTAATGCATGGGACACCGGCTAAGACCGAGGAGAGAGAATATCATTTTAATTAAGAGCACAGGGCTCATTGCTTACAAGGGTCTGTGACTGGAAATTTCAGGCACAGTCCAATTTCAGTACTGCTTACTGACCTGTTGGTTGATATACATGGAAAGCTAGTGCAGAGAGTGACGACTGGCAGTAACTCTGCCAAAGTGATACTACAAAATGATGGGAAGGCTGCTTGTGCCCTGTTTCAGTCACTTGAATTACAACATCTTTCCTTCTTAGGTTATGACTTTTCTAATGCCATATATTTGTGTATGTTGCTGTAATTCTTATCCTATAGTTAGTGATACATTCTGACAATTTATATAATCATACCTGTCTATGAAATTATGATTATATGATAATATATAATTTATATCATACAGTATGATATAAATTATAAGTCAGTTTCCTGACAAAATACAACCTGAGCAAAATTTACAAATCTCATGGGTTTTTTTTACCTAGAAACCTGGAAATGAATAATTGCACATATGATAATTTGCCTTTGAACTTCTGATTTATGGAAAAAGAGAAGCCTGTTATACTAGAAGGAAAAATCAGGTAACCAAAAGCTACATTCCTGTCATTCTGTATGCTCAGTCTCTGAAAGCTACCTATATTTTGCACTAGCTTGATGTGATTAAGAAAAATGCTAGAAATCACTTGTACGGCAGTAAACTGCAATCAAGGCCATTAATGCCAGTCACGATATTTTCAATATTGTTGGTTATATTTAAAGTTTCCTTACAATAAACAACACTTTTATATATAAAAATCTATGTTTATAGATATTGTTGTGTTTTAATTCCATTGCCATAAAGTTACGAATGACCTCATTGATAAAAGCATTCCTAGTTCTTAACACTTCCATCTCAGAATAGATGAGGTGTTGGTGTGGTAATTGTCATGGCTACTTTGTATTTGATAATTTTCTTGTAGTTTACAGCTGGGCTGCAGAGTGACAAATTTAAGTTAGACAGAGATTTGGATTTTCTGAGTCCCAAACAGCTTCATGTTGTAGCAGTTTTATTGTGTAGATGTTGAGGACTGGATGTTTTCTGGAATTTTCTTTGTTGGTGAATTCAGGGGGAGTTTAACCAACAGTAATAAATTCTCACTTTGTAAGTTTTGTCCAAATAATTATATCCTTCATCAGTCAGCACCTGGGATTTCTCCTGGATCTGTTCACATGTACACTTCAAACATTCCAGTCTTCATGTTGTAAATGTGGCAAGTGTTGCCCCTAAGGAGGAAATCATACCAAGTCACTGATTTTTAATGGCCTTTCAAAAAAAAGGTAGGTAGTTCTAGCAGTTTTTAAACAGTACTGGGTCATGTTTACCTTACGAGATTACCTGAGTCGATACCCATATTACCTGATGCTTCTGTGTTACTAAGGACTTTTTTATCATACTTGTTGGTAGCCAGGTCCCTAAAGGAATGAGACTTTGACAATTACTTTGCACATGTGTTAGTTTCTCTCATCTCTTCCCAGACTCACCAGAGATTGATAATTCTGCAGATGATTTAAATGCATTTGACAGATGGCTAAGTTCTAAAGGTGGGGGGAAGCTTCAATGAGTTTGCTGAAAATATGCCCTGCTGGGTGAAGAGAGAAAAGCCTGAAAGAAATCCTGTAAAGAAAAAGGCTGTGGGCTTACATGTTACTAAGCAAATGTTTACAAATGCCTTAACCACGGAAAAAAATTCAGCCACAGCCCTCAGTCAGTCACAAGACACAAAGCCTGAGGAGAGCAAGTTTCCTTGCTCCGAGTGCTGATGACATCACTTTTTAAATGTCATTTGTGCTTCATGAGATTTCATTCAAGGTCATCTGGAATAAGCACTCTGAAATAATTGTCTTCTGGATCTCCTGTTTGAGGTCCAGAAGTGACTGATTGTGTCAGTTTTGGGGCTGAAGAGCACTGTGAAACTATCTAACAGCCTCAACCACTGTCAGTCTGTCATCTTCCCTCATGTTGTCTTCTGTATTCAGTAAAAACTATTCTGGTCCTTGCTGGAATGGTGGTTGTGGTTGTTGGTTTTGGTTTGGTTGAAGTGTTTGGTGCTTTAAGCTTTCTCCAAGGTGACTCTGAGATAGTTATATCACAATTTGTGTCATTTTGCAGTTTATGACACACTTTCCATGGCAAGTGTTATTGTTTTTCAGTGTCAAGATGTGCAAAATCTGTATTTGCTCATCATCTTTCACAGACCTGACACATCAAACCCTAGTGGACTTTTTTAAGATGCTTACTGCATCTGGTAGCTTTGGCTGAACAAAGTGCTTTGCTGAAAGTCAGTTTGCCATAGAATGGACATTTTTCCATACTCTTACTGAAGTTTTTTATGTTAACTCAAAGCTTTTTTTCATCCACTCATACATATATGTGATAGTTATAGGTATGTACTTTGGGGGAGTTTCTAAGATGCTTTGCCATGTCTGTAGTTCTCAAGTATTCCTGTAGTTTTCTCTGGGAGGAATTGGCTCTTTGTATGCTGAGTGCATACAGATCTGTGCTGTTGACTGTCTTACAAAATTTAGGGTCATTTTAAAGTCATTCTGAGCGTTGTAGTTTCTTCAGATATATACCGAGGCTGTTTCCAGGTTATTAATCTACTTTTTGGCTCAGAAAGATGCTCAAGAAGCTGGAACTCTCACTTCATGGACCAAAGGAAAGCTGAATAATCTTGATAGGATATGAAAAGCCTAAAGAAAATTACATTTTAACATTGTCTCTTCTTTCACCCCAGTTCTCCCTTTCCTTCTAAATTGTCTTTATTGTGACAGCCACAGAAAAAGCCAGTGGCAGGAGAGTGATGCAAGGCAAGCTGAGTGACTGGCTGGGCCCGTGCTGGGAGGCAGCAATCTGGTTGACTGGGCAGTGACTCATTTCCTCATCCCCTTTGGCACATCCCCATCCCTTCTCTGATGGCAAATCAAGCTGAGCTGGAGTGCAGTAATGGCATTGTTGTGACTGTGTGCACACTCGGGGTAGGGTTGTATTGCCTAGGTTGTTAGGACCGGTAGAGACATATGTATGTACGGGGGAATAGAGAGGAGGAAAAAGCCAAACTGTCACATAAAAGGAATTGTGCCTAGTCAAAACCGTGTGGAAAACTGACACTAAGTTATACTAGGCAATTGTGACAGTATCTGCTGATTCAGCCGTTTTTTATTGCAGTAAATCAAATTAGGAAGGCCTAAAAATCATACCATGGTATGAGTACATTGTCCTTTTCAAAGGTATTGAATTATTTCAGCTGAGCAGTCATGAAGTTTTGTGTGAAGGTAACACTCTCTGCAGCTCTCCCTGTGCCGACTAATTTCCAGACAGCCAAGGGAGCCTCTGGGACCTCGTCCCCCACATCTCTGAAGATACTGGAAACTCAGTTGTGAGAAATATCTTGTTTGGAAAAAGATACACAACTGACCACCAATCTTTAACTTCTTTTTCATTTGTTGCTTTGTCCTTTTGGAGTCAGGTAGTGTCACTGTTTTAAGCAAAGTTAGCTTTGCTGTACCTTTAGCTTTTCACACAATCATAGAATCTCAAGGGCTGGAAGGGACCTCAAAAGGTCTTCTAGTCCAACTCCCCTGCCAGAGCAGGACCACCTAGAGTAGGTCACACAGGAACTCGTCCAGGTGGGCTTTGAATGTCTCCAGAGAAGGAGACTCAACAACCCATCTGAGCAGCCTGTTCCAGTGCTCCCTCACCCTCACAGTGAAGAACTTCTTCCTTGTGTTCCTTTGGGACATAATGAGCTTGTACTCATTGCCCCTTGTCCTATCAATGAACATCTTTGAGAACAGCCTGGCTCCATCCTCCTGACACCTACCCTTTACATATTTGTAAAGATTAATGACATCCCCTCTCTTCCTCAAGCTAAAGAGTCCCAGCTCCTCAGCCTTTCATCATAAGGGAGATGCTCCACTCCATCATCTTTGTGGCCCTGCACTGACTTTCTCCAGCAGCTCCCTGTCGTTCTTGAACTGAGGGCACCAGAACTGGACACAAAATTCCAGATATGGTCTCACAAGGGCAGAATAGAAGGGGAGGAGAACCTCTCTTGACCTACTGCCCACACCCCAGTATGCCATTGGCGTTCTTGGCCACAAGGGCACATTGCTGGCTCATACTCATCCTGCTGCCCACCAAGACCCCCTCTAAGAGTTCATTCCCCAACCTGTACTGGTACATGGGGTTATTCTTTCCCAGATGCAAGACTCTACACTTGCCCTTGTTGAATTTCATTAGATTTCTCCCTGCTCAACACTCCAGCCTGACAGGTCTCCTTGAATGACAACACAGCCTTCTGGTGTGTCAGCCACTTCCCCCTGTTTAGTATCATCAGCAAACTTGCTGACAGTGCCCTTTGTTCCCTCATCAAGGTCATTAATGAATATATTGACCAGTACCGATCCCAGCTCAGACCCCTGAGGGACTCCACTAGACACAGGCCTCCAACTAGACCCTGCCCCATTGATCACAACTCTCTGCCATTTTTCCCTTCAGCCAGTTAACAACCCACCTCACTATCTGATCATCCAGCCTACACTCTCTTTTTTTTTTGCTGTGAGGGTGCTGTGGGAGATGGTGTCAAATGCTTTAGTGAAATCAAGACAATCCACATCCACTGCACTACCACCATTTATCCACCTGGTTACATCTTCATAAAGGGCTATCAGGTTGGTTAAACATGACTTCCACTTGGTAAAGCCATGTTGGCTGCTCCTAATGACCTTCTTGGCCTTTAAATGCTTGGAGACAGCATCCGGGATAAGTTGTTCCATCACCTTTCCAGGGATGGACGTGAGGCTGACTGGTCTGTAGTTACCTGGCTCCACCTTCTTGCCCTTTTTGAAGACTGGAGTGACATTTGCTCTCCTCCAGTCCTCAGGCACCCCTCCTGTTCTCCACAACTTACTGAAGATGATGGAGAGTGGTTTAGCAATGACTTCCACCAGCTCCCTCAGCAGCCGTGAGTGGATCCCATGGGGGCCCATGGATTTATGTACATCCAGATTGCTCAATTGATCCTTAACCCAGCCTCACCAACCAAACAAAACTCCTCCTTTAACCTGTCTTCCTCTGGAGTCTGGGGCTACTGAGGACAGACTTCAGCAGTATAGTCAGAGGCAAAGAAAGCATTCAGTAACTCTGACTTCTCTGTATCCTCTGTCACCAGGGCACCCGTCTCATTCAACAGTGGGCCTACATTGCCTCTGGCATTAGCTTTATCTGCAGTGTACTTGAAGAAATCCTTGTTGTCCTTGACCTCCCTTGCAAGGGACAACTCTATCGAGGCTTTAGCTTTCCTAATTGCTTCCCTACATCCTCTGACAACAGCCTTATATTCATCTCAAATGGCCATCCCATCCTTCCATGATCTGTACTCTCCTTCCCCTTGAGTTTGCCCAACAGTTCCCTGTTTAGCCATGCGGGTCTCCTGGCTCCCTTTCTTGATTTCCTACTCACTGGGATGCTCTGATCCTGAGCCTGGAAAAAGTGATCTTTGAATAGAGATCAACTATCTTGGGCCCCTTTATCCTCTAGTACCCTATCTCCTGGGATGTCCCCTAGCAATTGCTTGAAAAGGCCAAAGCTTGCCCTGCTAAAGTCCAGGGTTGTGATCCTGCTTGGTATTCTGTTCCTACTGCACAAGGTCCTGAAATCCACCGTCTCGTGGTCACTGCAGCCAAGGCTGACCCCAGCCTTCACTGTTTCAACAAGACCCTGCTTGCTTGTGAGTACAAGATCCAGTAGTGCTCCTCTCGTGCTTAGCACATCCACCATTTGCATCAAGAAGTTATTGATGCACTGCAGGAACCTCCTGGACTGTACGTGTCTAGCTGTGTGACCCAGCAGATGTCTGGGTAGTTGAATTCCTCATGAGAACCAGGGCCTGTGATTTTGAAGCTGCTCCTAGCTGCCTGTAGAAGGCCTCATCGACTTCCTCAGCCTCATCAGGTTTTTGCTGCATCTGTTTTTTATGTCAATCACAGGAAATTTTATGTGCTCAATACTATTTGCTAGTGCTAAGATGTCGAATGACCAACATTCATACTGTTTGTCAGTATTCAGCTGGTAATTTTAAGAGATGAATAGCTAGGATGCAAATTTATCCGTATCTTGATTTGGTTTTGTGTAATCTCTCCTGCTTATTATGTGCTTCTTGGTAGCCATCTGTAATGTGAGGAGAACTCACAACTAACGCTTCCCAAACCCCCACCTTGTTTTCTACCTCTTACAACAGCAGAAGCAACTGAATCAGCAAAGCTACTGACAGTCCCTGCGTTACACAGTATTGATTCATCCCCTGAGCACCCATTCATTTGGGCATGGAGTAAGGTGAGGTAGGGTGTGTGAAGGGGGAGTAATGATCTAATTAGAGACTAGGCATACAGGGCAAGGAATATGGCATTGACAGAATCTTGGTTTTGAAACGTAGAAGATATATATTTGACTTCAACCAAGGGGGTTAGTGAGTAAGCTTTGATAACAGGTTTTTGTGTCCTGCTGCCATCTATCTCCCCGGACTAATTTTGTCTTACATCCTCAGTGAGTAAATGTTGATTTACTGTATGCAAAGGAGAAAATGTAGACTTGGAAATAAGAAAGCTGTTACATGTCTGCTTGTTAGATTCAAAAAACAATTCAGACACTCCCTTTTACAAGATGATAATCTCAGTCCTATGTAGGATTCATATTTTTGTGCTTTCTGAGTATGTCATAGATCTAAGTGTGATATTGAGGCTCTAATTCAGCAGTGGTATTCACTTGTCTAGACCTGTATCTGGACCCGGTGGATCTCAGAAGACTGGGATTCATGTAAGTTTTTTGTAGAGAACTTTGAATCTTCAAATAGATTAAATATTTAGTTTGGGAAAAATGCTTTTTAGTTTGGATTTTTTTAAAAAAAGTACATAGTGGGGGGGACAGATGCTCCATTAAAAGGCACAAACCTGTAGAACAACCTGTAGAATTTGATGGGGCTTAAGGATTTTTGTATCTTCTGCAGCTGCTTGATCTGGCCTCTGCACTCTTCACCTTCCACATTGTGGCAGATGGAGCTTTCGAAAGGGTAAACTGTGCGTTTCACCTTGCGAGCGACTGTACCACGAGCAGAGCGGCCTGTTTGCAGAATGGAGCCATCTGCATACACAGGTCTTCTGCCAAGCCTTGATCTGGAAATGCAGGGTCCACAGTAAAATTCATTAAAAACCTCAAGAAGCTTGGGTTTCTCTCCAAAGAGCCTAAAGGCTCTTTAGATGTGTAAGGAAGATCAAAGGAGAAAAGGGAAGTGGGGGAAGAAACACAGCGTTAATTTTATTATGGAGCGGTGTAAAACAGAGCCTTCACGATTTATTGGTTTTCAGTTTATTAAAAGAAGTATTTTAGCGAGGATGCCATGAAAGCTTTCTTACATAACAATGTATCAGTTATTTAGGATTTAGGAATTCTAAATACAGGGAAAATCTGAACTTGTGGAATGTATGGATACACAGTTGATATTTTAATAAGCTGTCACTTAATGGTTGAATCTCAATATTTGTATTTTACACAGAGGCATTTTTTAAATAACTCCTATGTTTTCAGACTGGGAGAATGATCTGTGAAGGGTTGACTTGTTATGTGATTAAGCACAGAAGAATTTTAGTTAAATTCAATGGCAACGGTTTTTCTCCTCTTTTAAATTTTAAGCTAAACTTGCATATACAGATATAAAAAGGTTAATGATTTCAGTTAACACTGCAGAAGATACTGCATGTGTTTGGCAGTAATGCCTCTCTTCAAACAGTGTCTACGGTGGCAGTGACTTTACTAACAGGAAAAATGTTACTTCCTGGAAAAGAGTAATTTTAAACTGCTGAGCCAAAGACATCTGTGTGTTTTGATGGAAAGTACCATTTTTGGGGTGTGTGGCTTAACTTTTTTCCAAGTGCATTTCCCTTGTAGACCCGTGGAACCAATAAAACTAGCGTACCCTCTAGTGGCCACTAGCAGTGTATTTCATAGGATTCAAAGCTTGCAGAGAACGCGAGACACGGAACCATTTCTGTTTGAATTGTAATAGTTAACTTTTTTTGTTAATTGTTTTTCATGTTTTCTTGCACAAGTATGTGAGCGTGCCTGAAAGTCAGAACTGTTGTAGAGGCCAAGTCACAACAAAAGCTCTGGCACGAGATTTAGGACACGTTCACACAACTGGGGCGATTTTGAAAGTGGGATAAGGAAGAAATGCTTTTCTGGGAAGAATACCAACAGTTGCAAAACCTTGAAACTCCACAGGAGTTGCTAACAGCCGCGTGGTTATGTCTGAATTGTCCGTGTATTTGCTTGGTAGGGGACCGTGCATAGTCATGTGTATTACGAGGGTGGTTTGTCCTTAGGAGGCGAGGAGTCCCTTCTCTCTCTGCAGTCTCGCAGAGCTGCTGTGCAAATCCTGTGTTAGCTGTAGTCTCATTTCTCCGTCAGTAAACAGCAGTAACAACGAACTAAACCAGGTTCTTAGTGTGGCAATAAAGAAGTACAGGAAGGTCTGGGAGGCAGTAGGGGACTGATAAACCCCAATGGACTTAAAGAAACCTACTTCGCTTAACAGAGCTTCCCCCCCCCCCGCCCCGTCTTTTTAATGAAAGGAAAGCGAGGGCAGAGGCAGGAGCGGAGCCCAGGCGCCGCTGCTGACTCACTCTCTGACCTTTAGTAACTTCCTTTCACCTCTGCTCGCCCCGGCCTTTATTTGGCGAACGCGAGCGGGGCCGGTTTCGTAACCGCGCTGAGGAGCGCTAATGGTGGTAAATCACGACAGCCACCGGGCGCCCCCGGTACGGGCGCTCCCCGGCCGGGGCCCCAGTCGCCCTTTCCCGGCCGAGGCCGCCAGCTGCCGCGGGGACCGCCGCCATCGCGGGGCTCGAGTCTCGCACGGCACGGCTCGGCCCGGCGGAGCCGCGGGAGCCAGCGGGACCCTCCCACCGCCGGACCACGGGGAGACCGTGCCTCCAGGCCCCCCCATCCCCCGCGGCAGCAGCCGGGCAGGCCGCTGCGGGGGTTCGCTGCGGCGGGGCGGCGCGGGTACACGTGTCCCTACGGCTCTTGTTTACTATCAGCCGAGCGCCGCGCGGGGCATCCTGGGGGCTGTCGTCTTACGACGCCCGACCCGACCGGCAGGGGCGGCGGCGAAGACTACAGCTCCCAGAGTGCCCCGCCGGAAGCCTGCGGCGGCGTTAGCCAATCGGAGCGCCGTGCGGGGGTGATTGATGCGCTGTACCGCGCAATCCGCTGGGCCAGAGAGTCAAAACACGGCCGCCTCCCGGGCGGGCTCCTGACGGGCAGGGCAGGCAGCCAATAGGCAGCAGCCGCTGGGTGAGCTACGCCGGCCTCGGCTACTCGTCGCCCGAGCGGCGCCGGGCGCGGGCGGGACTCCGCTCTGGGGAGGAGGCGGGGGGGGGAGCCGGGGGAATTCGGTAATGGCGACGGGTTTGGTAAGTGCTACAAAGTTTGGAGCTGCCGCTCTTGGGGGACTGCGGGGCCTCGGCGTGGGGCGGGCGGCATCTGCCGGGCCGGGGGGGAGCGGCGACGGCCGCGGGCCGAGCCGAGGCGGTCGTTGGGTCTTGGCTTGCGGTGGCGATGGGCTCCCGGACGTTGTTTACTGAGCGCTTTCTCTCCCCGTCTCGGCGGAGCCGCCACCCTCCCGCACCGCCGGGCTGGAGCTCAGGCCGCGGGGGCGCCGCAGCCGGGCCGCCACAGCGGGAAAACAAGCGCAGCGGAGCGGGTGTTGCCCCCGTTGTGCGCGGGGAGCGGCCGCCCGCCGCGGTCCCTCAGAGCGGGGGCGCTCTGCCGCGGGCACCGGGCGCGGGGCGGGGGAGGAGGCCGGGGCGGGAGCCGCGGGGGCGCGCGGCGCACAGCTGAGCCGCCCCGTGCTGGGGGGAGCGGCGGGGCGGGGGCGCGGGGCTGGGAGGGGGCGGCGGGCGGCCCGGCCGGGCTGTTACGCAGTTGTGAATGAATGGGGCCTTGCGCGCATGCGCGCTGCCGGCAGCAGGGTATAAACAAGGGCAGCGGCCAGGCGGCGTCACGTGACGGGGGGGGGGCCCAGAACGCGGGGTCCCCCCGCCCCGGGGGTCTCCCACCGCCGCGCGGGGCTGCGCCGCACCACGGCCCCTGGCGCCATCAGCGCCGCGCTCGGCCTGCCGCGCGCCTCTCAAAGGCGCTGCCCGCGCGGCCTCCCCTTCGCGGGAGCTGCGGCCGTGTCAGGCTGAAAGGCCGTCGGTGCAAAAACATCGTGAATCACGTTGCAGGCTCCTCCTCCGAGGCGTCTGCCTTCTTTCTCAGGCGCAGCTGAGTCGGGGAGGGGGAGTGGGGATCCTCGATCAAAGCAGCTGTGCCAGTAAAAGTCCCTGCCCTGGATCCAGTCCTGCCAGTACAGTGTGTTTTGCTTGGAGAAGCTCGTCTCCGTATTGAAGTCAGTCTTGTGCGTTGCTGGAGGCGCAGACCTTGCCTGTGACTTGGGAGGCAGGTTGGGGGAAGGCAGGCAAATACCAGAAGGAAAACCACGAGAAGCACTTCTTCCACCCAGGCATTCCCACACTTTGTAGTTCGGGTGGCTGCTGCCCAATTCCTGCCAAACCCCTTCTCAGCCATGGTCTTTATTGGCTTTTGTCCCAGGTTTAATTTGTCCCCCTAAAAGTAAGGCGCGGTTTCATCAGTGTGCTGCCATTTGGTTTAGTGTGACAAGTAGACTTACTTCAAAGCATGAATTCTTCAATAAATTCATTCATCTTCTAAAGAAAATGTCAATAATTACAGCTCTGTGAAGCATCTAGTTCTAGAAAACATCTGTCAAAACAAGTTTTGAACATGAAGCCGAGTTTAAAAAAACCCAAACTTTACTAGCTAATTAATGACCTTTGCCCTTAATGTTCCATAACATTGTAAGGCTGAGGGCAAAAGGAGCTTGTGACATCCAAAGCAGGCTTTAGTCAAGTAGAATAATAAAAAAAAAAGTAAAGTTGAGCACTTTTGGGTTGTTAGAGGAGTTTTTGGCTTTTACACATGGGTGGCTTTGGTTTAGGGAAATTCTTGTGGCTTGGAAGAACAGTTCGTTTCTCAAACAAATACCTTTCTTGTCAGACTAGCGTGTTATATCTGTGTGTAAGTTATCTCTGACCTTCAGTACACTGGGATACCAGGACAGGTACTTTCAAATCTTCATAGCTGGCAGGAAACAAGGGGAAGGTAATGTTCTCAAAATAACTTAACTTGTTCATTTTGGCAGGAAAGTGGGAAAGGGAGAGAGAAAAGAAGTAAGAGGAAAAAAAGAAAGCAGAAGGAGGGAAAGAGAGGACTTAGACAAGCCAGAAAAAAAGCCAAAGGAGTGGCTTTTCAGAGTTGATGACTGGAAGATAATCATCAAGGTCCTGACCTGTACTATGGCAGTCTGATTTCTCTCTTCAGAAGTGACTGAGCTTTCTGCTCACGTGGTGCTCTGTAATTTTACTGTTCCTCCTGGGTGACAGGGGTAATTTGCATTGAAGATACTTCTTAGAGATGAAGTGCACATGCTGTTGTTAGTTTATTTGATGATATATTCTCATTTATCTTACTTTCCTTATCCAGCTCCTTAAAGTCAGAATTAAAACTGTTTTGGCTTTTGGAGCGGTGCCACTTGAGTAGAATCAAACAGCTTTGAAAGTTTGGAATGCGAGTTTATGTAAGTTTTTTGCGTGTCTAGTAGGGCCAGTATATAATTCAAAAGGTGGTGTCTGAACTGTGTCATGTACAGGACAGGCTGCAAAATGAATGGAACAAATTCCTAGAATGAGTGAAATTATAGAATGTTAATGGTCACTGTGCACACCGTGTCTCTTGACTGTTTATTGAAATAAAGGTGAGGTGTTTCATGGTTGTTATCAGATGGCTTTTTATGGATTACAGTCAGGGAACTTTGAGGATGATAGGCTCGCTGTTTCGCAGGAAAATATGAGGCTATTCTTAGCTGTTGTTTGTATTTCTCTGATGTACATGGTAGCTCACGTAGGGGACAAGCATGTAGTGCACTTAGCAGATTTTCTGTCCTGCTAAGCTGCGTTTTCTGCTCTTTTGTCAGGGACTCGTGATTATTTTTTTCAATAACACTTCATTAAAGCACAAGGTAATCATGTTATGGTAGCTTTAATTCATCATCATCTGAGAAAAACAGTAGATAACCAAATTACTAAAGACCGGATAACTGTGTTTTCCAGCTTTTAGAGGCAGTGGTTGTGTAGAATAGTCACACAGTTCCCTGACTGCTGAAGATCATTGAAAATATTTTTTTGTGGTATAAATGTTACAGTACTGGGATTTGGGGAAATGAAACTGCAGTAAAAACTACTAATAGAGGCGGTTTCTTCTTCCTACATACAGCACAGTTAAGGATTTTAGCAGTCAAATTTCTTTGGGACTATAGCTGGAAGTGAGATAGCAAGGGAAGTGAGGGCAATGAAAAAGGCTTCTACAGGTGGTGAAAGGGTGAAGAGGGAAAACGTGGGCTTAACACTAAATAGCATAGAAGACCTAATATCAAAAGAGTGAGAACATGGTCTGTGATCTGGTCTTGATTTGGAAGGCCTGTTTTCAGGTTCCTCCAGGCCCTGGGCACAGCCACACAGGTCTGACAGAGCAGGGTACTTGGGCTGTGGTAGAGGAAGAGCAAGTGAGAAGCAGGCCAGTTCTGTGTCACTGAGGGCATGGAGTTGAGGGTGGGAGGTCTCCTAGTGACTGGGAGAAAGAATGTGTCAGATGTAGTTTTGAGGAGGATGATGTTAGAAAACTACAGGCTAGTCAGCCTGACCATGGCCTTCAGATAGACTGGGGGGCAGATCCTCCTGACAGCCATGACCTGGCTCTTACAAGGCAAGAAGGTGACTGGGAATAGCAAGGACAAATTCACCAGAGGCAAATCTTGTCCGACCCGTCTGATTGCCTTCTGGGCTGCGTGGCTCAGGGTACCAAGTGAGTGCTGTTTACCTTGGCTTCAGTGGTGGCTGAGGAGATGACCCCAGACTCTGGAAGGCACAGACTGTGGCAGGGGATGTTCACACTATGCATCGAGAGCACCTTCTTTACTGTGAGAGTGCTCACTGGAACAGGGTCCCCAGAAGTGTCCGCAAACCTCCATCTCTCCAGATCCTTGATACTGAAGTCTCATCTGACTTCAGTGTTGGCCTTGCTTTCTGCAGGGATTGTACCAGATCATCTCTAGAGGTCTTGTTCAAGATAAAGGATTCTGGTAATGAAGTAGCTTGTAAACAGTTTATATATATACAACTTTTAACCTCTGTCTCTTTAAAGTCAGATACTTTGGCACATCCTAACATGGTGTGGGAAGTGAAGACAAATCAAATGCCTAATGCAGTTCAGAAACTCCTTCTGGTAGTGGACAAGAGAACTTCAGGGATGAATGAGTCACTGGAGTTGCTGAAGTGTAATGAAAACCTGCCCTCTTCTCCTGGATACGCATCCTGTGACGAACACATGGAACTTGGTAAATCACATGACTTTTTCAGAAGCAGCCAAATTCTGAAGTTTGTTGTCATTTTCCTATAGTGAAATCACTGTAAGCTGTCTGAATGAGATTACTGATTTTTAACTGAGGTAGGGCAGGAAATACGACAGTGAATTGTGACATCTGAAGGTATTAGTTTGCAGTCACTTTTCCCTTTAACCCATTTCCAGTTTTAACACAGTGGCCTGTTGACTTGAAAGTGTTCTCGAACTCAGAGTTACAAATTTCTGCTCTTACTCTCCAGAGCCAAAAAAACTCCAAACAGGAAGCTCGAGAGCTCATCCTAAAGGGAAGCTATGCTGCTTTGGAGATTCTGGGCCAGAGAAACATTTAACTTCATTTTTTTTGTATATTGGAGTAAAAGAGCCTGTACATTAGACAGCATTTATCTAATCAATGAAATAGTAATGCATTTAATTGAAGTCATGGAGTGATTTAGAGTAATGGTACTCAGTTAAACAAGAACATGTAACACAAGATTTTGTTAACAAGCTGAGCTGTCCCCTGCTGTTCCATAGAACATACGAAACGTGTAGATCATTGATAGGAATTCCCCTCTACCAGGCTGCATACTCAGCTTTCACAACTGCTGAGTTACTTAATTCCAGCTCCCTGGTGGAAACATGGAAAACTTTTCCCTTGTCCAGCCGCTGATGTTGATAATTTTTAGGGTCACGCCTACTAGAAGAGATTGAGTTGCCTTTTGTTGAATGTTTCAGTATTTTAGCAAAGCATGTTGCTACTTTTGCATAATACCGCAGTACACTTCTGTGTAAACTAATCAGACCAGTAAAATCTTTAAATCTAGAACTACATTTTTATCTAGTTACTTCCTATTTTTCTTAAATTGCTTGTATGAATCTATAATAGACTAGAGATGTGATTATTTCAATGTCCCGTTTGTCAGTATTATGAACAGGGTTTGTGGGATGTTTGTGATTGTGATAGGAGAAAATCAAATCAGTTACTTCATTGTGGTTCCTTTTTGATTTTTACTTGCAAGATTTGGTGTCAGCTAGAATTCATCAATGTGTATAATTATGTGAATTTGTGCGTTTGTCCATAGACGATCTTCCTGAACTACAGGCTGTGCAGACAGATTCCACCCCACCTGCACTTTTTCAGCTTGGTGCTGATGTTTCACATCAGGAATGTTCAAGGCCTTCATGGAACCAACGTACCTCAAACAGCAGTTCAGAAAGTGCTTATTCCTGTGAGGATGGGGTGAACTGGTTGACAGAGTTAGCAAATATAGCCACAAGTCCTCAGAGTCCTTTGATGCAGTGCTCTTTTTATAACAGGTACTGACACTCCTTTCAATTTTGAACTCCCAAGTTTCTTACTGTTATGTCTCCAGAAACATTTCCTTGGCTCTTCACACCCTCTGACTTTGAACTGGAGCCCTGTTTTTGTGCAATAACCTTATTCTTCGGGGAAGATTGTGCAGGACTTCTTTCAGGGCCTGTTGCAAAAGCTGATTGCCAGCCATTAGTGAGGTAGGATGGTATAAGGACTTTGCCTAACCACAGAAGGCTCAGAAATTACCTGCCTTTACCTCATACGAAGCAGCAGATGATAAGATTAATTTGTTACATTAAATTCTTAATACTTCATCGTGCACTGACTTTAGGGATTTTTTTTTTTTTCAAAAGAGCTAATTGGAAATCTACTGCAATGTGTTTTTTACTGATACTGGCTTGGGTTTGTGATCTTTACATTCTGCAAGGCTATGAGAAAGTGTGGGATCTTAGAAATTCCTGGACTTCACCTTTTTATTGGACGGCTTTGGTCTTAGGTTTATAATAAGAAAACTGAATGCAATATTGTTAACAGTAATGCAGTCAGCATTTAATCATGAGGACAGAGCAGGTGTCTTTGTGCACTCTGAGAATGGGGTAGTCACTTCAAGGTAATTGTAAAACCTGGAGCATTGTGATAGGGAGATGCCGATGTGGAGGCAGTGCTGTCATTTGGGTGGTCTACAGGAGCTCTGCAGGAGTTACACTAAATAATCCCTTTGCCTGAGCTCGCACCCTTTAATCATTCCATTTCAGTATTGCTGCGTGGATAGTTTATTTGGTATTCACACAAACAGAAACACTGGTTAATTGAAAGCATTTTAGAGTAAGTCTTGTCTTAACCAGATTATTTTTTTAAATACATTTTTCTACTTGTAGATCATCTCCTGTTCACATAATAGCTACAAGCAAAAGTTTACATTCCTATGCACGTCCTCCACCAGGATCCTCAAAGAATGATCCTGACTTCTCCAAGAATGATTTGGATGAAGCACCAGTCAGACATGAAAGAGTGAGTTGTTCTAAAGCATTTCTAAAATAAATGAAGATGTATAAGTAATGGATTAAGCTTTTTGAAAAGAGGAACTAGTTAAAAACACCATCTGTTGAGTTCTAGTACCAGTTCTGTTTGATTTTCTGTTACTTTGCTTTTTACCAAACACTGTAGGCTTGTAGTGCTGCACCATAGGGTCCACGTTTCTGTGAAGAGATCACATTCTAGGAAAGCTTTGCTTCTTTTGTAATTCATTCTATGGGAAGCTCACAAAAATTGTATTAACTTTTTTTTGCTGTCTTGAAAAGGAAATAAGGAACCATCTCCTTTAAATGCACAAAACCTGTCAGTCCGGCTTCTCCCTTTCCTGTGAATTAATTTGTGTTGACGCTTGTCTCTTGCAGACACTTGATTTTTTTCCCAGTGAATTATCTAGAACCAACTTGGCCCTACAGCTTTCCAGTGATTTGACCATAGAGTAATGTGTGCTTTGAGTGGTGCTGTGTTGACCAAGGAATGATAGCTTGTAAAATGCTTGTGCCTGAGCATATTCCACAGGTGCAAAGTGAATCTCAGAGAATGAAACCCAAAAATTTCAGGCACGTTTCGGGCAAAGGAAATGAAAATACTCCACTCATGTTTACAGCATTCCTTGAATCTTTGTTTTCAGTTACATTCCTATTGGTATTTAAGGCAAGATGCTGACACGGATGCACATTAGAGAATGTGCCCAGAGACACAGAAGACCAGTCCTAAAGTCTTCCACAATAAAATATCAACACCATTTTGCTTTTTTTTAATAGGCAAATAGTGAATCAGAATCTGGCATTTTCTGCATGTCATCCCTTTCAGATGATGATGATTTAGGATGGTGCCATTCCTGGCCATCGACTGTTTGGCATTGTTTTCTAAAAGGTAAAATAACATATGTTTTTGAATAAGTATTTGTTTTGTCTTGTCTCTCTGTTTTGTGTTGTTTTGTAACAGACTTTTGTCCATAAAAGTAATCTCTTTTTTTTTCTTGAAAAAAATCTCTTAGGCTCTCGTTTGTGCTTTCATAAAGGACAAAATAAAGAATGGCAGGATGTTGAAGATTTTGCAAGATCTGAAAGCTGTGGAAAAGAGGAAAATCTCCCAGAGAGTCCTTACAAGGTAGCTGTTAGTTCTAATATAATTTCAGTACCTGTAGCAAATACTTACTTCCTTATGTTATCCTTGTGCCTTTAATTACTGTCTCGGGAAGACAGGTTTATACTAAACTTGTCTAGAGCTGATCACTCTACTATGTGAGTATCTTGCTGGAAAGCAAATGAAGTGAATTCATGTAGGTATGGTTTGAATGTTAACATCATCTTTATTCGTTTCCAGCGAGAGCACTTAAGAGTGTTGGTATTTTTTACTACAACGTGAGGTGATGAACCTGTGTGTACATAGGTTCATAGTATACACTGGCATTTGCTGCTCCAGGGGAACAAGTTTGATCTGTGTGTTTGTTCACAGGGCTATGGTTCCGATGGCTTGAAGTTGATTTCTCACGAAGAAAGCGTTTCCTTTGGTGAGTCAGTGCTGAAGCTGACTTTTGATCCTGGCACAGTGGAAGATGGCTTGCTTACAGTAGAATGCAGACTCGATCACCCTTTTTATGTTAAAAATAAAGGTATGAAATACAACAAGTACACTTGATTGTATATTAAAATATTCTAGGAAAGTGGTTGCAGATTTTATTGGTGTCCCATGTTGCTAAAAAATGGATAAAAGTGGTGCTGTAGAATCAATCTGTTATCTTAGAATTGGAACAACCCAAACTGTAAACCTATAAGCCTACAGAAATACTGCATATCTCTTAAGGAAAGATTTGGACAAGTATATAAATGGAGCTCAGGAAAGCAGAAAAATTGGGGGGAAGAACGGAAAACTGTAAATAAGGGAGACTTTTCTCAACTTAGTAAACTGGAACTGAATGATAAAAGTGTCCAGGCTTTGATTACTTTTTTTGCTAGAGTGAGATTTTATTTGAGATAAAAATAAACTATTTGCAGCCAAGAATTCCCCAATAAAAGTGTTTCTGAGTTTTCTTCTGTGTGAAAGAAACTACATCGGAACATTTTTATCAAATGGTGTCATTTAGAGATGTAGGATTGATCCAGTTAAGAACTAGAGAGATTGTCTGGCCGTTTGTCTAATTTAACTCTTTACCACTTCAGGTTGGTCATCTTTTTATCCAAGCTTGACTGTGGTACAGCATGGCATTCCATGCTGTGAAATGCATCTTGGAGATCTGTGTCTACCTCCTGGACACCCTGATGCCATTAACTTTGATGATTCAGGTGTTTTTGATACATTTAAAAGGTAATTTTTGGATACAGTGGCCTCAGTGGTTTCTTATATTTAATGAGTAGGCACTTTAAGTCTATAAGAACTTGAAGCATTGATGTAGAGCAAAGAGAGAATACTTTTGGTAATAAAAGATAAATAAGAGGGAAAAATGAAGACTGAGTGTGCTCTGCCAAAACTGTGAAGTAATATTGTGGAGGATTGAAATAACTTTTCAGTCCCTTTAATGATAGTTTAAACCAGATTAGATAAAGCAGTAAAAATACAAATATGATTTGTACAAATCTTGAGGGAGAGCGGGTTATGTTTGAAAAACCTCCTAGAGTTTTCCCACAGCACTATATGTGCCTTGCGCTTCATATGCGTCTGAATTCTGAGTAGTGTCTTAGCAACAAATGTATGTGCTGTGGATTTAGAATACAGTACTTTCATAATTAGTTCTTACTGGTTTTTTGTATTTTGCTGTTTGTGATTCTTTTCTGATATATCAAACCTCCAAAGTTTGATCAGCTTTGAGGTTTGCTTTCCTTTGAGGAAGAGGTTTAACCGAATAAACTTCAGAGGGTCCTGTCCAACATAAATTCTTCTAAGATTGTAGAACCTTAGAGTCTTCTCTCCTAGGATGTTAGCTCCTTTTTAGCACCTCTGTTTAGTCCACTTGCTTTTTGGGTTTTTACAGTACATAAAAATACGTTTTAAATGCTGTTTGCAGTTCAGGCCCCAGGAAGGAGCTCTTGTATGATTTCAGTCTGGTGTAGAGAGTCTTTTGGTCCTTTGCTCACTTGCTGTCTGCGTTTTTGTCTTCTTGCTAACTCCTGTTCTGAACTGCATATGTAGAGAGCTGTTAGAATAATAATATTTACGTCTCACTGAAGAAAGTGGACTTTTGTGGCTCCTTGCTCATCCTGCAGCCCAGCTGAATACTGCCTGGACACTTGAAATTCCTTGTATCTCCTTCTGGGCAGAAGGGAGCAAGTCGCTGAGAAAGGAGTGTGCAGCAGCAGCTGTTAACAGGACAGAGGAATTAAAAACAAATCGTGTTGCTGTGTTATGGGAAGGAGATTAGGAATAGGAGGGGAGCTGGACTGTTTGTAGAACAGAGAGCTCCTTTCTGATTGTCTCGTGAACTTGCCTGCGAGGTTGTCAGCATTATCCCTTCTTTGTTGCTTTGTACTTTTCTGAGTCATTTGGAGGCAGCTCTTGGCTGCACCCTTGCTTTGGTCCTGTACCACAGAAAGGACCTGCCTTTGCAGATGGGGCCTGGACTTCCACTTGCAGCGTTTCCTTCCCAGTAGTTCTGCTTAGTTTTTTGGGGGGGGAAATAAAAGGCTCTTCAAGGCCCTTATTTTTGCCGTAAGTTGCACAACTATATCCCTGTTGCACAGGGAGTGTAGAATTACATGCATTTCGTGGGTTTTTTTGCAGTGGCAACTTAGCATTTTAGATTTATGATTGAGTGGCACCTTTTTACTAGTGTGTTTTCCTCATGTTTCATCCTAAAGGCAGTATGGCCTGTGATTCCCAGGCCAATCTGCTCGCACCTGGAGATGACAACTAATAGTCTGTGGAATTGAACTTCTTCTCTAGTGGTTAGAGGTTAATTGTAGTTGTTAATTAGCAAAAAAATTACAACAGTTTCAGGTATTTGGAGGTTCAGATTGTTGAAATACCTTGAAATGTCGGTGAATCTCTCATTCTTGTCACTAGAGGGCAGACGTTTGTCAGCTTTGAATCAAATAGTGTGCACCGTCGTGGGTCTTTGAACAATTCTGTGGAAGGTTTGTCCGTATTTAACTGCCTAGAGAAGTTATTTGTACGATAGTGTATAGAATTTATTTTAATACAGTGGTTTCATATTTGGAATAGTTGCAAGTGGATTCAACATTTACCTTTTCCATGTCAGTTAACTGCTTTCAGTACCCACCATTCACTGATCAAATTTGAGCTATGGTAAAGACAGAAGCAGACAGAAACTTGTTTCAAAAGAGGATGAAATTTGAAGAGAATATGACTAATTGATAGATAGCTGGGGAGTTGACAGTACACAGCAGATGTTGTACAGTTGTAGTCCACCAACTCTCATCTGCCCGAGTTCTGGGGGGGTTTGGGGTTTCATTTTTCACGCTGACCTCTGCATCAAGCCAAATTTTTATGTTGCATGAGACAGACCAGAGTACTAGAAATGTAGTACTGATGAAGAGTGAGAGCAGCTCTGTGGGGGTTTTAGATGAGAAGGACTCGGTGGCTTTACGCTGTGTGTTTTTGTTGTAGTTACGACTTCACGCCGCTGGATTCCTCCGCAGTGTATGTGCTGAGCAGCATGGCTCGCCAGCGCCGCGCCTCCCTCTCCTGCGCTGCCTCCAACAATCAGCACACTGAGAGATCAGAATGCAGCAGTAACAGCTGCTCTGCTGCCTCTGCTGCCTCGTCACAGCTCCCCTCCAATCCTTTGTACAGCAAGGCTGGCAAAAGCCACAGCTCAGGGACTGCAAGTACTGTGAGTGCCACTTCTCCAAACAAGTGCAAAAGACCAATGAATGCCTTCATGCTTTTTGCCAAAAAATACAGAGTTGAATATACTCAGATGTATCCAGGGAAAGACAACAGGTAATGGTGTGAAATTGTAGTTTTGTTGTTATTGGTGATCTCACAGAGTATCTGTGGCCCACCTTTACGTTTCAGTGGGCTAAATTTTGTGTTTGAAGCCAAATGTGTGTATACTGTTTTAAAAATAGGCTCCAAAAGGCCCTGACACAAAGCTTAATTCATGGATGGACTTTCAGTGTTTACGGTACTCTGTGAATTGGATACAAACCATTTTTGGCAAACTTGTCTTCTGAGAAAGCATTTGAGCAAAGCAACTGACATATGTATATATGTGCACAGGCAGAATCACAAACACACAACAGTCTTTGTTTACACTGATGAGAAATGTAGAAGTACCAGGCTCTGCTCGGGTGTTGTGGTAGAAAAAGGGAATTTCTGATCCTTCTAATGAAGTCTTGACGCAATTTTGCAAGTTCTTCAGTGAAGTTAATATCCTGTAGTCACAGTCTGTGTATCACATTGAATAACAGAGTGCTGATTGGGAGGATATCTGAAAGATCTTGGTCTAAACACTACATTGCCAAATTTTGCTTGTCTGAAAGGCATTGAGCAATCAGCCGAAACTTGCAAGAGAGTCTTATGACTCGCTCTTTGGAGAGAGCTCTTTGTTAGTTTGTTCTTCTCATCTTATCTATGTGCATGTTCATGTTGAAACATTTTTTATAAAGTCCCCTGTTACATGTGTTTTAAATAATATTTTGGGCTAATTTTGCATACATGAATATAAACTAAACCACATGAACGTGCACCCTGCTTTCTAACTGGGTTTTTTATGTGTATAACACAAAAAATACTGCTGTAGAAATTGCATTGTCACATAAAAATTCTAGCAGTCAGTGTAGGAAAAACTAAAGGTGATGGGCCTTTGAGGGGGTTTAGCTATCTTAAAATGTTCTAGCAAGGAGGTTGAGCAATAAGATCCTACCATGCAAATAACCCATCTTTAAATCCCAGCTAGCCTGGTGTGTCCTGACAACGATGTTCTGCAGTATTTATAGTCATTTCAGTAAAGCAGATCTGCTGCCTTCTAATTCCTTGCCGCTATCAATGAGAAGTGGAACAGAATGTCAGCTAGGAAAGTTGATGATGGTTATGTATTTAATTTAAAATGCTAATTTCAAATGGATGCAGTGAACTGGAGCTGCAGCTGGGTGGATGTGAAAATAAGTGGAATATTCCATTGAGGGGATTTACCTTGAAGGCAAGTGATGACAAGTTAGCAGTAGCTTCCGAGGGCACTGCTCCCCATCCCACCTAGAGGGCAGCACCATCGGATGTAGTGCCTGCCATCCATAAAAGGGAGTACAGATGGAATCATAAGGGTAGGACTAATTGATTATACAGGCAATCACCTACTGCTGCTTAAGTTTTGCTGGAGCGTTTATTAATTTTGCTATTCAGAGGCAACTGGCATATTTTTTAAATGTAACCATGTGTTAAGTTCAGATTACTGAGCAGATCTTCTGGTTGGTTACAGGTATCACCCCTTTCTGTACACCAGAGGTCTTACATTTACTACAGTTACTTTTATTTTTCTTATGCATGTAAGGACAGAACTTGAGGCGTTCTGAGTTAGTCTGAGACAAAGTAGTTTAAGCCATGTCAACAAGATAGGGAGTTGTAAACATTCAAAACACAAGTTGACATTCACTTGATACTTAAAAGCACTGTGGACTGTAAGACTGTACTTGAGAAACTGGTCATAGGGTAGCACTTTATCTCCTAGGTGTTCTCACTGTAACTGTAGTTGGACTTGATTGTGCATTGAAAAACACCTGAATAATTTAAGTGGCATACATTCTAAAGATGAAGAAAATAACATTTGTTCATGCTGAGCACCATTACTGAGTGAACTTGAGGCATTCTAAACTCTTGCTTGATCATTTCTTTTGAGTGAGCTGCAGTACAAGGGATTACACCCTGTACGTTGGTCAGTTGCAAAAATGTTGTCAGGTGTCTTGGCAGCATTTTAAGAGGGCGAAGGCAGTGCACAGAGCACTGCAGAGTTCTGGTGAGGGGAAGGGCCCCTAAGGCAGTGGTGCAGTAGCATGAGTTTTTTCTTGTTTCTGGTCAGGAGAATGAGTTCTGTGAGCGAACCTCTGAGACTGAAAACAGGTATATGCGGGTATTAACAGGGATGTGTTTCCTTGGAGAAATGCCGCTTTTGTCTCTGCATTAGATTTCCCAGGCTTTTTGGAACATAAAAGGTCTGTACTCTCTTTCAGTGCCTCGCTGCAGTTTTTCCTCTGGAGGTACAAAATGCATATTTTTGCATTTGAAATACAAAAATGTCATAGTGCATTTTTATTTGGAAACGCAACAGCTTTTTCAGCAAACCTGCTCTCTCTGGGTCACCGTGTTCTTCCCTGAGGGCACGAGTGACCCAGTACAAACTGATGGCCAAAACTAGACAGGTTTTGGGTGCTGCCGACTTTGCCTCTGCATACTGCCAAAGCATGAAAAATCTGCTAATTAAACTGCAGTGTGTTTAGTTCTGAAAGCAGACTAAAGATGTGGTTCTTCATTTGGCTGGAACCCAGGGCTGCCCTTGCCAGGGCCAGGCCATGCAGCTGGAGCCGGTGTGGTGGTGGTGTTGCACTGGCGCGTTCCCTGGGGCTGAGGCCCACATGGCCTGGCAGGGTTCAGATCCGTTCTCCTGGTGTGGTGCAGAAAAGCCTTTGGGATTGCTGTGTATGGAACGCTGGGGAAATGGCTGGTGATGCTCTGCTGCTCTTGGTGCTGTTAGGAAGTCTGTGAATAACTCTGCTGCCAGCAAGGAACTTGTTAATACGGTAAAGCAGAGTACTCAGTTGATCCATCTTTACTTAAAACTGGTCACAGAACTTTCACCACTGTCGTCTGAGGCCAGAGTGTACCTGTTTGGCAGTTTAGTAATTGTCCTTGATAAAAGGGCTGTTGGTCAGAGATTTTCGTTCAGTTAAAGGATGGAATTAAGGCTTTAATGGAACATTGATCCAACATTTGGGATTTGCAGTTAGGTGATATGGCATGATAACATGGGTAAATACTGTCCAAAAGTCATCGAGATTAAAAGGAGCAGGCAAAGCAACTTATTCGGCTTCTGGAAATGGTGATAGGTGCCTTAAGAACAAACGGTCCCTTTTCCCGAGGAACGGGAACTTACCAGGGCCTTCCTCCCACTCATGTTCTCCCCAGCATGGATTAAAAAGTGGAGGAAGCTATGTATATCTATTGAGCAGACACGAGGGGTTGCGGGTAATCAAATACTTGTTTGGCTGAGGTCATATTCAGATCGTTGCCCTAATTATTAGAGAACATATTTTCAGCAAATCTGTCATACGATCCTCTAGCACGAAAGTAGAGCAAAGCAAATGTGAGTTACCATTTGGTGGTGGTTTTTTTAACATCCCGATGTTGCTGGTTTGTGCGAGTTGCTGCAGATCCAAATGTGCACCCTTGGAAATGTTAGAATGTGCGTTGACCCGTGCTCAGCTAACACACAAGCCTCGGCTGTTTAACTGTTCAGAGAAGTATAAGAAGAGAATCGGGAACGGGATTGTTAAACAAGTCTTTTTTAGAGATACAGTTGATTATTTTCCTGTGTGTATTATTTCCACATTTAACTTCTGGTGTCTTTAAAGTGCTGAGATAAAAGAGAAAAAAACAAGGTTGTTTCTTACTCCCGTGTCCCGACTTACCATAAACATTTCTTTTGCAGAGCCATCAGTGTGATTCTCGGTGACAGGTGGAAGAAGATGAAGAATGAGGAGAGGCGGATGTACACGCTGGAAGCCAAGGCCTTGGCGGAGGAGCAGAAGCGGCTGAATCCTGACTGTTGGAAACGAAAACGAACTAATTCTGTACGTTTGTGCCTTGGTCATGGGGCAGTGAAGTGTGTTCGTGTGGTAGCTACAGCGGGTTTTGTTCAGGATAAACTCTGCCGTCCAAGTCTGTCTTGGGAGCCCAGACCTTTGTTTGACTCCCTTGCATGGTGGGACCTGCTTTTGGACAGTGGGCAGGAGAGTGGTGAGGAGAGGGTCTGTCTCTTGAATGGCTTAGGACAGTTCCTGAACTCTGCTGGACAGAACAAGAGCATGTCTGGGAAATGCAGAGCAGGGGCCTCTCGCCTTTTGTTTGAGCTGAGCTTACAGGTTGCACCTAAATTGCATTTATCTGTTCCCCTCGCAAACACTTAAAACTTTCACAAAATCCTTTGCTGTTGTGATTCAGTCAGTCTCCTTTTTCTCCAGTAAATGCTTTTTCTTTACCATTTTCTACCCTTTTTACTCCCAATTTATATGAAGTTATTGAGGGAGCAAATGATTATGTTTTCCATTACTCCCTTTCATTTGTACTCTGTTTTAATTGTAAAATAAATAGATAATCTCTGTAGGGAAATAAATTGTTTTCCACATTGTAGAAAGCCATCAATGTAGGAGTCTGCAGCAATGTATCAGTAGATGGTGCACATATTAAGTAAGATAAGGGCTTTCAAACTTACACAACGTATAAAGAGAATGTCAAAAAAAGGAGATTGTGCCAAGCTGCATGTTCAGCTAGAAGAGTTTGGAAGGAAAGATCCACTGAGGTGCACAGAGTGCCAGGGTCCTTTCATCAGACATTTTGTGCCTGGGTAGGAGCATCAAGTTCTGGACTTCACAGCTTCAAGATCTCATCCTCAAATTCCCCGTTTTCCTTTCATGTGTAAATGAGGCTACTTTCTCAAGAGCATATGCAAGTGTTGCCTTAGGACTGAATAAGAAGTGCCTCACATGAAGTTGCTTCTTATTGCTGTCTGTACTTGGTGCTGAGTTTCCAGTCCCTCGTTGCAGAAGGCTTCACCACATCCCAGCTGCTAGGAACAAGCTGTTTTTCTGTTCACTGTGTTCTGTTTTAATCAACAGTGACAGCTTCTGTTAAGATTTCCTTGTGGGTTTAGTTACAAAATAGTATTTATTTGTTCTGGTTTTACACTACTGCAGTCTTGGGCACTGGATGCTGGGTTCAAGTTCACTTCACACGTGCACCTGTGAGCTTCAAGGCACTCAGGGCAGGCAGGTAGCATGTAACTGAGAGGGACAGACATGGGCTGCCCTTGGGTAAGAAGGATGGCTTTCTTACCCCACCTCCTAGTAGGTTTTTCCTTGACCTTACGGTTTTCAGGCCAAGAGGAGGAGATCTGTCAAACCTGCTGTCTCAGTGTTGCCGCAGGAAATCCCTCTTTTCATTGTTTTATTTCCACAAACTAAGGATTTTGTTTGCACGTTGGTTACCTTACCAATTAGTGATGGTGGACTCCAGGCTGTGACAAAGAAATCTTCTTGGTCTTCTGAAGACTGGGGGATAAAGTCACCTATTTTGACCTTCTGCCTTCTTCCAAATAACTGGCCAATGCTTGTGACTTCCACAACTCATGTTTGCTCGCTTTAAGATGCTGTCTGGTTCCCCTTTGCTCAGGACCTGCTCACCTGGTTTTTCCTCTTCTCTTTTCCCAGGGCTCACAGCAGCATTAAGCCAGCATTTTCCTGTTAACTCTGTATTCACAAACTGGCTGTCGCTTGATGGCAAGAAGACGCAAGATCGAGGTCTTACTACGTGTCGTGACTTACTGCGACCATCCAATACTGGCACCATCGGGTCGGGAATGATCTAATACGAGTGCAGATTTGCTTTTTACAGTAGAACATTAAGTAAGCTAAAACTATCAACATTTTAAACCAAATTGCCTTATTTTTCTTCCAAACTTCATATATGTATCAGGTAATATAGGCTTGAAAATGGATATCCTGTGGTGCTAAAGTACTTTAGAAAGAGGCGAAGGAGACGTGTATAAATGTTTATTTTTAAAAGAAAATGTACAAAAAGGGGAATTTTCAAATACGTAACAGCTGTTTCTATACATTGATTCTTATTGCTGATTAATACGTATTGCACAACCATATTCTTAGTTACGATTCTAGGGCCTGGGATTTTCTGAGCTGGCAGAAGGGGTGTCCCGGCCTGCGGCCTCCCCGCCTGGGCAGCGGTGCCTGGGGAGGCGGCGCAGCGCTGCCGAGTGAGCGTGGGGCTGGAGCCGCCCCAGAGCTGCAGCTGCCCCGGGCTGCTGTGTGGCAGGGGGCTGGCAGCAGCAGTGAGGAGGGTGTTTGCGCACCCGCCGCCACCAGCGAGAGCTGTTACTCCCTCTGGAAAAAAATGACCCAGGACAGGATGAAATCAATGAGTAGCGTTATCTCAAGAAAAATGGTGCTGTTGATACCATCACCATCATAGTTTTAACTGTGTTTTGTCTTTGCCACATATTCTACCATATTTTATTTGCCATAAGACATCTTCATGGTGGGGGCAAACTTTGCACTTAACTATACGTGCAACACTTGCACTTTACTTTTGTTTTTCCCTCCGACTGTCTAAGCTTAGAGCAGCTGCGTTAGGATTACCATTGCTTCTGCTGTGAACTTTACCATCCTGCCTTTCCATGTACTAAACAGCTGTGTGTATCTCCTCTTCTTTTTTTTTTTGTTTTTTAAGAATCACAACTGTAAATTTCAGTTTATGACACGTCCTACATGATGTTGCCCCTAAGATTTTTGCACACTATATTCTTGTATATTATTTCAAATAAATTCATCAAAATCCGGTGTCGCGTGTTTTCTGAAGCGGAGACGACTGATCCCTCAGGCAGCCCTGCAGCCACCAGCACGTACTGCAGGGAGGTCTTCCATCACCCCATCCAAAGTGTACTGTGGTGCTCTGCCATTAGCAGGCCGCTGGAGAGTGTCAAATACTGAATTCAGGAGTGGAGAGTTAAGGTTCTTTATTACAGTTTAAGCCAAAAGAGAGTTGAAATCAATATAAACTACTTCAAGTGCAACGGAGAATCATTTGTAAGTACTTATGGTTTTTTCCGTGTGTTAAAATTAGTGACTTTTAGATGGAAAGTGATGACTGTAGCATTTCAAGAGTACAGTTTTCTGAATAAGGCTGAAATGTTTAAAACTGTACTTGTAAGAAAAGAGCTACTTCCTTATTTAAGATATTCAGGAATTACACTGTAATGTTTGACTATGCTCTAATTTTATACCTCTCTAAATTAAAAAGCAATGCTAAAGAGTGATTCACATAAAAATGGTATCATTTCCTTACATTTGTGTATAAACAAGTTCCTCCAATGCAAAGGTAAAGCAAGAAGGCAGAAGTGTCACAGATGAAGTAGGTAAACATGGTTCATTGCAAGGGGAATAATGCACATCACCTGTAAGAACATCTGTGGCACCAGCCACCCCTGACCCTGTTCCTGTCCGTTCCCTGTGGTGAGAGAGTCGTCGAGTCCATTCACTGCAGGGTCGCCATGGCTTTCTGCAGCAGCTGAAGCATGATGGGGTAGACTGGTGCAAACTCCTTTCCCTCTCTCGTTCTCACGGATTGAACGTAGGCTTCCAGTGCACCACTGAGAAAAATAAAAAGAGGCTTTAAAAGCAATGAAATTGCAGCAAACAGGTCAGGAACTGCAGCTGAAAGTAATCGGCCTCCCTACCACAGGCTCCTCCTTGGATGATGCCACGTGTCTCTGTGGAAGGAAGTGGGCAAGAAAGGCCTTGCAAAGCTCTGTGTAACTGTCTAATGATCTTCCTCTCCTTTCTTGTGTGTTTTGAGAAGCGAACAAGTTAACATTTAAATCAGCAGCAGCATGTTGCAGATGGCTTGAAATGACAGCTCTGACGCACAGATTCTGCTCAGGGCTTTACTGGTAACCTTCAGAAATGAAAAGAGGAGACTCCAGCGGCTGCAGAGGCCAAGTGCGACCTGCAGCATGGGCCCTGGTGAGCACCTGCCCTGGCTTTGGGTGCTGTCCTGGCTGAGGCCTCAGACCTGAGCCCAGCTTTGGGGCAGAGCTACACACACACATGGTGTATCTCTGTCTTTCTTTGTACATCTTTGCTGTGTTTTTTTCTCACACAGATATCTCGTAGGCTGTCACACATGGAAGAAGCTTGTGAGTTATACATACGTTCCAAAGCTAAAGGGGGCAACTGTGTCTTTCCTGTAGGTAATTTAACTTGCTTCACGAGGCAGGGCCACCTTTGGGCCAACAGTTCTAGTCACTAGTACTGCTGAATGACAGCTGTGAAACAAGAATGATGAGCAGCTCAGAGCCTGACTTCTTTAAGTAGGACAAGTTTGTTTTCCCATACTGAAATGTGGCCTCTAATTTAATTTATTTTTCCTTTCCTTTTCTCTGTTTCTTCATGCACAGAGAGATCAGGGGCTCTAAGGCAGGGCTGCTGACCCACAGGTGCCTGCTGGCAGCTGGAGGGGATTGGCAATAAGATGGCATTTAATTAGGCAAAAGGCTTAAGGAAAGCAGAAACACTGACGAGTGAGACTGCCCATGTGTCACACAAACACAGTCCCCTCGTGGAGTAAGGTGCTGAGCAAGGAGAAGCCAAGATCCCCCTGTGATGCTGCCAAGCCCACTGGCTCTGGCACACCAGAAGCGGGGCAGTAGGAAGAAGCTGTGCCCTAACACGCCTCATTGCCGGCGAGTGAAGCAGTTGCTGAACCAACACAGGCTCTCAACTGTCTCAATGAAAATAAACGCAGCCGTGCCAGAGCAGTGCTGGGAACCTCCAGCACGGGTCACTTCACAAAGGGAAGCTGCTCCTGAGGCCAAGAGCCTGCACTCACAGTACGGGAGAGAGTAGAGCCTGAGTGTTGGGTTGGGAGAAGCTGGTGACAGCGATGACAGCCCGTCCCTACAGCTGGTCCTGAGGCTGCACTTGCTCCTGCCAGCACCTAACAGCCTCAAAGGCAGGCATTGAGCTGTAGGTCTCACTGCCAGAGGGCAACAGGACCTGCTGGCTGGCTGCATGTAGCGCACAGGTGCATGCACACACACATACACACAGATGTGCAGAGTCCTTGGCCTGTCAGCAGTGGAGTCTGATGAGGGAGAGAGAAGCCTGCACCTGCAACCAAGAAAGCCCTGGCAGCTTTCCTTCTGAGCACAGGATGGGAATGAACCAGGAGAGGGACAGCCCCCGACATCTCTAGGCAGGGCAGATGGGCTTCAGACTCCCTCTTGCTGAAGCCCAGGGAACATTTTTCTGAGACTGGGGTGACGCAAAAGGAGGATGGAGTGGATCACTGGAGAGTTGAGAGGCTTCAGAAGAGCAAAGTGACTGAGCACAGAAACACTCCCTTGTGTTGGCCTGCATGCACTTGAGAGCTCTTCATTTTTGATAACAAGTTACACATGAGTTACTGCTGAGGGGTCCACGCCAGGTACCGACGCACTCTGAAGAGTCACTTGGCATTTTTTGCACTTCAGCAAACAGGAAAAGATCAGTAAGCCCCCCATTACAGCCACAAAGTCAGGGAAAGAATATCTAGCCAAAATAAAGCTGAATTTTTGCACCTGCTCATCTCCCTGAAAACCTTCAGTCTCCCCATGGTCTCTGGGGAGCAGCACAGGATCTACAGGGAAAGAAGCAACAACTAAACAACTACTTGCTGCAGCCACAAAGTGCTTTGGGTGCTGCTTGGTGTGTTCCCAGCAGAGGCCATCAGCACAACGGACTGCAGGGAGCTCAGGCACTTGCACAAGTTTTAAATCTCAAAATTGAAAGAGGTGCTGAGACTGGGGGAAAGGGACAGCTGGTCAGTACTTTTTTGATAAACTGGCCTCTTGTGGCAACGAGGGGCAGAGTATGTGATGACTAGACTGAGGTGCAGGTGGGAGATGCAGGCAGGGGAGGCTCAATAACCCCATCAAGATGAGGGGAGAAGCTTCAGAAGAGTCAAGTGTGTCCCACATTTCTACTCAGGTCAGCACTCAAGTGCTCTGGTCAGCAGTAATCATTAAACATGGTTAGATATCAATTACCTTCTACAAATAGTCTCTTGTACTAAAAAGACAGTTGAGAAATTCCTATGTCAATTTTCTTACTGTAACTGTCATTCACCTTGCTGAATCTCTCTCCTTCTACTCACCAGTGTCCCTGTCTTTTCTCTATACACTCCCAAAGTTTGTTGGGCCCAAATAGTTTTTAGAAGTCATCAAAAGCTGAAAATAGAGAACATATTGACCTGCTTAACTTAGAAAGCTCTGACACCTCTTGGTGAAGTTGTGAGTTGGCATCATTATCCAGATGGTAACACTGCTGTCCCTTTCTGACTTTTATCTCCTTGCTTGAAAAAGCCCTTGAAAAAGATGACAGAGATAACCAGATCCCTTCAGATGAAAGAAAGAAGCTCTGCCTGAAAAGCAGTGCCCGAAACCACTCAACATCAGCCCTTCATAATCTTTAGCCAGACTGTTATTCCCATCAGATCAAACAAGAGGGAATAAGATTTAGGTTATGCTAAATGCCAAACACCACTATAAGAGTCCTGCTGTTACACCTTCCAGCAGCTTTTATCTTTTGTCTTCTCTCCTGCCTAAAAATGTTCTAACTGGCAATACCAACACTCTGTCAATGGCAGCCACTGTCCTCTTACAACAAAAAAAGCAGCTAAAAGGAACTTGGTGAATTGTCTGGTGGCCTCAGAACTGTCCAGACTCTTCTTCCCAGCAGAGACCAATAGCCAACAGCAGTTGATCTCTGTCAGCTCTGTTCTGCTGTGTCTGCTGTGACCATGACTTTGCGTTGTTTCACAGACAGTCAAACTTCATCAATACGACCAACCCAGCAGCACCTTAACTCACTCTCTTTTCCACTCAAAAGACAACCAATACTTACTACTCCATCAACATTGTAAGGTGCATCCTCAGGCATTTTTCAAAAACAGACTTTGTACCGCTTTAAACAATGAAAATAAAAGCTTTCTCAATACTCTAAATACATTCACTATTCTCCCACGCCCCGTGCTTGCACCTCCAATAAAAATATTTCAGTCCTCTAAAGCTCAATGTTAAAATGCAATTCATAGTCAATAACCTTAACTGAAACTCTACAACAAAATCTTGGCTCTTCCCAGACAGGAAGAGTTTTGCTAACAAACAGAGCCATTCAACAAAGGCAGGGTGAGCACCCACTTCTCCCCAGACCTATTTGTGTCAGGCTCTCTTGACTTGTCAGCCTTCACCTTGTGAAGGTTGTTCTGCAAATGTCCCATCTCCTAGTGGTGGAGATTTCAGTGTAACCCTGAGGGAACAACTGATGGGAACTGCAGTGCCAAGGGAGCCAAGAAGTCACAGAAAAGCACCACTGAGCAAAGGATGTGAGCACCTCCAGAGCAGAACTGGCCCGGAGAGCTACCTGCTTTATGCACCCATCAAGTCAGAGCAGCTGCCTGCCTCCCACATGGGCAGGGGTGAGAAAACAGCTGGAAGAGCCTCACACTGAGACAGAGGACGAAAAGCTGCTGCAGCTGCTAAAGGCTGAGAGCTAAGAGGCAGCTGTGGTCACCAGGAGCTCCATACCCTACCTGGTGACCATGGAACAGATCATAAGCACAATGAAGCTCTTATCAGTCCAGGGAACTCTCCTCTGCACTGCTGCCCAGGACTCATGTCTAACCTATTAGGAAGAGAACTCCTGGTAACCAGGGGTCCAGGCAGTAAAGTGGCACAAATCAAGAATCCAGGGACAAAGAATCACAGAATGGTAGGGGTTGCAAGGTTCTGGAAAGCACCATAAAGTAGATGTGACTTCAGAAGTCCATTTGTGACGGAGTTTTGTTTCTCTGAAGACAATCACTAAGTCTTCAGGGCAGGATTTTGGGGCTGTGACACAAAAATAGGGAGAGTGCAGGAAGGTGCCGATGGCAAAGGCAGACGGTGGTTGCTGCTGCTGCTGTGGGCACATCCCAGCTCAGGCTGCCCAATCCAGGTGACTCGCTATGATATGCTCCACTGAAACTGCTGAGATGCCTATGTTGAGTGCACCTCTCTTGGGAAGATAAATGCATTGGCTTTCTAGAATTGTTAATGCTTGAAATGCAGATTTTATGACAACATTTTTGTAAACTTGCCTGGTCCTAACACAACCCAGCTTTCGCAAGCTACACTGGCGGTATGCAATTCAATTCAGACGCACCGGTTTCCCAATGAAAGCTTGTCTTCAAAAGAAGTAGCTTGCTCCTGTAGAGGACACTGTAAAAACACTGCTGCATAAGTAGCAATGGAAAAACAAACAGTGTCGAGGGTGAAGACAGTATCATCAAGTCTCCAGCACAGAAGAGATCACAGCTGTTGTCATATAAAAAAGATGTAATTTATAGTTCTATTACCGATGTTTAAGAAAATGGAAGAAACCCTGTTTATGTAATACACAAAACATGCTCTTGAAGGGATTAGACTAAATAATGCCCTAAATTCAGCATCTTCCAGTCTAATAAAGGACATAAAATGTGTTCAGCAATCTGTTTCTGTTTTAAAAGACAAGCTATGGTATACATTACAAATATATTTGTAAAAGAGAGCTATGGAAAGAGGGTTGGTGGGATGTTCTGCATATATTAATGCTTCATTAAAAATGCCATATGAAGTAAGGAAAAAAAATTCTAAGTTTAAGATGCCCTCCCACATAAGGAAAAGGATTTTAAAGCACTTATTAAATTACTTCATCTGCTTGAGCAAAAACATGAGCTTTCTTGGAAATCAGGACAAGCTGATTACATAAGACACACATAGTTCTTCTTAAAAATGTTATTTCAACCAATGAAGATTTACATCCACAGTCAAAGGGGGAAAAAGTGTATGATTTGGGCTGTGGTTCTTAAAGGGATCTTAATGCATACACTTTAGAATGACTCTAACTAATTAGTGAATTTCATATGGAACTGTGAATACAAGCACTGCCCTCCTGGGCCCTGACTCGGTGGGCTGGAGTACGATTGAATGGCCGCCTTGGAAGAGCCCGTTCTGTGCAGCAGTGGGATAGGTCCCAGGCAGCACCCACACACCGTCCTTCAGCATTTTGCTCAAAGTCTGTTTGGTCTCAGAACAAAGAGGAAAAAGGAAAATGTGCTGTTTAAGAGCACATCTGTTTGACACCAGATTTATTTAATCAAGTGGAATCCAAGTTACTGTAAAACCAAACAGTGAAATCTCCAACAGCATCATCTGTACAACAACAGGTTAGAGACATCTCTGGTTTATCCCAGATTGAGCATTTAAGGGCTGAAGTGCTGACAGACCTGTGTAAGGACTGGGAGGGTGTCAGGCATGCTGAGCCTGCTGGCCCCGCAGCCCTCCTCCCACTCAGCCCACCTGACCCCTGGCTCTTCTCTGCTCAGCCTGCCGGCCACGTGGCACTGAGGCACAGCCTGGGCTTCCACAGTGGTCCCCAAGCTGGCCTTTGTTCCTGCTCCCTGGCAGGTTTAGTGGTCAGAGCCACTCTGGCTCAGGTCGTCAGCTTGCCATGAAAACGAGCCCATCACTGGACCCAGCTTTCCACTCTCCTCCACCAATCTTGAATAAGGGAAGTTTACCCACATTCTATGGGTAAAGGTAAGAATGTGGCACTTGAGTGGATGGCCTGTCCTTTGAGCTGGCTCAAATCCTGACGTGTCTAACAGGGCTTCTTCTAGGGAAGTAAGGTTGAGTTTTCAAACTTAATTTACAAAGGAGTGCTCTGGCCACTTAAGGAAGGCGCTCCTTCGAACACAATCCCTACTCTGCCCACCGAGGAGCCTGCAGCAGGGTCATCTCACCTGACTTTAAATGCCTGCAGGGCAGCTGTCTGCCTGAGAGAGCTCCAGCATCCCAGCCTATGCTCCCTTCACTGAGCAGAGAAAATGGAGCTTTCAGGACACAGCGCGACTGACCTATTTTAGGTACCTGCTTCAGGAGGAGATGAATCAGCCCCAGCAGCGCCTGTTTCTCTCTGTTGACTACAAAGGCAGTCTGGCTAATATACCTCTGGCCAGGTAAATCCCACCCTTCATGCTGAATACAGACAGAAAGAAAAGCACAAAAATGCTGGGAATGCTGCTAATTCATAACATTAACACCACGCTGCATATGAAGCATTTCAGACCTACAGAGCGGAAGAAGCACTGCAATTAGCTTTAATACAAAGCCGTAAGGATCCTGATAGGACAAGTAAATTAATATCTAAGCAGCAGGTCCCTACAGTAATTGCACAGTCATTACAAAGGGAAGTTGCAGAAAATTACCATCTGCAAGGCTACAGCAAATGTAAAGATAATTTTTTGATGCAGGCCAGTGCAGGGATCAAAACATCCAGGGTTCAATTAGCCCAGCTGAACAATTACAGGTGGCAAAAGCTTCTCCAACATCAAGACTCCAGATAAATGAGCAAGATGCCTGTAATTCAACTTAGGTTCATATGAGACAAATGAAAAGAAGGCTCAGAATCCAGTAGAGGATTAAAGAAAATAGGAGTGAAACATGGTCATGCTGGTGACTGATGTGTGCTTGCTTGCCTTATGGATGGACAACCGGCCAGTTCAGAAATGACTATGGCTGAACATGAGCCAGCAGAGTGCCCAGGTGGCCAAGAAGGCCAATGGCATCCTGGCCTGGATCAGGAACAGTGCTGTCAGCTGGAGGAGGGAGGTGATCATTCCCCTGTACTTGGCTTTGGTGAGGTCTCACCTCAAATACTGTGTCCAGTTTTGGGCCCCTCTCTACAAGAATGACATCGAGGTGCTGGAGAGGATCCAGAGGCGGGCTGCCAAGCTAGGAAAGGATTTGGAGCATGTCTCATATGAGGAACAGCTGAGGGATCTGGGGCTGTTAAGCTTGGAGAAAAGAAGGCTCAGGGAGACCTTATCACTCTCTACAAGTACCTGAAAGGAAGTTGTAGCACGTCGAGGGTTGGTCTGTGCTCCCCAGTGACAAGCAATAGAACAAGAGAAAACGGCCTGAAGTTGCACCAGGGGAGGTTCAGGCTGGATCTGAGGAGGAATTTCTTTCCTGCAAGGGTTGTCAGGCATTGGAATGGGCTGCCCAGGGAGGAGCTGGAGTCACCGTCCCTGGACATGTTTAAGAGATGGGTTGATAGGGCTGGACTCTTAAAGGTGTCTTCCAGCTGAAATGATTCCATGATTTTATGACTCTATAACCAGCACAAGGAGGTAGTGAAAAGGAGAATGCTTAGAGCAGTGGGTACAGTGGTGGCAGTGCCTGGGCAGGAGCAGCAGCACATGGCTCGCTGCTTGGCCGGGCCAGGCCCTGCTCTGTGCCCCAGGCCAGTGGTGCTGCATGAGCTGCTGCCCAAGCTCCCGGGAGCCTCTGCTTGACAGACTCCGCTCAGGTGCCCGTGAGCAAAGGGCCTGGGGGTGAATTGAGAAGCAGCTGAGCATGGGCAGTGACAAACAGCCTTTCTCTGATGTACTAGGAGTAGGTAAGAGCCACTGGAGGGCCAAGAGAGGCTATTTTGGTGGGGGCAGATCTTCTAAGCAGCCCTGGCCATGCCCTGGGACGAAGGATGGCCCAGCAGTGTCCGAGCACTCCACCAGCGCCAAGCAGGAAGACCACAGTCTCACTGTAAGATCTCCAAGTGACAGCCTTGCCAAGTGATAACCTTGCAGCAGCACGTTCTTAAGACTACAAAGGTAAAATATTTTAATAGTGATATCTCATGCAAAATTAATAAAGGATTCAATGAAAGGATTGAAGTGAAAAGCTTAAGCATTCCAGCTATGCTACCTGATTTAATGGATGACACTCTCTTTGCCTAAAAGCCTTGTCCCAAGGCTTGTCCCTTAATGCCTCCATGGTCAGAGTAATTTATCAGTGTCTGAAGACAACCACCAGCAAGCCCATTAACTGAATCAGTCTGGATGGAATTTAATTTCACACAAAGACAAAAATGTGTTGTAGTTTAAGGATGGCATTTTCAGATCTGTGTAAAAGGACTGGTGAAAACAAAATCCCATCAGTTCTCGAGTGATTTGCATTCTTGGCTTTCCCTAACATACCTGAAATTCAACATTGTCAGTTTTGCCAGTACTATATCAGGACAGAAATCACAATCAAAATGCTCCTAAGTTACATAAACAGCTGTTATCAGCCTTGTCTCTTCCAGATGAAATGATTCTGTGATTCTATGTACCCTTATCACTTCCCCTGTATGTCAAGATGTCATGGCTTGAGATTCAACCAAACCTAATTTTGCAGACAAACAGGAAAAGCAATATGTATGACTCTCAAAAATCACTCTTTGATACACTTATGAAGAGGCACAGATTGCATTTTAATATTTTGGAAATAGGTCTTATTAACATCCCCTGGCAATCAGCTAGTATTTCCTTAGTTGCTCTGAGCCCTACACTGGACTGTGTGCTGCTCTCAGCTTCAAGAACTGTAAATATTTATAGCAGATGCCTCTTGGCTGCTTTAAAAAAGCATGGACAGAAAGCGGTTGATGTTCTCATGCACAACCACTGCTGGCTGGAACTTAAAAGTCAGCTTTTTTCAATTCCAGCAAAAGCTGGCAGCATCCACACACAGAAGTTCAAGGACAGAGTCGGCTGCAGGCGCAGATGGAGCCCAGCACAGCTAAGTGTGACAACCTTCCCCGTGTCACTGGAGTGGGTCAGGACAGGACAGTGGGTCAGGTGGCTGGGAGAGTTGGGGCATGGGGAGCCAACTGGTCATCTGAGCCTTGAATCCTGAGGATCCTCAGGATGGTTCTGTTGTGTTCATACAACACATCTGTTCTCTCCACCATTCTTTTAAAATCAGCTTGTTTTGAAAAAACTTTTCCTACCATTTTAAGATGCAAACCAGTATTTAGCTATGTTAGTCATGCACCCTAGGAAGATCTTAAAAATCAGACGTAGTTATCACTTCCTAAAGATCCCAGGCTGACTTCTGGAAGAATAACATCACAGGGGTGTAACAAGGCTCTTCAATTTAAAAATTCCTATCTACATTTTCATTGCTTAAGCTTCCAAAGCTTCTCTTTTCTGATACAGGGCTACAGCCCTGACTTTTCAACTGTTGAGAGAGACAGTTTTGCTAAAACATGGTGTTAATTTAAACCACTATTGTGTATATTTTCCTTCTTTTGCAAGAAGATTATGTGCTCTCTGCAAAGGCACTGGAGGGTTTGGGTATGGGGGGTGGTGAGGAGGGCTCAGTTTATATATTCTCCCGTTTCTCAGCTCATCCCATGAGTGGAGAGAGGATAATGCTATTTATGAAACAGCTCTTATAGCACGATTTTCTACTTTTCAAGACCAGTCCTGGTGTGCAGGTCAGTTACTGCTCCCTTATCATAAATGTAGAGAAGAAAGAAGTATGATTTTTACCGTATGAGAGCAAGCCTGTCTTTTTCAGATGGATGATCATCGAGCCACTGGGAGTAGCGGGCAATGGACCACTCAGCCCTCTGATACAGAGAAACACAAACACAAATTACACATAAATACGAAAAAGGAAACACACCAAATTCAGAATCACAGATGACGACTCTCAATACTGCAGTGATGCAGAATGAATCTTAATACAGCAGTGATGCAGAATGAATTAAAGAATCAGATATAATTACGATAAATAGCCCAATAGGTTACTTGAGAGCTCAGAAGTGTTCTCCTACATTAACTCTTTGCCCAGTTCTGACAGGGGTTTGCATCTAGATTTCCTGCACCTTACATGAGTGGGATCCAAGTAATTTGCAGTCTGGGATAAGACCTGGAATTTCTTCTATGAGCTGACAGAGTATTAAATAATTGAAAGTCTATTTAAAATCAGGTTATCATCTTCCTCTTGTTAATTAATCAAAATCTGAAGTCAATGACTGTGACACTTTTGCTGTGATAAAACCAAAAGCCAGTAAATCATGTAAAGTATGAGCTTGAATACTTTTTAACTAAAATACCTAGGACAAAGTACAATGTTCATTCCTCCTTAGGGCACCTCGAAAGGAAAGACAGGTTGATCTTATTACCTGGAAGGGTGATTTTAACTCTGGTGGTGCTCTCGTAAATAAGAACTGAAGAATAATGCTGAATGGAATAACCTCTCCCAGAGCTGGGCTACTGGCAATATGCTCACTGGTCTGGAACAGCAGCGGTCTGGAAAATGTAGCAATATATTTGTGAAAGGAAGAAAAAGCTTATTTTCTGCATTAGAAAAACGTCTACGTGTTGGTAATATTGTGTTAGGATAGAAGCATCTATTTTTTGTCTACTAGCCTGCATCTTAGCTTTTCAACACAGATTCAGCTTGAAAAAATTTACAGAAGTTGGCTATTGTAATTAAATGATACAGGGCTGTAAATTTGATATTTCAGTGAAAACACTTGAGGTAACTATAGAACTCACTGTCATACAGAAGTTACACTGAAAGCAACACACAAAAAAAGTACAATTTGGCCAACATTTGCATGACAAAGATCGTTAAATCATAGTTATACTCTGCATAAAATTTAAAAGAACTTTAATCTATTTCTAATTTGCAGGTGGGTGTTGCCAAGAAAGCTCTCAGTTCAATCAGAACTAACAGAAGGGAACAAATCAGTCTTGAAATGCAGTTTGGCCAATTCCTACTTCCTGTGATGGTAACTCACCTGAATGACCTCAGCTGTCTGTAAGATCTTCCCAGGTCAGAGACCCGCCGACAGAGCGGTGCTACTGCTAACTCCATCTGTAAAAACAACCATTTTCATTTCAATCAGATTGGCTCAAAATACAAAACTTGGTATCAAAATAGCCTGCCTTTAAGCAGTAACTCAAACTTGCAGACCTTTTTGGTCTGACTTTTTGCTAGTGGTTCAATTTGAGACACAAACTCATCCTTTCCTTTCGTAACACATCACCCAGGCCAAGACTCTTGCCTTACTCTTGGTGAGATCGGAAGCATCCCGTGACAAAAGACAGTGACAGTCTCTGAGTAAGAGCAGAAGGGCTTTCCTGAGCTTTCTGAGACTGAAGCTTTGTTTCTCACAGCAGGTTTATTTTGTTGGTGATGAGTTTCCTGATGAAGCAACTATCTGTGCACAGCCCAGGAATCATGCAAATCTAGGGAGGTCTCCACAAATAACTACTAAAGCAGTAAAAATACATATGCATTTCAGCTGGGCACTCCCTCCTTTGGCAAAAGACAAGGATAAAGTGAATCCTTTCTGAACACTTGGCCCCAAATTTTAGATCACAGAACCTATGCAGGTTAGAAAGAAGGCAGCTAGGACTGCCACAGGGTCATACGGAATCATAGGCAAAAAAGCACCAGTAAGAGCATTATTTTCACACTTATTTTCATACTGCCGAGTTACAGCAGACATCTTTAAACACAAACCATCTTTAACCACTTTGGTTTTTAAGCACTGAAGGTCACCTGCCTTTTTGAACAAAAGCCAGAGAAAGAACACTTTCACTTCCCGATGTCAGACCAAACACAAACATTACATGGCAAAATTTCAGCTCATTTGCACATCAATACGCACCACCACTCAAAAAACTCCCATAGGTAACTTCAGGCAGATATGGATGAAGACTTTACTTTTTGCAGTGCTGAAGTGTCAGCTGACAGAGAGATGCAAGCTGTATTCTCCATGTATGGGGTTTTTTAAATCCTCAACTTGAAAGACTATTCAGACTTTGATTTCCACATAATGCACAATTAAACTGTTTCAAAGGATGAGAGCCAAAATAAGTAACAAGATCACAAACACCATGCAATGAGATTCCCATATAAGTAACACTGATGAATGAGTTTCAAAGTGCTTGTGATAAGACACTATTTACAGTGAAGTCTTTAATACTATTATTCTTTCCAGCTGTAGAATTTCTTCAGACAGAGGTGGCTGCTGGGCCTTCAGCTTCACCAAGAGCACATCGCTATGCTGGGCTTCCAGCATAAACAAAGAAGATGGTGAAGTGAACTATGATGCCATAGTCATCTCAAAATAGAAGAAACCAAATGAGCTGTTAATGCAAATCAAGGCCATCTACTTCTACTTCAGGCAGCCATCTGAAGAAGTAGGGCAGAAGCCATCTCACCTACTTTGCAACATCTCCAGGTTCTGTTCATACTCAGTGGAGAGAAAGAGCCACTGCTGGAGTGTGATGCATCTTTCCCCAAGGCAGACATCTAAAATAGGTCAGGTGGGTCATGTTGTAGGAGTTTGACACCTACTTGACAGTCAGACAGAGCTGGAAAAGCCAGCGGGCCTAGCCCAGGCACCTGTGTTTCCTCTCGAGACAAGGAGAGGAGGGCACCTCCAAAAGGCAATGGGCAGAGCCCCCTCAGAGCCAGCACACAGGCAAGGCAATGCTGCTCCTCAGCCCAGCGACCTTGGAGTGCATGCCCCACATCAGGCACTTCTAAGCCATCTGAGATCTGAATCTTATATTAAGTAGAAATCCACAGAAGAAGAAAGTGAATAAAAATCCAGGAAGCAAAACTAAGGATCTTTGTCTTCAGCTTTCAGATGAACAACTGCTCCAGCCCTGGGTAACAGCCCAGCTCCCTCCTGCCTGCAGCCCTTCTGGCCCCCAAATCTACTCTAGGCTATGAACTGGCCCCTTCTGTAGAGCTGGGTGGGATCTCTGCCCTGCTCCTCCATAACCCTCGCAGCCTGGGGGCCTGGGCATCTCTCCTCCACGCAAGGCCAAGGAGTGCCTGCTGAGCAAGCTGAAGAGCATGGAGAGCCATCCTGCGGTTCCTGATGGGCAAGCCATCTGCCAGCCAGGGCAAAAGGCATCCCCAGGTGAAGCCAAAGCCCCCACACCAGAGGAGGAGCTTTGGGCTGCCATGCCCTGCACCAAATTCACCGGCACAGGGATGTGAGGTTGCTTGCACATTCCCAGGACAGACGGTTTGTCCCCGAGGATCTCTGCAGGGAGCTACTCCAACTCCAAACAGCGATGAAGCTTAGAGCAAGTTCAGCATGTTGTTCCCCCAGATCCCCTGGAACACTTCTGAGCACACTGGGCCAAAAAAGGCCAGTCTGATGCACTGAACTAAGAGCAAGTAGCCATAAAGAAGAGCTAACTAAGCAGGCTTTTCTGAATCATGATACAAGAACCTGACAGACTCTGAAAAACAAATAAGAGCAAGACCCTGATTTGCCCAGAGCTTCTTTTCAGGCAACAGTGTTGGGTAGGGACAGCTGGAAGTAACTGATACCCTGCAGGAGCTGGTGTGCTAGCTCTGCTGGGGGCCATGGGCTTGTAGCTGTCAAGAACTAAAGAGAATTCTTTTAGGTGTTTAGAGAACCTGATAACAGGCAACAGACTGCCAGTCTGACTTGTGGAAACAGAGATGCATGGATCAAACTGTACTCATGAGGGGAAAGAAATCCCAGTGTGGCAAAATATGATTTTGTTTAATAAGTTTTAAATGATTGTTTCACTCCTGAAACATAACATGATGTAACGAGATGTAAGTGAAACTTTCTACAGCTTAGCCAATTCTTTATTAAAGCAAATTTAAATGATATCCTCTCAAACATATTTGTCAGCTTTCACAAATGAACACTTTTAGTCTTAAGTACTAAGGAATAGAATTTACTTTGGAAAATTCTATTACTTCATCTTCAACCTTTATTCACTGTAGGAAATTATTAGTATTGCTAGAACTAGATTGATTTAATGGCAGCAGATGGTTGATTCGTGAAGTGCTGGCTGCCAAAGAAAAAAAAATTGCTTTTAAGCTTTGCAGCATACTATACCATCTCAAATTGACTCATGAAGAGTGGGAATGAGTGAAAACTAATGTGGTAAAAATGTACATCAACCACAGAAACTTTTTTTCTTTGATTTACAACACTATTCTGCTGTGTTATAACCCAGCCTCTCCAACAAACTCTACTCTGCATAATAACTAAGACTGTTTTCTTCACTTGAATCTTATTTGTCTGAGCTCAATGATGTGGTGAGATGCTACAGCATCTTTCTGCTGCTGTTACATTCATTTCTGCAGGCCCACTGAGGGGTTTTGTGTCTCCACTGAGCACTGTGCCAGCCAGCACCGCTGGCCTGGGAGCAAGTGCTGGGGAGGAATCATTCAGCTGCAACAGCTGCTGTTTTGAAGGTGCTGAAACTGGGCAGAGGGCTGAGCATACATCACTTCATGGTTTTGCTACCTGTCATCACCTGAAGCTGCATCAACTGTTGATTCATGCAGCATGTTTATACTGTAGCAGCTTTTGCTATGATATACAGCTACAGTTTCCAAGGCATTTTGGTGAGCTTTTACAGGTCGGGTGATGCTTCTGGCTGTCTGCAAGCCAGTATTTGTATCGTGTGTACAAGGCCCTTCATACAGCCATGTCCCATAGACTTTACAGATGAAATGGCAAGCAGAATATTTTGTTTATTTTCCAAATTTCTCTCCCAGAAACGCAAAATTGAAAATTCAGGTATCCAAGTTAAATTCAGTGACAAATCAGTTGTCTGCACAGTAATTTGCAGCCACAGAGGCTTGATCAACCCATGTGAGTTTACCATGAACACGGGATCCAAGAGAAGCAGTAGAAAGTGCACGTGCTGGTCAAAAAGGAAGGGGCAGCTAGAACAGAAGGTGGCCTAATGACTTTGCCTTGTTTCTTCTAACTTTGTACAAAACCCATTGCTCTTCCATGATTTATTCATGTTATTTTGCCGTGCTTCGCAGAACACGGTGGCGGGCTCCTGACCAACGTATGCTGCTTCTCAATGATTCTTGCTCTCCAAGCCCAAAAAGGATATATTATCTTTTCTTCTCATATGACCCTGCCATAGCCCATGGCGAGGTGGTCGATTATCTGTTGAACTATTCACTGGCTAGCCATATTGTAAAAAATGCATCACATGGCTGGCTTCTCTAATTGGATTATGTTCAGCAACCCAAGGGTGAAGTGAGTAGGTAATCCAGATACAGATAATGCATATATATAGAAGAGCACTTTGAAAAACCCCATAGTGGAGTTATTGTTTAGTGCCTATTGTGGTTCTTTCAAGATCTCTCATTACTAAACAGCTGTTTTTTCAGCTGGAAAATCTTAACATTAATTTTTTAGCAATTACATTTCCTTCTGGCCAAGATGAATTCCAAGGTTTTAAATGTTAACTCAAAATGCTTTTTTTTCCCAGCCATTCACCGGGAGAGAATGCTTTAACAAGCAAGGGAGCAGAAGAGCTCTGAACTATTATATGAAAGGAGCTGGCCTCGAAGGGACATGGAATTTGATTTCTCCCCCATGCAGTAATTCCAAAACGGCTGATGTTTAAGAAAATCCTTCAGCTGGATTGCCTCCAAAAGAACACACATCAGAAAAGGATTTCTTCCTTCCAGTATAATATTTAGCATTAAACACTACATGCATTTTAGCTTTAGTAGTTTCTGTCCTTGTGACTACAACCATGATGCTTGTCTCACCTCTCCACAAGAAACTAGGAAGGAAATTTTTTAGGAAAAAACATTTTAAAAGCATTTTTACACTTGTTTTTACATGCTTGATCAAAAGAGCAAATCTGTTTGCATTTTTAAAAACCCAAATATTCTTGCTTTTTTAATGTCACATGTTGAATCAGGAAACCAGATTCTAGCCATAGGCTAACCAGCAGATAAAAACATTTCCTCTGCACTAGAATTTAGCATTGACAACATCTACAGTAAAAACATTTTTCTAGGAATATTCAACAAACCAAACCATTTTGTAGTACTTGACTGATACAGACTCGAAGAGATGGTGGCAGTGCTAACTATGCTCCATCAAAACTGTTTGAACACAGTACTGAACAATGCCAAAAAAACAGCTATAAATCACTCCTACATAAGAAATATAAGGTTTATATAGAACAGTATTAACTCAAACAGGACCTATAAAAATAGTTCACTTGACACAGTTGAAAATAATCAGTCATGACATGAGATGGGTTTCTTGGTATAGGCAGTCTCCTGCCTTGTATGTCGCTCTAAACATCCACCTGTACTGTGAAAAGAAGGGAAATCATGTCATGCCTTCATGTCATGAGGCATAAAGATTACTTAATCATAGAATCATAGAATCATAGAATTATATCTTTGCAATTTCTAGACTAGCTTATTTGAATGCAGTTGTGTTTTATATTTGCTATTAATAAAGAGCTGTTTTCCTATATCAGCTTACAATGTGTATATAGCAGATGACTAATTTCGATGTCAAATATTAATGTAAATCCCTTCTTTCTTCGAAATAAATTTATCAGCTTATTGTGCTTCCATTTCATTCTTTGCTGCATTGTCCATAACTTTCACTGGGCTTTAGGAAGGGCTGAACTACAAGTCATCAACTCCAGAGTGTGCCTAAGCATGAGTGCTGTAACAACTCTGAATATCAAACAAGTTAAAAGGTCCTCTGGAGAAGAACTGGTACTCCCAAGAAACGTAAATGTTGAAAAACCGCCAGGACTTGCTGGCTTGCTTGCCTCCAGGGGAACATTTTGTTCAGGCCAACTAGTATCGACTTAAAAAGGGAAATTTGGAATCACATAGGTGAATACTGAATTACAGCCACCTTAAAATATAAACCCAAATGAAAACAAAATGATCTAGGAATTTATAGGAGTGAACTGAAAAGTAATCTTGTGCAATTGCCTGCATAAAAACTGAGGGCACAAAAAGAAGTGAATTCAGCCTGTAGACTGGAAATATTTCAAACGACGAGAGTCCCAAGGAACAGCACAGTGTGTGATAATAACCTTGCAGCACTGCAGACATTTCCTAGGGCTTATAATGTTTCTGTAAGCACTGATCTTTATGAAATCATATTAATAACGTTCAGATGTATTTCAAGCCTCTCATACCTCTGGTTTACAGCTGCCATGCTAGCACGTATCTAGTCTTACTGCTGAAATATCTGCAACGCACAAGGCGGCAAAATGCAATACTGACACTGGAAACACCATAAGACAGAATTCAACAGAATTTCAGCACTAGTTCCTAACTGTATAAGTAGCTGAGCCTTACTCAAGAAAATTGGCTGTTTTGCACCTCATTGAACCCAGTTCTGAGTGAAAAGAACTCCATGCCTCAGTTTTCCCAATTCTGTGCAGACACCTGTTGTTTTGAGGCAACTTAAGCAGTAGAACACATTTCCAATGGAAAAAAACCTTCAAATCTGACTCTTGGCCAGAGCTGTTCTGCTGAGTATAAGGCAGCTGTAAGTCTAACTCTGAGTGTCCTGAAAGAAACCACCATAAGCACATGAGAGACCCAAAACCTGATGCAACTCAAGGCTATTTGACTTACTGCATGTGTGTTTATAACAGGACCTCAAATTAACCAAAGCTTCAGGACAAACTTCTGCCCAGGTCTTTTGTGTGCAAGTAACCCCAGAACACCAAAAAGGGTTTTAGATCTCAAAAGACAGTTTTAATCAGGAACATGTAACTCTTTTTGCATCTAGAAAATTCATAATGACTCTACAAGGCAGAGCACAAGTGAAAACAGTTTATAAACAAACTTCCTCCTACAGACACAGTGACTTTCCAGGCAGGTCCTTTCCCTTGGGTTTGGCTTTAGTCCAACAATGCAGTGCCTTTCTGGGAATAAAAAATATCCTGCATGCAGCATTTATGGCCATTTGGAAAAGTTTATCCTTCCCATCAAGCCAGCAGTCCAGCTAAACGCCTGCTCCCTGCTCTCCTCAGCCCAAAGCAGCAGCAACCTCTCTTCTCTTTAGAGGAATCAAGTATTTTTCTCAACAAAGCCATGTGCCATGGGAACAGGAACATGGAACCAAATCACCTCCTGCTCAGAATTATAGCCACGTTTTGGCAAACTTGCCCAGGACTCCTGGACGGGTCACAGACACTACAACCTCCCCAGCACGGTTACCAGGATCTGGCATCATAGGCACAAGCCCAAAACCCAAGGCAAGGTTTTTTGAAGGGACAGACACACCCCAGAAAACATGGATATAAGGCAGCAGAGATGCTCGAAGGCAGGATGAGTGTTGAGGTGGCTGTATGGTGCTGGTTGGACCCAGATAGTTCTTGTCTTAAGGTGATATTTAAACAAGCCAAAAATATGGTGCAATGTGAAGATGAGAAAAACAGAAGGCAGCCCCCAGATGCAACAACAGTTGAAGGCAAGAGAGAAGAATGAATTCAAAACGTTTTTGTGTTAGGTTTTTTTTTCCATGGTACTAAAGAAGAGAAATCAGAACATTTATCTTCACATGGTTGTCTATTCAGGAGTTATACTCAGCCCAGTGGGACAGAACATGCAAATCCCCCTACCCTCTAACGAAGAAATCCCTTCATTTTTCACTTAAAAGGCAGCCCATGACAGAATGAGAAAATAAAGTGTTTAAAAAAGATAAACAAGTGGTATTTTTAGTATTACCATAATAGGTGCTTAGATCAGATGCTCTTTCCTGTAGAGTAAGGTGAAGATATTTCCCAGATTTATATGGCTTACTTTACCGGTGCAGCATCTATTACAAAAGTTATCTATATTGCTTCCAGAGGAGGAGTCAAACATCATTTTTTACCTTCAGTTTTATGCTAGTTGTCTTCAAAATAGAGAAGAGAACAGAATCTTCTCACTGAAAGCAACTAAAAACTTCCCCTTAACTTCTGTGGTTAAAGGCTGATTTGGTACTTTTGAATGACAAATAACAAAACCTCTACTCAGGTGCATGTAGCTCACAGGCAAACGACACAAAGCAGCCACAAGCTGGAGCAGAGATGGCAGTCATTCCTCTCTGCCTGCCTTCCACTCCTACCTAGTTCCCTGCCAGCCAAAAGCAGCACTTGGTATGCAAGAAGCTAGTGCTAAGTCCCTGTTCCAGTTGCATAATAGTAACTGGGTCCCACAGACCAACTGTCCTGGTTTCAGCTGGGACAGAGTTCATTTTCTTCTTAGTAGCTGGTACAGTGCTGTGTTTTGGATTTAGAATAATGTTGATAACACAGAGATGTTTTAAGATGTTGCCAAGTAGTGTTTGTACTAAGTCAAAGATTTTTTAGCTTCTTGAGCCCTGCCAGTGAGGAGGCTGGTGAGGGGCACAGCTGGGACAGCTGACCCCAACTGGCCGAAGGGATATCCCACACCACAGGATGTCATGCTCAGGGGAGGGATCGTCGCACAGGGACTGGCTGTGCGTTAGTCAGTGAATGGTGAGCACTTGCACTGTGCATCACAAGGTTTTATTTCATTCTATTGTTATCTGACTATTATTATTATTGTTATTATATTTCCATTATTAAACTGTTCTTATCTCTACTCTGGAGTGTTACTTGTCTCCTCCTCCCCACCTCACTGCCAGGGGCAGGAGTGAGTGAGCAGCTGTGTGGTGCTTTGTTGCTGGTTGGGGTTAAAACACAACACCAATTTAGTGGATGACTCTATTTTTTGGCAAGTTAATCACAGGGTTACCACTGAAAAATCAAATCCAAATATAGCAGATAACGCAAAAAGGTGGCAGATATTAACCTGGCAATTTCTTCTGTGTTTTAGTTCAGCGTAAGAGCTAGGTAAAACTAAGAGGTAGGTAAATCTATCAGGTCAGACTCCACAAGAAAACTGCCCTTCTGTTACCAAAAAGGCAGCTCTCCACGGGATATTGGTATTTTCTTTAGCTTGTCTCCTACACTGCAAGGCAGCTGAGTTAGCAAGTAACCACTGTGGGCACTGTGATACATGAAGCGATTCAGAAAGCAACACACTATTCCATGAGAAGAGAGAGAAAGAATGAAGTGAATGAATAGCAGTAAATGACGGACGTACCGAAGAGGTCAGTCAAGTGGGATAAAATGTCAAGATGCAGCTGAACCTAAATGCAACAGTCATTTGATAGGAAGCTGTCAGACCTCCCTGAATGTGCCTCACAGTGACTAGGGATCTTCAACTACTTAGTGGATGCATTTCTCAGGATACAGTATCTCATCAGAGGGGATGTTTAGAAGTGCAATGCATCCATCTCTACAACTGCTTGCTCATACTTTGATGGGGACAAAGGTATCGGCATTTTTCACTGAACACAGTGAAGAAGCAGCAAAAGGCAGGAATCAGTATGAAGGGTACCTGTGCAAAATCTGCCGCCAGCCGCATCTTCCCACCTTCACCAAGGGGCCTTATTAGACTGGCATTGCGAATGAAAAGTTCAATTGCTCTTTGAGCCATGGCTTCAGTATTATCAAAGACAAAGTCAAAACACTCAAAATGTCTGAAGTAGTCGCTCATGACTCTTGCTATAAAACCCTGTAGTTCTTTCATGTACAGAGAACAAGGGACATCTGGTTTTCCCGAGATGGATAATGATCTGGGAAAAAAAAAAAAAGAAAAGAAATGAGGACAGCTAAATTCATTTTTAAAACACAACCAAAAACTATTGGATCAGTTTTTACTTTTTCCAACCCCACAAAGTCATGGCATGAATTGTAGAGGCTCATTTCTACTCAGAATAAAGAGCATGTAGCACACTGAAATTGCAGTCAAAAAATATCTATCAGCGATTCCCATTCTAACAAGATACAAGAAATCACCCCACTCACACCCAACTTGCATTGCCTTTGCCTAGACCTCAAATCCAACCCCTAAATATAAATGTCCCATTTGTTGTCTTGAATGTCTAACAGTGGATCAGAAAATACAAGCACATGTCCCAGGGTTACTAGTTTAGCTCATCCCAAACCCATTCTCTGTATAGAACTAGTTTCATAGCTTCCTCCAAAACCAGGATTATAAAGTCCACCTAATTACCACAGAAGCAGCACAGGAGCTACAGAACACAGAAATCAATCACTTTTCTCTTTCTTTGAATCATCCAGGCAAAAGAGCTTTTCTAAACTCAGGAACCTGAGCATACAGGCTACCTAACAAAACTTAGCCTCTGGCTGGAATTGGATTATCAACCCAGACAGGTCTCTTGCTAGTAAGAAAGATGGAGAGGGTAAAATATTGTTTAAAAAAAATCTAAAAGAAATTTTACAACACCCCTGAAAATATACTATTTTCAGTGAATTTCCAAGACAAAAACCAGGACATCTGATGATGATATAAGCAATGTCAGAACAGAGATAGCGACCAAAATAACATTCAGGAAGGAAGTCTCAATTATTGGTAGGATCCAAGGTCTTTGCAGATAAAGAATACTGGAAATTTCAATTAAAATGCTATGGGAAAACAGTACAATACACTAAATCTGAGCTTTCAATAAAAAAGATTTTTTAATCACTTCATAGTCAATAATACTTCAGAAAAAATCAGTGTAATTTCGAACCAGAGGTTATATGCTTCATTTTGAGAAACAGGAATGTTAATAGTTCTGAAGACTGTCCACAAAAAATAAATTTTGAAAGCAAAAGGGTTTTTTTACACACAAAAAAATGGCCTCTGCTTAGCTTTATTTTTTTACCTAAAATTAATTTTACTCAACAGATATTAAAAAAGGAAGAAGACAGGTGCTATCTGATTTCATTGTTTCAATAGATAAGTGTAATTCTGTTTTCTGTGTTCACTGACCATAAAGCATCGCCTTCCCCTCAACAGACAAGCGCTCTTGCTCCAAGGACACTGTGGCAATAACAATTATGCATATGCAGGACATCTTACTAAAGCAGTGGTGAATTAAAAAAATATTTCTAGTTACCCAGAAAAATCTTCCTGGTGCATAGTGATGATAATAGCTTCTACTGAATCTCCTACAGAGTTCAGTAACGGTTGAATAGCACTACCCATTAGATCATGGACTGCCTAAAATAGAAAAAGGCAGAAGTAAGGAAACAGAAACTAAAACCGTTTGCATTTTGACACCTCAAAAATACTTTGACAAACCGTTAATTTCAACAGTGCTTTTTACTATTCTGCATTAGCAACATCTAAATAGAAGGACAAAAACCTAAGAGAGATGATTTTTACCAGCACAGAACAGAAAGAAGGCTGTTTACTATGTGAAGCCTTCTTTCAAGAAGGTGCACAACAATCTGGCATTCCTGGTTTGTAAATGTACGTGTTTTGGTGCACACATTTCATTCTGCTGCACACTACCCTCCCCAGATCAGCACACGGCAGGATGGACGTGGAGAGCTGTCATCCATGGAGGGCTGCATGGCCAGCCACATCACTCCCCAGAAAAGCACCAGGAAGCATACGAATCATCATTTTATGTGTGTGGCAGGAGGATAAGGGGGTGATGAAGGATCCAGCTATTGCTGTGTAAATGCTGCAGAGAAAGACATTTATTTTCGCAGTCAGGTGACATCTGGGTTCCGGCCATTACGAGAATATTCTTGAATACAAATGCTACTCAAGCAGTGATTTGGCACCTGCAGCATATATGTAGCTGCAGATACAACAAAATATAAGTTTCAGAGTATTTGCATAGCTTTGACTAACATATAATGACACAAAATCATACCTGGGAAAACAAGTGCCCATTTCAAGTGTAACAAACAAAGCAAAGCTCAGCCCTAACCCTGCAACATTTGCTCATTCAATTACCTTTAAGGCATTTGTGATTGTTTGCTCAGCGGCTGCTGGAAACGAGCTCTGATTGGTAACAACCTAAAAAGTTTAAAGGAGTTGTTAACAGAAGACAGCCAACAAACAACTAAAATCCACAATGTTTAATTTGATTTTAAAACATACTCAGTTATCCTCAGTAATGAGTGCTTTACATAGGCACAGCAAATTACCAATTGTGTTTTGTATGGACAGAACTTCTAATGTACCAGTGTCAGTCCTTCACTCTCAAATTTCCTACAGACTTCGCTTCTGCCTTGTCAGAATCAGAATAAAAATAAGCAATGTGTTCTCCCACTTCTAAGTATAGAATGTATGGAGAACTATACAAGCTGCTCTATGGTAAATATTTGAAGGAATGGCTGGTTTATGTTGCATTATGATTACTATAATATTACATGTGAAATAGCTGTTTATGTACAGTTACAATGATACTGCAATTGAAAATCAAGGAATGATCTTAAGGAATATTCTACCAATTTTCTTACAGTTATGAACATGCTATACAATAGTATTTTTAAGCCAGATAAGTACTGAAGTTAAAGACTGAATCATATCAGATCTCTCTCCAACACTAAGGCACATGAGGTTCATTACTAACTACATTAGAGAAAGCAGACTTGAAAGTTGATCTACCATCTGTTTGCAAAATTCAAGCAAATTTTATAGGCTTTTTAGCATTTTTTAACATTCTTTAAACATATCCACAGTCAGAAGTACTCATGATCTTTTATTTTTTAATCAGGCTAGGATTTAAGCATGATTAACTACAACTACCTCTGTATCTGTTTGTTTTAATTTATGGACGTTGTGTAACCATTGGCATCACTAAGCCAGTAAATTAAAATTATTCACAACTGCACTTAGTCCTGAAAACATTTCCAGGCCAGACTTTGGTCATAGCAACAATGTAGGGAGATATTTGTGGTGTGTTGCTTTTCTTGATTTCACTCTTTCCTTCTCTTTTTCAGTTTGGCCACAATCATGGAAAGCAGTGAAGGTCAGATATAGACACGAGCTCTCATGCTGACCAATACAAAGACAGAGCTTAGTTGATAACAAAATCCAGAAAGGGTTCAATTATTTAGGTTCACAAAACAACAGTAATGAGATGTGATTATTCTCTATAAACACATCTTTCCCTCCTCTTCAATATTGACAATTTGTCACATATCGGTGCTTACAAGGGCCAACCAAGTCTCAAAGTTGTACAAATGTATAGCAAGGTGCAACTCTTAACCCAAAATTGGGCTGTGTTTGCCAGAATTTACATCAGCTAATGAGAGAATATGCACAGAATAAAGCAAAGAAATTATCATTATGCCTGGAATTATCATAGAATTGTTGAGGCTGGAAGAAGGGGAATGCCAAAGGAAGCCTACCTTCAGAACCGACTGATGCAGTTTGTACAGCGAATTAACTACAGCCACGTTCCTCCTCTGCCCGTCTGTCAGTGGTCCAATCACCTGACTGGCATCTCCTTGAGTAGATAGCTGCAATGATGGCAGGAATTATTCAAACAGCACCAAATCTTGAAACAGTGCATCGCTACTAAACAATAGATAATGGAACTTAGACCACAGCAGAAAGTCATAGGTCTTTCATCTTAATTCATGATACTCATCTCCAGATAACTGAACAACTGGAACAGGAACTGTGAGAGACTGTTGTCTCAGCTCCCAAACCACAGCATTCAGATCCAGATCTCTTGGGGATACCTAGACTCTGTGTAACTTCAACTTTGTAATCTAAAAGTCAGGTGAAGTCACCCACCCAAGGATGCAGTGAAAAGTAGCAGCAGTGGAACTGAAAAGAGTATGCTTTTCTCTATACCCTCAGTCCTTACTTCTGGCAACCATTCAAGTCCCTCTTTAGAGAACCCAGCTCTTCAAATAGATGGCTTACAGTTTTGTACATATTAGTGGCTTGTAAATGAACAGAAAAATAGAACTACAAGGATCAAAACTGCTAGTCCTGTCATTAAAAAAAGAGTTCTGTCTGCTAATCTTTCAGCAACCATTTAAAAATATTTCTTTATATTTAAGCACACATTTACCACAGAAATAACAGTTCCAGGATGATACATAAACAGCAATTTACTACAGAACAGTCCCACAAGAACCACATAGAATCACAGAATAGTAGGAGTTGGGTGAGATCATACAGTCCAATCCCTCTGCCAAAGCAGGTTTGCCTAGATCAGGTCACACAGAACGTGTCCAGGTGGGTTTTGAAAACCTCCAGACAAGGAGACTCCACACCCTCCCTGGGCAGTCTGTGCCAGGGCAGCGTGTGCCAGGGCTCCCTCACAGTGAAAATGGTTGTAAGGACACCACAGCACATGCTTATAATTTAAAATAAAATTTACTGTAAGTGGGAAACAAATGGAAATTTTCTTGTGCACTGAAGGCTGCAGAAATACAAAGAACTGACAAAAGACTATGTGAATGCTAGAAGTACATCTAAATATTACAGCAAGAATTGCTATTAACAGAACTTTATTTTTTAATTTATAATTTACTTTATAATTATTTTACTAGTTATCTATATTTTTTACATATATATTTCTATAGAGAGATATATATAGTTATCTATAGTTCAGGATAAAAAATCATCCTCCAGGAAACTCCTAAAGATGCCTAGTTCCAAAAGTCTCTCAGTAAAAATATATTTGTTCAATATAATTGAACAAATCATCAAGAGACCTTTCTTTAAACATAGTTGTAGATCCTACAGAAAGCTCATAAACTAAAACTGAATATACAGTAAAAATTGTTTAAGAACAAAAGGAACAAACAAAATATGAGAATTTTTAAGTTAGGGGAAACGGTGAATAGTTTACTAATGAAAGACTATTCCTGTACTTCCCATAGCTTCCACTCAGCATAAACACACATAGTATGCAAGCAAAGTTATCTAGTATTTGCCATCACTGCTAATAATGAATTTTTAGACAAGTTCTTGCAAGCACACAAGAACTCAAACTTATTCACAACAGTTCATTTCCCCTTCTGGAAATTTAGGGATTATTGCAGGATAATTAGGTTTCTGAGGCCTCTGCAGAGGGAATTTTTTTCCCAATGTATTTTCAATTATTTGATGTTAGAATGCATTTTTAGACTAGCTGTCAAATGTAGCTTCTTAGCATCTTCCTGCCTTCCTGATAAGAACAGCCATGTGAGCTACATACATCTGTTTCCTTCCTGACATTTCTATTCGACAAACCCGACTGGTTTCAAGAGTTCTGCTTCTCATGCTTATAGCTTCACAGCTGAACAACAAAACAGCTGTTGCAGAGAAACATCGTATGCCCAGCTGACCTCCCTCTCAGACCCCAATCACCTTTTTTCTCACATCTCTGTACAGACTACTCAATTGGGTTTTTGAACATTTATAACTATCAAAGATAAAACACACTAGTAAGTACAATTTTACATCCTAGACACTTAAATTTCAGTTCCTCACAGTCTATGGTAGAAGTTTTGAACTTTTTTTTCCTTGGATATTATAAATTCATTAGACTGTCTCTTCTGCTGGTGAAAACACAACTGATAAGTAAAACCAGTAATAAGGGTAAACATAACTCCTCTGCAGCAACAAGTAACTGTTCTTGCAGTCAGTAACGGTGCACGACAGCTTCACAGGCCAAACCTTAGTATGCCTTAAAAGCAATTGGTCATTCGAAAATTGTTTACCACATTAAATTCCTTTAAATATATTAATTTGAACTTTGTTAGCTGGATATGTTGATCTCTCGTGTACCTTAAAATAAAATCACCGGTCTAAAACAAAGAGGCCTGAAAAACTCAACTCTTGTTGTAACTAGCAGTAGGAATTGAGTAGCTCAAGGTTTCCTACAACTGCTTCTCCTGAAGGTGTGTCATGGAAATATCTGGTAAGTGAGCCCTACCATCATGGGAATGCCTGGCACCTACATGGTGCCTTGGATTGAATTCTCAACACCCCTAATATCCACTGTACAATCATGCATTCAAGTAGGAAAACGTCATCATTTTGTGTCCCCAGTTCTAACAAACCCTGCTTATGACTCATTTACTTTAGACACAAGTCAGCTCTCTATTTTCCATCATACCAGGTTTTATCAATGATTCACATTCATCACTCATATAGCAAGTATTTTTGAAATTCTGTGCTGGACAGAGTTTATGCATTTAAGACCAGTGGTAATGGAACTGTTATCTGCCCAGTGGAGATTACATAGTGTAAACAGGTTAAGTCAAGTAAGCATGAAGCCTAGCCACATACGCACTGCTGAATGACACAGTATAAGGGCCTTCTTTTCATGAGGGAACCAGAGACAAAATCTGATGCCTTTGTAATCAGTTACATTTAACCAGAAATGCAGAAGACTAGGAGGGTAAATTTATGCTAAGCAGAGGTAGGGAGGACAGAAAGGGTGACTTCATCACAAATCAGAGTCTATTTTGGGAAAGAAGTAACTAAAAGACAAAGCATAGCTTAAGGACCAGATCCCATCTCCAGGGAATCATCAGTCACCCTGGGAGTTGTCTGGCTTGAGCCTGCTAGCTGAAAAGAAAACAGAGGAAAAGAAACCATGCTGAAGCCAGACTTGAATGAGCAGAACAACAATGACTGCAACTGCTCCACTTTTATGTATGTCTTTAAGTACAGCAATTGATCTCTTACACTCTTCACTTTCATTGGGTAAATTGTTTCTGCTTTTACCTGAAAGCCTGTCTACTATTTACAGCAATTTCATGGGCACGAACAAAGCACAAACATCCTATTTCCCAGCAAGTGGCAATTCTACAAAGGATGGCACGTCAGAATGGGCTGCCTTTGCCAACATAAGCTACGCCAGAAACATGAGACATATGTGAGGAAGATAGGAGTGAGACAGAGAAGTTTACCACCAGCAAATATTAGCCCAGGATTTTTGTGGTACCCTCAAGAATGTGAATGTGAGCTTCTATCCCATGCAACATTTCAAGAAAACTCAAAAGAGCAGCTGTTAAGCTAAAATGAGACAGAAATACCGTAGGTACTGCCTTTCTGATATGTATAATGAGGACATTCTCTAAGGCAAGACACTGCAAGTTGCAAGTTCAACCCAGCAGCTGACTAGCTGGAGGAAACTGCCTAGAAGCCTTTTTTTTTTTTAAAAAAAAAAGGTAATTCAACAGAATCTGAGGACTAAGTAGTAGATTGGGTAGTTTATAGTGTTGAAACAAGTACTTGTAGAAGCTGGTAATACAAAAAAAATATGTCATGAAGAGGAACAAGCTGACTGAAGGCATCTGATTTGCTTCACAGAATCACAGAATCTTAAGGGTTGGAAGGGACCTCAAAAGATTATTCAGTCCAACCTCCCTGCCAGAGCAGGACCACCTAGAGTAGGTCACACAGGAACTCACCCAGGTGGGTTTGAATGTCTCCAGAGGAGACTTAACAACTCATCTGGGCAGCCTGTTCCAGTATCCCCCATCTTCGGCCTGACATGGTTGAGAAACTGTTAGCCATGACTAGCACTGTGTTTTCACCAAAATCTGAGGTCCTTCTGGAACACAGTTTCTTTTAGTTTGTATCCTTCAATACACTAACACGGTTACAATTGCTTCTCCTGCTGGGACTGCAGGTGCCTCCTATTGGGTCAGTTAAGTTGCACAATTGAGAAAATTTCACTTGACCACGTGCAGGAAATCACAAAGTAGAAAAGCAAGCCCTTCTACTGAGTAATTCACCTGGCTTATTTTAGAGATTGTGCTTTAGGGAGAGAGTAAATGCAACCTGTATGCACCTATTATCCTCCATCAACTCAAAAGGGAATCTAAAGCAGTACTGCAGATACATACAGGGAGCTATAACGCCTGAAGTAATGTCTGATGAATTATGACCTTGTGAACATATTTGCACTCCTTTGCATAGACCTGCTTTGGAAATATATCTTGGAAATAACTAGATCAAGTGTTCTGGATTTTACACTTTTTTATGTTTAATACCTAAGAGCAGACATGTAATTTGACAGCACGGATTTGATCTCACATGTTGAGACATGTGCTATGATAAGATTGCTTTAAGTTTAAATTCTTGTTTTCACCGTCAAGCAATGAATGTAGAATTTAGATTAGGTTGTGAATCAAATCATCAGTTCTCCCTTGGGTTATAAAAAAATGCAAACTGGGTTTGTCTTTTTCTTGGAGGAAAGCTCAGACTATTCATACATCTTTTCCTATAATTTGGTTAATGTTTCAAAGTGACTAACTTCCCCTCTTCTGACAGGTGGCAGCTCAGAAGAGACACTGATTTGTGAGCTGGTTTGCTACCATTCCCTTCACAGACTAAACATTTTGTGAAAAAGCTCAGTTTCACACTAAATAACTAAGATCTTGTGTGCATCCTTATTGACAGTTTTGGAAAACTCCATTTATTTGATTTCTTTACTCTAAAACAGCCTCAGTAAACCCACTCTCTAAAGATCAGGAAACAGCATAATTTTGGAGGAGTATGGAGAAGATCTTAAATCAAAATACAACAAAAGTAGTGCCTCTCAAAAATGCATTTGATCCAACTCTAGGATCACGAGACTAATGTGTTTTGATAGCACAAATTGAACTCCAATTGTCAAGCTGACATTTTCAAGGATAAATACATTCCTAATAGAGGCAGCTGATGTGGCCATACCTCTGGCAGAAAGCAAACAATCCATCTGGTACTTGGCATCCTGCCTGATCATAACAACTTACTATAAAGCACAGAATCCATTTACAGAGTTTCTGAGTCAATAGGGCTTGGCCCTGGGATTTTTCCCATAAGTTACAAATAATTGGGATGATTTACTACTAGGTTTAATGTTTTCCATATAGCAGAAGGAGGCTTTTACAATCTCTTTCCATCTAAGAAGCACAAAAGTTTACTAGAATCAGTTTGTTACTTTTTAAAAAAATATGACATGGTATAGCAGAAAAATACACAACCACCTGAACTCCACTAGCTACGCCACCTAATATATTAGCTACTTGTAGGACAATTTGCAAAAAGAAGAGACATCATTTAGAGGCCCAAAGTGTAGAATTTTAATGAATGTGTCAGGACAAATGAGGTCATTGACTGATGAGGATAAATTAAAATGAATGTTCTGCATTAAAAAAAACCCAAACAACTAACATTTTATAATAAATAAATGATAAATAAGACTTTATGTTATTGAAATTGCTTCTAATTTTTCAAAGAAGAAATATTTCAAGACATGAATAAAGGAATTCATGTGAGTTGAGGCAATAACTTAAAATGTACATAAAATCATCAATATTGCACCCTCAGGACACTCTTGTAGCTCCTAGAATATGTGTGGGTTTGTTGTCTGGGGTTTTTTTTTAGTTTCCTCAGAAAAAATTAAAATTTTATATTCTAGGAGACAGAAAAGCAGGTCTGTGGTGAAGGCATTAAAAATCTTACAGAAAACACAATCACTATCTTGGGGAAAAAAAAATTGAAGGGATTGTTAAGTCCTAGACCAAGAAAAAAGACTGAATATCATGCTCTTATTGTTCATGCTACCACAGCAATCACTGAACTGTTCCTCAGGGAGTATTTCTGGGTTTTGGGATGTTTTTTTAATTCCTTAATATTTTTAAAAGCTGAATAAACTGAAGGAATACAGCAAGTGGTTTTTAACAGAAAAGACAGGATTTATCTCTAAGTCTGAATCATTTGAGAAGAAAAGCACTGTACAAAAAGTGAGTTCATGGTCCTTAAATAATGAGATGTTTTAGAACAATTCCACTATCAGAAAGCACGTAAAACCTTTTAAGGAATCTCAGGCAATCCTAAACCTGAAGCTCTCAGAAACGTTTCTCAGCTTCTGAAAATTATGTCCCTTGTCTTTGACATTTTTTGAGACCTGGGTTTCTCGAGCTAGCCCAAGTCTGAGGAGGATTTCAAGGACAATGTGTGTTGATCCTGAAACCTCTGACTGTAACTATTTATTGAATTCCTCATGCTTGCCAAATTAATGACTAAACAATTAATCATATTTCACATGCCATCCCAACAGCTTTTGGTCCAAGTCACCCACTGGGAATGCACCTCCAGAGGTGAAGAGCAGACATCTGTCCCCAAGACAGTGAGCCAGGTACAATATGACAGGGTGATATTCACCTACACATAAAGAAACATAATCAATTTACCTGATTGACATCTGCCTTTTTTGGTATTAAGTCCAGGTGTTAATTCAGATTAGAATACTTGTTCTCTGCAGAAGATTATAAATGAGCTTTATGTTGTCCAACTCTAATCAGAGTTGTTCGATAATTGCAAAATTTAACACCTTTTACCGTATCAACATACATTTAACCAAATACATTTCTGAATTGCAGAATTTTGTATGAAATAACTTAAAACACGCTATTATAAAATGCTGTAAGGACTGTGTAATCTTGCTCTTTTTCTACCTGTTAGCAAAATTACATGCTAGATATAGAGAAGTCTTTTAACCACTTTGCCAGAAGATAAAATACAGAACACGGCACCCTCAAAATCAGTCTTTTATGCTTGGTTGTTTTTTTTCTGGAGTTTAGCCAGTATCTCTTTAAAAAAAATAAAAATCACACATTTGTTATGTGAGTCACGATCTAAACAGCAAAAGACAACATGAGAATGAAGAAAATGTTTCATGAATTTATTTTTTAGTGCAACTTTCTCCTTTAGATTTCAATTTCTATAAGTTTAAATGTTTTTTAAAATGATTTATCTGCTAGACATTTCTCAGTATCCTCTGACCAACATAAGTAGCTTCCTTTAACTCTTCTGATCTTTCCATTGAATAAATAAATAAATTATGAAACCTTAGTTGACTTCTGTTTCTTTTAAAATCAGATCTACTGCCATCTTTAGCTTTTATTACTGTACAGTGAAATAGTAATTATTCTGAAATTATTTTAATATATAATAGCCTCCCACATATTCTATTTAAATGTCTATTAATGAATTCCTTTAATGTGCCAAATATTGAATTCATATTTTTGGGTTCTCCCATTTAAATAGCATAGATATAAGTTTTTCAATGACAGTAACACCATGTTTTCAAGGTGCTGGTATAATAGAATTAATTCATGTATCTCAGAAAGAACTGGGGAAAATACAACCTTTCACATTACTTACACCACTGTAACTGACCTGTTATTTACAGAAAACCTTTCCTGAAGTGTCACTTCAGTATTATTTTTGACAATTTGTGAGCTTATTACGTTTCAAACTTCCATCCAAAGTTCACAATATTCGACATTTAGACAGGAGGACTAGATATGTTTCCCTGGAACTGTCAGACAAATCTCATTGTTGGAATATGTCCTGAATAGTGATTCACCCGCAAATGAAAGCTCACAATTCAATATAACACAATCTAACACGAGACATGGATTAATTCTAATAAGATCACATAATAAAACAGGCAATCAGAAGTTCAGTTTATGTCATTACAATGAGAACTCATCATGGTTTTCAATTGAAAAGCATCACAGGTCTCATAAATTTGCTGGAGTTTAAATCTGGTGCCAAAATTTCAGTGCATGAACAGTATTTTCCCTTCACTGGAAGCATCTGATTCCAGGATATCGTAGAATGGTAGGGGATGGAAGGGACCTTTAGAGATCATCTAGTCCAACTCCCATGGAGAAGCAGGTCAACATAGATCAGGTCACATAGGAACATGTCCAGGTGGGTCTTGAAGACCTCCAAGGAAGGAGACTCCACAACCCCTCTGGGCAGCCTGTTCCATTGCTCCATCACCCTCACTTTTCTTTCTCCCTCTCCACTCTATTCTTCCTTACATTGCTGAATTATTCAGCTAGTTAAATTTAGCTATGGCAGATAAGAGTAAGGGTGGACAAAAAGACAACAGTGAGGATACCCCAAACCACACACTTATGTCAGTAAACATCCTAACGGAGATGCAGCTCACATCCATTTTCTTGCCACTGTAGCATATTTCAACTGGGGAACTTGTATAAACTAAATTAGCAAAACAATAGTTTTTGTTAGTATAAGGTACATTTCTTTTTAGGAATGCATATGACTAAAGTCAACCCAACAAATGCATTCCTCTATAAATGAGGTCTTAGTTTTTTTCATTTCCCTAAGAAGAACCCAGAATTAAAGCCTTCCTAGATGAAAATCCTTGTAAGACCTTATCAATATTTTTCCCTGCCACTAGGCAGACAGGGCACAATGAATGAAGAACTTGCCTAGTTCGGCCTCTCTTTGCCTTTTCCTATCAACCAATAAGTACAGACCGAAAGGTTATGAAAAATCTTCTATCCCCGTGAATACTCGAGAAAACTAAGATCCAATCCTTATCCTCCAGCTGTTTTATCATTACAATACCTAAATTTTTAAGCCCATCTTCCTTTGTATTTCTGCTTTTCTTTACAATTTCCTTGATTGAGACAAGATATTCCGTATAATGGTCTCTAGGTCAGTTATAATACACTTAACCTTTGAGATTCTGGACAAAAACATGCCATTCCTATCACTTATCATCTAAATAACCCATTGAAAGCAGCTTATTTAACTCTTCACTCTCCTGATCATGCATGACGGACACTTTTTCTTCTACAAATGACATTATGAAAATTCCTTGCAAAGACGCTGTCTCTTTCTCAGCTCACAGCTTAGGCTGAATTAATTGTTGTTCTTCTATTCCACCTGGTGTTCTCACATTTTATTTCCTCATTCTCTTTACTGCAATAAAGTTTACAAACCAAGGAAGAGCATTAATAAGTTCGAGATTGCTTTTAAACACTAAAAACATAAAACAAAATCAGAGCATGTTAATTGTAATCTCAGGAAGAGAGATCCTGGAAGATCGTGAAGCTATGGCATGATAGAATTATGCTTTCAAAATTACAACAGCAAAAACAAAGAGCAGATTATTTTCTATTTACTGTCATATCAGATGCACCATAAACCAACAAAGAAATAAATCTTGAAAAAAAAATCAGGACTCATCTGTCAGAATATCACAAATAGTTACAATGATGGGATGGATGTACGGAAAGTTGAGATTTGTTTTAAACCTCAGTAGATACAAACTGGTTTTAAAACATAATCAAAGGGAAGGATCAGCTTTTGTGCAAAAAATCTGAAAAGCAAAACTGAATTTTCTAGAGTGGTGTGAGAAGGATTTGTTCTGTTTCCTTACAGTCTGCCTCTTAAACTCAAAAAAATCTCCCAAATAATCTACTCTAATGCATTCTAAATGGCTAGGTAGTGAACCAGAGATATTTAACAGGGAGATACTAATTAAGAATCTCCACTCAAAGTGGAAAATCGAAAAGATCATTACAGGTAACTGAAAAAGATTAAGCCACCTGAGCAGCATTAAAGAACACAACAGTAGCTGAGGATGTAAGTAAAGCAGAATTTGGAATTTCGCCCCTGCAATCACAAGTTCAAATAGAAACTGGATTGAAGGATGATGAAAGATAAATTGTCTCAGTTTCAGTGCTAGTGAAAATTGGGCATTTATTAAAATCTTCATATATGATGTGTACCACTGACCGACAATCTTATCTGAAGCCTCAGGAAGGAGGTGTGATTGAAAAGGTCCAAGAGAAGATAAATTCTTTAAGAATGATTCCTATAGAGTAGAGATAGCACAATGGCAGGATATACTGAGACACACAAGTTCTGTGGGCAATACTAAAAATAATTTAAGAACAACCGCAGCAGAGCTGACTTTCCATTATATATATATATATATATATATTTTGATGCTAATCTTATGTAATGCATTTGGTGCTGATCAGCATTACAAAGATCAGTGCTCTAAAAATATCTGAACATGACATGCTCCTCAGCCTGTATCTCCATCCATTACATCCACTAAAAATAGAATACTGAATTGCAGAATGGATTGGTTGCACTGGCATCTTAAAAGGAGTCATCTGAGTTGCCTCAAAGAAATATTTGGCTACTTGAATAAAGTGTGTAACTCCTGAAAAGTGTTAGTACCCATAGTTTTTCTTGCACTTATCCAGCAGTATTTGGAGTTGACAACTAGCCACAATGCCACAGACAACTGTGCTCTTTTTAAGGACTAAAACTCTAGTAGAAACACCAAATGCTATCTCAAAATAAGTCAAGTACAGCTGACAAGCATTACAAACAGAAAAACATATTTAGGAAAGCGAATCTTTTGAAGCTCTGGCAATCTAAGAAAATCTTAAGACCAAAAGCAATGTTGCTATAGAAGAAATCAGCATCTCCTAACTTTTGCTTTGGAGATTTATTTACATCAGAAATAAGAAAGTACAAATTCCAGATGCAAGTAAAAAATACTTCAATCTGTCAGCATTTTAAGCTTCCTTTTGAACAGATTCTGCATGTCGCTCTCATTCAGTCTCATTCACATATTGGCTACACATATAGCAGTAAATTAAACAGTACCAGTTCCTGGATCTAGCACGTGACCATCTGCACTGCTAAACTGTTAGGACAGTCATTAGCAAGTTTTTGGCCTGGGCCAAGAACTAGTCTCCCAGAAAATCTCATTTACGACTTGGAGAGGCAATATTGCAGAGGTTGTCCCCCAAAGGGTGCTGTCAGGCAGCCCTGTGCTCTGGGGCTGAAGAGCCCTGAGCGGCATGAGACAGGCTGTCCTGTGCAGCAGGCCGCAGGGCCCATGAGAGCTCCCTGGCACCTTCCGCTGACTAGCACAGACTTCACTGCTAGTCCTATCTTGGAGGCTGACGCAGTTCACAGCCAGGATGGCAAATCAAGTCCTGAGTGTCAGTCATAAACCTTTAATGACCTTGTACTTTCAGCTGAGAGAGGCAGACATTAACATAAACACCAGGGTGACAGTGTGGAGCAATTTAATACACAGCTTGTCTGCAGCAAAAGCAGACACGTTTTGCTGAACCTTGAAGCGAGGCCAACACTAATCAGAACAAGCCTCGATGATACAAATTTGCCTTCAAACAGATGAGACCAAGCTAATTTATTTACTTCCATTTACTGTTCTGAGGACAGTTATATGTTTTTCTTTCTACATCCATACTCTGTTTCAAAAGCAAATCCAGGCCATTTGGGAACAAGCACTGAGTGATCAGGATATGCCAGCGTTTTTAACACGGAGGCAACAGTAATTGTTACATTGTTCTACTTCTTATGCTCTTTTTTGGTATTTTCTTTTTTAAACAATAATGCACTAAAAACATCTGTCATCAAGAACGTGTTACTCATCATCATGACAGATAATAATACTTCACAACAACAGAGTCCTAGTTACACTGTTTAGTACCAGTTAACTGAAAAGTAGATCTCAGTAAACCCTCAGAAAAATGAAAGTACAGAAATACTGTATATTAGTTTGAATCAAAGGATTTTTATGTCAGTCACTTTACATTTAAACATTAATCCAATTAAATATTCCAAATTGGTTTATGTCTGAATTGCTTTGAAAAGCACTATAAGGCTAAACCAAAGCTTTTCACTCCCAAGAACTTTCTTGTACTTGGTTGAGTACCTGCGTATTACTGCTCATATTACTCTTCTAGTACTCTGCAACTGCTGTATATTCTGAAACTATGTATAACATTACATAACTCAAATATTTACTTTGGTAAATGTAAATAAATCTCAATATACTACTGAAATCCAGGATAGTGAAAAAGAGGCTACCTACTACCTCTATCACAGATCTCAGGTGACGCCAGGTGACTTTGCCATCAACACAATCCAGAATCCAAAAACTTCATTCAACAAAGAAAATCCATACAAATTTCTTTGTGTTACAAGCCTACAGTGGTCTGTTGCTTTTGAGATCAGAATAGCAAGCTCTCCCCCAACTTGCCTTTTGCTGTGTCCAATACCAGAAGTCTTCAATATATGAATCAGTGTCCTGCCTTTTGAGGATATGGGATAACTATTTGAACCTTGGTCCAGGGACTCTAATTTTTGAGGTGTGTCTTCTCTTTAACCTTTAATCTCAAAATTCACTTCTATTACTGGATCTTTAGCATTTTTACTTTGAAATGTATTAAATACACCAATTGAGACCTTATGTTTTCTTCAGAAAATTGGAGAAGAATTCTGCCAAATGCCAGTAGGGGTTGTACTCTCTGTACAACGCTTAAAAACTCCAAGTGGCTTATACTAGACAATTCTGACAGTCAGAAAAATCCCACAACCATTGACCAGTGTAAAATCCTGATGAGAAGTCAAGTCCCTACCATGAGCTGTAGGCAAAGGACAGATTGGTAGCTCCCTCAGAGCACTGCCCACAGCCTGTATTTTGGGCCTCCACCTCATTGTATGTATGACACAAGTCCAACCACATTTAGTTAAGGGAATAAAAAAATGATTCAAATTTTCTATTTCCTTCCTCTCTCATTACACCCACTCTCCTTCTCCATCTTCTGAGTGCTTCCTCTTTATGACTGCTTACAAGACTGACAGTAGGAAAGATCTCCGTTATATCATCTGCCTGCAGCCTCTTGTCTGTTGGAAAGATCCCTTTTTTTAGACAAACTTTTCTGAAACATATTACCACATAAAATATAATATTCCATATTTAGGAACCTCTCCAATTATAGGCAATCACAGTTTCCACTGATTTTAGCCTTATCTACCCTAACCTTAGGATAAATCTGCCTAATGTAACATGGCCATGCAGATTCTCGCTTTGCCTGTATTTCAAGCGTACATGAACTTGCTCTGCTTGTGCTCCAATTTGAATGAGAAATTGCTGCTCAGCAAAGTGTCAAGGCTGAGTTGATCACCCTGGCTTGGAGTGGAGCTAAAATATGCCCCTCCATCTGGGAGAACAGAAGATTAAATTTGTGTTTACCCTAACATATCTACAAACAAAAGTGGTTTTTAAGATGGTTTGATCCACCAGAAATTGACAGCATAATGACCCCCACCTGCTCTGCAAAGCAAGTGGGTAACCTGATTTTTACAATCCTGCCTCTGCAAATTACTCTTTGCTTGTTCATTGGCCAAAAGATACCAGACCACTTTGTCTCTGACAGTGATGCCTTATGGTGGGAGGAGGCAGCAAGACACAGCCTCCACAAGACAAGACAGGAAGGATTGCTGTGGGACTCTGACTGCAATTAATAAAGATAGTCTGTCAGAATTACTGTAACTCTAGGGAGGAAACTAGTAGAGGTCTCCAGGTTCAAAAAGTAAGAGGATCACATCTTCTCTAAACAACTGCATTTTCATGTTCGTAGCACAACACATTTCACTTATGTGCACTTGGTGGGTGTGTTAGTGTATTTCAATACACCCACATGCCAAGCTGAACAGAAATAGCACAAAAGTAAGAGAACATACAGTACTAACATTTCTACTCACAATATATGAGATAACTGAAATCATCACTCTAAAAGCAGAAAGAATGCAACAAAACCCCCACCATAAATAATATTTAAAGTTGTCCTGTTCTGTGAAGGGTAATATGTGACTAGATGACCAAATATGCCTCTTCCATTTTCAATATGAGGACAACGGATCTTGCAATTTATATTTCTGCTTGTTGGCAAAAGCACACATCTTCTAAACTTTCAGAGCTTTTTAACTCTCAATGTTTCATGACTTCTCTCCACAAGACATGCAGTTCTAAATATCAGTAAGAGGAACAGCTCTATCAACAGACAAACCACGACATAGTGATTGTAAAGTTGCAATAAAGAGATTTTAAAAGATGAAAGAAATCACAATGTTTCAAGTATGTTTAAAATCCAGTTCAGCAAATGACAAATACAGTTTTGTTTCATTTCTAATCAACAAGTGACTACGATTTTCATTTTTATACAAATAAACAAGAAATCTGACTTAAAGTAGCATATGAACAAAACCAAATACAAATTTAAAAGACTTTTGCAATCAATCAGGCACCTTTTCAAAAATTGGACAGCCTAAATCTGTTCACTTCTTATTGTGGAAGATTACAGCAAAGTATTACCCTAGAGTGGTGGTCTTCCAAGTCGGGTATGTGCACCACAGGGGCTGTGCAAGACAGTCCATCAAGGTGCACGAAGAAAATATCAGGACTTCAATATTACATGGACGTAATTTATAAATACACATATAATAGGCATGCATTCTTAGAAAGTTTTTACTGAGAGGGATGCATGACCAAAAGTTGAGAGACCACGATCCTTGAGGATCTGGACATGCAATTACCATTGCCATGTCAAAAGTATCTTAATGAAGATTTTGGTGAGATGTAAGCTCTCTGCTCAACTATCAGTTACATGAATGGGTAAAAGTTTCTCCAAGAGGCAGATTTGTGACCTCCTATCTTTTGTCAAGCAACATAGATTCTCAAAAAAATGCCACATTACTCATCTTTTTCTTTGTGTTCAGGAAATGCAACTTCCTGGCTTCTCATTAATCTTTTCCTACCAGTGTACTTATTATCAGTATTTGATGAAAGAGTAAATTTTCCTTATGTGGCCAGTTAAACAAGACCACAATGTTATATCTGTCAATCAAGACAAATAAGGTATTCGCAAATGAGAATGGATGATCCAAAACTCTTAAATCAAAGAGAAAAGTTAGCGCTCTTTTTTCACTTGGGCTACCTCACTTGTATGAAAAAAGGGGCTTTCTCAGTAAACAGATATTATGCTAAAAAGTAAACAATAGATTACAATGTACAAATGTAATTTCGCTCTTATCCAGAAAACAATGATCAGACTTGTTAACCTGTCTTCCAATCTAAAATGAGAAAGATGTAGAAATGGTGAATGATGGAAATCTCGCGGTGTCTGTAATCATTATGAAGATGTTTGGGCTGTGTGACTTAGGAAAAATATGAATAAGAAGGGACAAAATGATAATGGCATTGAGAAAATAGACCTAACACCCTTCCTTAGGTGAGGGAGCACTGGAACAGGTTGCCTAGAGAGGTTGTAGAGTCTCCTTCTCTGGAGGTTTTCAAAACTCACCTGGATGTATTCCTGTGCAACTTGATTGAGGTGAACCTGCTTTAGCAGGGGGGTTGGACTAGATGATCTCTAGAGGTCTCTGCTAACTCCTACCATTCTGTGATTCTGTGATCACCTAACACAGGATGGGTAGCAAAGTTGAAAAGTAATACTCTTAAATTAACAGAAATATTTTTTAAAAAAATCTGGGGCAATGTATAATTACATGTTCAAACTCTGTGTAATAACAACAGCTGCAATTACACTGAGAGAAATTAGGAGAATAATTCTGACTGCTCATGGCATCCAACTACCACATCGAGCATCAGGAAGGGCTTTGCTTAAGATTAACCCAACAGTGGAATGTATCTACCTCCTGCTAACAGAGGGTTATTTATATCTTCTCTTAAATAATTTGAACTGGTTAATAAAAGAATAGGTCTGAGGCACAGCAACAGCTAGTTCTTGGTATGTAAAAAGCTGAAACCCAAAAGCCATCAGTGTACAAAGTCACAAGTGACACAAACATTTTGGATTCACAGAGGAATCCAAAGAGGACATTTTTTCTTATTTGCTTTTGCTTTAACACTCTATGTACAGATTACTAGCTGCTGCTTTTACTCAAAGGTAAAATCTTTGAGTCTTTAATAGCTTTTTTCTTGTTATTTGTCATATCTCAAGCTACCTGGAGAAACAACGATGAAATCTTACTGAACTGCAATTTCTTTTTTGGGAAATTGAAAAAAAAAACCAAAACCTTTGACTTTAGAATGTCTGAACATTTTTAGGACCGCACATTTCACTTTTTCACTATTTAAATCCACATACAATGTTACAATAACATTAAAAAAATGTTTCTAATGACTTTCAAAACCCTCCAACCCCCCCTACTCCAATCCTCCTTCACCGAGAATTCTGAGATTCTTTTTTCTACTTTTAATTTGGAAGAGAACTCAATTGTGAATTCCTCCAGGAAATTAAATTTCCATCTTTAGCCTGGCAATACCATAGCTATCAGAAATTAAGCATCTGAGCGGAAATGTTACATGCTCACCCTCCTTAGCTTTAGAAAACTATCGTTGGAGGCTAGATTGAGAGATTGAATGAAGATTGCATTCTTGGCTACACCACTAAAACATAATGAAACAGCGCTGTCTGACATAGCTACTGCTCTACACATGGTGCACATTTCAGGCTCAATCTGTCTGCCCAAAAATAGGTACAAAAAGTTCAGATATTCTACATTATATCCACAGGGCTAGCAAGCATGGGAAAGGACAAGTGGGAGAGCCATGCTCTTCTGAAGAGGCAGCTGGACGCTAGGCATGACATTTTAGCACTTTAAAGATGGCACTACACACCTATGCCTTGGAAATTGCAGGGAACCCTTTCAGCTTTCAATTTTATAACATGTGTCTCAGTAAGGAAAAAAAAAAACCAACTTAAAGATACAGCTCTACAATATACAGTTCATAGAATCATTTGAGGGGTATTCTTGAAGGATACTTATGTTAATTCTGCCAGTTTGACTCAACTTGTCAGTTTTTTTAAGTTTAGGGTCTCATTTCCAGTGTCAAATTCAAAAAGTTCAAGGGCTCAGACTTCCTTTTTACTCCTACATTCTTTTAGTGTAAGGTCAGCTAATATAAAGCCACAAATCATGTTCTTGTCAGCTTATTTCTACATGCCCTTCTTTTCAGGGTTTCTTAAGAATTTGCCAGCTGGCTGATCACGAATCAATGTATGCTTACAAACAAGCCACTGGCCAGATTCAGACTCTAACGGAGATGATGAGCACAACAGCCCCTGACGCTTTCAGTTACAGCTGATATGTCTTTTTTTTTTCCAGTTGAATGCCACTATTTGACACTACTCTCCATGACAAATAGAGATACAATTGTAATATTTTTTCCTCGTGGTGACTCTCATGACCTACTAAAAAATCCTGATTTCTTACATGAGCAAATTTCATGCTGAAATCATGAAGCCATGACTCGATGTCTTTAAAGGAAGACACACCTCAGGCACTATGCTCTAAATATACAGTAAAATAATGTAAATACTTTTTTATTTTAAGTATTCTTTACGGCCTTAATGACTTCTTCACCTACATATACTAGTTTGCAAACATCCAATAAAATTCAACAGACATCATAAACAAAGTATGTGTATTGAATCTAAACTCTTTTAAAGCTATCCAGACACAGAAGATGTCTAAAAGGCAAACAGAATCCTTATCAACTTCATTGCTGCAATGCTTTGTAGCCAACAGAAAATCGCTACCAAGTATCTCTTTAAATGAACCATATAGTAAATGAATGTCACCAGAGTCTGCTTTAAGAATTAATGCCATTTAAGTGAAAATCTTGTTTGCAAATACAAGTAGTTAGTCATTTCTTGTGGGTCTGCATATTGCAAAAATTAATTTTCATCTCTTTGGAAGAAAAGCATTAAAATTTCAGCAACAGACTTCACAAGAAAATTATTGATCTTAAAAACTGTTTTTTCATACGACAATGACATTCACTGTACTGCCCCTTGGCTTTTAGGGGATCCTTACTCTAGTCAGTTTAACACTAGGTAACAGTGCATGACAAACGACAGGAAGCATTGGACAAAAGCAAACAAATCAAGGATCAGTCAGTGAAGAAATATATTTGGATATTCCAGATTTTAATACCATAAAGACAATGCATCATGCAAACTGACTGAATAGCAAATGTTAGTAAATATGAAACTGAATTAATTTGTCTTAATTTTACTTAAAGATAACTACAATTTTAGGGTTTTTTAAGTTAAAATGGCAAATTCCATTCACAGCTATACAGACAAATTTTGCTGCTACCAATAGACTGAGTTTAAATGAAGGCAGACTTAACCGAAAATGTTCCCAAATACAATGGAAAGCCAATTTGAAGTTTCTATCTAGATTGCTTTACTGTCATGTTGTAAATCTTAAAAAAAACCAGAACAGTGTAATAGAAAAACATAAGGTTTTAGAAATCTAAAATTACTTACAAGCTGCTCAGACTTCGCACCATAGAGCTGAACGGTCTTTGCCACATTTTTTGCTACAGCTAAACTCAGGTCTGGATCAACAGCAGCCACGTTTAGTTCACTGGAAGCAAAGATTACAAACCTTAATTAACAACTGAATAGTGCTGCATTTAATTGATAAAGAGTTAACTTTGAACACGTAGTTACGTGACATGTCAATTCAGAGAGTAACACATACAACCAAGTCTTTCTAAGCACAGTAATTCAGTTTACAATTTTAACAAGTCCTTTGGGAATTTTATGTGCGGCGTTCCTATTCTAGTAAAAATGAGAAAAGTTTAGGAATGACACTTCAGTATGAAATCACTATTAGTAAGCCATTCAAAAATATTGACTGCAATTAACTACATTCAAGCTTTGGCAGCAGCCTTCAAATATTACAGGTGAATACACAGTCATTCAACTCTGGAATTACATGAGCTGTGCAGAAATACCCAGGGGATGCTTTAGCTTGACACAACTAATAAGCTGTGTTTTAGGCAATCCTTCATAGTAACAGAGGCCCCATAGGAATGACAGGGAACAAATGGAAGAAGGAAAAGATTTCTAAATCATTTCCAATATTTCTTGTTCATGGAACACCTTCCCCCCCCCGCCCCGATCTCCATTGGCTGGGGTTGGATTCACGAATGCTCTACAGAAAACAGTTAAGCACAGAAACTATAATGTTGCTGGTGATCAGGTTAACCTGTCCCAAGAACTGGAGAAACACTAGGCACTCTGACATAGGAATAACCTTCTCCAAGAATTTTGCAGGGCCCCAAACATCATTAGCTAAAGGTTACTTTGGAAAACTCAGCCAAAATTTCATACTTTTCATGTAATTTTCCTTTCTCAGCAAGGAGCAAAATAATATCAATAAACAAACCAATAGGCACAGATTCTGAACACCTGCAACTCCCAGTCACAACTACACTGACAAATATTTAGTATTACACATGCTCACACTCACTATATACTGTGAACACTGCCTATTACAGACTGTAATACACAAAGTAATCCTTACCAAAACAGTATGAAAGAAAATACACCATTGGTAATTTAAGCATCTCATTTTACAAATTCTGCTTAGAATAGCAGCCTTTATCTATTAGCTTGCTGTTTCACTGTAACTGAATATTTACATCAGGTATTATCACTTGCAGCCAAGGAACTATCATCTTGCTTTTGACACAGAATAATTAAGATTAATCAGACAAGTGTTAAATAATAAGAATATAATAATAACAATAATAACTAATAAGTTTAATAATAAGATTAATCAGATAAGTGTTGAAGGTCAGGTTGGATGGAGCAACTTGGTCTAGTGGAAGGTGTCCCTGTCCATGGCAGGGGGCTTGGAACTAGATGACCTTTAAAGTCCCTTCCAATACAAGTATTTAAAAGGTGTATGTCAATAAGATGGGGCAATACTTTTTCTGTAGTGTCCAGTGACAGGACAAAGCATAATAGACAAAAGCTGGAACACAAAGTGTTCCACTTAAACTAAGGAAAAACTTATTTACTGTAAGGGTGAAGGAGCCCTGGCACAGGGAGGGTGTGGAGTCTCCTTCTTTGGAAGTTTTCAAAACCCACCTGGACACGTTCCTGTGTGACCTGATCTAGGTAGACCTGCTTTGGCAGAGGGTTGGACTATATGATTTCTAGAAGTCCCTTCCAACTCCTAACAGTCTGTGATTCTATGTAAGTGTGAATTTTCTCTTCTTGATGTTTTATAAGCTTAAACAGTAAAACTTTTATTGAAATGTGCTATTCCATAAAATAAAACCACAGGAAATAAATAATAAAAAAGAAAATTTGTCATAAATTCTAAATAATAACAATAAAGAGGTGATTATCTCACTGTAATCACCTCATTGCTCTCTACAGCTTCCTGAGGAGGGGCCACGGAGAGGGAATTACTGAGCTCTTCTCCCTGGGATCCAGTGAAAGAACATGTTGGAATGGTTCAAAGCTGCATCAGGGAAGGCTCAGACTGGACTCTCAGAAGCATTTCTTTGCTGAGAGGATGGTCAAACACTGAAACTGACTTCCTAGAGATGCTGACAATGCCCCAAGCCTGTCAGTGCTTAAGAGGCATTTGGATAATGCTCTTAATAAGATGCTATAACTTTTGGTGAGCCCTGAAGTGGTAGGCAGTTGGACTAGATGATGGCTGTGCTGTTCCGTTCCGGTACATTCCAAATCTGACTTAATTTTTACAGTAACCAGTTTTACAACTAAACCTTATCCTGCTAAGGAAGTCTCATTTCTAAAATTAGAACTTCTGGAAATAAAGCACATTAAATATTGCATTTTGCAATGCATTGCATGTGCATACCTGGCTATAGTTTTAATGATGCTGTCAAGCTCATCAGAAGAAGGAGGATTCCGACCACCAGGAGGGAAAACAAGATTAATGGGGTCAAAAAGTCGAGATAAGGATTTTGACAAATATGCAGCTTCATATTGTTGCAGTGAATCTTTCAAGGCCTTTTCTGGACTGTGGATATAAGACAAAATTACTACATTTTCAATTAAAATGTACAATAGCATTGAACTTTTCCAGATCATATAAACTTCACAGTATTGTATCTGCTTTTTTCTTTCTGTTCTTTAAACACATGCACTTGAAAAGATCTTAATAGTGTGTAATACTTTGCTTTCACTTGAACCACGTAACTAGTCAGGGAGCCATTCTGTGTAGTTCAATATGGTTCATAGCACTTTCTGTAAGACCTTCACAGAATCCGTAATTCAAGGTTCTTGGGACATACAGTGCTAAAAATATCTGTAAAATACCAGCAAGATAGTAAAGGATATTTAATATCTTTTAATAATGGCATATTTAATTAGCAGGTTGTAATCAATGGTTTTTTTAAAGTATCTCCTCATATATGTACGCATATAGAGAGCTTCAAATAGAAAGCCTCTTCTTCAATTTACTGTTAATAAGCTTCAGTCTTTTGTGTTCCTATTTGTGAAAATGAGTAAACAGTAGTTCTCTCAAACATTTTGCCTCATTGTCAGAAGTCTGGTGAACTTTTTACCTTGCTTCCATTGAAGTCAATGATAAATCCCACACTCACTGTTGTGGAACATATTTCAGCCAATATGAATCTCACATAAACTATTCATTTTATCTGACATAAGTCTAGAAGTCCTAATAGACTAGATGAGCCTGTTTCAGTTTGATCTTTCTCACATCTACCACCACTTAGATCATGTTTGTTCTACAACATATAAACATAAAAGCTGTGAATCATAACAAACTGAGCATTTGTCACACTCCAGTGACTGCAGTATCATTAAGAGAAAGCTGCTGCTGTAATCGCAACACATACAAAACTGAATTTTCATAATGCTGCCTTTTTTCACCCAAAGACACAAAAAGATAAAATTTGTCCCAAAACCAGGAACTTTGTGAAATATGAGACAATCCAGTGCTGTTATTTATATAATCCTACCGTCCTGAAATAGCATTAAAACAATAATTAAAACAGGGAAAAAAACCTCTTTAAAATTTTCCTGATCTGACCATTTGAACTTCTTAAGCTCTTTGTAAGTTCTTAAAAATATTCTGTTATCTTTCTGAGTGCAAAGTTGTATATTTTATAGCCTTAGAGTTCGTAACACATACTCATAATCTTGGGTTTTTTGCATGAATATGTCCTGTGTATCTTCTTCCATTTGTTGTAGTTCAGGAAAGAGATCAGCAGTCCCATTTGTGTTAAAATTCCTCTGAATATTTTGGCTATATTGTTGCAGACGCTTCCACAAGTCATTATAAAGCCTCAGTAATTTAGGGTATTCTCCTTCAAAAGCTTGTTTCAAAAACATAGAGGCTGCAAAACAAAGTCATAAGAAAAACACATGTCTGAGTTCAAACTATTTTTTCATTTTTTTAAACAACCTGTGACCTTACATTTATATAAATCAATAAAATACCTTTCTATCCTATCATTATTATTATCACTGTATTATTAATGTAGTATAATTAATTTCAAGTCAGCATGAGCTATCACATCAAATGCAGTTGACAAAGATATCAGCATAAAATCCACAACTGGAAGACTGGACATGGAAAACTTATTTTGTACACTAAAGATACTAATCACGGTTGTGAAACATTTGGTATCAAACTTCATCATTACTATTATCATTTATTTAAAACAAAAGTGTGATTAGAACTCTCTAAATCTAGCGATTTTCTAACAAGAGTTTGATGGGGGAAAAGTGTGGGGCTGTGCAACTTTCAAGATACCTGTTTAAAACAAAGATAATTTCTATGAGACAAAATGCAAATGCTTTTACACATACTTCTTAAAACACGATACCTAAAATGGAATTCCTAAGCTTGTCAAACAAAGAATGACAAAGTCAGCAGAAAAACCAGCACTATATTCAGTCTTGAAAGGCTTGCCACAAGTAACAGGAAATGAAACAAATGTGCAACTCTTCTAGCAACTGACGTTAATCTTGATCTAACATCACTCATACTTATGGATTTCCCATTACATTAGGAGATTAATATCGTTCCATTCATTCATGGCATTTTGGATTCCAGACATCTGCCCCATTTCACCCATCCCACCCTTTCAACTTAAATGTGTTCTATTTTTGAACACTGGAGGATTCACATTTATTATCAAACACAGAGTTATTTTAGGTCACAAAACTATGCTTATAAGACAGTCTCAACTTCTCAAAAGTAGATCATGATCTATTACCAAACTCAGTGAACTGCCACAAATTCCTATTTTTACACTATTTTTCTGATATTCACAGAATCACAGAATGGACAGGGTTAGAAGAGACCTCTAGAGATCATCCAGCTCAATCTCCTGCTAAAGCAGGTTCATCTCAACCAGGTCACACAGAAACATGTCCATGCAGGTTTGGAAACCTCCAGAGAAGACTCCACACCCTCCCTGGGCAGCCTGTGCCAGGGCTCCATTACATTCAAGCGGAACTTCCTGTGTTCCAGCTTGTGAGTTACCCCTTGTCCTGTCACTGGGCACTACAGAAAAAAGTCATCCCATCCTCTCAAACCCCGCCCTGTAGGTATTTAGAAGCATTGATAAGGTTCCTCCTCGGTCTTCTCCCCAGGCTAAAGAGCCCCAGGTCTCACAGCCTTTCCTTTTCAGACAGAGTAGCTCTCTGCTGGACTCTTTCCACAAGTTCCCTCTCTTTCTTAAACCGGAGAGCCCAGAACTGGGAACAGTACTCCAAAGTGTGGCCTTACTAGGGCAGAGTAGAGGTCAAGGTAGATGACATCCACTGCTCTCCCCTCATCTAGCCAGCCAGTCATGCCATCACAGAAGACTATTAGGTTGGTCAAACAGGATTTCCCCTTGTTGAATATATGTTGGCTTCCCCCGATAACCTTCTTTTCCTTCAGGTGTTTAGAGATGACATCCAGGATGAGTTGTTCCATCATCTTTCCAGGGATAGAGATGAGGCTGACTGGCCTGTAATTTCCCAGGTGCTCTTTCTTGCCCTTTTGAAAACTGGAGTGACATTGGCCTTCTTCCAGTTATCAGGCACTTCACCTGTACTCCATGATCATCCAAAAATGATGGAGAGTTATGATGATGAGCCAACATCCTCAGCACCCATGGGTGGATTCCATCAGGAATCATAAATTTGTGAGTGTCCAGCTTGCCTAGTAGATCCCTAAACCAATCCTCCTCCTCAACCAAGCAAACGTCATCTTCTCTCCAGACTTTCTCTCTGTCCTCCAGGAACTGGGTTTCCCAAGGGATGGCCTTAGCAGTAAAGACTGAAGCAAAGAAGGCATTCAGTAACTCTGCCTTTTCTGTATCCTCTGTCACCAGGGCACCTACCTCATTCAGCAGCAGGCTCACATTCTCCCTAGTCTTCCTTTTGCTACTGATATACTCAAAGCCCTTCTTGTTGTCCTTTACATCCCTTGCCAAATTTAATTACGAGAAGGTGTTGGCCTTCCTTGTTACATCCCTGCACACTCTAACAACATTCCTTCCCAAGTGACCAACCCCTTTTTCCACATTCTAGACTTCCTTCTTCTATTTGAGTTGTTCCAGAAGCTCCTTGTTCATCCATACAAGCTTCTTACCTCTTTTACCTGATATTTTTACTCATAGGGATATAGTAATCTTGAGCTTGGATGAAGTGGCACTTGAAGATTACCCAGCTTTCTTGATGTCATGGTTTAGCAAGGAGCAGCTTCTGCTTAGTAACAGGGGGCAGGGCTGCAGAGCAGACTCAGTAAAGAGTTCTTGGACTTTCCCCCAGCTCTTGGGTTCAGACCCACCTCCGGCCAGGCTGGGCCAATCTGGCACCTCTGTCATCACTATTTAGGGACACGAATTTGAAGGCTTGGGAGGAGGTGTAAGAGTGATACAAGATGGAGGCGACCACACGGACCCCACAGTCAGAGAAGAAGGAAGGAAGGAGAAGCATCAGATCAGAGACTCCTCTTCAGCCAGTGGTGAGAATGCAGGCTGTACACCTGCAATCCATGGAGGGTAATGGCAGGACTGAGAGCCACCAGCAGCTCTGGGTGAATGCGCCCAGACGGGCGTTAGACTGTGTGAGGAGGTGGACATGGTGCAGGCCATGCTGGAGAGCCTGTGGGCCGCAGAGCAGACCCTCACGAGAGGCAGAGAGGAGCTGCAGCCTTTGGGATGAACAGACATTGGAAGCACCTGTGCAGGGCTGCTGTGTGTGTGAGGTACCCCACGGAGGAGCAGGAAGGACTGGTGCGAAGCCCACCTGCCCTGAGGAGAGACAAACGACAGAAGCCATCAGGAATAGACTGACTGAAACTCCCATTCCCTGCCCCTCTGAGTCGTTTGAGGGGAGGAGAAAAAGACACCAGGATCAGGGCTCTGAGCCTGGGAAGAGGGGAGAGGTTGGGAGAAGGTGGTCTTAAAGGGCTGGTTATACTCTTCATCATTGTATCAATCTGCGTTTTTTTCTGTTTGTTATGTTTTGGGGTGTTATGTTTTAGTTGGTAGTAAATTATTTTCTGTTTTCTTCCCCAAGCCAAGTAGCCTGGTCTGTTTTGTCCTGGACCAGCAATTAAGCCCTCCCTGCCCTTTAGGAATTCTCAGGTCCGTGGTACTTGAGTCTAATCACAGTCTTTTGTCCCTTGATGGGCCTAAACTGACACTTGAGCATCTCTACCTTGTAGAGGTATAGCCTATGGATAGCCTATGGATACCTCCAAGGAGGTCTTCGAAGAGGCCAAAGTTAGCTCTCCTGAAATCCAGGGTCACAATCCTGTTTGCTGCCCTGCTTCTTCCATGAAGGATCCTGAATTCTATCCTCTCATGATCACTGCAGCCAAGGCTGCCACTAACCTTCACATCCCCAACTAGACCTTCTTTATTTGTTAGTACAAGGTCCAGTAGAACATTCCTCCCTGTTGGGTCTGCAACCACGTGTCAGGAAGTTGTCATCAATGAACTGCAGGAACCTGGTCTGTACATGCTCTACTGTGTGAAGTTGCCAGCAAATATCATGAGTGGTTGAAGTCCTCCATGAGAACAAGGATCTGTGATCTTGAGGCTGCTTTCAGCTGTCTGTAGAAGGCCTCATCGACTTCCTGGTCAGGAGTCCTTGTATTAAGCTCCCAAAGTGGTATCACCCACATTAGCCACCCCTTAATGCTTAGTTTCAACCTCCTCTTCGTTCCCACCTAGACAGAGCTCAATACATTCCAGTTGCTCTCTCACATAATTAGCAATTCCCTCAATGCCCAAGAGCAACTGCCTTGCCAGCCTGTGTTTTCCAAAATTCTAGAATATTCAGAATATTAAAACATTATTTTCTAAAGTGCTACAATATTCTAAGATTTCTGAAATACTGTCTAGTCTTCTTCTGATCTACATGATCCAGAGGTGTGTGATCAATGTCAGTGGAATCAAATACTTAGAATTTATATGTTAAAACTGAACATTCTCATACAGATGCATCACTTAAATGAAAAAGTGTACTCCCTGTACATACTGTTTCCCCAAAACTCAGCTGTAGCAAAGTAAAAACATCAATCATGGTCCAAAATTCCAACTGCTCCTTCTAAACATTTATATAAAAAACATGATTAAAAACCATAAGTAATAAAATATCCTTGAATAGCTGTCACACAAAGCATTGCTGACAAAATGTAAGAGTTCCCTTACTTCTCAAGTATCGATTGATTCCATTAACTGATACCACAATTCTACAATTTTAAAAACAACTGTGGAAAATTGTAGCACATGTTTGGTTTGAACATAGGAGAGTCTGGGTATGTACACACTGCTGTTAAAGTATTGTGTAAGGCAAACAGTAAAATTAATATGTTTTAACACAAGATGAATACATTTTCTTTTGGGATCACCTGGTTACTTAGCAACCACTGAAGATGAATAAATCAGCTAGTCCCTCAAAATTGTATGGCTGCTAATAAAGCCCAAAAGAATCAAATTTTGAACGGCCCATGCAATCACAGAATCTCAAGGGTTGGAAGGGACCTTGAAAGATCATGTACTCCAACACCCCTACCAGAGCAGGACCACCCAGAGCAGGTCACACAGGAACTCACCCAGGTGGGTTTTGAAAGTCTCCAGAGCAGGACACTCAACAACCCATCTGGGCAGTCCAGGAAGACCAGTCACACACTGTTGTGTTATAATTCTTTCTTTAGGTTTATTGCCGTGAAGACAGATTGGAAACTGGAGATGTAAATCTTTGCCTGCAACCCTAGCTGCCACCTCCTCACTCCATCCAAAGGCCAACCACCATGCTAAAGATCCAAAATCCCAGCTGTGAGACAGCCCTGTGGCTCTGTAGATGCAGCTCAGGCTGTTCTGGGCATTGCACAGTCATCAGGAGGAGCCACGAGACATCTGATCACAAAGATAAATGCAAATCTTATGCATTTTATTTGTCTTTGCAAAAGATATATATAGCTTTATACACTGTATATAAATGTGAAAGATATATTTACGAAAGCACCAAATTCACCAATGATCCAATTGCATGCTGCACCATGTGTACTGGTAATAGTACTGTCTTATCTTTATACATGATTCTTATTCAATATTCCTTGATTGTACTTGCTATTTATGTATTACATCTGTACAGAATATGGTGTATAGTCAGAACACCAGTCATCTATATATAGACAAGGTACCATTTTGAAGAAACTCAACCCCTATTTATAAAGGTATCCATAGATGGCTAAAATCAGATTTTTACAACTAATCAGTGTTTAACAGTTTAAGACTGTAAGAACTGCTCTTCAAAATTCTATTACTATTTTTTACTTTGGCCAACCCAATAACTTTAGAAAGTGAATGGCTTTGCCAAGTTTGGAAGTATAATGCACCATTCCAAACATTTTTACCTCCATACACGATTGGAAAATCACGTTTTTGTTATTAGATAACGACTATTTAATAAAACAGAAAATATTTCTTTTTGAAAATTCAACCATAGTCTAGGAGGATTACCCTGTTGGGTTTTAAAACCCAGAATTCACAGACCTTGCATTGAGTGAAACATGCTATAGCTATAGTAGATGAGATAATCAACAAAAGGCTTATTGAAATGAGAGACTTGAACTACAGAAGACATTACAAATCATTCATACTAAATACTTACAGTCTGTTGCTGACTGAAATTGAGAGGAAAGTGTCTGTGTTACTGCAGTCCAAAATTTATACAAAATATCAGATTGGCCATCCTGAGAGCGAGAGACAAAAGAAAGACAGGTTTCAAAACATACTCTTTTTAAGTAATCTAGAACAATGCAAATGTTTGCAGCCAAGGCTGTTCTAGGTCACTGAGAATAAAAAATATGTAAACAAAGTCTGAGACGTTTTCTTCAAGTTTAAAGCTGAAAAAATATTGGAGAAAAGAAAAAGAAAAGCTTCAGTCTTCTGCGAAGTGGAGTAACTTCCTTAAGCCAGAGCGCAACGCTCACAGCTCTCTAGAGGAAAAAGTGTAGACCGAAGCATTACACCTCAGAAGCCATGTTAGAAAACCTCTTTGCAGTGACCACCTCATTATGTGGAGGTTCTCATCCTGGCTACGCTCCAGCAATTAGTTACTGCCATTACAACACACTAGCACACATTGAGCATGGACAAAAACTACTGCCTGCTGCTCTGCTTGACACAGAACACTGTCTTGTTTCTAAAACATAAACTACATGAAAATACAATGAACCTCATAGCTGACTCTTCACTGCCTTGTGTCAACAAAGTTTGCTGTCAGAAGTGGAAATGAGGTGGCATATCCTTGCAAAAAGGACAAGACATGGCAGCTTTTTCCTTGCTCTCCCAACATCTTGCACTTATGCTCAGGCATTAAAGCATGATTTTGTTTTCTCTCCTTCGCTTTCTTCCTGTCTGTGTGTTTGAGGTAGAAAAAATACTGCAAGAGATGACGATGGGTATCCTGTCCTGCCCACTGTTGAGGTACTTGGAAGGCTGCCCAGTGCTTTTATGGGAAGAGGAAGCTCGCTCTGGACAGAATGGCATGGTATACTTGTAGTGTATCGTCTCTATCATGTAACAACCAATTTGACCAAATCACTACATAATCAGCAAAAAGTGCTCAAAATTAAAAAGTGAAACAGCCAGCAGTGATGACAAATGCCTGCAATTCTAAGGATCTGTTTCTACCCTGACTCACTCTGAAACATCCAAGGTTTTAAATCAAAGCACAATATCCACAGCTAAAGACGGGTTTAAGCAGAGGGCTCAACACTGAAATGGTTGCTGAAGAAGGCTGTGTTTTCGCAGCTTTCCTCTTAGGACTCAGTGAGTTTACTATGAGAAAAAAATGAAACAAAAAACCCAAACCCAAGAAATTCCAAACAATCCTAGTTCTTGTTAATACTACAAGCTTTTTTAAAGTGACAGTTCAACTCCTGCAATGCCTAGCACCACAAAAAGATTAGCTATCAAATGCGAAAGTCCCAACTACTCCAAATCCAATTACTACTTAAGATAACAAAGGGAGAAAGACTGCATGCTATTCACTTTCATTGGCAACAACACGCAAAGCAAGGAAGGTTTAGAATGTCATCCATTAACAGGGTACCACTGCATCACACTTGAAGATCTGGTCATCTGCACATCTGAAAGAGTGCAAGTTCAAGCTTAAGTTTCAGTTCCAAAACTATCATCCTGAAGAATTTACAAAAAACCTGAAAATCAGTCAAAGGTACACTGAGATATCAAAAGTAAACCAATCAAACAAACAAAAAAATGCTGCCCATGGAGGGTGTGGAGTCTCCTTCCTTGGAGGTCTTCAAGACCTGCCTGGACATGTTCCTATGTGACATGATCTAGGTGAACCTGCTTCTGCAGGGGGGTTGGACTAGATGATCTCTAAAAGTCCCTTCCAACCCCTACCATTCTATGATTCTATGCTTTCACAAATTCTGAGATTAGATGACCCTACGCTTATCTCTAAAGATACTGCAAGAAAGATGAAAATTATGGGTCGTGTTAAGAATTGAGAAAGAACATCTTTTATGCTGTTGTACTAATACTTTTAAAATGTATAAGACTTAACAGAGAATACTAAAATAATCTAGGAGGATGGAATCTCATTTTTTACTGCTTGAGGACACTGGTGGATTTAGAAACTGAAGTAACTTATAGCTATGTTTCTATTTTCTGTAAAATTGTACTTGATCTTCATAAATGGGCAAAGTAAAATTACAATGTCAGACAATGATTCAGCAAGTGCCCTGTAAAAAATATTTTTGAGGTTTTTTGTCAGTTTATTATTATAGCATAACCATGAAATTACATAGTTTTAATTTCATAGTTTCATGTTTGAAACATAAAAATTACTATAAAACAAACAGCCTTTCACATCAACTATAGAGTAAATTAATTAGCTTTCATACTTTCTATCCTGATCTGGAACAATGTTTGTCTGTTTAGCATGGTAACTCAATTCAATGTGTAAATAATCTAACAGAGGTGGAAAAATATTTAGAGAGCACTTTCAAACAACTTTTTTTACGTTACTGTAATCACCATCTACACCTCTGTCACAGTCTAAGTAGAAAATACAATGATTAACAGGGTCTTGAAAACAAACTTGAATGTAGTCTCTCCACATCAACATTTCTATCTTAACTGCCAGATTCCACATGGTGACAAAGAGCAGTAACATACATGTGATGATAGTTAACTTTTTTTGAAAATATAAAACTTGTATGTGTCTGTATATATACATATGTAATATAAAGTCAGACATATATCCATATGTACTCATGCACACATTTGCATAGTAGCCAGAGCTGTACCAATTAAGTCTCTGCCCAGTAGCTTGTGTCTTCTGACCTGGGCAAATAGCGTTCATTAAGTGCATCAGAATTATGTAGTGAAAAAGGCCCTCACATCCTGGGTAACCGACTGTATTATATAAGAAAGGGGAAAAAGCTACATAGCAAATTCAAATAACTTTTTGTGCTGATTGACTACTCAGTCAAGAATGTTTAGGGGAAAAAAGGAACCAAGTTAAAAACGCCACCTACAGAGTCAATACTGGTTGATTCTATAATGTATGATACACTATTTCATTTTATGCAGTGTTGAGGATGCAATCAGTCCGGAGGTGAAATGTAACTGCTGATTAATAGCTCACAGAAGACCATGTAAAGAGTTTATGGCAGGAACTAGAGAATACTGTTGCCTACATACACACCAGGGAGTATTTAAGTGGGTGGACTGTAGCTACCAAAACTGGAATACAGCAAGGCATCAGCATTAGATACTCCTCCTGGACTAAAAAAATGCCATATGCAACCATGAGTGCACAGAACCGTTTTTTTATTTATTTTGGTTAAAAGTGCAATTTCTTTTGCTTACACATTAACTCAATATCTATTTTTTAAGTACTTTTAAATATCTCACTGTTTTTTAAATAAAGCATTCTAATGGAGGTTCCACCTGTGCCTGCAGATCAAAATGGAAATTACAATTTAACTATTTAAAATACAATGTGCTATTCCATTTGACAATAATCAATACTAGAAAATGACATCAAATAGGGTAGCAAAAGGAGTGTTTTCCTCCAGCTTAGCAGGAAATTAAAGGAATGTCTCTCCTTGCACTGGACACCTTCTTCAAGGACTTAAGAAGACAGATAGGATGAAGGTGGAAAAGGAAAGGGCAGTACTGCTTGCCTAAAACATGCACAGCAAATCTACTTGCTCATCCTATTTTAATGGAAAGTTTGTAAGCCTTCCCCTATGCTTCTTATAGCACTGTGAGCAACACCCCACAGTATCAGAAAGTAACTGCTCTTTTGGGCCTTTCACTTTCATAAAATGTCATCTAGCTAAAATTGCATTCCTGTCACCTTCCCATCTGCAGAGTGTAAGGAAGGAATTTGTCCTCCTCTACACTAACACTAAATACCCTCACTGGTAAACAAAGTATGGGAGCATTGTGTACATCCACACTAGCAATTCAAGTGTAGAAGGGATTCTTTTTGGTGCAAATCTGTCTTCTGTCTACACGTGTTGTTTTGCAGAATACACTGAAGTGTGCCAGCAGACTAACTTCTACTATTCAAGGAACACACTCCCTCATCATTAGCTTAAAAAGAACAATTTCTGCAATTAAATAGCTTTTTGCAGCATATCATCATATTTTTGTAACGAATCCCACAAGGATGTATTAATATTTTTATCAATTAATACTCTGAGACTTTAAATTGGGAATTTTCCATTTCTCTTGCTTCTGAAAATGAAACAAAATTGAGAGATGTTAAACTACTTACACCCCCTCCAAAATAAAAATGCTTGCTTTGAAATCTAGTCACAAGCAGATTAACATCTTGTGATACAATCCCTTGTAGCAGGAGCAGCTGACAAGATGAGTAATGAACTGCATCCGATTATCTTTTCAGCTCTGTGGCAATCATTTTGCAACAGCTTCCTATTCCATAACCAACAACACTGGAAAAAGGTCACCATTCTATCTATCTTCCCCCCATCAGTGTATGTGTTTAGTAATGCAGAGAACATGTAAACTTTTAGAAGTTAAGAAGTCCGGTACTCTTTACTTGGATCAAAGCTGTTTCAGGTGCACACTGCCTATATAGAAATTCTACATAAAACATCCATACATCATATGAAGTCCCTCAGAAGGAAATTACTACACTTCAGCATCTAATAGAATGCTACATACTCTTTTCCTGCAATATGTTCCTTCTTCAACAAAAGAACCTTAACTGTAACTGATGGTATCTAAAAATCAGGACAGGCAAGATTCAGGTTGACATATATATATTTTTGCCATCATGGAAAACAACAGAACTAAATTTACAAATATTAATTGTGATCAACTGTAGGACTATAATAGCAAAACATATTTTCTCCCAAAAGTAGACCCAGCATTTTTTACCTGATGGTACTATCTTCGCAGCTTTACTTTGATCTCACGGAAGAAAAAATCTTCACACAAGCCATACCCTGCACCACTATAAAATGGTTGGAAGCTCAAGTTCAGCCACAGAGCTTGGCTATTTTTTCACAGAAATCTGCTATGAAAATGCTCCTATACCTAAACTACACTTAGATAAACTAATAATCTATCAACACAAACTGAGAATCAAAAATACTGTTGCTGCTGTTCCCGTGCCCTATGACCACTCTGTTCCCCAGAATTGATACAGGTGAGCAGACACTCAGACAATTTAGCAGCAACTCCTTGGGCAGTGCAAGACAGCTTAGATCTGTCTTCCTCTTGTCAATTCTTTGCTTTCAGAAATGAACTGAACAACTGTTCAGTAACATAAACTAGGGCAACTCTCTGCTGTCCTGACCTGCTGGCCAGCTGGCCAGACCAGAGGAATAGAAAGATGCTTTTGAAAGACATATGGACTATAAGCACTTAGCTGCTTTTGAAAAGGTTAGTCCTAGTACAGTAAAACAGAAAATACCACAACAAACAGATTCCAGTCTGGCCTATCCACTATAAATTTATCCTTTTTAATAGTTTAAAAAATTGGTAGTCAGTCACATATACTTTTCACGCAGGAATTAGTTGCTCATGGAAATTACACACATAAATCAGACATAATATGTCCAGCAGGCTAGACCACAAACAGCAATGAATTTTCTCAACAGTAGGGCTCACTTTATAGTGTACATGAACTGGACAAAAATAATTAGTGTAAGCCATAATTCAACAAAGTTTACCCTTATTAGAATAACAGATGCAGGCAGTCTGCTTGACTTCTACGGTATACTTTGTTCATGTGAAATTAAAAATATGTTTAAGTGCTTTGCTGAATCTGGGCCACAATCAACACTCAGCAAAAAAAATGTGTTGACCTTGTGTAATTATTTAGTTTCAACTGTTACTATAAAGTTACTCTTGTCAGTACTCTGCAGAGACATAATATTGTGCAATTTCCCCACAAAAGAGGCAGTTTTAGATAAAAGTATTAAGAATGTGTGATATTATTGCATAATGGCAGCGCCAGGTGACATTTGGACAGTGCTAGTTCATCCTGCTCTCTGTCCCAGATCAAGAAAGCAAAGTTGAACACAGCCTTGTGCATTTCAGGTGAACACAGACTAGCAAACTGTATTTCAAGATAAAGTTCTCTTTGGTAAATCTTTCTGATGTAAACTAATAAAATTGAGTCTTTCCCCAACAACACAAATTTAGTAAATGCAAAAACTTAAGATTCTAATGGCAAAAGTTTAAGGCTTTTGCTAGTCTAGGACATAAAAGGTCTACATTTAGTAGATGGCAAACTGAAAGCAGTCAAATGGCCTTTTAGGCAGAGGTTTTAAGCTGTGAGTCAACAGAATCACAGAATGGTTGAAGTTGGGAAGGGACCTCTGGAGGTCATCCGGTCCAACCTCCTGCTTAAGCAGGGCCACCTACACTACGTAGGCCAGGACTGTGTCCAGGTGGGTTTTAAATACCTCCAAGGACTAAGACTCCACAGCCTCCCTGAGCCACCTGTGCTAGTGTTTGGTCACCCTCACAGTGAAATGTTTCCTGATGTTCAGAGGGAACCTCCTGTGTTTCAATTTGTGCCCACTGCCACTGGTCCTATCACTTGGCACCACTGAGAAGAGGCTGGCTCCAGCATCCTTGCATCCTCCCTTTGGATATTATATATATTGATGAAATGCTGCAGAGCATTCTCCAGCCTGAACAGTCTCAGCTCTCTCAGTCTTTCCTCACAGTCTCTTCACTTTTGTTGGAATCTCTCCAGTGTGTCCACATATCTGCTGTACTGAGGAGCGCAGAACTGAATGCATCATTCCATATGTGGCCTCACGATTGGTGAATAGAGAGAAGGGTCACCTCCTCAATCCCCTGGCAATACTTTGCCTAATTCAGCTCAGAATACTATTAATCTTCTTTGCCACAAGGGCATGTTATTGGCTTATGTTCAACTTGGTGGCCACCAAGGCCCCCGGGTCCTTTTCTGCCAAGTTGGTTTCCATCTGGGCTGACCGCAGGATGTACTAGTGCCTGTGGCTCTTCCTCTCCAGGTGCAGGACCTTGCACTTGTTGAAGTTTATGAGGTTTCTGTCAACCCATTACTCAAGGCTGTTGAGGTCTCTCTGGACAGCAGTACAAGCCTCTGGAGCATCAGCCACTCCTCCTAGTGTTGTGATATTAGCAAACTTGGTGAGGGTACTTATCCAGATCATCAATGAAGGTGTTAAATAGGACTGGACTCTCATATTGGCTCCTGGGGTACATTACTAGTTACCAGTTAGACTTCATGCTACTGATCACCACACTCTGGGCCTGGCCATTCAGCAGCTCATTCATGAGCAGCCCTATGTTCATAAAAAGCTGAATTTCAGCACGTTGAAAAGAGAGCTGTTATAGCACACAGTGCAACTGCAAGAGACTGCAGATTCAATCATCTTTTATGCAATGACTGGTGGTAAGGAAAGGATATAGATCAGGAATCTTTTATTGTCATGGAATGCATAGGGGAAAAAAACCTCATTTATACTTACATATTAAAAAATTTGCTTTTCAGCAGTCTTTACATCTTTAGTGCACTGTATTATAGTATGTATGCAGACTTGTTAGCAGTGTGAAGCAACATTATTACTCAGCGGTATAGATTTTAAATTTAGATTAATGTTTCCTGTTTGCAAGGTTACGAGATTATCTTTGATGGAAAAAGCTATAGACTGAAAATCAATGTGCTAAACTCATTCCTACATACTCACATGAAAGTGACTTGATTACACAGTTCAAAAAGTATAACTCATTTTCACTAATATCTACTAGAAAGTAAATAAACCACTGAACAAGAGTGCGCTGAGTACCAGTACTGTAAGATCAAAGGTATCTAAAGATCTGTATTAACTATACAGCAAGTCTAATGGTGCAACCTGGAAAACTGATTTAAAGTCTCCTTGAACATAAAACCAAAACAGTTTATCTCATTTAAAAAAAAAAACCACCAAAATACTAATTAACTTTGCTATTACTGAAATGAAATCTCTTCAGCTCTGTTCTTAACATAACTATATAGTATCTGACATTCCATCTAAATTCAAGGAATGAGAATTAAAGTACCCCTCTTATCCAGTATTAGATGAGAATGGAAGAAGATGCTGAAAAGACATATATTTATTTTTACAAATGTCTCTATTTCCTGCACACTGTAAATTTAGAACTTAATGAGCATAATTTCCCATCTGTGAATTATATTTGTGTGTGTCTAAAATAGCTATTCTAACATTCAAATAATAAATGTGACCCACTGATTCTAAACTGGCTCTCACTTCATGACAATCACTTCTAACTTATTTTTCCCTGTAGAAATTTTGATAGTTAGAGTAGAATGTGAAAAACATCTTTATTGTGAAGCCTCTTTGAAATGTAAAACAATATAGTGAATATTACCATGCAGCTAGTTGCTGCAGGCTCCTGAAATCAGGCTTTGCATACTAATACATACAGTGTTTTCTATCTGTAATCAAAGGCTCCGCCATAAAGGAACACAGGACTTGCGAATGTTGCTCTAAAAACAGAAGACGCTTAAAGGACTGCCTAAATATTTTCTCCACCAGTAAAGCCACAATGCAAATGATTTAACAGTTTTGAACAGCGAGATCTTATGGGACAGAAATAAGGAAATCTATTTGCACTATTTCTATAGCAACATAATTGCCAAATTTGACTGAGCAAAAAGCCATCTTCCTCAGTAGTGCAATTATCAGCAAAGAAATAGACAAATTCTGAATGTGTTTTCAACAAACCTTTTCTATCTTCTCAAACTAACCAAGATTAAATTCCTTAAAAGAACGGTACATTTTAATTCCTAATGCCTATGTCATACATTGCAGGCGAAGAGATGTCAATAAATGGCACCACAATTTTAAAAATGACCTTGATTTTTTTGTTTTACTGCAGGGCATAGAATTTCATTACACTGACTTGATCAGTTTATATCCAAGCCATAATAGTTTCTAGACTTCCAGCAGTAGTGCAACCTTTCAAAAAAGTCTCTTTATGCAGCTGACAAAAGAAACAGAATCTGGGTTTTTTTAAACATATAACCACCTTAACTAGAAAATAAAGTTAAGACTGTGTGTTTTCCCTATTAGAATATTAGAATGCTTAAGTGATTCCTCAGAAAAACTAATTTGTAAGGAACAAAAACACTTAGATCTTAAACAGCCTGTATCTTCAAACCTACTTAAAACATTAATTAATCCTCTCATACTCCTGCAAGATATGCATCAACTGGAAGTAAATGATCTTAGTGTTTCCAAAAGCCAGTAACCACCCAAGGGATCTGACAGTTTTCTTCTATCTACAGAACCGATTTAGTATGTACAGCAGCAATTCAAGCTACACTTTCACCTTGACTGCTGCATACTCCATCCAAGGATGCAGGGGTGGTTCATTACCACGTTCACTCAGCCAGTAGCTGTTCAGGTAAGACTGACAAAAACCATGATAAAAGGCGGCACTTCTGGTAAATGCTTTTCTTTTCAATTAGCAAGCTGACTGAAAACCAACTGACTTCAGAATTTTCAGTCATCACTGAACCACAATTTGCACAAACCCCACCAAACCAGAAGTGAAAAAGAACAAAGGTCATTATAACCTACTAAACCATGCAACCACCACACCATCCCTTTTATTTATGGCTGCATATTTCTGTCAGGGAAACAGAATTAAAGTTCTAGAGAAAATGCAGCGTCATTAGAAAACCATTGCAGAGGTCCTGAACCTCTCATTTGAATTAGAACCAAATTACTTTTGCAATGGCTATCTGGACACACTGATTCATCCAAAACTGGAATTGGAACTTTTAACTAGTAGAATCTTTATGTTTTTTTTAAGAGAGGCCTCTAAAGTCTTGCAACTGAATTCAGCAGGACAATTGTCGGTTTGAAATAGAGCACCTTCAGTATTTTGGGAATCAAAGCCCTGATCATTCACCTGTTTTTAAATCTCCACAAAGTGCCTTGCTATTACTTAAATAATAATAAGAAACCATATGAAATGATGTGCAAGTAATCCAGTTCTGCTTCTACAAAAAAATACGGATAAATAAATCATATACTTGTAATAATAGGTGAAAACTAAATTATTTTCTGAACTCACATAAGGCAGCAATTAGATTATTTCTCATTTTTTTCCACTGGGGATTATTTTTTAATTGGGTCAAATGAACATGAAATTTTTAGTTTCAATGTGAATAATTTTAAAGTAGCAACATTTTTTAACAAAATGGGTGGGGAAGAGAAACAAAGGTTAAACGTACCTGCACTTTGGGCAACAGACATTTATATTTTCCACTTTCTTTCTTTATCTTATGTAATGATGAGGACATTTCCTTCTGTGTATCGTTAACACCTCATATTGCCAGTGTTGACAACTCAGGAAAATAGCCTGCTTACTCACCAAACATTCATCAGTAACAGCAATGATAAGAGCCCTCCACAATGTTCATAATAACACTCCTTACAACCCTTGGCTCACTCTTTTACCCAGAGGCTTACATAAATGATAGGGTTTGTGGTGTGCCTTAGCAGCTAACAGGCAGGAATGACATCAGAATATCAAGGGTAACCAAGGGCAGGTCTGCTCTCTAACAGAGAGCCCCTTTCTGTTCCCAGCTCACCCTCTCTATTGACCACTCCAAACCTCTCCTGCAATATGATTTGCTGCTTTTAAGGCTGCTTCTCAATTTGCAGAACTGTTCCTTGATGCCTATGTAGGAGTGAAAGACCCAAAATAGATGAAGACTGGAGATCATTTTCAACTCTTTTACAAGGGGCTTAGAGCAATCCTTATCTCTAATTAGGAAGGTGGCTGTCACAGAAAGGTATGTTCTCCTTCCACTTACACTGAAGTCAATTGTAGTTTAGGTATTACAACAGCTGAGACAGGATTAGTCATTATACACTAAAAGAGAAGGGCAATAAAGCAGAACAAACTGGAGTAATCTATTAGCTCTCTGAAGCTGACTTAAGCAATTGAAAAAGTGATAAAAATAACCCATTATCAGTTGAACAAAAAATATCAACTTTAAATTATTTAAATCTTTTTTGCATTTTTTTTTAACAACCCTACCTTTCAAAAATGTATAAAATAAAATCTCTATTCTTTTCCCCCAAAACTAGAAGTCAGAACTGAATGCATCCTGAATTCTTTTAGCCTTGCCTTTGAACTAAATTCTAGTCATTAAAAGTCCTTCTTCTTAGATAAAGCCACAAAAAAGTTCATTCAGTCTTAAAAGAAATTTATTTCCCCTTTAAATATCTCTTCAATTTTTTTAAAAATGAAATCTGTAATTTTAACATGTACAGGTTAACAATGAATCTATAGTCCATTACTAGTATGAAATGTAACCATTTTACAGTGTACTATGAGTGCATTCTTTCTTTTAAAAAAATGCGTTCATTTAATACAGTAACAAAGGAAAAATAAAAAAATCTAGATCTGCAAAGGGAATGAGTGGAAAATAGTTCAGTGGAAAAAAGCTGGAACACAAAATTAATTGCATTTAAACACAAGGAAAAACTATTTCACTGTAAGTGTGAGGGAGCCCTGGCACAGGCTGCCCAGGGAGGGTGTGGAGTCTGCCTCTCAGGAGATTTTCAACAGCTATCTGGACATGTTCCTGTGTGACCTGTTTAGGTGGACCTGCTTTAGCAGGGGGTTGGACAAGATGATCTCTAAAGGTCCCTTCCAACCCTACCGTTCTGTGATTCTGCCATGATATCCATGTAAGCCTGGGTATGTCCCTTAACTCTTGGCCATGGTGGGAAAATTCTGTAAGAGAAACTGTAGTGTAGAAAAGATGCAAGTATTGTCATTGCCCTCCTGTTGAACTCCAGTATTGATTACAAGTTCTGTGCCTCAGTTTCTCCATTTGTTTTGTGTTCTTTTTTTTTTTTTTACACTGACAGGTTTTGTGTATCCTTTAATTAATTAGTTATTGTTTTTAAAACTACATTTTGTGATATAATATTATACAACACTACTAAATGTTATTACGGTAACAGGTAATTAGAAGGTTAGAAAGCACATTTTTGAGATCATAAGACAAAACTAGAAAAAATGCAGGCTGTGCTCTCTGTGAAGAGAAAGACACAAAAAGTTCCTAATGGAAAAAAAGGAATGATTGAAAAAAAAAAGTCAAGTAGCTTCCTTGCTATTAAAGGACTCGTGCTTTAAAAAGGCTGGGTCTCCTCCTTCTCCTCTGCTTCCTAGGATGATACTTGTACTGCAGTAATCAAAATAAGGAAGCAGATGGACAGGCAAAGTGGTACTGCAGCTGCTGCAGAAGATGACTACAATAATAATGTTGACATCAGTAACAGTAATTAGCACACAGACTGTAGAGTGGATGATTCGTTTTCCCATCTTCTGGCGTGGGCATGCTGCCCCAGAGAACGGGTATAATGTTAGTACCTTTAGTTTGGTTTGTTCATTTGCTCCGTTTATTAATGACATTGAATACAATAAAGAAAATCCAACTTCTCTCTCTCTCCAGAACACTTGCTGAGGAAGGCATGCTGGTTCATTTTGCATTAATAATAGATGGAACCTTCATTAGTAAATGGCAAAAGACCCATTTCTTGCTTATATCTATTTTCAATGTACACAATTCATGCTCTCTCATACAGCCATCTGTACATAAACTTGAATTTCAAAAGCATGTAGCACTTGTCTGATTTTGTCTAAACAACAGCTCTACTGCTCAGTGTGACTTCACCCATCTGCAAGCTAGTGCCATATCTTTTTCGAGGAATGCTAGAACAAATGGTACAATTGTGAGAAGGGCCAAGAAAAACACTGTACTACACTGAACCATCGCAGGTGAGAAGAAAGTAACATATCCATGCTAGCAACAGTACCATGTCATGATGTGAGAATTGTGGTAGCATCAGACAAGGATGCACCACTGCTCCTTGGATGCCTCACTGAGAGTGGCAACTGTCTGTCTTGGTGTTAACACTACACTAAAACACCTGTTGAAGAGCAAACTAATGAGTTTTTCCATTTTCTCTGCATTTAGATTAATTTTCCCTGTTCATTTTTTTCTCCAGGATGATAAAAGATTTCCTTGGCTTGTCTCTCTTATCATCTCTACTACCAGAAGAACTCCTGTCCTGTTTTCAAGTGTTGTTTTACAAAAGGGAAGACTGAAAGTGAGAAGCACAGGTTCAGGGTGGGAGCTACCTCATGAACACTGAAAGCTCATTTATCTGAGCTCCCTTTCCATCCAAACTCTTCCTAAGTCTTACAGACTTCCTCCTTCTACCTAGGTTTTTATGTTTCTCCTTAAACACGCTGATCTATTATGTGATCTGTGATGTGGAGTCTCCTTCCTTGGAGGTCTTCAAGACCCACCTGGACATGTTCCTATGCGACCTGATTTAGGTGAACCTGTTTCTGCAGAGGGTTTGGACTAGATGATCTCTAAAGGTCCCTTCCAACCCCTACCAGTCTATGATTCTATGATCTACTGAAGGGCTCCAACCAGGCAGCAATAACTATTTTTTGCCAGATCAAACTCCTTAACGGAGAAAGTATACTAGAAGAGTATAAACTTCTTGAGATGTTTTGTGGGTTTTTTTTTTACAACACAGAAAGAAAAGCCTGAAGTGCCTCATAAAACAGTGACGCTCTGTGCAATATCTTTTGGAGATGAGCTTAACAGATAAACTTCAATACTGTATTTAACCTTCATTATTTGCTTTCACTGTTCAAAAGGCCATATTTGCATATGAAGAGTTTCCCCAACATATTGCAAAAATTAAATCCATGTAAATTAAAATCTGGCCATATACTTGTGAAAAGAGATGTCTGGATGAACACATCTTTTGGTTTTGTTTCTTCTCATCTACTAAGGTAGATGAGCTAGCTTCAGTTATTCTGTTCGTAACACTGAAGGAGAGCATTAATCAAGTTACTCCAAATATGAATACAGAACAATGCAATTGAATGGAAAATAATAGATGTTCAAAAGAATAGCTATGATCATTTTTGAAGGAAGAAATTGCCAAGAAGTAGAGAAACAGATGGCTGGAAGTGTTATATGAAGACACATTCTCTTGTGCACACAAACAGACTTAATTAATTACTCAAATCACATGGTATTTTATGGAATGATATTAATGATCAGCAATAAAAACTGACAGTGGTGCCTTATCAGCTGCCTTTAAAAAAAACCCAAGAAATTATTATAAAAAGAACATGTTTACACCCTACAGATGTAACACACAGCCCATAAATATAGCTTTCAATGTTAGTTTAACTTTCAACACTATCCCATTAATTTAATTACAAAATTTTAATGGAACTATAAAACTGTAAAAAAAAAGCATTCACTCATCACATTTTCCTTAACAGAACCACTGAAACACATCCAGCTAAATTAAAACCTTACCTTAACTATTTCTTCTATGAAGCAGACATGGGACACAGGATCTCTTTTCTTTGTCAATACTTTCTGCAAATGCTGCACCTGTAAGAAGGAATTTATTGAGAGGAAAAGTGACATCTAATATCTTATATGCAAAATTGTTTGACTAGACAAACAAGAATTAGCTGCTGAGTACCTGTCTGCAAGCAGCACAGATCTGATCCATGAGCTTCTCCATGTTTGTCCAAAGGGCTGCTCGAAAAGCTGCTGTGTTCCCAGGCGTTGGCATAGCAGCTCTACCAGGGCCACCTAAATTTTTTTAAAAAACACAGAGCAGTAGATTCCAACTTTCACATGTGAAAATTAAAATATTAGAAATATAGTTCTCTGTGTGCTCTGACATAAAAGTTCAGGATTTTTACATCAAAGCAGTCCAAAATAGCTTCAAAACAGAACACTGTGAATGGCCTCAGCTGTCTCAACTGAGAAGTCAACTAAACTCTGAAGTTTAGTGGGGATACTTCAGTGTTCATCACTATTACCTGCTTAAACAATTCAGACCTCCACAGAAACACCAACATAACGCCAATGGGCACTGTTGCAGGATGTAATAGCAAAGTGAAGTGGCAGAGATAGTAGCAGTGAAAAATACAGGTATTGGTTACCAGCTCAGGCGGTGAAAAATACAGGTATTGGTTACCAGCTCAGGACTTAAACACATGGGTGAACTGCTAAAAAAAGTGATTTTCCAGCTGAAGGTCATGTGGATTCTAAATCATCATTTTCCTTGAGAGGGGCTGCATTTCTTTATTATGCTAGAGATAATGGCTTTGGATCCCTAACTCATAGCAAAAAAAAAATGTTTAAAAGTTTTAAATGTTCATATTGCCAACGTTGAAATTTTCCTGAGCTAATACATAGGAACTAAACGGTTTAACAGTACAACATATTGAATACACTGCTTTGGAACTATTTTGATCTGACAAAAGCATCACAAGGTAGTTTCAGGCTTGTTCCACTGCTTGCAAATAATTTCTACCTGTGATCCTCCTCAACACCAAGAAAACAGAATTTACATTCATTTTTCCATGACAAACTGCTAAGAAAATGCTGCAAAGTTGTAAACTACTGGGGACAATTCTCTGGGAAGTCAGGAAAAAGAAGGAATAAAGTAAAATTTATGAGCCCAATAACAATACAGACTCAGCTTCGTATTAGATGATTTCTGAGACATACATACTCCCACCCTCTACTGGTTCAAGCAAGCAGGGAAACGTCTCTATAAAAAGCTTGTATGTGACAGTTTCTTTTATTTGACAACATACTGTATTCTGTCAAAAAAAAATTGGTTGAGGTTCTCTGTAAAACAAGTATCATACCTCTTGCAACAGTCTGAGATGGTTGGGTCAGTACTTTGATATCCAAAGCATTTCTTATGTTCTCCTCTAGGACTGTGCAGTATCCATCCACCACATTAGCAATGGTATCCTTCAAAGTGCCAAGGTTATGGAAAACCTGAAGAGCAGTTCCCACTTGAGTAGGATTCTAGAGAAAGAAGATTTAAAGAAAATAATTATTATCTTTAACTAGTACTATAGCATTTTTAAATCCATGGTGAAGTATTTTACTGGGCAAGTTCATCTTTAAGTTCAGCCTGCTAAATTAATTTTGTTTAACGTTAAATAATCGGCACCCTTACTGCGTAGCAGAGAACAGAAGATAATGGAGAGAACTGATTTTCTTTGATTGTTTAGCAATCCTTTGCTTAGATTTCTTTGGCACTATCCTCTGAGAAAGAAGAACAGGAAAAAAGGAACTGGAAGCACTGCTGGCAATAACTAACCTGTAGAGGGTTACCAGTGATTGATCCAATAATTCCAAGGTTAGTTACAGCACAGCTATTTTCAGCTATGGCGTAGCTAGAAGTACTGCTTTAACATGCCGTATCTGTGACAGTACTGTCATTTAAGTGCCAAAGAGTTAATTAAATGCAATATAGGCTTAAAAAATAATAACCAAGAGTAAGCAGAGGCAAGCTGGTCAAGCCCCGACTACTGATCACTGCAGAATTAAAGCTTGTATTTCTACATTTCTATTTCTAACACTGACAATAACTTCACCTGCCTAACAGCAGAATTAAGAGTGTAAAGCAGCATAGTGATCATTTCCAAAGCCTGCAAAAAACCCCAATCAAACAAACAAACAAAAAACCCCAACAAAAAAAGCTCAAGTGTCTCTGTATTGTTCAGAGATTTTCCAAAATACAGGAGAATGAAAACTATTCTGAACCTGTTCAGGTCCATTGTTTAAGAGACCTTTGATTAAGATTAAATCTGATGATAATTCTCCTGAGCAACACAAAACACTGGCATGAGTGCTATTTAGCAAGAAAAAAGCCTCCAATTATTGCCTTTGGAAATTGAGTAATGTCATCCGTACACAGCTTTTTATATTTAGCATTCACAGGCAATTAGTGGAGGGGGTGATCAATTGATCATACACACATTTGAGATGCACTCTTTTGACATTTTTCTTAGTGACTTCTACCAACAGTGAAGAACACCATCTGGAAGAAACCTTGGCACCCAGACTGGACGAAAGTATCTGAGATGGACGTCCTACTAGAAACCTTCTAGTGGGCATCCCACTAGAAGTCCCAGTTGGACACTCCTCTGGCAGCAAGATCTGATGCCTTTGCACTCTTCCTGCTGGTGAGTTTGCTTTGAAAGACATTGCAAGGGTCTGCTGCAAGACCAATGAAACTGTGCTTCAGCTTCCCCAGGTCACAATTTTTTTCAGCCAGACACTTCTGAGTCAAAGAAAGAGGGTATGATCATCTACCATTCCAGTGTGGGAAACTTGCACTGATATCACATCAGTAAAGCTGTGAGGCAGCTGCTGTGCTGAGGATTCACTTGCTGGTATATCCCCATCTACTTCAACAGATTTTCTGATCCATTGATGAACACTACATTCTCCTCAAATCTAATCTTTCGGAGGTCACAGCACTACAACTACACATTCATGTCACTCTTTCTAGGGTTTCTGCAAAGATCAGAAATGTAGCTGAAGTAAAAAGCTACATCCCACCTCCTTCCCAAACTCCAATGAGGAATTTCCAGGTTTAGTGGAAAGCAAAGGAATATTAGGCATGTATTATGGTTTTTAGACCTTATACTAACTGTACCAGTTTCTTTTTCCAAACAGTGTGGGAGTTAATGAGCATTCCCATCATAGTATTATGGGTCTAGGATATGTAGGTTTAGTTTTTTGACAACTGGGCATGCTGCAAAATTTCTAAGCATCCTGTGGGTGTGCTTATGGAGGTGGGAAAGTAGGCCATAAAGACTAGAAGATTAATGGGATGTCAGAAAATGAAGAGTAGCATAATGCAAGGAGGGAATCTGGGGACAGAATGAACAAGAGAAAGAAAATATAAATGGGAAGAGGATGAGGAATAGAATGAAAAGAAGCTGGAAGGAAGAAAGTATGAAACTGAAAGGAAGGAGGGCAAAGATAGGAAAGACTCACCTCATCTATCTGTCTTTCCTGTTGAAATTGTTGTAATTCTTATAGAATACTCACAGAATTATAGAATCAGGCAGAAAGTCAGTAATATAACATTGATATCTCACTACCATAGCCAAAGCAAACAACCAGGTTTCAGTCAGACTCTAATGTTCACAAATTAACCAACAAAAAATCTAATAGCATCAGAAGGTGAGCAGGGCACTATCCAGCCTTGAAGAATCAATGGTCAGATTCTGCAATAAACAGGCAATTTAGGTATAAATAATTTCAGGCAAAAGATGAATTTCAGTGCTCCCACATCATAGTTTGGCATACAAACTCTGCAGCTACAAGTCAAGAAAGATAGAAAAATGTGCAACAACAGAGCCTGAGCAACATTTCAAAAGAACTGGTTTTACACAAAAGTTGTCAAAAATTGGTTATGAAGTTAAGGAATAATCAAAACATATCATTATGGAAACTTGTTATTCAAAGTATCTTCCAAATGTACTACCAAAGTTAAAATCAGAACAGAACAAAGATTATGCAGGTCGCCTATTTTTATTTGCTTTAAGCTGTGGACATGGTCATTGACAGAGTTTCTAGCTCATGCATTCATCTTGTATAACAGAATTAGAGAAATATGAAAACCCAGACAATGTACAATACAGTATCTTTTTCGTTTGTTTCATATATAGTATTTTTTTCTCTCCTCAAAAAACAGTTTGTTGTTTATATGTCCTAGACAGGCTATGTAAAGTCCACTGTTGATTTATCACTAATCCTAAAAGAACTGCATTTTTATGCAAAGTTAGTTGCTATGTTTAGACAACATATTAAAAAGAAAAAAATAAAGTATCTCCTATTATTTCCACATATTGTTATGTGGAAAGAAAATGTTGGAAAGCAGGAAGAAAACAAACAAATTGTACTTTCAGACTTAAACAAACACCTCAAAATTAGACTGTTCATCATTAATACTCATCAGATAAAAAATTTGAGAATCAGTACTGCAAAATTTGTCACTACCAACAGACTTTATTTATAAGCATTTACCCCTAATATTTTCCTTCTATTTGAGAAAGATTAAACGTTTCTGAGATTCGGAAGATAGGCACAATTTTTATCAAATAGAATGCATGCACGCAAAGTGGGAAAAAAATGACTACAGAGGTGATTTGCAATGGAAAATGGAATCACATCAGAGAATAATATTCAGAACAGCTATCCAATTGCAGTAATAAGGAAAATAATGTAACTACTTTTCAGATGGAATTTGATGACTTTATTAGCAGTATTTTATAATCAACTTGTCTGCCACTGAAGACAACTACACTTGGCAATTTGTGAATGTTCTCCTTAGAATCTCTGTCCGTAAGATCCCATGTACCCCTTTAAATGTCTTACTCTGTAAACGAAGGCTCAGAAGTGGTAGTTAATAACAAGCACAAAGTAAGTCAGTTTTACTATGTAAAAATCTTTGGGAAGTTAGAGTAAGAGTAAGACACAATTCTGCTTCTCACAAGATTGTTAGAAGAAAATACTCTTTTACACAAAAAATTAGCATCCTAAAACTATTTGTACATATGCCATAAACTTTAAGAGACAATCAAGAGACAATCAAGACAGTAGGGGACAAATAAAAATAGCATAGCATTTAGTAAAATATTAGCAGTACAGTATACTCTAATGTGTATAAAAACAGCCATACACAAGTGAAATAAAACCATAGCCCCAGAAACTGTAGGCTTAAAATACTACCTACACAAAGATTAACTACAGTGATCTTCAGATTGCAAAAACTATGATGAAACAGGGAGCTAAGGTAAGATGGAGTTAAGTCCATTGATAATACCCTTTTTCATTCAAAGCACTTCTCCATCTGGCATGTCACAATATAATACGTTACAGGTATAAGGGAACTAAATCATACAAATTTAGGAGCTTAGGAAATCTCAGTGAATCATCAGCTCAACATATGAATAAATAAAAAACCAAAAACCAGAAAACCCTGAACTAGCTCAAAAGCAAGTTCTACCATGAAAGCAACCCTCACAAATATTTAAAAACATTGAAGTTCTTCAGCATCCATCAAAGAATACACGAAACAGGTTGGCCAGAAGGGTGATACTAGCCACTAATGGAATAATGGCATGGAGGTTTCAGTTTAGTAAAACATAAAGATACTCATTCAGCAGCAACTATGAAGACATTAGGCCAATGGCATCCTGGGATGCATCAAGAAGAGTGCGGCCAGCAGATTGAGGCAGGTTCTTCTCCCCCTCTACTCTGCCCTGGTGAGGCCTCATCTGGAGTCCTGTGTCCAGTTCTGAGCTCCTCAGCTCAAGAGGGACAGAGAACTGCTGGAAAGAGGCCAGCACAGGGCCACCAAGATAATCAGGGGAATGGAACATCTTCCATATGAGGAAAGGCTGTGGGAACAGGGGCTGTTTAGACTAGAGAAGAGGAGACCATGGGGGGATCTTATTAATATTTACAAATATCTAAATGTTGGATATCAGCAGGTTGGGACATCCCTTTTTTCTATTGTATCTAGCAACAGGACAAGGGGTAATGGGATAAAGCTGGAACACAAAAAGTTCCACTTAAATATAAGAAAAAACTGTTTCACTGTGAGGGTGAGGGAGCCCTGGCACAGGCTGCCCAGAGGGGTTGTGAAGTCTCCTTCCTTGGAGGTCTTCAAGACCCACATGGACATGTTCCTATGCAACCTGATCTAGGTTGACCTGCTTCTCCATGGGAGTTGGACTAGATGATCTCTAAAGGTCCCTTCCAACCCCTACCATTCTATGATTCTACGATTTTATATTAATACCAAACACATTTGCTCATTTTCTCTACCACTGAGAAATGTTCATTTTACTAACATAATTTTGGATTAATTTTATTCCATTTTGTTTGGTTCTGTAGATCACCACAGACAAGAAGAAAAATAAGCCACATGCAGTCATTAAGCATGAATGTTTTTTTCACAATAACATCACTTGGTTGTTTTTAAGATTAGGCAACTAGACTCAATAACCCAGAAGGTCCTCTCCAGTCCACTCTGACATTTACAGTCATTCTGCAGAAACATGTTTGGTGACTTCCTTCCCCATAAAGATAATAATCCTGTGAAGACTAAAAAGAAATGTCTTTAGTCTTAAATAAATATATATTACATTTCTGATTTTAAAATACCTCCTAGGATGGAACCGAGTCATTTTTTTTTCCTGTCATCGGATATCCCTGCAACTATTTTATAATGTCTAGCATTGTAGTCTTTTATTTTATGGTTGCCACTATGTTGTCAGAACAATCTTCTACAAGCATAGCTAAATGAAGAGCAATATTCTTTTTCATCATTAGAAATGCAGGTTGGATAAGCAAGTCTGCTTCTCACAAGAGAATGTGGTGATGACACTGAGCTAATTTGGGGATAGGAAGATTCCTAGCATAAGGCTGAAACAAAAATAAACCTAGATGACAGGCGAAATTAATTGGCTCAAGTGCTACAAAAGCAGCTTCCAAGCTCATACTCTGCCTTCTCAGGGTATGGGATTGACCATGTGGACTTTTCTTCCCCAATCAGTGCTGTCTTAGAGAAGTTCACATCATATGTCCTTATGACCCCATGTTGAAGAGTCTTCACCTGTCTATCAACTTTCTTCTCAAATGAAGGTGTGAATACTTAAGGTCAATACTACCTGTGACAACTACAACTACTGCCATAAAGGAACAGTGTTACAAATCTAATTGATTGATAACTGTCATGTAGTTAAATTTCATTAATGCCTGCAGCACATGATCAGAACATTTTTCTGAAGAAATGTTCTTTCACGTGACAGTTTACAGCATCACATATGGAGAAGTCAAACTTGGACTTGTCTTTCACTTAGAAATGATGTTGCATAGCTACTAATGTACACAACAATATTTCTGGTTTTCTTACCAAAATTAGATCAGTGACTCTGACTGAAAATCTTTATTATTCTGCAGGAATGGATGACCACTGCCCAGGAAAAGATGTGGCAGGAACACAACAGAAACTTTTCACTATATACATATTATTCAACAACTGTGATTTCAGTGTGCTGCCACATCCTTACCTCTTATATGGTAAAAAGTTTACTATGTTATGGTCCATATACAAGCACTAAAATCATCTCATGGTCCAAAAAGAATTATGTTTGTTGTTTAGCTGAAGGAAGATCCATAATTACTAATCAGCCCAGGTATCCCTTCAACAGAATGGTCTGATAATGTGCAAGAAAGAAATAATATGAATGACATTTAGAACAAAACCAGAATGTTCCCTAGCCATCAAGAAATAATCAGTATTACCCTAGAATAGAGGACACATTGAAATAACCATGTAAACCAACATGTATTCTCTGACAGACAATACAAAAGGTTATTGTAGTCCTTCCAGAGAAAATACAAAAACGGTTTCCAGAACTATCGGAGTATCTCTAACTCCCATTTAGTAGTAAATCATTTCATTTTATAACAGATTTACTCTTTTGGAAACAATTTCAGTTACTTTTCCATGTTTACTTCACATAGCTCATTTTGTTTGTATGAGATAGCAGTTGCAATTTCCAACACAGTAAAACTTTACAAGGTCAGTTAAATAATCCAAAAAAAGTCTCCCTTGTTAGGTTGAAAATCCCCAGTTAAATCTTTATCTGCAATATTTACTCCTTCGCCCCTCTTGTTGCCACTACAACAAGCTGCCTCCTTCAAATAATTTTCCAATAAATAACATTACTACCCCTAATGACAAGTACTACTACTTGAATAAAAGGTGAAGAAGGGTTTGTAAGCACTTGCAGCTACCAATTACAAGTAGTTCTTAGTCATCTCTTACAGATAACAAAAGTGAAAAAAGTGAGAAGTTACTCCAGGAAAAGTTGCAGTTTGATTTAAAATGCTCAAGAGCTCAAGCACATAAGCAGTGAAAGAAGTTTGGCCACCTCAGCCAAAGTCAAGGCAAAATGACCTATTGAGAAGAACTAATGATTTACTACTAAGAACTATTGGAATTCTTGCTTTGCAGTATCACTCAGCTATTTTAATTGCAGGAAAAAATAACAAAAAATTAAAAGTAGAAATTAAATGCCAGTGAAATTCAGCTGCACTCTAAAAACTGTACTGTATTTCATTTCCAAAAGTCCATGCCTTCAAAAAATTAATTGGTATATCACAACTCCTAAAAATGAACCTACTTAAGGAAGCATGTCTCTATGTTCATTATCACCCCATCTGTCTTTTATTCTGTTCATCTTTAAAATCTGAGCAAATACACAAAAAGGTCAAATTGACAAAGTAAAGCAAGAGAATACTGACTTCCTTCTAATGATTTTCTAGTTCTTCCTGTTCTGACCTTTGCAGTGTTGGGAGAAGTGAGAGGTTAAGATGTTACAATTTTCTACAGAGGTAATACTAACATAACATGTTGTCTAGACTCTAGAAAAGCACACTTTAAGCCTTAGGAGGCAAGAATCCCACAGCTAAACATTTAAATTTGGTTAGGTTATAATACCTACATTCTGTCAGCCCATGCTTGGAATACACAACTTCTTTTGGTAGAAAGGAAAGGAAAATAGCCATAAAGCAGAGCCATAAAGAGCCATAAACCTCACCAAGTCCTCAAACTAGGTCATACTTTTGTTTCAAAGAACAATAAGTAAATAACAAGAAGCATGGCACTACAAAGGTTGAGAGGGGAAAAAAAAGAAACAGCAGCAATAAAATACTAGAAAGCAAAGAAACAAGATTTTTCAACACAGTTAAATAGCTTGCCAAAACACTTATTCTCTATAATAGTGTAATCAAAGCAACAGATGGCTAAGAGCTAATGGAACAGAAAGGCATGAGGAACTGTTGTAAAGAATTATCTCATGACACATCAAGCAATATTCCAAAGTTTACCAAGCCTTAGGCTATCAGTGTGACAGTAATTTCAAATAAAAGTATCTGTCACCTCTGAGGACGGATCAACTAGATCAACTCGCCAATAACAATCACAAATTTTATCCTACAATGCTGTATTTGACTGTAGAAAGAGTGTAAATTCAGAGTAGGAATCATACAAAATCATAAAACCTATCAGGCAACAAGGGAATGGGGGCATCTGAGGCAGATCAAGTTTCTTAAAGTGCTTCTCAACTCTTCCAGAATTTGACCAATCTCAAAAGCCATCAATAATGAACTAGTTGGCCAGTAAATCTGAGGGTGTGGCTTCTCTATGAAAAACACAGCTAGCATGTTCTGATGAAGGTCAGAGAGAAGAGGGCAAGGTTGTAGCACCCTTCTTGTGCAACCTTGATTTGCGTCTGCTGACTCAAGTCCCATTACTGAAGCACAGAAGTATAAGGAATCAAAACTTCATTACTAATTCTGATGTTTTTACAGCAGCTTGTGACCAGATATTTTTTCCCACCTCAAAGTATCATCATATGTACCTGTTCACTCTGTTAACTGGTTGAACAAAGCCATTACAAAACAAAAATGTCAGATTTTGCATCTAACTCAGTCTTAACAATTAAAATTAGGAATTAGCTACTCAAGAGTTAGATTTTTTTTTTCTCCGTTTCAAGAAAGTATCCTTTAAATGGCTTGTTCTGAACAATTTAAATATCTACCAAAAGCCATCTGGGTTTTCTTGTTCTCTTGCTAGTCTTTGCAAAAAGATGATAATTACCTATGCAAGTGACAACATCTCATTTCTGGAATTTGTGCACATATTGTCAACAGCTCTGAAGTGCCCTCAAATATTTTAAAGAAATAAACTTTTAAAAGTTAATTTAAACTCTTTTCAGTTATTATTTTCATATTCAACTACGGACAGGTCTCCATCAATGACAAATTTGCTGCTGGATCATATTTCTGGTTGATAATAAACTAACCATGAGCCAGCAATGTGCCTCGTGGCCAAGAAGGCCAATGGCATCCTGGGATGCATCAAGAAGAGTGTGGCCAGCAGGTTGAGGGAGGTTCTTCTCCACCTCTACTCTGCCCTGGTGAGGCCTCATCTGGAGTCCTGTGTCCAGTTCTGGGCTCCTCAGCTCAAGAGGGACAGAGAACTGCTGGAGAGAGTCCAGCACAGGGCCACCAAGATGATCAGGGGAATGGAACATCTTCCTTATGAGGAAAGGCTGCGGGAACTGGGGCTATTTCGTGTGGAGAAGAGGAGACTGAGGGGGGATCTCATTAATATTTATAAGTATATAAATGGTGGACGTCAGGAGGTTGGGCCATCCCTTTTTTCTGTTGTATCTAGTGACAGGACAAGGGGTAATGGGATGAAGGTGGAATACAAAAAGTTCCATTTAAATATAAGTAAAAACTATCTCACTGTTCAGGTGAGGGAGCCCTAGCACAGGTTGCCCAGGGAGGGTGTGGAGTCTCCTTCTCTGGAAGTCTTCAAAATCTGCCTGGACGTGTTTCTTTGTAACCTGATCTAGGTGGACCTGCTTTGGCAAGGGGATTGGACTAGACAATCTCTATAGGTCTCTTTTAACCCCTACCATTCTGTCATTCTATGATTCTCTGATTATAATTTTTTTTCTTCTTAATACAACATTTTAATTCTTTGTATCATCCACCCACAGAAAACTTCATGTCTGCACATAAGTTGGTGAAGAATCAAAGAATCACAAAGTAGTGTAGGTTGGCAGGGACTGCTGTGGACCACCTAATCCACTTTTCTGCTCCAAGGAGTATCTACCAGAACAGGCTGCTCAGAGCCTTGCAAGGCTGAGATCTGCTACTTCGAGTGAGCTGGAAGACATCCTTCTTCTGCTCCATTTTCCCTTCCCAGTTCTGCTTACAGTTACAGGAAAATGTAACAATGGACTCAAACAGCCATCTTCTTTGAGTTTCACTGAGACCAGATTGAAAGAATGTGTCTGAATACACACATAACACCTCTTCAGTGATGGCCAGGTCACCCATCCCCTTACAGCAATACCAGTCTTCCAAGCCCTCTTGTAAGTTTGTCTACTGGGAGAAACATGACAAAACTGACCTCTTTCTCTTACAGACGTTAAAGAAATGTATTCTCAGTTTCTAGTCTTTTAAAAAATAAATGAGTAGACTCTCCAAAAACAGATGAGAAACATGTATCACACAAAAACTTTACTATGAAAGAAAAAATCTCAAGTCATCTAGAGAATCGGAAATACTGTGTTTTGCCTGCAGTTAGTGCATGCATCTGGGATCCAGCTATGCTACTGAAAAAAGTCATTCCCCACCCCTCACTTCAATTATCTGCCAGCAGTGCATTTTTAAACCTTCACACAAGGAGGAACTTACTGGGGGTGATACCTGCAGAAGGAAAGAAGGGAGACAAAAGAGTTAAGTGCATAACTTGTTCCACAGAGAGGACATTATTCACCAGGTAGGAACTGCAGAATTTTGATGCAAGACTTCGCCTTTCTAATGCAACATACTGTTCAGTTCTGTATGCCATTTCAAGCTAACCTAAAGCTTTAAATCTTTTCTTACTGTAAGAACACTTACAAATATAAGATAATTAGAATTTTACATGTCATTGAGAAGCAGATCAAGAACATGATGAAACACTCATTTTTCAGAGAAAATTAAGACAAAGAGCAGATTTTTAACCTGAAAAAAGGCAAAATGAATTACATTATCTTATTTAGATGAGTATCATGGCTAGTCGATCATATTTTTCTCTCTGCTCTATGCAGATGTGGCTTATTAATGCTTTATATGCTTTTCTTGGATCACCTAATTACGTTATTTCAGAACCTGTTAACAATCAACAGTCAACAGTACAAACCACAAATAAAATTACAGTCTGGGAGAGGCATTTAACAATAACATACTATCTTATCTGGAGAGAACCTCAGTGTAGTCTTAGTTTTGAAAGGAGACAGATACACAAAAGTACTAATTAAAAAGACTGGGATGGATTATACAGACACCCAGTCAAAGCTAGGGTTAGGCTCTGCTCCATTGCATCCCTGGAATCCGACCAGAATTTCATACATGCTGTTTACCTTTAAGTATTTAAACCAAATCATTTTAACCAATTTGGTGTAAAACACTCCAATGGACGAGGACTTTGGAAGAAGATTACTTTATTTCAGTTTTCATTAAGCTCATTCTATAGTAAAAGAGACATGTAATTAAAGGATTGCAATGTCTGAAAGAGAGAAATGCCTATGGTTCTTATTGCAATCTTACCTCAACTATTTTTAATGAGATCTAATCTTAGTCTGCCTTTCTTGATCTGTATCAAGGCAAACACTAATTCTTTATTTCACAGCCTCACCTTATCAATCTCCCATTCCATTCCTTGTTCCAGCCCTTCCGTACCCTTGTTCTCGTGACAGTTCCTGCCATTCATATTTTTCTCTTCAGAGCCACCTTCAACTCCTAAACTTAGTTTCCAGTTTCTGTATTGACATATACTGTCCTCAGTCTTCTCTATTCTCCCCCTACAGTATATTTTATTTACAAAGCCTTTCACAGTTGAGCTGTTCATCACAGTGGTCTGCGCCTCTCTGCATATAAATGGATAATTCAATGATCATATTTGCATTCATTATCTTAAAAGCATTAAGAATCAGATACCTTCTTGCCCTTATAGGTATTACCTGGTCTTAGTGCAGTTTCAGTTTTGCAATGTGGTCAGAGCTGTCCAAGACATAACGGTTGACATGTTTCCAATGCAGAGAAACCACCTAAACAGATGGACAACCAGAGCACAGAAGCAGACTATGCAGCAGTCTCTCATTTAAAATAATTTCTGTCTGCAAGAAAGCTGAACTCAATGTTATTAAACATTCCTGTGTTTTCATGATGGATATTCCATGAGGAATAATTTTTTAGTGATCACAAATGACATTTACTAATTGGTATGAAACCAAACTGTTTCATATTTCAAAATTGCTTGTCTCAATGGGAAGATCTGACACACAAGGTGGCTTCTGATAGCTTTCTAAGGTGTTATGACTTTTTTTTTCCCTCTCACAATGCACAGCTGCTAATTCCTTAGAATTTATTTAGTATCTAACACTTTTAGACCAGTAAAGCTAACCATATTCTTAAAAAAGCATTATGGAGTTCTAAATTAATATATATTTAACACACCATCTACAATGGAAAATCATGTTTTAATGTTTTGTTTTGTTGCAACTGGCCAAATTAATCAAGATGAATTTTCAAAGAAAAGGACCAGGAGTCAATTTAAAAATTGTCCATCCAATTCTCACATAAAATTGTCACTAAACAGAATACAAAGATTTTGGCAAAAAGCTAAGTGATGATTCATAGTAGAGTGAAGGGATATAAAACATTAATGACTTCTCAGTTTTCACCTATTACTTTACCATAAAAGTCAGTTATATAAAAATATTGTTCAGATCAGACATATTTTCAGGAATACCCATTTATAGAAACTATTTATAAACCACTTTCTTGCACTATCAGAAAAACAGGAACAGAAATTATGGAATTAGCAGGGCCACAGAATAATAAATCCTTCCAAATAAACACCAGAAAGTGCAGGCTATTTGTTGTGCTACACTGAAAAATGCAGTAAAGTACTTGCAAATACTCCATTATCCAGTCACAGATTTTTGGTCTAATTCTGCATTTATGAGTCACAAACACCTACAGGAAAAAAAAAGAAGAAGAAAGAAAAAACCCAGACACATAATCTGCCAATCCACTTTGATTAACCATTTACACAGGCTAGAAACAGTGAAGAATGTTACTTTTACTAAAATACTGTGTCGCAGTTGGACATCAATTGCATTAAGCTTCCTGAATTAACTCTGTATAGGGCAAGTGCACAATGGCAAACTGATATAAATCCTTCTATACCACATCTGAAAGTATATAGTCTTGACAATCCCATAATCTGTTTCTAATTCAGTACACATATTTTAATAAATGTATAGACTCACCAAAATCTGAAAGACTGGGATCTCACAGGACAAAAGAGCCTATCACCATGTCTGTTATTTTCAAGAGTTTATAACTCAGTAGTAAAAAAAATTAAGTCAAAATATGAAAATAAAACCTGTTAAATATGAAAGACTCTATTTTCCTATGTTTGCACAGTATAAATCTACTAGTATAGAATGACAACTTCACCAATAAGCCTTTTTATTCTTTTTTTTTCTTTATAATCCTTTCAGAAAAGCAGTATTTTTTTAATTAAAAAAACCCCAAAAACAACAAGCCAGTCTCCTTTGTATATTCTCTGTTTACTACATACTGCTTTCCCATACTTCTAGTAGCAATGAACACGACCAACAAACATTACAAAGCATGCCCAGGAACATCAGTGACTGCAGGGAGATGAAACAATTCGGTACATTAATTCATCACATATTTTCAGAATATCCCCCAGGTAGTGCCTCTGGACACTATTTTCATGATTAATCACTGGCATTACAAACATTTATTTTTACTCAAAAACGTTCACATTCATACACATGTAGATGTATTAACACTACTGTGCATCAGTATAGTGCTGAAACTGCTTGCACATTTCAAAAAGCACTGTGCATGTAACAGGATGCCAAAGTGAATCTTTCAGTCACAACATTACTAACAGGATCATATTAATGTCATTTTTTACTTTCTGTGTGCTTTACTAGTAACAACAAAATGCATTTGATGGTGTTTTCTTTAGCAAGGGCACAGAGAACAAATATCAAGTGACTTGGGATCTAATACACTCACATCATGCTTCGCATCTTTCATCTGGAAAATATGGACAATCACTCACAACAGAAACATATGTTAAAGGTATATTTATTTAATTGTTGCATCACCTGTAACTTCTTTTCAGCTTTGTGAATAACTCCTTCCAAGATGGGAAATGTCTATCCATGTTTTCTTTAACGGAAAACAAAGCCATAGTTGGAAACATTTGCAAGCTAGATTTTATAGCAAATGCATCTAATCAACCATAAAGGACAATATTGCTAGCAGAGCATTATAACACAGTTTTAGGCCCCAGATAGTAAATCCATTGCAGGATATCTAATTCCAAGGGTAAGACCAGAAATGCATTTTCCCCCAGTGAAAAACCTTCGAGATCCCTTCCAACCCTCAAGATTCTGTGATTCTCCTCAATATTTCTCTATACACTTCCTTCAACTCTGCCTCTAGAGGAGACATTAGAATCTGACAAATGCTTTGACTTTTTAAACAGCTGAAGATTCGCTTTCATTTAAAACTGTTGTCGTGACAGGTTTCCATAGTACTTCCCTGCAGCAATCACTGCTTCTGTCTTCTCTATTTCTATTTTTAAAAATAACTTTGAATAGCAAAAAAAGGAGAAAAAAAAGTGTAACTACATTGCCTCTGCATTACAGCCAGAGCAGCAGCAGAAAGGAAGCAATACTGAAAGATGCTGTTTGCCGTCTCTTCATTCTGCAGGTTTAAGTCACCAGAGTATGGGCAAGCTTATTTTTAAAATCAGTTTCAACCACATGAATTCTTGGGTAAGGACTTATACCAGCACAGTTGATGAACAGTCTGTGAAAGAGCGGTCCTTTCAATGGCTTAAGTCTGCTTTTAAGTTAGGGAGAGAATAAACAAACTCTTGACTCGAGTTCAGACTTGGCAGCAAGTCACCGAGGCCTAAATTCCCAACTACGCTGCCCACATTGGACTAATGTAATTCTTCCCTTTGATCCATGATTTTCACATCCCTTGGGTCTATATCATCTTTTCTAAGTAGATCCAACTTCTAAGCACAAATGAGTTGTCTTGTCTGCATGAGGAAATTATAAGTTTGTAAAGATCACCTGGTGAGATACCTTAGTGCAGCCACAGCAGTGTGCAATCACCCCAGCCCTGCCTGATGCTCAAGGGCAGGTCACTCCCTCCTAAAGGAAACACAGGGAAAAGTACTTCAGACTTAGGATGACCCTGGCCTGCCTTCCCACTCCCTGAAGAAGTGCTTTTAACACTTCTTCACCTGCACCTTCACTTTTTTCATCACTTGTGTAGTTAAACAAGCAGTCACCCATGCCCAGAAGGAAGCCCCAGGCACTTATTCTCAGGAAAGGTAGCAGATGGTGAATCCCAGCAAAACCACTCCTAGAAGAGCTGCAAACACGTGCCAAGGTCCAGTTTTTATACACTGATATTCTCTGCTGCAAATTTCATTCTCAAGTGTTTAATCCACTGAGTGCAGAACCTAGATGACTAAAATGGCATTGCAAACCTGACCCTTGTAGCTCCCTACACTCCCCACTGCCACAACCCTTTCTGTGTGTAGCAAGACCTAGGAGCATTATAAATCTGATACATGATATATCTCTCTCTCTCTCTGGGCCTCTGTTCTTTAGCTGCAAACCAAGGATGCTGGTACTTGACCTCTGTCACAAAGGTGTTGCAGGGATAACAGCAACAGAAGCTGTGAGGAATTCTGGTAACACACACTATAGACCTATTTAATGTGGAGGGACAGATACTTGGGTAAACACCAGTCCCTCAGCTCAAAAAAGAAAATACAGAGTACCAGAGAATAGCAATAACATTTTTGCTACGCACACCTGGAAACAAAACTTGGTAGAGGGAATTTCTAGAAGATGCATTAAGTTTTCTCAGTCTTGGTAGTTGCTTTCCGTCTGCTTGAAACTTGGGTAATATACATGATCAAAAGAGCTGTTTACAGATTTATCATGAACACAAAGAACTAATCTGATTAAATGTTTTAACTTAGTACTATCTCTGAATGAACTGATCCATTAAAACATATGCAAGCACTGAATAACAACACATGACAGTTGAGCATGTTTTCTGAAACATGCTCATATTTTTCTAGTTATATACCAGTAAATCAAGCTACATGGACCGATAAAAAGTGAAGATATTAAAAGATACATACAACAACGCAGAAGATCTTTTTTAGATACTACTTGAGTTAATAAGACTTCATTTGATGTTAGACACTTTTGAGAAAAAGTTAGTATTTTTCTCTTTTACATGATCCATACAAAATTTAGTACCTCTAACTACAAAACTATATGTAAAAAAGTAGTCTTAGTTTTCTGGCCAGCCAGTTATCCTGAATAGACTTCAAAATGTCATTTAAATCATGGATTATTGCCAAAATATCTGATGACTGAAATCCACTGAATTCTTATTTTATTAATAGAAAACTAAAGGAATTCCCAGAAACAGATCTTCACTATGTAATACTGTCCTTTACCTGTAGTTAAGTGGATCAATTGTATGTCACACACGTTTTTAATATTGCTGTCACATGCTAAACAACCTCAAAAACATACAACTCCAGTTTCAACATAATGACACTATTACCAGTGGAGAAACAGTACAACTGACAGAAGGTAGAGATTTGGGAAACTGACAATTGAAGGTAATCATCTAAGGTATCCTTCAGCTTATTAACATAGTATGATACTGTGTTACTTCAAGTGTTAAATTCTGCAGCGCAAAGACGTTTTCACATATAAATTTACTTTGTGGCTCACAGCTAAATTTCTGCAGCTTCAACCTGCAGAAGAAGCGTCCATCTTCATTGACTTCCAGTATTTTCAAGAAACAATCTCTGATATAGAAACTGAAAACCTAGCAGTTTATATGTGTTAACTACCTTACACAAAAATATTCTATTAAGGTGCACTTAAATTCTTAAGATGTGAGCTACAGTCTTCTGATTCTTTACATGACTCTATTATCTCTAGATCTGCACACAAGCTTTTCAATAGAATCTTATATTAAGAGAGTGAGTGGGTGTGATGAGTACAGCACAAATATTTTGAGAGAAATTCCTGACTGGATTCCTTCAAATTATTCATAGTATCTTAGAAGAACACTACCCCTCAAAAGGCCAACGGAGTTTCTCTTTGATTATTCCTAACAATGTGTGTGCAGAGCATTCCTTAAGACTTGCAGAGTTCTTGCAAACCACAAACATATGCAATGTATTTCAACCTTAGAAAACAGCAACTGGTGGTTTAAACATACAGATTTACAAATGTTTCTGAAGGGCTAGCATTATTGAAACATATTTTCACTTGGGGAAAAAAAATTATTCAAACTTGGATCTCTAAAGCACTGAACAATGGAGTGCCCTTTTCTCAGACACCATTCTCTGCTTCCAAGAGCATCAATTTTTCTCTGCTCTACTTACACACTATGTAAGATCTGTTTCATCAGTTTGACTAGCAATTATTTTAACCTTTTTGTTTTCTTAATTTAAAACCTGACATGCTTTTTCTTCAGCAAATTTTTAAGTAGTTGTTCTTAAAATTTTATTCATCTTCTATCTAACAAAAATGTTATCTTGATTTCTCCTGTGGCTTGCTTATCACAGCCAGCCACTCATGTCTTTTCAGGTAAGAAGGCTCCAGGTAACAGTTACTTTAAAAAGTCATCATTCAGAGTCTGACAATGATCCCCTCTTTTTTCACCTTCAAAGCACGCTGCTGGCCTACATACATGAGAGAGCAAACTGCTACTATTGAATGTCCTTGCACTCACATCAAGTAGTGTGTCAACAAATTCACAAACTTACTAGTGTGTGAAATACAGTATTGAGTTGTCAACAAGGTGATTTACTTTGTTTACAGTAGCAAGTATTTTCCATTAGTGAAACTTCAAAACCATTAAAAATGTGAGTGCCATGTCAATGTAAATAATACAGCAACTGCAGGGGTGTTCAACCTTTCTGACCTGGTCGGTGGGCCACTTGCCTTTGTGCAGGCGCAGGAAAGGCCATGTTCCCTACTCTATGAGAAGATTACAACACATATGTCAGTAGTGTTGTGTCAGAGACATGACACTTGCTGGATAATCAGCCCTCACATACATTCATATGAGCTATCTCCTATGTATGCATCCACTGCCATCAGGGTGTGGACAATCTGTTCAGGTGTCAGTTCCAGGACACCATGTCACGTGACTCTTCCAAAAAGCTACTAAATTTACCAAACAGATTGGAAAGATCTTCATAAGTAGTTAGAATTTATTCTCCATTAAATCAACTGTATCTACAGCTAAAAATACAAATGTCTAGCAGAGATTTACCCAAACTGTTATTCAGAAGTCTAGATTTCACTGCTCCCTGCTAGACTATCTCTCAGGACAGTTCACATCCTTCTTGATATGTTGAATTCACTACTTAAAACTCACACAGCTGAGTAGAGCACAAGCATTGCTTCATGAGTACAGCAAAGGGATTACATCATGTTTAACAATCTATACTTTTGTTTGTACATCCAAGTACAAAATTTTCCTCCTTTATATCTGCTTGACATGGCTGACATTCAGTCTGTAATCCACTATAACCTCAAAATCCTCCTCTGCAGGTCTGCTATCCACACAGCTGTTTTACTGTATATCCATGCTTTTCTTTTCTTTTTCTTCAAGTACTACCTTAAACTTGTTTCTTTTTAGTAGCATTCTATTTTTTCAAATAAATTTCTCAAGATCATTCCAAATTCTAACTCTGTCCTTACAAGACCTCTTAATCCTTCTTAGACAGGTGCAGTCTGTAAATTTAATAGGCATATTCTGTATTTCATCATCCAGTTCATTAATGCAAGCACTGAATAGTGCTAGCCCTAGGGCAAATCCTTGCAGAAACACACTTGATACATCTTCCATTTTAGAAGGGAATCAACACCGACTGCATTGATCTTGTAGAAGTTTCATCTAGATTATCCTTCCTCAGTCTGAATTTGAAAACACAACGGGTAAAAGTATTGCAGATAAAACATCAGACTCCACCTTTCACACCTCCATTCACTAAATCAATCACTCTTCAAAACTAAGCTGGTTTGACAGGATTTGGTCTTCAGAAATCTGTGCTGATCATGAAGTAGGTTCAGCACAGGCATGGTTACCAAGCATGTCTGGGACACTAAGAAAGTGTGTGTGTGTCTGTGTTCATACGTGCAACATAATTAAAAAGTCTTGGCATAGTAACATACTGGGGAAACACTAGAGGCCATCATGAAAGACACTAGCATGAGGAAGCAGCTACCATCATCACAGTCTGTCATGCAGTGAGTTCTCAGAAGCAGATATAAGACTGGGTCAACTGTCTTGAGGAATCTCATGTGGCTCACAGACTAAAGGTTGATCGCCACTACAGTACATCATCCTTAGCACATATATCAGCTGCTTAAAATCTGTAACCCAAAGAAGTACATTGAGGTGGAATACTCTGTGGAAGGAGACTGTTTTCTTCTGATCGTGTCATGATATTATCAGAGAAATATTTCCCTTTTCCAGAAGAGAACAAGTTACATTTCCACTTCCAGTATCCAATGTCGTCTTTGAAATCCAAACTAGACAGCCCCTAAAACTTGGCCTTTGAAGGGTTAAATGTGGTAGCTGAAAAATTCTAGAAACAAAGGTTATATTCCTGAACTATCAGCCAGTACCCTGTCTTTTTCCCGCATTACATATTCCCGTGACACATTAATATTTTCAATGATACCCAATATATTTTACCAAAGCTGTAAGAAGGAAAATAAAAATTCAGTCAATACACTTAGGAGGCTAAAAGATTTCTTTTTTAACTCTGAAAGACAGTTGATTCCAGAAATATAAAATATGAACATAGCAACATGACCAGGAATGCTAAGGGAAGTATTTAAAACATTTGTTACCCTCCAAGAGGTGCTCCAAAATTAAGGCTGCTACACTAATGCCTGATTATCCTAACATCTAACACTGGAACACAAAAAGTTCAATTTAAATATAAGAAAAAACTATTTCACTGTGAGGGTGACAAAGCCCTAGCACAGGCTGCCCAGAGGGGTTGTGGAGTCTCCTTCCTTGGAGGTCTTCAAGACCCACCTGGACGTGTTCCTGTGTGACCTGATCTAGGTGACCCTGCTTCTGCAGGGGGGTTGGACTAGATGATCTCTGAAAGTCCCTTCCAACCCTACCATTCTATCCATTCTATGATTCTATGATTTATTTGCTTACATTCCCCAGTAGCACGACTGTTTACTTGTAAGGAAACACTCCACTAGCTGTCTCATCAGTATGTGTAGATTTGTACTTCTGTCACCCATCATCTAATACCCAATATTGATGGCAATGAGTGTTATAACCCTCAGTTTTCAGTTTTTCATCGCTGACTGCTTTAATTATCTCAGTTATTCTGAGGAAGATGATTTGCACAGTGAATATGCAGAAGAGTGAAAGAATGCCCACAGTAATAAAGGAAAATTGGCCAATCAATCTCATGTAGGAAGCAGCTGAGCTCTTTCTTTCACAGTGATACTCTGGTCAGAAACATCAGCTGCTGCTAAGTTGATACCTCCTCCAGCTGACAACCCTGAAAACCCTCCACAATCCTATGTATCTGAAGTACCCACATGCAACTGCACCTTGTTACATGGACTCTAACAGGGAAAGTTGCTTTGCTACCTGTGGAAACACCAGCATTGCATTTTCCAGGAGTACATCCTCAGTGGATAGTGGCTATGTCTGTATTACAATGATCTTATATTACAACGACTTCCCATTACTTATGGCAAGAAACAAAAAATGAACATTTTCTGCTTTAAAAAAAAAGGCAACACCTAATAGATAGATTAATGGGTGGGTTAGTTAATATTTTTTTCTTTTTTTTTAATTTCTTTAAATCAAATTGCATCTGCTCTACAAAAATGTCCTTTAGCTCTTGGAGATTATATGCACAGTTACAGGAATTCTTGAATCATATATGTCACACTCCCCTTTCACCTTAAAATCTCCAGTAACTCACAATTCACAGTCTTTCTTAAACAAAAATGTTTTACAGCAATACATGTTTCCATTAATAAGGGTGGAGACACTCTTAATTTGAAGGAGAAAAGGTGGAAGTCATATGATTATATTGCAAAATTGGAGCAGGTAGGCACAAATGCTACATTATTCAACATTAATTCTGTGAAGACTATAGGATACTTCAGCAATATGGTGTGACAGAGCTTATTACTTTCAGAGAATTAATTTTAGTCATTCCTAACAATGTCTGTACCTGGGCCTTGAATATAGTATAGGAATCTAAACAGATTTCTGCTCTCCACTTGCCTCTTCAAAAAATTTTGTCCAAACATTTTCTAAGAAAGTTATACAGGATTTAAAACACTGTCTACAACATAGTATTTAAATGTCTTTAAGTTCAACAGAATTTGTCCTCCACTAGACAAAACTAGTTGCTATCAAATTCAACTACAGTTTATGACAAGAAACTTCCTCCTCTGGTATAATGCAAAAAGAAAAAAACATACATTTCCCAGAAGTTTTGGGGTTTTCTTCCCCCTCTTCAATACACAGCAAATGTGTCAAACACACTGTCTTCCCAAGGTGTTTAGAGGAAGGAAACCCTGGGCATACACATGACCATTCATTTCTGTGCCTCTAATAGCTTATCTTTGATTCAGATGAATCAGAAATAAGCTAAAAATATTGGTTATCATGGAAAAAAAAACCCCATAATCGAGTCTTTCATGTTTTAGCATTTCAGAGTAAGAGCTTGAAATAGTATTCCACCCACACTCAAAAATTGAAGATATGCAAAAATTCCCACGTGCAACTTTATTATCTATTATTGAAGTGGGAGAATTACAACATTGGCAAAATTTTGCCATTTTTGGTAATAAAGTAGGAAAGCAAATGAATTGGCTTCAGTCCTTAATCTTCTCGTGAACAGCTGGGAAGGAGGAGGCAAACAACAGCATCGCAAAAGCTAAACTGAAAAAGATGAGCTATGGATTCAGAAAAGGTAAAAAGAGTGCACAACTCTCTTTGGCTTGATATAAAAAGGGCAAAACAAAAGAAAAATAAATGTTTGTGTACTAATTCTGATGACATATTGCTGCTCATTATGAGGCTGGATTAAGACAAATAATGTATAACCTTACCATAAAATTAAATAAGAGCCATGCTCTTTAACCCTTAGAAATCAAAACTGGCCCTTTTTTACACTGAAAAGTCTAACAGACTATATAACCATAGGCTATATTCAGCTACACCTTCAACTATTTTTGACACCTTCCTTGCCTTCTCAGATCTTATTAACATTTACAAATATCCAAAGGGTGGGTGTCAGGAGGTTGGGGCATCCCTTTTTTCTATAGCATCCAGCAACAGGACAAGGGGTAATGGGATGAAGCTGAAACACAAAAAGTTCTACTTAAATATAAGAAAAAACTATTTCACTGTGAGGGTGAGGGAGCCCTGGCACAGGCTGCTCAGAGGGGTTGTGGAGTCTCCTTCCTTGGAGGTCTTCAAGACCCACCTGGACATGTTCTTATGTGACCTGATTTAGGTGGACCTGCTTCTGCAGGAGTGTGGACTAGATGATCTCTAAAGGTCCCTTCCAACCCCTACCATTCTATGAGTCTATGATTCTATGATTCTCTCTCTCCTAGATTGTTTTTACTAATAGTCAACTAACCAGATAATAAAACTTCTGATTATTCCAGATAAAATTAAAAGTAAGTGGAAAGATGAGATTACTTTTTAAACTCCTTAGTTTTTCTTTACTTTCCAAGGAACATTTATTGAACAGGTAATAGATTCTAATGACACTATGAAATAGTTCTGACGATACTGTAAAAAGCATGTTTCCTGACAAAGTCTGCAGGGTGGGAAGTAGTAAAATGAGAAAAAGAGTAACATGGTTATAGTGAATCTTCTTAGACTTCTTATACGTATATTTGTGAAACCATGTACTTCACAAATCTTCTGCAGCTTTTGACAGAACAACCAGGTCTGGTTTGCTTTCCACATCCTCATACCATGTGTAGGTCTGTGATAGAGCACCAATTAAATCCATTTTCAAACTTAGGATACCCTGTCTGTAGCATATCAGAAAGAATATTCTTCTCCAACTCACAACTGGATTCACAAATTCTTACCAAATGTTGATAGATGCCCAAGGGAAAAGAATCGGGTAAATATTCCTCTCCAAGAAGAAAAGAATGTTCTAATGGCTGGCAAATTATTTCTTGGACAGGACATATTTCTCAAAGATCAATAATGTTAATATCTGTAGGATTTCACCTTACTCTTTCGTCAGATTCCTTGCAATGGCCTATTTCACCCCGCCAATTCCCTGACATATACATATCTGCATCATAGTCCTGGCCATGACACATCTCTTGAGAATAAAGTGCTCTAGCTGAAATAAAGTCAAGTTGCAGAGGTCAGATAAAGTGATTTAATGGTCTCTCCTGACTTGGATCTATTTCACTGTCATATAATAAACTGAATTGAATTGAATTGTTCTATCAGTACTTATTATTGGAAGTGCAAATCAAACAATTTCAAAGATGACCTATGAGTATTTCTCTAAGCTTGGATCTAGCCAAATAATAATAATACAGTAGTCAGAGTATGTTCTAGTTTTATCACACTATTATTTTTGGTAGAATTATATTTGGGAAGCTTTACACAAAAGCTGCCAGTGGCTGAACCAACTTAAACCAGCCCATTTAATAGCATGGTTAACTACAGCTCAGTAAAAGGTTTGCTATAAAGCAGTGCTTTTGCAGTTAACTCTTTCGTGGTTTTTGACAGTGGAAATATGTGAGATATTCACAGACTCCTAACAGTCATTACAAGAAATAATAAACATTTTATTAGGAATTCTGACTCCATCATCAGTTGGTCCCATATCAGAACAACTGAGACAAGTTTGGACTATATTTAAAATGCAAGAGATTTACCAAAAAGCAGTTAACAACAATTACTTAAAACCAAAAGACAATCTAAAGCATGGAATACATTCAGTCAACAGACTGTGAGAGGGTCAAGACTGGGAAGACTGTTCTACAAGCCACATAAAACATAAAAAATACATGAACTGTAGAGTCATAACAGCTTTTTACCACTCCACAGAAAGATATCTGATAATATCTTATTCTATGCAGAAATACACAGGTAGCTTAAAGACAAAAAAACAACTACATACAGTCTAACTTTGCAAGCTGTAAAAAGATTAATAAGCAGATAATGGCTTTTGTTACACACAGAATCATAGAAACATTTGGGTTGAAAAAGAACTTTTAAGATCGAGTCCAATCATCTCCCCTGAGACTACACTCCTCTAATCTCTGGCTTACTGAAGTCAGTAACACACTATAAATATGCTATCATCTGTAAACACTCACAGCTTTCTAGTTGTCCCAGGTATACTTCTGATCCTCCTCATGAATGCTAGATCTAGATTTTGATTTACAAAAGACATTTCTCCTACAGTCTTCTATCACTTAAGTCTGGAGAAAAAAAAACTTACATCTTTTGCATACTCAGGAAAGTCACAGTAATAATGCTTCTGTTTGCAATAAAATAATGACATGTTTGTTTGCTTCTACTGGACAGTTTTATATATGTTCATTCTTTACTTATCTGATCCTTAGTGTCTTTTGACACATTGATACTAATATTATGTTCTAGACTATCAACTCATTTATCATCTATCTGAACAAAAATTACTGATTATAGTAATTTAGGTTTCTTTTCTTATCTGAATTCAATCCTGGTTCATGATCCTCTTCCCTTGGGATCTGTTAGCAAAATGTACAAAGCAGTTGGCCTTTGTGTTCACTTAAAAAGGAGTAATACAGAAAAAGGGGGGGAAAAAGCTTTCTTTTTAAAAAGCACACCATTTTAGAATTACATACTACAATTTCTTTTTTTTTTTTTTATTTTTGGCAAACTATGACAAGGATTCCTATGACCTGATGTCAGCCAAAAAAAGTCCTCCACTTGCCTTACTGACTTGCCCTGTTTCTCTAGGGAGAACCTTGCTGAAGCCTTGTTTACTCTCCTTATTTGCTGACAAAAGGCAGCATTGGAGAAATTATGATTTCTTATTGATCATTTGAACTTTGCTGGTTGAACCATTACATCAGGGAAATGCTTGTGTCTGTCAACATAGAAAAATCTCAAGGACAACATAAATATTCTTTAACCTTCTATGGGATCAAAGGATGATTGGATAATGTAAGACAAAATCTTAAAATACATCACCTTCTCCTCCAGGACTAAGTGTTGCAGAGTCCTTGCATCCATTCTACATCAGCAATGAAAACTGAAGGAGTAACACTAATCCTGATCTGGTAAGGTAAACCATACTATACAAGGTATCAGCTTTCACCCTGCAGTGATTATAATGACTGAACAATACTTTTAGTAAAGGATCTTATTTTGGCTCAAGATCAGTGAAGTGGTGAGTTTCAGCAGTAGGTATTAAGGTGACCCTCCAAGGAGATGTAATTTAAACATGGATTTATACACCACAATATAGAATGTTTTTCATTAAGGAAAACTGAAAACAGTATTTTCAGTGCTCAGTCTTGTTTCTAATATATGTTTTAGGTCTTAACATTACACTTCATAGAATAATAGAATGGTGTACATTGGAAGGGACCTTAAAGATCATCTAGTTCCAATCCCCCTGCCATGGGCAGGGACACCTTCCACTAGACCAGGTTGCTCAAAGTTCCATCTAATCTGGCCTTGAACATTTACAGGGATGGAGTACCCACAGTCTCTCTGGGCAACCTGTGCCAGTGCCTCATCACCCTCACAGTGAAGTATTTCTTCCCAATACCTAATCTAAATCTCCCTTCCTATAGTTTGAAGCCACTATCCCTTTTTGTAATGTCCTATCACTATATGCCCTTGAAAAAAAGTCCCTCTCTGGCTTTCTTGCAAGCTCCTTTTAGGTATTGGAAGGCAGCTCTAAGGTCTCCCCAGAACCCTCTCTTCTCCAGGCTGAAAAACCCCAACTCAGCCTTCTTCATAGGAGAGGTGCTCCAGTCCTTCGATCATCTTCATTTAAGAGAGCTCAAGAGGGTGCAAAACTCCACTAGACCTTAAGCCAAAACAATCTGTAATTTGCATTTGTTCTTAGTCAGATCCATTCTCTTATATGGCTACAGACAAAAGGAATATGTATTTTCCTCCTCTTCATCCAATGTCAGATAGCCCATCGTAACAAAAACAATCATCAGACTGTATATTTAGCATATAGATTCTCAACTCTTGTAGAAGTTTCTGACTTCACAGTTTCAAATGGTTGGATTTAAGCTAGTTGAACCCTAGGATGGCCCTAAAAATATTCTCACAGTTTCTCACAACACCTCTGAACTTTGTGTAATTGTCCTGACATCTAATACGATATCCCATTTACAAAATATCTAGATCAAGGACTTGTATCTTTCTAGGGGGATAAATACTTGTTTGCATCATATGCAAGACAAAGGGCATCAGGTTGTTCAGGTGTATCTATGGGTTCAGGTGATTTTTTGCTTGCCTTTTCAGGAAGAGAGATAAAACATTTTGTAATAAAGGTCACAACCAGTGACCTGTAACATATAGACCCAAATCGGCAGGATCGGGTTCCATCCAATTCCTAAAAGGGAAACATTTGGACTAATAATAGCTATTTCCTGTGATAAAAGTCCTTTGGATAAACAGTGTGACATCACTTCTGTCACAGAGAAGCACACAAGTGAAGTTAACTTGCAGCAGTCAGCAACTGAGGATGAATTTTATATATATGCAGAAGTTAAAGTGCATTTTAATGATAATTTCTCATGAGAACAAATTTGGTAAGAAGTCATCTGAGAACTCAAGATTTTTCTGTTGATCTGGGCCTATTATAACAATTATTTATGAAAGGGATCTTACTGAACTAAGCACTGGGTAACTGCTATTAAATTCCTAAGCCTGAAGAATATAACAAAACTACTTCACTACTCAGTTAAGCTGTAATCTCTGCACACTTAAGCTAAAAGCCATCTTTCACTGACCTCTGGATGCCAGCCAAGTCTTGGCATTATGGGCATACTAAAGCATGCCAAAAAATATTCTTTTTAAAACAATGCAATTGCTAAAATTAATCAATTGTACAAGAAGTTGGTAAAGCAAAAATAACTCACCTCCTGATAAAAATCCATCATTTCTCTCCAATCTAGTTAGTTGTCGTATAAGCATGCTGTCATAGAATCAATCGTTTTGGCAGGAAGACACAGATCTTCCTACCTTTTCTGAGATACAGAGATTTGTAAGATTTTAAATGGAATTGCTGCCCATAAATGACATACTCTATATTATAAACAACTTCATAGGTACTAATGTTAATATTTAACAAATCAATTTTTTCACTATTAAGTAGTGAATTTTTGAAGAAATATCTCACAGAAGTTGCTTATTATTCTGAAAGACAACTATATATAAGACTTCTCTAGAAAACTGGAAAACCTAAAGGATTCCACTTTCTCTTCTCTGTATCAGTCACTGTTTTACATGCTTACTCATATTTTACTCGTCCACTTATTTGCCTTTTAAATGAAACCATCTCAATATTTTACATTTTTACTTTTGAGACAGTTTTTTTTAACATTCCTAAACTTTCCTGTGCTCTTTTCTGAAATTATTCTAAATCTTATTATTGAGATGGAGTGAGTACAGTTTAAAGTATTCTGAATGTGGCCATATTCCTAATTTACATAATTATATTACTATCATCTGTATCCTTCTATTCTGTTTTTTAGATGTATTTACCTCAACATATTTTTCAATAAAAAACAAAAGGAAAAAAGGAAATGAGCTTCTCAGCAACACTTTTACTGTTTTAAACTGTTCCCTTGACCGGTAGGACCAGTGATTCTCCTTTTTGTGTCAGCTGTGTGCTTATGAAAAGCTTCAAGGATGTGCTGACACTTATCATACCTTTAGATAAATTGCTGTTAAAAACTTTAAACTTCATTATTTCTAGCGCATTTCTTCCTGTAACAGGCACAAACTATATAGGGATAAACGTTTTCTCTAAAAATACGAAGTTTCAATTAGCAGGAAAACTGTTTTCTAAAATAGTTTAACGGTCACAGCTGTAAGTAGAGATACATTTTGCTGTCATGAGCTCCATAAATAAACTATTTTGGTGCAAAGATTTCAACCTTAAAGATTCAAACTCCCAAGAAAACCCATCAGTTGGTTATCCCCCTTTATGTAGAGACTATGAATAAGGACCCATTCACAAATTCTGACCTGCATGATTAGACAGAAAAAGCAGAAAAAGAAGTAAATGTCACCTGAACAATTTAGGGTGCAAACATCTAATAAGATGAGAATTGTCACATCACAATTGCCCACTCAATCCATTACCCAACCTTCAAATTGGTTACTTCCAGAAAACAAAACCAGAAAAGCTATAATGAGTCATGTCTACATCCCACAAGCTAATGTGAAGCTCTTCTAGAATGCATACACTTCCACACCCAATGGATGGTCAGTTATTGTCTTCAACTACATGAATTTTTAAAAAAAGTTTCACAGTAGATGACACTAATTCCATTTCATCATCTCATCTGGCTGTCGGAAAAGCAAACACAGTAGCCCGAAGTAACGTCTGTTTCCACTTCTTAACTGAATGCGCCCAGCTAAGTATAGAAGCAAAGAAGAGAATGAGTAGAACAATATGTTTATAAGCAAGCAAGTGATCCAGGCTTTTCAGGAACACTTTATTACATGAAAATTCTGCAATACATTTACAGTTGATGCACAATTCACTTTAGAAAATGTACATCATTGTCAAAAAATTGCATTCTCTAATCCATCTGATTTACAGAAGTTGTATATACATCGGTATTCATTCTGATCTTAAAATAACCGTCAGCAGTGGAGGCTGAAGAAGGAGAGCTCACTGATTCATTGCAAAATAGATTAAGGACTACTATTGTTCTCCATGAATGACATAGGTTGTAAATGTTTTCATTATCCAAGTTATGGTACTGTGAGAACACATTTTACATTTAGTGATTGCAAGTTTATTAATTACAGTATGCTCCAGTAATTATGTCCAGAAGTACCTTAATTACCAACCTACTTGATCAAATTCCTAGAAACTTGAGTTGAAATCCAAACAAGACATTAAGGAGTTTAAAGCTCTCGTGTAACACAGTCATTAATTAGAAGTATTCTGAAATTAGCATTTTGCATTTCTGTTCTTCAAAACTGGGCCATCAAACAGCACAGTAACATTATATAGCCATAGTGCTACAAAGTAATAACTTATTTACATTTGACTGAACAGTTAAATTACCTTTTGATATGCACAAAGAAATCTTAATATGGTGCTAAATAATAGCCAAGATGACTTTGTCAGAAACAACTCATGCCAAACAGAAGTAATTTATTTCTGTGACAGAGTAACATAGCTTTCATGGCAGATGGAATACATTTTGATTTGAAAGAAGGCTGACACTATATTAAAAGACTTTCTCTTACACAACTCCAGAACACATTGTCTAGCTTGAACTACCATTAGACAGAGTGTCCAGTGGAGTCCCTCAAGGGTCAGTGCTGGGACTGGCACTGTTCAATACACTTATTAATGATCTTGATGAGGAAACAGAGGGCACTGTTAGCAAGTTTGCTGATGATACTAAACTGGGGGGAGTGGCTGACACACCAGAAGGCTGTGCTGCCATTCAAGGACACCTGGACAGGCTGGAGAGCTGGGCAGGGAGAAATCTAATGAAATTCAACAAAGGCAAGAGTAGAGTTTTGCATCTGTGAAAGAATAACTCCATGTACCAGTAATGTCTGGGGGATGAATTCCTAGAGAGTAGCATATGGGAAAGGGACCTGGGGGTGCTGGTGGGCAGCAGGATGAGCATGTGCCAGCAATGTGCCCTCACGGCCAAGAAGGTCAATGGCATGGGTCAATTAGAAGGGCTGTGGTTAGCAGGTTGAGAGAGATTCTCCTCCCCCTCTACTCTGCCCTTGTGAGATCACATCTGGAATATTGTGTCCAGTTCTCGGCCCCATGGTTCAGAGAGAAAGCTGCTGGAGAGAGTTCAGTGCAGGGCCACAAAGATGATGAAGGGAGTGGAGCATCTCCCTTATGGTGAAAGGCTGAGGGAGCTGGGGCTCTTTAGCTTGGAGAAGAGGAGACTAAGGGGTGACCTCATTAATATGTATTAAATATGTAAAGGGTGAGTGTCAGGAGGATGGAGCCAAGCTGTTCTTAATGATGTCCAAGGGGCAATGGGTATATGCTGGAACATAAGAGCTTCCAAAGAAATACAAGGAATAACTTGTGCATTGTGAGGGTGACGAGGCACTGGAACAGGCTGCCCAGATGGGTTGTGGAGTCTCATTCTCTGGAGACATTCAAAACCCACCTGGATGAGTTCCTGTGTGACCTACTCTGGCAGGGGGGTTGGACTAGATGATCTTTTGAGGTCTCTTCCAGCCCTTGAGATTCTATGATAAAAATATTGTGGGATAACCCTGCTCAAAGTGTATTTATATATTTCAGTAGAACTGAAAGGGTATGACACTTGAACACCTGTGTCTCTCATTGTCTGTCCTAAATCTGTTATTATTCAACAATCTCACTTATAGACCTGAAAACAGTAGAAGCGGTGACAGAATTATTCAAATTTTCAGATGACTATAAGCCATGGTGGCACACAACTTCTACAGGTGGACAGCTTTTGGATTCACAAAGCAAAGATGCTGTAGTCTGTACAAATGAAAACGTATTAAGGCATATAGAATATGAATTCCACTCACAATCAACATGAGGTCTCTCTGGTTTAGGAGCATATATTTAAACAAACCCCACAGCTCTGTCTTTAATTGAAGACATTAATACAGTGCTTGTATTGCTAGCCTGTAACTTTATCCCAACTTGGGGTAAAAAACCACCTACCTCTCAAAATCTTTACGAAAGAGATGTGCTATTTGGCATCAGTGAACAACTTGGTCTAATGTACCAGATGAGGACAATAAGTAGAAAATTAATGTTAATTTAGCCCCCCACCGAGAGACTCACAAATGTAGAAGTGAACACTAAAAAACATTAAGACAAATAATATCGGTTGCTTGATCTTGCCCACGATCTACAGAGCGGCAATATGAATGGCTACTGCTTAGTGGTCAGGTTCTTTACTGACCCGTGCGCTGCATAAAATTACATCAACTTTACGACAAAGGCCTACAATATGGAAGGAAATAGAAAATGGATTCTGAATTCTAAACTGAAACAGAAACTAGCTTTTCCAGATCTCTTCTGCATAATCAGAGCCAAGGTAAAAAACTTCCACATGTATAAAAGACTCAAAGCGACTGTTGACAGAGAATCTTAACTAAAATGGCTTTAGAAAAACTATTGCAATTACAATTCACTTTCTCATGCATTCTTTAAATTTAGCTGTTATCCCCCTACTATTTTCACTGTTTGAATGGCACATAAACTGTGAAGTTCACTACCATGAAGTATAAATAATTTGTTACAGAAAACAAAGACGCAAATATCCCTTACAGAAATTGAAATGCATAATAGTATTATGTGTGAAAAACATGACTGTTTTACCTGGGGCACACTGTGTTTACTAGTACAATTTTCAAGAAAAAAAAGGGAATTAATCACTTGTTCATAAAAATTGCAACAGAAATAGTCTTTACAGAAGTTTAGTGTGCAAGAGAAATTATACCTAGGCATAGCTATTTATCAGGATGTAGTATGAAGTTCCCCTCCACCATATAGAACTACCAAGGCACAATGTTTGAGGTCCTTCCCATGTGGGGAAAAAGACTTAACTTGTAGACTAAAGAACAAATCTAAGATCTAATTTTTAGTTAAAGTTAAAAGCGTAATTTTTTTTAAAGTTATCATTTGTTTTAGAACTTGGATTAAAAAAATCCCTGAGGTAAAAGCTATGCTAAAACTTACCTTCACTGAAGATAAAATCCCAAAGACACTCCGTAAAATTGTCATTTTAAAAAAACTGTATAATTCTCTATTCTAAACAGAGTAGAGAATTTAAAGTGTAACTATAGATCTGACTACAAATGAATTTGCATTTTAAAATAATATGCATGAGATCAATTTTCAGATGTTCACAGGCCAGGATATTATTTCAATGATTCATTTTGGTTTTGCAGCGGTTTTGCTGTGTCAACCACCTCAAATCACAGACTATTTCATGGCTATACAATTTATTTTAAAATTTAAGACTGGTCAGTCCAGTAAAAGCTAGCTAGCTATCAAATCCCCTGATTTAGAATGTAATTTGCAGCTCATAATAGTTATTATTCTTCACACCTTACAGTTCACCATCTAATGAATGTAAATCTGTGTCCAGCGCTACACAGGTTAGACTGCATGAGCACAAGTTTTTTTAGCTCACTGTGTAAGTCTCTGAATTCATTAATTTTATGACTCCTTTACAACCCTCACTGAAACAACATAAACTCAACCCGGTGATGCTTTCCCATTGTGCCGTCAAAGACTGTCAGAGAGTGTCTATGAAGAATGATACTTGACCCTAAGGAGAAAAATATCCTAGATCATGAGGTAGGTGGAGTTTAATTCTAAGATGTGATGGAAGTGCTGATGTCTGTTAAAATAAGAGGCAATTTTCCAAACGCAGAGAAGAATGGTCTGTAGCAACAGAGCAATTGAAGAAGTCTTCAGTATGTAGAAAGGTTGCTTTTATTTATTAGTAGAGGACTTTGAAACTAGAGATTCCCAGTTAGCATTTTAAAAGAGGATAAAACAAGAGTCAAGTAGAAAGAAAGACATAATTAAAAGGCCACAGAAATTAACTTCTCTTTGGGTAGAAAAAAAATCTGCAGCAAAAGGAGCTGAGTAATGTTAATGTCATATGAGAAGTTTCCATTGGGTGATACGTAGGTGCTTCAGGAAGGTGGTTTTCAATATGAAAAACCCAACAACAATAACAGATAAATACCAACCTAGATCTGGATTCAGGTAAATCATTCACCTAACACTAATAAGAAAGAATAAGATGACTCAGGCTTTCCCCAAAGAAGTGAGTTTTTAAATCCCAGTAATTGCAATGATGGCAACATCAGGAAGTAATTGCCAAGTCTTCTACAATATTGACCAAGTACTTCAAGGCAACTAAATTTATTTAGACAAGAATCAGTAGTGTAGGAGAACACATGCACCTTCTCACACTTGTCTCTGGTAACTCCTACTCCAGCACACATTCCTCCCCAAACATATATACATTTTAGCTTTGCTCACATACAGTGCTGAAAGGGGGAAGACTGAGTGTAGTTCATCTTCCATCTTCCCTTCTTCCCCACTCCTGGAAGGAAAGTTGCATAAAAATAAGCACCATCTGACTCTGGAGAGGGAATACATATCAACACCCAATAACCACTGTTACATGTATGCCTCATGATCAAAGAGTGCACAAAGCAAAAATCAACACACTGCCCATCTAGCTTGCAGTGTGGGTACAAGCTTCCAGGGTCGTGTTCCTTAAGACTAACAAAAGCAGCAACAGCAGAACACATTTCAGCATTTTTCAGCAACCAGACTACAAGGGATATATTTTGGCGATAACTAATTCTGTCTAGATTAAATAAAACACTATCATGGCCATCTTTGCTGCTACATTATCTCTGTTACACTGTAGAGATATTCCCCAATATGTGGGCTTCTAAAACATGCTCAGGTATTTCCAAATAGTCCTGTTTTCCCAACAGTATTCACTGAGGAACCGATTGCTCCCTGATGTGTTATAAAACCTTTAACTCTGGAAAGCATACCCTACATGGGGCAAAACTACATCTCCAAAAATTCATCTGGCGAACCTGCAAAAACCTTGCACGTTTGAGTCACAGAATCATTACAGTTGGAAAAAAACTGTAAGATCATTTATTGTACATAAAAACATACTACACTTTGTTAAAGAGCTTATAAAAGACTTGGTACCAAAATCCTTCAAAGACAATTTAATGAAAATTTGAGGAATTTTATCATGTGATAAAACTGGGCCAAGTTAAAAAGGTAAGATACAAATTTAATTTTATCAGTTTAATAAAATATCACAAATGTACAAATTATTACAAAACCTGGAATATTGAGTGGCAAACCCAAAGTCTCCCTTTTTTTGCTGTTTTTTATAACATAAAGCTGCATTTTATATTTCTTGAGGCTATAATTTTAAATTCAAGCTAACAAACATAAAGTGGCACCTTGTCAGAAGAAAAACAATAAAGGAAAAAATGACAGTTTAGATAGCGACAGATTCTCTGGGGAAGGCGTCAAAAGAGGTCATAGCACAAAAATATTTGTGGAAAATCAGACACAGTTTTCAGTTAATAAAAGCTTAATGACTTCAAGGACTCAACTACTTTCAGTTAAATATGTACAGCTGACCTACCTGCAGTAATATTGTTTACATAAGTTAATTATACCTCTTCACAAAGAATTCTAAGATATATGGAAAAGGCAACAATTCTCAATTAGAGTTTGAGTTGAAACCATTACTAAACACTTGCATTACCATTTCCATCACCATAATATTACATGAATTATTGAAGACTGATCAAATATAAATGTGTCTATCCAAGCAGGTTTGTCCTTAAAATGTAGTCTCCAGCTTCCTGCTATTTTCAATATTTGCTTAAAATCAGTGCTTTTTAGCCTCTGCCTCATATCAACTAATTATGAATTCCTCACACCATGGCATACTACCTGCCATGGAGGGAAGGGAAAAGGAAAAACTGTTTCATGCTTCATTTGCTATTGACAACATCTCACTGTCTATTTGCAGTTTGATGAAAACTGCTCTGTGGAACATGTGTCCAGCAGACATACAATTAATAGCCAAGAGCACTAACAAATGATCAACAAGAAACATTACTCTCTTAGCCAAGGCACCCAAACCCCTGAGCCAACACCTCCTCCAGCAGTGTGCTGGGGATGCTAATGGCAAGGGAGGAAGCAGTGTCTGGTTCTGCTATGCTTGCCTGAGCCATTGGATGATCTGCAGGAGCATTTCAGACACAAATATGGGGCTTTCAGATGGCAGGTGGTGTGTTTAGATGGGGTTACAGTTTGGAAATCAATAGGGATATGACACCAAGGTGGCCATTGTGAGGGGATTTCTTAATTTGGATGCTTTTGAAGGCACTGTGAGGCCCAAGGAATTAGAAATATAATGGTATCCAGCTGAAGGATGGAAGAAGGTAGGATGGAGATATGTCCAAATCCTTAACACATACATGCCTAGGTACTGCAACATAAGCTGCTTTCATTGCAATCACTCCAGTGGAGGTAGTCAGGCAATCCATATCTGGGAAGAAATTACTGTTTCATTTCTCAGTTCTGTGCTTTAATATGATTGGAAAAAAAAGGAAAAAAAATCCAAAGCACAGGAAAAAGTTCTCTAATTTGCGCCTAATTAAATTTGAAGGTTTTGTTGAAACCATAACCTAAATCATAGCTCCTAATATGCTGTGACAAAATATCTCCCAATACTACCTGCTCATAAAAAGGAAAACCTGTGCCCTTTTTTTACTAATAAATATTTCATAACTTCAGTATCTGGTGCATAATAATCTTTCAACTTTATAAGGACCAAACCTGACCCTGAATATTGCAGAAATGTATCAGAAGCAGATGTGAAGTCAAATACAGGTGAGGGCCCCACATAGCTGCATGGCCAGGTGCCCATCCCAGAGCTGGGAAGGTAAACCCCTATCTAGTGTTACTAATTGGGAAAGGCAGATGACAAAAGGTGAGGGGCTCTTTGGTACCTAATAATAAGCTAGTCCCTGATCCTCAACTCCCACAACCAGAAACTTCCTGATGGATGTAAATTAAAGAAATAAGATTTTCATGAATTTTGCAATGCTTCCATTAGTTTAACTGCAATATATTTCAAAAGATAAACAAGTACAGTTGCACATAAGTGTGTGAGGAAATAGAAGCATCCATACGTCTTTAAAAAAAAAAATTATTACTTTATGGCAGGGGGAGCATTTTCATGAAGGAAGGCCTGTTAAAAATGCCAGAGTTGTCCAACTGTTACAGCACAGAAACTTGCAAAGCCGAATACTTTGTTAAGAATCTTCCTGTTTCCTTGTCATTTAGAAGTTCTCTGTATTCCCACCTATAAAATGAGGTTTGCTAATATCTGCCTAAACCACCTAATACACAGTTTGTGAGGCATTTTTTGAAACATACTACAAAAGTGCTAATCAGAACCACTAATAAAAGAGGATCAGTATTAAGAAAGTAACGTGACACCGAGTCCTTTGCACATTTACAACAGTAAATTATATTGATATACTGAAAGGGAAAATACTAGATATTACTTTTATTTGAAACTCCTTCTATTTTCAAAATGTTGCTGTTAAACTTGCCCATATGTCCTAAAAACTACAGCTCCCACCAGTCTTCTATATTAATGGTAGCTGAAAATAACCTTAGAATACGGAAAAACACTGAAAAAGTTCCTATTTGAACTACATTAACACAGTGTCACTCCATTCATAGACCAAAAATTTGTTGCAGTGAGGAGAAACTGTCACAAGTTGTCTTGATAGTGCTTTCTTGTTTTGCTGCTCTTTTTTTTACTTCTGTACGATCCTAATTCCCATATACAAACTGTTTTAAAGGTCAAATACCTTAAATGCCGGAGTTATGACAAATAAAAAGGGCTCAAGTACTAAACAGTCAGTCACACACTATCATTTCTACCTCCACTGACAATGCTTCAGGTTACAGACACTCAGATTCCTAATGAATTGTTAATAAGGCCTCATATTTTCCCTCTACATCAATATTGGAGTTGCATATCCATTCATCTCAAAAAATGTTATCTTTTAAATCTCGTAAATGCTTTTACACTCAGAGCATATCTTCTCTAATTTAGCAACATGACAGGTTGAGAAAGAGATGTCAAACATCTAACAAGTACTACTACAGTTAGCGTGTTTCCTTGCATTATCATTTTGCCACAGTCACCTATATTACACACTTTATATTCCTCTAAAGCTCTGCTGATCTTTTCTTCCTGGCTACATGAAGTCTTCTTGCGTTGTACAAATGGTTCTAATGAGAAAATATATCTATAGCGTAACACAGTGAGATGAAATAATGCCTGGAAATGAAATTTAGAGATGATCAACAACACAGATTTTTTTTTTTTGTAAAACATTTAAGGAGTCATTAACACACAGGAAAAATTAATGGTTTCTCTTTTCCTATGCATTTGGAAACACTTTTTGCACTTGTATACTAAATCAGACAGCGAACACCTAAAGATTTATACACACAAAAACACCTTAGAGTATTTTTTAATTGTTATTGTTGTTACTATTGCTACTAAAAACATTTTAATATATGATATGCCAATATTCTACCTTTCTTTTTTATGCACGTTTTTTGCCCTTACATACAGATACTGCAAGTTGCAACATAAAAGTGAACTATATTGAAGCCAGACTTTCATTTTAGCTATTCCAAGATTCAAAACATTCTATCATCTGTTCCTATGGAAACTGAAAGGATATTCTAGGTTATATCAGTATCAGCCGATTATGTTGCAGAGAAATCTGTGGTTTATTTTAATCCATAGTTCAGAGGTATAAATTCATGCTTAGTGTTTAGCTTGGTGATTTTGAATTACTGAACCATGGTTAACACTTCAGTCCCATTAGATCATACTTTAAGATACAAAGAATTCTTTTTAGATTACAATAGTAAAGGGAAAATTTCATAAGGTTTGCTTAATCCCCATAAAGTTTATAATTCAGATGTAGGATATAACTCACACATACTTAGAAGACACACTTTCGTTGTTAGATGAGCCATATGTTGCTAAATCGTATCTTAACGGAATAATTTGAGGAAGAAATAATTTAGATTTATTGAAAACTTCTTCAGTAGTGCCATGCACCAGATGGACAGACGAAGGAATATGATTTAGCAAGTTAACCAGATCACAAAACCCATAACCATTAATACTGAAGATTAAAAATAAAACTGAACAATGAACATAAGTATGTTTCTATGTCAAAGAAATTTAAAGGTTAGGATAGAGTAAAACTTGTAAAGATACATAAACACATACAATGAAAATTCACTACATGCATACAGAACTATTGTAAAAGAGGAGGATTTTAATTAAGCAGACTCAAATGTCATTGTGATCCTTTACAATGAAAGCCAATACACCATCCATAACATATTGAAATAGTCTCTTGTTTACATTAGAATTGCAAAAAAAATTTAAATGGGTGGCTAACACAAATTTAAATAAAAAGCTTTGGATCTCATTCTCTGTCTTCACTAAGCAAAACCAGATGATTTAAAGTTAACTATAGCTACCACCTTCACCCTATGCCAAAAGTAGTAAGCAGGTTCAAATTCTCCTTTTTATAGATAATGCTTCAGACTTCTTACTCTAGATTCAACTAATTGACTTCAAACTTCAAATCAAAAATACCTTCCATTTCTATATCATATTGTAGTCAATCACTTCATTCTGAAATAACTGTCTCAGTCTAGTTTCCATCAGGATCTCCTCTAGGGAATCAAGACTGTGAAATAATAAGGAAACATAACATCTACTGCCTCAAGTGTACTATATTGGTTAAATTTTTGTCAGTGATGAGGTTAAATTCCAACTTACAGCTTCCTGAGTAGATATAAATGCCAGGGGGGAAATAAAAAAGGAAAGAAAACAGCAATCATGATTCTTTGACTTACAAAACATGTATACACATACACTCTGGGTAGCATTTGAACTCTGGTTTGTCCAGATCGTTTATGAGGGTAACCAACAGTGTGTGGATAAAAAGATAACTGGTTCTGTGCCAAATTGGAGGGTTCTTTTCCCCTATCTTTCTACTCTCCATAACAGCAATCAATTCCATTGACATTCTGAAGTATGTAAGGGCTTATATTATTTTAAAAATATGACAAAATATGACAGCTAATATGTAAAAGCATTAAAGGGCAGGCAAAGACATCTGGAAATTAATTTTTTCCTTTGACTACTGCAGTACATCCGTGTGGGCAATGTAATACCTCTTAAGTTAAATGAGCTAAAGATAAACTTTAAGAGGCTCACCACACAACTGGGGCACACAAAGTGATGTTCTCCTATGACATTAGACTTTGTTCTACAGTCAAGCACATTTCCATGACATTGACAACTTTGTACAGTATATTTGTACAATTCCACAGCCCATTTCACTTTATAGAATCATAGAATGGTAGGGGTTGGAAGGGACCTTTAGAAATCATCTAGTTCAACCCCCCTGCAGAAGCAGGGTCACCTAGATCAGGTCGCATAGGAACATGTCCAGGCAGGTCTTGAAGACCCCCAAGGAAGGAGACTCCACAACCCCTCTGGGCAGCCTGTGCCAGGGCTCCCTCACCCTCACAGTGAAATAGTTTTTTCTCATGTTTAAGTGGAACTTTTTGTGTTCCAGCTTCATCCCATTACCCCTTGTCCTGTTGCTAGCTACTATAGAAAAAAGGGATGTCCCAACCTCCCAACACCCACCATTTAGATATTTGTAAATGTTAATAAGATCTCCCCTCAATCTCCTCTTCTCCAGACTAAACAGCCCCAGTTCCTGCAGCCTTTCCTCATATGAAAGATGTTCCAGTCCCCTGATCATCTTCGTGGCCCTGCGCTGGACTCTCTCCAGAATTTCTCTGTCCCTCTTGAGCTGAGGAGCTCAGAATTGGACACAATACTCCAGACGAGGCCTCACCAGGGCAGAAACTAGCTTGTGCTTGCAAAAACTAGCAAGCACACTTTGATTTAAATCAAAGTGTTAAAATATCATAAACTAATCCATAACAAAAGGGTGTTTCAGACAAACATACACTCTTACTAAAGTATGCAAGATTGAAAATGAAAAACTCAATATTGCAGGACCTTGCCCAGACAGTAGCACTGCCAAAGCCAGCCTCACCTTTGACACTCACAGTAAGAAGTAACTCTAGAATGCAATATTATTATCTTTTTCTAAGTTTCATCAAAAAAAGAGAAAATCGCTTGGCAATCATTATCTGAATATATCAAACACTTCCAAGTACACTTGCACAACTGGAAAATGTAGCTACAGGATCATAAAGACCATGTATTGTTTGAGATCGCCAACAACAGATTAAACACTGCCTCATGAAGGATTTAAGAATAATTTCACCAATCTTGCTGTAGCACTGCCAGTTTTACTCTACAAGCACTCATCTCCATGGATCCTGAAATTAAATAAATTATGCAACCTCTTGATGATCATGTCTAGAAAAATAGTCTATTATGCGCAAACTTTCCACCTCAATCCCTTGGGGATAACAAAGATGACCTATTGTTAGAGATATCTGACACAAGATGAAATTCTGGTGTATAAAAGATTTCAGATTAATTACACCAGTTTTGCCATGACACTGTAAGATGTACTACAGAAGCATCCAGTTTAGAAACCCAGAACTGAGATAAATTGATCAACTTCTTGATAATCACCTCCAGATATCTGATTAATTATGCTTATACTTCATCCTCACATCACTTTTCTCAGGTGCTAAACAGCACTAGTCAAGAACAATTATGCATATAGTTAATAATTTTTGGCATGAAAAACCAAAATGCTGTACTTGTCTCAGAAATGTCAACTTAAGAGGAAAAGTCTATGAAAAAGAATAGAAATGCTAAACTGCAACAGCAACAGGGAGTGAGAATGTGAAAACATCTCCACAGACACCAAGGTCAGTGGAGAAGGAGGGGAAGGACGCTTAGGCCCTGGAAGAAAGATTTCCCTGTGATCTGTGGTGAAGACCATGGTGAGGCAGCTGTGCCCCTGCAGCCCATGGAGGCCACGGGGGAGCAGAGACCCACTCTCAGCCTGTGGAGGAGCCCACATCAGAGTGGGTGGATGCCTGAAGGAGGCTGTGACTCTGTAAGAAGTTCATCCTGGAGCAAGTTCCTGGCAGGACTTGGAAGTCTGTGGGGAGAGAGGAGCCCACACCAGAGCAGATTTGCTGTCAGGATTTATGATCCCGTGAGGGACTCAGGCTGGAGCAGTCAGTACCTGAAGGACTGTTCTCCTGGTGGATGACCCATGTTGGGGCAGGGTGTGAGGAGCTGCCCCACGTGGCAGGCCCCATGCCAGAGCAGTTCGTGAGGAACTGCAGCCCATGGGAAGGATTCACATTGGAGAAAATCACGAAGGACTATCTCCCGTGGGAGGGACCCCACACTGTAGTAGTCAGAAGCGTGAGGAGGCCTCCCCCTGAGAAGAAGCATCGGCAAAATCCATCTGTAATGAACCAACCGTAATCCCCATCCCCTGCACCACTAGGGGGGAAGGAAGGAGAGTCCTAGGAAGAAGGAGGGATGGGGAGAGGTGTTTTAAGATTCAGTTTTATTTCTCATCTCCCTGCTCTGTTCTGGTTGTTCATTAATAAATCAAACCATTTCTCCCCAAGTTTGCCCGTGACGCTAATTGCTGAGTGATCTCCCTGTTCTTATGTTGACTCACAAACCTCTTGTTATATTTCTCTCTCCCCTGTCCAGTTTAGGAGGGGGAGTGACAGAATGACCTGGTGGGCATCTGGAACCCAGACAGGGCTAAACCACCACAATACAAATCTAGCATATGAACATCTTGCCGAAGTAGAGTTTAAGTTGTATTTCTGTTGAGGGCTTTTTCTCCTTTTTCTTCTGTGAGGTTCTAATTAGTAAAGCTCTTCATTTTGGTAAACAACCAACTATATTAAGAAAAACACAGACACAATTTTACATTTCTTGAGACAAAGGATTGTTATTAAGCCTACACTTGTTTTTTTCTTTCTCTAACATGGTCAGAAAACTTGCAGAGAAAGTTTTCTTCTTTTTTAAGGATAGCAGCCACAAAACTGTCTTGCAAAATTGTTCTATCTGGAATTGAGCTATGGTAACCTTACAAATTTCTCTTGTTCCAAGTAATTTCTTATTATTCAGATCTGGTTTACGCAATATATTGCCATTGAGTAAAGTGCTGAAGTCATGTCAAAAAGAAATCTAGACTCTTCTGCCTAGAGTTTATCCTGTGAGCAAAAGAAATCTTGGGGATGTAAAGCAAAAACATTGCTGTCTCTTCCTTTAGAACAGTGACTTTAACAAAGTTTTTTATGTGTCTCTGTTAAAGCAGCCTCTCCTGCATTCTATCCTATATTTACGTGCTTACAGCATGAAGGAAAGCTTCCAGGGGGTTTAGGGCTAAGCAGCAAGGAAGGAGTTTGAATTCATTTTTCTTGATACTGTTCTGTGGGTCACAAAAGAGCATCAATCTGTGCCACAAACACGAGGAGCACATAGCAAAGCCTACATGACACTTGTAACCCTTGCTTGATCAGGTACTCCTTTTGTCAACAAGACCAAAGAAAGCCTACTTTTTCTAAAAGGATTAGGAAGACATACATGGTTGGCAGCTCTATGAAAATGTATTAAATCTAGATACACTGACACTTCTGGTTTATACCCAGATGCCAGCTTTAAAGACACCACCAAGAACACCAGTGGAAACCTTCACTTCTGAAGTCACCAATGGCTAATTCCACACTTCCAAAGGAAGAGGGAAAGACAGATTTCATTTCTTCTGAGAAACACCTAAATTCTACAGTGATGGACATGTAATAAAAACGTGAATTACAACGCAGAGAAAAAGATAATGTATCACTTAGACATAAGGATCTGCTTTCACGTGCTACTGCTGGTGGGTTTTGGGAGGAATCTGAGCACAGCTCATTTGCATGTAACATACATCATTAAATAAATAAACAAAATTTTAAAAATTGTTTCTTACCTAAACCAAAGAGATACATCAAAATGTTGAAAGAGGAAATTTAAACTTTTTAGCTCTGTTCCTTTTGTCAGAGTGACTTCCAGCAGCATCTCTGAAAAAAAAGCTGAATTCTAGAGAAGACATTCAACAAATTCTAATGACTTCTGCATAAAAGGAGATACTTATAGTTTGGGGGGTTTATGTATTTCTACTTCCTGCTTCTTTTACAGGTGAACACTGAAATATTCTAAAATGGAGAGGTAAGACTGTCTTCTTAAGGTATTGCTGACAAGCGCTAGATGAAATACAGAGGTAGAGCACGCTGTTATGTAGGCAACTGATCTTATGTATTATTTACACAGCAGAGCAAAACAAAGAGAAAAACTAAAATTGCAATTGTAAATATAAATATCAAATAACTGAAAAAACCATCTGAATAAATACAGATGTCCTGTTCTCAAAGGTATAAGCTTGGCTACCAGAATAGATACTAGCAGGAAGACAGCCCATCCAAGGAATTTTGTAGTACAAAACACAGAAGAAAAGATGAAGATCCCATGTCCTCTTATGGGAAATCTCAGGGCTTGGAAGGTACAAATGTAAATCAGCTTGTCAATAAAACACTTAGCAACAACAGTAAGAATAAAAGACATACTCTCTCCTAGTCGTATCTCAAATTCTAGATTTCTTGGGCAATGCCTGCGTGCATATTTGCCAAAGCATACTATTTTTCCAATATTAAGACTGCAAATCATATTGAACAAACCTATGAGGCACAACCCAGTACCTCTTCATGAAAACATCCCCTCTTCTGATATGACTAAGCACTAATAATGTTCTTCCAAACAATCTTCCATTTGCTGGAAACAGGCCTCTGGCTAAAGCACAACAGGCATATACTTCAATAATCTCTTGATTACCTGGATATAGCCTGGAACACCTAATAAATCTGTCTATTTTCAAGTGGAGTGGGATTGATTTCCCCAGGGTTTCTTTGTCAGTTCCATTTTAGTACTTAATATGAAGAGAAAATTATCAGAGAAGGTCAAATCTGACATGAAAAACTAGGAGGAGTACACACTGATGAAGACTTTTGCTACATTTAAAATAAATGCCCACTTGCTTTTTCTTAGACTCTGTCTTCATTCAGTCTTTATTTAATATCATATACGCTTTATTGCTTGTAACAAGACCAATCACAGCTTGGCAACATGCTCAAATAGTCAGGAGTTTCAACATTGGAACAGCAATCAAGTGAAAACTGGGGTGTTTTTTCCTACCATTTTGCTATTAGTAAGTAGCCAAAGGTATTTTCCACAATCATGACTTCTTACTGCAGAAAATTACTTGAAATGAGAGGTCTAAGTAAAAGTTTGATAATTTTAATCCTCAATTATTGAACCAAGGCAATTTAATGACGAGATTTCCCATTCTGTGTATGTTTTCATGTCAATCTTCAATAGTATAAACAAATGCTACATCGACTTAAATGTAAATTTAATCATCGATAACAAACAGCATAAAAATGTTGTCTTCTAATCCTTTTTGTTCTCTAATTTAAAGCTCAAATTTGATAGGAACTTGTACGAGTTTTTCCTCTTACTGTAGTAACGGATTTAAAATATTTTTTTTACAAATGCTAAAAAATAGAGATAAAAGAATGTGAATTTTTAAAAAGGCAAGAACATAGCACTAAAGATACTACAAATAGTTAAGTAATAGATGTAGTTAGGTTATTAAAATGTAGATAATTACATTTCATTTGGATTAATGTAATTATGCATATTCATTTTTATATTCCCTACAGTGGATATTTACCTCAAAGTTTTAAATGCCCTTTAAAGTTTTAATAGGAAATCTTTCAAATCATTTCAACACTTACTGCAGAGTTCAAATGTGGAGATCTTACAGTTTGAAGAAACTGTATTTTTCAAATTTCTCTATAGAGCTTGGCCATATAGTATGCTGTGCTTAATATAATCAAGCTTTTATTACAGAGTTTAAACTCTTCGTATCTGCACCCACTTTCTCCCAAATTTCAGGATTAGATCCTGCAAAATTTCATTTTTGCAAGTACTGTACAAGGCCAATTTTGACAATTTCTTTGGTCATTCTCATGCATGACAACTTCTCATGTAAAACTTTTTTCATGTTTAATTTCCATTAGACAGTGCTGCACAAAACAAAGGAAATCAAGCTCAGAATGCTTTTACACTTCACTTTGGAAAGGAAGAAGAAAGTGTTTTACCTGAGTTTCCACACCTTGCTCAAGCAACCTTTTAGCCTGATTTTCCACCTCAAGCCGAGCTCTTGCAATAAAAAGCAGGTCATTCTCAATTACTTCTATTCCAGAGAGATCTATCCCTTGAGAAAGGTAATCTATAAAAGCAACGAAACACTGATAAGCATGACGTAGAATAATGGAATACTTCAAACATGCTGAAACATTTAGATTTTACCCTTTGTTCCAAGGGACAGTTTTGCATACAGCACTTGGCAATAGAGTGTGTCAAAGTAACATACTATACCAGAAAAACTGTAAATTAAAAGATTACTCCAGAAAACCTGGACATTGAATTTACTTTACTTCACTCTCAGCCACTGCTGAAGAAGTGCACAGTGTGACTTCTGGAAACTCCAGAATCTCAGTCACAGGGCAGGAAAAGGGGTAAAAAGTAACTTCCTTGTCCCAAAGGACTAATGAGATAATTAAACTTTTCTAATCAGATGTTTGAATAAACACAGTTTGCTCTAAGATCTGAAACTCTAGATCTATTACATATTAATAGATTTAAATTATAATTCATATATTTAAATTGCACTTCTAAACATTTGATATCAAACACAGAAGAATGGCAAGAAAACTTTTTTTTCCATTTTTAATCACAGAAACATCACAAAATTTATCATCATTGTGGAAACCACACTCAGTAAGGCATCTACAGATTATAATACCAGTGATCACCGTCATCCTCCTGGTTCATATTGTATCTCAGGTGTGATTTAAACTGAGTTTTTGTTACCGGTTATGTGCATTTGGCCAAATCACTTCATCATTCACTAATAGCTGCTTAGTAATGAGAGCACTCCAGCAAGCAGACAACCAACAGTTAGTCTCCCTTTATCAAAGGAGGTTTGAATCTGTAATAACCTTTCTCCCAGGCACATTCACTTTCTTTTAAAGGGCTTGACATTGTAATGCCTGCTTCTTTGGACTATTTAGGCTTTCCACATGAAACAATTTGAGATATAAAACACAACTCAGGGTGTAAAAAACTGAGGTTTTCACACTCCCTACAATCCGCAATCTCTACATTCCCTCCTCTTTGCTCATAGTATGATCTTGCACTCCAGAACCAACCTACTAGTGACCTGTCTTTAAAAAAAGGGCCAGAGGATGTCTCTTCCTAGATGTCTTTGATTTCTTAGTGTCGCTCACTTGGGATGCAAGAACTGTAGATTCAAGTTCCTTCAGGCTAATAAACTCAGATTGAGCTAGGACTCAAATCATTCAAATATTATGAAATTACACCCATAACTGTTGCACATTTTCGCAAATCAAACTGACTATGGCCACTGCTCTGAAATCCATGTACCTGGAATACGGAAAGCACAATCTGAGAAAATCTACTGCTTTAGGCTCCTCCAAGTACAGACGCACTTCTCCACTTAAAACTCTGAATTGCAACAGAAATTAGGTCGGAATTGGATGATTAAATTAATAAGATGAACAGTTCTGAACATGCCTGAGTGCCTTAGATTAGGTCTGCAGAGAAATGCAAGAGCAGTCTAGGAAGGTATTTAGTGAACCTGAGGAAACTTTGAAGTTAAATAATGCTCTTTTTCTTCCTTTTTTATCTTTCTAGATTCAAATTATCCCAATTCCCCACATCCAGGTAGCCTAGCTTTATGCTACTGCTTATCTCCAAGGTAATGCAGGACTACTGTCATTTACACTTTCAGCATCTTGCTCAATCAAGCAGGTCATCCATTACTCCTTTAAAAGAACCAATAAAACTAACAAAATAACGGCAAAGACGTTTCAGCCAGTGTCAGGTACTTCCTTCATAAACAATGTTCCAATGTTTCCATTTATAACCAGTCCACTGTACGTTCCTAATAAAGTTATCTTCCTTTTAGGTCCTCCCAGTAAGTTTATCAAGGCAGAGATTTAAATTCCAATTAAGCTAACTGAACTTTTTCATCTTTCCTAATTAACCTTTCACTTTAGTAGTCAGTTATTTTTGTTTATTCACAATAAAGTAATCTAAACCTCAGATTAATTTTAGCAACCACACGTTCACAACTCAACACAAAATTCCAAGTGAGTCACTTGACGGCTAAGCAGAGAACATCCTGATACCTGCATGTGAAAAGGACTGCCTAAGAAACTGAAACAACATTTTCAAGAAATACCGCATAAAGTTCAGTAAGTCTTAAAGGAAAGCACCTCTCTTAACAGCACAGTATGTCAAACCGGTTTTAGTCTAGTGAGAATAGGCCTGCAAATGCTTTAGTCTGTATGCATTTGTTAAAAAACGGATCAGAGAAGTCAAAGGACAGCTGAGCCACAGGACAGTAAACCTCATGCTGCACAGGCTATTAATGAAGCCTTATACACAGGCATGCTTACAAAGCTGCTTTTGCTCAGGACTTCAGAAGCCACAATTCTCCATTACTTTCCTGCAACTGACTGTGTGACCAAGCTGCATATCTACAGGTGGCTTTACAGATGAACCTATTAAAACTCCCACTAACTCAATTACTAACCTCAATAAGTGTCTTGAATGTAAAGACTAGTTTTCAGACCCCTTCCTCTCAGCTGCACAGAACAAAAATAAACATGCAAAGAACTATGCACAGATGAAGTTCTACTGCCATAGTCTGAAGTAGCTTCTTGGCAACATGAGATTAAAAAAGGTGCAAATGTCACCAAAGACAAATACAAGACAAAAACTGCTGTGGAGTTCACTTATGCCATAATATCATGTTCCATAGCTCCAGGATGCTTAACCAAAAAAAAAATACAGTTCTGATCTCTTAAATTCACAGAAAAATCAGTGGAAGATAACTAAAAAAATACACTGTTTCTCCCTGATGTATTCTATCTGAAAATCTAAATTAAGTCATTTCAAGTGCTAAAAAACTAATCCTTCTGATGGTTTAAATAAAGGAACAGAAAGACCATGCTGCTTTGGCTTCTCCAAATACCTCCATCTGTGCCTCAGACTGGCACATATCTTCTGTTTAACTGCCAAAATCTGCAGCTTTGTTCCAAATTTCCAGCAATCCTAACAAAATACTTTGAGATAATGCATTTCAGTAGGAGTTCAAAACAGAGGGCCTTTCTGCAGGTTCAGTGGCTTGACATCCTGCTATGGATGCTCTCAGTTGCTATTCTATCCAGTAGGGAAGCCCTAGCAATCATATTATACCATTTTCAGAAGAAAAGCAGCTTTCATAAGGACAGCCGGTCTGCAGCAGAAACACCTGCAAGTGCTTTCCTGCCACTCCTATGTGAGAGCAGAAGCTGCAACACGGGCAGGATATGTGCCTTTTGGTAGTTTTTATCGTCTAAGCAGATGAGATAACATTAGAAATCACAATACCTGTGAATTCTCAAGAGTGCTGCTGCCATCCCAGGCACCATGATGAAATGGAGCAGAAAGGTGGTTAACACAAGGGTAGCCAGATCATAATCAGCACATTTAGGATCCAGTTTATGTAGAACATAGCAGAGGAACTCACACAATCCAACCAGCCAATTTCAGTTACTAAAGAAACCATGTCATATGATGTACAACAAAGATACGTACTACCAGTTATTAACTCAGAGACCAGCAAATGTAGGAGTTTGCTTCAGGCACTTGTGCAATCATTATTGACAGTCAGTCAATACCACTATGGTCATGATCAGAGCTGAGGGTGACATGGGCTGCAAGGTACTTGTGTCTTCTCAGGAATTAGGCAGATCCAATGGCTCATATCTCAGTTAGCAAAGACTCTAAGGACTGAGGTCAAGCATAAAATCTACCTTGTTTCTTCTGCTATAACCTTAAAGCACTAGAGTGAAATCAATCCATTAACTATAATAGATTTAGTGAGTATAGTATTTATAACTGCCACCTCTATCTTAACATGATTTAAAAGCAGATATGTAACATTTTGTTAACTTTCAGAAGACTTGTGGTTTAAACAGATCAGGACCTAAATATCTGTAACACCATGTGTCAGGGCTGGATGCAGACACAACAGGCATTACATGGCACACAGCTGGCTGCCCCAGTCACTGCTCAGTGAAGCCAGGGAGGAAATTAGAGGAAGGAGTTGTAGTCCTATAGTCATTCTTATACCTTTCATCCCTCTGATAATTCCACCTCTTTATACAGGTTCATAAAAATAAAGGCAAATCCTTAACACTCCCATAGGGCATTGTTATTGTTTCCTTTCTATCAAACATTATTAAGCTTGGAAAGCACAGCTGGAAATGGCTTTTTATGGACTTAAAATACAGACTGTCTGCTGAAACCTCTTTTTGAACAAAAATATTATATGCCAAGGCAGAATACACTGAGCCCTAGGAATCAGTGACATTTATAATCTACTTCAGCCTAACAAAGGGTTAGAACTTTGTATTTCCTATAGAAAAAAAAAAAATTATCACTATACAAATTTTCTTGATTTACTAAACCTGAACAGTTTTTCTAATCTACTGGCTGAGATGCTGCTTAAAAATGCAGGGTTTTAAACCAGTATTTCCCAGATAGTTATGTAAGAGGAGTTTAATAGAGATAAATCCGATATGCACATAGTACATTAGGTGGAAAAACAATACTTTGAGAAACACGGTTAGCTAAGTGACTCAACAACACAGAATCTTTGTATTATGTGATTTCATTTTTTGATCTCAAACATTGCTGTGTGATAATATATAACAAAGACAGGAAAAAAATCTGAATTAAAACTTTCTATAACTATTAAAATATGTTTTGGAAAAAAGGTAGCTACAAAGCTACCATCTCTATGAGCTCCACAAAAGCTGTATTATGCTCTTTATTTAGACTGAATTGATTTTCGGCTTTGGCTAGAAGCGAGAGAATCTACAGAAGCCTATCGAGGACAATCAGGTGCATTAACAAAAAGGAAACGAGGACAGACAGTAATAAACCAATTTGACAAGACTGCGTCACTCAAGAGGCTACTTGAGCCCAAAGAGAAATCCTTCTGAACTCTGAGAAGTAACCTCAGTGACGCCAATAAAGAGGGGGAAAGAAGGAAAGCAGAAGAGCCAAACTGAGTTCCCTAGGAGCAGCACCTAAGATCAGCATTATCCTCCCAATGCCTAAGTATCAAGAATCCAATGACAAATTATGAGGTGTTTCACGGGGGAAGAGGGCGGGGCGGGGGAGGAGCAGAATTACAGAAAATTACTTCATTCCCAAATTCTACATCAAATCATAAAATAATACATTTTTGTTTCTCTGAAGAAGGTTTGGAGCTTATTTCTTTCGCACATGTAATTTGTTTTATTTTGCTTCTGCAGTGTTATTTGAAATAAATGTTGGTGTTGCCTGTACTCTAATGTTGTTCTTTTTCCATAATGAAGAAAAATTATCATTTTGGAAGAAACTACTAATTTAAATTCCAAAAAGTCAACAGATCCAAATGATACTGTCCTGGTTTCAGCTGGGAGAGAGTTAGTTTTCTTCCTGAGAGCTGGTAGAATGCTGTATTTTGGAATTAGTTTGAGATTAATATTGATAACACATGGCCATTTTAGTTGTTGCTAAATAGCACTTATTCAAAATCAAGGATTTTTCAGTTTCCCATGCTCTGTAAGTTAGCAAGTGCACAAGAAACTGGGAGGGAGCATGGCCAGGAGAGCAGAGTCAAACTAGCCAAAGGATGTCAAGCTCACTATATAGTTGGGAAGGAGCTGGTGAATGACTGCTTGGGCATTGGTCAGCCACTGGTGCACTGGGCATCACTTGTATTTCTCGAGGCTTACTTCTCTCTCTTTTTGTTATCTTCTTTTCTTCATTATTGTTATATTTTATTTCAGTTTTCAAACTGCTCTTATCTCAACACACACAATTTATTTTCTTCCTTTCAGGTTCTCCTCCCCATTCCACCAAGGCAGGGTGGAGAGGGATGAGTGAGTGTCTGTGTGGTGCTTTGTTGATGGTTGGGGTTAAACCATGACAAATACCTTAGAGTTCTGGTGGGATTAAAGTTTGTAAAAGATGAGGTGCTACCACTACATGATTTATTAAGAAATACTGTAGAAGACTGCTACAGCACAAACAGTACAATGCATACAGCACAGCATTCATACTGAAAATGTCTGTAGAGGTAACTTAAGCATCAGAATAAATTGGTTGGAACTGTCCATTAAAAATAGCGTATTAAAAATTAAGAATGTCAAGATAGAGTAAAACTGCAATGTTATTATTACTTTAAGTTGATCTAAGCACAGGTTGTCCTGAACAGAATGCTCTCTAATTTCTACCGCTATGCCCTGAACCTGCTTCTCTGTTCCTTCACTCCAACCCTCCAGGTTTTAGAACTCATGAGAGTTTTTCCTGTTGAATTAATTTTCATCTAAAAGCACTCTCTCATCTGACTCACCATGCAGACACAGAGCAGCAATGGGAGAGGGTAAGAAGCCACAGGTAGGGTAGAACTTCCTCTCCTGGTGCAAGTTCACGTGTGCACTTGTAGATGTTCATGAAACTGAATTTCAACAGCTATTCGCAATATTTATTTTTGTTACTGCACAGACATTGTACAAGCAGATCATTTTTTTCTATGAGAGAGAAGTATTCAATAGTAACAATCAATTTCAGTTTTGAAAGGGGTTATTAAATGTTCAGTCTTTGGACCTACAGTAGTGCTTAGATACAAGCACAAAACAAATGAGTGGATTGATTTGTTAGAACTGCTGAAGACCCATTTGATTTTTTTTCCATTTGCTTCTAAAGTATCTCAAAGTAAGTTACTAATTCAAATGGACCACAAATCTAATCCAGCACTGAAACTTCTATGGTCCTACTGGAAATGTTAGTTACAACTCTAGCAGCTGAAAAGGAAGGATAAGGTTCTATTTGTTTCACTTACATCTGAACCTACAACCTAGGATGCTGCTGGGCCGGATTATGTCAATTTGTTTTTTATCAATATAGGTAATACACAACTAAAATCAATCTTAGAACAGAGCCTGAGATATCAATACCTCCTCAGAAAACTGATACCCTTTGGTCAAAGCAACCTAACATTTAACATAACATCTTTATTCTCTAAGTAGAACAAGCAAACACCCGAACTTAAATAACAACAATCTGCTTCTTCAAGGCACCTAAATTTTCCATGCAGTTGATGCATAGAGCAGGTGAGGAATTGCAAGAGCAGGCACATTTGTAAATCTTGAAACTAGAAGCTAATGCTTGCAAAAAGAACCTTTCCTCATGTTGTTTTAATCGCACATTCTCTGCATAGGCTGAAATGATTGTCCCTCACTCTGCATTCAGTACCTGCTTATGCTAGGCTTATATTAAGCCTTTAAATCAAGTGAAAGAGATTTCACTACAGTTACTCTGAAACAGTATCTTAGAGCCATCTTATACAACATGAGTCCTTCAGAAAAGGATGTGTATTCCTACAAATAGACTGAATAGACTATGGTGACTATTACAGTGTTCAAAATAAGAATTTAATTGCTGTACACCAAGTGTCATATACAATATGCCACATATTTTAGATAAACTGTACAAAATTACTAATTTTTAATCTGAAATGATTGATTTGGAAAAAAAAAACCCCAAACCCAGAACATTCTGCAGATGTTACAAATTCACTGTGAAAGAGGAAGAAAAAATGTTTGACTAAAATACCAATTACTTACAAAACTCCTGCTATTTTCCTTCTTTTTCCTACAGGACAAGATGCCTCAAACTTTTCCTCAGTGCAACAACCAAAAATAAAATATCTTTCTGCCACTAGAATGCCATGGAAATTGATCTTTATTTTACCAATTTCTACCATTTAAAAAATTAACTACTTGTATGCATAATACATGAGGTGTTGGGTTTTAGCTGTTTGAGCAACATTAAGTGAGGCAAAACTGTCCTGCTGGAGCCAGAAACTGAGAGGGGCCCATGGCACCGTATTTCTGTTTGCTTTCTCAGACAGTGTGTTAACACACTCTCACTGCTTAAGTCCAGAAAAGGAAACAGAATATATCAGACAACCAGGTAAAGTTACTGATAGATGTCCCTAGTGAAGGGAGCCATCAAAAATAAAACCAAAACAAAATACTTCTTGGTTTTTTGAATCAACCACATGCTAGGACTGGCTTAGTTTTAGAGAAATTAGGTCAACAGTACCAAAACCAAACCGATGGAAAGCAAAACTTGAACCACTAATGTACTGCAAAATAGATCTATCATCGACAGTGCATTATCAACGAATCACAGAATGGTTTAGGTCAGAAACAGACTTTAAACATCATCTAACCCAACCCTCCTGCAATAAGCAGGGACATCTTTCACTATATCACTTCTAATGATGAGGCATTATCTTACCAATTAAAGCTTTACTTCAGAAGAAAACTGAGAATTCAACGCTTCAAAATTAGCAATTGGGAAGGTATGAAAGAACTGAACTTTTTCTAGCATGTTAAAAGAAAGAGAAACTTTAGCTGTACAGTCAGACTGCAATAAAGAGGAATGGGTTGTTGCACTGTACCTCGGATCAGATTTGTTTCCTCTAATTGACTGTTGCCGTTTTTTTTAAAGAATGTGGCTTGTGTTGAAATACTTCGTAGTGCTTTAATAATGGAAGAATCATAGAATCACAGAATGGTAGGGGTTGAAAGGAACCTTTAGAGATCATCCAGTCCAACCCCCTGCCAAAGCAGGTCCACCTAGATCAAGTCACACAGGAACGCGTCCAGGCAGATTTTGAAGACCTCAAAAGAAGGAATAATAATAGTCTATGATCAATCTTATCTACTGAGGAAACTTGCTGTTTCTCTCCAGACTGTGTGCATAAAACTCAAAAACCACACCCAACGTTGATAACAATACTGGAGGAGTAGTGAGGAAGACTGACTAGCTATTTTTAACATTATGTTAAAGGTGCATTTAAATTGTCTTGACAGAAGAGTTAATTCCTAATGCTCTCTGGGCTGGAAATCAGATGCCAGGCAGGATCTCAAATTGATGGAAATGAGTTTGACATCTATTTTTATCATTATCACTGACTTAACAATGAGCACCATATTTTGGAGATATTCCTGTGAAATGCCATGATTCAGAAAATAGCTTAACACACCAAGACAAACATTACTTAGGTCTAATCACAAGTTATACCACACTACTCCCACATTCACTTAGGCCTAAAGCAAGAGTTTTTGAACTCCTTTAAGGTTCCCCCACCCACACACCATTAGATCTCCCCCAGCCCTCCCCCTCACCCTTGAATACTCACTCACAACTGTACTTAACCACGACCTAGTAAATCTGCTACTTTCTTTTTTGCCAAGTGTCTCCTCAACTGCCCGGACTGCCATGCTCAAAGGGGAGTGAGCAGTAACTCCACATCCAGCTGGTGGTTCGTCAGCCCCAAAGCTAATATCACCATCAGTAAACTGAGTGGTAGGACAAAATTAACCCTCTGGGAGTTTATGAGTGACGTAACAGCAAAATGAGGGAAGGGCTCAGTACCATGGAGGGTTGGGCTGCCATTCTGAAGAATGTCAACAATCTCGAGAAAGAGACAGACAGAAACATTGTGAAGTTCAATAAAAGCAAATTAAGCCCTGTTCACCTGAGATGGCATGTCCTGGTGCACTTGAAGAGGTTGAGTGTTCATTGGCTAGAAAGAAACTTTTCAGAAAAGGACCCAGTAGACAGTAAGTTAATTACAAACCAGCAGTATATGCACATGGCAGAGGCAGTCCATTCTGTACTGGAATGGGTGCAGCCAATAGGTTGAAGGGTGATTATTCTTATTATTTGGCACTTGTAAGGTCACTGTACTCCGTGTCCCCAGAAGAAGAAAGACATTGCAAATTGGAGTCCAACCTGGAACTACCAGGACAGGGGACTGAAGTATATGAGTATGAGGAGAGGCTGAGAGAACTGTGTATGTTAACCTAGAACAGCGATGATTAAGAAGAGATCTAACTTCTGTCTTCTGCTACCTAACAAGTGGTCAGGAGAAGACAGATTCAGATCTTTCTCAGAGGTGCACACAGTTAGGACAAGAGGCAAAAGACACAAGTCACAGCACAGAAAATTCTGAGTAGACACCTGGGAAAATATATTTGTGGTGCTGTACACCTTAACCATGAAGGACATTAATCTGAAAGAACACACACATCATATTTAGTATAAATACAATTAGAAAATCGTGAAACATTAAGATCTAGAACTTTAAAAATCAACCTAAGCTTCTTACGCCTTCCCTCAAAACAGCCGATTTAAGAAACTTGCTCAAGAGCTCCCCAAACACTTTTAGTAAATAAAACTGCATTTTTTTTCTAAATTCTCTGTGATAAGGTATGTAATAAACACTATAACATTCATGCCGTTCTTCATCAGCATTTGGATGGAGCTGAAACCAACTCCACCCTTAATATTCTATTTGACATATGGCCCAGAAATCAGAAAACGGTAAAAAGAAAATTTCTCGCACCAATATCCATAAATTACAATAGGTCCATAATATGAAGTAAATGGTATAATAATGAAAACAAACCCAGTATTTATATCATTTACAAAGTCCAGATTAAATTCTGATAATTAACACGTTCTTCATTAAAGATAATAGGGAAAAAATATTTCTCCGTAATAAGTTCATTAAAATTTAATTCAAACACTGCACAGATAAGGAACTGCTCTTCAGATGTACAGAGACTTTTGAAATCAAATTTATTGCAGCAATAAAGCAATAGTACCTCTACAAATCAATAGTTCTCTTGGGCTTTCTTTGGAGCCAAGTAAAAATAAAAGAATGTTGTCAGTAAAGATGTAGTTGTCCTATTTCTGTTTTGAACTGAATTCATAGCACCACAGATGCAAAGCAATGTGTAGAGCATATGTGAAAAAGATGGAAACAGAAAGAGCGACAGAAAAGTATAATATGGAGCAGGAGAAAGATGAAGCCCAAGTGAGAGATTACTGAAGAAATGAACTTATAGGTTGAAAAAGATGAGAACTATAGTATGCTCAAAAATAAAATACAGAAAAATATGAAGGAATGTAACTTATGAGAGGATACAAATACAATTCAGTTCATACAGTCTGGTCTTATTAATCTATAAGAGTAACTCACTGCCATCCTCTGCTTCACACCTTGACAATTTCCTCCCCATCCCCACCTCAGCCCATAGCTTTGCGCTGCTTGCTCATTACCAATGTCAACAGTGCTTCTGCCCAAACATCAGAAACAAAGTGGTGAATAAAGGTTATTTTAATAAATTTCAAGCAGACATTAACCAGGGTATTTACTGTCAGGAAAATATTTCTTAAAATCCCCACAGGTGAACAATAAATAGTTCTCCTTGAAGTGAAGCATCACATCACTCCATAAAATGAAGTAGGATAAAAAGAAATGTACTCTCATATCTGCAAGAGGTAATTGCATTGAAAATACATTGCAACTGCATCATAAACCTGTGTAAAGGAATTATGCTGTTCCAACTGTACTACTGGAATGGCTGAAGAAAACCATCTCTCTCCCAAACAAAGACAAGGACTCATCTAAATGAGGGTATATGACTTTGGCTCTCTCTTATTTACCTAAGTTAGCATTATAACTAAAGCCATGAAAACAAGTAAAATAGTTACGAGCTGAGAGATGTAAAAGATAACCTAAATCTACATGTTGGCCTGAAAATACCAGTATTTTTGACAGCTTTTAAATATTATTAATATATCATTCAATAGCTACACAGAATTTCTCAATATAGAGCATTATGTAAAGGTATGATGATTCAGTTTCCGTCAGTGCCGTGCCATGTTGCGATAGACACATGCAGTGATAAAAGAAAATGAAGGAAAAAGGATGATGTGTTTCAAAAACCTTGGTAAAAAATAACTTCTTTCAAACATCCCACCATTTGCTGAGACAGCAAAGATGGCTGACTTCACTGAATCAGTGCCCTCAAAGGAGGGCAGACGAGATGTTGGTTCATTTGTGTGTTTTAATTCATGACGTTAATGGCTAACGACCTGATTCCTGAATATTTTTACATCTGGATAAAAGTATACATGGACAGCCACAGACTTAAGGCATACAAATCTTCAATTACCTTACTGAGTTAATAATTTCTGGCTGAACTTGATTTTTCATTTCAGTGAGATTAGATGCTACTTTTTTCTTTAGCTTTTCTCATTATTTTTGCACTAAAACATGCATCCAAAAATGTCAGCTTGTACATAAGAGAACATGGATCATTTCTAACACATGCTGTAAATGCCAATATATCCTTTATAGTGCTACACTGCAGTAAAATCAATTTTTAAAAAATATACTAAAAAAAAAATCATGTTGTTATCTCAATCCCTGGTTTACTACTTTTTTCTTTAATAAATATATAAGCTGCAAATATTTATTTCATATTCTTCTCTCCTTTTGGATCTCTTCCATCTCTTTTCAATACTCACCATGCAGCCCTTTAATACTCACATCCTTAGAAAAAGACTGTAAAAGCAGAACTGCATTTTCTTTAGTATCAGTTTTGCTAACTGCCTCAGTACTTAAGAATATATGTATTTTTTATTTTTAATGCATATTTAATTCCTCCCACTTCTTCTTTGTACCATCAACAACTTCCTGAAATTAGCCACAGATATACTTAATTTTATCATCTTTAGAGTCAACAGATGTTGCATAGCCTATAAATCACACAGGTTTTGTGTACCTCCAATACTTTGTGGGAGAACAAAGTGAACCTTGTGTCATCCACAGTGCCTCTGTAGATGGACATAACTGCAAAATTTTAAAACATCATGTAATGTATTGTATCTCTGACAGTAAAGCCTGTCAGAGATCAGTCTATAGCTGATTTAGAGATCAGCCTATAGCAGAAATCTACCAAGTCTGCTAGAATTCTCACCAATTCTTCTAGCAAGAACAAAATACTAAAGTACTAAAAAGATGGGCATGAAAAGAATGTTGTTTGAAAGTCAAACTGAACATAACAGTGTTTAGATTCCAAATACTTGCATTTGAAGTTAGCCCCAAAGATGCCTGTCTATTGACCTTTTAAATACAGGAAAGTATTTACCTGTGACAAAGATTGACCACAGTTAGCTCACCTTTACACAGCTGTCATACCACACCTTTTCTGCTACCTGTCAAAGTTCAACAACCTAAAAGAATAGTATGATAGTAGTAGTAGTCTGGGATCTTTCATGCACACTATGATTTTTTTCCAAGAAAAATATATTGTTAAAATTGGGAAGCACATACATGTATGAAGGCTCAGAATTACCATGGATTAAGACTTCATTAAAATGTACTTATCTTCTCAATATGATTAAACATTGAAGTAAATAGAAACAGAAGCCATAGGTTTTTCTTCTATTATTTTGAAACAGATAAAAACAAAAAGCTAAATCTTCTCAAATATGATACTGATTACATGTTTGAGTTCTGCTATCATCAATGTCATACAGACACAAAACTAAAAATTAGTATCTTTGGTGACAAAGTTCAAAATAATGAGCTAAATGCTGAAAATATCAAGGTTTTTTGTTTTAAAAGATTGCATATCCAGGAAAGCAAACAATAAGTTCATGCAAGTATTTCAGTTTTTAAAAGGCATAAATTGTTAACAGATTGGTGATAACATTTAATTTAGTGGATAATTGTTATTAAATAAATAATGTATATATTTACTTTGTAGAATTACCTAATTATCTGAGCCAATTATTATTACCTACATCTGTCAGCCAATTATATCTAATCACTGACACAAAAGTTGAACAGACAAAAAAATGTGCTGCTTGAAGGATAAAAGATGTTTAGTAATTTAACATATAAAAATAAAATTGAGAAAACATACAGACTCATTGTGTACTCATATGATTCTATAATAATTTTTATTATAGTTCCTCTAATTCTAAACAATATTTAGTCTTACAACAGATTTTTCTCACAAAGCATAATTTGTGGAATAATTCATTGCTGATAGTTGTGATTCATCTCAAGAACTGCAAAGAAACAGATTCTAAAATTCACATTGCCATTGTTTTTCTAAAATAAACATCTTTTGCTTCGGAGGGAAAAAAATCAAAAATTCAGGGGAAACCAAATTTCTCAATAGCATATACTGAACTCTCATATAGGAACCCAATTCTGAAGTAAACAAATTATTACACTGTATCGTAATTAAGATTTACATTTTCCCAAAATCCTAAAAGTGCACTTTGCCCAGCAAAACCTAAGTAATCAAAAAGTGAAAAACTAGCAGAAAGTTAAATGAAGCTTATCAAGGATCTTCAAAATTAATGATACTGATACATTCATGACCATATATCATTGAAACGCTGGAAATCAAATGGCAGTGCAGAGTCTTGAGTGGAAATATGTCAACATTTGTGATTCTAGCACGTAAAACTCATTACTGTCAAAACTATCTCATGGGAGATCTTTGCTCAGAAAGCAGCGCATAATCTCTAGAACTGTATAAAATAATTGTCAACAGATCTTAAGAGACTAGCTGTTGAACTAGCTCTGGTCTCAGCTATTAGCATCCGCGACTTGACTTCACCCTCAGATTAGCCATGTTCCTCTTCCAACATGGGGTACTGAGTCCAAAGTATGGACAATTTGTAAAGCAGAAGCTCCAAGGAGCAACAATTTATGGTCTAGCAATATTATAAGCAACAATACTGTTACATTTGATAATCCTAAATTCCTGTTTCTTTTCTGTTAACCATAAAATCTCTCCTTGAACCCATGGAAACATTTAGCAATCACTGCTTTCCATGACAACTGCACACAGAGCAGCAGCGTTGTGCTGTGAACCTGTCACCCAACAGTTTCATTTAATACCTTTTAGTTCATAATGTCTCTTTTCTTTTTCCATCATATTCACAATTTTATATTCCTCCATCATATTTCCTCCTCAGTCATTTAAAATTCTTTATGAGGAGTGGCCACTGACTGCTGACCAGTCCCTCCACCCTTGTCCTACCACAGGAGTATTTGCTGTCTATTTCTTCATTGGATAATCCTGAGGGTAGCAAGTCACGGGTTTATCAAATGCTATGTGACTACTACTCTGACACAAGAATATTGACAGAGTTAGTCACAGTTGGCAGGCAGGCTTATCAATCCCACCAGTGCCAGTGCAGTGTTGAGACTGACCTTGACCCCTCTAGGCTTTTAGTGACTCTTCACGCCATGCAAGGAAAGAAGTAATAATTTCTACCAAGAAAAACAACAAAAGACGCTTTTAAATAAAACTGTCAATTCACTTGATTTTATGACTTTCTTTGCTGTTTTATAACTATGTGAAATGGACATTTCTTTTCGCAAAAATATAGAGGAAAGGATTGCAGCATGAAGATTTGTAGAAATATATCAACTCAGACACTTTGGGTACAGTTTAAAATTACTTTTTGTCTGTTAGAACTTAAAAAAAAAAGGAAGGTTGGGAAAAAATACAAAAGAAAAAAATCAGAAATAGACAATAAGGGAAATGTTTAAAGTCTCAAATTCAGAATCACATCACACAGACACACATGAGGCCTCTCAGTTGTCTGACTGGAGATGGCCAGAAAGTAAAGAGCAATCATAGATGCTCTAGGATATTGGCTCCCCTGACCACCTTTCAATAAAGCAGCCAGAGCCAGTGTCAATTTGAAGGTCTGACTGACTTCCCAAGAGAAGCACCTATGCTGAGTAAATACTCAACTTCGGCAGTGCCCTTCAGAAAAGAAAGAAAGCTTTGCATTTTGGTTTTGAAGGCATTGGTGTACTTACCAGATTGCTGAAATGGTGAGAAAGTGGCAAACAGAAAGTATCTGAAAGTCTAACTACTCCAAAATACAAAAGCAAAACACAGTGGCACATGGAGGGTCAACAGTGGCCAAATATTCCCAGTACAAAAAGTTCTTTTCCAAGGCTTAAAAGCCTGAAATTCTGACACATTCCAGCTACTAAACATCTTAAATGAATGCGGCTGTCTTGATATTTGCATCAGAGCAGACACCTGCACAATGGCAGTCTGGACATTTCTGCAGAGCAAGGGGCAGGTGACAGGCATTGCAGATGAAGACAGTCTAGGTACACAGTACCCTGGCTGCAGCTTACAGCAAGAGTCCTCCCACTCTGCAAACTCTGTTTCATTACTACTTTATATTTCTCGCTGTTTTCTGATCCAATTTAAGTCATTGAAAGTAATTAAAAAGGCAGGATTAGCTGATTGCATTTCAGGAGACATTACACAGATCGTATTTGTAAATAAAATGGCTTACTAAGACTGACTGAAGTAGAGAAATCTGGCAGAGGCTTGTGTTAACAGTGCCCTCAGACAGACAGACAGCCCTTGGCCCTGCCCGTGACAGCCAGCACAGCCACCTGTTGTCTGTTGGAATCGTTGTGGCAGGCTGCTGGGACAGCACTGATGGACCTCAGCTCCTTCTCTCTCCAAGAGTAAGGAATTACTAAAGTGCAAGTATAAAAATCCCTGAGTTTCCATTGGTTTTACACAAAAGAACTAAGAATGAAAACTGTAGCCTCTGCAAGGCACTGCCTCTTTTTGATTTTTTTAATCCACGTTTGAATGCTGTTATAAATGAGAATTCAAAACTAAATCCACATTGCTTTGTGAGATACTTCAGTAACTGTTTGGAAGCAGCTATCACTTCCTATTTAAAGGAAAATATTTTAATTTTGTTGTATTATATGATGAATAATGTAGAGGGGAAAACCGTGTAAGGCCTATTCAATTCTAAATTACACATCTCTTCTGATTTCTGTTTTGCTACGGTTTTAGATTTGTCATGAATCAGATTAAACCTGGACTTCAAAACATCAAACCTTCCCAGAAAGCAACAATGGCAAGTTTCATCTGACTCTTCCTAAGACCCATTTTCATCCACAAAGTTAATTATGCTTGGTCTGACTTTGGCAAGCAGCATTAAGGATCAAGGCAAATTGCTGGAGTGAGTGAAAGAAGACAGGTCTTCAAAGGCATTCTAGGTATGACAGAGCACTCCTTAGGAGCATCAGGCTTCAATAATAAAATTTTGTATTTGATAGCAGGAAATAGGAAAATAATTTCATTGGCTCATTTAGAGAATGCCAGTTTTCCATCTTCTCATGAACAATCACAAGAAGTAGTGGCTTGTAAAAAGAAAAAAAAAAAAAAAGGAGGGATGGGTGTGTATGTATTTACAAATAATCACTCAGAGGTCACATGCCACAGCAAATGACAGAAGAGTTTTGTATGAGGTCTGTTGCACAAGTAAGATAAGTTGAACACAACTCCAATTTCAAAAATAAAATGAGACAAAATAAGTTAAATTGAGTTATCAAAGGCCCCACAGCAACCAAGAAGAGGGATATCTGTCTGGGCTCACTGAGGGAACCATGTTAAGTTAATAAAATGCAAAAACCATCCTAAGTATGTTTCAAAGAGGAGAAAAAACAGCAAATAAAACAAATATTCCTTGGTCTGATACAGCAGAACATTTCAGAATACTTCTACCCATGTTTCAGACCTTTGAGGACCTATATTTTGGGACTCAAAGGACTACTTCTATATGTGTTCTTCATTCTACCTGTAGTCTCCAAATAAACACTCGTGTTTCTGTCAGTCTCAGCCCTATTTGCTTCCTGTCCCAAGAAAAGCTGAAAAATCTGGTGTAAAGAGGAAGCAGTAGATGGGGAGACTGAGAGAGGGACCTAAGCACTGCTTCTTTCCCTGAAAAATGACAGAGAAGGTAAACATTATTAGCATTAATATCAAAGAGTTAAAAAAATGAGTTAGCTCTCAAGAAGCCATGGAATGGTTCTAACTTTTTTCAAACAATTTTAGCATGTATGTTTTACTCTGTTTGCTATTTCTGAACTTCTAGAGAATGCTTGCTTTGCATTCCCAAGATTTTCAGAAGTCCTGAGAAGTAAAAGAGATCTATAAAGTTCAGATTCTCCAATATCATCTTGACAGTAGCATCTAAGAAACTGGAAATTTATACATAGAAAAATAGGATAGGATAGGATAGGATAGGATAGGATAGGATAGAAACATAGAATAGAATAGAATAGAATAGAATAGAATAGAATAGAATAGAATAGAATAGAATAGAATAGAATAGAATAGTTTGGAAAAAACCTTAACATCATCAATGCCCTAAGCATCTAATCTAAATGTCTTTTAAATATCTTTCTCCAGGCTAAACAATCCCAGTTCCCTCAGCTGCTTCTCATCACGGGTGCTCCAGGCCCGTGTCTAGACATGTTTCAGCACCTCAGTGGCTTTCTTGTAGTGAGGGGCACAAAACTGAACACAGTACTTAAGGTGCAGCCTCACGAGTGCTGAGTACAGGGGTATAATCACTTCCCTGGTCCTGCTGGTCACACTATTTCTGATACAGGCCAGGATGCCATTGGCTTTCTTGCCCACCTGGGCACACTGCTGGCTCATGTTTAGTCAGCTGTTGAGCAACACTCCCAGGTCCTTTTCCTCTGGTCAGTTTTCCAGCCACACATCCAGTTTTGCATGGTGTTGTTGTGGCCCAAGTGCAGGACCCAGCACTTCGTCTTGTTAAACCTCATATAACTGGCCTCAGTCCACCGCTCTAGCCTGTCTAGGTCCTCCAAGGAGTTTTCTTGCCTTCAAGCAGATCAACTCTCCCACTCAAATTGGTGCCACCTGCAAAGTTACAGAGAGTGCACTCGATCCCTTGCCTAGATCCTTGATAAAGATTTTAAACAGAACAGGCCCCAACACTGAATCCCGTGGAACACCACTGGTGACCAGCTGCCAATTGGATTTAACTCCATTCCTCACACTCTCTGGGCCCCACCATTCAGCTAGTTTTCCACCCAACAAAGAGTACATCCATCTAAGCCATGGGCAGCCAGTTTTTCCAGGCGAATACTGTAGGTGTCAAAGGCTTTACTAAAGTCCAGAAAGACAACATCCACAGCCTGCCCCTCATCCAAAAAGAGTACATTGTCATAGAAGTAGAACAGGTCAGTCAAGCTGGACCTGCCATTCATAAGGCCATGCTGACTGGGCCTGGACCTGTAGTTGTCCTGTATGTGACTCATGATGTCACTCAAGAAAATCTGCTCTATAACCTTCCCTGGCACTGAGATCAGGCTGATGGGCCTGCAGTTCCCTAGATCCTCCTTCCAACCCTTCTTGTATGTGGGTATTACCTTTGCTAGCTTCTAGCCAACTGGCATCTCCCTGGTTAGCCAGGACTGCTGGTAAACGATAGAAAGTGGTTTGGTGAGCACTTGTGCTAGCTCCCTTCCTATGCTCAGTAGCACAAGAAGTTCAGTCCTACATTGCTACAAGCTAGTAATGTAGTGGTGGAGTACTGCCTTAACCTTTCCCTTTCTCAGAGAACACGTAGCAGCTCGGCCAGATCTTCAAAGGAATTTTCTGAAAAAAACGGTCACAATGTGAGAAGTGTGTGCCTGATAACAAAGGAAGCTGTGGTATCCCTACTTGAAAGTGATATGCTTTATGGAGAAAGGTTAAGAAGCTGTTTTTCAGCTAGACTTCTCTCACTGCCTCCCCCTTGAAAATGATCACTTTGCTGGCTCCCTTCCAGTCAGAGAGAGGAATCAAACGATTCACCAGTAAGAACTGCATGGTGAGCCTACAGGCATAGGTAAGATAGAAAGCATCTTAATGGGGAAAAAAAGCTGCAGGCCAGGGGTTTCTCTTATATAAGGGAAACCATACTGGAGACACTGTATGGGCTTGACAATTACTGGACACTGCAGGTATAATAAGTTACAGGATTCTCCCATTTCTTTTCCCACAGTGTGGACAAGAAAAAAGATCCTCAAATCTACATACAGAATTCCAGCAAATCACAAATTCAAAAAACTTCCAAACTTCCCTTGTTAGATGGATTTTGCTTTCCAAATGTGTTTAGAAATTGATAGCTACCTGACTCATCTCTACCACAGAAGAGTTATTTCATGGTGTATTATTAGTCACCTGTTATCATCAGTGTCCTTTGAACCTGTTTTGAGACTACAGAGTACAACATAAATCTGCCACAGCTTTTTGGGACTTTCTGCCAAGTACTTGCTCATACTCTGCAAAATTATACAGACTATTAACCTTCCATAAATTTTAAGAGGCTGGGTCTACCCAAAGAACATGCCAAGGGCAGACCTTTGCAGTTCATAATAGCAGTAACTAGGACCAAAACAGATAAGGAAGAACCATTAAAACCTCCCTCTGATTTCAGGCACAGCACTGCTGTGAAACTGCTCTACAAGGAAATGAACTGAAAGAAAGTCCATGAAAAACAAAGGGTGCTGTGACACCTTAATAACTCTACAAAATGTCTCTTGGAAGGATAGTCATAAACTGTATGTCTCTGCCTCATTATATCTGAGCACTTACGGTAAAGCAAAAATACAATTCATTTTTTATTCAGAAATAAATTTGCCAGACAATCCTAAATATTTTCAGTATGAAACAGCATATCAACCCTGACAAACATTTTCTTTATCTTCAGCACAAGGTTCCTGGAAGACTGAAAATTAGTTATCATAAGATTATATTGAGTCAAATATTAATGTAAATATTTCTAAGAACTCTTAGCTTCTAGTTTCAATTTAATTATTTTATAGACTTGCTTAATATGTTATTGCTTAATATGCTTAAAATGTTTTGACTAGTTCAGTCAATGTTGAACAAAGAAAAAAAGAGTGCAAACGACTTAAGAAAACTGTTCTTCATCTGGAAACAGTTTTCCAACACACACTGATAGGTTTTCTGCCCATCTGTTAAACCAGTATCATCAAATTGTTTTGAGGACAAAAAAGGGGGATAGAAAAATAGACTTACAGTATTCACTGTGACTCATCCAGTATTTTTCACTAGCTTTGCTTACTAAGTGTAACACAGTTTATTCTATGTTCTATTCTTTACTAAGAGTTATATTAAACCCAGCTCTGAATTACAAGCTTCTCCTAGTGCAGCATATCATGGTGACAAAGTGAAAGGTCCATAGTATTTCCATATGAGCAAAAAGCCCAAGTGTACAAAAGGGCTTTTGCAAGTGTAATTTATGCCATTTCAAAAGCTAACACAGGCTGCACTATTAAGAATGTATTTGCACCACTACACGTACGCTGAAAGAATTATCTGGAAGAGACACACCAGCAAGACTCTTCTAGTGTAGATCTGACCTAAGCCACTCAGGCACCTCAGCACTGAGAGAGTACAACATTGAAGTATCCAGCAACAGGGTTCCCTCCATAAGAGAAATCTGTTTTGATTTCCAGCTAGCCCCTCAAGCATGCACAGCCAGGCAGAGAGCAAGCTGAGAATTAAGAACGATGCTGTCACACAGCAGTGAATGGGCTGCTGCTCAGCAAAAAACTATTCTAAGCAGATTGATTTTCAGCACTGTGCACACTGCGATTAACATCTTCAGCTGTAAATTAGTATCTCCTCAGTTTGGGGAGTAAAAGTTTTAAAAATGAAATACAACAAAAACAAACTACTGGACAACACCTGACATTTTGAAAGAGAGATACCGAGGCAGTGCAACTTTCTCAAATAGGTCAGATCATTTAACCTGAGACACTTGGCTACAGACAGTTACCTGGCTTTGTAGATGAGCTATTTTTATCTTAATGGCATCTAACAGTACAGATATCCAGTAAATGAACCCAGTATGTTAAAAGCAATGTCACAGCAAGTGAAAATAATTCAAATCCGATTCAAACTACTCCATTTAATGATTGCATAGGTCTCATAAAATGAAAGTACATTAAATAAGCAGAAAAGATCGATGTGGCCAAGAGGCACCTGCATATTGATCAAGGAATAAAACAAAAGAGAATTATATTTAATGCTTCATCCTAATCCACTGTTTCTGCTCACACAGCAGGGCTGATCTCCATGATTCCCTTACACCCCAACCCAACAACTATCCAAACTGCCACTCTTTTACTCTTCTCCCATTCCGTAAGTTTTTAAAATAGCGTTAACACTTACATGAGATGTACTATACTTCTACTGGTTTATAAAATTAAGACATAACTATGAATTCAAAAACTAACAATAGATGCTTGGTGGATAGGTAAAGAATGGAATTGTAAGTCAGCTTCTGACAGGGGATATTTTGTGCTGCAAAAGAAGCTAATGAAGAATTATGTAAGAGTTTCAAAAATATGTGACAAGGAAAATTACAATAAAAATTAGAGGTGTTCAGAAATTGTATCAAAATTTCTTCAACATACAATATACACAAAAGACTTTCAGCTCAAAGATGAAAATGGTTGGAAAGATTAAGGAGTTTGTAGATATTGGGGTGAAATACACTCTAGAAAAGAAGACAATGAAGATCAATCCATTCTTTTTCAAGGAAAAGCTGCTTTGCCATTGACCCTATCATTGCAGTTGCTTGGCGTTTGAGGTTTGTTTTCATTTTATCTTTTACTTGATTTTTTTTCTTGAATTGTATTAAGAGGTCTAAAGATTTCAATAGTGATAATACATTTAAGCTTTATCAGACTTGTAATCTTATTTTAAAAAATCAAATTAGCTTACTGCCTTTTATTAAACTCCATTTGTAGTTGAAGAAATTAAGTGGCAAAAGGTGACAAAATGATCCTGTAAGCTTTGTTAACAAAATGATTGTGTTCAGTGCTTCTCTAAGAGTCTATGCAAAATTAATTACTTAATTTTCTCATCCACATTCAAATAAAAGTGTTTAAAACCATAACATATCCACAGCAATCTCAATTACAGCATGTGGATCACCCCACACCTATGTTCACTGTCAAAAGAATGCTACCTCAACAAAGCAAAAATTATTTTCAAGACTGCTGATTTGAATTATGATTGTCTCTTTTATTTGTTATGTCCCATATGTCAAAAATTATTCTCTGGAAGGCAAATGTTAAACTGACCCAGGTTATGAATCATCTCATTTAGCCTTTCTGAGTTGTGCCATAAGGTCAGCTTTCCCCTCCTCTTCTGGAATTTATTGAAATTATTGAGTAATCTGAGACCTCCAAGGAGAAGAACAACAGTAATGATTCAGACACCTATTTGTAAACAAACTACCCATACTATAGATTTTAAGAAAGCGAAGATACTGAGATCTGATACCAGACTCAAATCTCTTGTGATTTCATTTCCACATCAGTTTATGCTACCAATCTGATTTGCAGTCGTCGTGGCTCCCTCTCTTCCGCATGTCCCAGCCACGTCGTCTCCTCCCACTCCTCTGTACCCACACAAGCATTCTGCTGAAAATGACCCCATTATTTTTCAGCCAGATCAGTCCCTTGCATCAGTGCCCTGCTCCTCTGGACATGCATGTATTAGCACCTAGGCAAGCAACAAGTGCGTGTGTGTGACAGGGATGCAAGGAGAAAAGTATCACAGGCGAACAATTTCTATCAGTTAACCAGGCATAGAAGCCAATCTTTAATCCACTGTGTGCACGAAGCTCCCCATTAAAGCAATAAAATACAGAACTCAATAAAGTTTTGGTTCATCCATTTTACTCAGCAATTATTATATCTATTCTAATTTCCATTTACTCAATAGCTAATTAACATATGCCTAAAACAAAAGTAAGCTAATACAGAAATTACCTGTGGCAGAAGTACCGAAGTGCACATTCTTTAGAGAATTTAGAGAGTTAAGCAAAGTAACAAGCCTAGGAAGATAAAGTGGCAGATTACCTGGTATTGAAACAAATACCCTGAGTAAGGGTAAATGCTGTGTGGGAAAAATGAATGAGCTTTTAAAGGCTAATTAGTTAAATTTAGATTATTCAAATCATGTTATTATCAATCTTTTTAAAATTTTCAATCACTGCCCTTCATGAAAGTAGTTTGAGTGGATCCTATGTATATTCATAGTAATATACATACCTAATTCACCTATTTGCTTGTGTTCTGGGGGAAGAGGGATCTATTACTTGGCAAAGGAGGGGGACAATGCTATACTGTCTTATAAACCAGTAAAGATCAGAAGTCACCGACCTCTGGAACACTCCCTGTCTGTGGCAATGATGCTCTGCCCACTCTGTGGAAGGTGAGCAAAGTCCTCACCTGTCTGTGTCCAGTCCTACAAAAAGAAGGCATGGTAGCTTAATTCATCCCTGTAGCTGTACAAGTTATTAAATGATCCACATACGCAGGTCTCATCAGGATTAATGAAATGGAATCAAGTTGGAGGCCTATGGCCAGTAGACTTCCACAAGGATTGCTTCTGGGGCCAGTCTTGTTCAACATCTTCATCAACGACTTGGATGAGGGGACAGAGCGTACCCTCAGCAAGTCCCTGATGGCACCAAACTGGGAGGACTGGCTGATTCCCGAGAAGGCTGTGCTGCCATTCAGTGGGATCTCGATCGGCTTGAGAGTTGGGCAGAGAGGAACCTCATGAGGTTCAACAAGCACAGGGCCAGCAAGATGATCAGGGGACTGAAGCATCTTACTTATGAGGAAAGGCTGTGGGAACTGGGGCTGTTTAGTCTGAAGAAAAGGAGACTGAGGGGGGAACCTCATTAATAATTACAAATATCTAAATGGTGGACGTCAGGAGGTTGGGGCATCACTTTTTTTCTATTTTATCTAGTGATAGGGCAATGGAAATGACAGGGTAATGGGATGAAGCTGGAACACAGAAAGTTCCACTTAAATATAAGGAAAAAGTACTTTACTGTGAGGATGAGGGAGCACTGGCACAGGCTGCCCAGGGAGGGTGTGGAGTCTCCTTCTCTGGAGGTTTTCAAAACCTGCCTGGATGTGTTCCTGTGCAACCCGATCTAGGTGGACCTGCTTTGGTAGGGGGTTGGACTAGATGATCTCTAAAGGTCCCTTCTAACCCCGACCATTCTATGATTCTATGATTAGGTCTCCTACGTAGGTCTAACTGTTCTTAAGAAGCTACTGAATACATGTACTTTGATTCAAAATATTGATTCAATACATTTTAGCACATTGGTTGAAGAACAAAAACAAAATCCAGCAACATCCTCTTCCCCAGGCAGCTTTTTTTAAAAATATGTATCATTTCAATTCCAGGTTTCTCTAAGAAGATAAAAGCCTTTGCAAATCACAAAGGGCTACGTTTTAGAATGTGAACACTATAGATAAGCACTCTGGTGAAACAATTATTTTTTAATTCTATAAAAATACATTATTCAACTGAAGAGGAATCCACACTCCAATTACATGTAAGTAACACAGCTGACTTACCTTTCACACTGGTATCTTATCATAAGGGCAGGAGGGGAGGGAGTGAGACTTAAGAACAGATCAGGAGTAACACCTCTGGCCATGAAGGTGAGTAGAAAGGCAAGAAAGCAAAATAAATATCAGGAGACAGCAGAAAGGATAAGAAGAACATCAGGTCAATAGCAAGCACCACCACCAAGAAACTGAATATAAAACTTCAAAAATTACAGTATGCGCCCATTACGGAATAATTTTAATGAACTTGCAAAGACAGTATTTAGACTAATTTAACCAAGGCAAACTAAATGAAATCTCTCCAAAATAAAATATGCTATACAGATGGAAGTCTAGTACTGTGGGTTTTACCTCTGGGAGTTGCAGCCTGCACAAGATTCTATTCTTTCATTACAAATCTGTTGTGTGGGGGGCAGAGGAGGAGTAACTGTGTTACAGGAATAAAAAGAATAGCACAATTGTTGTAAGAACATCTAGTTTTCTCTTTCTATCCATCACAATACATCTTCAACTTCACATCTCTTTTTCCTCATTATCTTACCCTATACCATGTCAGTAAAGGATATTTTAATGCTGGAGGGAAGCACTCTGTAAAGAAAAGCTTCTGAACAAGACATCGTTAATTCATTAGTGATGATCATTAAACAGTGTTCATTTTAAGAGAACACAGCAACAAAGACAGCTGATCAAGCTCCATCAGGAGAGAGAGGAGGACTGGCGGGAACAGCAGCTGTGCTCTAGCTCAGATTGGATGCGTGTTGGCAGAACTGTGAAATAAAGCCTGAGACATATTGTGCCTTTATCAATCCTTCTTCCCCAATAAAAGACATCCAAGGAATTTAATGCTTATGTTTTGCTTTCATAGGCTATTTTACTTAGGAGAGTTTGTATACAACTAAATTTATAAAAGTTCAAGATGCATTTATTTAGATATGCTGTTCTTTCAAATGGCACCATTTAACACATACACTAATATAGCCTCATTCATCTGAGTATCTCAAAGTGCTTCATAAACACCAATTGAACAGATGCCCTGAATCTGAAAAACATTACTGCCTGAAAATTTTCTGTTATGAGATTTTGCTACAATAGGATGCTTTATGGTAAAGAAGAAAAGATCAGTGCAAGAGCAAAAGCATAAACTAATCATTTAACAGAATTTTCTGTGTATCCATTTTAATAATATATTTCTCACCTGAGACTCTGACCAAGTATGTAAGAGTCAAGTTCTTCCCTTGGCAAGAAAAAACCTAAAAGGTAAGTTAAAAAACCCCAGCAGTTTCTCAAAAGACAATTTAAAAAAAAAATATGAGGCATATATCAAAACCTAAAATTCTGACAAATAGAGACATATATCTGAGACACAGATGCAAAATAATCATTCTTCTTTTCAATGAAATGTGAAAATCAACATTTAGGATTACATGATACAGAAATTTATGCCCATTTTGTATACCAGTCAAATTAAAAAGACTTGTTTTATTTTATTGACCCTCTCATCTCTAGGCATAGAACACTAAAAAGAGAAGAAAAAAATGAAGAAAGGATGGAGAAAATGTGTAGGAAGATCTCAAAGTACACAAATACAGTGTTGTTCTTTGTGTTCCCATGTAGAAAGTCAAAAAGTAGGTCACCTGTTACGTATTAGATACAGTGATATAAACTCCTTTGACTACCTATCTTTTTGAGTATAAGATTACATAACACATGGTGCAACTACTTCAACCTGTTTTAAATAAGTAACACTTCAGAATTTGTGAATTTGATGAGCCAAAACTTTCACAGCTCAGACTTTGAAACCTGAAACTGGGGCTAGAAACAGACGCTCAAGCTTGGAAACTTCAGGAGTTCAATGACTTGTTATTTTCTGAGCAAGAATCAGAGAACTTCTGCAGGAATGGAATTACCGTGCTCGTGCCTTCTCAAGTGGGATATCTTATCCAGGGAAACTGAGCAGCATAACTATTTTCCTTCTACAGGTATATATATCAGTTCATTTTTCCATCTACCTTCTTTCTGCATCAACCTCATAACCCTGATTTCTATGCTGCTACAGCACAGTAGACTATTACTTTATAAATAAATCTTCAGATCAGAAAGAAAGAAGAAAAAGTGTCAAGGCAGGTGAAAGGGCTGCAGCGTAATGTTCCAAGGCAGAATTGCCTTTTCTTTGTGCTCCGTCTGTCTCTATACAAACTGCGAATTTATTTAATTCATCCACAAAATGAAGGGAAAAAGCATTTGTCCAACTAGAAATATAGTTATAATAAACATGCAGTAGAAAATGTAAGATATCTTTGCCTATTAGCTCTGAGACTAAAAATAAAACTTCTCCAGACTTAAAATGCTCTAATTGGTTCAAAATCCAGTCTGACTGAGAAACAGATCATTCTACACATAACTCAATGCATATCTGTTATAACTGGAAGTGTGGCATAACAGTATGATACAGATTTTAAATATATATATATATATATATATAAAACCCTACCCTCCATAGACATGATTTATTCACAAGTTTTATACTCACCAATAAGAACTATCTGTAATACTTAGCATTTTACTAGAAAGCCAACATTGTGCTATACACTTTACCAGAGATAGTTATGTTTGCTTTGGTAATAGAGACAGGAGCAGTATTTGTTATAGTCACAATGGCAGAATTATAAGTTTGACTCTTACATTACCATGCTCAATTATGAAAGCAATTTTTTGATAATAAGCACAAGCTTAAGGCAGACAGCAGTGAATTCATTCCAATAATTATGGGTACTAGTGCAGCAATTTAGATTTTTTGATGTATCAAAGATGATATCTATATTATGAACAAAAAGGAGAACATGAATTCAACACCATTTCTTTGCTCAGGTTGAACATGAGTTCAAGTAACAAAAGTCTAAAAAGAACTATAGAAAATAGACTGGTTTTTTTCCAGATAAATTTAAACCAATGCACAACTACACAGAATGGTTTACACTCCAAGGTTTTCTTCTTCAAGTATCAATTAAGCACCCCTCTGTAGGCAATGAGGAAGGGACGTCTACCATTCAAACCAGTTAATATTTAATAAATAATGAAAGAGAAACTTTATGTGAGTTTCATGCAGTGTTAATTTTTTCAAACTGCCTTTGAGTAGTGGAAATTTCTTTCTGGATGCAATTTCTTCCACAAAAGTGATGGGGTACCTTGGAGACTTGTATATTTTATTATTTTTAAGGGAGAACTACTTAATAGTACTTTATAGGACATTCCATTAAAAATCTTTTCTTGAAATTGCAGTATTTGAGTCTACCCAAATCCTGGCTTTCACAGTAAATTTTCTAGCGGTCTTTAACGCTATCGATATTTACACGGTCAATCACGCTCATCTTTTAAACAGCTAAGGATAGGAAAGCACCACATTCAGATGCAATTGCTACAGCACTTTCTCGTGATAGTTTAAAAAGCATATTGATGCATGAAGCTTGAAAGTGAAATCATTTTCCCTACTGCTTTCATTCGTCATGCAAGGTTGACGTTTATAAAATTGCTCAAAACCAATAGAGTGTATTTTTTAACAACTTTTAGTAGATAGCACTTGCCTACTGTTCCCATCTTTAGATCTCACAATTGAACACCAAGTAACTTGTCCAAGTAACAAGTTTACATTCAAATCAAAGTTAAAACCCAAGTCCTGTGAACAGCATTATAACAGAAGTATCATTCTTCATCTCTTAATTAATGCTGCCTTGGGATTTTGCCCAATGCTTCATCCATTCCCAGATAATTAATTAAATTTTTTTTCCCAGGTCTTTTTTGCTTGGACTTACTTCTACTTGAGTATAATAAACTTAACTGGAGAATTCTGAAGTCTCCCAAAATGGAAAAGGTGAAGAAAAGAACTTTCTTATAACTTCAACTACATAATTTTTTAAAACTTCAAGAGCTGGTTGGTTACATGAGGAAAATCCCAAATCATGACAGTCCTCCTCTATTTGAAAGCTTCAGATGAAAAATATAAGAGAAACAGGAGTATTTTTCCTTCATTTGTACAAAAATCTAAATTTCGGCAGAGATTGATTCTAATACTGTAAATAAATGTGTGTGTGTCTTTCCTCCTTTCCAATACTCACATAATGATCTTTTTTCTCCTACCTTGAAGCAGATGAAATGGCAAAAGAAAAACTTTGTTACAGGGAGAGAGAGAAAAAATGAATTACATTGTGAAAATAAATAAAATCAGGATCAATGTCCATTCAAACCATGGCTTGAACTGATTTTTCCATGGTCATTTCAGTAGGCTCATCCTTGGAGAAAAGCTCATTTTGCAAAGTCTGAAAGCACATTATCTCAAATTCAGCATTCTTTCTTGATATCTTTTTGGAAGAGTGATCCCACTTGGGAGAAAGTATTACTGGATATTTTAACAAACTGGAGCAGGAAAGTGTCTTTTGGTTCCCTTCTCTGGTTCACTGCATTAAGGTGAGTAATAATACAAACTCATCAATGGGCAAGAACGGGGAAAACAAAAATTGGAACACTGATGTAGCTCTCGTGCTGTCAATCTCATGTATGCTAGCCAGAAGGTTTTCAGTTTCTTTTAGCATCAGCTACCACCAGTCAAGACAGCCCATTTTTCTACGTCTTTTGACACTCTGATGGGTGTACAGCTCTTCCAGTTCAGACAGGGCCTTTGCTCACCTCAAAAATGCTCTACTATCTTCCTCCCACATCTCATGTCTGCAGAGACTGCATTTGGACATAAGGTCCTTAAAGAAACATTTTATGTTGTGTTCACCAGTTTAAAAAGTACTCAACAACGAAAATGCTGAAATTCCTAAAACCTGCTGCAGAATCCAAAGTTATCAGAATCTATTCCAAAATAGAGCAAACAGAACTTCTTGCAGATTTTTAAATTATTTTAATGGATTCTTTTTCTTTGTTGATATTTGTCTAACAGTAGGATACAATACTTTCTTTTTTTGAGCTTACTATTTATTTCCCTAAATTTATCATGAAATCTCCCTTAACAAAACTATATGGGAATGTCATCAGAAAAGGATTCTCATGAGCACAGAAAAAGATTTAGTCATTCATTCTTGGATGCTGGAAGACCAGGATCAAGATTTCTGTGAAGCAATTAGAAGCATGAAACAAGTAGTTTATAGTTTGTAATTACTTGTAATGTCAACCCTGACAGAAAAATCTGAAGGACATATGCTAATTCCTGTCAAGTGGGCATTTAAGAGATTTAACAAAGCAGTTGAAGATAAACAATTCCCTGCTGTCAGAAAAACTTTGTAACTGCATTTCTGTTCCAGTCTGCAAAGATATTACAAAGTTTTAGTCATAATTAAAGACCTGGAGAGGGAAAAAAAAGTGTCGGACAGCAATTTCTCAGGCTACAGAAAGGCCACAGCATTAGACCAAGTGATTAAATAACAACTGTTTCTACAGAAACAATTATACTGTTTCTGTTGGCAGAAAGGGTGTAATTCACACCACTTCTAGAGAATTAAAGTCAATTTTATAAAAATGAAATATTTTTAATATACACATATGTATACATATACACATCCATACAGAATACAACTATGGTTTATGTGTCTTAGCTATAGGCATTATAACTACTTTGTACTCATTGTTCAGCTGAACAAGACAGACTCACAGTGAGCACTGCTTGTCAGTAGCAGTGACGACAGCAGAGTTTTGAGTTGAACAACCACAGACTTCTACCAGAGAAATTCAGTGTGCCTTGCTCCAGCTGAGTCAGCAGCCCAAGCCCCTAGGTTTGGTAGAGGATCTGGAACAATGCCGAGAAGGACAACTGAATAGCTAAGAGTTGAGTACCAAAATGAAAACTATTTGGATATTATTTTGTTCTCCCAGAAACAGCATAACACAATTTTCTGCTTAAAAGTATTATTCAAATACCAAAACAAAGAAATAAATTACTAACTTGGGAAGGAAGGGTTGGAAGTCTGAAAGGCAGATGAAGAAAAAGATACATTTTTCCATTCAGAGGGTAAAACAGTAGCTGCCTTGCTGTTCTCCTGAGCCTCAGTCAAAGAACAGGTTGGCCCAATAAGTGATATGTTTAGTGTCTGACTGCTGTGATCTCTATCAAGCACTTGCTACATAATAATAATCAATGCAGATTAGAAGCTATACGTTAATTCGCGAATATGTAGTATTTGTCAAAAGAGAAATCAACATCTTATATTATTTTCCAGATGCTAGAATTACTTAAAAACAATAAATAAAAGCCCAAGCTATAAAATTCAGCTAAAACCACATTTATTCCTAACTCTTACTATTATTCCACTGTGTCAGTAACCAACAATGCTATCCAGAGTAGAATACTGCTGCCAATTTTACAAGCAAGTAATAAAAATAGGTTTTGCCAGAATTAAAACTGCATTTCTTTCCATTTATTTATTCATTCAACAGAGGCATTAGCCAAGACTCTGCACAAGAACAGAATATTAAATTATATCAGCTGGATGTGATTCTAAAAAGAATTTTAAAAATAAAAAGATTAGTGATTTGGTGAATTCATTTCTTCAGCATCTACAACTAGCAGCTCTCAGCAATCTTAAAACATACTTAGAAAATATAGACTCTTTCAGGCAAGCACAGAAACAGAAAATAAACTCTGCATCGTAATCACAGATTTAAACAAAGATTTAAAATTACAGATTAGCAATTTTATGTGGACTCTCTACAGTCCATAGTTCTCTCTGCAGCTGCTGAGCTACGGAATTTTCAGGATCAATCACATTTCCATTCTCATTTCTTTGTGCTGTGGATGTGCAAACCTACTCAAAGCAACTTTGTGCCCAGTTGATCACAGGATGCTATCCAGCCATACATGCCATACATGGCAGTCATATCCAAAGGAATTATTACCACTGTGGCACCAAAGTGAAAAAATATTGATATTGCTGAAGATTTTTTTTAAAAAATCCAAATCCTTAAAGTAAGGATTATAAATCAAAGTATTAGCAGTTTGCTACAAAAGCAACCATGAAACTCAACATTCAGCATTCTCTGTCCACTTATAGCGAAAGACCACTAAGAAAATAAGGAAAGCCTATAAAATAATTCTGAAGAGTAGCTCAGTCACACTAGTAATAATTCTCACAATTTCCCTGTCCTTGCAACTGATTCCTTTAGTTCTCATAAAAAATTCATCCAACCAACTCCATGCCTGGCTCATCCTAAATAGGCGTTATCTTTTCATCTTCATCCTGCCACGTCACACACACAGACGTAAGATACAGGTTATATTGGGAAGGATACCAGAGGAGAAAAGCACCAAAATACCAAACTAACAAACAAATAATAAGTTTTTCTAATAAGACACAACCCAAAATGCTGTACATAAAAGCAAAATATAAATTCTTTTTCTATACTTACATTGATTCGTTTAACTGTCAGGTCCTCTATAATAATAGGTTTTGTTTACCAAATAACTTTACACTTAACTTCCTAGCCAACATTAGAAGCAATGTTTCCTAGATGTCAAAATCCAGGTGAAATACTCTCCAAAAGTGGTTCTATATTTTTGTCCTGTGTTTAAGAATGTTCTGTGTGCGTTGCAAGACCTGTTTCCTTAGAGATGTTTGGGTCTTTTGTATAATTTTGAAAAGTTGGATGATGAAGTAGAGTGTTCTATGGTGTTTTATCAATATATCTTTTTAAATCTCATTAATTATTTGCATGTTCTGAGGGTTTGTTTTGCTCCTCCCATTCCAATGCAGTTGAGGTCTTAGAGCAATTTAGACAGAAGTAAGGTTAGTGCAAGAAATAATTTATGTTCTGACTTCGCCAATACATTACTTTAGGAAAAAAGGAATGTCCTGAGAGGAAGACTGAGGTACATGAATTATTTTTCCAATCAAATCTCAATTTGCTCATTATTACTCCAAAGCATTGCCTTGGCTTAACTTTCTTTGTCAAGACTAGTTAGACGAAAACAAATCTGTGCTTAAAGACCTGCAAAGTGAATAAATGAAGAAAACTTATATAGTCTCATTTTTTTTCAAAAAAGAAATTGGTTTTGTTTTGTAGATACTGGACAGATTCATGACAGACTTTCCAAATCTGCCCTAGGCTTCTAGCATGTAGACAAACTGTTTTTTTACAAAACAGAATGATATGAAATTATGAAGCAGATACAGGATGCTCAGGAACTGTGGTCAAAGACATAGGCATATAAAATCCTCAGTAGAATTTTTAATACACACGATCTCTAATTGTACATATAAATCTACTCTAAAGAGTACTGAATGCAAACTAAAATTTCTGTGACTGACTTAAACCTTTACTGCCCCAAAGTACACTGTAATAGCTACTTTGCCTACAGGTTTCAATTTTACCCAAAGCAGCTTTTATACTTTCACAAACTGTATCAACTACTTACTATCATCATAGGTATTAACTACTTGCTATGATCAATGTATGCATTTAACTGACAATCTAAAAAGCCATATGGTCCTTACATACAGATGACTGGAAAATTCTTGTTGAAGTATTCTGCCTCGGACTGAAGTATGTATTGATTATTGTGATAATGCTGGCTTAAAGGTTTTGGGAGTGGAAGTGTTAAAGAGGTTATTATCAAGAACCCAGTAAAGAGGTAGACACCTATAATTTTTTTTATGGTGGTGAACAAAATAAGATTCTGAAGAATATATGAAAAAATTGCAGGGAAAAAAAAAGTTACCTTGAGGGGAACAGGAAGGGCTGGCTGAGGTTTTCTTTGTCCTTCAAGAGCAAGACAGTAGAAAAGCTATTACATCATAAAACAACTGTAAAGAAAAACATTTCCAACTTAATCACCATTAGGCTTAAAATAGTAATTACTTTCAAGGGGCAGGCTCTTCCTTCCACTCTTTCCTCACATTAAAACTTATTTGTTTGATTAATAAGAGAAATAATGCTCTGCTCCATATTCATCTGTTTGTCTGTGGGAGTCATTTCTCACTGGGAATTGTATCTACTGTGGAAAGAACGAGGACTGGAAAAGATCTCAACTTGTATCAGAACTGCAATTTCTCTTTTAGAAAGACAGCATAGTAACAGGCAGAGTCAGTGTGTAATAACTCAATTGGTTTTCTTGTTGATAGGTTGTAGGGTTGTAGCAGTTGCTATATTCTGTCTTCCACATTTCCTCCAGGAGTTCCAAACCATAGGTATCAATTTGCAGACTTGCTTGCCTACTTAGTAATATTGAAGCTCTCATTTTCAAAGGTACAAGAAATAATGCAAAGAATATTTTTTCTCTTTCCTACTCCAACTACACTTTACAGCTCCTGTCACTGTAATTCATTCTACCTATATGTTTTAATTAAGTGGATCATCATTGAAGGCTGCTGAAGTTTTTTTCTTCATAAACATGTATTTTTTCATCATCCTTTGGTGTAACAAAATGTCTCCACCAAGCACTTTCAATTTCTCAAGATTTTTTTAGTAAAATAAAACCTAGGTTTCAAGCCTAATGACTGCAAAGCCACTTCCAGGCAGCAACCATATACGCAGAAAAACAGTATTCCATTCCTCTGTCATACCACTGACACCATTCCTCTCAGTCTTCCCCCAAAAAACAGCAATGGAAGCATTTACAAATGAAGGCTCTGGTTTGCTTCAGTACTACAATAAGCGATCCCAAATACAATAATTACACAGTGAGGTTGAAAATATTTTAGGAAACAGAAAAAAACCTGAAACTACAGTTTAGGAACAAAAATCCTTGATATTTGAAAGTTTCATAGATAAAATTAGTTCTGGGTATGCATGCATATCCATGCATTTTAAACGTAGTTTAGGTATTTATTTTAGGCTCTAGAGCTATAATATGTATGTTTAAAAAAACAACCCAGAAAATATCAAGGGTATCATACTTATATTTAATTTATCCTCTTAAGAAAATGAGAAAGATTTTTCATCCATCAATTAAAAAAAAAATTAAACTATCTTACAGATAAACTATCTTACAGATACAAATTGTGGAAACTACTGCACTCAAACACAGAGGAGGAAAGAAGATAATCTGAAGATGATAACACAAATCTAAATTTAGATCAACATGCACATCAATCAAATATTCTTTTTAGCAAAGTAAGTGGCGAAGCCAACACATTGCACTAGCTTAGCTCAATTTCCTTACTATCTTGCATTTATCATTATAGCTTATTACTTTTAAACTCCTCTCACATGTCTTTTTATGGCACTATATAAACAAATTTTTTATCAGTTTCCCTGAACAACCTTGTAAAAATAATAACTCAAGAACTAAGGTGACAAAGGGGGGAGGGCAGAGTACTCTATCATGTAAAAAAAAATCAGACAAGAAAATACATAGTACTGCATATCATTTTTCAGATTTTGAGAATTTAATGGGAGACTTTTGTGAATAAATTCCTTTATTTGAACTGAACGCAGGAGCCTTACAGAAGGTTTTCACCAGTTATAGAAGTAATTCACAACTAGAGGAGAAATCCACTGTCCATAGAGCTTATTCTGTTGTCTGAAGAAGACAAAACATGCTCCTGTCATTGCAGTTCTATGGAAACATGCAGAGTTACTGTGTGTGGTCACTGAACTTTGAAAGGTAGTAAGCCTACCAGATCCTTCTCACATGCTTTATGTAGTGCCTCCAAAACAACTTGACCAAGGGGCTAACTAAGCAAGACTGCAATGTATAAACTCACCCTAGTAATAACCCTTCCACTGTGGGTGGTCTTAACAAAATTAAGGGGACACAGTTTATGTTGTGATATCTGTTCATGTTGTGCTCACTCTTTACTCACAGGGCAATTAAGATCATATGACTTTTGTCTCTTAATTTCAGCTAGAAGAATGCTTGCTAATAGGCACACCACATGAACACTTTGTCTTAATTAAGAGAAAATTGTATTGCCTTCTTATTTTTAAAAAGAAACAAAATCTGTCCAAGATCTCTGTCAAATAAACTGCTCTAGAGAAAATCTTCCTATTTTTTTGTTTTATTTTAAATTAGCAGTTCTACTTAAAGGACACTACACTGGGAAGACATGTAACAGAATGCCTCCGTCAGGGTATTATAACAGGGTAGCTAGTGCTTCTCCTGCCACTGCCCATCCCACATACTTTGTCAGGCATGGCTTCCACAGTATCAAGGGTATCTGATGAAGAATCCTGAATCAGATTCTGAAGTTTAAACCCTGCATGTTAAGTTCAGCTACCTCTGAATACAATTCACTGTAATAAGCCAGGCAGAAAGCTTACTGAAATGTTTATATTGATGCCATTCTGGGATGCAACTAGCACAGTGCAGTCATGAGACAGGACTTGGAGATGCTAAGCAACGCAGCAACCCAGGCAGCTGGGAATAACATCGAAAACTTCATCAAAATATACCAGATCTTGGAAGAAAGTAAGGTAAGCAACCACTTGGGCCTATCAGTCTACAGATACAGAGCCAGCACACTTGAGCTACCGTGCTAAACTCATTTCCAACTTAGGAAATCAACATTCTTTGAGGCACACTTTTACAAGCTTAAGTAATGTAAGTAGGTGGCTTTTTTCCTTTGTATGTTTAAAGAAATACAGATGTCAGAACTCCAAAAGCCTTTCTATAATAATGAAAACCTTCACTAAAATTTAGTAGAAATTGCCAACTTGGAACTAAGAATATTTATAAAAGTGGAAACCTCTCAAATTCTTATAGTACTCAAAGTACTATTTTAATGAAGGAAAAGCTCAATTCAGAGCAATACTGTAATTTTCAAAAAAAATTTAAAAGTTTATCTTGACATTTATAGTGATTATTTACATTTTTCCCAATAGCTGCTACACGATACAGAACCACTCGTTGTGAATGTTTGTACTAGAGGACAAATCACTTACATGGGGAAAAGCTGGAGTTAGACTGAAGTTACTCACATTGCTACTAAATTTACTAGCCATACTTCTCTCTTAAGGGTAACTGACATTTCTTGGGGTTTTTATTCCTTTACTAAAATGCTTAAATAATCATGCAACAATGCACCAGGACCACGATTTAGCTCCATCACTAAACCAAGTTTACTGTTATGATATGAAAAGGATATCTCTATATATGAATGATAAACAGTACTGGTTTTATAAGTCGTCTTTGGTATCATCTCCTTGTGCAAAAGTAAAATAAGACTTAGTTTCACTATTAATGGCTAAAGGGCAGTCTGAACTTAAATGTTTCCTCACAGGAGCTTTCAGTGCTGAAAAAGTCAATGGTTGAAGTAACATGGAACATGACTGAACATATAACCTATGTCTAACAACTACACAAAACCAAACGAATCTTCTAAGATGTTTTTATTTTATAGCATAAGTAGGTAACTTTTTCGTACTCAAGCTGCTATGCTAACAGTAACTCCATATCTTGAAAATGAATTTTCATTACATATAAAACTATAAACAAATACAAAATACATATAGGAATATATATATGGTTTGTATGCATTTGATCTATATTTCAAAATATTTGTCTTTATGAAGGTGCATATCTTTGCAAATACAAGAGGAAATACAATGAAACGATAAATAATCAAGTCGGAAAATACATTTTTTCATATATATCTACGAAAGTAATTCTAAAATGGAGAAGCTGAGATCAACAACATGCCAAGAGTAGGAATGTTTTCTGGAAAAAATGAAAGTTAGAAATGCAAAAAACCCCACAAAACCCAACCTAAATAAGTCATTATAAAATTAACAAAACAAAGCAAACGGTATGGCAATCAACAATCAGGGTGACATAAAATAAACATTAAGGACAGGCCACTGAATGGAAAATTAATTTTGTGAATGTCAGTCTTTACTATGGAAAATGAATAACAGTCTCAGAACTGTTCTCAATAGATTAAAGAAACGAGAATAAATTACTTGTATCAAAAGAAAGACTTCATTACCATTAGAGTAAAAATGGTACCTTATGTACAAATTGTAGCAGAGTTTTTGTCACCTATTTAGCACTCTTAAACAATAATAAAACCCTTTGCAACTAGGGTTTCTATACTGGGCAAGAGTGAGATTTACACCTTTTCAACTTAAAAAGCAAGCTGCAGCATGATCCAGGCCAGCAAACCCTAATTGGGTGAAACAGAATACCTTGACAAACCCGGCATGACAAGGGCACACCAGTCCAACTCCCGAACACAAACTGCTATTATCCATTGCCCATTTTATCTTGGTACTATAAAAGTTACTGGATTTCCCACAACATTCTAATAAAAAGTTCTTTGCAACAAACTATTGAGGAAACTGAGATGCAATGAGGTAAGAAACACACTTTAGGTATGGATCACAAGCTGCTAGAACAAATAAAAACAATAAACTATCCAGAAGAGCTACACTGAAGTTGGGCATCACACTCCCCAGCACAGGTTAGTGCAAGACAGAGGAGTATCTATCCAGCTGGAATTGTGCAGGCGCACCACGTAAATAATGCTGGAAAATAATACCTGGACAAGGTGTCCCAAGTCACAAAATATTCATTTTCAAAAGCAACTTAAGCTTTGAAGAGATTATGTATCACTGAAAAATTTCTACAAGTTAGGAGAATCAATGACATTTTTAGACCCAGCAGCAGATAAATTCTAAATAGCCACTAAATGAGCAGCAAATCAAACTGCTCAAATTCAAACTAAGGAACAAGACGTGCAGCCCAAAGAAAGAAACATAAAGCATTGCTGAAGCATTCAAGGGAGATAATTGTAGAAACTGAAAAACAAATAATGCAGAGAACAAGAGAAGCAAGCAGACATAGTTTCCCAGATGCCAATAAAGATCTTCATTAATGTGTCATTAATGTGACACCTGGATGTTAAGATAGTCTGTGATAGGGTCATGTAAAGTTAAATCCTATAGCACATTGAAGCAATGCTAAAGCTCAAAAATCAAGGACTCTTGAGAAAAAATATCAGAACTGAGTATTACATTTGGCCCTCCTAGACCCTGTGAACCTAAGGAGTCTTTTTAACAATGTAAGCTTCTTTAAAAAACTGCAGTGCAAGAAGCTGCATTCAGGGACATCTTATCAGATCACCTTGAGATCTACAAATAACCTACTACTGTTTTGGAATGCAGTAACAGTCAATGCTAGGACATGACTTCCTGTGTGTAGAAAGTAAGATAGTAGATAAGAGATGGAAGAAGATCAAAAACTACACTACAGATTTGGAAAGTGTTTGGACTGGCTCTCAGCAAAGCAGAAAGATATACTCTAACAGACAGTTATGACTCCTGAATTCAATTTAAAAGTACTACAGGGGTGTATGCTATGACAATTGCAATTATCTCTACCCCTGTGCACCCAGCATCTGTCTACATGCACATGCCTCTGTGCCCTTCAGCTCCGTTCTGCTTGAAGCTCCTACCTCTCTGCATTGATTTTCTCCCAATGTCAGACCCAGCAGCCTCAACCCTTCACAGCTCTACTCGCTGTCACATTCTGGGTCTCCCTCTCCTTTTGTGTTGCCATTCTCAGTCCTAAGATAAAGACCCATCTCTTGATTTTAGACACCTGCTGTTCCTTAATATTAATATTAATATTAATATCCTTCTCATTGTTTTTGTACCCCACTTTTCGCTCCCCTCACACCAAAATACCAGTCAAATTCTCTCTTCCATTCTATCCTGATACAGAAACAGGTATAACAACAGCATATTTTTCAGGCTATGCTTGGTGTCTGCAAATGGTTCTTTTTGCCCACTCTTCCCTATCTACCCTTTGAGGATGATGTCATATGTTCACACCATCTTAACTAGCATCTGCACAGCAATGGCTTGTAAGCATGTCTATCCATCCACCTACTCTCGATTGCCTCCATATGGTACTGCTTCTTCTGCCGATTTTGTCTCCAGAAAACTTAAGCTTGATATATTCACAACTCAGCTCCTTATCATTCTTCTCAAACACTTTTTGCAGATAAAACTTTTGCCATAACTGCCTCCTGTAACACAGGAAGTCTTTTATGACCCCTTTGCCTGCGCTTGAACCACATATCCATACTAAATCCAAAATCTTGTTACAATTCTCCCCTGTGTATACATATTTCTTTTTCTAACAGCACAGCTCATCCAATATTTCCATCTTTGTTCAGGCACACACTGAAGAATTAGACAGGGAGATGGAAATTCATCTGTTTAAATTTAGACAGGCTTCCCTACTTATCCTAAGTCATACTGAAAGTGAAGCAAGTAAATCTCTTTAATATATTAGTATTTATGCCTTCATTTCAGAAACTCTCTTTATCACATCACTCTTAAGAGTTATGCTGGTATCAAGCTCTTGGGAGGCAAACAATCTAGAGACAGCTCAATGAGCTCAATAAGTTGCTACTCAGCATAGCCAGCTGGTTCCTACTGATCTTTGTTCTGTTTCTGCAATTTTTATTATAGGTATTTTCTGACTGTAAAGGGGTATAGAATGGGAAGCAAGCTAGATGGATATGTAGCCATTTTAAAAAATAAATTAGGTATGCTGTCGTGTAAACATTACATATTGGATGGCTATTGGAGAGAAAAAATGTTGATATCCAAGTTACACAATTGCATTTTATAATTGCATTAACAACTTAAAAACATAGGACTCCATCAAAACTTGACCAAAACTGACATCTTAATACAGCTGCTACTGTAAGAACCATGCTTTACTATTTAGTACTTTATCCCACTTTAAAAAAAAAAAATCCTCTTTAAATCAAGGAAAAAAAAAAACAATGAAAAAATTCCCACACCCCACACTTACTTAAGATTAAAAACTACCAGCACAATGTTTTCTACTCAGTCTCTAAATTACTAGCTTCAGCAAACTGATTTTTAAAAAATACTCTTTTGGGTTGTATACTGAATTTATTTCAAAGTTTTCTTTTAGTATTAGTATTACTTAAAATGGATTTTGTACTACACTTCTCATTATGTTGTTGTGGACATTGTTTATACTGATAGAACAGATTCACCAATAAGTTACAAAGCAAAAAAGTGAAAATGAAGATAGCCCCTGCCCCCTGCAAAGTGATGGTCAAGAACATCATGCAAGACATCCTTACAAAAACTTGTGAAGTGTCTAGCAAAATCCATGTGGAACATCCAAATATTTTTTTAGAAGTTAACATTTCAAAAGAATTAACAACCTACACTACTATATATACATTGTATGTGGTGATGGATCATAAAAATCATTGTTTTCTGATTCATTCATTAAACTGAATTATCAGTCCATTTTAAGGGCCTGAAAAACCTCTGTGAATCCTAATAGAAATTTTCCTAATATACATGCGGGTCCCAACTTGTCCTGAATATAATTTATTCAAGACAAGACCTAAATGTTCACTTGCATACAGACGTATCAGGTGAAATTCAGCACAGCTCAAAGAGGCAGTTTTATTTCATAGATGTTCTTAGGATAAAAAAAACCAACAAAACACAAATGGAAAGTAGGTAAATTCAAATATAGATTGTTAGAAGCTTTTTAAGTAATAAACGTTTAATCCTCCTTTTTTCCCAGTGTCATGTGGTTTCCAGTGTACACAAAGTAAAGAGTGAAAAGGTAAAAATAAAACTGGCATACCCTTAATATATTCCAGAATTCATAAATCATTTGTAAATTTAGTCCTTTTATAAAAGAATCCTTATATAAATCGGGGGGAGGGAAGGCATCAATCCCATATATGAAGCACAATTTAAGCTCAGCATCACTGACCAATCAAAATTAGTGAATGCACTGCATCTCTCTGCAGTGAGGAGAAGCGACAAGGTAGGCTGTCATTCTGCAAAAGCTGCCCATCGCAAGCTTTCCTCTCAGAAGCACTGCTTTTCTTTTTTAGAAAGCTCGAATCTCAGTGGTGTCTCTGGAGACAAGAAGCCTTCAGTATGTTAAATTACTTTCATTATGTATTTTCAGATGCTTATTGATTCTACAGTAGGACGAGTGGGAGACTGCAGCAGCCTGTAAACCAGAACTAAAGCAGTTGTATACATTAGCAGTATGCTGAAACAATGGCACAGTACAGGCACAAATTTTCATTAAGGTCATTTTTTGAAGATATGCTTATTACCCTCTTTCCCTTCTACTCTGCTAACAAGTGAACAAAATGAATCCCTCCAACCTGGAACTGCTTCACCTGCATCGAGAATTTATCAAATCTTTAGTGGAGGTAAGATCTGTTCCTTATTATGGTATGCAGAATAAGCCACATTTAACAAAAAAAAAAAAAAAAAAGGAGAAAAAAGGGAAGAGATCAGATGCAACTTACATTGAGTGCAAGTATCTTGTTATATTTGAGACCAGGATATACTCAAATGCTATTTCCTTAACCCCATTTAAAAACACAATTGTAGAAAAATGTTATTTTGTATGAAAGTCTTGTAGAATATTAAGAACCTGTTTCGTTCGAACAACATAAGGACAGTACAGTTTAAGCTAATACAGTACCGGGGGAAAAAAAAGCACAGAATTCAACCAGGAATATTTTTTTCTTCCCTCAGCAGTATTTCCTAATAATGCCAGTTAAATATGTTACAGATTTATTCAGTTACTATTTGAAGGATCAGATAGTCTGTAATTATTATATACTTACTGTTTTATGAAGGTTGGTTAAAGTGACTATCTCTGATTGCCCAAGAAATCCCCCTTTTTTGTTGTTTTTTTTTAAACTTATTTCTCCCGTTACCTTGCACCTTCAAGCTCTTTGTTAAAAACACAGATTTGCTAAACATTTATTTCAAGCAAGGAAATTGTAAGTGTGCTAATTAAACAAAATCATATTTCCTACAAAGCTCATTGACTCTGCTCAATTTATCATTAGAAAATAGGATAGTTGTACATATATACTACCTACTCACAAAAGCTATAAAACTATATTTTCTAGCTCTAGTCACAGACACTCTACAGCCAACAGTTACTGCTTCTACTCAGGGGTTTTTGTAACCTGCACTACTTGGAGAACAAGAAACTTGTCTGAAAAACTAAATTCATGTAAGTAGGCAGAAGACAGACAAGATTTTACTAGGAAATAGTGAACACACTAACTCATTTTCTATGTAATCTATAAGATTCAATTTAGAGATCTTTAATTCATGCAGTAAGTGATATTAGAAAATATATTATTCTTGCATTAGTTTATTTTGAAATTATAATCCCTACTTTTAACCTTTTTTTTCCTCCCCTTCACAAGGGCATGCAGCACCTAATTCAGTTTTACAACTGACAATATGAAGAATACAGTTGACCGGGTATCTTTCTAGCTGTATGACCTACAAGCAGCAGGAAGCATCACTAAAATGTATTCTTAAAACATAAAGGAATTAGAAACAAAACATGGAACATACTTGTATTACCATTTACGTGCATGACACTTCAACAGTATACATGGAAGACTAACACATCTGCTCAGTTTTTCATTAAAAGAAGAGTGAAATGATTGACTCTTAAAATGGTGAGCATTTCTTAAAGAGGGATTTATAATTTAAAACCAGAATTGTGGAAACTACTGATGCATGAAGAAACAATGAAACATGAATTCCAAAAAGGAGAATATGCATACTTCACCAGCAAGCTGAATAAGGGTTTAAACAAGCTTTTTCTATACTATTCATTAAATAACTTATTTGTCATAATGACTAATGGATATTTTTCCCTCAATTTTATGGTCTGTTATGTATTCTCCTTAAATGAAAATAAACCAAATTAGGTAACTCATGGCTACTCTCAAAGCACATGAACTGGATTTTATGATGTATAGCAACTTCTCTGACTAAGCCATCACTCAAAAGTAATGAGCAGGAATATTACAGAAAGAAATATGCAACCATAAACTAAAGGATATCTACATACACTCTGAAATCAGAATTTTTTTTTAAAATATGGAAAATAAAAACACGCTGCTACAAAATGCAACAGGGGAAAGAAATTAACATCACTTAAAAGAAGGTTTATTTGTTATTGCTGGCTTGAAACTCAGAACAGACATGCAGAATACACACTGGTCTGTAGAAGTATCTCAGGCAATTAAGACGTCCCCATGTTTAATCAGAATTTTTTGCTGATGAAATGCTGGAACAAAAAAAAAGAAAAAAAAAACTGCAAGGAATGAAATAGGAGCCCAGCTACCACTTGGTTTCCAGGTTACAGTGCATGTCAAATATCTATCAGTGACACCATGTATCAATTTATGACAAGCTGCTCCAATGATCTGAAAGGCCCTTGAGGCACAGAGAACAGGTAGGTCAGCAGTTGCATGCACCCCACCTCTGCTCAGCATTTGCAAGGGAACAGGCACATCCAGAAAGACAATGCATTGGCTAAATTAGCTCCCTGCCTTGACAAATCTGTTTTTATTTAACTGAAATGTAATTAAGGCAACAAGGAGGTGATGCTTAATCTTTTCATAAGACCTAGTACATCTAAAGTTTTCAGTTTTCAAAAAAAAACCAATCAGTTGGCATAATGTTAGAGTTAAGACTGTCATTTGTTTTACAGATATGCTTTTGATTTCCTCCTGGCTTTTGCTAATACAAGAATTCCATTTATCCACTCGGAATGATTTCTTGAAATCCATTCACAGCCAGGACAGAAGGAAATCGCATTCCTGAGGCTTAATATAAATCTAATAGAAGTTGCCCAAATTAGAAATGAAACAAAGCCTCTGAAATATTTCTTGTTTCATTTCACACCTGAGACTAATACGTTCTAATTTACATCTTTTCTATTTGAAGCACATGTGAAATAACTGTTGAAGCATACCACGAATTTTCATCATACAATTTGCAATTAATACTATTGTGCAACTGAGGCTTTTCAGAGCTGTAGATGAAATCCATTTGCATATTGTATCCCAAGCGTGTTTAATTCATACTTTCATTTAAAAAGCGGTCATTTTTTGTTAACCTTAATGCTATCCATTTTTAATGTACTCAGAATGGAACAAAGGTCTGAATTAAAATTTATTTTTATGCCAAGTACATCTCTTCTTAACTTTAAAGCTACCTAAAAAAGATCCAATCCTCAAGTATCATAACAAGAAACTGAATAACCCGTTTTATTTATTCATTTCATTAAAAACTGACTGATAATATAAATAATACAAACATCAGGTATTACCTGCACATGCTACATTTAAAACTACCAGCATGTGTAAAACAAAGGAGACGAGCCACAAAATAATATACCTCCTAGATGTAAAAAAGGCTACTTTTTTCAAACTTCATTTATTTCTAAAATAAACATGCTGCACATATAAATCTGTTGGATTTCACTGCAGACTGTATTTAAAAAAGAAACAAAACTCCCAAAATCAAACCTTAAACTATGAAAGAGATAATTTTCTTTTTAAGTATTAAAATTATTCCCTTAAACCTATTCTGGAAGAAAATTAAATTCTCTGACATTCCATGTAGTCATTGATTTATTAAAAAAATTAAATATTCAAATCAGAAAAAGAAAATGTAATATTTTTAAAATAAACTCCATTCCCTCAAGATCACATAAGTTTTGCATTTGAAATGATATATACTTATATAACATTGTTGTAGTGGTAAGTTTCATACATGTAAAAGCACAGAAGACAAAAGTGAACAGAAGTCTTCAGGCTCTGTAAAAATTTGCTGAATTACAGAAGTTCAGTTTCGGCCCATAACACTACTGCAAACTCTTCATAAGAAAGAGCCTTCTAAATTGCCATAAATAATTTAAATGTCCTTTTTATGATACATAAGCAACAGTGCTCCATTTCCTTTTTCCACAAGAGCCTTTTAAAAATGATCTTGAGTACTAATTTGTTAATACTTAACAACATTCTTCTAAAATAACCCTCAAACAGTACAAAGGCGATGCACAAGTATAGTTTATTCAACAAATGGGCCTTTTGTAAGAACCACATCCCTATAAATAAAGCCTTGTCTCCCTAAGTGGAAGCTTTCCACTTTTTTTTCTTTCTTTTTTTTTTTTTTTTTTTAAACAAGTCCTGCTTTCCTTTAAAAAGGAAAGACCTTATTGTAGATCCTCTGGCTTTTGAGTCTATGCCAACTAAAGCTCTGCACATACAGTAAATCAAGTGTTTGATAAGAATAGATGCTTTTCCTCCCTTGTCCTTCCCTAGCATTTATCTACAGTAAGTGTTAAAAATGAAATCAAATAGTTCCATATTTTATTTCACCTTTCAGGAGAAAAAACAACTGCAACAAAAGAATGTATTTCTCCCCCCTTCTGGAAGTCAACATGAAGTCTGAATCTAACATTACAGTTCGAGATGCCATTGACGACATCGACACCAACATGTACCGGCCACTGTCATACCCATTAAGCTTTCAAGTTTCTCTCACTGGATTTTTGATGTTAGAAATTGTTTTGGGACTTGGCAGCAATCTCACCGTACTGGTACTTTACTGTATGAAATCCAACTTAATCAATTCTGTCAGTAACATAATTACAATGAACCTTCATGTACTTGATGTAATAATTTGTGTGGGATGTATTCCTCTAACTATAGTTATCCTTCTGCTTTCACTGGAGAGTAACACCGCTCTCATCTGCTGCTTCCACGAGGCTTGTGTATCTTTTGCAAGCGTTTCAACTGCAATCAACGTCTTTGCTATCACTCTGGACAGATACGACATCTCCGTAAAACCTGCCAATCGAATTCTGACCATGGGAAGGGCTGTGATATTAATGACATCAATATGGATAATTTCACTTTTTTCCTTCCTGATTCCTTTCATTGAAGTCAACTTTTTCAGTCTTCGAAGTGCAAGTACTTGGGAGAATAAGACACTTTTGTGCGTGAGCACAAACGAGTACCACACTGAGCTAGGAATGTACTACCACCTCCTCGTTCAGATTCCAATCTTTTTCTTCACAGTTGTAGTAATGCTAATTACATACACCAAAATACTCCAGGCTCTAAACATTCGGATTGGTACAAGATTTACAACGGGACAAAAGAAAAAAGCTAGAAAGAAAAAAACTATTTCTTTGACCACTCAGCATGAGACCACAGACATGTCCCACAGCAGCGGAGGAAGAAACGTCGTCTTTGGCGTAAGGACTTCTGTGTCTGTCATAATTGCTCTACGCCGAGCTGTAAAACGGCATCGGGAGCGACGAGAACGGCAAAAGAGAGTCTTCAGAATGTCCCTCTTGATTATCTCAACATTCCTTCTCTGCTGGACACCCATCTCTGTTTTAAACACCACCATCTTATGTTTGGGCCCAAGTGACCTTTTGGTAAAGTTGCGATTATGTTTTCTAGTAATGGCATATGGAACAACTATATTTCACCCTCTACTTTATGCATTCACAAGGCAAAAGTTTCAGAAAGTTCTGAAAAGTAAGATGAAAAAGCGAGTTGTTTCAATAGTGGAAGCAGATCCCATGCCAAATAACGCTGTAATACACAACTCATGGATAGAGCCTAAAAGGAACAAAAAGATTACCTTCGAAGACAATGAAGTAAGGCAGAAATGTTTAGTACCTCAGGTTGTCACTGACTAGATTTCAGTATTCACCAAAACACATCAAGTGGGACATTTGAACAAATTGTAGAAAAATACTGCCAAATGAGAAAAACTTTTTTTTAATTAATGGTGAGACTGTAAATTTTCAATATATATGTTAAATAGAGTAGGTCTTGTATATTCAATTCCTTCATTATGTAAGATATATGTTGCATGGCTGTTTGTTAGCGTAACACCATGTGTATATTTGTCAAAAATATTCAAGTCCTCTTTTTTAGAAAATAAATAGCCTTAAAGAAGTGCAAACTTTTAAAAATATTTGTATGGCTCAGTTTCTCTGTAAATAGAATTTTTAAACAGAAATTCTACTCGGGAATACTTTTCTAAAGCATAAATTCAACATTTTTCATGATATAGCATTTTAAAATTTTATTCATAAACAGAGTGCATCAGAGATATTCTGAATGCTATACAGCTACAATTTGGGACACACTTTGACCTCGTATTTAGACAGCTACTTATTTCAAATTTCTCCAGTATGCAATTATCATGCACATGTAGACACAGCCATTTATGTGATGCTCTTCAATTAATGGTTTAGAATCAGCTGAATTTGATGGTGAGGGGGGAAGAAATTCACATTGGTCCAAAATTTGACAGTAGTGTTAAGAAAAGCAAAAAGCCTTGTGTATACCATCTTAGATCCCCAGTTTCTACATAGAAAATACACAATTTTGAATAATTACACAGGAGGGGTGAAGGGGGTAAGGGGGAAATGATAGGCGAAGTGAAGGCAAAAACCACAAAGAAGTTTTAGGGCTTGATGCTAAAGGGCCATTCCTGCGCAAAGGCTTAGATTTTCACACTGAAAGGGTTTAGCTACACCTTGTGTGACATGAGGGCCTTTTATACAGAGACTTTTCATTAATATCATCTATCTATATAGATAGATATGGCTATCAAGTACCAAAGTAGAAGTTAATTTTCTTGCTCTTAATAACTTTTATATTATTTTAACTTGACCTCTCCTTTGATGATGTTCAGTTCTAGCTGTGCCACTGCTCTGTCACAAAACAATCACTAATACTGCCAGCTACCCTATTTTTGAGAAGAGGGATCTTTAGCATTAATGGCATAATATGATTTCACTGATTACTTATCTTCCAATAAAGCACTCTTAAATCAATTAAAAATACTATTCATTTATTGAAAAAGAAGAAAAAAAACCCCATAATGACCACAACTCATGAATAAGCTTACATAATTTCTTTATCTAAAATAAGCATTTAAGAAAGGCTTTCAGACTTGAAAGGTTTCCTGACAACATGACTTCACTTTTTAAAATTAAATAAATCCTCAGGAACTACACGTTTAGTGCTAAAAGCTCATTCATTAGAAAGTCAGATTCAATGAAGCAGTACTTCATAAAAAAGAGAAAATGCAGCCTAGGAATTAGTCAGAAAGATTAAGTTAGGTTTTAAAGGCTATGTCGATCACAGTCATTGATTGCCTTTAAGAATTTAAGCAAGTTCATTTTTACATTTACTACTCTTCATCTTTCATTAAATAAAGAAAAAAAAAAGGGACATATGCTGGTCTACACTTTCAGGTTTGCAGAAGAAAATTCTGCTTAGAGCAAGGGGTAACAATTAAGAATATCTGCAATCCTATATACACGCAGAAGCCATTATAAAACAGAATCATACATGATCTGTACCACAAAGGTGACAGATTTAACACAAACAAGACAAAATAAAGAGCAACTAGCAAAGGAACACTGTATATCCTACAGATACAGAAGAAGATTTTAGGAGGGATATGAAGGTGTGCCGTGGGTGCTTGACAGACAGAATAAAATAGAACACAAATAGGCAGCATCGCCAGAGAAAAAAGGGCAAATATATGCCATAGTATTGTACAATAAGAAGCCCACTACATTCTTAAAAATGATCTCACCACAGTGAGTCATTAGTTCAATTACATTTCACACCACTCAGCCTGAGGCAAGCAGAATTGTAAAGGACTCTAAAAATATTAATTCCAGCAAATGTGTCTCAGAAACACAAGTAGCCACCACTGGTTTCCACACATTCTCAATCCCTTAAGTATTAACTGGTATCTGACGATTTTGTCTTTTAACTTCAGATGCACCTCCATTCAATTTCATATTGTAAAATGAAGTTAGCCCACACTAAAAGTACAAAAAAGGTGAATACAGTGTCGGTATCTATCAGAATATTGAAGAAGCACACCTTAACACACTAGTACATCACAAAGAAGTGAAACAGAAATGTAAATACATCACAAATATCTACTTTAAAGTTGTCAACAATTTTTACATATTACAAGGCACTGCTACATAGTCAGAAGTTCTGTTTACTTCGTAGTGCCAAGGGAATAGGAATCACTTCAGTGACTTCTACATGTATGAGATTAAAAATCTGTTTCTGGATACATATTAAATCAATACACCTCTCTTTCTTCATTGTTACATAAATACATACACATATATAATATGGAATTATTATACATCTATACACATCAAAAGTGGAGTTCAACATTAGCATCTCTTCTATATTTATATGGAGGCATTCTTGGTAAGAACATCTCTGAAATGGCCAGACAGGCACTATGCTCCACCATGTATATACTTAAGTGTCTCCTCTTTCTCACCACCACGATTTTTATGTTTGTTTTTTTAATTGATACATTCAACAAGCAATATGATTTACACAGGCACAAGGAAGATTTTTTTCTGCTGTGTTAATGGTTACATGTATCATATTGCAATGCACGTGATAGTTCTTTTTCAAGATCAATGTGTGTGCTAGTCATCGTAATTTTTTGATAGCTGAATATTTTAGACATATGTTTGCTTCTTCTGAAGAAAGTGTTTTAGTTCCCAACTGCCATTAAATTTCTTTGAAAGGACAGAATACAGCATTCTTTACCACAGTTTCCATGTAGTATTAAAAAATCCAGAATACACTAATTTATTCTTCCCTTCTCCATTATTCAAACAAAATACCTCCAACACATACCTAAGGAAAATGAGCTTCTGTCTTAAAACCTTCCAGCTCTGTAACAGCCAAATTCCACTCCCACTTCACACATTCTACTGTAATATCACTGAATTTATTTGTCTTTCACCAACAGGAAAGAAGAATCTGACCCTGTAATTACATTCTCTTTTTTCTAGTTTATAGAACAATCCAAGTTTATAGTGCAATCCAAGAAGCAAAATTAAACTCAGAGTTTGGGATTTGTTTTGCTGGTGAGGTAAGGGTGGCAATCAGAATAAAAAAAGAAAACAAAAAATAATTGACTAACAGGGAAATCAAAATTGACTCATACCCAATAAATATTAAAAAAAAGAAGGATGTGAAGTATGTGGAGAGTATAAGGCAAGAGGAAAGTGTAGAAAGTGGAAGAAATTGCTGTAAGGTAGCTGTAACCATCAGGACCATGGAAAGGTGGAGGGCAACACGCACCTGCTATGGAAAGGATGCTAATCTGACTTTTCAGATTACAATAAAAAAAAATACAGGAAGGACTTATATTTTAATCATCAAGTGTGATATGTGGTTTATCCAAAATTGCTAGGAGGATAGGGGAGAATGACATGAGTAGCAACTCCAGAAAAGGCTTCTTATTTTAAAAATTACACGGAGAATAAAAACTAATCGAGAGTGTGCACTATTCCACTACTCTTTTCCTAGAGATAAACTACATATTTTATCAAGTAAAAAGTACACACAGAGTACACACATTCCCAGAGCAGACCTGAAAGAAAATGTTATTAGATGTCTGTTCGCAGTGATACATTTTTTTAATGTTATAAATTTTCCCTCAAATCAGTATTGGTCAGATAATTTCAGTTTGTTTCGATGCTTTGAGTATGTTTCACTACCATAGTATGTTTTCAATTACTGCTTCTTTATCTCAATTATTTTGTAGAGTAAAAAAGTTGAAGGAGAAATAACATCTTTATGTTCTTTGCTAAAATTACATTTCAGTAATTATTATAAATTGAGTCAGATTGCAAGAAGCCTCTTCCTGGGTATTTACTTTATAGATCTCTGTATCAGCTGTTTCCCTGTTTTACAAAGAAATTCGCACACAATGAAAAGAAATTCAATTGAAATGAAAAACCAGAAGATTCACAGTGAAAGTTCTGTGGCAGTTACTGAACCTGAAATTATTAAAACATTTGTTTTTATAGCTTGAATTACCTATATCCTTTGAATATAAGCATCTCTATGTCCTTATTCTGATTCCTGACATTGCGCAGCCAGGCAAGCAGGCGGGCAGGCTGACGGCACAAGGCTGTTGGCAAACAGCACGCCTTCGTTTCCTTTCCAAGCTGGGCTTTGGAAACATACTTTTGGTTTCTGTTACCCTGCTAGGATATCTAACTTCCTACCTTATCTTGCTACAGTTCAACTTGATACAATATCTGATAAACAAATCAATGTCACTGCTGAAACAACATTATTGCTGTAAAATCTGTCATTCTGGCTATGTCAGACTGTTATTAACAAAGCAATATTAGCACAGCCTTACTTTAAACTGTACTAGGATCTCTCTCAATCTGTTGTGAGATTTTATTTCAAATTAAACTCAATTAGGGACAGGACTGGAGGAGGGGCTGGGGAGCAGGGGCACACAATAACTGATGACAACCTATTGCTACTCTGCACCATGGTTTTCTTCCAAATCTTATTTCAAAATATTTTTCATAAATCCCTGTCACAAATAAACAGGGAAGGTTGAAGTAGGGGAAAAAAAAAAAAAAAAGACAGCTTTCCACATGAGTAAACTACTACAAATGTCAGTAGATACTCTGTGCACAAGGTTGCATTTACCAGAGTGCTGAAAAGATGCGTAAGGAAAAAGAAATCGGAAAAGGAATACTATTTGCCATGTATGTATCCTCACAAAACAAGGACTGGTGGTGTAAAACACCTTAACAATAATGAGGAAGATCTATTATTCCTTACAGCTCTAATAGCTGGTGAGACCTATGTATGAATGAGGACAACATGAAAAGAATTTGTGGGCAAAGCAAAGTTTTTTAAAAAGTTCTGTGGTTTCGTAACAAGAGTGGCTTCCACAGATGGAACACCCTGAAGCAACTCTCACGGAAAACTAATGTTTTCTGTTTTGCCAAAATACTACATACCTACATGTACCTGGAATACAATATGGTTAAATATGAAGATTTATCATACGTATTTGTTGCTACTGCAGTTAGTAAGGCACTTCACGAGAGATTTTTTTCCAGGTACAACAGACTTTCTAGAAGTATGTTTGAATGTAATAGAAACAAGAGTGTTTCTTGAATTAGAAATTCATCTCTGAATAGTTACCAAGCAAACATAAAATCATAAGAAATTTCCAAATTGAGTGAATAATTTCATGTTCTATGTTTAAAGCAGAACAAACATTTAAATTTAATAACTTTGTATGAGAATATATGCCCATGAATATAAAAGGGAGCTACACAGTTCATTTGCAAACATAGATATCAAAATACAGTACAAAAACGTGCACATGAAGACAAGTTAAAGATATCTTTAAAAATATTAATGTATTCAGAAGCTTCTGACAAATCTTGTCTTGATTGTACAGCTTACAGTACATGTTCCAGAATCACTTTAAAGTAGAATGGTATCGGGAAACTTGATGCTGTCACTGAGATTTTGTCCCAATTCTTTTTTGGTCAAAAATCTGAAATTTTTACCACCTCTTTAGTTTGCAAGTTAAGTTAGCTAAAAATTGAGGAGGGGAAATCTTTGGAATTGTAGACAATCTGCCATAGAAAACAGTACGTTCTCAAAATAATAGGATGTTCCTTCTTCTAACGACGTTAGGTCTGCATATCTTTTTCTGACACGAAAACAGGTACGAGACCATGCTGTTCTTCAGCTGAAGAGGGTGTACCTTTATGATAACAAAGTCAGTAATCAAATTTGGTGTCTGTGAGCAATGGAAAGTTGGACCTGAATGGTAAAGAAATAAAAAGACTGGACTGCTTTACTTTTTAATTTGTAACTGAGAAAAACCCATCAAATTCTTGATGAAACTAACACTTGAAAATCATGTACATGAGCTGGGAAACAAAGAGGAAAAACTACTCCTGTGAAAATAGCCTACTTTAAAAGCTGTTTCCTTTGCACAAGAATTAAATCTGATTTTACGCTACTCGTTACTTTGTATTACTTACAGCAACACCTTCGCTGACCTTTAAGGCAAGGCAGAAATGACAGGAATACTGGCTCCCATCTAGGACCTGAACAAAGATTAGAATTCAGTCTCCTTTCCATAGATATTTGGTTAGATAATTTTTAACCTGATCTGGCTCACACTTTAATTGAGATGAACAGGATAAAATTGGTTATTATGTTTAAGATTTGAACAACCAGCATTTACTTGAGGAATTACAATAAAATTGCACACATAATCTCATTTTTCAATTATTTCATACTTCTGAATTTGCCAGGCCTCATTTTCCAGTCCTTAGCTCTAGTCATTTCTTCCTCTGCTAGTCAAAGAGCCCTTCCATGACCTTTTATTTTCTCCCCATGAGCACACCTCTACAGTCTCAATCTTCAAGAAAAATAGCCTGGTTAACCTCCTACTGTGACATTTTTAATTGCATTTATTCGCAGGTATCCACAAATCTATGCTTTTATCTGCACAGCACAATTCCCTATACCAATTGCAGAAGTACAGATTTGCCTGTCATAGCTGCATAAATACTAGAACAGAAACAACATTGGTAAAGCGATCCCAGCACGGATGCAGTCCAATTCCGTTACTTCACAGAAGTTTAGTCCCGTATTTTTATAATCATAGAAACAGAGAAAATACTTTTTTTTTTTTTTTAAAGGAAGTGATGTGGACGTGTTGAGCATCCAAGGTGCTTTACCCATTTACAGCTGCTTCTCAGTAGACTGTCTTAATCTGAGGTGTACACCTACAGAAAACTACCGCTACCTTAGTTATCTCTGTTCCTTTCTTCCAACTCCCTTAGCAATAAAATTATCAACTAAGAATGTAGTACAACTGTGAGGTGAGAAGATGGTTTATTTAAATACTTATTTAAGGGAATAATACCTAAAGGGAGATTGTCATCTAAAATGTAGATTATGCACATAAATCTATAATGCATTATATGATTTCTTTAATTAACTATGTAACCAAAACACCCACATTTTTGACAACATATATTGTCCATCAAAATATAATTGACTATCATTAATTCAGCTTTACAGCTCTGAATTCTTCTTTGAAATGAATTCAACTTCTTTACTATTTTTCTTTAGCAGCTTTGTGTCTGACTGACTTTGATTTCAAAATAAATACTGTTTCTCCTTATGAGTGTTGGAATAACACAAGCTGGACTTTCCCCTTCCACATTCAGTAAGGAGTTACAAAGTAATGGCTCTGGGAAGTTAGTACATTTGTATAACACTTTCCTTAGCTATTGTTGGATTACAAGATATCCTTACTTTAAGTAAGAACAAATTAACCTGTCTTCAAAAATAAAGCAAGACTAATTACTGAACTATTCTCTATCTTTATGAACAATCTGGAAACCTGTATATTAACAAGATTATTTCATGGTATATATCCTTCTGGTTCCTGCTTGCCATGGATTTTTCTGCAATATTTTAAATGTATCATATTTATACTCTAGACTTGTAATGCATTTTGCTGTGTTTACACAGTTTTCCAATTATAGTTGTTGTCTTTGCTGTGACACTACACTAGAACAGGCCTTTTGCCAGAATACACTCTTTCTTGATTGCCAAAAAGCCAGTATTTCACCATCTCATACAGTTCTCTCGGTAAGCTTTTGACTTTCAAGTTTGTTTAAAAACATTTGCCCAAAGTACTGAACAGAAGATGCTCTACACTGGAAAATTAACCCTTTCAAAAAGGAAATATTAAACACTGTGTCCATTCTCAGTTTGCCCTATGCATCATAATTTGCTCCTCTGGCAATAAGTGGCTTCCAAATCCCATAAGTTTATTTCTTATAATAAAAATCCAGAATAATGTTTCTCCTTTATGATAACTCCTATGTTAGATACTGGTGATCTTTTACCTCTGGCCAGGGGACAAACAGTCTAAGTTCTCAACACCATTCTTCCACATACCTCAGAGACATGCTTAGACAGCAATGCTTCCATTTTTCTGGTTTAATTCAGCGGGTTGTGATAGTAACATCTTGTGGAATTTGTTAGCTGGCTCTCTGATCTATATGCACTTAAAGATACTGCAACTGTAACTACTCATTCTGTTGCCTCCCACAAAATTTTCAAAACATGATTTGCTACCACCATTATTTGATATTCTAGTTGTATTAAAACATTATGACTACCCAGTGGCAGAATACTTTGTCTCACAACTCAAAGATGCTCTAAGATCTGTACTAGTTACCTAATCATAACTGTTTCAAAGTAATTTTAAAAAAATATTGAAACTCTCTAAAGTTGTATTTATCTCATATTTGGCTAAATACAAGCATTCACAAGATCATCTGTGTTACTAATTCTTCAAAATCCTTTCATATCTCCACTCTTATGATACACTCTAGCTAACAAACATGGAAATACTTACTGTTCAAACACTTTAAATGATCAAGGGGTAAAGTAAAAACAAGATCCAAACACCCTTACCATTCTTCTAGGGGGGAACAAATATTCCTTAACAGCAAAACAGAAACAGGTTTGGTATAATTCCTCTGCTCTCTAGGGGTACTTTGAGAAAAGAGCAGAAAGGGAATTCTGTAAGCAGAGAAACAGAATAGAATGTAAGTATAGTTTTCAGATTTTAGAGTCACACATTTAAATTCACTACTTGCAAAGCAAACAAAAACTGGGAAAAAAAACTTCCCTGTAAGATCTGGCCTTTACATTTAAGCTCATTAATAAGATAAAATAGCATAACTACCAAGACCTTCAACAACTTCCCTCTTCCATCAGTCCTGTTCTTCATTTTAAACCAGTTACTCTTTCAAAATTCCCAAGCCTCTCTGTTCCAGCCTTACCCACGTGGGACTACAAACTCCAGATATATCATCAGGCCCTCAAGGCCCTAGATTATCCGATACATTACCAAAGCAGATGGAAAATACTGTTATTTCAATGTTTTTAAGAAATAATAAGTACTAGCTTAATCTCAAATACAGAACTGAATGTGCTACCAGGGTAAACATGATCCATGCCTCTCACATGAGACAGTACACAAGAGAGTTTAAAAGTGTATTAACTTAGCAGTTGTGTGACTGTGCAGCTACGTTGCTGGCCTGACAATAACTCCTCTCCTAGCAGAAAACATTTTCTGATACTCTCTCGCATCCACCCTCCCCTTCCTTATCTCTTGTCCACTATCATTTCTTTCCCACTGGGATCCTCTAAACTGCTAGAAGCAAATAAATCAAGAGCTGTCAGGCCCCAGACTTTGACAATAATAATCATAGTTTATATTAATAATGAAATTCAGAGTAACAGATGACCAAGAGAATGACAGAGCACTGTACTCCAGAAATATAAGGAACAAAATGTGTGGACATCTGTAACTGGGAGCAAGAAAGAGCGAAAGACAGAAAACAGTCTTTGAAGGGTCTACAATCAGGATAAAAACTGTTAGAAATACTGCATATGCAACTTGAACACACTGTAATTAATTTCTGACACAGCCTGTTTAATAGGATATCGATAACACACCTCTCAGGAACAGGATAGACTTCACGATAAAAAGTGGAGTACTAAATCCATCTGATATACAGTCCTCTGACAAGGTCTACATACTTCAGACTAAAATTACCAAACCCTTAGTAGCACAGCCAAATCAAATTTTTGAGCAGGTATAGCTAAAAGACTAATCTCATCAGAAACAGAAATCAGTTTAATGCTAACATGAAAAAATAGTTTCATAATTCACTCAATACGGCAAATCTGAAATTTGTTTATGGTCATTTAAAGGAAACTAGACATCAGGAAAACTTACCATTACAGTTATATCTAGATTAATTTTCTAGAACTGTATGTATAAAGAAAATTTAATTTCCAGATATGAGAATAGTTATGACTTTGGTAAATAGTGACACAACAATGTAACTATAATGAAGCTACATTAACAGAAACAAAACTTTTGAAAACATGAGGAAATGTAAATTCAAGTCCTACTAATTTAAAGGTCATGTTGAAAAACAAAATTCCAAAAGGATTTTTTTCTTGTATCAATTCAAACTTAGTTTTTTCTCCCATGTGCCTGTCGTTATTTCGTATCTTCTATTAAAAAATGGTTAGAAAAGGAATGCATGCCAGAGATTAAGTAAAACATTCCAACTATTGACTTTAAATGCTTTGTCTAACACATAAGGTTTCTAAGTTAGAAATTTTAATCACAGTAAAATAAAATCTGATTGTAAATATGTATGTTCTGCCTGCCTCACTCAAAGAGGATAAAGACGTCTTATGCAGTTAGGCTCTTACTAACGAAAAACTGTATTAAATTTTACAAGTTGTTTTGTTACATGCACATTTAATTCAGTATCTTACAGTGAATAGTTCAAATTACTTATTGCATACTATCAAGATTTTTATTTCTTTAAAAGACAACAAGAAATAAATTCATATCCACAGAAGCTCCTTAACTCTGTATAAAAGGTAAAGATGGAATAAAATGGCTTAGAATAAGATTGTTGTATGCATAATTAAAACAGAGAAAGAAATAAGTGGGTGGTACAGCAATTACAGAAGAGCAAAAGGACTAGCTTCTACATTCATTGCACAAAATATTTGGTTGTACATCATAATTCATGAAATAACACAACAGCAGAAGCTTTAGTAGTTCTTCCTTTTACATTAATTTACAATAAATTAAGTACTGACCTTGGCAACCTGAAGCCAGGAATAATACTCAGAAAATAACAAGATCTTCTTAGTAACCAAGAGGACAGAATAAACTATCCATAGCTTTCATGATACTCTTTTCCTCAAGATGACAGATCAACTGATAAAACCAGAATCTTTTTAAACACTGTAAATTCAAGCATTACATGCTTTTTCTTTATCAATGTATAAAACAAAAGCAATTGTCTCTGTTGTACGGTTCTATGAACATTACCCCATTAAAAATAAAGAATAATTCTATTGCAATATATGTGACTGCCATAGAACGAGCAGTTTATCCATGAGAAATGAAGTTTTATTTATTATATATTATGCAATTATTTTGTGATTAAATGACTATTAATCACATACAGTTAATCACAATGTAACTAGAGCAACAGGCCATTGTTTTCAGTTTTTACAAAGCAGTTCAGACAGTGGATTCTACGTGTAATGCACATGTCTCACTGGCTTCATTGTTGTAGGGGCTTCACATTATCTTAAAAATTTTCATACATACGAATTTGGAAAAAAACATGCTTTTCTATAAAAACCAGCTCTCAATTTCCAAACAGTTCAAGAATCCTTGTTTTAAAGCTACAAATATAAAGGCTGTTAAATTATTTGTAAATTTCTTTGACCTTCCCACCAAAAAGGGGTTTTTTTGGCCTGGAATACTACAAATTATACTCTGCACAACAACTTTTTGAGAAAGCTTCTATCCTATGCCAACACAGCCTCAGGAAAAACAAAACAAAACAAAAAATAACTCAACTGAAAGGAACAAAATGAAACTGAAGAACATGGAGATTACACTTAACTACTGAAAGGTATAGTATATTTTAGCCCAAACAGTTTGAGTGGAAGCCTGGCAGTATTACTGCTAACACCATCAGGGACAGGAAAAACAAAAAAGTCAAATAAAAAAAAAAAAAGTTTTAGCAAAATATTTGTACGTACTATGGATGCAAATGTACCACCTGAAGCAGTGGCCTTCAAAAATAATGCAGATGGCTCTAAGCCAGTAATAAAATTCAGTCATTCTCAGCAGGACTAATTACCACAGGCAAAGCATCATGCTAGCACGGCCATGTAATTTTATTCATCACATCAGTTCACTTAGCCCTACAGAACAGTGTATTGTGCTGCACAGACATATGCTATATTGTTTTGGAGGACACTAGGTCTTGAACAAGGCAGTAAATTGTAATGCATCTAAATCCTTAAGCAAAAATACCATGAAAGCAACTTTTCCCTGCAGATTGACATGAGCTGATTCTTAGGAGAAACTGTGCACAGTAATACAAACAATGACAAATCTGTCTGCTCTGTGTGCTAGTAGTGAAAGACCTCACTGACATGATAGTAACCACTTTAGCCCTCACTTTAATTGCAGTCAACACAAGATCTGGCTTGGCAATAGCACACTTCAATTTTTTGCTTGGAAGAGAAAAAAAAGATCATAAAAATGCAGCAGTTGACATAGTTTTGATAGAACAATATTCAACCTGACAGACAAATCCTACATTCAGCCAATCTGCAAGCACTTCAGAGTAAGTCTCTGTATTTCAGTCAGATCATTTATGCTGGTTTAATACCCAATTAAAAAGGCACACTGTGGAAAAAAACAGTTACAGGTAATTTCAACTTGCAATAGATACGGATGAGACAACTGGTATAAAACAAACAAGTATAAACACTTACTATTAAAATTACTTTAGTTTTTCAATGAATTCAAACTGTTCTTTCCTGAATACTGACCAGTAGCACTCAGATTTTTGATAAATACAAAACAATATTCATCATCGTTCCCAAATATTAAAAACTTACAGGAGTAAACAACATCTTTCTTAAAAACAACTGAGTCACTGAGAAATGGCTAGCTTGCCTTCTTTCCTCGCAAAAGAAAACAAATTAGATACACAACATTTACATCCACATAGTCAGTACAATCTTCCTTTTGCTGCTCACTGCATCCTTCTAAAGAATATTGACATAATAGGTTTTAAGGGTTGATTTTTGCAGCCGTTCAGTAACATGATGAACTCTCTGAAGTTAACTTGAATGTTAGTCACAACCAGAAGAGAAGTAATTGTGTCAGAGGGGTGAATTGAAGGTCTTTGAGGAGATTTATCTACTACTTCATCTGAAGGAGTGACAAGACAAGGCTGAACTAAAGTAATGGCACAAATTTTCCAGTCATACTGTCCTAATATTCCTGGAGGTATCTGGGCATAGAGCCCAACAAACCAACTTGTGGGAAGCAAGTTTTACATCAAGTAGTCCAATTTAAAAAAACAAAAAAAAACAACAAACAAAACTCACAAAATCAGACACATGTATCACCAAAAGAACCAGAACTAAAACTTCCCTATATTTTCTACTAACAGGGTTGAGAAGGGAGCATCTCTGAGAGAAACAGAGGACTCTTAGTTGGTCAGCTTCCTTAGGCCTCATGCTTCACTGCAAAACCTCCTCTATCTAAACTATTCCTGATACGTGCTTTGTCTAAACTATTTTTAAAAAAGCTTCAAATAATGACTTCACAGCTCCCTTGAAATTACTATCACTGGCAGAAACCTTTCCTAACATTTTAGATTTTCTTTGCTTCATTTCAGGCCCATTACTTACTGTTTCGATCACAGTGGATATGAACAGCCATTTACTCCCTCTCCATTTGAAAAACTTTTATTTATCTGAAGAATGTTACTCTGCCTCTCAGACTCCTTTTCCTCAAAGCTAAGTTCCCTCACCCACTGCCCATCCTCAAGACCTTCAGCATTACCACTGTACTAAGGACTTTATCTAATTAACCTAAATCTTCCTCGAATGAGGTTCTTGATACTCCAGATGAAGCATGAAAAAAAGATTTGTTTCAAGTGCCTGGCCCACAACACCCTTCGTTATAAAAATCAGTACAAATTTCATTGCCAACAATGTCATGCTGCTAGAAAACAAATGAACAAGTGGCTTGCACTCAATTCGTGAGGAACTATTAAGCCTCTCTGCAGAACTGTTATCCGTGCAGTCATTTCTCCTGTTCCTGCTGCTAACTACACCTATTTATTGCTAGGACTTTGCACTTGTCTGAAAGAGAAATTAAATCGGTTCAACCAAGACGTATCCCCAATTTGCTAAGAATATTCTTCATTCTAATCCTGTTTCCCAACATATTTTCCATTCTTCTCTGCTTGATTATTTCTTGTAAATTTAATAAGGATATACCACATTACATCACTCAAATCATTAATGAAAACACTAGCCAGCTGCAGAACACATTTCAACAAAATCCCACTTGATATATTACTGGACAACAGTGAACAACTGATGATGACTTTCAGAGCGCAGTTTTCTCAAAACTTCTACATTCATTGAACCACATTATCATCTGGATTACGATGCTGATCCTGCTGATGTGACATGGTGTCAAGAGTCATATATAAAGCAAACTACAAGACAATTCTGGATCTCTCCAGTCTTAAGATCCGTTATGTGGCCAACAAAGAATATATGGTTGGTTAAACTGGATTAATTCTTGACAAATCTACGTGGTCTGCTATTTAATAGCACTTTTTTATCCTAGACTCCTAAATATAGTTTATTTAGTTCATTATATAATATATAAGCTATATATATTATATATATAGTTTAGTTTATTTATACAAATAATAGTTCTAGAGTTCCTTTGCATAAGGAAATGAAGTTAGTTTGAATTGTCTAAATAGGATACAGTGAGTTCTACTTGCAACAAAACAAGTTCTTCTTTCTTCTGGAATCTCACTTCTTCCCCAAGGAATTACCAAAGATAACTACTAAGAACAATGAGATTACTCTGAAAAGCTGTTGAAATACGTTGGGATGAATATACATATTGTTTACATTTGTATTTATCCATATTTTTATACATACATACAAGAGAACACACTCTCTTTTCTATGGAATAGGTCCATGTTTTAATAGCAACAGAGAAAAAGAAAAGAAAAAACAGTCTTCTTAGGTTTAAAATATTTGGAAAGATTTTCCTCTATATAATGTCATCAGCATTTTCATGTCTTTCATAGTAACAGACTATGTGACATTACTATGACACATAACTACAAGAACAAAACAGGACAACAAACAGCAAATTTTCACAAATTTAATTCCCTCCCTCTATCAAGAATTATTTGCTGTATAAGTCAACTGTATCCTGGGCAGCATCAAAAGAAGCATGGCCAGCAGATCGAGGGAAGTGACTCTGATCCTCTGCTCCGCTCTCATGAGAACCCACCTGCAATACTGCATCCAGCTTTGGGGGGTATCAACACAAGAATGACACAGACCTGTTGGAACAAGTTCAGAGGAGGGCAACAAAGATGATCAGAGGGCTGGAGTAACTGTCCTATGAGGACAGGCTGAGAGATTTGGGGTTTTCCAGTCTGGAGAAGAGAAGGTTCCAAGAAGACCTTCTAGCAGCCTTCCAGTATCTAAAGGGGTCTGTGAGAAAGCTGGAGAGGGACTTTTCACAAGGCATGTAGCAACAGAACACGGGCTTCAAACTGAAAAGGGGAGATTTAAATATTATATATGAAGAAGTTCTTCACTATGAGGGTGGTGAGGCACTGGCACAGGTTGTCCAAAGAGGCTGTGGGTGCTCTAGCCCTGTAAGTGCTCAAAGCCAGGTTGGATGGCGCTTTGAGCAACCTGGTCTAGTGGAAGGTGTCCCTGCTCATGTTAGGCAGATTGGAACTAGATTCTCTTCCAACCCAAACCAGTCTATGATTACTTTGTGTTACTGTATGTGCAAACTGGGTGACAAGATGTAGTACTAAAGATAACTTCTGTCTTCACAATGGTGTTCCCTTCCAAGTAGGAACTCCTGAGTGCTACATGTAGTGGGAATACTAGAAAAGCACGCTGAAACAGAGAAACCTTAGTACTGGACAAGACAAGGTCCCACCAACGCAATTCCTATTAAGGCAGACAGATATCAGGTCATTTTCCTCCTCCTGTCTCCTCTAATTTTGAGTCTAACAGACATATGAGGTACAATTTGTTTAAATGATATCATGAACCATCTTGTTTACCCTAGAAAGGTGCTGAGTCCAATTTTTTTCTAGCGTCTCAAAGAGAATTTTTCACGCTCAAGATCACTGTCATCTTTGTGCAGACGTCACTAGCTCTGGAGTGCACTTCAGAACACAGAGCTACAACCACCTACATTATGCCAGCTATAAAGAGGCCTTCCAGGCACAAACAAGCAAATTCTTTCAAACTATATCTCACGCAGTATCGTGCATATCCTATCTAATTTCAGTTTTCTTTACAAGCATCATCAAAATTGAGCTTTATTTCTTTGAATTTTCCTTTAAGTCTTCTATTGTCATGCTAAGAATAAATAACAGCCACATGTAAGCTTTGCTCTTTCTTTATAAAGAGCGTAATACTAGAAATGTATAGTTTTCAAGTAAGGTCATAGTCCTGTCTTCTCCCATCCTCTTTTCTCATAAGTTACATGGAAAGCGGTATTGTCCTCGAGCAACTTCTATATTGAAAACACACAAAACTATATTTCAACAGACTCATTCCCCTTCATTTTATGGCTGCACAATTTAGTCACAGACTAACTTTAAGTTTACAAAAGAGCAAAACTATGGCTGCTGTGAGAGCCTGCCTACAAGTATTATAAGCTCACAAGGTCATTCAAGCAAATAAATTCACTTTCTGTGAAATAAATTATAATACAACCATCCAGAGAGATTAGGAGCTTACTACAATTAAAAGAAGTCTGGGCATTTATATGAATAATGATCATCTCAGTTACAGGTATTTAACGAGGAAAATATATAAACCTTTTGTTGTCCAAAGCTAGCTCTGTAACAAACAGATGGAACTAACAACCTGTCCACAGTTGAGCTAGCCATTTGCTGCACAGATAAGAATGTTTTCATTTTCATCCCATCAGTTACTGGCCACTATTACAGACAGCAATTTCTGCATACTCACTCATAAAAGGCAGTATATTTTTTAATACCTGCAGAATTTCTTTTGTGAAAGGAAACCATATACAATGCAGCAATTTCTTGTCACCTTCTATTGCTTAAACTTGCTTAAGCATGTTTCTTTTTCACTTTATAAAATATTCGTCTTACAATATCATCAAGAAGCATAGCCAGGGTATGTAATTCATTGCATTAGGCACTGTGTGACATCTGAATAAGCCACTTGTTTTACCTATCCATATGCTGACTTGATTGTTTAACATGAACAATCATCACTAGAGAAGCAGCTAATAGTTTAGTCAGTGGACTATCACAGCTCTGTTTCTACTTTGACAGTGAACCCCCAAAAAAGTGTTGGGAGGTAGAAGAGTTACAGAAGAAAGCTGGAGGGGGAGATGTGTGTGTGTACATATACATAATGTCTAAAATTTACACAGAGAATTAAGTCTTCCTTCTTATTGTGCCAAAAGCAAAATTAATTTCAAAGAACATGAAAGTCCAACACACAGGAATTTTAGATTTACTTTAGCTTTAAGTAGAGATTTCAGTGAAAATATTAGCAGATATTTTCAGAGTAGAACTCCTAACATCATCTACTAAAGCTGGAGATCTGTAGACCACTAGCAACAAAGTGTCCAATACAAAACCCTTCTCAGTGAAAGCTACTGTTTATTATAATTCCTCTGACCTGTATTTCTCTAATTGCAAGACTTTGTATTTTTATTATATCTTTTTCCATCACTGCAAAATAAACTTCAAGACAAGTAAGTGAAAGCTGTAAGTGAATTCACATAGATTTAGTGAGGAAATACATGCTGAATACATACACAGAAATGGGCACACGCACATTTGTGTCAGCCCAGAGTGTAACAGTAAAACTAAATGGCCACTTATCCGAACATTCTACCCAGGAAAACCTACAAGCAAAAAAACCTACAAACAATTATACCATAGAAAGTGCACAGCTTTCACAGTAACATCACAGTGCTGCTGATTTTAACACAGTAGAAATAATGTTGTACCAGACATACAATAAAAAAGTAAGGAATGATGGGAAAAAATTTCCATGACTGGAAGCGAAAAGGAATATTCAGAAATATCTGACTAAAACCATAAATTAATATTAATCTTGGCCATGATTTCCAATTCAAAAGCACAGTCCCATGGCATTGAGCTCCCTATCCAACATGAGGCTTTCACACCACTCACGTCTACTGCATATTTACTAAAATCAGATGTTGCAGTACTTCCCAAGCCTTCCCAAAGCTTTCAGATCTCACCATCAAATAGTCAGTGCCCAGAGTCTGTTCCCCATGCTTCCTATCCTACTGACACCATAAAGCACTACATCACATTTCCCATCTTTCTGAAGCACAGCATTTCTATAATCTCACTGCAAGCTGCCACAGCCTCACTGCTCTCCTGTCTCACACCACCAAAAGGTGAATGAGAGATGCAGATAGAGAGGTAAGAGAAGAAAGGAAGATATTGGGAAAAGGGGGAGGGAGAGAGAAATTATAGTAGACAAGGGATTTTACCTATCCATAAACCATTCATAATTAAGGATTAACTAAGGATTAAATTAAGAACCACGAGCCTTGTCTCTCCATTATGGACTGCAGGATGAAACTCAAAGGAGCTTCCTAAGGGAGTACATTTCACTTAATCTCTAACAGTAATAATTACACAGATTCTTCTAAGCTTCAGGAAAAGTATCTGAAAACAAAAAAACTTAAAAGATTGGGAGACTTTGACAAAAGTACAAGGGTTTTTTTTAAATAGTGACATGAAAAAGAGAGAAAAAGAGTAATACAGGTATTTTCTTTAAAAGAAACAAATCCTAAAAGCTAGACAAGATAAACATCTGAAATTTTACCATTAAATTGTACTTATTATTTGAATAGGCTCCAATATTCAGATTAATTTCACAAGATCTGTCATTCAGGTAGTTAAAAGACAGTGCAACTTCATATATCCTGAAGATGTGAAGGGAAAACAAAATGAACAAAAATTTAAAATTAGAAAGACTATTTTAACTTAGAATGCTACAATTGCTGCTTAAGTGCTTCAGTCAAGCTGACACACTAAATAAATATACAAACCTTCCATTTGCAACACAGAATCTGCTAATTATAAGACTAAGTCATTTTCTAATAATTTTTTGATTACACAATATAAAAAGAGCAGTAGTGACAAATATGCACAATAAACCTCAGGGTGATTGTGAGATTTTTATAGTTCAGCCCTCCCACAACCTATTTTTGGAAGTTGAAATTTGAATAACTTATTAAATCAAAGGAGAAACAGCTGGCAAGACACCATATACCACACCAACAACTCATCTGCAAACTCCTCTCCGCATCCTGCAGCCCAATGTGAAAATAACCAAACTAGCTCATGTACAGAAAATCTGTCAATGTAACATAAGCTTCACAAGAACCATTTCATCATTCTTCCTAGAAGCCAAGAAAATACATTGTAAATTAGTTACTACTGTGGCAGAATGCTTCCAGTATCTGAATTAGGTTAGATATCATACATAGCTTTAATGAAGGTCACGGGGCCAGTAATTTTCCTTTAAGACAGAAATTCAAACTATGCCTTGTTGTCATGCAATGTCTTCCAAAAGGTAAATATGTATCTGTTGCCTCTGAAGGTGTTTTATGCAAATATAAACCAGTACAAAATTAATTGCTTCACAAAAGAATTGTTGCCCAGAACAATACAAGTTATTATGACAGAATTTTCATGCTAATACCTATACCTATAGAAGTCAAACAAAAGACTTGGAAGTACTAATGAATTCTACCCATATCATTCCCCAGATCAAATCAGGAAGTAGATAGCAAGAACCATGGCAAAAAAGTTTTGGAGGTTTCTTTGTTTTTTTAAGTCAAACACTAGTATCAGTCATATGAGTGCAAGCTAAAAATGCCTCTAAAAGTAACTAAGGACTCACCAAGTTCATTGAGACTCTGGGCAGCTTTTGTTATCTCTCTGCTTCCTCCTTGCAGTTGTCCTTGAAGTCTCTTACTGAGATACAAGATGCGTATTATCCTCCGCAGCAAGTCACAAGCAGCCTGTGGAGAAATTGTACCATTAGGGGATCTGATATTATCAGCACATGATGATCATATAATATTAGGTCTCATATATTTAATATTTTAACCAAAAGAAAAAAAAAAAGATTGTGAATAAACCCAAGGAACTTTGGAACACTGCAATCTCTTTCTTCGGGATTTTTTTTGCATGATTTTATAAGACCAATACTTTCTAAATTTGGTAATTACATTTACAGGGCTAGTGAGATTATGCTGTCATTGAAAGTGAAAAAAGAAGGAAACTCAGGACCCTATGCAGAGATGTGCTATTTCTAAACAGAAGTGAGCTTTATTTTACATTGAGCATCTCTCCTCAATACTCCTCCCCTCTGTAAGCTTTAGTTAAGTTAAAATGTTGGTCTTGTCAATCAAATATTGAGTCAAAATAAGAAAAATGACAGCACTTACTTCAAAGGACAATAAACTTAACGGCTAACTTGTTATTACAGATATTGACTCATGGTAGGAATATATGTAAAAACTCATTTTCAGCAGAACTTTCATAAGGCCAGTCAACTTCCTTCAGCCAACTGTTAGTTCACATTCTTTCATAGGTTTATTAAAATACATGTCATTCTTGGCTAAAAATTAAGAAGATGGATGCATGTGTAAATTTTTAGGAAACATATTTGTGTATATTTATGTCATCACCAATTTAGAAAAAAAGGCATTGCTGACATCTGAATCAAACATAACAGTTTCATAATTTTTCACTCAACTAAGATCTTGAAACAGGTTTCCTTCTACATACGAAGTAGTAGAGATAGAGAAACAGTCTTATATCAAATATAGAGTTTCTCCAGGGCCGGACTGGGGCTAAGAGGTACGTGCTAGGGAGCAGCATCATTCTGGAGTGGGTAACATCTAAACTGGAATTCAGAAATGTGATTCAGGAGAAGGTAAAATGTATAGGGATTTTGGTACAGTTCAATATCTGCAATTAGATTAACAAGAGATATAAACAAGAACTTTGGAATGAGTAAGACTGTTGTGCTGAGGTATTCTCCCTTGTACTGAAGGTAAAGTCTCCTATAAAGTATTGACCTTATGGATATCAAATTTAAATTAAAATTACTTCAAAAATATTTAGTATCTGACAGATTATGAACTCCTTTTTTAGACTCATGTTAATGTAATAAAAACTAATGTTTAAGTGCACATATGAAAGCAGCCATGAGTCGTTTCAACCAATATTCAGTGGACTGCACAACTTCTCAGTCTCTTCCCTATGCTAGCACAAACAAATTCAGACAGAAACATTTATAGCTTATTTTTATTAAACATCTGAACAGAACAAAAAGACAAACTAGAAAAAGCCCCACTGAGGCAAATCATCAAAAGCACAATTGCTCTCTCTGCTTTTGTCTCTGTATGACAGTCTGAAGTGTAAGTTTCCTAAGCACTCTAAGACAATTTAACCACGATTTCTATTACCATCTAAGTGGGGCTTATCCTACTTCTAAAGATTAATGTGTTACTTTTAATTAATTCATCTCTAATTAGAAAAAGCTTGATCCGTGTATCACTTTCATATTTGTGAACGAAATTTCTGCAAGATGAATCAAAAATAGCTTTTTACATAGTGCAGTGTGTGCTTTGCCAAATAAGAGGGCATAGCATTACTACTTTGCTTTCAAATTTAATTACTCTCTAATCCAATTGCGTACCTCTGGCTAATGTTTTTCCCTAGCAATTCAACTTCAGTTATCTTCTGATCATCTTTTACTTCACATGCCAAAAGATTTTTTATTTTTCATTGACTTGTTGCTCATTATCTCCTATCTCCAGAAACAATCTTTTAAAATACTATCAAACTGAACTAATAGATAGGAAAAAATACAGTCAGAGACAAGAGCAAAAAGAAATTTTAACTTCTGTCCCTGTGAACTAGAAGGAGGTGAAAAATCGAAAGACATGAAGATGCACTGTTAATTTCACAGTGATTGCTACTGTATCGTGCCCTTGACAAAGATTCCAAGTATTTCCATCTACATGAGTTGTTCCACTTAATAAAACCCCCAGTCACTGTAAAAGAATATAATATACAAGGACCAGGTAATGCAAATTTAAAAATTTGTCTAGTAGGGGAGTTACTCACAGACACTAGATACTCTAACCTGGCCACCTGCATAACAGAAGACTGAACAAATTCGGGAAACATTCGGTTCCTGAGTTGATACAGTATGCTTTCCTAAAGGAGTTGCTTTCATTCAAGAAGGAATGAATTCTACTGCTCGAGCAAGAATGAATTTGGAGAAGGCCAATGGCCTGAGTTAGTCCCAGTAAAACTAAAAAGAAAACCCATTTTTTCTGGAGATATGTTAGTTATCTCCTGAAATTTAAAGCAAAATATCAACACTGACAGATATTATTGCTACAACTGAGCAATCAAAGTTTCTTACTTTTAATCTCAAGTTAATTTTTGAAAATTATTGAAAGAAGACTTAATTATAAAAGACCACTTGAAAACATGTCAGTGCACAGTGCATATAGGTAATTGCATAAATCTGCCAGATCATAATGTAATTGAATGTACATGCAACAGAAGCCTGAAGAAAGATGAAACAGTCCACTATCTTCAGACTACATTTACTATGTAGTTACATTAGCACAAGGATGAAATCTGCTATTGGTGAATATTTTAAAGGGAGAGTAACTTTAAAATACAGAATTAGCATTTTTTAAAAAGGCTTTAAAAATCTAACAGGCTGCCCAGATGGGTTGTGGAGTGTCCTTCTCTAGGGATGTTCAAAACCCACCTGGATGAGTTCCTGTGTAACCTACACTAGGTGGTCCTGCTCTGGCAGGGTGGTTGTACTAGATGATCCTTCAAGGTCCCTTCCAACCCTTGAGATTCTGTGATTGTGTGATTTGTCTATTTAAGGATTTTTAAACATCAAAATATCTGAAATCAAGACAACATGTAGAAACATCTGGTTAAATAGAGCTACACAGAAAACAACCCTCTGAAGGATAAACTGGCTACGTATTTCAGTTGTTAACTATTCTTATTTAGATTGTGATCTACTGTGGAAAGACTCAGAATAGGACAGTGTGATTTAAAGTAGGAAGTAAGCTTTGTGAGTCTGCTGCTCCCTTGGGATGCCATGAAGCTCTAAGAACAGAGCAAGACATAATATACACAAGCACACAGCAGAGTTTCAGGACTAGATTTGATGTCTGATAATGAATTTGCAGTGTGGATATTTATGAAAAAGTCAGACCATACTAAAAACAATTAAAGATGGCAAAATCCAGCTTTATGCAAGCCAAATATTCCTTCAGTTTGTGAGTAGTCCCACAGCAATAAATGGAGAAGCACTAAAATAATAACATCATAAGTACAAGAGGCGCTTAAACACCACACAGCTCAGCAAAACCTATCTGCCAACCCTAGCGACTTTGACAGAAGGCAACTTCTTTTATTAGTCCTCTACGTTTTTTTACTTACTATACCAACTGTACATCAGTTGATAAAATTAACAAGTTTTAAAGTGTCCCATCCCACAAGTCTTGCATTTGGGAGAAATTTCAGGCCATAAGCCCTGTCACCACTAGGAAGTGAATTGTTTGCTGTGCTGTTGCCCTTCCTTCCTGAACAAACAAGTCAGCCAGGTAAAGAGATACCAAAGCACTGCATCCTGAGGAGGCAGCAAGGCTGAGATATCAAAGGTCTATTGACTCAACTCTCCTTAAGGCCAGCTTCATTTCAAGTGTCCTGACCCTCAACCTCTCCCAGTAATGCAGTGCAACACAAAGAACTTGCTATGTATCTGCCAACACAAGAAGGGACAGCAGCTCTCATGCCAAGGATGGATTCTCACTGGCAGAGAGGCTGGAATCATTACTCATCTTTCAATACTGAGGTAAACAGATTTGGATGCTAGGAAGGGAAGCCTAGTAGGCTCCCCTTATCCTGTACCTCTTTTTTCTGACTTAAGAGACAAGAAAAACCAGATATTACAAATTCCCTGGCACACACTGACCTGGATGAACGGTGCTTTCACACCACAGGAAAATTCATGTAACCCTGCTACAGAAAAGAGCACTTAAGAAACATTTCCTAAGTACAGGGACTCATTATTCTCATACATCCTTCTACAGTTTGACTTTGTGTAAGGTCAAGGCAGAAGTTATCTTCATTTTTAGCCCCCAATTCCTGCAATACATGAGAGAATTTTAAAAAAATGCCCCTATCCTGCCACATGGAAGTCATGGAAATGTTATGCAGTGGCAAAACCGGTACCAGACAGAGTTGAAGAAAAACAGGAGAAGCAGCTGGACAAACTGGCTGAACAGTGTTAAGAGCTTCCTGATGAAATTCACTGCTACTGAAAGTTATGCAGAAAATAGTAGCTCAGCTGAGAGACTAGCACAGCTGCTCCATCAGCCCCCAGACCAGAAACTGCAGCTTCATCTATTCTACTGTGCACCCACAGATGGCAATATACTTGAGTGTACAGCTCAAATTTCAGCTACTAGAAGATAAGTTTTTAGCTCTGCGAAGCTACAGTAAACTTGCTAAGATAAAAAGTTCAAGAAATAACTCATTGAACACTTGTGGATTTGGTGTCGCTTTTAAAACCATAAACTGAACAGAATGTAGCTACATGACTTCTGAAGACAGAAGGAATAGTTTTCAATTATTATAAAATTAACAATGAAAGTGTTTGACCGTGGTCTTGCCATTGGTGTGATAAGCTCTCTCCCACCACCACCTTCTAACAGAGATCTACATTCTGCTGTAGACTCAAAAGACAGATACAACTACATACCTGGGCTTATGAATCTCCAGAACCACAATCAGTTCCATAAGTTGCATCTGGACTATTTTGAAAGAATTAACTCCCAAAGTCTTTATTAAACTGCAGCCAAGCATGCATTAACTTAGAGGAAAAAAGCATCTTCTACACAATGGTATCATAACATTAAATATCAAAATGACACCTAAATTAAGAAGAATTTAATTAATCTCTACTCAGATTCCTCCGTCTCTACAAAAACTCAGCAGAAAGATCAGCTTCCTACTTCATAATATGAAGAAGCTCATGAAAAGACACACAAATAGCAATTTTCATTAAGAAATACTGACAATGAACTACAGGCTACTGGAATATGAAAATCATGCTCAAAAAAAGGGGGTTTATAAAAACATTTTTAATTCAACTTACTTGAAGTTTTGCTAGCTGAGCTGTACGAGACACTATTTTGTTGTAGGGGTCAACAATTTTGACTCTAATTCTAAAAATAAGAAGATAAATTTATTTATAGCAGTATTAATAAATACCATGATAGAACAATTAAGAATTTATACTTTGTAATTGCATAATGAATGGCATACCTATCAACAGTACTTTGTAGAGCACCAATTCTAGTCTGCATCATTTGGAGAACACCTGCAAAATAAAGCAGATTTTTTACATGGAATACCTGTCAATTACAGAAAGAACTACTCTTCAAATCATAGTAACTACTGCATATACTACTTTGAACTGCTGTTCAAAGGCACCTAACCTGGTACAAACACCTGAACATTTAAAAATAGCATAACTTATTTAACACTATTTATTTAACATGGTGACTAGACAGTTTAGAGAAACCAACAAAGAGGACTGAGAAGATAACCAATTCCATTTTAAGGTTTTCTTCTTGTGCATAAGCATCTTTAGCAAAAAATAAGGTATCAATGTCATCGTGAGGTCATCTAATTTAGATTACAAACAGAGCAAACTACCCTAATCATGTTTGTTCCAGATTAGTTTGGCAAAGCAGCACAAAGAAAGCCCACAAGCATGCTTGTTCTTTTCTTGTTGAATTGCAAAGTAGTCAAGGGTAGCAGTCATTTTTGCAATATGGAATCAGCCTGCTGAGAATTTAATTAAGTTACACAAACCCAGGCCTATGAAATTAGAATGTTTGAGCACTCTCAAACATACTACATTTTTGTAAAGCCCTGTTTACAAGGATGTCATCGTCAAATCTGATGAAACTGCAACAGGATACAGTAAGAAACAAAAACTATTGCTAATAGCTCAGCTTGTCCTGTACTGGGACTATACTTCACATATTTTGTACAAGCCTGCAACTCCCATTTTCTCCATATTTCAGAATTATTAACTTTGTTCAGTGACAAGACTTCTCTGACATTTATACAGGGAATGGCAGACATGCAATTCTCACATATCAGAGGATGAAGATATGTGATATGGTGAAAAGTTAGCAAAATTGGCTGAATTTTCTACTCTAAACTGCAATAACGGGGTAAGGCCATTAACACAATGACTATGATTGTGACATTGCTGTAATGCATACACCAGTCCTTTTGCTAGAAGGCAGAATTTGAGTGGGTGAAAAGGCAATCTACAGTCTCCATTTGCTGAATAACATATGAGATAACACTACTTAGCCTATCTTGAGCTAACAGACAGCTCAAGGTATCTATTAAGCTACCCATAGACAAAAAAGAATATGTATACCAGACTGATGTACCATTTTAAAAGTGCACAGACTTAGAAAAGAAAGGACTCTAAAAGCTGGGTATATAAATATGAAACATTTCATGAGATTCACTTTCACACATCCAAATGGTTATGCATGTTGTGAAACAGCTCCATAATCTTAACTTGCTAACTTTCATGATAAACACACCAAGAGCTAAGTTTATCTAACTTCATAATTACAATTTCTATTGACATCCATCTTTTCTTTATGAGCCCTGACTCAGTATCTATTCTGCAGTGACCATATATCACACACACACACAAGCAGGCCATAGATCAGAAAGTTTTGCTAAACTTAAAACATGATCTTTGTGTGCACAGACTTTTGATTTTCCTCACTACCATAGGCTGAAGTTTCTACTGATGCCTCAAGTATCAAATACTTTTTAGGATCTCTGTGTGCCTCTCCTTCCTTTACACACAAGAAAAGGCCTCTTAAAAGGCACAACCCTAAGTAAATAGATACATTTTAACAAATGTGAGGTGAATTAGATTTTTTTTTACTTTTTTACCATGCCTTCCTTATAGAAATGTTTTTTAACTGAACAGTTGTTTTGAATAGTTGTTCATTCTTTCCTCAGTGTAGTTAAGATTACATGTTAAAGCACCATTGGTTACTATGCAACTCATGCATATGTAACATTCACAAACTCGGTACTTATGAAAAGAGGTATCAGCTAATGTTGCAACATAATTAGGTTTATTTAGAAAAATACATTAAAAGGTCAAACTAATCTGATTGCTCAAGTTGCTCAGAAATGATTTTCAAAACACATTTTCCTATGAAGTAGTTAAGCCAGAGAAATATCAGCCAAATCTTCTCCCTGGAGCTCCATCTACTGACATCAAAAATAGCTGCCACATGTTACTCCTCAGAAGGAAGACCTATAGCTTTAACACTAGAGACCAAAACTGGCAGAGAATAGCATTCCCTGTACAGATATCAAAAGTCCTTCTTCTGATGCAAGCAAGCATGATATAACAGTACTTACCTTCCAGGGATTCAATTCCAGTTGCTTGGGCCAACAGGTCTTCATGTCTTGCAACAACCTTAAAAAAAATAGTACAGATAAATCAACACAGAAAAAAAAATGCAGAAAGCAATATTAAGATACCATTATCATTTTTTCTTTAGGCAATAAAGTATCATCATCCCTATATTAGACAGACATGGAAAAAAACAGTCACACCTTAAAGATGAAAGGGTTTTCAGGATACATTTTCATTCAAAAACCAACAAGTTCAGAACAAGAGAGTTAGCACCTGCAGCTTATCTGACACCTTAATTAGAGCCAGCAGAGCAATCACATTTCAACACACCTTCATATGTATCAGTATTTGTAAATGTAAGTTTATTAATCACACAGTAATAATGTATACTCATATCTTACTTATTTTCTATTTATGACATGTTAGAAACTAGTTCCCAAAGAATTTACCAACTGGGGCAAGGGGAAGAGAAGCAGCATGTTCTGAAGCTACACACAAATGTGACGTGTTCTCATTGCAAGGTCCACTGTGAATTTCTGGTGTCTGGGTACATTTTTTTAAAAAAGCTTTACTACTTAAACTCAAAGCCTTTCTGAAGATGTGGAGGTGTGTTAACATAGGTTTTATTTCCTCAGCTAAATGTAAGCCTTAGAGTCAAGGCTACATCCCAGCAGAGGAGGAAAGGGTGCAAAGTTAAATCCTTCCCTATCTTTCCACAGTTGTGAGCCCAAAATACAGGCCAGTGTTTCTGAGAGCCAACACAATCATTTGGAAAGAGTCAGGGAAGATCCTTGCAAGGAAGAGTCAATCTCCATGTATACAGAGATGAGCTGCAGCAACTGAAGAAAAAAAACCCAATATATAGCTTTTTCATTAGGAGTATTAAGAGCAGACTTGACTTAATCATCAGACTAGTTTTGTTGCAAGTTGTACCTTTAGTTACTTCTTGCAGAGTACACTAGGCAACTGCAGAAGCAACAAGATCATAAACTTACTAGGCTTTTTACTAGTTTGTATCAACCAGTCCAGCATATAGGTACACTTTAAACTTACTTGTAAGTGAAGCTCCTTATCCAACTGACTAATACCTTGGGCAAGTTTTGCCAGTTGTTCAGCTATCACAGCCTGATGGATAGACTGTGAAGTGTAAGCTTTCACATCAAAGTCTTCTTTGAAGAAGTCAGAATAACATTCTGTAAAAGATTTAGATTTTTATCTTCATTCTTCAGAAGAGTTAAATATCTATGAACTTAAAGTATACAGTTCTCCAACCTTCAATTCTCCAACCGCAAGAGTGTATATTCTCTATACCACATAATACAAACATGAGACCAATTTGAGAAGAGACCACAATCAAGAGAAATGTTTGGAGCTAGTGACTGCATTGGGTTATTGTTTGGTTGGGTTTTTTTAAATGTTCTTTTATTCCCCACATCCTTTTCTTGGGTAGAATACACTAAAAAGTATCAACACCTTCAAACTTTACAGTGCAAACAGGGTGAGGCTGTTGAGGTTGTACCGTAATCACACACCAGCCACCCTCAGATCGCAGAGGATCACAGTGGCATGAGATGCGATTTCACGAAATCATCCCAGACTCCTACAACAGTATTAGTTTATAAAACACTAAATTAAGAAACTATGATTTTGGCTAGAACAAGACCCGAGTTTCCAGAGAGCTCATACTAATACTACCAAGCACCCTCGTCTCTCCGAGCACTTTTTTTTCCCCTCAGGAGCACGCGGCCCCTCGCAGGCCCGCGCCACGGCCACACCTCTGCCAGCGGCGGGGGCTCCTTCCCTGCGCCCGCCGACCCTCCGCCGCAGAAACGTGCCGTTACTTGACAGCAAGGGGCTTCACTGCCCTTTTCTCCCCGCGCTCCCACAGAACCCTCTGTTGTCTCAGGACCGCTCGCCGACGGCACCCCCGAGGTGGTCCCGCCGGCGGAGGCATAGCCAGGCACCGCCCCTCGCCCCGCCTGCCGCCCGCGCCAAGCCAGCGTCGCAGGGCCTCCCCCGCCCGCGGTCGGGTCTCACCGTCCGCCAGCAGCTCGGTGAGGGCCGGTGCCGCGGCCCCGCCGCCGCGCGCCCCCGCCTCCTCCATGCTGGCAGGTGCCGGCAGCGCGCGCGTCACTCCCGGGCGGCGGCGCGCGGCGATGATGGCGAAGGCGCGCGACGGAATGGGGCCGCCCCGCGAGCGGGAGGGAGGGCGGCGGAGAACGGGCGCTCGCGCACGTGGTGAGCGCGGGGCCGGGCCGGGCGGAAGGGCGCGAGCGGCGCGGCGGGCGGGATGGGAACGGGGGTGGGAGTGGGGATGAGGCAGCGGCGTGGCGCTCCGCGGGCCCGCGCCCCGCCACCCGGTAGGCACCAGCACACGGGAGTGAGCTCTGGACGGGGCGGTCGGGTCGTAGCCTCCGCTGTGCAGGGAGAGGCGGCCGGGAGCTGGGCCTGTAAGACAAGGACGAGGGACAGCGGGCCTACGCTGAAGCAGGGGCGGTTCTCGCCGGACGTGCGGAAAAATTTCCTCCATGAGGCTTTTGGGGAAGAGTCGGGGGCTGCCCCGAGCCCCAGGTCCGGCGTCGGAGCCGACCCTGCGCTGTGGGGCCGGGCCGCAGACCTCCTGGCCTGAACCATCTGTACTGCAAGGAGTGAAAACACAATGCCATTAGAACGCGGGTATGGCAGGTTACAGCGGGACAGCTGGTAGTGGCATAAGGCTTGTACCGGACACTGTGCAGGTGAGAGACTTCTTGTGAGATGCTTTACCAAAAAGCATGTCCGGTTGAGCCTCTAATGCTTTGGTGCGTGGCCCATGAGAAATAGCTGAATTACTTACAAACAAATGCTCTTTGTTTTTCCAGATGCTGAAACGATTGTTGGTAATACATGATTGGTGACCATATAGAAACTAAACAATGCCAACTAAAAGACCCCATGGATTTGTTTCATTCTGGGCAAGTTGTAAAAATATGTGCCCCTATGGTCCGCTATTCAAAGTAAGTAACTGTTGTATTGGTGCTGACAAAATGCCAGTCAGGACTCAATAGCCAATGTGACTGTTAAGCAGGTATTCTTTATTGCAGCACTGGGTGCACAGGGGATTTCTCCACCAAACATCCACACCCCAGACTCTAGATTTTCACCTTATATTTACATACATATTCATTACAGTTCCAAGAAAAGGTTGGGTTATACTAATTATTTCCAAGACCTCATTTATTCCGTCCTTGGTCCACCCAAGTTACACCTCCGTCATGCCTCTTCTGGTGGTCCCTGATGGTCTTTGAGGGTGAAGATCCGAGTGTTCCTCAACTATCAAGGGATAATGGGATGAAGCTGGAGCACAAAAAGTTCCATTTAAATGTAAGAAAAAACTATTTCACTGTGAGGGTGAGGGAGCACAGGCTGCCCAGGGAGGATGTGGAGTCTCCTTCCTTGGAGGTCTTCAAGACTCACCTGGACATGTTCCTATGCAACCTGATCTAGGTGAACCTGCTTCTGCAGGAGGGTTGGACTAGATGATCTCTACAGGTCCCTTCCAACCCCTACCATTCTATGATTCTATGGTCCTTTTCACTTCTCACTCTTGGGCCAGTTTCCAACCCACAAGTCCAGAGTCAACCGGTTCTAGTTCCCCTTGTGGTCCTTTGTTATTTCTTCATCATCATCATTCTGATTGGTCCCTAGTTTCTCAATGTAGGATTTTTTAGCAACAGAGTCTGCAAGCTTTATCAAAATCTGCAAGCTTATCAATTTAGAAAAGCCTAACTAAGTGGGTTTTAACAACTTTTACTTATCTGAAAACTTTGACTTATCTTCGTAATTTTACACAAATCATTCTTATTAATCATGGGGTTATCGATTTCTTGAGATCCCTTATGTGTCTAGTAATCAAACTTACCCATCTATTTTATGCATCTATTAATCAGTATCAACTATGTTTTCAGTGTGTTTTCTTTAGGAAGTTTATCTTTACTGTAAAAACAAGGATGATTCCTTTTTTGTCCTTTAATTATGGACATTAAAGATGGAGATAGACATAGAAATGTTTGATTATTATATTTGGACACCTGTATAGCACTGCATGTCAGAAGAGCAGCAATAGCTAATCAGGAACATTTCTTTACAATTATCTCTTAACCATAATGTGTCTGCAGGTTGTCTTTCAGAACCTTGGTTAGGAAGTACGGTTGTGATTTGTGTTACACACCAATGATAATAGCAGCTGATTTTGTGAGATCTGCAAAAGCCAGAGACAGCGAATTCACAACAAACAAAGGTATTTCTTTTAAAGAAATCATTGCCATATTAGAATGTCTTATGTGGTGATAAACCAAGTTGGCCAAGTGAATGGTGTCTTTCACGCAACATCCATAACAATATGGGGATACCTAATTGATTACAAAACCATACAAATATTCCAGGTGAGAGTAAGCACATTTCAGTTACAGCATGTAAAATGAAACAGTAGGAAATCGAGGCCTCCAAACTGATTTGGCTGTGTGTGAAGTAACCACATATAGCTGTCCAGAGACTCTGAACCCACACAGCTGCTCAGTCATTCTTCCTCTGCCTCCCCAGCAGCACAGGGTAGAGCAAGAACTTTAAAAAAACACTCTGATGGATCAAGATAAAGAAAGCTTAATAAATGAAGGAAAGACACAGAAAAAAATTAATGATGGAAAGACAATGACTTTCCACCTCATACCAGCAGGCCAATGCCCAGCCATACAACAGCCACCGTGCAACACAGTTTTCATGTCACAACACACTTCTTCCTCTACCACTCCAGTTTTATTGCTGACCTTGATGTTATATGGTATAGAATATTCTTTGGCCTAGCAATCCCAGCTGTGTCCACCCTCAGTTTCTTGCCCGCTTACTCCAGTCTATTTGCTGGGGGTGGGGAGAGGCAGAGTGAGAAAAAGTGTTGACACTGTGCAAGTACTGTGCAGTGACAGCCAAAACATTGGTGCATTATCAACACTGGTTTTGTCACAAAATCCAAAACACAGCACCACACAGACTGCTATAAATAAACTTCAGAATACATTTAAAAATTAACTCCACCCCAGAGTTTTTGTCTGAGGAAAAATTTCTGGTCTCTTAGCAAAAGTAAGTGGCTTGATTAATAGACTGGACATTGATATAGTGAAGTCCAGGACTGATAAAAGATGCAGGGTTTCTAATTAGCTGTAGTGGAAAGTTGAATGGGCTGTTGGTGGACTCCTTGTGATACGGAGAGGGTGATAAAAAGAAGCAAGAAGAGACCAAGAGGTTGATGAGGAGAGGCAAAGCTTCAGGCATGGTACAGAAACATAACCAGAACACGCAGAAAAAGAAGGAATGTAAGGAGTTATACAAAGTCCTGCCTGTGAAGCAAAAGAAAAACGTGGTATTGAAATATGTGGCAAGAGGTCACAATAATGATACAGATCTGCTGGCATGAAGTGACTGCAATGGAGGTGTAACAAGGAACACACAAGCATGGCCTGCAACTGCAGGAATGAAGGGTGCACTGTTAATGTACCAGGAAGATCGGCATGTAGGATCTGTGAAGTAAGATTTAATCTATTCAGTGTATGTATAATAGCAGGAGAAATACATTTCATTATTTTAGCACTGGCTCTTTACTATAGTGCGTTGTTCAAATAGAACAGAGCAGTTAAAGAGAAAAGTCACATTGGGAAACACAGGTAGACTCTGTTATTAATGGAATTCAACTTTAAAAAAGCATGAATAATTCTTTGTGTGTAAAAATAAATGAATGAGAACATAACTGACAATATACGTGGCTCAAAGCTCCACTAGCGTGCCCCTTTTGAATTTAGTTACACTTCTGATCTACACAACATCCTATGGCATTGTGATGGTTTAGCCCTGGCTGGGTGCCAGGTGCCTGCCAAGTTGTAATATTACTCCTTCTCCTAAACTAAACAAGGCAGACAAGAGGTTTGTGAGTGGAGATAAGGACAGAGAGAGCACTCAGCAATTAGCATCACAGGCAAAACAAACTTGGGGAGAAAAGGCTTTGATTTATTAATGAACAATCAGAGAGATGAGAAATAAAAGTGAAACTTAAAACACCTCCCCCCACCCCTGCCTTCTCCAGGACTCTCCTTCCCCTGCCCCCAGCAGTGCAGGGGATGAGGGATGGGAGTTGCAGTCAGTTCATTACAGATGGACTTTGCCACTGCTTCTTCTCGGGGAGGCCTCCTCACACTTCCCACTGCTACACTGTGGAGTCCTTCCCATGGGAGACCAATTTTTTAAGAACTACTTATTTGACATAAAAACAGGAAAATCTTCAGAAGGACGTGTCTTTTCAAAGCAAGTACACTTGCATTGTATATTTGTTGAATCATCTCTTTCCATCAGTGCTCAGATATCTTCTTTCTCTTAACTGCAGGAGTTGTTTATAGGGAAAGTGAGTGTTAAGACTGAGATATTTTTAGATGCCTTTAATGCAGTAGCTGTAAAAGAGAGCATGTTCCAAATGACCATCTGGTTCTCTGCAGGGGCTTAGTAACTCGCTAGCAGTTCAGCAGACCCAAGTTGAGAAGTACTGACACTTTGGTTTCCCACTAGAAAGCTGCTAAAGCTGCCTCTCTGTGTTCTCATTCCAATTCTGCATATTGGGTTGTGGATAAAACCCGGCCATATTGGCACAGAAGAGAAAAAAAGATGGGCAAAGATTGTGGGTTGTTTAGCCCCTTTCTGAAGGATTGGTTCTGTAAGCAAGTTTCCCACCTGGCAAGACAGATGTCCATGTCAGCGCAACAAAGGGGCAGCATGCAGACAAGAAGGGGCAGGCTAGGAGGGGAAGCATGAAAGATGCTGAAAAACAGACAGTACTTAGTTACATATATCATCTTTGTGAATGTACTGGTTGTGCCTGGGCCAGGTTTTTTCGTAGCAGGGGAGATACAGGGGTGGCTTCTTTAAACAAAGATCTGCCACAAGCTTCCTCTGTAGCTAATAGGGCTAATGCCAGTCAGTTCTAAGATGGACCCGCAGCTGACGCAGGCCTGGCCAATTAGTGACTGAGGTAACACCTCTGTGAATAATGGATTTGAGAAGGGGAAGTAGTTGCTGAGCAGTTGCTAAACTGCAGCAGCAACAGGGAGTGAGAATGTGAAAATATCTCTGCAGACACCAATGTCAGTGGAGAAGGAGAGGGAGGAGGGTGCTTAGGCCCTGAAAGAAAGATTCTCCTGTGACCTGTTATGAGGACCATGGTGAGGCAGCTGTGCCCCTGCAGTCCATGGAGGCCACCAGGGAGCAGAGATCCACTCCCATCCTGTGGAGGAGCCCATGCTGGAGTGGGTGGATGCCTGAAGGAGGCTGTGACTCCATGGGAAGCTCACCCTGGAGCAAGTTGCTGGCAGGACCTGAGAGCTCATAAGGAGAGAGGAGCCCATGCCAGAGCAGGTTTGCTGTCAGGATTTATGATCCTGTGAGGAATTCAGGCTGGAGTCATGAACTGACCATAACCCCCGTCTCCTGCACCGCTGGGGAGGGATGTGGGAAGAGGGAGGGGTAGGGGGAGGTGTTTTAAGATTCAGTTTTATTTCTCATCTCCCTGTTCTGGTTGTTCCTTTAATAAATCAAACCTTTTTCTCCTCAAGTTGAGTCTGTTTTGCCCATGATTCTCTCTAATTGCTGAGCGATCTGTCTCTCCTTATCTTGACTCACAAACGGCTGGTTATATTTTCTCTCTCTCTCTCCTGTCCAGTTGAGGAGCAGGAGTAATATTATGACTTGATGGACACCTGGCTAAACCACCACAGTGAAATGTAAACATCTGACCAATTCTAGTCAGAAAAAGTATATGTTGAGGCATCAACCTTCTAGAGCACATGTGTTTGTCTGAATTCCCACCTCTCTTGACAGACATGCTCATTTAGTAACTACTGGTCACCTACCTATATTTGTCACCTAGAGCTCACAGAATCACAAACTTATCAGACCTCTGTAGGTCACGTTATCCAGCCCCCCTGCTCAAGCAGGATGATCTACAGCTGGTTGCCTAGGACCATGGCCACACAGCTTCTTAACACACAGAAACCATTCAAGATTTAGAATTTATTTTCTGAGTGTTTTTTTAAATCTCTAAGTACCTTTTCATTGGAGTAGGTGATCATCCATTGATTGTTCAGTTTGCTGCTAAAGAAGCACAAGTTTTGTGTGATGCTGCCCGTATCGTCTGTCCTTTTGCAGATGGAATAGACCTAAACTGTGGCTGTCCTCAGAGGTAAAGTTTGAATATGCTGGGTAATTATAACGAAATAATTTGAGATGGAATTTTCACAGTAATTTGTCTTAACTTCAAAATAGACTTAAAGAGAGTAACAGCTTTTTAACCTGTCAGAAATGTCTATGTGGCAAGACACTGTTCTGAATGTTGAGATGCCCATCACCGTGGGTGACTGGGAAAACCACGTGTATTTGCCAGCTTGCCTCTTTTGATTTTTGAGATATTGAGTGTTGGCTGAGAAGTGAAATGTCCATTCCTCCTCAACAGCTGTTAATTATGCATTACCAGAAAGAGCTTGCTGCAAAAAATTTGGAGAGTGTTTCAAGAAATTAATTTCCAAAATATTGAGGCAAGTCCCTGATGTCTCCGAATTCTACAAGTGAAGGACAGTCTCTAAAATACATTTGTACAGATTATATTATTTAGGAAGTGCCGAGAATAATTTCTTCCACCTTTTATTAGGTTTATTAGTACAGTGACTTAGTGGTCTACTTACTTAAATAAGGCATAAGTCGACTCTTGTCGACTGGTTCAACTGAGAACCATTTGTTCTATGCTTGTCAGGCAGTCATTTTCTATGAGTGAAAACATCAAAAATAAATACAAGAAAGCAAAAGATAATACTGTGCAAGTACTTTTTGTCTATTCTAATTAGGTTACCTTGACTTAAAAATACAATATTTGAGAAAAGTCCTTGCTGGAGAGATCTGGGACTTCAGAATGGAAGTGTATCTTTTATTTCTAAGCTAACTATGGTTAGGTATGCCAAACTGTAAATTCCTTTTAGGCCAAAAATACATGCTGCCAATTGAAATAATTGTTTCTTGTGCATTCTGATTTCAGAACAGCAAAACTTTGTTCACTTAGTCTGCCTTTATAAGAAAAATAGTTTAAGAAAAAAAAACCTGCTGCTGTTAAGTGGAGGCAAAGGTTATTTTCTGCCAGTTCTGCAGTTGGCAAAGAACAGAATGTTACTGAAATCATATCCTTACTTGCACTTCAAAAACATTCCTTTTCAATCCAAAGCCATTTTCTGTTTAGAAGACATCCATGACCCAATGATCCAATGGAAAGCATCATCAAACTATTTTTTTATGTATAAGGTAAACCATTATCGATTACACGTTAATTTATCTTCCTTGTGAGTCTATTTGGTGCACAGAATATGGAACTGGAGATGATTAGTAACTTGTCCAAAGTTCTAACAGCACAAAGGAGACTGAACTAGGATGTAAAACCTGCTGTCAAACTGCAAACAAATCATTGATCTACAGCCAGTTCTACCTCTGTTTACTCAACCACACATTATGAAGGTCATAGGGAAAGAAGCTGATGTATTTGACTGAAATTGATCTGCACTTACAAATGTTCCTTTTCTTTCAAAGATGGGCAATGGCAGAAGGTTATGGTGCTTGCTTAATAAATAAACCAGAGCTTGTTCGCGATATGGTGAGACATGTACGGAATCAGATCGACAACCCCAGATTTTCAGTATCTATTAAAATAAGGTATGTCCAACAAGGGCTGTTTGTGGTACATGGAAGAATACTTTCAATTTTTTTTAATAAACTTGTTAGTGTAATAGTTAACACTTTAATATATGTCATTCTGTTAATGTAATAGTACATTATTATAATTTCCTTATGTGTGAAGACTGGGATTTTTTTGACCCCAGAAGGTGAATGAATATCTGGGGCAAGTAGCTGCAAACTTAGTAGAACTAATACAGCCCTTGAGTCCTTACCCAGATAACATACTGGATATTAGGGTTTTCTTGCAATCCAAGTAATATGAAAGTACAAGGTAAGAGGTTTAGGGCCCTGTAAAAAAAAGAGCAATACATAGTCTTTATCATCACAAAGACTTACTTAAAGAACTGTAGGAGGCCAGAGCCACTTCACCCACTGCTTGTCCACACAGCCCAGGTGGCACTTGCATATTTGTCAGTTAAGTTTCAACTCAGTTTGCTATCCTTCAGGAAAGGGCAAATATTATAAATCTTGTTTTGGGATTTTTTTTTTTTGTTCACAAAATATGGAAAAAATAATGATCTTCATTCGAGAATCTTTTGGGCACCCTTGCTCAATCTCTCTAAAATGTACCATATCTGTTTCAGAGATGTGATACGATTGGAAAACACTACATGGTTTCCATACATTAAGCTCATATGTCTTTACTAAAAAAAATCTATCTTCCAGCAGTAATATTTTTGTTATTTATACTGTTATTTCTACAAATCTGTGGTAGCTCCCTCTTGGAGGAGGGCTTCTAATACAGTTCAGGTAACTTATTATCTAACATTTTAATTCCTTGGAATTCTAGGATCCATGACGACTTAAAAAGAACTGTTGACCTGTGTCAAAAAGCAGAAGCAAGTGGCGTTTCATGGATTACAGTACATGGGAGAAGTGTGGAAGAAAGACATCAGCCTGTACATTATGATGCAATTAAAATAATTAAACAAAGCATGTCTATACCTATTGTGGCTAATGGAGACATTAAAACTTTAAAGGATGCTGAAAATGTTCATCACTTGACAGGAGCAGATGGTAAGATTAAACATACTGTCTTTTCTAAGTAAACCTGCAAATCAGATTTCAGAGTATTTATTTTTGCTGTAAGTAGGCCATGATTTTAGTGCTTTTCACTCTTTGAGGAGACAAATGAAAGAGGATGTTTTGGATGTCTTATAAACTCATAAACAGAATCACTTGTAATCATCAAAGCACTAGAGCACTGTTATTCAAAGCCACACATAATGATTTCCAGGGGCAATTACAAAAGCTCTTTGCTTAATTACGCTGTCTCATCACTCTAGTAGTGGAATTTAGGGGGACCTTCAGATATTCATTTTGTTTCTTTATGGAGCTAATCATGTTTTAAAGCACTATAAGCTTCCACTAGAAAATCTCTACTTCCTGCATATGGGAGCACATTTCTTGCTCTAAGAATATGACAGAAAGGGGAAATAGCTGTTTAGCAAGATACTTAACAGTTAAGATGGCTAGCTTCAAGGACACAGTGAGGCATTGCACTCTTCTATGTGTATGTATTTACCTTGTCTTACACTTCAGTGGTAAAATTTGGGGATTTTTTTGCAGGATTGCCCTGCAGTTATTTAGTCACAATAGATTCCTGCAACTCTATATGGTTTCAAGATATTATGGAAATTCAGTATGTTTTGAAGAGGTGAGCTGTATCTACATGCTTTGTATCTTACAGCCAGAGAACAGTGGCTGGAGTCATAAAAGCTCATGTGACAAGTTTCTTTTGGTTTAATCAGTGTTTAATTCTAACAACAAAAACTAGCTGACCCACACTGCCATGCTGCTACAGGGACTTTACCCCAAACACAAAATAGGAATTAAATACATAACAGAAGAGAATGTTCTCATAATCCAGCCAATCTTCAATAAAAAAATATAAAACTTTTTTTTTCTGTCATATAATAGCAAAAGAAATTTTTCATTTTGATCACCCTATTTTTTAATAATAGATAAAGTGTGATAGATTATTTATTGACAGTGCAGGAAAACAGAATCCTGTAAGTGCAGTAAAATTACAATGGAACAGTTTTTCTGACAATTTGGGACTACAGTTGCAAATACACTGTCTTGTTTAGAAAGATTGACTGCACATCAGGAGCCCTGACAGTAAGGTAATCAAGACATTGAGCTCTTACTGGAAGAAGGATTCTAGGCCAGTGGATCAGCTATTGCACTTCAAATAACTAAATTTAGGATGTTTTCACTCTTTTTCTGTCGTAGTTTTGCGTTAAAAAAAAAGCAGGCTTGTATGTGTGTAGCAAATAAAACCAAAACACTGTTAAACTGCAGTTTCCTTCTGTGTTCTGTGTCAAAAGTTCTGGAATGATACATCATCAAGTGGAATGTGTTGACAGGTGGTGCAGGTACTCTGAAGTTTGGATTGTGAATTGGATTTCTCTGGTACTTACACTGATAAAATACTACCCTGTTGTTTTCCCTTTACTTGCCTGTGGGATTTGTGTAGTTGTCATGAGGAGTGCTATACAAAATCTACAGGAAGATTTCACGTTGCATTTAAACTATAATGAAACTTACTGCATTATTTTCTAATTTGAAGGTATAATGGTGGCTAGAGGACTCCTAGCAAATCCGGCTATGTTTGCAGGATACGAAGAGACACCTTTGAAGTGCATCCAGGACTGGGTTGACATCGCTCTTGAGCATGGAACTCCTTTTACATGTTTTCACCACCACTTAATGTACATGATGGAACGGATAACTTCCAAACAAGAAAAAAAAGTTTTTAATGTTTTATCAAGTACTTCAGCAGTACTAGATTATCTGAAGGACCATTATGGCGTGTGATAGCTGCAAGTATTTTACTTCTGTATAAACTTGTATTTTGCTATTGCCAATACATTGTTAAAGTTTTTATTGGGTTCCTACTTATTAGTCACAGTCATATGTTGCATAAGTATTTTCAACATGGCGTAACATTATGATCAGGGTGATACTTTATAGTTTTTAGTAATTTTATGTCAGCGTTTTTCACTCTAGAATATAATCCAAATTCCACAAATGTGGAATTCTGTTTACAGTATACTACACACACAGGATTATTTTAAGACTCCAGTAATTTATTTTTTCAAGAGACAGTTGCTTACAGCAATATGTTTGCAAAACTAGCATCTTTCTTACGTAAAACCTCCAAAAATCATAAATAATACCAAGAATTTCAGACCAAAAGAATACAAAGGGAGCAATTATAGAAGTTTTTGCTTTAACGGGCATAAGCTGTACTTCTAAATTTGAGTGGGTTTTTCAAGCCTAAAGACCCAGCATGGTATCCTCTTCTAAATTAGATGTTCCTTTTGCAGACTAAAACTTTCTAAACTTAATAACTAACTCAGAAAAATCCACACTTCCGGTAGTGAAAGAAACCAGGAATAGATAAAGGAAACAATTAAATGAAGAGATAGTTTAAATTTAGCTGAATTTAAAAGGCAAGACTTGAAAGTTCAATTTGACTAAACACAGTTTTGTTTATCTACTGTATAATAATTATAGAAAAGATTAAATCCAGATTGTCTACCAAAACAGAACTTTATAGGTCAAAGAAAAGCTGGCAGGTTTTCTTATTGAGGCTCTTGCACTCCTTTCTGCCTGCTGGCATGTTGCTTATCAAAGCATGACAACCACTTGGCTTTGAGTCTTTGTATAGGAGGGAAATAGTGAGAATTAGAACAAGATAATAACATTACACACCAGCTGCATTTGTTCTGTAAAGGAAATTTCATAAATCTGTGCAGTGCAATTATTTGTAATCAAATAATTTGTTTGCTTTATATGTTTATGCAGAAGTTCATACCAGGAATTGCTTAGTTTTCTGACTCTGATAATTCTGTGAATAGACAAGTGAATAGTTTTAAATTTTCTAAATAAATTATTTGGTTTTGTATACAACTGTGATTTTACTTTTTTTATTTTTACACTGTAAACTGTGACAACCAGGAGGAGGAGAGATTGCTTTTGATGCTGCTTCCCCAATCTTTTTAATGGTTTAGATATCAAAATTCTCACATTTTCTTAATGCAGTGGCCTAAAATACTTGATAATTTTGCACAGCAAAAATGTCTGATTTAGGCATACAAACAAAAGATTGCAAGGCATCACCAGTCATTGAGTCTAGTTCCCTATTTAAGTTGTCAAAGTTGCATAACTCTTGTGATATGTCACCTTCCTGATGTGTTAACAAATGGAAAACTACAGATATGCTTTGCTGTCCTAGGGTAGCTGAGACAATCTCTACAACCTTTTTCTCCATGCTTTGAAACAATGATTTTTTTTTTCACTTTCCTGGATTATAATGTTTTCTTGACGTTATATGAGCACAATAATTTATAGCATTGCAGGTAAATGCCCAGCAATGTCTTTTGAAGTTAGTATTTCTTTTTCTAATGCTTCCCTTTCCCTCAACTAGTGCTCATCATGTAATTTATGGGCTCACGGTTTTACAGCAAAAGTTTCCCAGCTGCACAACAGTGTATTTTGTACCAATGACTTTCCAATCTGAAGTTCATGCAGCTATAGTGCAGTTCTCAGTTCTGACAATACCTCCAGTGTTCTGCTTTAGAATTAAATTATAGACATATACAACTGAATTGTAGAGGAAATGGATTCTTGAAAATATTAACCAAGCCCCATGTTAGCATTTTCTTAAGATTTTTATGAAAGGGTAAGCAACTATTATTTGCTGTGAACTGTCCCATTAGCCCCAAAGAGCAGAGAAGACAAATCATAGAATTGTAGAATGGTAGGGTTGGAAGGGACCTTTAGACATAATCTGGTCCAACCCCCCTGAACAAGTAGGGTCATCTAGATCGGCTCACATAGAAATGTATCCAGATGGATCTTGAAAACCTCCAGAGGAGACTCCACACCCTCCGTGGGCAGCCTGTGCCAGGGCTCTCTCATCCTCACAGTTAAATAATTTTTTCTTATGTTTAAATGGAACTTTTTGTGTTCCACCTTCATCCCATTACTCCTTGTACTGTTGCTAGATGCAATAGAAAAAAGGGATGCCCCAACCTCCTGACACCCACAATTTAGGTATTTGTAAGTATTAATGAGATCCCCCCCTCACAAGGTTGTTTATTATAATCAAATTACACAAATGCAGGGCTGGTTGGTTGGAGACGGAGTGGGAGTGTGTTATAGTGAAGAAATGTCATTTTAGTGGATTTGAAATACGTTGACCTTGAACTGAATACTTGATGATTTTGAGGCTGGCAGATGTTGTGCCTGTGTGAGATCAACCAGAGATTTCTGCCTCAAGTACAAGACTTAGGTTGCTGTTAATATCACTAATAATTAAGGAGTGCTTGATGTGGCCACTTATGTATCATAAAAGTCATAAAGTCTATTACCCCTTTTGAGGGTGAAATGAATTGTGTGCCTTCTTTCCTTGTGAATTTTGCATGCATCTGAACACATTTCAATGTGGTCATGTACAATACACTACAAAGCTGTAGTCTTAAAGCCATACTCTGAACAGACATACTGCTCAAATCCACATAAATTTCTAATGATGGGAGTTAATTATTTGTCTCCCAGTGTTATTTCAGAATATGGTCAAATTTCTCATTATCAGTCATTTGAATATGGGACAATTCTAATCTGCAGTTTAAAGCCACTAGATGTACTCCTTCCCTGTATATGTAACCTGTAACATCACCAGGTACTCAGTCTCTATTTCCGAATTTTCTAGTTTTTAAAAGTTACTCTGCAAGTAACACACAAAGCTTCCTTGCCTCCTAGAACTGATCCAGCTCTTTATGTTAAATCACCCTGCACAGTTATGCTGTGTTCTCATAATATCTGTTATTTCTTAGAACTTTTACCCTGCTGCAATAACTCTCTCTCAGGCAGCCTCTACAATCCCATTTTCTCTATTGCCTATTGTTAAATTGTTTTTTAGATCTCTTCTCTGGTTGATGGTTCAGCAAACAAAGTGCATGATGATGTCATACATGCCAAGCTAGAATGGAACAAGTTTAAACTTTATCTTTGCCTACCTCTCAGCAGAGAATTAGTTGGCTTTCTGTCCTCTGAGCAGCTGCGAATACACAGACATTTCATATTTCTGCTTCTGAACACTGTGTCACCTTACTGGTGGGAGAGGAAGGTACTTCTTTTAACTAATGTTTTCAGGTTTGTGATTTTTTTGTCTCCTAAAGCAGCCCACCATTACACAAATTGTATTGCATCACATGCTGCGGTTCACTCCAAGACAGACAGCGTTAGATCAACAATTCATACTTGATCAACTTCAGTTAGAATACCTTCTAGGAGCAACAGAGTGCACTCAACAGGAGAAGGGAAGTCACTCAGTGGGCAAAGGACCAAAGGACAAAGATATAGACCAAAAAAAGCGCCAATTACTTGGACTTTCAAATTTCTTTTGAAGAGCAGCAGGTTTCTTTCTGTTCCTCAGATCTCATTCCAGGTTGGTGGGGAAAACGCATTGTTTGCAGTGGAAGTACACAACAAGTCACTACAGAGTGAGCCTTTCTGAGATCTTACAAAACCCCAAAAGTGAAAAAGCAGACTCAGAGTCTCTGGAAGCCACATGCAAATACAGTTCTATCAGTAAGAGGCCCAGAGGGCAGCTGAGAGGGCAGCTTACAGTGCTAGTAAGAGGTGAGTAAGCATCTCAAAAATGGAAACTCCTCTGGAATTAAAGGAGAGAAAATCTTTAATAACATTTTAACAGCTTCAATAAAGTATAATAGCTATATGCCAATTGCTAAAATGTAATAACAAGGACATATTTAGAGGTTATGTTTTGTCTATGCTTCTGATTGAGTATGCTATGAAAATATGTTAGAAATATTTCTTAAAACCCGGGCTATTTCCACTGTGTAGAATGGATTGAAATGGCTGGTTGTATAGCTTTCCAGTGTTTGCTGCATATAAACAGTTATTGGGGATGTAACCTTTCATCCAGACACTGCTTGGCAGCAGGTTAACATGTTAACACACTGGCTCCATAGCCAGGCCACAGACCTGGGAAATTTTAAGTGTAAACAAGTTCAGATTGTGGACAGCTGCAAACAACCCTGCTTGCAAACAACTCTGCTCAAAACTGCCTACCAGGAACTTCCTACCCAGAGTCAGCTCCAACAGATTAGAGTAACAAAGAACTATTCACAGAACTTAATCTGTCTCACTTTGATGAAAATTAATTGGGATGGAATTCACAAGAAGGCTAGTGATGCCTAGCTAGACAAGGTAACCTCTGCCACCAAACACCACCTCAGGATCTGCTGGGACTCCTGACAAGTCATTGAGCTGTTGTCCTGGCCTGAGCTAATTGAACTCCTGGGTATGAAATTGCTTGACGTGACAGGCAACAGTATGAGAAGCTGGTAAAAGCTGCACACAGCGCTGGAGATTGCTGGATTTCACTGGTGGTTAAGGAGGAGTTTGGTGAAAAACAACTGAACTATACAGATAATGGAGAGTAGTTTTAAGGGGCCTTTCAGGACTAGGAAATTGCAGCGCCAAGTGACCAATAACCTTATCAGTAGCTCAAAAAACACCATATAAGGCCAAGACTGCCAAAATAACAGTATCTGAAATACTGGATGTGGGTGTGGGTACAGAAAACCTAGGAAAAGGTTAGGGAAGGTTATGGAGGGGCAAGGAACGGGTTTTGCAAGGGTGGCAAAAGACATGGTTGATAAATGGGAAAATGTATAAAAAGCACTGCACAGGACAGTAGGATAGAATAAGGTTTTCTGAAGGAATATTGTTTTATTTATAAGGTCCTAACAGGCCAGGATGACAGTGCTTGTTGCTTGACTTGCAAGATTTGTTGCTTGTCTTTTTTGTGGTATCTTTTTGAATACTGGGCCTATTTTCCCTGAGAAAACAGATTTATAGAACCTTAATATCTTAAGGTACTGTAACTTATGGGGAGAGGGATATGGACAGAGAGATATGGTATTTTAATTGAACTTCAGAAACTAATGAGCACTACAGAGTGCAGTGTTCAATTCCTTGATCAAATAAGCTTTAGTCATGGAGCAGTGGGATGATCACAGTAAGATACCACAGCAAAATGCTTAAAACTATTTCCTAAATGTGAAAAAGATACTAATTTTTACTTTTTTCAATGTGTAGATCCCTACTTCCCAACAGAGGTGTAAATTCGCGCCTACCGTCAGGCCCCGCTTTCCAGTTGCCCCACACAAATCCCTCAGCGGCCGTTATTGCATATCTCTCCCCGGGCTCTCTTCCAGAAGCCGAGGCAGGGTCCAAGGATGGTCTCTGGTAACCAGACAGGTCGACGGGCAACTTCCAGCTCCACCGGGGTGGGACCTCAGGGAGCCCTTCCTCCCGGGCCCGGCCGCACCTTTCCCCAGCTGGAACGGCGGCCAACGGCGGCCGCCGGCGCCCCGCCCCCGGGTCCCCGCCCTGCCCCCACGGCTGTCGTGCACGCAGGCCCGGCCCGGCCCGGCCCACATTTTCCGAGCCAGGAGGTGGTCGTCGTGTTCTTTGCACGCTCCGTCTGCCGCGCCTGAACACCGGAGGGAAGGACCAGCTTGTTCTCTCCCGACCCCGTCCCGATCGCCTGGACGAGGCCTCGCTCCCCGCCCCTTCGCGAGCCACTCGCCGCCATCAGGCTCCGCTGGGCGCCGGCGCCAAGGAGGTTGCAAAGGCCGGTCGGCCGTGAAGGGGGACGGGGCCGGGATGGGCTAGGGGCGGCCCTGGCTCCCCCGGGTGTTCAAGGGGGAGGGATGGCGGTGGGAAGCGCTTAAGGACGGGAGCCGGCGCGGCGGGAGGGAGACGTCGGCCTGCGGCGAAGGCGGGGCTGCGGCCGGCGGGCTCTGCCCTGTCCTGCACGCCGAGCCGGGCACAGGGGCTGTGGTGGTGAGAGACCCTGTCCACACCTGCCTTCCTCGGCGGGCGAGTCCGCCCCAGGGGCTGGTGCGGGAAAGGAAGTCAGTAGAGCGGAACACACGCCCCTACGGAGCTGCTGTAAAGTTACTTAGAAATATTTCCCGTTGAAACTCGGTGGCCCGACGGAGGCAGCCTGGGCCCGTGGGGCAGCGGGAGCCGCCGTGGCAGAGGTGCCCGCAGCTGGGGCGTCGCGGGCCCGCTTGAGCCGCTCCTTCCTCCGCAGGCCCGCCGCCACGATGACGTTCCAGTGGACGGCAGTTGCCACCTTTCTCTACGGTGAAATAGCAGTAATTCTCCTGCTCTGCCTGCCGTTTATTTCTCCTCTGAGGTAGGACATTCCCAGCTCGGTCTTCTTGCTGGTTTGGTTTTCATTTTTGTTTATAAACTGCGAGGTCTGCATCTTTAAGCTAACACTGAACTAAGCTGAAGGAATACTGTTCGGGACTTGGGTGACAGGAGTTTCAAGAATCGTAAGCCTCTTGTAAGGATCTTTGTTTGCTTTACACACACTGCTGATTCATCCAAGGAGCAGTTCAGCTTCCCAGAATGAGCCTCGTTGCTTTGCTTCACCAAGTGGGATGTCGTCAAGGGATTTTGTAGTAGCCAGTATGCAGGAGGGCATCTGGCTTCCCCTGCTATGAGCTCAGTGAGAGGCAATCCGGCCTTTTCGGGAGTTGTTCGTCAAGTTTGTGAGGAGCAGCTCTGCACCTTTTGGTATGCACTAGGCATTGTGGGTACTGAAGAGATAAGAGACATCAGATATTCAAAGCTAACCACGACATTGTGTGTAAGGGCTGTAAGAAGTCTGTTTGGTTAGTTGATTGATTGTTTTTAAAAATGCAGAGTTCAGCTTGATGAAGAAGGTTCAGGACTACTAAAATAAAGGGCTCTATAAATTTTTATATAGATTAACAGAATAATAACACTTCTGAAACACAACACAAACATTAAGAAAACTAATTCTTTGTAGAATAAATGGCATCTAGTTAAAGGAAAGAAACCAAATTTGTTAATTACTTTTATTGTATGCGGAGATCTGGCTTACAACCGTATCTTGTTCCCTGCAAGTAGCTCTTCAAATTTCACTATGTTAAGGAGCAAGACCTTACAGTGTGGAGAGTCTGAATTTAACTATATAAACCCGTGGGAGACTCTTCAAAATGGTCCACAGCCAATATCAACAATTGTTTACTCAACTTCAGAAGTTGAAACTGTTCTAAAATCTAATATAACCTCTGATTTTTACAACCTGACTTGTGAGGAGTTAATAATTTCAACATAGATTATTGAGTTCTCTTATTTTTGTTGTTTTCTAATCAAGAGTGAAACTGTGTAAGAAGGGAGAAGTATTATGGGAGTCATAATTATCAGATTATTAATGGCTTATGTGAGGAAACTAGCTGCAAGAATTTCTGCAGGCTGATGACACACGCACAGTACATTGGGAGTATTGAAATAGGTTCACTTACGACATAAACAGGGCTTGAATCCAGTCTTTGTGGCTGAAAAGCAAATTCATAACCTGCAGTGTTTCCAAAACTTATTCAAACATTAAGCACAGTGTTTTTACAAAGGCCACAAAGGATAGGACATCTATTTCTTTCAGCAGTTGTTTCTGAAAGAGTGAAAGAGCTTGATCCTTTGTAACCTATTCAATTATCTTGCTAACAAAGCTGGTCCAGGAAGCTCAGGGGGTTAAAGATTGAATGTAGCTGCTCTGATACTACCAGAGGGCAGCAATTCTGCCTTGAGCATCTTGGTGTTCTGAGAGCTGGTTCTGTCAGAGCAGTAAAGCATAAATGTACAGACATCAAACTGGTCTTTTTAAAAGTATTGATTTATTCAGTCATCAGTTCCCAAACAGACCGTTTATCTCTTTTGTGCCTCCATATTTTTTTCATATGATAAACTCCTTTTCGAATTTGCTAACAAGATTTTAAGTTTCTAGGGAACAAGTAAATTGACAATATAGACATACAAGTACGCAAAAAGAACTGTACTGCCAAGTGCAGAACATCTATAGTGGTGGTTGGTATTATCATTTGGAAGTAGTGTATTTATGCAGCTTCTGTCACCAAAAGAAAGTGGAGCATTAATAAATGTGAATTTCCATACTTACTTGTTGAGGAAAAATAAGCTCGAAAATATAATGTAGGAAGACTTTGGAGTGCAGAGGTCTTAGCAGGATAGTTGGGCTAAGGTCAAACCTCAGAGAATCACTTCTAAAATGGATATCAGTATGAAATGTGGAGAATTGCAGTTTAAATAATTGGCAAGTCGTTTTTGACTTTCAACTTGATTTCATTTAAATTAAGCTTTTTAGTTGATAATAGACTGTAGTGAAGAATTCAGACTATACTAAAAGATTTAAATGAGGTTTTTGCACATATAATGCTTGAACATTTTAATTCTTTCTTGTGCAAAACCAGAAGGAACCATTGGAGACAATGCTACAGTCTAATTTCAATTAGGTTCATAGTAGGTTGAGGACTGCTTTGTTAAATGACAGATTTTAATAGTCTCTGGAAAATGTAAATACTCCTAAAGAAAGTGTGAAATTTTACTCAATACAATGAGATGGTGACTAGCAGGCCTATGTTACACCCATAATGGCATAACTAGATATTATTTCATTTTTGCAGTAGCACTCGTCCTAACCTGCAGCAAGAACAAGCAGCTGCTCTGTTGTTGTTTCTTGTGGGTGTCAGTTAACTTGAGCAGTCAGACAGTCTTCAGTTGTGCTGCAAATGTGAATTCTTACAGAGCCCTCCTGCAGTAATATTGAATAGGAAACTGATTATTTAAACAAACAAAAATAGTCTTCACCACCCTTATACATCTGAAGTTGCCTTTTTAATCAACAAACTTAGGCTTTTGAAAAAGGTTTTAATGCTCAGTAAAACATAAACACAAGACTTGTTCTTTTGCTGTTGTTCACAAGTTAGAATGTGGTAACATTTCTTGCACTCTAGTTATGAAGACTCATCAATGTAAAAGAGAAGCCTTCTGCAGAAGGATGGTAGAGATGATCATAATTTATTGAAAGTTTTTATGTTATTTGATAACAAATAGTATAAGTGGGTAAAAATAAAAATGATTGAATGGATTTGACAATCTTTACCTCATCCCCAAGTTTATTGTAGTCAGGACCAAACACAAAGTGTGCTAGCTGAAGTAAAAGCTTAAATAAAACATACCTGGAACACACCTGCCATCATGGAAGTTTTCCGATTGAACCAACTGGTTTTGGCTGTATTGACAAGAAAAAAAAAAAAAAAAGAGAAGCAAGCTGGATTTATGTCAGGGGGTTGGGACATCCCTTTTTTTCTATTACAGCTGGCAACAGGACAAGGGGTAATGAGATGAAGCTGGAACACAAAAAGTTCCACTTAAATATAAGAAGAAACTATTTTACTGTGAGGGTGACAAAGCCCTGGCACAGGCTGCCCAGAGGGGTTGTGGAGTCTCCTTCCTTGGAGGTGTTCAACACCCGCCTGGACATGTTCCTATGTGACCTGATCTAGATGGACTGGCTTCTGCAGGGGAGTTGGACTAGATGATCTCTACAGGTCCCTTCCAACCCCTACCATTCCATTCCATTCTATTCTATTTCTGGAAAAGTTATGTATACCTAAATTGCATTGCAATTAAAGCAGCTGTTTAGAGACCTTGCAGAAGCCTTGTATCAATAAAAAGGCTCTCTTGTGTGTCATTGTTATGCTTTTCTTTTAGTGTTTAATTACTCTTGAATAACACAATGCTATTTTACAGATGGCAGAAGATTTTTACAATTCCTGTATGGAGCAAAATAGCAGTTTTTTGGAACAAGATGTTCCTTACAATAATAGTTTTACTGATCGTCTTGTTTCTTGGTAAGTGTTAAATAATTTCTTAACAGATGCAGGGGGAAAAGCCTGGTAAATGGAGTTGGTGGCATTAGATTAATTGGGAAGATTCAAGCCTAAAATAAGTCAGCTACATTGTTTAAAAGTTCTGCAGTAGAATGAGAGAGGGCTTGTGCTGCATCTGTGTTGGGAATCCAAATGCAGAAGTAATAGAGTAGTGAATGAGGAGGAAAAACGGAGCTTGGTAAACGATGCTGCGTTGGTTTCACTTTCTCACCCAAGTAAAGGAACTTGCAGTATTTGAAAGCAGGATGTGGCTGGTCTGGGCAGTGTGCGGTAGATGGCACTCTTGGTCGCTGTTGAAAGAGAAGACAAGAATGCAGTGGGCTATTTGAGTACTTCTGCTCAGCACAGATACAAAACAGCTGTTGGCTACACTTGTTATGAGTACATCCTAAGGTCTATGCAGTAGGCATAAAACTGTAGTGAAACTGGAGCCTGAATGATGACCATATGCCTGACTGATTTCATGTAATGTCTGTCCTAACTGCTTTGTGTGATGTCTCCTGTATTTCAGTGATGGAAATACAGATTTCCTATGTTCCAAAGACAGAAGTAGTTTTTCCAGGACAGAAGTGTTTCCAACATCTTGCAGTGAAAATACTAATTCCAAGCTACTTTAAATACCAAGAAAAAAGTGTGGTTTTATGGTCTACTGAGAGAAATATATGGATGTGCTGCATATATAAGAAAGTCAAACTGGACTGCAATACTATATTCCCAATAATAAAATACTGGAAATGCAAATAAACTCTTTTTTTTTCTTTAATTTTTGTTGGTCTTTAGTAGTAGTATTTGAAGCACATCCATCAGTAAGATTAAGATTGCTTCAGTAAGATTAAGCTTAATCTTCCTAAGATTGAGAGCTGATGGATTTAATTTACTCTTTTGAACTCTGATTGAAAATTTTGACCAAAGTTTTGAGTTTCTGGTGATCATGGATTTTGCAGAAAGACAGATTTGGGCTAAAGTAAAGCAGTGATGAGATGCTTGCCTTATAGCATGAGATGATAGTTCACTGCAGAACTAGAATCTTGCTGTGGCACAGGAACATGGAATTTTGTTTAACCTTAGTCTTTGTTGCATTCTCTTAAAGTTTCACTTATAATTCTTTTTTTCTTTCTAAGCAGTTTATGAATATAAAAGAGAGAGTCATAGGGGATGTTATTCACACGTGCTTTTCTTTGCTTTTATGTGCTTAGCTACATGCAGCAGTGTTTTAATAACATGTGGCCAAAATATTCTGCAAGAACTGATGATGTGTCATGAAATACATATTTTTGTTGGTGTGTAGGAGGAGATTGTATTGGACTTAAGTATGTATGATAACCTGAAGTTTGCAGATGGTAAACTGGGCCAGGTTTTGTTTTTATGTGGATGTAAGTCCTATTTAACTATTTCGTATTTTGAAAAGTGTTGGCAGTATCTTGACACTTCAGCAGAGGAGTATGTGGTAAATGAAAGGGATGTGGAGCTGTTTAGCCTAGAGAAGACTGAGAGGGGATCTCGCTAACACAAGGATCTTAAAGGTGTATGTGAAGAGGATGGAGTTGCACTTTTTTTCTGTTTTCACCAGATACAGGACAAAGGGTAATGGACATAAGTTGGAACACAAAAAGTTCCACTTAAACACAAGGAAAGACTTCTTTATTGTAAGGATGAGGGAGCCCTGGCACAGGCTGCCCAGGGAGGGTGTGGAGTCTCATTCTCTGGAGGTTTTCAAAACACGCCTGTACATGTTTCTGTGCAACTTGACCTACGTGGACCTGCTTTGGCAGAGTGATTGGACTAGGTGATCTCTAGAGATCCCTTCTGACTTCTGCCATTTTGTGACTGATACGAAAGGAAGCTGAGAGATGGATAAAAAGCAAATGAAAGAAAGATGAGGTGCTGCTTACCCTATCAATTCTGTTTCTGTTCAACATTATTACTACAGTCTTCCTATTTTCATGGGTGTTCTGTCATTAATAAAATACTTATCTAACAAACTCCATAAGAGGCAAATACTACAGAAGGCATCTCTTCTTTTTCCCTTCTCTTTCTGTTTTTTCACTGTTTGTCTGCTAGCTGGATTTTAATTCAGTTTTCAGCAGTGACGTTGTCTCTAGAGTCTCCGGTAACATTTGTAGAGTGTGTTCCTTTGGTCTGATCCCTGGTGGCTGGGTGCAAATGTTGGAAATGTTTGTTCAAGCCTCCTTTGGGCAGTGGTTCCACATGTCCCTGGAAATGTTATATTGCTTCAGTGTTTTATCAAGGCCTGTCTTTAAAACGTATGGAGAACATGATATGGATAATGTAAGCTATTTGTCCTGTTTGCTGCGCAGAAAGTCTAAATACATGTTTTTAGTGCTGTGTCTGGTTTGTCATATGTGCATACTCAAAGATATGAATAAGAACAAACTGTTTTTGTTTGCAGATGCTTTTAGAGAAGTCAAAAAGTATTCATCTGTTCACATGACTGAAAAGGCTGTAAATGTCAATGCCAATACTTTTGATCATATTCAGATGAAACTCTTCCGATCACAAAGAAACCTCTATCTCTCGGGCTTTTCTTTATTCCTTTGGCTGTAAGTATAACTTTTTTCTGATTTCTGCATAGCTCGTTTATTCAGGAACTGTTGCACAAAGTGAGGCAAGTTTTTATAAAAAAGATTGTAAGACCAATTTTAAGAGACTAAAAAATAGTTGTGTGAGCAGATTGGCTAGGAGGCAAGTCAAATCAGGCAAAATAATACCTTGCAAATGCTTGAAGATTGGAAGGATATGTGAGCAACACATGAAAAGAAACATCTTGAATGTTTGAGAAAACATGTATTTTTCAGGAGAAATTTCTTCAGGGAATACTGATTTCCTTCCTTAAACTTACGTCCTATGTTTTGTTTGTTTTGAACACGGGAAACTGAAATAAAAAACCTTCGAAAACTACTGTTAAAATAATCTTAATATGTTGCAAGAAGATATTGTTGCATCCTGTTGTGCTAAGAAGGAAACCTGAGTCTGACTTGAACTGCTTCATCTGAAGCTCAAAGCTAGGATCTGCAGGATAACATTCCAGCTTCCAATGAGAGTTTCAGATACTTCATATCATGCACTTTGTGGCAACTGGCCAACTGTGATATTATGATCTTAAGTGTGATATGTCTTTGAAGATGTTTAAATACAGCTAATAAAACAGGGTAATGGAAAGGACAGTTTTTAATACTGCCCAGCAGTAGCAGTCAAGACTACCCTTGAATCTTCACAGTAGCCACAACAACCTGCAGATCTTCCTAGCTGGGCAAGGAGCACGTGAGTTAATTGGACATGGATTGTGTGAATGAATGGAAACAGATATGTTGGTCAGATGACTTCGTCTTTGATCATTTTTATGATGACACTGGGCAAAGAATGCTGGCCCCATTCCTTCAGGGAGCTACTTGACATTACCTAGGCATGCAGGAGAAACATAGAACAAGGAAATGCCTGGAATCAGAGACTTCAGACAAATTTCATCACTTTGGAGTGATGTATGGCCATTTTAAGTGACCATTGAGAACCATTGTACATAAGGAAATGTCAAGGAAGAATCTATACAGAACCAGAACAGTAAAACTTTGGAGAAAAAAGGTGACTATGGCTTTGCGTAATAGTGGTAGGAATTCATCATGTTCTTTGTCTTCCCTCAGAAAGGTTAAGTAAATATATACAAATATGTTTGTGGTCTCTGCTCCAAGAGAGGAATAGCTGGTTTGTGTCCTACACTAAAGTTGGAAGCTGGTCACCCAGAATCCTGCTCCCATTCAGCTTTTAAAGACAAAAACTTTAGCAGGTTTTGCTCTTGAAGAGGTTTGCTTAAGGCTTTTTTGGGACTACTGGCCTCTCACAAGGATTTAGAAGAAATAAGCACTTCTACAGAGTGGCTAGATCAAAGGACTTTTCTGAGTTATTTTGCTTATTCATTAAGCAGATGTAATGCCTGTCAGAGATGGGGAGAAAAAGTCTTCCTTGGGTTGCCTTATACTAACTTCTGCTGCCGTCACCCAACTAGGTTAAGACCACATGTAGATGTGAATGGGTACTTGGATGCCTCTGGTTTATTTTTGGGGGAGGGGTCAGTTTTGGTTCATTTTAGTACATCATCCAATAGGAGAATTCCAGAAGAATGGTAGATGGAGATTGGCAAAATGGAGGAGGCTGGAAGCTTGTCACTTCTGTCAACACAACAAAAGCTCTTCTCTGTCAGTGATTTGACAATCAGAAAGCTCTGGGTACAGGTGGAGAAAATGCCTTCCTATCAGTGGATTTGGGGACAGCTGTGCCTTCACCCACCAACCATCTGCACTGGAAAGAGGAAGGTTGTCATTGCCAGTGACTGTCTCCCGGGTAGGAAGAGGCGCTCATCCGCTAATCTGACTTGATGTTATGTGAGATATGGAGAGCCTGCCAAGCCTTGTCCGGCCCTAGAGAGGAACCAGACAGGGATATGAGAAGGGCTGAAAACAAAAGGAAAGCTGAAGGAAACATAGGCCCACTACTCAGTGGGCAAAGGACCAAATGACAAAGATATGAAAAAAAAAAAAAGAATTTCATTAGCAACCTTGCATTACACTGTTTCTTAGGGTAAGATCTGCTCTTTGGCCTCCCAGATTTCTGAGCCCCCTGGAGGGAGAGGGGAGCTTACCTCAAGAGCCGAAATGTCTATTAATACACTTTCAGTTACGAAAAAGCTAATTACTTGGACTTTCAAATTTCCTTTGAAGAGCAGCTGCATAGTTATATTACAGGAGTTAATTTATTTGTGATGTTTTGGACTTTCCTTGATTTAGCAACATACTGCTTTGAAAGACTCCAAGATGAAAAATTAAAGTAGTGTTGCAAAGAGGCAATCACTGGATCAAGTCAAGGGAGGTATTTGCAAAGCTCCAATTTGAGGTGCCATGTGAGTGCTGACATTCACAAGCATTTTATTTTATACAGTATTGATGGAGTACTTTGAAGATTAATATGCTCACATGGCTAACTTTTTATTCTTGTAAGACATTTGTGAAGTTGTAGGCTTGGGTTTTTTTTGCATTGTACATGTGACCATAATGTGTTGCTTGAGTCATGTATTCAGTGATCCATCCTATTTAAAACAGTAGGTTATGTAGAAGTATTTTAGCCTTTAAGCAAGCAAATCTCTGACTCCTTAGTGGCTGTGAGTTTTGGAGAGGAGAGAGGTTCTGCATCAGGAAAAAAATCAGATTTTTTTTTATTTTTTGATGAATGAAAATCTCATTTTCTTATTTTACTATTATTTGTCATCAGTGAGCCTGGATGTTTCCCTCTAGATGCTTAAACAGTCTTCTTGTGGTTTTGTTTTCACACATAATGCAGAGAGAAAAAAAGATTTGTTTTGTTTTCTGTTTGGTTGTTGGTTTTGGTTTTTGTTTTTTTTTATTTGCACTGTGAGTTACTGTGCTGTTCACTGTGTTTCTTCACCAGTGTATTGAGACGTACTGTTACCCTTCTTACTCAGTTGGCAAAAGGGATGGCATCTCATGCAGCTCTGGAAGCACAAGTAAACGATGCTACTGAAGCAGCCAAAAAATACATGGCCGAGAATGAAAGGCTGCAGGAGGTATCTTTGAACTTTTTTAGTTATTTTCTTATACAGCAAGTTATTAAAATACTCTGAGGATGGTTTGCTACTGAATAACGTTTGTTCATTTTTGTTTTCTGGAAGAAAAAGGGGAGAACAATGTCCTTGCAATATGCAATTCAGAATACTGAATAAAAATTCTAGTGGCATTTTAAGAAGGGAAACCGAAGTAATACGGGTTAATAACATTCTGTCTTTCCAGTACAAATTTCTTCAAAATAGTAATATATTCTTAAACTATCTCACTGAATTTAATCATAGCAAAGTAGAGGGAGATGCTAGTTTTATTCTTTTTAGCCTAAACAGTTGTCTGTTTAGGTCAGAGCTATAGCAGTCCAGTATGCAAACGCCTACAATATAGCTGTTCTCATGCTCACTGTTTCTTCTAAATAGTATTTGCTCCAATATTGAAATATCTTTTCTATCTTATAAAATTGGCCTTTCCTATTTATTGTATTTTGTATTCTTTCATCTACTTTTTTGGTCAGTCAGCCCATTTCCTAATACCTTCATTTCTAAGTAAGGCACTGCTGTTTAGTAATAATGAGGATATTGCCAAAAATTTCTTAGTTACAAGAATCACCAATGGGCCAAAGATGTTATTTTTATGAGAAGGCAGAAAATTAAGCTGTTGTTTGTCTGTTGTGGTTCAGTATACACTTGTATGCAGGAAAAGAAGTCAGCAAAGATAATAAAGATAAATAAATTAAATATTTTCTCATAATTGGTTCCTTTGACTTTTGGTGGAAGAGGTTGCTGGAGTAAGCTGTAGTACAGATATGCATGCCTCAGTCTGGCACATTGTGAAAACAAAATTCATTGCAGATGTGTACAGGTTTCCTTCCAGTTTTTCTGGAGCAGTGTCTATGGTTACCAGCACTGTGTTTATTTTTTTAAAATAAATCTTCAAAGAGAACAGACTCTGGACAAAAAGTACCAGAAGGGATGCAAAAGATCCAGTTGTTTGAGAGATGTTGTAAAACAAGATTCACTAGAGTGTGTGTTAGGTATTTCCCAAGTATGAAATAATTAAAAAACGGGGTTTTGGTGTTTTGTCAAAATGATCCAGACTCTCTCCCTCAGCTGTGGAATTTGTCTCTGCTGCATACTGGTACTCTTTTTTTTTTTTTTTTTTTTTTTTTTTTTCTCCTCTCTATCCTATTGGGATTTGGCCAAAAGTCCTCTTTTTGTTCTGTTTTCACATTCTCTTAGCAACACATTCTTGTAGCTGTTTGTAAGTGATAGCCAGAAACTGGAAGCTGTATTCCTGTCTGTTTCTATTTGTATGTTTGATTGCATGGTTTGCAAAAAGAGTGGTAGTGGGATCTCCATTGTGTTGCAGATGCAAAGTGTTCAGAATTGTTTTATTTTAACTTTACGGAGATACTATGACTTAGGTTATTCTGTGGCTTGACCTCTGCGTTTGTGTTCATTTACAAACATGCTTCATTCTGCCATCAGAGAGGGGCAAGAACAGTTGCATATAGGGCACTGGCTGTAAGTTACATACACACTGTAAGTTACATACACACTGTAAGTTACATACACACTGTAAGTCAGTACTCTAAGTGTGCTAGGGCTGCACTGTCTCCTGGTCAGATATTCCAGAGAGCACAGAACTTGAGGTAAAAGTTTATAGAAGTAGCTATTTGTGTATTAATAGAAAGAGGTGAGCACAAAGTAAAGGAGACACATCACAAATGGGTTATGGTTTTATTACCAGCAATCAAATGCAATCTCTATTCTTTGGTGAAAGAGCCTCTGGGAAACTTTTTTCAGCTCTTCTCTTTGGATTGTTTATCAATCTGGGTAAACAGTTATTTTCTTTCTCAAAGTAATCTTTCCCCTTTGCTTCCACCTGTGCCCAGTAAGTTCTGATATCCCTAGTTCACCTAAAAGCTGTTCATCTGAGTTGTTCTACTTTTGGTTTTCCCATTAAATGTTTACCACTTCTTTTGCCATATTCTTAACAGAGATGATGCTTCATTGGATAATAGAGACTATTAAAAAAAAAGATCTAATTATAGGATCTAATCTTTAACGTATGATACTTTGTCATCAAGAGCCTTGATGTTAAGAGCATGGTTGGTATAGTAGTGCCAACATTTTCAGAGTATACTGCTCTTGTGTCTAGTACTTATAGGGCTCTTCCTGAGTCCTTTCCTAGTTTTTTCTTGAATTTCAGTGGAAATCTTATCTCGATATTAAGGTAATTCTACAGATTGAAGAAGTAGCTGCAAGACTACAAGGAGACATTTGTGATGTGCTACATGATTTAAGACAGAGTAAATTATTCGAACAAATTGCACTTAAACGTGGCAGTGTTCTGTTACTTGCAGTCCCAGTGTTTGGCTTCTGGAAAAGCCATTTATAGGCTAAATGGAAGTTGGGGGCATCAAATGCAGAGACACAAAAGTACTCTTACACCAGAGATAATGCCATACTGTTATAGATTTGCTGTTACTTCAACTTAAAGCATTGAGCTTTAAAAAAAAAAAATTGTGAATGTGTGTTTGTTTTTTCTAAATGACTGAGTATCTACTCGCATCATGTTGGTATTTGATAAAACCTGTCCCTTTGCAAGCTCGGGGCTGACATTCTCTGGTTGTTTGGCATTAATGTCAGGCTAACAAACAAAATTAATTGTAACAACTGTGATTTCTAATAGGCCTTGAGTGAAAAAGGAAGCAGTAAAAAGACAGAATCGGCAGAAGCAAGTGATGAAAAGGTCAAGAAGGAAGTTGAACATTTGAAAGAAGAGCTACAGAAGACATCAAGAGGTAAGTATTGGTTAGGACTTCCTTACGATTAAGAAAAAGATGATTTCAACACTGGATGCAAAAAATTTATTCTAGGTGTGGCATTAATTAACTTCCTCAGTTTATGGAAATCTTGGCTTGGGGTTTTTTCACATTTGATTAGAAACTGGAAAAACACGATGTTGCCATCTTCATATTTTAGTAAATTAATTGTGAATATGGGTATAGTGTAATTTGATCACCTTAGTTAAATGGTAATAAATAAACCATTTCAATTTGTTACTAAGGTGGTGGTGACTTGTTTTCATCAATAATATGACCAGGATATGGAATCAACTGCAGGTTGCATATGGACATCAGATTGATCTTTCATGTCATACATATCAGCCACTCTCCCTGTATAAAATGGCGAAGTACATGGTTGAGGTTTTCTCTGCGAAGTAGGTTTTCGGTCCAATAGAAGAAAAGTCCTGGAGTAGTATTCTAAATTTATATGTCTCTGTGGCAGAGATGTCAGCATTTTCTAAAACCTTACATTTTTTTGGACTACAGGGAACCATGCTTTGTGATTTGTAACACAATACTGGTGTTGGCAGTTTCAGTGTTTAAGATTTAGGTTGGCAAAACTGCTTTCTTGGCAACCCACATTGAGTTAGAAGCAGATTTTACCTGTTTGGTTCTGCTTTACTGGCATCTGTCAAGGGGTGTGATGCTTATGAACACCTACTCCTCTGAAGTTAGTGTTTTCGAGATAACACTGCCTGTGACCTTGTAAGCATTAATCAGATGTTCAGACTGTAACAAAATGGATTGTCCTGCTACCAGATAACATGTTGTCATCAAAACATAGCCCTGCTTTCGTGTTGCATGGCACTGCTACAAAGCTGTAAGAATAACAACAAATACTTCATGAATCATTTGTCATTGTCCACTGGGAAGACAAAGAGCTGTAGAACAGTTGTTTTCTGCTGGGCTTGAAGCAACAAGAATCTTTAAATGGAGAATCTCATTAGTTCACATTCTCAGGCAGGTTTGATTTTTGGTTTTTCCCTCTCCTGCTGTTTTCTTAAAGGGGGAAAACTGCCTTTGAAGTGACAAGACCAATTAAAAACTTAAATGCCTGTGTTTTATCTAAATTAACTGGTGGTATGTAACGCTAATATAATGTAAGCTTTTCAGTCAGGAATGCTAGAGAAGTCTAAGGGATAAATAGATTTACCACATGCTGCTTCAACTGCATTCTCCCTGTAGGCTCCTGTCCATCCAAAAAATGTATAAATTAAGGCATGCTTGAGTCTTTTGTTAGGAGAAAGTGGGGGAGAGGGTCGTTTTAAGGAATGAATAGGAAAATATTTACATACCTTCCTCTGATGCCATCTTATTGCCAAAACAAAAAAACTCATGACTATGTCAATTACCATCATCAGCTAGATGGTGTTAATGTATGCCTATCTTATTTCTTGTAAGTTTTCTTATGCATTATTTTGAGCAAACTGAGTGATAGAAAGCTTGAAGTACATGATAATAGCCACAGCTTTAGAGATTTCATGTGAATCAAATTTGCTGTTCCCTTTTGGAACTTTTGCAACTGAGCAAGTGAATGCTGAGTTGTGTGCTCACTAGGTGTGAGCAATGTATTACCCAAAATATATGACGAGTCATATATAAGTCTAATATATGACACTTTGGGGAGGATAGGAAAGGAGTGGAATCTAGGGAGGTGTCCAGTAATGAAACAAGGCAAAAATGGTATAAAAAAAGAAAACTTTACTGTTTTGGTTTTTGTGGTTTGTTTGCTTTTCAATTGTAGTTACAATAAGAGTCATAAATTTGCATTTTATTGTTCTTTGTTTGGAGTTTGGCTTTTTTTTGTTGTTTGAGTGAAAAAACAAGTATAATCTTTTTCACAGAGCAGTTTCAAATACCCATTGCTCTGATCTGGTACACTTGTTAGGCTACTTAAGTGTGGTGATAAATTACTTTATAGAAGGGCATATGTTGAACAGTAGATCTGCCCCATAGTGTGGCACCCAGGAGGAGGCCTAAATATAAGTGTATTTCACGTTTAAATAACACAGTTTAGAATCAGATTACTGCTATGACTTCAGAAGAGATCCATATTTTCTGTAAGATTTCGGTAGAGTCTTTTTAGCTTCTAGCAGAGAAAATACTGTATGACTCCTATTTCTGAACTGCTGACTGGAATTATAATATAGACAATGATTATGGAAGACTTTCAGGAGACTCATCTTCAGCTTTCTGCCTTTTAAAGGAAATACAGTCTACCTTTTTTTCTTTTTTGTCCCCTTAACTGTAAGTAAAATACTAAGTTAAGAAGGCATTTTGCTACCTATTATTCTCTGGGCAGGTGAGGAGGAGGAGGAGGAAGGAAAATACAGAGAGACTGAATAGTGAAATTACTAAAATCTGAGGAAAGGTTGGAAACGAGTGACGAAGTTTTCAGCCAGATTTGTTCTCTTTTCAGACTTGACTTTCTTCTTCCCTTTTACCATGTTTTGTTTTATCATGGAAGTGAAGGAAAGGAGACTAGTTCCACATAGCGGGGGTTTTATAGGCACCCAGCCGTGGGCCTAGCACTTTCAGAGCCTAAGTCCATTTTTAGCATACCTGGACATGTAATAACATGAATGTTTAGAAACCTTCTGAGATGCTATTTTATTGGTACATTTGTATATTATGAAAAAGTCTCACTGATACCTAGAAGTAAATATGTGTCCTCCTAGGAGCACCCAGTGCAGGTGTGTGAATGGTTTTCCTGATACACATTAGACATATTTATAACAAAATGTTGATTTGGATAATTAAAAGCTCTCAGTATGGCTGCTGGCCTCAGACCTATAGGATGCTATGATACTGTCTCATTCTGATTAGTTTTGAAAATTGTTCAAAAAGCTACAAAAACCTAAACTATCTCCACTTGGACATGAGGTCAGAGTCTGAGAGAGGTTTCATAAAGTAGCAGTCCTTGGTTTGGAGCAGGAATGGGACTTTCGGTGTGTTAACTTTCTTTTCTCACTTGCAGATCCCACACTGTGGAAATGCTGATGTGTATAATGTTCATTTTTTGTTATGGGACCTTTTAGACACGAGGGAGATTTCTGCAGTACTGTACTACTTTACTTTCTATCTCAGGTCGTTTTTTTGTGGCACTGATGTAGTGTATGGTAAATGCTACAGCTTCCTTTACACAACAGAAATTTATACAGGATGACTAGCATTGATCAAGTCTTGCAGCAGAGCACACTGGTGGCAGACTCCTGTCCATCTCGTTGACTCCTCACTCTTCTAATACTATTTCATGGCAAGTCACATGACCTAAAACTTCTGCCTGGATCTAATGTAGCATGACAGATGTTGCGGTACCAGCACTTGGGTGCAGTTATTGAGTTGCAACCTGTTAGTACCTCTGAACAGAGTCTGTAGTGCTACATTGAGATGAAACCCAAAGGCCATTTCTTTGTCTCTGCTGTTAGGATTTCACTTTGTGAAGTGTGTAGTGACTCACTGAAGTCATTTAGGCACTGTTTATATATTGTTGCCGTAGGCATACAGAGGAGCAGGAGGAGATTTTGATGGTGCTTCCATGCATCCTTTAATGAGGTTTGTTTTGAGTACAGAATGTGTCACGAGTGCTTTTTGTTTCATGGCTGCATAGTGTTGTAGGAGACAGTAAGAACGACAATTCATGTGGAGGACTAGTTTTGAGATAGCTTCTAATTGTTGATTATTCCAGAAAATACACATGTACAGTTGTATAATGCTGACTTAAATCCTAAGATTTTTAGGTGTTAGACATAAGCAATACAGACATTGGGAATACATGACACAGAGCTGTTGCTCCCAGCGGGAGTTCATCTTGGCCTTTTGTCTTGCCAGGCAAGCTAATACCATGTATGAAAAATATATTTATGTTGAGCTCCACTGAAACACTCCAATTTTTAAAAACAAACGTGCACACACCCCTCCTCTGAACTCCTAAACTATCAGCTTTCCTTTGTAAGCTGGGAATAGGAAGTACAAGTGAGAAGAATTGGCCATGGTCCCATTATTTAGCCAATACCAGAGAAGTTTAGAAGCAAAGTCCCTGTTACTTACCCTTACTTTTTAACTCGGATCTGAATCTTTTTAACTCGGATCTGAATCTGAGTGAGAGCACAATGTCACATGCAACAAGAGTTGATATTCATACTTGTTGATTAGAAGGGCTGGAACTGCATGCAGCAAAGCACGATTTTGTTAGACAAGGCTGTTTACGCCCTCTGAAGATCCTGCAACATCTCTTTTGTGACAAAATTTCATTTGAAGTTGCTAAAGGTCCTTTGAGCAAATCTGTGTGTAATTTTTTGGCCCTACCTTTTCTTTTTAAACTTTATTTTACCATTGCATCTTAAGAGAATTCAGAATTAGTTTGGAATTAGTTGACCAGAGTTGTGTTCCCAGCTTCACAGCCTATTGGCAAATCTCTTGTCAGTGCCTAAATTCTTAAATGTGAATAGCTTTTTCTCAACTTGAAGCCTCTTATAAGAGAGAGATCTTTCTTAGTCTTAAACTAGCCCAAATCATTTGGGGTTTAGGCTTGTATTGTGAGTAATGCTAATTTAAGTTCCAGATCGTTTCCTTAGTAGCAAGCACTGTAAGTCAAGTGATTTAGTCAGACCAGAACTAGTAGTTGTATAGGGAAATGCTCAAACAATTGTTGGTTGCTTTTGTTACTGTTTGGTTTTGTGTAACTGTTCAGCTTCTCTGTCCTTCTTGAAATCAGAATAGAAATGCTACAGCTACTGGGCTGTGGCAACCTCTTCGGAGCAATTTTATTTCTAATTCTTCTTTGACTTGGAGAAATCTGAAGTAAACTATCTATTCTGGAACAGGATGCAGAGAATATGGTAAGGGAAGGACAAGTTCTCAACTTCTCCTGAACTGGACATGTTACATTAGTTTATGGAGCTCCAGTCACACATGAAGTATAAAGGAATAAAGTTGTCCATAAATGCCATTGATATACTGCCCTAAGAATATTTTGGGTTTTCTTCAAAGGGAAAGAATGAAAAAGGGTAGCCCACCTCTCTCGATACTGAGGCTGGATTTGAGTTTTGGGACCTACTATTTTTCTTATTAGTTGGATTAACACAGACGCAGCATTCTCACCTCCTGATTGCTCATACATTTACTTGGTAGGAACAACCAGCTGTTGCATTTTCCTTGCTGTCAGTCCAGCTGTGCTGTCTGTGAGGCAAAGTAACAGGCCAGATGGAAGCCAGAAATAACAACAGACTGTATTGTACACACAAAGGATCTTCTGTTTTCTGATGGATCAGTGTTCATATGATACAATCTTTATGACAAACAATATACCTGTACGATTGGCTTGGCTGCTCTGCAGTGCTCATGCAATGGCAAAGCAGCTGAGCAGTGATGTATGGACAGTCTCCTTTGCTTGACAAGAAGACATCCAGAGAAAGTGGCACACAGGAGTTAAAAATTGTCAAAGGTGTGGCTTCAACAAAAATGAGTCTGAGTTTGGTTGGGATCTTGGGTTTGGATTTCTTTTGTTGTGTGGTTCGGTTGTGTTTTTTTATCCCTAGCCAACACAGGTGCAAAGGACAGTCTGTTCTTTGCTTTTTAGTCTTCTAGGGTTAGATGAAGTATTCCCATCATACATCTGTTTTGCTCAAAACATTGAAACAATGAAGTGGCTTGTTTAGTTTCTTGGTTCACAGATACTTTTAGGTGTTTTGTTCATGTTTTAAAGATACAGTAGTTTTTAGGTGCAGCTAAAGTACTGTGGTGCTGCTTGTAAACAGCTAAACAATATTAGAGCAAGAACATTGAGTTACGTTACTTTTTACTGTAACTATGTACAAGAACATTTAAACAGAGGCAAAATTTAGCTTTCTAATTAGCAGATTCATGAGGAGGTGAAATGGCATATGCACGGGTTTTGTCTACAACTTAAAATTCAGAAGCTTATCAAATTGTCACAAGCTTATTTTAGAGTGATTGCCAAATTTCATTATTGAGTATTTTAAAGAGTAGCAAGATCAGAGAGAGAGTAAGCGCAATGGGGTTCAATTTGTCAGATGTTTTGGTATTGGAATTGTCATGTTTCCTACACCTTATATTGCCGTTGTCAAGAATGCGTTAAAGAATCAGGCATATTTGTGTAAGTATGGAAATGAAAGAAAGAACGTAAAGAGATGGTGTGAATTTTTGACCATGTTGGAACGGAGACATAAGTGTAATTAGTTCAATACACCAGATTTTCAGGCTACGTAACGGTCCTACTACTGGAAAACTGCTTGCAGACTTTTAAAATCAGAATGATTTTGAATCTATACATTCAAATTAATTAAAAATAGCAGAGATGCTATGGGAGTGAGTCTTGTTTTTTGCATATGGTCAAGTCTTTTGTCTGAATGTTTCAGGAACTGGTGCCAAAAGAGAAACATGGTTCAGAACAGAGTGCATGTAGCTAGATGCTTTAACAGAAGAGCACATCTAGCTCTGCAGAGTTGTAGCACTTCTGTAAGAGCCTATTCTCAGGAGACGAAGTATCTTGGAGGGCTCCGGAAAAGAACAGTCTTTTGGGTTTGGGGTTGTAGAGTTTTGCTTTTCTTGAACTATCCTCTGCAATGCAACAGAAACTGTAGTCATCACTAGCTTTTCACCTCTGTCAACAGTTTATTGGTCATAGAATCATAGAATGGTAGGGTTGGAAGGGACCTTTAGAGATCACCTAGTCCAACTCCCCTGCAGAAGCAGGTTCACCTAGATCAGGTCACATAGAAACATGTCCAGGCAGGTCTTGAAGACCTCCAAGGAAGGAGACTCTACAGCCCCCCTGGGCAGCCTGTGCCACTGCTCACAGTGAAATAGTTTTATCTTATATTTAAGTGGAACTTTTTGTGTTCCAACTTCTTCCCATTACCCCTTGTCCTGTTGCTAGCTACTATAGAAAAAAGGGATGTCCCAACCTCCTGACACCCACCCTTTAGATATTTATAAATGTTAATAAGATCACCCCTCAGTGATCTCAGTCTCCTCTTCTCTAGACTAAACAGCCCCAGTCGATCTTGCCCTTTCCTTTCTTACAGCCCTTTCCTGTTCCTTATGGTGTTCTTCCTGAACACAAGTCAGTTTCTTCCCCTTGCTGTTATGCATGTCTCTTCTCCTGTCCATCTGTGATGCTCTGTTTTAAATTAAAGCTTTTTTCAGAGTAAGGACTGTCTAGTGCAGTTAGAGCCCTAATACGTAATTAGGGCTCTGAGGAACTTCAGGAACGCAAGTAATAATTAAAAGACTAATTCTGATATTTTATAGCTCTCCAGAAGGCAAATAATGAAGTGACTGCAATTAAAAAGCAGTCTGAAGGCCTTAGAAGAGAATATGATCTTCTGATGAAAGAATATGAACGGCTTCAGGTAGGTGGTTGTGGATTGCTATATGAGCATACTGTGTTGAAATTGAAACAGCAAAATTCTGATTGTTGGGTATCTGTTATGCAAGAGAATTTACCAAAATCTTCAGTATAGCATAAAGTTGCAATGGGCAGCACCCCTTAAACTTATCCAAATAGTAGAATTTTGTTAGCCTTGTCTGTCTTCCACTTGAAGTGACAAAGCTCAGGTCATTGTTAGACTTGGTTTTGCTGTCACCTAGGAAATTAAGATTCAGATTGTTTTGCACGTGATGGTCAAACTGCAATCTTGGGAGAAAATTATAGTAGTGTATGTGTGTGGTATATACATAATTTACAAGAGTAACTTTGTTTTGTTTGCTCTTGAAACATGCTTTTGCAATACTGCCTTATAAATGTTGCAATAGTCTTGATATGCAGGAACAACAGAAAAAAAACCCAACGCAAAAAACCCAAACAAAGTGGCTAAAAACAGCTACTATAAAAGTTCAAACTGAAGTATAAAATTAGAAAAAAAAAACAACAACATAGCAAGCAAAAACTGAATTGGCAGTTTAATTGGGTTTGCATATGTGCAAGGCTATAATAATCACATGCAGTCGTCATTGCTGGTAGAACTGGGATCCCTGCCTGTCCCTTAAGTTGTTTGATAGGTGTTCGTATGTTCCATGCCTGGCATCTCAGAGTTCAGCCAAAATTCAATAAAGAAGAGTGGTTTACAAAGAATGGTCTTTGGGAGAAAATAAATGCTGTTAAAATTCTGGTAACCTGCTTTTAAAGAAGAGCTCTTTGTTGGTCCTGCATTAATAAAATAATTTTTATAAAGGCAAATCTGATTATAATCTTTTTCCTGTGCTCTGTGAAGCCACTTGCTGGTTCTCAGCCTTACCCTATACTCTTAGAGACATTGCTCTGTGTTGGTGTTGAGACCACCATGCGTGTCCTATCTTTGTTGTGCTTCCCTGTGTAACGAGCCGTAGTAGTCCTGCTGCATTTCTAACAGTCTTGTGGTCTAGAACACACATCCGTTCCCTTTTCTGTGTTTACCTCTGAATGGAAAGAACAGAAGGTACTGAGCACACAGAAGACGCAGCTCCTAAGGATAAATCGATAGCAGAAAATGTTTTCTGCTGAGTTTGCCACAGAGTTCAGGTGTAATGTGAACAGGGAGCATACACGGGCTGCATGGTGGTTACTGTACAAGGAGAAGAAACACACGTTACATGGGGTAGTATTATTGATGGGACTACAGCTTCAAAGGGTGTATAGTGAACAAGCCAGGTGTGTCTGCAAGGGGGTGAAATGTGTCGATGGCTTCTTGCCAAGCATAAAATGTTGTTTTTAATCTTTCACTTTCAGGGCAGTTTAAATGAAGCAGAAGACAAAAAAGAGCTATAGGTGATGATGAACGGCATCGGTACAGTTGCTTCAATGTGAAAACCCTTGTGCTGTTTCGGCTCCTCATGCATACCTGAAACAAAACCTGGATTTTTCAGAAAAGCACATGCATTGCAGGTCACTATTTGGATTCCTCTAATCTGTCTTGGTTGACAAAATATTCTGCTTTGCAAATAAAATATTAAGTGGCTTACCTGATTTACCATGGAGTTTGTTACTGCTCTTGTGAGGAGAAACATGAAAATCTTTCAATTCTATCTGGAGGAACGCGACTGTTCTCCAAGCTTTTGCCTTCCAGAATGGTAACAGATCATGCACCATTTGCTTGCAGCATTTGAGCGAGGTTGTATATCACACTGTATCATAAAAACACTGTTACAAAAAACTCCTGTGCAGGACTTCCTTGCAGTCTTCAAAAAAATCGGTTACCAGTAGGTTGAAGAAGGCTGAAAGCTTTTTTTTATCAGCCATCCACTTCAGTGGAAAACTAAATGCTAATCAAAGGTAAAGAAAAAAGGAAAATGGCATTTTTAAATCCACCACACAAGCTTGTGACTTAAACTTAGCCACATGGATGAGTCTATATTAACAGGTTATATTTTGCATGCCTCTGGTTTATTGTTCTTAATATATTTGGGTTATTTCAAGTTTCTATAACCAAAGTTTGGGATTGGTTGGTATTAACGTTCTGAATTTTTACACTGTTTACATCCGTTTATTCTGTATGTGCCACCCAACTTCTTTTGCCTTGCTAAGTAAAAATTCTTTTTAAATGTAGATAGTTGGGTTTGTTTTGTTTTGTTTTCATGGATACGATACCTCGAATAAATGTGCACTGTTTTGCATAAGCCCTTTTGGGCATTCAGAAAGTTGTTTTGAGTTTCTTTTTTGTTAGTTACTTCCAGTTTATATTTGAAAGTTGGTTATGTTTGCTATATTAAAGAGATTAAGTGCATGAGTTTCTGGGTTTATTCATGTACGTCTCTCCCAGTATACTATCTCATCACAGCTAATGCACAAAGAACAAAATACATATTCCTAACTCAGTGATATTTAACCTTTCCTGGAAATACAGCCATCACAGGGGTAGTTTTGATTGCTCTGGAAAGAGGATTTGCTTAGGTTAGTATTTAAGTATAAACTATATTAACATAGCATATTAAATAGGAATGCATTGTTTTTAAAAATACTATCCTTGATGAAATCGTACAGAATGTGTTCTCAGAGATCCTGTGACAGTGGAGATTTGTTTATTCATATCAAAACTTCCAGGAAAAGCTACAGATTTTAATACCTACATACACACAGGTTTTAGTGATGCAGATGAATGCATTTTTTTTTTCCCCAGCCTCTTTCTGGAATATTTTAAATTATGGGGGAATGTTATCTCCAGTCTGATCTAAAGACGAGTGTTGGAAGCCTTAGCGGTATAACAGCAAGCACTGTTTTTATACCAACTAAAAAGTCACTTGGTTTTGGGGCTTTGTTATTGGTTGTTTGGGTTTTTTTTTTTTTTAATCTAAAACCCAGGACAAAAGCAAATATTACTTGTTATTCACCATTGTTGTCTACTTATTAAATTTAAAGCATCTTTTCCTATAATAGAAGTAAATAACTAAGTAGATAATTAGCAGCTTACAATGAAAGATGTCATGCACTGGGCTCTTCATCCCTAAAAATTTATCTCAGTAGAAACAACATGCAACAAAAAATGGGTTGTTGTGAATGCACCAATAGTATCAATACTCCTCTGAGGGAAGGAAATCTGACCCTTTTACAGTAATCTTTGCTGCAGAGCATGACAGGAGTGCAGAGTGCACTGCAATAGGCATTTGACATGTGGAACTCACACTGCCCTCTGCTATTCCCTAAGTCACTTCAGACTAGTAGTTTCCTCCTGGCTGGTTGGAAGCTGGGGACCCACTTGTTGAGAGGTCAAAGAGACAATGGCATGAAACAGAACAAAAACTTTGTGTATTGGACCACAGAGAATATTTCCTTTGTTAAAAATTGGAGATTGCTGAGAAGACTTTCTACTTTGTCTCCAGTCATTTCTTCTGCCATGTCCATTATTTGTGTCACTTACTGGATTTCCCTGTCACGGAGTAGAATATGACTCAATTTTTCTTCACGTCTGTTGCTGATGGCATTTGACTGAATTGTGTTGTCCTGTGCTCAGCATTTTGAAGTCCCAGATTTGTTTAACTAAAAATATTATTGTGTTACTCAGATGGAAAATGTTTTGTAGCATCTCCTTCGGGGAAGTGTGTCCTTGGAAATAATACAGGGGTTTTTTTGTGAAGTTAGAAGTCTAAATAATATATCTGGAAATTCAGTAGGTAGCAAGTCTTTCAGAATATTTTTCATTTGCATTGTTTTGCAGTACTTTGTATGTGTTCAGAGCCTGCAGGAGCCTGGGTTGATCAACTTTAAGTATGATTTTCTCATCAGTAGTTTTTTAAGTTACGGTAGATATCTACAGAGGAAAAGAGTGAATCAAAACTTCAGGTTTTTAACTCCTTTCAGGCTCTTTGGTCAGATTTTGGTCATATATACCTGTTCTATAATAAAGAGATGAAAAAATAAGTTGAATCTCCACTAATATGGCATCAAAATTACTTCCTGTACTCATGTTTCACAGTTGATTTAATTCTGAGTATGTCTTTAGAAGTAACGATGTAGGGCTCTTTATACTGTAAGTAATGTCAGAATAATTGTCTGGTTGTTTTGGAGCTTTTTATCCCTCTTTACAAAAGTAGGAATGTGCATTTTCAGGACTTCAGTGGGGAAGCATAGGAGAGAGTATTCTAAAAATATTTGCACAGGTTTAACTGATAGCAGCTTTCAAAATGAAAACACATCTTAAGTTTTATGTATTTTTTCATAAACTGTCTTTCTGCTGAGTCAAGAAAGCAGTGAGGTCGTGGTGGGTGCATGAGAACTGACCTGAATATTAATAGACTGAAGTGCATGCTTCGGACTTCCCTTAAAAGAAAGTACCTTTAGCTGGGCAGGATGGGTTTTTTTCTTTCTTTCTATTTTTGTGAAAAACATTAGATAATATGTCTTCTTCAACACAAATGATTTACATCTTTTCTGAAGATGTCCTCTTTTGTTAGCACTGACAGTATTTGCTGCCACAGCTGTCCTAACTTACACAGCCTCCCTGAAAGGACAAGCCAGGAAAGCAGTGTCCTAAAGGATGAAAGCTCTGTTTCTGACTCAGCACCGAAAAAAACATTTAAGTTGGGTCTTCCAAATGTGAAGTTATTGTAGAAATATTACATGACTGCCTCAGTTCTCAAGTGTTCTTTGAAATGCCAAATTTAATTTGTAAGCTCTTTGGGACAGAAACATTAATTTTGATTTGGCCTTGGTGCAGTAGCAACTGTAATCTAGGCCCCAGTGCCACCAGCTACACATCATTTTACAGAGTCCCAGAATGGCAGGGATGGGAAAGGATCTCTAGAACTCATCCAGATCGTCTAACGCCATTGCTAAAGCAGGTTCACCTCAGCCAGGTCACACAGGAACATGTCCAGCTGGGTTTCGAAACCTCCAGAGAAGGAGACTCTCTGGGCAGCCTGTGCCAGTGCTCTCTCACCTTTACAGTAAATTAAGTTTTTCCTTGTATTTAAATGGAACTTTGTGTTCCAAATTATATCCATTATCCCTAGTCTTGTCACTGGGGACTACAGAAAAAGTCACACCCCATCCTCTTGACATACGCCCTTCAGGTACTTGTAACTGTTGATGGGTCCCCCCCTCAGTGTTCTCTTTTCTAGACTACACAGCCCCAAGTCCCACACCCTTTCCTCATAAGAAAGATGCTCCAGGTGAAATCAAGTTGGAAAATCAGCTCTCAGTTTCAGCTTCCCAGTCCTCCAATACTCTCTGCTGAATGTGGCAGCATATTTTACTTGTGTAACATCTAAAAGCAGTTCTGGATCTGAGCATCTTCAGGAATCGTGGAATATTTTATTTTCTATGACAGAGTAATACTTGTGTTTTGAGACAATGTACATAGCATGTTGGGACAGGCATTTCAAGGTTTATTTGTGAGGAAAACTAGAGAGTCCCTCTAGTCCATCACTCTGAAATACAGTTGTGGTTCATAGAAAATTCCTGTCTGCCTTCAAAGGATGTCGCTGTTCCATCTCTGGCTTTGGGAGAGCAGACTGTGGAGGGGAGCAGGCTGCCTTCCTACAGCCTGGGTCTAGCTATGCTACAGGATTCCCTTCTGAATTCTCCTGAGGTGGTCTCACTCTTCACCAACACCACCAAGTCTGGGATGTTCAGATTCCCAAACACAGCTGCATGCAGCAGGGTTGGGCAAGTGGGAGCCCACCCACTGTGTTCAGTGAGTAGAAGGAGTTAGATACTAGCACTTGCATGTCTGTTAGAAGTGAGGAGATACCAAAACCAGCTACCACGGAAAATGAAAATGGGAAGTAGCTCTTAAAACTCACTTGTCTGGAAATGGGACACCAGTTGTAGTGTGATTAAAGCATGTCTGCAAGTCTTACAGCTTTCCTTTATTGTGCTGCCTGAGCTCAGACTATCTGCACAATCTGATTGGATTTACCCGTTTGAGTGAGAATCTTGTTTTGTGAAGTAGCTCACCTAGAAAGTGAGACCATGTTTTATACGTCATTTAGCATGAGTTCTGTATCCATATTCCTTTAACTATGGCAGAAGAAGCTAGGTTGACTGGGAAGGTGCTAGACTACTCCTTTCCCTTTAACACATGGTACAGAAAAGAGAAAATTATGAGGAAGGAAGAGGGGCTGTTATTCTTGGCCAGTAAGGACAAAATCTTAGGCTTTGGTTCTCCAGACATGACCTTAGGCATTTAGAGTTAAGGACTTGGGAACAGAGCATGCAGTGATTTGGAAGCAGGAATTTGGAAGCAGGCTGTGTATCCAACCTAGGTTGTTTATCTCACACCAAATACAAAATGAACTGACTAAGAAATAGTAGTAAATAATACAATGAACAAAAGGATTTATTTAGATTTTAAGCTAGAAAAATGAAAGCTAAAGTTGAAAAAGGAAAGGAAGAGCCTTCTGCCTTGAAGGGTTAGTGTTCCAGGGGAAGGGAATGGTGCATAAGACAGCGTCCTGAGTGGGGCCAGCACCTTCACAGTTGGGAAACTCATTGTTTCTGATCTCACACAAGTCTGTCTCTTTGTATGGCATCCTTTCTGAGCTAAGGCTTGCCTCCTTTATCCTCTTCCTCAAATCATTTTCTTTTCAAATTCTGGTAAGTGCGATATGTTACTCAGAGCTTTTTTCTTGAAACCTCTTGTCCTCAAACGTGTACTTCTGTCCTACCACTGTGCATGACCCTGCAGAGTTCAAATCTGTAGATCGTGTCTTGATGCTCCAGTATCTCATCCCCTGAGATGCTGAACCCTGCAGTTCCATTCAGGCAGATGCACACTGCAGGAAAAAGATTTGCAAGGAGCATGAGTTACAATCAATTAAGATTCTTCTGACTCTGGTCTTCCGGTGTTGATTGCCATGTTCAGTGTGACTTTTTTTTCCTTCTTGGTATCACCTACTTCTCTTCTAAAATCCTAGTTATGTAACAGGATGAGTGTAGTTCTATTGGTATTCTAGGAGGTCCTGAAAGTTGAGGTTATGTTGTAAGTGTAGAGCATCTATGTTGGGTTCCTGGAAATGTTTTTGCTATGATTCTTTGTTTTAATGATTAACCTAGAAGCCATTATACCTTCTGGGGTCATTCCTCTGTCTTTGTATTAATTTTAGAACCTAAGATGTTACCACAACAGCTTTCCAAAGTTAGATTTCAAAACTACTTTTCATGCTACTGCGTTTTTATCAGAAATGGATTCTAACTCAATACATTGTTCAACTTTGATGCCAGTTCAGTTTTCTGTATGTTCTTTACTGAATCAAGCTACACTTCTGCTTTCCAACACTGATTCCATTTCCCCATAGCAATGTCTGCTGGCAAAAAAAATCTAAAGGCTTCCCCACTCTGGAGGGAGTAATGTATATGTAAGACCACTTTCCTTAAAACACTAAGTTGTACCGTGAGACATTAACTCTCAGCCTATACTCACTCCAGTGCCCTGCTTACGAGCTTCTACAAAACTTGGGGACTCGGTTTAGGAAGCTGGCACTTTCCCTGCCTGATAAAACCATTGCCCAGCTTTCAGCATTACAGCCGTTTAGCTAGACATTTCTTACAATCCAGCAGCAGAGAAAGCCTGTTGCACAATTAGAAAGGCTGAACTGTGTTAAGCTGCAAAGTGTAGTTCCAGCAAGTAACTTCTTTCCAGTTTAGCAGTGTTGGCTTCACCATAACTGAAGTTAGGGCTGAACACTGAAACCAATGCCATGCCTGAGTAGTTCATTGAACAAAGATTTTGCTTGATGCTGTACCCTCGGTGTGTGCCCTCAGCACCTCTTTTGTACTAGTTGCAACATTGTCACCGATTCTGATTTTGAAAAGTTTCCCCAGGGAGAGGAGAACATAAGCTTTGCTTGGCTCCTGCAAGATCTTTGCTAGGTTGTCCTCCAAAGGTAACATGGAAGAGCTGCAATGTAGCCTGCAGTACTCAGCATGCAGGGTTGCTTTTTACAGCAGGGCAGCCAGCGAGTTAACTCCCTCGGACTCCCCTAGGGCAAACTAGGAGGTACATCCGCGAGCCACCTTCTGACATCTCAGGTGCGATACAAAGAGCCCGTGGACTCTAAATCACTTCTTCCATCCCGCTGAGGCGGCTGGGTGAGCCCAGGCACGGTTTGGCGAGTAGATGCAATTTGCGAGCTAGCTGTTTGACAGGCGGCCATGGGGCAGGTGGCTGCTCAGGGCAGCTGGTGCCCGGTAACGAGGCCGTCCTGCAGCCGGCGGGGCCCGTGTGCGTGCAGATTGCCCCGCGCCACACGCCGGGGAGTGATTCCCCCCAGGACGGCGCTGATGCCGCGCTATCCCCGGGCGGCTGCCTGCCGGGCGGCCGCTTTGAAATGTAGCCTCCCGCCCCGAGGGGACGGGCGGGGTGGAGGCAGGGGCACGGCGGCCGCCGCCGGGGCTGGGAGGGTCAAGGCCGGCTGGGAAGCGCCGGCCCCGGGCAGGGCCCGCGAGGGGGCCACGGGGGCCGGAGGGGGAGGGCGGACGGGGGCGTCGCCCGGGCCGGCCCGGAGCCGGGTCTCTCTGTTTCGCCGTAAATAAAGCGGCCGGCCGTATAAATGCCGCTGCGGCGGGGCCGGCTCGCCCTGCTCCACGGCGGAGAGCGGGCGCGGGCGGAGCCGGCGGCGGGCGGGACGGCGGCGGGGTCCGCGGCGGAGCCGGCGCTTCAGGACGCGGACAGCTCTGCGCGGCGGGGCGCGGGCGGGCGGCGGGGCGCGGGCCGCGGGCCGCCAGGGGGTGCCGGCGCGGGCGCGGCGCCGCGCCCGCCGCCTCAGGCGGGGCCATGGCCACGGGCGAGCACGCGGCGGAGCCGCTGCCGGAGCTCGGGCACTACGTGATCGCGCGGCCCATCTACAGCGCGGCCGCCTTCCAGGAGGAGAACGAGCGGCGCCCGCCGCCGCCGCCGCCGCTCCGCGAGCGCGCGCAGGCGGCCTGCAGGTGCGTGTGCGCGCGCCGCGGGGGCTCCGTCCGGCGGCGAGGGGGGGCGGCGGGTCGGGTCCGGTCGCGTCGGCTCCGCCCGCCCGGGGACGCCGAGCCACCCTCAGGTCCCGAGGAGCGTGGGCGCAGTTGCCCGTAGGGGGCTGCTTTCGGGAGACGGCCGTTTTGACGCCAATACGTACCCCGTCCCTGTCCGGCAGACACGACCGCGCCGGTCTCTGCCTCTTAACGTTGTGCTTCTGTCAGCTCGGGGCAGCGGGGGCTTTCCAGATGCAGCCCCGAGGGGTATGTTCATCACTTGTTTTCCCGCAGATGTTCAAGAAAGAGGGCCTTTCAGATTGCCAAGACCTTCCTGCCCATCCTGGACTGGCTGCCCAACTACCGGGTGCGAGAGTGGCTGATCAGCGACATCATCTCGGGGGTCAGCACCGGCCTCGTCGCCACCCTGCAAGGTAAAGCCGGGAGGACCTTCCTATGAGGGAGACGGCTGAGTACAGGGCTGATACGGAGATGGAATTACAAATCTGAGACTTGTTATTTAATACTAGATATTAGGTATTATTTTTCAGTAAATAATTGATGGGTGTAATTTATTCCTTTTTTTCTCTGCTTGGCTGGAAGATTGAAATTTCTTTTTGCTACACGCAGTGAGGATGTGTTTAACTTTTTCTTCAAGACTTTTACTCTGTTCATTTTGATATTTAACATTTTAATTACACTGCAATACGTCAGATAGATGATGTGGTCTTTTTTTGTCTTTCATTGTTACCTGAGCCTATAGATCTCTAGCTGCCTACAGAAATCTAGTTATTGCCCCAAAATAATACAAACTTGATATCTACCGTGTCTTAAAATTTGGACCATAAGGTTGTTCAGGTATCTGCAGAAAGGAGATGATGGCATATTCACATTAAAAAAAAATATAAACTTGATGGATACTTACAGTACTCGGCTTTTCAGATTAAGTTTTCTTTATTTCCTTATTACATTTGTTAGGAAAGCATTCAGTAGACGAACAAACAGAAAAGTGGCAGAAATAAACAGAAATTTACTAAAATAAGCTAGTAAAGGGCAGAGTCGTTGTGTCTGAGGCAGCTGATAAGGTCCAATTTCAAAGACTAGACTAGGACAAGACTAGCTATAACCTGACACAACACAGCACATTGATTTCTTTCATCTCAATAGTGTTCTTACACTACTTTCACAGTTTTTCAGGACTGGGAGAAGCTAAGCTACCTGTGTCAACTCCACATTTTCCTTCAGTTGAAATTATTTGCACAGGGGGGCAAAGATTCTAATTGGGAACAAAGCAAGCCGTTTACACGTTCCTAATGAGCCAGAAATACTCCCTACTACCTATTCCCTTGGAGCATGCTGGAGAGGCACAGACTGGCAGAAAAAAACCCCAACATTACCAACTTCTGCACCAGGCAGAGGGTGGCCTGAGGAGTATGTCCACAGCTCTGCAGAGAGTCTGTGCCAGAGCTGGGAGATCTCTGATGAAGGTAGTGCCACAGTTACAGGATTCCCCTGCCTGTTTAAAATGGACTGGGGTAGATAGGCTTTTTGTGTGACTTGTAACAGCTATTGTGCTCTAACTGTAACTCCTTCATTTATTTTCTACATTTGGGACAGATTTTGTTATAATTAGGTTCCACTTGTAAAACTGATTTCTGAAATATGCTGTTTGGTGTCCTACCTATGCATTAGAAAAAAACCCCTAACTCAAATTAGTACAAATCTAAATCTAACTGTAATTTTAAATAATAATTATGTGAAATTCTAACTCATGAAATATGGCAAAAGTTGGCCAAAATATTTGCCAAAAAAGAAGGCTATAGGATCTTGAAATCCCTGCAGTCCCTAACTCCCAGTGACTGTGTGTGTTGCCTGCAGTCCTCTCACCGCTCACAGTAGTATTGCCAGGACTTTTTGAGCTCTGATAGGCTTTTATGGTGTCTTTGAAGGAGGATGCTCCACCCTGCTGTAGGAGCTGACTGGGATCTGGTATTGAAGGCAACTCCTTCATTTTTTTTTCTCTTTTTTTTTTCATTGGTGGATTTGATGCCTTGAGCAGGCACAGAAAGAAAGACAATGATAAAGATCAAAACCCTCAAATTTGTGTGATTTGGGTTGTAACTTTAGAAGCTGATACAGAATTAAAAAGTGATCTGATTTTTAGAAGGGCTGAACATACTGAAGCATATTGGTAGTGCAATAATTCAGAATCTGTGCTTGAAATTTCTATCTATAACTAGAACACTTCACCTATCCCTCCTTTGTCTTGGAGGGAAGACCAGTCATTCTTGCAACAGTGTTTTCCCACTTAAACTTATATCTCATAGAATTATAGAATCATGGAATGGTAGGGATTGGAAAGGGCCTTTAGAGATCATCCACTCCAACCCTCCTGCCAAAGCAGGTCCACCTAGATCAGGTCACACAGGAATGCATCCAGGTGGGTCTCAAAGACCTCCAGAGGAGACTCCACTCCCTCCCTGGGCAGCCTGTGCCAGGGCTCCCTCACCTGAACAGTGAAATATTTTTTTCTTGTCTGAACCTATGGTATTTTTGCTACCTCTACAAATATAAGAACATTTTTTGGTGCTTCCTCATCCAACTACCAGTTTGGGATATAAAATCATTTAGAGCCATTGTTATTCACATATGTGCCTGCAGCTGATTTACAGACAAAACACATTCTAAATTGTATGTGGACAAAAGTAGAAAGTATTTCTGAAAGTCTGTTCTAGACAAGGCAGTAGCTTGTTTGAGATTTTAAGTCTGGCGTTTTGTTGTTCTGTCATTTCAGGTTTGGCATATGCTTTGCTGGTTGCAGTTCCTGTTGGATATGGTCTCTATTCTGCCTTTTTTCCCATCCTGACATACTTTTTCCTGGGAACATCAAAGCACATCTCAGTTGGTAACTGCATGCGTTCAAGTTACAGTGAATTGTCTATTGCAAAATGTCTGTCCTTACTGGGAACATTCATATTTCATACAGGATAACTACCTTCTGTAACAAATTGGTTGTGCTGAATATTAATATTGGTGGGGTTGGGGGACTTAAGGCTTATTTCTTTTCTGTACAGGCAATTGTGCATAATAACCAACTTCAGTTGTGCCCATGCATGCCTTTTGCTTGCATTTACACTGAAGTTTAAATCCTGTCTTTGGCTACACTCTATGCAAGAAATTACAAGATCAAGGCCTCAGTAGGCAGTACAAACAGACGTTTTGTCTATCACCTAAAGCTCAAGATGGCTAAAACAGAGCTCTTTTAGTCTTCTCTACAAGTCTTCCTTGCTGCATCCTTTTTTGATCACTGTGGACAGTGTCATCTTCTTGCCTGTCGTGGAGACCCAGAACCTATGTGTCTACTCCAGCCTCGCTCTAGGTCCTCACATCAAGGCTATGGGTAAACCTTCTTGATTCTTTCTGAATACCTTCTTTAAAATATGGGGTTTGTTTCCTGTCAGTTCTCACATTTAAAACTTGTGTTACAGCTTGATCACTGAAGTTTCTTTTTCTTCATTCTAACAAAATGCAGCTTTTCCTTGTTCATATCTGCTAAGAATAGATTGTTTTCCCCTCCCAAAGCTTTGGCATGATATTCCAATTTTTCATCAGCTTTTATCTCTGCTGCATCAAATACTTCTGTCTGCTCTCTCCACTTTGTTAGCCTCTTCTGATCATATCTATCAACTCACATTTGCTGTCCAGGTCTCAGTTGTCACCTCTACTTGTGCTGACTTTCCTGTTTTCTACATTATCAAACGCTCCTCTCTATGCTTTCTCTGATACTCTTATTAATGAATTAGCCTCTAAGTTATCTGAAAAAATAACTTATTCTTTAAGACATTTTGTGACATTTTCCTTTTCTGCATGATTTTAGTAAATAATTGCAACAAATGCCATTACTTTCAGATCGTGTGTTGTGGACACAATAATCACTTACTCTCTCTGTATCTTGCCCATAGTGTAGTTTCAGTCATCTTTAGCCAATGTCATACCACACTACTGTCCCAAAAGACGTGGTCTTTCCCCTTGGTGCATATTCCTGCCACCACCATGGTCTTGGGGGTCCTGACCACACAGCTATGTGACAGTCTAGGTTAGCTGAAAACTGAACATGACTGAAAAAAACCATTAAAGATAAGTAAAGGTTTCTTTCAGCTGGATCAGTGATCTGTTTTGTCTGGTTGTGGTGCTGCTACAAGGGAGGTGGTTGAAACCTGTTTGGCCTTTTGGCCTTGATGCAGCCCTGAAAGGGCTTAAGCAAAGCATGAAACTGCACCTGTGTGTAGAACAAAAGTTATTTAAGGAAGGAATTATATCTTTGTGTCATGCCTGCAGTGCCTGTTGCTCCTGGCACTCTAATGATATTAATGTACCCCAGTTAAAATATTAAATGGATTTTTTGATGCAGAGTTTGCTTCTCTAGTCTGATAAATGCTTCTTTTCCAAGTATATTAAACTTTGGTGTGTTCTATTTGTCATTACAGGTCCATTCCCTGTAGTCAGCTTGATGGTGGGATCTGTTGTATTGAGCATGGCCCCTGATGATAATTTTCTCATAGATGGCAGTAATGCTACAGGGATTAATGGTACTGAGACACTGATAGACACTGAAGCCAGAGATGCACAGAGAGTGCTGATTGCTAGTAGCCTCACATTTCTGGTTGGAATTTTACAGGTAAAAGAGTTGGCTTGAAGACACAAGGTTGATATTGCTTTAGTTTTAATGGGAAAACACAGGGCATGGAAATACCTACTAGGGCAGTGAGACATTTTTCTGTAGTAAAACACAAAAATGAAAGAAAGTCATCTCAAACTCTGAAAAGCTTTAGGGGGATATTCTCATCCCAGGCAGAGTCGGCATGACGGGGGGCACAGACAACACAAGAGTGGCGCAGTGATTGCAGAGCGAGAGACCTGCATGAAACTAAATGCTAATAATTTATATCCTGGAGCATCCTTTCACACACTGCTTTAAGTCTTCTTATTTCCACAAAGCATAAGAAATCAACAAATAAAAGTGTGCCTTCTTGTTGTTTAGCAAGCTGTTATTCTTCGTGATTTTTCCAGGTAATATTTGGAGTCCTTCAGATCGGTTTCATTGTGAGGTACCTTGCAGACCCACTAGTTGGGGGATTCACAACTGCTGCTGCTTTTCAAGTGTTTGTGTCACAATTGAAAATAGTCCTAAATGTTTCAACTAAAAACTATAACGGTGTCCTTTCCATAATCTATGTAAGTATGTGCTTCTTGTCTCTTTTGGGTTTATGCCAATATTTTTATATGATTGTTTATTTCTGTTGCATACAGGAATGGTTCAGATATATGGTGGTAAGTATAGGGCATTCATTTAGTTATCACTGTCATGAAGATCTGCAGCTTTTCATTTATAGCTGTGGGGCTCTAAGTAGCTGCTTTCAGGTTCCCCAGACAGAAAGTCTAATGTCCATCTGGAAGTCTTTTTCAGCAGAGCAGTTTTTAATGTAAAATTTAAATGTAATTATTGAGCAAAACAGTTCTTCTCCAGGTTGTACTTCTGGAGACTACTTTCTCTCCCACTCCTTGCTTTCTGGCTTATTGTAAAGGATGTTTCATCGTTTCTTAACACTGTCAGGCCATCTTCCAAAGCTGACTGGTCCCAAAGCTGTGTACGCTTACACCAGCGGGTCATTCTGGTAAAGGGCATCGTTCTCCATTCCACACTGTAGCCATACTTGTGATACTGTGGATTCCCACCCTGCAGCCAGGTACCTCCTGGTTAGCGAAGGTGAGGCCAAATGTTGCTGTCACAACTCCATCTATTGATCTTTGAGAAAATGATCAAATGGAGAAAAGTCTTTGCTGATTAGAGAAATACAAATTCCCAGAGGTCTCATATTACAGAATAGTCTCCTTCCTCGGGAAAATTATTGAGGGTTTTGTCACTGGCTTCAGCATGAAACTATTCAGGTTCAAAGTATTTTAGGTCTTCCATAGCACTTCACACAACAGATAGAATAACAGATTTCTCAAAGAGGCTCTTCTAAACAAAACCAAACAAGCAAAAAAGTGTTTACAGCTTTTAGATGCCAGTTAGACAACCAGATTAGCAAAAATACATTAAGCATGTAGATTAGCAATAATGGGATGAATACAACTACAAACCACAAAGTAAAATGTAGCAAAAAATTCTGGTGGAGTATTTGAAAAAAAAAAAAGCATTATGTTATGGGCCTTTTTTGAAGTAAGGAAAAGTCATTCTCTCAGAACAAGAAAATTAGATGAGTACATTTAGTAGAAAGTATTTTCAAAAAGGTATTGCATGGTTCTTCCAGCCCCTCCGAGCCTGAGTGGAGTGCTGACTTTTTAGGTTAAAGCTCAAAGCTTCTGTGTTCTCACAGGTGAGCCAAGTCAATGTGTTTGCAGGTGTGTGTAGCGCAAAGAAATTGTGATTTCTGGTGTGCTGAACCAGTGACTTGCTGTGTCAGCTTCAGCAAGTTTTGGACTTGCTTCAGAAGTGCTGTTTAACAAACTGCATCACTAAGCATCCAACATTAGCAGAATCCACTAAAAAGAATGGTAGTAATAGTACTGCTGCTGCAACACTCCCCTTGCCTTTAAAGTGATATCTCAGTATTCGAGGAGCTAACCAGGATGGAAGAAGCCTGTTTCTAACCCCTTTTCTACCAGATTGTTCTGTAAAAGCTGCCTCACTATGTGTGGAATTCTTCAATTTTCTTGGAGACTAGGGAAGTGAGAATTACCCTGATGTCTGGGAGGAGCATAGAGGAGTCTTTGTAGATTTTCTGTAGTCAGCCCTTCATGTTTTTTCTGTACACCTGTTTGCAATAAAAAAGTAGAACCAAGCAAGGGCATAGCAAAGGGGGAGAAGGGAGCTGTCTATTGCAGCCCAGTTGTGAGAGTCCCTCAGCCCGGGACTGAGCTCTGCTGGGAGGATTCATGTACCGTAAGGGGACTTTAGTGACTGCTTTTTTCAAGTGTTGGATTCTCCACAGCTTAGCAGGACACACATGTTCAGATTCATTCTCTGTCAACAGTGGAAATGGGAAACATGTAATCCACAGACCACATGTACTGGGCATGTAGTAAACCAGAGTTTTGCCCATCAGCCAGCTAGCCGTGTTTTGAATAAGAAAATTAAGATCTCCCTCACTATTCAAAGTGAAGACACTATACATCTTCCTCTCCTTGCTCCAAGAACAGGCAGGAACACAGCTAGAGGTTCAGCTTTTCTTACCTAGTATCGATTTCCTAAAAATTGTGAAGCAGCAGCCTTCTGTGTGGGCCTTTCTTGCAGCTATGCTTTTTCAGTTAAATTCACCATTACATTCATTCACTGAGTCCATAGCTCCTTGACACTATGTTCTCCTCAGACTCCTCCTGTCCCCAACATAGAAGTAACTCATCCTCCTCCAAACCCCCATGCATCTGGATCTTCTCATGAGTATTTTTACACCTCTCAAGTGGACGTGGCCATGTTTTACCTTGTAATTTTTGTTTTTCAGACTCTTATAGAAATATTTGAGAGAATTGGTACCACTAACATCGCAGATCTTGTTGCTGGGCTCCTCACCATTTTTGTCTGCATGGTAGTTAAAGAAATAAACGATCGGTTCAAACACAAGATACCTATACCCATACCAATAGAAGTTATTGTGGTAAGCAAGGGAGCGTAACAAAAACTGATAACAGATGAAATAGATGGGGCTAGCTACAGGAAGGCAAGAATCTTTTTTTGAATCTTAAAAACTCTTGTCTTATTTTATTACAGACAATAGTAGCCACTGGCATTTCTTATGCTGTTGACTTGGAAACAAAATACAATGCAGGCATTGTTAAAAGCATTCCAAGAGGGTGAGTGCCTTTGTTTTTGGGGAAATAGGTATTATTTTAATTGGCTAACAGTGGTAAGAGCAAAGACATAAAAGAGATATTGAGAGCTGTAACCTGAGTTTAGAACTCAAAGCTGGAGATTTCCGGAGTTGTGACTTCTGGCTCTGTCAATTACATCACCTAAATATGTTGCCTGACTTTCCTGCGTAGGTAAAATGAGCTTAGGAATCTCTACCTGATTCACAACATTCACCTGAGAATTAATTGCTTTGTGCTTATGCAGTGAATATATTACTATGGAAAATGTTTTGTTGTTTTTTTTTTTTAATTAAAGGATTTTTAATCAAGGAATTCTGCACAGTTTTAGTTTTTGTAGATCTGACTTTTCCCACTGTGGTTTATATTCTTGTTGCTTCTGTTATCCCAATCAGTCTTGTCACTTCCATAGCCATAGGAGCAAGGATGTTGAGGATTACACTGGTAGAGGCTTTCACTTGAAAGATTCAGAGCACTTCACAGTAGTATCCTTCACATTCCATTTGGTATTTAGGGCTTGATTAATTAAAATTTTTGGAAACACAGTAGGGGGTAAAATGATTTTGAGATCTTCTGAAGAAGTATGTTAACAATAGTCGGAAGTGTCATTAACATATTTATGTAATTCATCATTCTATTCAATACATCCTTTATTCAATGCTTCAAAAAATGTACTTTTTCACTTTGCTATCATAAGGCCAAATCTCAGTCATGAGAACAATGGCAGCTTTGTTGCTGACTAATAGCATCAGGATTTGGGCTATGGTGAGCTAGATAAGCGTGTTCTGTATGTCAATGGGCTGTTTCCACCTTTTTATTAACTTGAAACATTACACTTCATATTATAAGCAACCTGTATGCCTCCGCCTCAAACTCCTTGACAACTCTACTAAAACCAGAATTCGATCAAACTTGATGACACTAACATATTTTCTAAATGCTAGATTTTTGCCTCCCAAACCTCCGGACGTCAGCCTGTTTTCCCAGATGATAGCAGCCTCCTTTTCCATTGCTATTGTTGCTTATGCTATTGCTGTATCTGTGGGGAAAGTGTATGCAACGAAGTATGACTATGCTATTGATGGAAACCAGGTATGTATAACCAACATTGTTTATAAACAGCAAATGCAAGTTCTGTTTCATATTGACCTCTGATACCGAAAGAAAGAAACGTCATTCACACACATTGGTCTTGCTCTGGCAGGGGGGTTGGACTGGATGGTCTTTCAAGGTCCCTTCTAACCCTTAAGATTCTGTGATTCAGACTACAGCTGAAGTCTAACAGGAGAAATTCTGTCAACTATTGAAAAATAGTAGCTGAAATGGCCACATATTACCCGTCAGATTTTCCACACAGAGATGAGACAGATGTGCTCAGTCTTCACTATGAGGTTTTCATACTCATTAATTCCTTCTGTATTGCTGTGACTGCAGTAGCTCTGAAAAGGTAATTAAAGCTAAGCACTGTATAGGGGAATTTTTTGGTGATGTTGAGTTGCCATGGCCAGCTTTAAGAACCTGCTTTTCATCTCCGCTCATAAGGCATACTTTGAGGTGTGTTGCTGGGGAAGGAGTAGGCAATGTCAAGCTAAGAATTTGCTCTAGGCAGCTTTATTTAGGCTTAGTCTACATGCAGGATTTGTATCAGTTGAATTTTCAGTTAAGGCATGATTTCTTTCACACAGAATAAATTATTGGACTCCTCAGCATGACACCAGTTACGTCAATATAAATATACTTGGAATTGTATAGCTGAGTCCTGCAGCTTCACAAAAGTAAATGCCTACCAGCATATGACGTACTTGAATAACTGAATGCACCAAATGGCTGAATTGGTTAGACCATTGGTTTCTAAAGGCAGCTTGCTAGAATGTTGCATGAGCTATACATTGACAAGCTCTTAGAGGATTCCTGCAGTTGTTCAGTATCTTCACCAGGGGTCACATGGCTTGCCCATGAGCACAATAGAAAAATGTCAGAAAGCTTCCTTGTCCTGCATCTGTGCTAATTTTGAATTCTGTCCTTTGAACATAAGAAAAAATGCACTCACTGCCATAAACAGATAACCTGAGTATTTTGCTCAGTGAGTCATAGAATCATAGAGTCATAGAATGATTTGGGTTGGAAAGGACCTTAAAGATCATCTAGTTCCAATCCCTTTGCTGTGGACAGGAGTAATTTATTTTAGTACCAACAGATTACATAAAGTTTGATTTTGGAGATGCTGTTGTGCAATATATAACAAAATTACACATCTGATCACACTGGTCACTTTACCATATGCAAAGTTTGTACCTGGAAATACTTTGATTTAAAGTTGCCTAAAATGCATTGACCTTTGTTTAATAAATCTGAATGAATAATACATATTCCTCAAAATGTTGTTTATGCTGGGTTTTTTTGTTGACTCTGCTGTTCCACCAGCACTGATGCTTTTCAAAGATGCTAATTAAACATTGTAATAGTAGAATTACTGTTTATGAAGGCAAAGTGCCTTTCTGTCAGTTCTATGCTATGATTTTTACACGTAGCAAAGGCTAAATGTGACCATGAATGATGGGCAAATAGTTTACTTGAACTGGAGAAGTTAAAATAAGATCATAAAAGCAGATAGTAAAATGATTTTGCAGGTCAATACTATAATCTGCCAGTGTTTATTTTGTCTTCATAGACTGATAAATTAGTAAGACCTAAGGAACTATACTTCCAACGTTTTCTTGCAGAGTACAGCTGTTACACAGGAACAGGGGTGACTCGTGTACCTCTGTCCTGTTAAAGAACATGACTTCAAAATCCTGCTCTTGTAGCTGGAGCTTAATGAAAAGCCTACAGAAATTTCCATTCTGGAGAAAAGAATGGAGAGAGTAAAAATCAAATCTTAAATTATAGTTTTTAGAATTTGCAGTGAGTGAGAAGCTCCCGTGGCTGTGCCAGCTTGGGGAAAACAATGTTTCTGTCAATTATATGGAGTTGTGGGCAGCTCCCAAATGCCTCATTTCCCAGCAGAGGAATGGCCCAGATCCCAGGACATAAAGCTTCCAGGGTCCTTGTCACTTGAGCAGAACAACCAGCATCAGAAGACGCCAGCATCTGTGACCCTGGGGCAAATCTATGAGAATGCTGCCGGCGACTCAGCATGAGTTCAGTGGGGTGTTTAGAATGAAAAACTGGCTCAGCAAACTAGAAGTTTTCAGTGAAACTGTGTTTTATTGCAAAGTTCCTGATTAGTTCTACTAATAATACAATGCTTTGCATTAATTAAAGCCCTGTCCAAACTCAGCCTGTTGTACTGATTACTTGCTTAGCTGATGATACTTGGGAGTTAAATTTATACTAGTCCCGCTTCTTGATGCAATTCCACCAGTATAATTTTTAGAAATGTTAGATTTTATAACAGGGATGGAAATAAATAAACTTTAAATGTTGTTATACTAAAATGAGTTATTTCCATAGCAGGCAGAGTATACCAACTTAATCCTGTTGCCTTCCAAACACAGGTAGTTACACTGGCACAAGAGGAACTTGTGTAAATGCTAAATGGCTATGACTAATCCATACTCTTCTCAATATTGTTATGCTGCCTACTTCATAAACTGCTGTAGAATCTGTTGTCATTCTGTATTGCAAAATTGTCTCCAGGTATCTGTGTTCACAGCATCACCCCATTATCTTTCAGGAATTCATTGCCTTTGGGATCAGCAATATTTTTTCAGGTGCCTTTTCTTGTTTTGTTGCAACTACTGCCCTTTCAAGGACTGCAGTCCAAGAAAGTACTGGTGGAAAGACTCAGGTAACGACCTCTTCTTACTAGTACTGTACACAGGGAAATTTAAGTTTGTATAGGACACAGCTTTCACAATGGGATGAAAAGAGTCCTAAAATGATTGTGTTGCTGGTGTGTGGAAAGCCACAGGTATCTTAGCAGGCAGCTTGTGCTCTGGTAGTGAATCATTTTGTAGCTCTGCCAGAAGAGGGCAATCAAGTTTTATGTAGCAATGTGTTGCATTAAGGGTCAGAAATCCTTCAAGCCTAATTCCCCAGAATTTAATTCCCAGTTAAGGGACTGATTTTGTCACAGTAGGAATTCAGGATGAGAGAGGAATCCTCTCACAGCTGTCTGAGATATTTAAGTTCCCATGTGTTGGCCTGAGCTGCCCTGCCATTCATCACCTGCCCACATGCCATCTTTCCCATGTTGGGTAAGCTACCCTGATTTACAGTACTACAACTATGCATGTTTTAGCACTAGAGAACTACAGGTTATCCAGCAGCCCCTTTTCAGGCTGACACACAAACTCAACTCCTTCCATCTATCTATGCAACATAACTCCTCCAAGAGCTACTGCCTTGCAGTTGTTTACACTACCTGCTTAATTGAATTCCTTTTGTGTTAGCTGAAGTGTATAATGATTGCCCACGTGTGCCTAAATACAATGGCATTTTGGCAGGTCTCCTTGTTCCTAAAGAAATGTAATGTACAACTACTCCTACATTTTCCTTTGTAATCCTAGAAGCATAAGATAGGGTCTTAATGAGCTCATTTCCTATAAACCCTCTGTTCTCTGCAGGTTGCTGGTATAATCTCAGCTGGGATTGTTTTGATCGCCATTGTTGCCCTGGGGAAATTGCTAGAGCCTTTACAAAAGGTACTGTCCTTGTCCTCTGCAGCACAGCCACCAACACCAGTCAGATCCAAATGCTCAGCTTCGATGGGCGGGATTAATAGCCCTGTTTAAACTACGGGGACTGCAACCACACAAAGCTTTGGTTTATGGTGTTTAATGGTGAGCACTATCTTAGTATGCATCTTTGCTTCTGAATAACACTTTTTCATCATTTTTCTTCATAGTCTGTGTTGGCAGCTGTAGTCATAGCTAACTTGAAAGGGATGTTCATGCAAGTGTTTGATGTTCCTAGACTATGGAGACAAAATAAAGTGGATGCTGTAAGTATCTTTTTTTTTCCCTCCTGAATGCTTTTGTCTGGTGTTCTTTTTCTGTTTTAATTTCTCTGAACTACCACACAAACAGAATTTTGCAGAGTTAAAACCAGGAAACTTTTATGTGTGTCCTCAAAATGCAAGTGCTGTGAGGTCAGTTAAAAAATCCTTGGTTTAGAGTTTTAGATAGTATTCTGCTTATCTTCTTTATACCCCACAGTAAGAGTGCCAGTTAGGTTATTCCTGTGCAGTGATGACTCCTTCATGGCAATTACCATAACTTATAGCAATCTAGTGTTGAGATGGCTTGAAAATCAGAATAAAGATGACCTGTTACCACCTTTACCATTTTGCTTTTATTTTTTTGCACAGTTTAAATGTATCAGAAAAGCTGCCCTTTTCTTAATCCATGTATGTATAGTTATGTTGTTACCCCAATCGCATTCTGTTTGCCTGGGTAATCTCAGATAGTCCTCAGAAAATATGTTTTCCTGTAGTAGCAAGACTAATCTAAGCTAGAATGTGGACTCATCTGGCATGCTAAGAAATATGTGAACAGGCTTTCCTTACAAAGCACTATAACCATATCTCTTATTCCATCATTTACCAGTTCTTTTTGTAGGTAAAAGATCCCACTGACTTCAATAAGAAGTGTGGGCACTCAGCTTTTTGAAAGATTGGGTCCACTGGATGTTCTGCCTGGGCAGTGAGGTAGGGAGGAACTGAGGAGCCCACTTCAACTGTTCTGCCTGAATATTCAGTGGAGACTTTTGAGAGTGATTAACTCTGTTAATGTGAAATACCTCTCTTTGCAACAGTTCTGATTCTTAGATATCACTGAAGAGCCCTCTTCCCTCTCTGTATGTCTGCAGGTGGGGCGTCTTACAGTATTTTACATCTTGGGAAAATGTTTTTTCCACTTTCTAAAGAAAGATTAACAAAGACTGCCACCATCAGAAAGAAGAAAATGCAATGGTTAGCTGCATCTCCGTGAATTTCGCCAGAGTAACTGGATCCTTGAAAAATGTTGTTAGGTTAAAAAACAAACCTTACTCCTAAAAAGCTAACTATGCCTAATAAGATAGTGATAGATAGAAACATCTTGGAGAAAGAGGAAGACCTTTTTATGGATGTCAGCTAATTGCCAGTGTGCTATGATTATCTCCAAAGTTAAATTCTTCTGCTCCTCCAGTCTAGTGATTCTTTAGCGTGATCAGGAGTTGTATGTTATAGTTAAGAGACATCACATTTGTTATTTCCTCTCCAGATGATCTGGGTTTTCACATGTGTAGCATCCATCATTCTGGGACTTGATTTGGGATTGCTTGCTGGCCTTTTGTTTGGACTGCTGACAGTTGTGCTGAGAATTCAGTTGTAAGTAACGCAAGATTAGAATTAATTACTAGCTTTATGCCATGAAAAAGGAAGACAATATAGTGAAAAGCAAGATGATTTGTGGCAGAATTTCTGCTTGGGTTTAAAAAAAATAAATGGAAAAAAATCTCTTCTTTAGAACAAAATCCTCTTTGTGTGCTGACATTTAAATACATTGATTAAAAGACAAGCGCCATTATTTTATCAGTATTTATTCTATATCATGTTAGAGACTCTGGTGGTACTTATTTATGCACCCACATAGATGAGTTCTGGAAAGGGATAGGAACATTCAAGATCAAATAAAAAGATGTATGAATGGCTTCTGTAATTAACTGATCATTTTAGTAACTCTTAGCATGGAACACTACAACAGTAGTACTTGTCAGAGACTGAGTGTATGCTCAGAAGAGGAAGAGAAAGCATAAGAAGAAGACAATTTTTTTTGTTTGTGCCTGATTTGTGTTTGCTCAAGAATGTATAGTAGTGGAATGGTGAGAAAATGTGGCTTTACAGAGTCTTATTTGGCCATCTTGTTATTTTCCATTGATCTTTTCTCTGAAAATGCAACATAACTCCTTTCCTTGAGGATGGAGTCCAGACTAATCTGCTGTTAAAACATTTTTCTGATTTGCAGAACAAACGGAACAATTACTCATTCGGCTGCACGTAAAAATGGTGCAGCAAGCAGGCTGAGACCAAAGTATCTTGTCTTTAAAAAAGTACAAATCAGAAGGACCCTTGCACAGTGACACAAAACAGATCCAATGCTTTTGCAGTGAGGCTGTTAGTTTGGCAGAGAGAGCAGACTACAAGAGTCTGTGACAGTTTGTGTGCAGCAATCCCTTCAATTCTGTGAATACCTGAGTAAGATGTTTACCTTTACTTGCCTTTTTGTTTTTGACAGTCCTTCATGGGGTGGCTTAGGCAACATTCCTGGCACAGACATCTACAAGAAGGTCAAGGACTACAAAAATGTAAGTCATTGCTGAGTTGATCCCCATCAGTCTACAAGCCAGTGTAGGATGAAGTTGTGCCTTGCGTATTGTGGACAACTTGAATTTGGAGTGCTTGAAGGTACAAGTTTCAGCATTAAATTACTCGTCTTGCTCCAGAGACTGGTCCATATTGCATGCTGGGGCTGTAAGGTTCTACAAACTGAATCACCTCCATTATCACCAAAGACACACCATTTTTTTGTGAATTAGACATGTAGTCAAAGTGTTGAAACAGTTCAACTGCTTCTTATTAGCCAAAATGGGGTTGTTGCTGCTTAATCTTTTTATTCTTTGGCAACAGGTTATAGAACCAGAAGGTGTGAAGATTCTCAAGTTTTCAAGTCCAATTTTTTATGCTAACATTGATGGGCTGAAAAGCAGCCTCAAATCCACAGTAAGTGATATGTGATGGTTTTGGATGCTTCTTACATCTTTGGCATTTCCTCAGAATCACATCTAGGTAAAGGTAAATAATTTTGATCCTTTTTCTATAGGTGGGATTTGATGCAGTCAAAGTATATAATAAGAGACTCAAAGCACTGAGGAAGATCCAAAAGTTAATCAAGAAGGGGAAATTGAAAGCTACTAAGGTAAACTTCTAAGCTACTAAGGTGTTCTTTTTCTGTTCTATTCTTTCTCAAAGGATTACTGTTAGAGCTTATTACTTTAGCCTTAATTATGAGTTCCTTTGTACTCATCTTTATTTTAAAGATGGAAAAGTGTGACTTATTGCTATGGTAGGAAGTCTAAAGCCTGCAGGAGACTTAGCAAAGCAGTACATCTGTCACCAAAGACGTCATAGATTCAGGCAGCTGCAACAGTCATAGTGCTGACAGAAGTGCAAGCAAGAGATTCCCTAATCTTACCTCTACCCTTCACCACCTCAGATGCAGTAATACTGCTGTCTCTTTCATGTGTACATGCTTCCTATGCATAGGTAAGCTGTATCTGTTGGTTGGCAGACACAGCCTTCCTCTTTAAAGAAAGTGGCATACGTCCCTCTGAGTATGGAATGTACATTTCAATAATTAAATGCTTAGAGGAATGGACAGGTACATGCAACCTATTAAATCTCCAGAACTGGAAGTCAGAAGTGGCTTTGCTGTTGTCCTTGCTCTCAGTGCAGGATGCCGTATTTCCTGTATACATTACAATTTATGATGGAGTCAAATGCTCAGTTATGTGACATTCCAGCTTTTGAGCCATTTTACCATGTTGTCATGTACAGTAAATCTAATTCAAAGCTGAAAATACTAGTCTTAAATATCTCCTAGAAATAAAGCTATTGAGAGAGGAAATAGCACCGAGGTATTTTTTTTCTGAATAGTGGCCTGTCTGCAAGAAGTTGCTCTTTTAGCCAAGAAAAAAACAGGAAAGGAAACACACTGCACAAAGGGGGTGATAATTACGTGCTCTATCTTGTTTGTCCTTGAGTTCTCATATGCAGTATTGTCACTGGACACTAAGTGGACAGACAGGTTCTTTACAGGATCCTTGGCAGAATGATGACAGCACTAAATTGAAGTTACAATTAAGGCCTTGAATTTACAATTAAAGCTTTCTTTTTCTTAACAGGATTTTATGATTAGTATAGCACAGTATTTCTGATTAGCATGGCACAGGGTTTCTACACACAGAATCAATGTAGTACAATTTATAAGCAGTGTAATACAGAATTTATAATACAACTTACAGCTTCTAATCACCTAAACCCTAACTTATGGTTTCTAATCACCTGGACCCTCTACAGATTAGATCAGGCCTTAATACACAGTGTGAGGTATCAGTATAACAATCATAATCTAGACTAAAAAAAGCAAGTCACTCACCCAGTCCTCAGAGGAAGCTGCTGACAGTGAAGGTGTCCCTGGACACCAATAGGTCACAGGTCTCACTGTCCAGCAGCAGTTCCAGTCCAAATTCCCCAAATTAGTCCAAATTAGATCTTGAAACTGCTTGATTTTATGGACAGTGCTCTGTGCCTTACTATGCTTCCCTGTTCTGTGATGGGATTATCAACACCACCTAGTTGGCCATGTGCCTGTGGCCTTCAAGACTGGCAAGGAAGGGAATAATCAGCCTAGCACCCAGGAATCTTGAAGCTGGTAGGGAGGGGAAGAAGAAATCTGTGTGGATTGTGTACTTAGTTCATAGGACCTTCGAGGCCTGAGGTTGAGGGGTAAGGGAGTGAATATCTGCCTTGCTTTGTCACAGAGAATGGCTGCTTGCTTTACAAAATGGCATTAGGTATTCTAGCTGCATACTAGGGGTTGGGAGCAAGGAGTTTTGGTCACAAGTATTGGTCTGGTTCATTCCTGAAACAGAGGGTATCACAGGGAAGTATTTGCTGTAATACCAAAACTTTCTCTATGATTAAATGCTCTATGACATATATTTTCTGTCCATTAGAATGGCATCATCAGTGAGCCTGGTATTAGTAATGAAGCATTTGAGACTGATGGGGAACCTGAAGAAAATGACGATATTCAGGTTCCAACGAAAGAAGTAGAGATCCAGGTGGACTGGAATTCAGAGCTCCCAGTCAAAGTAAACATCCCCAAGGTGCCCATCCACAGTCTGATTTTTGATTTTGGAGCAGTAACCTTCTTGGATATCGTAGCCGTCAGATCGATAAAAACGGTAAGGGTGTTTTTTCTGGTGTCCCATGAGAATGAATCCAGTCTGTAGTATGGAAATCAAGAGCTGTTACCTGAAGTTTTTAAAAGCCTGTTGTTGAAAAATATCTTTAAAACTTATACAGCAATATGTAGAATATTGGGATGTGCATGCTTAAGGTGGAAAAAGCTAAACAAATGCATTAAAAGAACAACATGAAGGTTGTATGGTTGTGTACTGTAAAATTAGAACTGCAAAATGGGGTCCCTTCGTATGCATATGTTATGAAATGTATTAGTTATATTTTTTCTTTCCACATGCCTCCTGCTTTAATCTGCTCACTCCACACAAAGGTAGTGACAACTTCATCTTACCATGACTTCAGTCTTTAGCCACAAGATTGATTTATTTATTCTGTATCATTTAAATTAGGAAGGAAGGAGGAATAATTCATTTCCTTATAGTGCTTTCTGTGGCTAATATCAGAGCACTCCATCAGTGCTCACTAATTCATCTTCAGATGTCACACTGCATAATAAAGAGATAAAATTCTTGGAGAGGGAAATGAGGTGAAGAGACCAAGGCTAAGTATTTCCGTTATATTCTGGTGCCTGGTTACAAGTCTGTAGGACCAGATTGTCCAGTCTTTAGTCTTTTATGATACTTTGGATGTTGATGTTGCTGCTTTCACTAATTTCATTTTACAGTTGGGACTGCTTAGCCTATGTGTCTTAGATTAACAAGACTCTAGTTTACTAATCACTGAACAGAAGTGGATGGAATTAGCAATTACCTCTGAAAATACTATTCAGAGAGAGTTGCCTGCCACCAAGGAGCCAGGGGTAGAATCCATTTTCCCATCTTTTGTCTCAAGTACAAGAGTGCCATGTGCTTTGCTTCAGCCTTCTGCCTAGTTTTGGTTCAGTTCTGGCTTCTAACACGAGAGAGATGTGGCGAGCACAAGCACAACTCTTTCCATTTGCAGTTTTTTCATCCAAGAACAGCTCCATCTTGTGCACTGCATGAAGGGAAAATCTGTGTAAAGAAATGTGTGTGTGTCAATGAAAGTCTGAATCATATCACACATACATGGGGAGAAATAAAGCTTGCTCAGGCCCACGTGGTTCTCACCTGAAGACACATAGTTATTGATGCTACGAGGACAGAATGAGAACCTGAATAGGCAGCAAGGTATGTGTGTGTAAAATTGATAGTTCTGCTTACACAGTTGAAGGTAGGCCACTTCAGGTACTTAACTACTGGATCTTTGAGTATAGTAAAGTATAGCAGTTCCTTATTTATGATGAATAAACATACAATTTGAAGACATTTGGGAACATATGAAGTCTGTGTGTGTACCTATACATTACAAATATAGACATGGATATGTATTTTCTCCTTACAGACTGTATTTATTTATGTCTTTATTGCATTTTTTTAGATAATTAGAGAGTTTGAGAGAATTGATGTGAGAGTATACTTTGCTTCATATCAAGGTAAACATCCAGATATTTCTACTACCACTCATGCAAAGAATAAAACCCAGATGAGAAGGGGTGAGAAGGGATTTTTATCAGTGTTCTGATAAAAATGGGGATTGTCACTCTGACAAACATGGTGGGCTGCTGTGGGGGACAAAGATCGGTGAGGTTTAAATGAAATATGCCAAGTAAAAGTCAAGACAAAGCGGTGATTGATTCACTGGTTTGGCTGAACATTTGATTTCTGATAGTTGCAATCACATCTTTTGGCATTTATTTCTTAAATTGCTTCAAACTCTATTAAGCTGTTGTGATTTTCTTTGATTCAGATAACCTTATATCTCAACTGGAGAGGAGTGCTTTCTTTGATGATATTGCCAGAAAAGACATATTCTTCTTGACTGTCCATGACGCTGTGCTCTACATAAAGAATCAAATGGCATACAGTGGCAACCAGGATCCCATCCTTGAGAAAGTAAGGATGTCCAACAGTACATTTCTCTTCCTTCATCATAGAATCATTTAGGTTGGAAAGGACCTTCCTAGCATTCATTCTTGCATTTTCTATTGCAGCATGGCACATTTGAAAGCTAGACATAGAGCAGTATTACAAAGAAAGTGAGAGTCTAGTAAATTAGGCAGCTTCTGTAATACATGGGTATTTTGCTAGGTCAAAGGACCGGTCTATTGACCCCAGGATGTTGTTAGTGAAAAGAACACAAGAAGCAGGATGTATGGAGAACACTTCATCCTAAGGCACATTTTCTTGTTTCTAACAATGGGCAGCTGGAGGTTGCATTTGGACCATTATATGTAATTGTTGCAGATGGCATTTTCTTCAATATATGTCATACTCCTTTTGGAACCTCCTTACACACTTCAGCTTGACATCATCCTGTGGTGAGGGGTTCAGCCATTTCAAATGTGTTACATGACAAATATTTCCTACACCTGCTGGACTTCTAGATTGATAGCTTCAATGAATAATCATTCCCTGCTCCCTTTTCCAGCACTACTAATAATTTCACATAGTTCTGGTCAAAGCTAAGGAATCCCATCCTGCTTGGTTTGAGTGTGCATGGAAGCTGTTCCACACTAGTGTTCATTCCCACTGCCCTTCTCTCTGCATTTCCTAGTTGTATTCTGGGGTTTTTTTTGAGATAACTAGAATACTCTAATGTTTAAAGATGTGGGCCCATTAGTGAAATGAGCTTATAATTTTCTTGTCTCTTCACAATTCCTTCCCTAGCAATTGCTATTACAGTATTTTGAATAAAAAGTAATTTAAATTAATATTACTGTTAAATAACTAGGATGAAGACACTTTAAAAATAATTTCCCCTTACTACTCAGGATCTAAAAGTTTTGTCCTGGTTTTTAGTAGATACCAACATTTTGACAAAGCCATACAGCAGTTTAGAAGTCAATTCTGCTTTTATTGTTGTTACAAAACATTAGCTAGTCGTATAAGGAGAGACATGATCAAAAAGCTTTCCAACACATCAGCTTCTCTCATCTTAACTAAAGCAACAGTTGTGTTGAGGAACAGTAAACCACACTCCTGTGAGTTGTGGAAGTTACATTAAGGTACTTCAGAGTAATAAATCAACTTTAATGATATTGCATAACTTATCATGTTTCTTAATTTTTTTCTACCAAGATTTCACTCATGCAGGAGTCTAAAGAACCCCTAGAATTCACAGAAAGAAGCCATCCTGATGATGAACTTGATGTTCAGGAAGAGGTATGCACTTTAGAATTGAACGTATCTATTGCTTACAGAAAACTGCTAGCTTTATTCCTTTCCCTGTAGCATTAAGTCACACTGTAAAAGTATGATGGATGAACTGAGGCTTCCACAGTTTCCTTCTCTATAAATAAACCAGTTCCTTGGGCACTGGCATGTCAGTGCTTAGTGGAAGAAGGCAAGGTCTTCTTGAGATATAGTAGTTTGTATGTGCCCAAGCATCTCCTGATCTCTGTTGCTTTAGGACTAGTTTTGCCTTTAATAGGATTGAGTTATGAGGCTAGGAGAAGACTTGATAAAGCTTGATGCACCTGAGTCCAAAATTATACTCAACTTGCCCCATTTATTCCTCCTTTTAACACAGCAGACATCTTCTTGTACAATCGAAACGTTGTACGGGAAGCTGCAGCAAAGCAGTGTACTGAACATATCACACAAGTCTGCTAAAGCAATACCATGGTATTTTGTATTTACAGAATACTGCCAGAAAAGAAACTAGCACTTACTGCTTAAATAACAGTACAGCATGCAGGTGACTTATTTAGAAAACAGGAGACTGGGCTAAATGCCTTTTTATTGCCTGAAATCAATGAAACTAGTGGTGCATCAATATTTTGGAAGTATTGTAAGAGTCTGTGAACGGAAAGGCACGATTGTTATGTGTCCCTTCTATTGTGGTCCTAGTCAGAACTCTGTTCTTAATTCCCTGTCTAAAATGAGGTAGTGCCCTGCACTTGGCCTCTCTGCTCCAGCTGCACGAAGTCTGTGACTCTTCTCTCTGTCACGCTCAAGCAAAACACTGCAGCGAGGTTGCTGTGAGTGTGGGACGTAGTAGTCCTTGAAGGGAAGTCAGTAAGAGGAGGTTGTGGCTGGGTAGAGGTTCTTAGCATCACCCTGCATTGTAGTTTCTACCACAGCATGAAGTCCCATAGGAAGTGGTAAGGCCAGCAGGGAAGCTAGACAGGTGAGAGGAGGAACTGAGACCCTAAGCAAAAGCCTCTCAGACTTCATCAGGGCTTGGTAAGTAGGTTTTTCAACTCCTGGTTGGTATGAAAGCTGCAGGAGACAGATATATTTTATGTTTATCACTAATAGGAGGAGATGCACTTTCCACTCTTCTAAGTCACAGTGGAGAAAGGAACAAAGCCATTAAAACACCATGATTCTGTTAAGAGAAGCATTTGAGAATGGCAGGCCAAAAAGAGTTGCATTCTGATTTATATTCACAGGATTTCTATTTATGTTATTGCCATGAAATAGGAAAAGAAACCAGATACGAAACTACCAATCTCAGGTCAAAAAGTGTTCTCAGAGGTTTCTGTCCCCCACATTTATAGTCATATTTTGAAGGTGAGAGCTAGTAACCTTCAGACCTGCCGCCTCCTGACTGAATTGTGTCATGCAGGCAAGTCAGATGGATGCTGTCTCAGAACAGTTCCTTTCTCTGTACTTTCACTGGGGCCAGGTTGAACTCGGTAGTTTTTAGTTAACACAAACACACACACAAACATTTTATTTTTCCAAGTGGTGTGTACTCAGAACTAACCATGGTCTGTTTTTCCCCACCCTTTGAAAACCACTTCTCTAGGCTATGCGCAGACTTGCTTCATGAGGACGGACTGCTGGCACTGTCTTACCTGTGAACTCACAGTTGTATTTATGCACCAGTACTATATATGCATTTTCTACAATGAAACTAATCTTTGCACTTGAAGAAAACCCTGATTCTTTGTCTGAATGATATGGATCTCTAGAAATCTCCAAATTTTAGCTAACATTGTCCTGGAAATACTCTGGACCTTGATTCAGCAAGCACTTTCTCATATGATAGACTGAATAAAAAGAAGAAACCGAAGACAGTTACAAAAGATGTACTCAGTTAGGGACTAGTCAGGCAAAAGGGGCATTACACTGTTTTATCAGTGCATACAGGACAAAAAGCTGCTCCCAGAGGAGCTGAAGAGCAAAAAACTTGTGGATAACAAGCCTTTTGTTCTAGATTTGTGCCACACCTATTGCAAGGGCAGTTCTAGCTGGCCAAGGCTTGGCAATTCTAGAACATTCGTGTGAGTATCTGTGCTCTCAGGGCTTGAAAAATGCCCAGAAAATGGCACCTAACTACTACCAAATTGTAAACAAGGCAAGTTTCAGTAGAAAAGACCCCTGGATATGGGTTCGTTAGTTCTGTCTTAATCCCATTGTAGCAAATCACGCAGTGCTGTTAATGATTGTCCCTAAAACAAACTATACACAGAAGATTCTTTTGGCTAGGTTACATATATTTCATCAAGAAGCAGAACGTGACATAAATTAGATTAACCAAAAGTACCTAATGGAATCTGTAGAACAGGCTGTTACTGAGTGCAAGAAAGTCAGAATGTGACCTAGTATAGAGGTTTGAGTTTGTGGGGTTTTTTAAAATGGAATATAGGAGTTTATTTAGTTTAATGAATAGTTCTATTTTTATATAGCATCATTTTTCTCTTAATATTCTACATTAAGCTGCTGCTGTTCTTTTACATCTCACAGTCTGTAATGCACAAGTGCAATAATTCACAAGAGATAAAGTATTTTACCTGGAAAACTTCTAATTCTTACTTTAAGACTATAAAAAATAGATATGCAGGAAATCAGTGGTTTTGCTTTTCATGAAGTAGAAAGGTGTTTGGATGGAAACCAGACTGTTACCTTAAATTTTTAGCACGTTGTTGTTGTTGTTTATTTTAAATGGAAAGAACCCCTGCATGGTGAAGGAACAGATTAGTAACAGAAGTGTAAGATACATGCAGATATCAAAACCCATGGGGTAATTAGCTTCACATTTGATTACATCATTTTCCTATATGGCACTGCACAGAGAAGACTGTTGCTGCAAGTAACGTTAGGGGAAAATCTCAGGTGAAAAGCTAAGCACTATTATGTCCCAAGGACCCGGGTGCACTCTCCAAGAGAGGAGACTCCACAACCCATCTGGGCAGCCTGTTCCAGTGCTCTCTCACCCTCACAGTGAAGAAATTCTTCCTTATGTTTCTTTGGAATCAGCTTGTACCCATTGCCTCTTGTCCTGTAAGTGGGCATTGAGAAGAGCCTGGCTCCATCCTTCTGACACCCACCCTTTTCAGATGGAATTGTGACAAAATATGATGCAAAGCACTTACTCTTGGCCTGCAGAGATCTCCCAGCCATGGTTCTTTCTATCTGTTTTTAATTAAACTGGCACAAATTATTCAACCATTTTTCTGAAAACCAGCATTTCACACACAGCTTCCCATTACCTAGAATGGTAAGAGGGAACATGCCAAAGGCACTCAAATACCCTTTTTAGTGGGTTGGGGCAATGTGCTGCTTAGTTTTCTATCTATGTATCCATCAAAAAGGATACCAAAATAATGGATTTTGGAACGAAGCTAAAATTCTCTACGTTTTTGTACCACGTCAAACATGATGCAATGCGACATGCTTCTCTTTTTCCAGCAGAATGAGGAAGTGCTGCCTTTGTATGCCTTTAGGGTATTACTGCTCTGTCTTTGCATGTCATGTATTAAATTGGGAGATATATTCTAAGTTTTTTACCCTTTTAAAAAGTTGCATTTTAAAAGCAGTTGTATCCATTTACTACAAAATAAACTTGTGCATACTGAAAATGTGCTCCATCTGTCTGCATGTTTGTTTTCTTTTAAATTCTTCTCTTTGTGAGTTATTATTACAGGGAAATAAATCATATTATGCAAGGACCAGTGTCAGGCTCCCCTTGGGTCTACCTTTTGAGGAACAACAAAGCCCAAAGGGAAAACCTGTTCTGTTTTGTGGGGATAAGACAAATGTTAGGCTTAAATAGCAGCTTTTAAATGTAAGGATAATGAGAAACATTGTAGGGACCTAAGATCCCAAGCCTGGAGACACTTAGTAAGAGTCACTGATCCGAAGTACGTGGAGTAGAGCTGCCCCTATCTTAGGATTGTGGAAGGACTGCTTGAGGCCACTTCTCACCATACAGCCTGTGATGTCATTGTATTTGACCTTCTTTGTTGCCTTCTGTGCTACAGAAGCACTCTATAAAGTCAGTATCCCACTAAAGTATTTTTTTATACTGTGTTTACAGAAATGACACAAAGGAGTCGCATGAGGTAGAGACCTCTATTGCTGCAGTGCTTAGGGGGCACTGTCCAATGCGTCATTGTCCCTTCTATGGTCACAGTTACCGGCAATCTGCTTAAGTTTTGTTGCTAAAACTTAAGCAGCTGCGAGCCCAACGTGGTTTCTCGTCTGTCCAGTGTCTCAGAAGCCTGTACCGTGTAACCCGCGGCTCCCCGAGCCGGCGGGGGGGAACTTGTCACGGCTGCTCATCACAACGAGTCCTTCCATTTTTAATTCTATCCTCCAAGCAGCGTCCCAGTCCCACTGCCTCTTCCCTGCCACGGCTCCAGGCCCGGCACGGCCCCGTCCACCCGGCAGCCAGCAAGCGTGGATTCCCCTCAGGGCGGCTGGAGTCGGTTCCCAGCGCCGCAGGTGCCTCCGGAGCCCGAGGCGGGTCCCCGCCGCCATGACCCCGCGCAGGCACCGCCGGGCCTGCAGCGCGCACGCGCAGTACCGCCCGGCAGCAGCCCGCCAGCCGCCGTGCCGGCAGCCTCCGCAGCGCGCCCGCTCCCTCCTCCGCGGCCGCATCGCACAGCCCCTCGGGACCACTGCGGCGTGCCGCTCCGTTCAGCCGAGGCCCTGCGCCATGCCCCGACCGTGCCAGGGCAGCGCGGCCGCTCCGCGAGGCGCAGCGAGCGCGGGACTGCCAACGCCACCGCGCTGCACGCCTTTTCACGCCCTCCCCGGCCGTGTCCCGCCCACTTCCGCTTCCGGCCGCGCCCTTCCGCTCCCACAGTGCCCCGCGCCAAATCATGGACCACAATGGTGAGGAGGGGAGAGGGCGGGAGACCCGTTTGTCTGCGGCCCCATCGCGGCCCCCTCCGCGCTGCCGGGCGGGGAGCGGCCGCCCGCGGGGCTGCGCCAGGGGAGCCGCGGGATACGGCCCAGCGTCCGTAGCGCCGGCGGAACCCGGGTTCGCGGGGGTTTGGCCGCGGCCCGCGCGGCGGGGCCTGGTCCGTGCCCTCAGCGCCCGGCTACCCCCCGGCCGCCGCGCGCCCTCCCACGGCCGTGCCCGGCCCGCGCCTTGAGCGGCTCCCAGCCGCCTGCCCCGCGGGCCGCTCTGCTCCTGGAGCCCGCGCTGCTCGCCCGGGGCCGGCAGCGGAGTGCCGAGAGGGCCGCGGTAGCGAAGCCGTGCGTGCGGGCCCCGTCGGCCTGCAGCAGGTGGCTGCAGCCTGTAGCGTTTCGGAGGTGACGGCGACGCGCCTGTTTGCCCGTTGCGTTTCTCGAGATCGGTGCCGATAGCGTGTTTTCTGGTTCGATGTGTTTTCCGTGCTCGGGAGAGGGAACTTTCTCGTGTGCTGAAATTCGGTGGCTTTGATACTTTGATGGTTAGTGCGCTGGTGTAGTTTAATGAATAGATGAGTGGACGTGGGTTTTTGTTAGCGTTTTGGCAGGCGTTTTTCTTCTCCATAGCAAATGTTACATTACAGGTGTATATGGATAAAGTCCTGTATTGGAGCTGTATTTATGAATTTAAGAAGAACTCGGAAATGGAAAAATAAATGAAGAAAAGTTTATTCGGTTGACAGATCAGGAGTATGTATCATCTCCAATCAGAGCTCTTCTAAGTATTCTTAACGATTTTGATATGTTTTTCAAGTTTTGGTCTTAATCCTCCTACTTCTGCTTACACAGAATTAATTATCCTCCTGTGAAATGTGAATGACTAATGAACTTTCTGGTTTGGAGCAGTTGAGCAGTTAACTCATGCAAACGTTACTCACTTGCAAAGATGTGTGGAAGAAAAGCACCAGAGCTTAATTGTTTTCTATTCAGTGAATAATACCTAAAGGTTTGTCTTTAAAATTTGTTTTAGTTATCCCTATTTGGAAATGGCTTGAGACTATCTCTGATCTGTGATGTTGTGGTTTTGTGCTCTGATGCTGTAGTCTTAGCAGCTTCTGGGGAAGCCTGAGGTTGAAGTTGTGTGTTTTCTGGGTTATATGTTTAGGCAAGAGGACAGACCAAACTAAAGCAACAAATGAATATGAGTAAAACCAGGCTTCACTGTCTGTACATTTTTGCATGTTGCCTTTTAGAGTGGAAATTATCAGCCCCAGTGCTAAGAGGAATAAATACATTTGCTCTCTCGGAAGAAGTTAAGGGCTCTTGATTTTGAGGTAAAGTGACTGTTGGGGCACAGTCCCAATTTGAAACTTTGTTGTAGTTCCTAGTTTTGGTGGTAGATACTGAACAACTTAGAGCAATCTCTTTTTTGCTCTTATTTTTTTCTGCCTGTACTGGTCATGTTCTGTGGAGTGATTATAGGCTTTTGTCTTTAGTGAGGTAGTACAGAGTTACGGAATTGGGGCCCTAGTTTCAGTGTCTGGATGCTGCTGTGCTGTAGTCTTTCAGGGCCTCAGCCATCCCTGAAGGACTGCGGTGCTGGGGACTGGCAGGGTTCACACTGGAACAGCTTCTGGTGCACCCCTTCAAGGGTGGCCACACCCTGCTTTCAAATGCCTGTCAAAATTGCATTTTCAATGAAAATGAAAGTGAGCAGTGTGTATTCATGAAGGGCATAACTTGATCTTTATATAAATCAGTTGTTATGCAGGGGTTTAAGAGAGACTCTGAGGGAGCTGAGAATTATATCACCTTTATTGGTGTTGCTTGTTGCAATACCCAGTTTAGAATTCTCTCTTGGAGCCTGTATTTACTGACTTGTGTATCAGACTTATTCTTGATTGTTTTGCACTGGTACTCAAATTTCAATCTGGTTAAGAGAATTCTGTGTATAATGGGGAACAATAACTTTAAGTTTAGCAAGGATACTGCTACGTACTCTTGAAGTGCTCACCAGGGCAGAGTAGAGAGGGAGAAGAACTTCCCTTGACCTGCTGTCCACATTCTTCTTCATGTATCCCAGGATGCCATTGGCCTTCTTGGCCACGAGGGCACATTGCTGGCTCAGTTTTCTACAATCACAGTTGCTCCCAGAATGGTTCTATAACTTGACTTATAGAAAAAATAATATGCGAAGATACTTATTTTCTAGTGATTGAACTTCAGTGTTCTCTATGAGTCTTAAAAAAGCTTTAAAAAGAATCTGTCTTAAAACTCTTCCATGAATATTTATCTTCTTTAGAAGCTATTAGATAACCTTGGATAATGTAGACTTTTTTATTTCCTTCATAGACAATGATTTGCAAGGAACAAATAGTTCAGGATCATTGGGTGGTCTCGATGTTCGTAGAAGAATCCCTATAAAGCTTATCTCAAAACAGACCAATAAAACCAAACCTGCACCTCGAACTCCAAGAAATATGAACAGGATGCCTTCAAAGACACAAACTGGTGATGAAGGTAAATTAATATAAATACTAGCCCTGTAGGAGGGAAGCATGTTGTTCTGCAGCATTGTTCAAGACTTTATTCAGCCTTGGAGAAGTAGAGTCCAAGGTTCTATACAAGAGCAAAACAAGTTTCAAACGTATGGGTGCTGCTGCAATATAGGAATGGAACAGTACACCTTTCCAAACCAGGCTGTCTCACTGTTTTCACAGTATCTTTCTGTGGAGTGGGCCCAGCAGACTGGAAGTGCTGTGGCACACACACTCTGAATAGCAGCCAGTGTCAATTAGGAGAGCTTTGTTGTTGGCTCCTGTCTTTCTTCTCTTTCTTCTTTCCACAGAAGAATTTGATTATAACAAAGAGGAGCGGTACGAATGCAAAGGAGGTGAAATGTTTGGCAATCAAAGGAGATTCCCTGGACCCATCTTTTGGGACTATAAGGTAAAGTTGTGAGTCTTTGTGAATCATACCAAACTGTAGGCAGTTCTGATAAATACCTTCTTAAATAAAAGTGCTTTCATTCCTTTTGACTGACTGAAAGTACATCTCTGCTTTCTCACGTGGTGCCCATACTTCTCAGCTGATTCGGAAATAATGGACCTATCAATGGTAATTAAAATGAGAAGATTTAGTGACATTGAGTTTTGTTTTCCCACCCCTTTCTCTATCCTAACAGATAAACTTGCTGGGAGAGAAGGATGATACACCCGTTCACTTCTGTGATAAGTGCGGACTGCCCATCAAAATGTATGGACGCATGGTGAGTGAAATCTCTGGAAAATGCAGCCGTGGTTTCCCTTTAGGTAAAATTAGGTTTTACTGTGTCTGTGTGAGGCCTCTAGAGGTTACTGATTTCAGCAGACCTCCAAATAAACAGCAGAAGAATATCAGGATGGAACTGGGGGCCTTAATTTCTGAAGTGCTTTTATTCCATCTATCTGTCTGGTTTCACTTTACCCTCTGATTTAATAAAGTAAGCTTGAAAATGTTGAACAAAAACACAGCACAATCACCAACAAAAATACCCTTCAGTGGGTTTTGACCTTACACTGCTTGGCTTCAAAAATAAGCTCTTTAACTCAGTTGAAGACTTGCAATGAAGTTAGAAAATACTACTCACTTTTATGTCCCTTTAAAGTTAGTATAACAAAATCCCTGAGACTGATTTAGCTTTTTGAGCTTGGTGTGACGGGCTTCAGGATCTGACTTAATGACGGCTAATGCTTTTAAAACTCTCCTTCTTTGCCAGCAATACAAATGTAGTTAGATTGCATATGTAGCTTCTCTGAATGTTCAGTGTTGGTGTTATTGCAGGACTCAAGCTTTTGCCTATATGTTTTAGCCAACACTTAAAATCCCAAACTTAATACAAACTGTTTTAGAAAGCTTCTATGCAAAGCTAGGGAAAACTGCTAACTACCAGTATGCCTCTTCACCTCACAGGTAACTTAGTTGCTTTCATTATTACAAGTTGTGTGCTGTGGAGAGGAACTGTATTCTGTAAAATGACATCAGTAGTTGCATAGAATGTGTTAACAGAGCTTTTTTTTTTTGTCTCTAGATCCCTTGCAAGCATGTTTTCTGCTATGACTGTGCTATACTACATGAAAAAAAGGGAGACAAGATGTGTCCAGGGTAAGTTACCTCAAGATTTGTTATGAAAGGAAATATACAAAAGTAATTTAAATTATCTTATTTCAGATACTGTATTAACATGGCTCTTGTTTATGTACATTGAGCAGAGGCAGCAGAGTACTCTCTACTACACAGCTTGATTTAGTTTCATGTCCTGTATTTTGGGGTGGTAAGAGATTGTATTTATTGTTGAAGTATTTGGGTAGATAACCTGTTATTGCTCTAATGTGCAAAGGAGTGAAGACAGTCTAATTTACATAGTGAGAGTGACTCTTGCTGAGTCTTAATACACAGAAGGAAATTGTGAGAGAGAGTGATACTGTTTATATATTTCCAACACACTGAAATTCCACCTCGTGAAATTTTTGTGTTCTCATGTAGTTGTGTTTGGAGACTTGAAAAATAGATACATTTCAGAATTGGTGAAACCTTTTTTTCATTGTTACAGTGGGGGAAAAAATTGGCAGTTCTGACTTGGGTAATTACTGTAAACTGGTTGACTTTCAACAACAACAAAAAAAGGCAGGTTAAGCTCTCTGTGATGACAATAAACCGATGCTCTCTTCTGATTTAGCTGTAACGAGCCTGTGCAGCGCATCGAGCAGTGCGTCCGAGGGTCTCTCTTCATGTGTAGCATTGTGCAAGGGTGCAAGAGAACTTACCTGTCCCAGAGGGACTTACAAGCTCACATCAACCACCGCCACATGAGAGCCGGAAAGCCCATTACTCGCCCTCCAATCGAACCTGTACATCCTCCTATTGCCCCACCGCCCGCCGAAATCCCTGAGCGTTTCATAATGCCCCCTGAGAAACACCACATGAGCCACATTCCACCAAAGCAGCACATCATGATGCCCCCGCCTCCTCTGCAGCACGTACCCCACGAGCACTACAACCAGCCGCACGAGGACATCCGCGCGCCGCCGGCAGAGATGGCCATGGCCCCGCCGCCTCCGCGGCCCGTCGCCCAGGACACCTTCCGCATTTCAACCCGGAAACACAGCAACTTGATAACTGTCCCTATTCAGGATGATTCGAGTTCGGGTGCTCGAGAACCACCCCCACCGGCCCCCGCGCCTGCTCACCATCATCCCGAATACCAGGGGCAACCGGTGGTATCGCACCCTCATCATATTATGCCTCCGCAGCAACATTATGCACCGCCCCCCCCACCACCTCCACCAATAAGCCATCCGCTGCAGCATCCTCCCCAGGCAGCAGGTACTCCTCACATGGTGTATAGCCAAGCTCCTCCACCACCAATGACCTCTGCTCCTCCTCCAATAACCCCACCACCTGGACATATCATTGCCCAGATGCCACCATATATGAATCATCCTCCTCCGGGACCTCCCCCTCCTCAGCATGGAGGTCCCCCTGTAAATGTCAGTGCGCCCCCTCCCCATCACTATAATCCTAACTCTTTGCCACAGTTCAGTGAAGATCAAGGAACTCTCAGTCCCCCTTTCACACAGCCCGGGGGAATGAGTCCAGGGATCTGGCCAGCTCCGAGGGGCCCGCCTCCACCTCCGAGGATGCAGGGGCCTCCTGCTCAGGCCCCCCTTCCCGGACCACACCACCCTGATCAAGCCAGATACAGACCCTATTACCAATGATACGAGCAGTCCTATGACTAGAGTGTGCTATCAAGAGGATAAACCTGTATACAAGAGCCTTTTAATTGTTTGGGGCTTATTTTGTTGTGGGTTGGGTTTTTTTTTAAGTACTATCATTTTGACTGTAAGACCCTGGGGGGATTGAATCTTAAATGATTTTTAAGCCTTGGCCGTAGGACTCTTGACTGCAAATATTCTGTAGCGCTAAAATAAGTGGCTTAGTAGACCACGGTTGCATTTTAACAGAACTTCTGTCTCTAGTGTGGCTAAATTGTCCTAAGATGAACACTTGTAATATTATTTCCTGGAGAAAATGAACACGTGTTGTACCATTCTGAATATTGTTTTTGTTAAATCCAGTGTTTAGTTTTACTTGTGATACCTTTTTGTTAACCTGTGTACAATAATTAAATTGAAACATGGTTGTAAAAGTGGTGGGTTTTTATATGAAGTGAATGCATCATTCTGGGACACTGTTTTGACACTAATACTTCCCAAAGGGACAGCGTAATGAAATACTAAGGAAACTTCACTATTTCTCCTACTAGTGGTTACCATGATTTATAATGAATTCAGGTGGTGGGGAGTGATGGCACTAGAAATCAGACATGCAGAATACTGCATTTCAACTTTTTGTGTCTTCTTTGTTTCCTTAAACTTATGCAGCAAGATAAATTCATCAGAAATACAGCTTTGGGCATGACACGAAACCATGTCATAATGTCTTGTGGGGTTTGCTGGGTGTTTTGGGGCTTGGGTAGTTTTTTTGTTTTGAAGCTAGTTTTGATTCAGAAGGTTCTGTTTATGTGTACACTACTCACTGGAGTTGAATTCAAACTGTTGTGTTTACCTCTGCCTACTTTTGTGTGGAAGTGACCGTGAATTGGCTTACTGTGTCTGTGAGCAGCAGGTTCTTTTAGGTAGGGGAGCTGTGTTTGCCTCTTGTCACTTTATATGATATGTATGGTAGGAAAACTTCCCATTTGGACAACCTGAAAGAAGCATTCTGAAATCCCCTGTGTAGATACAAAGAAATAAAAAGCTACGCCTCCTTTATCTGTTTCAGTTTTGTGATACAGAGTTAATTGAACAGACAGCAGTTAGGTGTTTCGGTTTGCTTTTTCTGAAGAATGGCAATATAAGCAGGCCCAAAATTATTGTTTTATAAACATCCTTTTAAAGAGAAATGTAATCAATATCAAATGAGAATGTTCTTTTTTTAGTGCAGCCATTGGTAGTGCTGGACAAGAATAGGACAGTGCTGCCTGTTATTTTGAGTGCTCATCTTTACATTCATAAGCAATGTTAGTGCTGAACCTTTGCTTTTTGCACAATGTCACATTTCTAGCAGTGGTGCTTTTAGGTGAAGTCCTTTGGGTTGTTTTTTTCCTAAGGTTTGTAATTTCCTGCTGTTTCCAAATAATCTGAACTGTCTAGAAGCCTCGGTGTTAACATGTATTTTGTGAACCTTTATTCCTGCCTTATAAGTGCTAAATTTATGAGCAAGCTTTGGCAGCGTGACATTCCAGATTTTGTAGTTTTATGTATAAACTGCATATTTTTCATTAGCAGAGCAAAGACTGTTGAGATTAACCCTCAGTCCTTGACTGCTGTTGATTTCCTTCAGACCACAGACAAATCATTTAGACTACCTTTCAAATAGATACTGCTTTAGAGGTGTGCAAATAAAGTCTGAGGTAAGTTCTGGGGTATACAAATGGCCAGTAAGCCTCAACAGGTTAAAAGTCTGCTTAGCTGTAATACACTTCTTTCCAATAACTCTTTGATTTGCTCTCCCTGATAAATAGGTCATTTAAAATAAAACTGGGGAAGAAAAAGTGGCTGATATGTGACACTGCGTTATGGTATAGGGTTGAAAGTTTGCTGTTTTGGTGTGTGTGAAGGCAAAAGTGACTGCAAACACTATTTTGATTTATTAAACAGGTGAAGAACTTTTGAAGACCCCCTTTTGTCACTGTTAAATGGCTTCGGTAGGAAGTAGGCTTAGGCAGGTTCATATTACAGCATATAGCTTCGTCTAGGGGGTAATCTGTATGTCTGAGTAATACTCTGTTGCTCTGCAAAGCCAAACAGGTGGGCCATACCTGTTTCAAGCAGCTGCTGATGGTTCTGGGTCCCAGCTGCCTTCTGTTTCAGCTGGGGGTTTGGGAGGACACCACCCAACGGGCATTTGTGGAGGGAGGGAGATGCACCAATCTCTCTGAGTGCACTCTGTTACGGAAACTAAGGCATTCTAACATCAGTTATTACCCCTCAATTGCAGGTGAGGAGGAAATAAGGCAACTCTTTCTGTTCTGCTTGTTTTCAGAAGTCAAATCAGATTGCATGCTTCTGTTACATATTATCTAGTCTGCTGTAAGGTGAAGGGTTCAAACAGGATGATTCTGGGTACAAAGCTATTGAAGTTATTGATAAAGTGCTTTTCGGAGAATGCTGAGTCAGATTATTAGGAGAAAACAGCAACTTTTGCTCTATGAAAAAGCAAAAGAGAGATCTTTGTCACTGTGGAGTGCCATTTTTTTCTCTTTATGTTTGAGGCAAAGGTGACATGTCATAGGGTCAATGACATACTGCCTCCAAAATCAGTGGGATCCCTTGAATTGTTTAGTAACTGTGTATCAAAAGCCTTTGTGATAGAGAACTTGAGTCGTTCCTAAATCCATTTTTTGCTTATTAAGTCTCAAGCATACCGCTGTAATTACGGGGAATGGTGATCCTTCGTATCTACACAGTTAAAAATGTCCACATTGGCTGAAACTTTCCTAACAGTCTTTTATATTTATTTGTGAGCTTTTGGATGTGTTTTGGGGTTGTTGGGTTTTTTCTTGGTTGACTGGGGTTTTTGTCAAAATCATTTTAGTATAAAGTTCAGAAATTGGTATCTTGTGTTTAATTGTATGAGTAACAGTCTTAGAAATGGTGAGATGTACTTGTGAGTCCTTTGGTTTCCTACTCACATCTTCCTGTAAAGACAAACATTTGAATTAATTATGTTTATTTTGAACAAGTCTGTCTGTGGCAATGATCTCTCTGCTGAGGCCTTGACAAGCAGATCTCAAGTTTTGAAGAGAACTGACAACATTTGCATTTATCAGCCGTTGTTGGTTCCTCTAATAATCTCACATAAGGGCATGAAAAGGAGTTTGATGGTGGCTTGTGCCCATCGTGGAATGGACGAAAGGACACCAGCAGATGGCCTGAAAACATCCATGGTTTAGATCCTTGTCTCCTTGCACTTATCTGCAGTTCCATGTCTGATTTTGCTTAAAGGATTGCCTGCAGCCATGCATGCTTTACAGCAAGCAGGCTTATTGTGTGAACGTGCACTTTGTTTGGTGGGGTTTTTCTCCCAATACTTCTAATGTAAAGGATTGGTTATGTAGGTGTCTTCAAGGATATTTTTCGTGCCTTTAAAAAAACAAAGATGCTAATTATTTTTAAATGATCTGATCCAAGAGAACTAGAAAACCTTGCTAGATGGACTTTTCACTTTTTTTTTTCACTTACTGCTCTCAAAGGATTGACAAATTCAGTTCATTAAAAAATAAAGTGGAGGTAACTCGTATTCATTCCATGTTAAAATATTCATTCCATATTCACCTCTTGTATTATGTGAAGTCAAAAGCCCTTCTGTAGGTCTAGTCTGAACACACCTCTCTGTTCTTAAAATGTTTTCTGCTCTGCAAAACTTGTCTGACCGGGTGTTGTTTCTCTCTGTGTTGCTGTGCTGCTGACATGCTTCACTTCAGGACAGTGCTGTCACACCTGGGAAGCTGAAGCAGCGCAGTGAGCTGCAGTTGCAATGTAATATTGAATGTATGGGGGATAGGTTGGAACTTTTCCTGTTCACAGGTATGACAGGGCAGCAGAGACATTTGCAAGGTTTGTGTTCATACATTTCTAAAGGAAATGCCAGTATTATAGAAGTTGTATTTCTCCTGTTTTTTATTTCATGGTGTTAGAAACAATTGTTAGCAATTATTAAATCATCTTTATATAGTAGTGATGCCTTCATGACTGTGAGGCTCTTCACTGTGTCACGTTCACACTAATGGTTTATGCTGACTGCTTGTTAGCTGCTTTTGTTTGGGCACTGGGAGTGAGAATAATGAAGTTTAAAGCTACTTTTAGAGAGGAGTATTTTTTTTCTTAAACTGAAGCCTGACAGCAAATCCAATGTGGTTCTGAAGTGCAGTATGCAGTATTCCACCAGACTGAGTTGCCTTTGCTAGGAATATCTGCTTAGGTCTGTATATGTGCACATGAGCACAGGGCTGGAAAGAGCAGTCAGTCCAGATTCCACCGGTATCATGTGGTATCATGATTTCATAAATATATTAAGCCTCATCTGAAAGTTTTTTTAGGTTTTTTGCTCTTCTTATTCTAATTGAAAACGGTGTTCCAGAATCTCACCATTGTAAAAAGCAGGAACTATCTTCTGTCATCTGCCTTATCATAGAACCATAGAAGGGTTAGAAGGTAGGGTTAGAAGTGACCTTTAGAGATCATCCAGTCCAACCTCCTGCAGAAGCAGGTTCACCTAGATCAGGTTACATAGGAACATGTCTGGGTGGGTCTTGAAGACCTCCAAGGAAGAAGACTCCACACCCTCCCTGGGCAGCCTATGCCCGGGCTCCATCACCCTCACAGTGAAATAGTTTTTTCTTGTGTTTAAATGGAACTTTTTGTGTTGCAGCTTCATCCCATTACCCCTTGTCCTGTTGCTAGATAATTATGTTTCTGTTTGACCAAGTTTTAGCCTTTTAAAATCTTTCTCATTAAGTTATCTGTTTTTTTAACCTTAAATAGCCCTTCCTCTCTCTTAAGTTAAATTGCTGATGTAACTACATGTCTTTTCAGTAGTCCTTAGATGTAGGCTTTCCATTCCACAAAGATCCTCATAGCAATTCTCCTCATTAATTGCAGTTTTATTTAATCTTTCTTGAACTGGAAGGCTCAGTCCTGAAGTTGAGTGTTTAGAATGAAATCTCCCCTTTGCAATGCACAGTAGCACTAATATCTTCCTCGTTTTGATGGAAAAATATGTTTTGACGTAATCTATGTTGTTCTGAAAGGCAATTTGGTGACATGCAGGTTGTACCCATTTTTCAGGTACTGTTGTGCTGGTTGTGTGCATGTGACACATACTTGACTGTCGTGGTTTTGCCCAGCCAGAAATGAGACATCACGACAGTCTCTTGCTCACTGCCTCCCATCTATCCCCACCCACATTAGGATGGTGGAGGGCTCAGTGAGATGGGAGGAAAAAAAGATACCCAAGGATGTTGTGGATTGAGACAAGGGCAGGGAGAGCTCACTGCCCATTATAGTTCAACAGACTCGACTGCTCAACTTAGGAAAGTGAGGAAAGTTTGTTCTACTATCTACAAAGAACAGAACAAAAATAAAAGACAGGGCAGAATAATGAGAAAAATACAACCAGCACCTTAAGATCTCCCTCCCCCATCCCTCCTTTCTTCCTGGGCCCAGCTCAGTGCTCCCGGTATCTCAATGGCTTGGGGATGTAGGGAATGTGGGTTGTGGTCAGTCTCTCACAGATGGGCTCTGCCGCTTCTCTCTTCTCAGAGGAGGACAACTCTTCACATTCTTCAGCTCCAATACAGGGTCCCCTCCCATGAGACATAGTCCTTAACAAACTTCTCTGGTGCGGGTTCTTCCCAACAGCTATGGCTTCTGCAAATATGGGGTCCCTCACACAGGACATGGCCTCCTCTGGGCATAGTCACTGCCCTAGTGCAGGGTCTTTTACAAACTGCCAGCGAATCTCAGCTTCACCAGTCTTCTTCACAGGATACAGGGGAGTCTCTGCTCCAGCACACCTCCTCCTCATCCATCACTGACCTTGGGGTCCGTATGGTAACTTCTCTCTCCTCCAACTCCTTGCACCACCAATGAGAAAAGAAGGAAGGACAGAGCAAGAAGAAGCCTCCTCTTTCGGCTGCTTCTTAAAAAGTGATCATGGAGGCACTCAATTGGCTCAGCCCCAGAAGTGAGTCTGACTCAGAGCTGGGGAGAATTTTGAGCAACTTCTTACAGAAGTTATCTTTACAGCCCCTTCCCCATTACTAGAAGCAGCTCCACACAAATCCATGACATTGACTTAGCCAAGTCTGCTGTGGCCTGCTCAGGAGAGCAGTGGGATAGTACAACTGCCCACTAGCTGGAGTCTGCAGAAAGCAGCCTGTAACATCTCACCGCAATTGCCACTGTTACATGCTGCGATTGCCACCAAAGGCCACATCTCTCTCACACACCATTTGGGGTGCACAATCACTCACCTCAGAGCCGATTTGTTACTCAGTTGCAAATGTGTGTGTTTTCTGAATGCTGAACTTCTCTTACCTCAATCTTAAAGCTCATCTCCTCTTTCTTTATCCAGAACCTTCTCTTGTTAATATTTCCAGCTTGGTTTATGGAGGGAGGGATTTTTGTTTGGGAAAAGAAAAAAAGTATCTAATAGATTAGTGTTCCCTCCATTCAGGTGTTTCTGTTTCAAAGCTCCTAGTTGTCACCTTCTCTTTAACATAATCTGCCTTTGTCTTTCAGTGACTTTAGTCATCCATGTTCTCCATTGGCATTAAAAAATGCCCATGTGGCACAGGAGGGTTTGCTCAGGTCCAGAGAGGCAATACCTGTGGCATTTCCCTTTGGAAACTCAGTTTTCTAAACAAAGGTACCAGTGGAACATGGCATAGGCATACGTACCTTTTATAAAAGAGAGTGGCACTCCTCCCCTTCACACTTATTTCTGCCTGGTTTTCCTTCAGATTTTGTTTTGAATTCCTGCATACTATGGAGATAAAAGTCATGGCTCTTGTTTACCCAGAGCTCTTTCTCCTTCCCTTCAGCCCTTCTTCACTACAAGCGGTTCTGGTCACCCCAGCTTGAATGAAAGTCAAAGTAGGCTTGAAGGCTAAAAACTCATGATTTCAAACTGATATTTCTTTCAGGCTCTGGGAATGGTTCCATTTTCCTCTAGACTCTGAAGATTTTTAAGCCTCAATCACTTGCTATGCTAAGTTAAAAAGTTATGTCACTTTGGGGGTTTGAGGGTGGGGAGGGATGACACAGGTGTTTCCCTAAAGGTATGATATAGTTCACCTGTAAGAGACTTTCAGCAGGAGCTAGTGGATGGTAGTTGTGCAGAGCAGGTTCTGCAGTCTGAGTTCTGCAGACTGGAGTATGCATCCATGCAAGAAATATGGAGAGCTCAGCTTGCCTGTCTGCAGCTCTGTATCCATAGCTCCTCCCGAGCTGAGGTCTGGAGCCTGTGCCTCTGCTCACTGAGAGACACATGCCAGGGCTGATTGATTATGAGCTCCCTCAATGGTGTACTGACAAATGAGATCTTATTAACATTTACAAATATCTAAAGGGTGGGTGTCAGGAGGTTGGGACATCCCTTTTTTCTGTAGTAGCTAGCAACAGGACAAGGGGTAATGGGATGAAGCTGGAACACAAAAAGTTCCACTTAAACATAAGAAAAACCTATTTCACTGTGAGGGTGAGGGAGCCCTGGCACAGGCTGCCCAGAGGGGTTGTGGAGTCTCCTTCCTTGGAGGTCTTCAAGACCCATGTGGATGAATTCCTATGTGACCTGATCTAGGTGACCCTGCTTCTGCAGGGGGGTTGGACTAGATGATCTCTAAAGGTCCCTTCCAACCCCTACCATAATATGAAATGCAGCAAGCAATGTGGAGTTGCCAAAATCATTCTTTAATAGTTCACTATAAAGTTCACAAGTTCACTATCCTCTCTTGTACTCTTTACACCAGCCCAAAACAAACCAATGAGTTGTGTTTAGACCTGAAAATGCTGTGACTTTCCTGAATGATCTGCACATCTTACAGTAGATCCATTAGTCACTATGTACACTATGCTCACAGCAGAGAGCTGAAAACAAGTTTAATGATTCAGTTTAGTAGGTATCTTACAAACTGTCCAGAAAACTTTATACAAGTTATATACAAGCTGAAGATAAAATATCACTCCTAACTATGAGTCTGTGTTATAAATGACAAGATTTCAAATATTTATATATTCTCCAGTAACTGTACAGGTTGTCTACAAACTGTCAGAATAATACAGATAAATCTATGTACAAGTATATGCAAAAAGAGTTAATGTTAGCAGCTTCTTCAACTCGTTGGATAGGCTGTCAACACGGTATGAAATAAGAAAATCTATGTTATTTTAGCCTCTCTAGATGCACATAAATAAATTTAGAGAGAGAGAGAGACATCAAGACTAAGCAGCCCATTCCAGAACTTGGAACATAACCATATTTAGTAAATTCTCCTCAAGGTATTTAAAAGTATCCTTCTGTCTTCATGCTCATCACCGTGTCTGTGTTCATCTTCTGTAAGGGATGTTGTGTTGCTGAAGGGTATTATACTTAGAAGATCAAATCTAAAGTTTTGTTTCTGTTGAAATCTGTAGGAAATAAAAGGAAATGAGTGTCACTCTTTGCAAGGAATGGCTTGTGAGACAAACCCCATTCTTACTCTTGTAAGGCTTTGCCTTAAGTCAAATCCCTTCAATAAGCTCTCTGGATGCTTTCTGCCCTGGGGTGACACAGGAGCTTGGGGATGAAGATGCTTTTGTTATCTAACCTAGCAGTTCCCCTGAGCAGCTCTTGGGGCTGTTTCCTTCAGTTGGAGTGCTGCTACCTGAAACAAGAGCCTTACCGTGCCCTGCCGGCTGCGCAGTCCGTTGCTGATGGTGATGGCACCGTTGTTGCTGCTCCACCTCTCCTGCAATGACACAAGAAGTTGTGGGTTGGGAAATTGATTCCTGTTTGTTTATTTGTTTGGTTTTCCTTTTTCACATTGAAGAGGATCTTGTTTTTTAATCCTCTGGTACACACCTGGGAAGCTGACCTGGAAGGGAAGGAAAGAAGTTCTCCCTTGTGAGCCCTTTATGCCCCTTTCAAGTCTCCAGGTCAGTACAGAAGAGCTGAACCTCTTCAGCTAAGTGGAATTCGACAGTTTCCAGGTGAGTAGCGGTGGGTTCGGTACTTTTAAACAGGTTTAACATACTCAGGATCCTTTCTTGCTTCTGTTTTAAGAACACTCCCCGAAAGGCTGACACCGAGTTTGGCTGTACTAGTTTATCTGCACTAGTTTAGCACTCCTTTTGAAGGCCACGGTCCCGGAAGGCCTACATGCCAGCAGCATCAGGTGTGCCTTGCAAGAGCCGCCGCGGCCTATGCAGCAGTGCTGCGGTTGGATGGGCCAGGTTTCGCCTCGCACCACGCTCTTCCCAAGCAGCTGGCTTCAGGTCAGGTCCACAGCCAGGCCAGTCTCCAGTGGGAATTAATCACTCCTTTCACTGGTGGTTTGCGAAGCACCTGAACCAGGGGCCACTCACTCTCCAAGTTTATTGACCAGCGGAGTTTTAATGATTAACTTTTTGAATAAAGAGCTGGTATGGGGCATGTGGTTAACTATGCAGGGTGCTACTGGGTGCCTGGCAGGTATGTTAAGGTACTAAAGGAGCAAAAGATGATAACTGCAGTGTTACCTCTGTGAGCTTTAATTTGGGGGAGGTGGCTAAGTCCTTCTTCATCAGAATATGTAAAACTGCATCATGAATGGTGAGGAAAAGCATGGATGGCTTGATCTCCTCATCAAAAAATGCACAGCTCTCCAGTTTGTCCAGGAAGCCCTCTGTGGGGAGAAAAAACAAAGCACAAAGTGACCTGCAGGCCTTGAGAATGAAGGAATAATATATCCTGACCATGCCCACTTAGACACAGGAATTGCTGGTATGCTGTACTATTTTGTTAGAGAAGGTGAGTTCCTCTCCACTAATATAGAGAGGCTATAAATGCCCATCAGTACTGCCCTGCTAAATGCTGGGCAGAAGTGAGTCTGAGCCACCTTTCTTATCAAACACCTAAGGCAGGCTGCCAGGCAGGTCTGGCAGCCCAGAGCTGTGCAGCACAGTGGTGGCCGCAGCTGCAATGAGGTGTTGTGCCTGGTCCCAGCCTGCTGAGCACAGCAGGGAGCGGGGATGCCCCCTCTCCAATGCGTTTATTTGCTGTCCCAGACTGGAAGGTAAAACTGGGGTGATTCTCTGCAGCCATGCTCAGTGGTACACAGGGAAGGAGGTGGGACAAGGCATCTGTGGTGATTCTGATAGAAAGGCAAATACTCACCGTGTGCCCCTGCAATGTAAATGTCGATGTTGATCCGGACAAATTCTTTCAAAGTCTGTTAAACCAGAATGAGGCATCATTTAGATACTGCTGGTTTTGTTGGTAATAGACATTGTGATGATTAGCTACAGCAAAAATACTAACCACTTTAAGATATTTAAGATCTATGATAGTAAGCAGCTCTAAGGTCAAACTGCTGCATTTAGAGGCAGGATAGCCTTGTCACATGGTTACAGAGAGGGATGACTGACCCCTTTGAAAAAGGGCAGTATTAAATACATTTAACCCAGAGTGAAAAAGATGATCTTTCATAAATTCATAAATTTCATGTATTTCCTTTTTTACTTGCTTGACACATAAAGAAATGAAGACTCCAAAATCTTCTGTGGAGATTTTTATAACTGGGAATTTGAGCAGAACTACAGTTTGCACTTATGTGGCAGGTGTTTAGCTCCTAAAAACAGATTTAAACATGCTATATGGCTCTAGATAGTTAACTACTACTTGTTCTTCTTGCTTTGTTCAAATTCATCCAGGGAAGCAAAAGCAGGAGCAAAAATGAAACTCCAATGCTCCAACTCCCAGCCCAGTGTTTAAAACCCTATTTCATATGTACATTTCTGTAAAGCCTCTCAAAAATACCCTCTTTCAGTTTAAACCCATTGCCCCTTGTCCCATTGCTACAAGCCTTGGTAAAAAGTCTGTCTCCAGCTTTATTATAAGCCCCATTTAAGTATGGATAGGCCATAATAAAGTGTCTCTGTAGCATTCTCTTCTGTAGGCTAAACAACCCCACCTCCCTCAAGCCTCTTGTGATAGGAGAGGTATTCCATCTCTATGATCATTTTTGTGTCCTTCCTCTAGACCAGTTCAAACAGGCCCTAGAACTGGACACAGTACCCAAGCTAAGGTCTCACCAGAGAGGAGGGAGTTAATCTCCCTCGACCTGCTGGCTGACCTTCTTTCATGCAGCCCAGGCTACGACTGGCTTTCTGGGCTGTGAGCACACATTACCACTTCATGTCAAATTCTTTTTTGCCCACCAGTATGCTCAAGTCCTTCTCCACAGGACTGCTCTCAATCCCTTCATCCCCTAGCCTGTACTGATACTGGGGATTACTCCAACCCAGTGCAGGACCTGGCACTTGGCCTTGTGGAACCTCATGAGCTTCATGTTGTCCCACTCCTCAAGCCTGTCAAGGTCTCCCTGAGTGCCATCCCTTCCCTCAAGTGAATCCCTAGAGTGAATCCCTGCATTCTTATGTTTTTCTTTCATGTGATCACTGCTTGTCTTATGAGCTACAATTACCTTTTGGAGGACTCTCATGGCAGAGAAATCGAGGAAGGACACTGATGAGAAATCCAAAATGATGCTGTGGATGTCGACCCAGGGCACAGTGATGCCAGGGGGGAGCTCAGCACCCCAGTCGATCTGAATGGGTAAGTCTGTCATGTTGGTGGGCTGGTCCAGTTCCTCTATCCTATTGTTGTCTAATTCTTCATCTGACTCGTATATATAGTTAGCCATGCAAATCAAACCTTTCTGTGTTGACAGAGAAAAGTGTCATAGTTAATACTTGTTTTTAAGACCCAGCCAGGGCAGTAGTGCATCTTACACAAAGGTGAGAGTGGTGCCAATGCAAAGCTGATGTACCTATGAGACACCTGCACTTTACACTGGAAAAAGTTCTGTCTCTCCTTTGACTAAAGAAGTCTGGAAGTGTTGGCTTTTCTCTCAACAATCATGGAATCATCGTCATAATCAGATAACAATGGCTTTTCATTGTCCTCTGAAGTCAATTGTCAGATATGTTTTGGTTCAGTAATTTTGTAACAAGTCAATGAAAAGCATGTAGGATTTGGGCTGGGAGAAAACCAGCTTTATCCCACCATTAATGCAGCAGGAACGTTGCCTCTGTGGGATTTGATCCTGCTGGTTGATGCTAAACAGAGTTCTTGTGGACACATACAAGCTCTGCCCATGATAAAGCTGTAGGTCTCTAACTGTGACAGCCATTAAAAACCTTTTATGTCATGAAGGGGCAGCGTAGGGAATATCTAATTAGGATAGGAGGCTTTGAGGCACTTCTCTGCCACGTCAAGCCAAAGGAGCTGGTTGCTTAACACCCCCTGGGTGGATTTGCCTTACATACAGGAGTCACTTGCAGCTCTCCTTTCTTCAGCATCTTTCTGATCTTCCTCAGGGCTTTATTGCGTTTCCTCAGGACTCTCAGTGGGTTGAAACCAACCTGCAGAAACAACACTTTGAATACCTGAAAAAACACCCCCCTAGTGACACCAAGGGAAGGACACAGCATCTCGTGCAGCTTTTCTTTACAGTCATGATGAGCATGGTTTGGACTTGATGTTGCCTATCACTTTTCATCAATTCAGACAAGAGCTATTTTTTCTTAGGTGGAAAGGTATCTACAAGTATGACTACAAGCCAGGTAAGCCAATGTGTACCAGCATCAGGACACCAGCATTATAGCAGTGATGATGTACAAGTCAGTAACTCCATCAGGCTGGTACAGTTGGTCTAGCCCAAAGCATGTCCTACTCATCTTCACTATGAGATGTCTAGCTAGGCAACTGAAATTACAGAGCTTGCAGGTTGTATCTGCTCTGTGCCACCTGACTGCAGCATGGGTCATGTACACATTGTTTTGGTTCCTTGAAGAAGAAAACTAAAGTTGATCATGCTGGCTGCATATGTCCCTTGAATGTCTCAGCTGGTTTTAACAAAATTAGATGGCAGGTAAATTAGGCTACTAAAGGTTATGAAAATACTGAATTACTTCAAGTCTCTTTGTTTAGTCTCCAGTTTTTAGTTTGGAGAAGGCTGAAGGGGGGACATGATCACTCTCTGCAACAACCTGAAAGTAGGCTGTAGTGAGATGGGGATCAGTCTCTTCTGCCAAGGAATGAGTGATAGGACAAGAGGAAATGGCTTCAAGTTGCACCAGGGGAGGTTTAGATTGGATATTGGGAAGAACTTTTTCACTGAGAGAGCTGTTAGACACTGGCACAGGCTGCCCTGCGAGGTGAGGGAGTCACCGTCCCTGGAGATAATTTTAAGTGTAGATGAGGTGCTGCAGGAAATGGTTTAGTGATAGGTTTATGGTTTAGTGGCAGTGTGAGGTTTGTTGTTGGACTGGATGGTCTTAATGGTCTTTTCCAACCCAAACAATTCTGTGGTTCTGCCACATCTGTCTCAGTGGGTAGAGGAGAGAGGTATTTGTACTTTGTAAAGGGACTGGTGTGAGCATCTGCATTCACAATAGAAAACCTTTCAGGATTTTCCGAAGTGAAAGTCGAGCACATGGAGACCAAAACATGTCATATACCCTGGTTCCTCTGCCAGTTTCAGTTCCTCATGTGAAGAATTGCCTGCTCATTGCCAACACTCAGGCTAGCCACTGCTTATCAACTCCCTGCCAAGAGCAGCAGGAAGAGAAGGTTATGGGTGCAAGTCTGGGGTTTGCTGGCCTCTCTGGCACAGTGAGGGCTCAGGGGTCCAGGCTCTCCCATGCTAGTTACAGAAAGACTGTCTGTTTTCCCCTAGTTTGTCATGGGAGACATTAAGAGCTCTTTGATAACTGTGATTTCATTCAGCTTTTCTCCTGACTGTTGTGGTTATTTTCTTCAGGGCAAGAGGAGCAAAGTAGTGTCTATTGGGTGTAAATAAATGCCAGTCAAATAAAATAAGGTCCCTTTATATTCTCTATGTTTGTACTACTTTCTTCTAAAGGTCTTAGAATATGTATACACATTGTTATGGTATAAGTTCCACATGAGTCAGGCTGTGTACATACATGTGGGATTACAGTAATGCAACCATATTTGAATAATTCATGAAAAATTTCTCTTTCTAACCGTAGACTGAATGCACATATAGTAGTTATTGGGAAACTGTATTCACCTTCATGCACCAGGCAATTCATACGTTCAGAACAACAGCCTCAGACACTTACAGCAGTGATGAGTTTCTCCCTGAAGAATTCAATATTAGCGAAGAAGATAGGAGATGAGCATCTGAAAATCTTCACTCCCTCTGGCTCATAGATCTGTACAATGAAGCAAAAGCATCGGTAACAACATCTGCTCTGGAAACACAAACGTAGCAGGTAATAAAAGAAACACGACGTTTCTTACATCAGTGTAATCCTTCCTGTTTCTGTAGATATCACTTCTCCCAACATTAGCCAAAATGGTGCAGCTTGGACTGTAAACAAACATACAAACACAATTGCTTGTACCCCATACCAAAACCTGGCAGAAGGATCAGAGAAAGCAACCTCAGCTGAGGTTGTAGACTGAAGTGGGACCCACAGGGATTTACCCCTGTGAATTATTTTTCCATACATGGTTACTGGGACAGATGGAGGCATGGGGCTGTTAGCTTTCTTTGTATAAGGGGAGTTAATTTACAGCAGGAGACCCTGACATATCATTGCATCCAACAAGAACTCACAACTGGGAGCGGATGACCACAGTCAGCAGCTGGAACGCCACAGCAGTCGCAAGCCCAATATCCAGGCCCAGAAAAACGGCAGCTAAGAAAGTCGTCACCCATATAACCTGTAACGAGCAGGTGGATGACGGTAGTTAGGAGCACGTCAAAGACCTATGGGTTGTGAGCCCTGGGTGTGTGCAGCAACAGGTCTCAGATCTGGTCTGTCTGCCTTTGGTGAGGGCTTTCATGTTTCCTAGTTTTTTCCTTGTGAAAACAGGCCAGACTCTCAGACGAGCACCAGGGCGTGTTTCTAGAGGTGACGATTTCCATACAATAAAGGCTTAGAATAATAGAGGCTTGTATAGCCTGTAGGTAGGTCACTAAATGCTTAATAAAAATCCAGCAGAAAGGCAAGTAAATCAGGATCCTGCTAAAGCTGAGAGCTGTAGATGCACAGATGTAGGTACTGTAAGTGTACACAACTGATAAGCACAAATTACTAGATAATACTGAATATTTTTAACCACACATCTCAAAACATTTTCATGTGGTCAATAACTGTTTGGTGACTGGGAAAACTGAGACCTGGGATCATTCAGGAACACCAAGAACTGGCCAATGAGAAAGGCAAGAGCCTAAATTTTCTGAGTGTTAGAGGTAAGAACTCCTGCCCCCCAGCCACGAGCTTTACCCTTTGGAGTAAACCTTTCAAGCCATGGTTGCCACTTGTTTTTTGCTCTATGACTTCCATCGAATGTGCTGCATAAGGGTGAGAAAGTGAATGCATAGCCAATGCAGTAGGTCTATAGACGCTTTCTGTATCTGCCTTCTTTATTTGACTTTATCTAATGAACTGTATTTGAATAGATTTTGATGAAACTGATGAAAGTGAAGGTAGGGAAGTGAATTGATTCAAAACAGGAGGAACAACATGCAAAAGGGGAGCAAGAAGTGTACAAGCAAAAAAGGGCATACCACTAATGGGCTTTCCATTTACAGAAGGCAGGTAGAGAAAAAAAAGAACACCTGTAAGCAAATTTGCATAATAGACGATTTTTCAAGAGTGCTTCATTCCTGAATGCTTGTGGGACCCGACTTACACAATCATACTTGTCCTTTCTCCACAGGATGCCAACTTCCTTGAACTGCATGAGCATTCCTTTCAAGTTGCCGAGAGCCAAAGATGCAAGGACTGACTGTTAAAAAACCAAAAGTACATGTTGAATTTTAAAGCAAGCAAAGCAAATATCGAAAATTAAGACATAAAAGATCACACAAATAAGGCTGAAGTGCAGCTGAAAGGTCAGGGAGCTCCTCTCAGTGGAGCGCTGCTGCTGGAACCTCCCTAGCTGTGGTGCAGCATGGGTTTCTGACTTGAGGCTGCAAATCACACTTATTTTGGTACCTAAAAGCTGGTGCTGTGATGTTTGGTGTTTGGGCACTTGCACTGCTTTTGAAGGACAAGATGTCCTCTCTGTCATGATTTGGGAAGAAGAACCAAGCTTGACAAAACCCTGTTTGGCTCCCACTGAAGCCTACAAACAGCCCCAGTGACTTCTAGAGCAGCCCTGCCCTCAGCAAGCTGGAGGAAGCACCAGGTGAAACCAGGCAATACCTTCTGTAATGGTGCCAGGAGAAAACCAATGGCCACGATCACAATCAAGACGATGCCAGCTGAGATAATACCAGCAATCTGCATAAGAGAACAATTCCACCATGAGTAAGTGCCTGTAGGCATTATGGTCAGCTAGGAAAAAACAGAGCTTCCATGAAACGTGATCATGAGCTATTGTCTTCTCTACCTGTGTTTTGCCTCCTGTGCTCTCCTGCACACCTGACCTCGAAAGAGCGGTGCTGGAAGCAAATCCTTTGAATGATCCACCAAGTATATTACCCAGCCCAAAAGCAATTAGTTCCTGAAATAAAATCAAGAAAGACTGTTCTTAAAAGCTGGTTCAAGACAGTTATTCCCAAAGTAAAGCACTGCTAAAATGCAATGTGTTGATTTCTGTGTTATTTGCCTACCTGGTTGCCATCTATTGGGTAGTCATATTTGATGGAATACACTTTAGCCACAGAGAAGGCTACTGCAAATCCAACAATTGCAATGGAAATGCTGTCACCGACACACTTTTGGAGGATGCCTGCATCAGGTGCAACAGGCACTTGAAATCTGAAAGACAAAAAATTCTACTCATTAAGCATATGCTTAAGGAGACAAGTTGTCAAGCAAGAAAGCAAAGTGGTGGTCTAGCTCCTACTGAGTGAGCACTTCAGAGAGGTGTGACACAGAATTGCAAGTCTGAACCCTATAAAACTTTGGGGAATCCTTGATTGAGACAGGGATGCTGTTTATCCACGCTCAGCTCAGTTGGTGTCTTCCAGAAAAAAAGCGTTCCAGAAGCTTTTGCTTTACCATTTCCTCCTCCTTTCATCAGTATTTTGCAGATCCTAAGGAGAATTCTTATCTGGGGTTTTTTTTGTTATTGTTATTTTTCAGTGAACTGAAATCTGAGGAATAGAATCTCGTGAGCAGTAATCCTTGTTGTTCTGCAAACTTCATCCACTAACACCCCTGGGGCTACAAGAGACAATCAGAAGTGTCTTGGTGAGTAAATGGCTGCAGTCTGCTGCCCTATTAAAATCTTCCTCCCTCTTTTTACTTAATGTGTGCCTATTAATTCTTTATGCCACAATTCTGTCACAGCTGGATGTACTCTGTATATGGATGTACATCCTCTATAGATATGCTCCTAGAGGAGTAGATGTTGAGGCTTCTGGAGGATAATGGTGCCCAGGGAGTTGCTGGCAGCTGGCCACAGGACCAGGCAGGAGACCTGTGCTGTGTCCTGGCGGCTTCCCAGGGTTGCTGGTGGCTGTTAAACCATGTGTGTGCTTTGAGGGAAATGGAGGGCTTCAAGGATGAGTAGCTCAGTAAAAGGGACAAACATCAACCTCCTACTCAATAGCTGTCTTGGAAAACAAAGCACATAATTCTTTCACTTCACAGTGTATTCTTTGTCATGCAGGTCACGTTCTAGTGAGCAACTTTTATCTATTGAAAGTGTATCCTTGTATTGTTGAGAGCAAATGTTTGTTTACCTTCTGAAAGAAGATGAAGCAGATTATTTCAATCAGAAATGTAGCTGAACTAATTTAACACTGAAAAACCTGAGAGAACATTTTGCTCCACTGGTGAATTTTAAGTAAATCACTTACCCTTCTTCTAGTTGTCCGATGACAGCTACATTATATTTTTCTTCTAAGTTAACATAGTAGGAAATCAGTGCTGCTAAGACTGTCTGAAAGATAATAAATCCCATCTCTATTAGGTGCATTCAAACAAGAGTCTGAAGAAATTATTAAAAATTATTACCTTCCCTCTCCCACATGCCTTCCAGTCTCACTAGCATCAGAATTATGCCCCAAGTCTGCCCGTCTCTTTGCAGTTCAGATGCCACTCCTCAACCACCTTACAGGTATGGGTTAATGTCAACAAATCACACAGACTATATATCAGAATATCTCACTAACAACAGAGAACATCACATCCAATAAGCCAGGTGTTTTCTAACAAGATGCTGCAATATATCTGGGGGAAAACAAGCAATACTTGCATCATCCTCCAGGACTTTAGGAGGTTGTTTCCATGTGAGTCTTTTCCTACCCAGAATGAAACCTATATATAAATAAATATCTATATATAAACCCCTCTGCTGCTGGAGAACAGAATGGTCTTGTGCTTGGCCATGGATGACCAGGACTTCAGTGTCTGCTTGCACGTGTGGTACAGAGAAGCCTCAATTGGAGCACTGCAGCCAGATAGTGTCAAAGCCAACTTCATCGAAGAAAAAAAATCATAGTTTATAACATCTTACTGTATTCAGTTAAAAACTAAAGTAGAGCAAGTAAAGTACCTAATAGAGGTAAAACACCTCACAATAGCTGATGAACGCTGTCAATTTTTCCTCATAAATTGGCAATCCATTATTTAATGCGGAACAGGAGAAGAAATAGTTAAAACTCAGCTTCCCATGTCTGTATAATGATGGAGCAATTGCAAAATGAAAGAGAAGTGACGGTTACCACAAGGAGCTCAATAGGGATGGGAGCTGGTAACTTTGCTTTGTATCGATCGTTCATTTCTTTCACCACAAACACGATAAGCAAGACAATGAGGGATGTGACGAGGTCAGCGATGTTTGTGTCTGAGATCTGGCTGAAAACACTCTCCAGAGTCTGCAAAATCAGGAAGAAACATGTGCTTTAGAAACAGCAGTGCTCTGGCACAGTAGCGCTATCCCCTCCCAGAAGGGCCTGTATCTGAATTGCCCTAGGGATTAGGGTGGCTGGGATTTATTCCCTATGGCATGATGGGGCTGCAAGTCCCAATGAATGTGTGTTTGCATTGTTCAAACAACAAAACCAGCCATGAAAGACCCTTTCCACTGGCTCTTGGCCCTCCCCTCTCGTCCTCTCCGTGAGGGTGTTTCGCAGCAACACCTACACACACAACAGGAAATGTGAGCAGTAGACATTGTACGTGTGTCTCTCTTCACTTTTCCCTTCCCATCCTTCTTCCTCCTTTCTCATCCAACAGCTCTCACAGAGTCCTATCCAAATTAAATATATATAATATCAGTTCAGTAAAAATAAATAATTAAATGCTTGAGACAAATTTGAACACTTAAATATGTCAAGGCACAACAGAAAATACTATTTAATTTACCCAACATGTAAATTAAATCATCAATGTGTAGCTTGATGTTAATAAGTTTACTTGATGTAACAAGTTTAAAGATTGGTCATATGCTAATAATACACATTTCCTTTCTCGTGTTTCCTCCTGTTTGGTGTTTTTTTATGCTGAGTTCTGTTATTCACAGAATCACAGAATGGTAGCGGTTGGAAGGGTCCTTTAGGTCCTCTAGTCCAACCACCCTGAAGAAGCAGGTCCACCTAGATCAGGTCACACAGGAACACGTCCAGGCAGGTTTTGAAAACCTCCAGAGAAGGAGACTCCACACCCTCCCTTGGAAGCCTGTGCCAGGACTCCCTCATCCTTACAACAGAGAAATTTTTCCTTAAGTTTAAGCGGAACTTCTTGTCTTCCAACTTTTGTCCATTACTCCTTGTCCTGTCCCTGGACACCAGGGAAAAAAGTGTCACCCTGTCCTCTTGACATCCACCTTTTAAATACTTGTAAGTATTAACAAGGTCACCTCTCAGTCTCCTCTTCTCCAAGCTGAACAGTCTCAGATCCCGCAGCCTTTCCTCATATGAAAGATGCTCCAGTCCCCTGATCATCTTGGTGGCCCTGTGCTGGACTCTCTCCAGCACTTCCCTGTCCCTCTTGAGCTGAGGAGCCCAGAATTGGACACAGGACTCCAGATGAGGCCTCACCAGGGCAGAGTAGAGGGGGAGCAGAACCTCTCTTGACCCGCTGGCCACACTCTTCTTGATGCATCCCAGGATGCCATTTGCCTTCTTGGCCACGAGGGCATATTGCTGGCTCATGGTTAGTTTATTATCAACCAGACAGTTATTACTGCCTTGTGATATAGGGTTAGAAATACATCACAAGCTTCAATAGTATCATCAAATAGTGTACACTTAGCACTTACGTAGATGATGCCAAAAGGTGTGTTAAATCCAGGGACAGATAGTTGAAGCATGAACTTCAGCTGGGATACCAGAACGTGGACAGCTGCAGCCGTTGTGAAACCGCTGATTAACGATTGTGATAGATAAATAACAATGAATCCAAACTGGAGAATTCCCAGAAGCAACTGAAATGCAAAATTACCATATGTTAATGGGGCTAATTTGTGCTTTTATGCAATCTCTTCAACAAAGGCAACCATATTTAATGGCAGCAAAGATCCTAATCCCCTACATCCCCGGATTCAGGAGTATACTGTCATCAGACTTACACTAAAAGCTGTGATCTAGCACATGGGGGCGTAACACTAGTAAGAGTAATTGCTAGAGCAGATAAATCCTTTACTTATTATATTGTTTATTATAAATAAATCTCCTTAGTCTTATGGTTTTCAGTACCCATACTTTCACCTTGTACCAGTTTCATGAAGCACAAATGTATTAATATGTTAGGAAGAAGGGAACTGTAAGAATTCTGTATTAGGAAGTAAGGAGAAATTGGGATTTTTTTTTTAAAGACAAATCCAAATACTTTACTATTATGAGACAGAGCTTTTACTCCCCTTTGTCTGTCTGCATTATTCACATTTCTCTCAGAGATACTTTTTTCCTGCCCAACCAACCTCACTTTGCTGTAGGTGGGGTGTTCCTGTGTGGGCTGTAGGCTCAGATCTGTGCAAAAATGGAGATTTCACAGCACAGATCAGTGTCTGGTTACTGAAGAAGGGAGGTAGATGTCTCCTAATCAGTGAGCCTAAGTCAGTTATGTGGGAAGGGTAAGAGAATTATTTTGATGGCTACACCAGTGGAAACCAAAGAGGAAGGTCAGTCCACCATCCATCTATTTACCATTGCTGTCAAAGATATGAAAAAAATTAGCTAATTTATACTCCCTCTGCTGGCCTTACAGCTGTGCAGAGTAGATCTATCCCATACCTTCAGAGTACCCACACTTGCAAAGAGTTTGTGGAAACTGGGTCTATGTTTACTAACCTGAAAAACCCCAGAAAGGAAGGTTACAGTTGCAGCCACCATCACCCTTTCTTCATTTATCGCTGAGATATTCATGGAAGTGCCGTTTCCAGCAATGTCATCGGGAACTAGTCTGACAACAGTTGCTCCCACCATCAGGCTCAGAACAGGGAAGGGACCTGAGCAGCACAAGGTGATTGTTAGAGACCCAAAGGAGCAGCACATACTCCTTCACCAGTTAGGAGGGCAGTCAGTGGTCTGGAACTTACCCACTGAGATATGTCTGGATGTGCCAAAGATAAAATAAACCAGGTTAGGGAAAAATGCTGCATAGAGTCCATAACCAGGAGGCACATTCACCAGCAAAGCAAAAGCGAGACCTGTAAGGAGAGAGGCCCAGGGAAGGTGAGGTGTTACGAGCTGGAACCAGCAGTCCCTTTGCACCTGGCCAAGCAGGCTGTGCCAGAGCACATGTTTCCTAGAGGTACCTTGCAGGACAGCCACGAGCCCAGTGTTGAGGCCAGAAACAATGTCACTCAGGATCCACTCCTTGAAGCGGTATGCTGGCAGCCATGAGATAATGGGAAACAAACCCAAGGCAATTTTTTTCACCTTTTGTGGGGAGCAGCTGTAAAGACACAAGAAGACAGAGTTCTTTCAGTGAAAAACTCGGCTGAGTTGCAGCCTGTCTTCAGAGAGAAAACAAAGGGTTCGGGTTCAGACTGTCAGAGGTCAAAATCTCACCCAGACTCTGCCCTCATCAACCTGCTCTACCAGCTGTGCTTCAAGAAGGATACCATGGTCCCCAAAGATCTCTTTCAAACAAAATTTTTGTAGAATCTTAGAATCATAGAATGGTTTGGGTTGGAAGAGACCTTTGAATGTCATCTAGTCCAACCCTCCTGCCATGGGCAGACATATCTTCTATAAGATCAAGTTGCTCAGAACCTCATCCAAAATGACCTTGAATGTTTCCAGGGATGAGGCATCTGCCACCTCTCTGGGCAATCTATTCCAGTATTTCACCACCCTTATTGTGAAAAAATTCTTCCTTATATCTAGTCTGAATTTATCCTTTTTTGTTTAAAAATATTACCCTTTGTCCTTTTGTTACGGACCTTACTAAAAAGCCTGTCCCCATCTTCTTTATAAGATCCCTTTAAGACCAGAACAAGATCTCCCTAGAGCCTGTGCTGCCAAGCATCCAGGAAAAGAGATGCTGCTTGGGATAAAACTATAGGAAGACTTTTAAGGGTAAAATTCTTTAGGAAAACTGACATTGCATTCAGTTAATGAGTTTTTGTTTGGTTTGCTGGAATCTGAGGTAGAAGTTGTGAGGATGGAGTTTATGATATGCAAGAACAGCACTTTGGGCTGTTTCTTAAATCCATATTATAACCTATATATCTATGTATATATCCTTACCAAAAATACTGTTTCAGATGATCCCAAAAGGTTTTATGGTGTCTGTGCAATTTCTCATGCTCTTCATTAAACAAATTCTCTGAGTACACAGGTCTGGCTACAACATAGTGGTTTCCCACAGGTTCGACCATTTCTCCTGAAATGTCAGGCAAGGATGGTGATTTGTGTGTGCTTCTCTCTGGCCTTAGTCACTTAAAGACCTGAAATGAAGAATGGAGTTAATTTCTTATGTACTGTGGGGAGGGTAGCTGTAGCACAGATGACTGAACTCCAAATTAAGCCTTGCCACCTATGAAGATCAAAAGAGAGATGATTGAGACCCTCGCTTTGCTTTGCCAAGCGATCTCCTGCCCTCCTCCTCCTCCCACTGCAGGCCAGAGTTTCACTGGAGCATGAATTATTTCTTTCCAAAGATGCATCCACAAAGTAGACAAGAAGGATTTTCAGTTAATTTATCTCTGAGTCAGTTGTTTACAACCAAAAACTACCTCTCTCAAGGGAGATTAGTTTCTTAAAGAGCAAACAAACAGGTCCCAAGTGGTTTTTCTTTGTGGCACCAGTGTAAGGGCTGGGAGCTCTCTGCAGCCCACTGATACATGAGGAGAAAGGCAGAGTCAAGACTCAGCCTTCCTCTCTTGGACTCAGAGCTTTAAATAAACGCTTTAAATAAATCTTGGTGTACTTAGATTTGCAGGAAGAAGTTTTATGTAGTAAAGGTTTTAGAACTGCTCTATTTCCTAGTTTGCAGATCAGTCTTTTAGACTTCACATGGCAGAGAGGAATATTGATGAAAGTCCTGTTGAAGTTTTGTTCATTACATTGCAGGGCACAAGATGTACTATTTGTGCCCTTTGAAATATTCATAAGCTGTAAAAAGAAAATAAGTGGGTGGGTTACTCTTTCATTTCAGATTTTCTCTGGTGCTGCAGCTGCTGTAGCTTTTGTGAATATGTTAGCTGTCACTCCTGCCCCTTGCCCAGCCTTTGTTCTTTCCTCAGGCCATATTTAATGTCCAATATGCCTCTTTACAATTCTCTAAATCTCCTTTGGTTTGGTTTTGGGTCAATGACTTAAAGCTGCAGTAGGAGGCCTGGAGCCTCACTCCGAGGGTCTCATCAGGCTGAACCACGTGAACGTGAGAGTCCACTTTAAAAGCTAGTGCCACATGGCATTCCTCAAGTCAAGCTTATCCAAGCCAGACTGAGAACCTGAAATGATTTGTAAAGTGCCTTCAATTTGTCTCCTGGCAGGTAAACAAGACCATACAGTGTGGCACTTTGCTGCAGTTAGATGACTGTTGCTGCTAGTCACTTTTCTTGTCTGCTAAGCTTTTCTTGTCTCATTCCATCTTCCCCAGGCTCTTCTGGCAGCTATCAGCTATGGTGACTTCAGCCAGTATTGCCTTCCTCTTATTCGCTCTCATTTTCTTCCCATATATGTTTAGAAAGAGAGGATGCCCTATTCATAGGGAGGGTTTTTTCGACTGTTGGCACCATCACTTATTTTAGATGTTTCAAAGAAAATGGGCACATTGTGATTAATACCATCATAGTGGAGGCCAACATCATTTGCAAATCTCCCAAAAGAGAGATCCATACTCCATTAACCCACACTGCCTTTCCAAAGTGCTCCCATCATTAACTCATGGACTCTTTGTGGGACACAATCAGTTAGCACAATTCTTCTGATGACTTATGTGTCCACCTACATGCAAGGAACCAGAGCACGGACCAAGCTCACACTGCACAGCTATTGAGGGGTAGTAACTTTCACTCACTATTGACTGAGACTAGGTAGAACTAAAGCCCCAATGGGAGCATTCTGGTTCAGTTTTATGCTGTATAGCTTCTGATCTTGTTCTCACAGCCAGCAATTAATGGCATTACCATGTCTCACACGTAAAAAACTCCAACTCCACTGCTAATCCCCAACATTTGTAAACCTTTGGTAATGTGTATTTTGATGTGAGTCATTTTGTTAAGGGGGATATTTTTTCCTCTTTATTAATTTATCCTAAATATTGACTAAGCACACAAAAATCTGATAACAGAAACTGAATAATTAAATATTAACAATTTTCATCCCACTTATCAATCTGTGTACCCACATTCACAAACTCTACTTTTTCACAGTATAAACATTTGGAAAATAGAAACAAATGCCACAAAGGAAATTTTAACATTTTACGAGAAATACAACAAACACATCACTAGAAGAAATTAATTTATCCCATATCCAGACTGGCAAGTCAACTTTGTACCTGTTATGTCTTCCAGGAAGCTTTTCAGAAGAAACCACACCAAGATTTTATGCAAAAAGATATCCTTGACATTTTCAGAGGCAGTGTAAGTATCTTGTGCTGTGTTTCATTTCAGAACCTCTCTAAATACTGGAAGCACTTTAATAACTAACTTTGGTTAACTTTTACAAGAAAAGGAAGATTTCACAGTGGCCTTGACCATTGAGCCTATCCCTAGGAGGGATGATAAGAGCAATTTCTTAAAGTTCTCTGTGATATTGCTTAACTTTGGTGAACTATTTCTGATTGGTCTGCAAAGACTAATACAGGAAAACAGAGATGAATAAGAAAGACTGTCTGTTGCAATCCTGTGCTGTGCATCTGCCAGGTTTCTGTTGAGAGTGATGGCAGCTGGTGAGAGCTCAGATATGGCACCTTTCATATCTGAAAGAGTGTGAGTCAGTGGTAAGGAAGATAGGGCACAGGGCATGCCAGATATGAGCAAAGCATGCCACTCCACCTTCAAGGGATCTGAAATTGTATTTCCAGAAGCAATTATTGTATGCTCAGATTATTGCCAAAAATAGCCTCTGCAAGGATTTCCAAAGGGCAGCTGAGGAACTGACAGCTGTGGCATCTCATGGTAGACAGTGGAAAGGGGACGACTATATGTGCAGCTGAGTGTTGGGGCACAAATGTGGTGTAGGTGAATTGGACTGTCCTTCAGGTTACCTGAGTTATTTAAAACCACCCCAGGAGGCAGCTGAAATAATATTTTGATGCCTCAGGCTTCAATTTCAGTAGCAGGTGCCTGTGTTCAGGTGAGCAGTAGACCTTCAGTGCTGAGATGCTGAGGACACCATAGCATCACAGTTCTCTGATAAAAAACATACTTAGGGCTCTTTCCGTAGGTCATGCTCCCACAAACACCTTAATCTTCAGCTGCTGGTACCCATGATAACAGGAAAGTCCTGCAGTACAGCACTCCTTTGGACTGGATGCCAAGGCTTCCTTAGCCTTTGGAGGTTTGAAATCACCTGCCTCTGAAAAAAAAGAGCTTTTCTTATCTGGTGAATGTGCACAGTATGAGGGAAGGCACTTCGAGTACTCCAGAAGGACGGTCACACACATGGGTCCAAGAGGAGAAGAGCCTGATGGTTTGCACATATTTCAGTCAATGATTAAACCAAGCAATATTGGAGCAAGTAGGACCCCAATAAACTGTTCAATCAGGGTTTCTTTCCTGTGGATTCACGGAGACTCTTTATGGACCTCAGGTGTTTCTGAAAGTTGGAAATATATTTCCAATCAAGACCATAAGCTCCCCATGCCAATAAAGATCCCGGTCCACTTACTAAACTGTCAAGAGTATTTTCTCTGTGACAGCAAACTCCCAGTTTTGCTAAGTGCCATTAGGCTTAAGGGATTTGCTGCATTTTGTAAAACTGACACAGAGATTACTTTCACCGTTAAAATAACCAACGTTTTAAAAGATGTAGAACAGTTCAAATGCTGAAACTATTAAACGGCTTCTGGTCCCCCTCCTCAAAGTCCAGACATGGTGTGATCACTGAAGTGCTTTAAAACTACTGTGAAGTATTGAATTTACTCTTAGTTATTTATATTTGGGATACATCATGAGAAGCTGCAATGTAAAACAGTAGGACAGTATGACTAGGTCTAAATGCAGAAGGGACTCTAATGAAGTCAGCAGAGTCTAGACCTTGGCTTCATCCCATCCACTTGTGAGTGCTTTACTCTTGGATTATTTCCACCAATTTACTGAAGCAATAAGTGCCACATGGGGTGATAAAGGCAATAAATTCTTTGACCTTTCTGTTTGCAGCAGTGATGTTAAGAACTTGGTTTTCTCCTGATGGTGTAGAAAAAGTTTTGTTCACAAGAGTCATACAGGTGGCAGTTTGTCCCGTGCTGCATGCAGTCCACCTATGCAAAGCCCAGATGTCATTATACCACATGCTTAAAAATCAGCTGAGGTCCATAACTGACTGCGAAAGCATGGCCTTTTCTGCCAAGGCAGAACAGAAGAGGAGGAAATGAAAATTTCTCATTGCTCTGTCTCTCAGACCCAGAAACAGAGAGTTCCATAAATCAGCCACAGCCTGATCCCTTGCCAAGTCTTAAGTACCCTCATCTTCCTCTTGTTTTCATGGGAGCTCTTGAAAACCACTTGGTGAGTTGAGCTCTGAAGGGCTTCATGTGTGTTGCCTCATGCCCCAGCCAGGATGGAGAGGGAAGAACAAGTGACCTGTGAGAGATAAAGCAGTAACAAATTGTTTTTCACAGAGAAAGAAGAAAACCTTTCTGCCGGAGATACATTTTACTTGTCTTGTGAAGAGCTTCATGTCTTTCTTTATTGTTATATAAACATCAGTGTCGATAAGGGGGGATTAGCTGGCTGAGAATGCGGATAATAGTATCAGTCCTTAAGGATTTCTAGTGTTTCCCAATGTTTTCCTTCACCATGTCCTGTATGAAGCTCCTGTTCTCATGTGTAGCTTTCTGGCCACATCCTGTCTTTTGCTGTCTGGCCAGTCATCATGCTGACAGGCTCTGACTAAAACCTTCAAGCAAAATATTGCTCACAACACCATCTGCTGTGATATTTCTAGTGCAAAATACCCTAAAGTGTTCTTCCAACTCTCTCAAATATGACACTCTGCTTTACTTGGACATCTCAGTGGGTTTAAACCATATTTTGCTCAGAGCACTGTGTGGTAGTCAGTTTGGGCATGCACCCCTGGTATGTTCCTTCCTCCAAAGGGAACTGCAGCCTATGGATGGTATCCTCAGGAAAATCTGAACCTCCCACTGAGAACCTCCAAGAAAGAAAAGGAAAATAGGATGGCTCTGAAAGATTTCATGGAAAGCAGAGGTGTCAATTATGCTTACAGATTCAGCACACTGAAGTCAGAAAGAATAATGTTATTTCACTACCTTCTAGAAACCTGAGACACAAACAAAATCAGCTACTAGGTCAAATTCAGTGGTGATGGATAAAATGGAGGTCAGATTGAGTAAGTTTGGTTAAGAAGCAGGTGTCTGGCAGTCAATAAATGATTGGAAAGGATAGTGAGGGTAGGCAGGATGAGAAGGTCTGTTCCAATAACAACCATAATATTTATGGATTGCTCAGATTTATTGAGGCTTGCAGAAGAAGAGAGCATGAATATTGCTTAAAGACTCAGGGAAAAAAAAAAAACACCCTACTAAGATATGGGTCATTGAAGGTTATCACTCCTTTCTATAGAGCACATAATAAACAGGAACACCCAATGCTGTTATGGCAGTATATAGTGCAGAGGAACTGGAAATTTACAACAAAAGTATTGGTGCCATATGCACATCCCTCTCATATTTTACTCACACTTCTTTTATTACACTTATGTCTTTTCATTCCCTTTTATTATGAACTTCAGAGTTATTGTGACCTGAAACCAGTATTAGGTTAGTGGTTGGACTTGATGATCTTAAAGGCCTTTTCCAACCCTAACGATTCTGTGATTCTGTAGAAGTCAGCAACCTTGGATGGGATGATGGGTATTTATATGATGGCATTACACCATAAAGAACACAAAGAAAGATATCCTGCATGTTGCCTTTCAGAGCAGGGAGAGTTTTGTCATTCTCCTCTTCAACATTAAAAACCGGGCTTCATTTTTCAAGAAAAAAATGTCACATTTTAATCTGATGTTAATGTTATTTTCTGTCTTACAAACTTGCCGTATTTTGATGACTTCAAATGACAGCTGAATATAGCAACACGTTATTTGAGACTTGGCCAGCCTGGGAATCACAGTGATGGAAGGATTCACAATCACAGAACCCTGCAGAGCTTCTCCTGCCAGTGATGGGGGAGCAAGGGAATCTGTAGTTTCAAGCCTGGCGTGCTCTGTCCTGTGGCACAGATAACTGCCATGTCTGAATGGAATTAGGTTTAACACAGAGATAAATAAGTATTCAGATATGTGAAAACAAAGAAGAGGGGTAGATAGCCTTACTTGTGTTGTGCTAGGGTGGGAGTCTCAGCCTTGCCTCTCCACCCTGAGATCTTTCCTGCTGGCTCCAAGGACACCTGCACAAGAGATACTTTTGGGTCACCCATTTGCAAACAGTTTTCAGCCACGAGAGTGTAAAAACATCCTAGATTTTCTCAAGCTAAAGGAGAGGCACTGCAGTGCATCCTGTGCACCTCAGACATGCATATAGTGGCTACGGATCTCCCTCCTATAGGTATATCCTTGTAGTGGCCTAGAATCACTCACAGAGATGGGTTCTGTTCATGGTGCTGCAGATCATTTTATTCCAAAGCTTTCCCCTAATATATCCTTATCCCCTGGTCAGGCACAGTTTATGTTAATTGGGTAACAGTCTCAAAGCACATGCCTATGCTAACATAATGATTGGTCATTCTATACTTATCATGAGCCACTCTTGCTGCTTCTTTGGTATGCTCACATCCTGTTTTTATGCTTCAGTTCTTCTGCCTTATCACTTCTTTCTCAGAGCTGTTTATCTGTGTGCCTCAAAGGAAGAGCTTTGTCTCAAGGGTAAAGCTGCCTGCAGCCCAATCCTCTCCCACATATCCTGTCCCTAAGAAGCCATGGTGCTGGTGGCCTGTGGCTCTATGTCACAACCCTTTCCTGCTGAGATGGTGTAGGATATGTGAATACAGCAGAAACATGGTGCTGGTCCCAAGGAAACCTATAGTGTTCCCAAATCTCTGTGTTTCCTTAGGGGTCTTTCCTTCGTGGCAAGCAGAAGCAGATGGCAGAAGGAGGAACAGCTTACTCCTTTCTTGACTGGACTTGGTCAACAAGAGTCTGGGACATGTTGCACGTGTTGGATGGAATGTGACACTAGTGTCCGTGTCCAGCACTGCTGGGCCAGAAAAGGCCCATTTTCCTATTCCTCAGCACTGCTGGGGCAATTTGACTGTGATTCCATCAACAGGCCATGACTTCAGCCTGGTTTCTGCTTCCCCAGAGTCAATGATCCTAAAAGACCACAGCAGCAATCACCTGCATTTCAGTTATTAAGTCCCAAGACATCTCTGTTAAACATGAGCAAAGTCAAACTGGCATGAAAGTAAATCCAAAATCAATCAGTATTTTTAAATGGCCAAACACTGCCTGTTAGAAACAAGCAGCAGCTTCTGCTCCCATTTTCCTCTTTAAAGGCCAGCTGAGCACACTTTTAGTTACTCATCCATTTTGAACCAACGTTAAGGATACTATTAAAAACAATCTAGATAAATAAATGCACAGCAGATACTTCTATGTAGCTGGTGCAACATCTGAATATATTCAAGCATTATCAGAGCTAGCTTCTTGTAATCATTTATGTTTGTGCTCTAGGTCTCCCTGTGTAGTGTATCTTTGCAGATAGCAGTGCAATAAAGTACTCCATTATCTGCAGATACTTTAGACTGTGCCATTCCTTAAACTGTTTGAATTATGCTTGATGTTTCCTTCAGGTAACAGTTACACGGAAAACATATTTCCCAATATTTCATCAGGTGTCTTATCAGCTCTTGGGCTCCTATCAGCTTCAGCTTGTTTTGCAAGAACATGTGAAATGAAACAATCTAGGGTTTTGCTCACAGAGCAACATTGGTGTGTTCACCTAGCAGAGGGGTTCAACTAGAAGGTGGCTCCATGGCTCAACAGGTCTGTGGTCTACGTTCTCCACACTGTCACGAAGGGTTTGGTCCAGACATATTTAGGTGTGTACAGCCCCTCTCTTTATAATCGCTTGAAATTACAGCTAAATTTGGAAATTTTAACTTGAACTTACATTTATTACCAGCCTGCTCCTCCCCTGGAACTGCACAAAGCAGGAAGTCACGAGTCTTTTGTCTTTAGATCTTATGTCAGGGTAGTTTCAGATTATTTAAGGATCCTCGCTGTCTTGAATGCTTTGCTAATTGTTAGGAGAGAGACTTCCAGTTTCTTTATTGCAATGAACTGTCACTGGAATACTGTTTTTTTTAATTAATATTTACTGTTAACATACTGAACTTTTTCCATTTGTGGGCTCATAAACATTTCCATACAAGTCTCCCAAGTCTGTTTCATTGCCACGTGGCACAGAAAAGCCTACTTTTCTGACTTGTGTTACAGTCATCCTTGGAGGTAAAGTATTACATTCAAAGACCACATGCTGAAAATCAGTGGTTTGGATTGATTTTTTAGAATAGTGCTAGCAAACTTTCACTTCTTTAAACTTTGCTTCTCTGTGTCATACAGAAATGACATACTTTAAAAATATATTAAAATATAGCACACACTAAATAACTTGCTAAAAATGTTTTAAAATAACTGCTATCACAAATATGAGCAGGGTAAGTTGAAGGTAAAAATCAAGAGCTAAGTTAGCTGTAAGCAGAAATTAAACATCAATTTTACTCATCCCTCTCATTCTCAATTTACAAATAAGACCTTTCCCATGTTGTTAAAAAGCCTCACGGTATCCTTTGCTGCATTCACACCAAAAAATATCCTTCATATCTACTTGTTTGCAGACTGCCACAGGGAAAAGATAAAATATCTCTATGTTCATCAGCAGGTGGACAGGTCTGGTATATTGTCTGCTTGGGAGAAGGCAGGAGCAGGACAGTGGTAATTCAGCACCATGAGATCATACCAGCCATAGCATTCATTAACATTGCTTATTTGAGGAGGTTTACAAGAATGGTGGCTGACACATCCAGCCAAAAAAAAAGCCCCAAACACAGAAGGAGCATTTGAATTAATTTTCGTTTATCACTTGGTGAAACAAAGAGCAGGTAGCAAAGTCTGTATTCCTATGCTCACAGTCCCAGACCTACCATCTGCAGGACTCCTGGGCTCATTCACAGCATCTCTGAGTCAGCCGAGCCCTGACTCCCTAGTTTTTTTTCTTCCTCTGAACAACGCTTATAGCTGATACTTTGGCCTCTGTACAACAGGAAGCTTTGTAGTTCATGTGGCTTAGCTGTGACTTGTATGCAACCTATGATTTCAGCCTCTTTTGTTTTTTTCCAGGTTTTTTTTCAGTAAAAAAAGAAGCTTATTTGCTCTCTGTGACAAATCTGAAGGAAAGCTCAGCCACACAGGGCTGTAATCAGGCCCATAGCTGTCTTTGGATCCAAAAGCAGCTACTATTGCAGTTCTTATCTGCAACATTATTGACTAAAAAAAAACCAACCCAAAACCTGTACTTCCTCCATCTGGGATAAAATTATACAAGGCCACAAAGCCACAAATCCCAAAACCACATGTGCAAACCATTCTTCAACCAGCAGGCAGTAATAGCAACAGGAAAACCCTTTGGTCCAGGGATGGTGGCATCTTTTTTTGCAGAAACTTCTGTGGAACAGAACCCTTGTTGCATCATCCACTGCTGGAGCTGGTGCTCCCTTTTGCTCCTTGACAGACTTCTCTAGGTTGTAATTGTGACAGATCAAAGAAGCTAAAAGTATTGCATCTAATCTAATCAATTTAGGAACAAAGTCATCTTGGGAAATATGGTTGTCCTTTCTCAATAGCTGACATCATTCCTATGGAGTCACCAATGGGACTCGGAGTGCTGGGCTGCAAGTAAAAACACAAGTCTTTTGGGTGAAACCCTTCTTCACACTGAGTTTCATGCAAAAGCACCTGAAGATAAAGTAAGAAACCCTTCTGCCTGAAGGGCAGCACTGGGTTGGGAAAACAACCATAATCCTCAACACAAGTCCCTTAAAACCAAATATTCGGAAGGTAGTTAAGAGGGGGAGAGGAACTGGCCATATTTACTATTCAGTTATCAATATCTATGAAGTAGGGAATTTGAAGCAAACAGAAGGAGGATAAAATAGGAACAAGGCTCTCTCCTGAAGGGAGAGGAGGCAAATGTTCCTCAGGATAGGGACAATGGCACCCGGGAGCCTCCACATGCACATGTCACAGTTTAGCGAGGCACCACTTTTGTTTGGTAACAAGGGGAGGGGGCTGCAGTGCAGGCCCAGTAAAAAGTTCTCAGACTTTCCTCTGACTCTGAGGTTTGGACCCATATCCATCATTGCTGGGCCAATCTAGCACCTCTGCCATCAGTGTTTAAGGACAGGAATTTGAAATGCATGGAAGGAAACGGAAGAGAAGGGTGAGATGGAGGTAACAACATCAGGCTCAGGGTTCTGAGCCCAAAAAGAGAGAAGGGGTGGGGGGAAAGGTGATTTTAAAGAGCTGGTTGCACTTCCATCATTCACCATATTCTGTATTATTTTTTTTCTGCTGGATATTTCTGTTTGTTGTGTTTTAGTTTGAGACAGATTAAATTATGTTTTGTTTTCTTCCCCAAGCCAAGTAGCCTTGTCGGTTTTGTCCGGGACCATAAGTGGCAATTAAACCTTCCCTGTCCTTTGGGAGTTCCAAAGTCTGTGGTACTTAAGTCTAATTATGGTCTTTTGTTCCTGGATGGGTCTAAACCAGGACAGCACAACTGGATGATCATCTGGACTGGGCAAAGGGAAATGGAGAAAATGAGTCAGTTGGGTAGAGACCTGCAGCTAGAGGTCTGGAGAAGTGATCTTCCAAAGAGAAGTGAGAAAACACATCAGCCCTTATCAGACTCTCCTTCATATCTCAAAAATGTTTCTCCTCTTTCATTTCCCAAGACGTCTGCATGAGAAAGTGCTGATGCAGATAATGTGCTTGGAATGAGTGTGTTTGGGTTATCCAGTCTGGTTGTCAATGGAAATTAAATGCTTGCTTTTTATAACACCATAACCACGTGCATTTCTGAAACTTAAAGCTCAGTCCTGAAACAATATTATGAAGTGCTACAGAGTCTGAGCAAACTCCTCACTTATGTCCTTATTCCTTTCATCCATATCCCTTACAAATGTATTACTCATAACTTGCTTTTTAACATCTAAATATAGTAGTACCTTTTTATATGACAGTGGCTTCCATGAAAAATGCATCCAAATATCCATATTCTTTTCAGTAGCTGCCTTTAAGATAAAAAGTTAATTGCCTTTTGTCTACTGGCTGTATGATATAATATTTTCCAAGGACCACTGGAAAGACTTCTCTTCTTATGACTCAGCATAGGCCTAAAATAAAAGCCACGTGTCTAAGTACAGCTGATAAATGTGAGTTGGTTGCAGTCTGATGACACTATCAGTACAAGCCCTGATTAAATATCCTCTGTCTTGTGACGTGCTCATGGAAAATGAACCACACAAACACGTGTGAATTCCTTTGTCAATTGGTTGTTTTTCTAGCCAATATAGCCCTTTATTTACTGAACTATATATTCAGAGCCTGATTTAAACAGTACTGAAGAGTCAGATTGCGACTTGTTTTGGATTGGCAAGATTCACCATTAGGACAAGGTGAGCAGAGACTGTCACCTGAGCTAGGGGATGCAAGGTACACTGCAGCACTGGAGCTCTCATTAGTGTCAGCTCCTAATTAGTGATCACTTTGTGTGTGACACAGGATGTTCTACAGAGTGTAAAGTTGCTGCAGTTTGAGTTGGAAAGTCTGCATTGTCCAGACCAGCCTGGGTCTGATGGGCTCTGGGCCTGTCCACTGTGGGAAGAGAGAACTTCTTCTGTTGCTGGTGGCAAGTCCAATAAGCTTTCTCCTTCATCTCTTGGGTGTACAGTGAGGCTCTGCTAAAAGGTTACCTCCATGAGAACGTTTCTGCGGTTCTCACGTACTTTAAGATATTCCTAAAGTTTCTAGGACAATTTTTTTCTGCCTGTAGCCAAGTCTCAGCTACTTTTAAACAACTGGATTTGGTTTGTCCTTTCAATGACTGATGAAAACACAACTCTCCATAGTAAGACATACCAAAAAAATGATGGAAATTATCAAGGTGATGTAAAGGAGGAAGTCAGGGCAATTTTAGGAGGTCACAGGTTAAAATGCTGAGCTGCACACGGGTAAGAGGGGCAGCAGAAGTAACCTGGAAAGTCAGCTTGCTAAGAAGGCTGATACAAGGCAGGGAAATACAATTTAAGCTGTGAAGGGAGTTGAGTTGTGTTCATGAGGGGTTTCCTGTGCCTGCAACCTGGCATGTGCGTGAGAGGTGAGTACAGAGCCCAAACATGGCAACAGCCTCTGACATCTTCATGTGCAAAAAGGACACAGGGGGCCAGGGTCAAAGTGAGTGGTCTGACTGCTTTGCACCCCCAGCTGAGGCCTTGTACAAAGCTGCCAGCGTGCTCATGTGGTAGCATAACCCTCTTTCAAGGGTCCTTCACAGGGCTCATAAACCAGCCCCACCAAGGAGGAGCAGAAGCAGGAACACGTCCTCACTGCCCTGCTCCCAGGCCTTCCCCTCCTCCATCAACCCACAGGGGAGCACAAACAGCTGAGCACTAATTCTGGGCTGAAAAGAAACAATTCTGGTCTTGATAAGATTAAAAATAAAATTTCTTAAGGACAACAGATTATGTCTTATCTCATAAACTGCCTGCATGTTAGAAAATAAACTTTGTTGTGTGTACATGAGGCCATTGAAATCTAAGATTTTTCCAAATTGGTGCAACCCATTTGTGCTCAGCCTTGACTGCCTTGTGCACCACAGAGCCTTTCATTAATATTTAAACTCAGTCTTTTGACTCTTACCTCAGAAGCTGTGGAAAGACTTTGTGATTAAGCAGGGTTGTGCAAGCAAGAGAGCTCTAGTGGGTCTGGGCTGTTGAAAAGGCAGACTTTGTATGTATTCCTGCAGATCAGGAGCTTGTAAGGTGCCTGGGCTAGAAGTCACAGTGGATGGATCAGGCTTGTCCCAGAGAGCTGCAAGCAGTGCTTCTGGTGAGGCTGTCATACATGGCAGTTGATCTGCACAGTGTTCAGGGAGAATAAAGAGAGTCATATCAGCAAGGAGTCTGGTATGCAAGTAGGAACCCAGCACATATGCCATACCATGTCTGTAACCTATTTGTCTTTGTCATCATGATTAGGGAGCAGTGGGAATCGCATGGGTGGCCAGAAGAGAGCAACTTTGATGGAGCACTAAGATTACGGTTGTGGAAAAACATACATGCTGTCTTATGATCTCATGTGCCTTGTGCCCACAGAAAGCAAGAAAATCTTGGATATTGCTAATATTCTGAAGTCAGGATAGGGAGGATGAAACAGTATGATGTCCATGGCAGATGAGCAGGGTGCCAGCAAAATGCATAGAGAAAGTAAATGACGTATGCAAAGTAGTAGGTGGCTCCTTAAGGCACCAACACATTCGTGTCTTCTAAATCTTCAGCAGAAAAGATTGTGGGTGAATATCCCAGGTATCCTTCTCCTGACTGACACAACTGTGAAGATCTGGATTTTGTTAAAAACCAATCTGTAAAACTCTCTCCTCGTTTCTGAGACACCTACTTATCTATGTCTGCCTGTGCCAGACTCTTTATGTACATTTGTGAAAGCACAAATGAATATTAATGACAAATCATTAACCAATATTAACAACAATGCAAACACTAATATTAGACTGGCCTGATTGTATACAAAAATGATTTGAGGCTCTTGTGTCCACTAGAAACCCTTCTTTTAATATATATTGATATTTTATTATATTGACATTATATATATCTAACACAATACTTTGCTCTGACAGTCTGAAAATACAGCATTTGAAATGTCATTAAACTCTGGTATTCCTGACTATGATTTGAAAACTAGTCCAAAATATAATGCTTTCCCAACCATAATTTATTAACATAAACCTGTGCTGATAACCTTTACACCCTATCTGGCATAAAGTGTTTGTAAATATGCCTCTTATTTACTCACTCCCATTTTTGGGAAGATATTAGTTCAATTACAGGAATAATACCTTGATTAGAAGACTAATTAATGCTTGTTTAAGTGTAATTTTTATTACCACTCTCTCATTTCACAGTTAAACATTACCCGAGGTATCTCACTATTAATGTATTAATGATAAAATAGCCCTTGTCCTCTTTTAGGACTTTTTATTCAAGATTCTTGAATTGCTTTATGACTGTTAGCATGACTTTGTAAAAGCCTTCCAGAGTACATAAACACAAGGTATTTGCATTACTTAGAAGAAACCGAGGCATACAAAAATTACTTAATGCTGTAACAAAGGTTGTTTTATTGATAGATATTTTTGGAACTTCCTTTGCAAGGGCAACATCTCAGTGCAGCTTTTGTTACAGACAAATATTAGCTCATAGCAATCAATATTCTTCATTGTTCTGGAGTTAAAATAACCTTGACTGGGAGAAGCCTTCTGAGAGCCTGACCAGTCTGAATTGTTTCAAGGCAAAACCCACAATTTTTATGTTCCCTCTTAGCTGTGCTTCAAGTCAGTGGCAGGTCCTTGACTCTATTCTAGGTCTTAAGAATGCTGAATCAAAAACCACCGTCCTACAAATCTGCTCCCTCTTTCAGGCAGGGAAAAAGGCTGTGAAGAGCATAACGGGGATTTTGCTGGCAGAGCTATTGCTCTGTTCATGATCAGTGGGGCTGGATTCACAGAATCACAGAATAATAGGGGTTAGAAGAGATCTCTAGAGTTCATCCAGTCCAACCTCCTGCTAAAGCAGGTTCACTTAGATCAGGTCACACAGGAATGTGTCCAAGCAGCTTTGGAAGACCTCCAGAGAAGAAGACTCCACACCCTCTTTGGGCAGCCTGTGCCAGGGCTCCCTTACCCCTACAGGAAAGAAGACTTTCCTCATGCTCAAGTGGAAGTTCCTGTGTTCCAGCTTGTGTCCATTACCCCTTGCTGTGTCACTGGGCATTACAGTAAAAAAGTGCCACCCCATCCTCATGACACCTGCATTTATAAATGATGACAAGGTGTCCTCTCAGTATTCTCCAGGATAAACAGACCCAGGTCTTGCAGTCTTTCCTTGTAAGAAAGATGTTCCAGTCCCCTGATCATCTTGGTGGCCCTCCACTGGGCTCTGTCCAGAAGTTCCCTGTCTCTCTTGAACTGGAGAGCCCAGAACTGGACACAGGACTCTACCAGGGTAGAGTAGAGGGGGAGGAGAACTTCTCTTGACCTGCTGGCCACATTCTTCTTAACACATCGCAGGATGCCATTGGCCTTCTTGGCCACGAGGGCACATTGCTGGCTTGTGTTTACTTTATTATCAACCAGGATTTCCAGGTCTCTCTCTGTAGAGCTGCTCTTCAGTAGGTCAACCCTCAGCCTGTACTGGTGCGTGGGGTTGTTCCTCCCTGGGTGCAGTAATCTGCACTTGTCCCTCTTGAACCTCACAAGGTTCCTCTCTGCCCAACTCTCAAGCCAGTCAAGATCTTGCTGAATGGCAGCACAGCCTTCTGGGGAATCAGCCAGTCCTCCCAGTTTGGTGTCATCAGGGAACTTTCTGAGGGTACATTCTGACACCAATTGACATGGTTTTCCACCTCCTCTGCTACCAACCATCACAGAATCACCTCAGGAGTCTGAACTGATCTGCTCCATGACCAACTAACTTGTATAGAGCAGGCATCCATGTCCTTGTGTGGGTTGTTGTGCCTCAGCTACATGATCTGGGTGTTCAGGTCCTATTGTTCAAGTGCTGCCATCCACAAGGAGTTCCCGTCACATGTCTTCCTTAATTGCTTCCCAACAAAGTCTCTTTAATCCATTTTAGTTATTGATTAGACCACCTGTAAGAATTCCAGAATTGCAGTAACTGTAGTTGAGATAGTTTGGGAGGTCTGCGAACAGTGTTGTAGGTTTTTGTTATTAGTCTGTTAGATATTAATATGACTTTACTCTGCAAATATGTTGAGAACAAAGCTATACAAAAGGCACATGTACCTCTGTCCAAAGGACGCTCTGAGTGGGAGTTCCTGATTTCCTTAGCTCTCAAGATTAGAAACAAAAAAAAAAGTGTATGTGAAACTACAGAGAACCAAATTCAAAACCCATACAGGAAATTATTTTTCTCCATGTGCCCAACTCAAGGTGAAATTCCTGCCATGTGGTGTCATTGAGGCCAGAGATGCAATGGAAATTTAGCGAGCAAATATCGACCACTCCCCTATGCAGCTGCCATCCTCTGTGCTGAGGTGTGGGTCTTTTCCTCCAGGGTGAATACTGGCATGATTTCAGTTCAAAAGGTCCAGGCATTTCTAAGAATATGACTTAGGAAGACTGCATTAATTTTCTGCCAGCTTTTATGTGTGAAATGTTCACCTCCACTCACTGCCACTCCAATTTACCCAGCTTATTCCATGTAGTGGGCGTCAAGGCTGCAGACCTGCAAAGAGGAGACTAAGATGAAGCCTAATATTGGGTCTCCTTATTTCTTGTTACCACTTTTTAAAAGAGCCCATAAACAAGCATTAGTTCAAGAAAAATATTAAGATATTAAGAAATTTGGTGACTACTGGTCAAGACAGACACTGTGAGTCTGCTCAACAATTTTCCAAGTAAACCTACTAGATCTTCCCTTGGCATAGTCTGATCACAGTTTTACAGCATAAATCAGGTTGAAGGAGGAACAGCAAAGTAAAAGCTTTGAAATTACTCTCTACTACAAGGCTTGCCCCAACAGCACTGTAAATGGGCTTTGTGGTGGCAACGGAATGCACAGTCCATAGTCCCAGTCTTTTCCCAGTCCCAGTGCCTTTTGGAGTTTTCCAGTTCCATCAGCTCTTTCTGTAGGGAGAGAAGTTATTTTAGAATGAGGCAGGATAAATATACTGGAGCCATGGGCACGGGGAATGTGCTACAGTGCAGTTACTCTCACTTTACTTCTAAACACACTTACAGATAAGTCACCTCAGATGGCTGCTGCTGCAAGAGAAGTGGATGTAGTAATATAGCCAGTGAGCCACAAAGATATCTCTCTAGAACAAATGGATAGAGAAAATAAATGGATTTGAACTCATATTTTAGGGTTTTGTTGAGTCAATGTCTAAATATGCCCAAATTAGGAAGAGCATTAAAGAGAGTGAAAATCTCTGAAATAAAGATTCCTTAATCCTGTAGAAGGAGCAGATGTGGAGTCCTCATGGGTGCTGACACTGTACTTTAGATGACTGCTTAGTGACTTTGGGATGTTAGAACATTTGACATAGCAGGGCAACAGGGACAATTTTGCCCAGCAGCTGGCACAGAAGCATTACCTTTCTGGGTGCTTCTTTTTTTAATCTACTTGAAACCATCCTCAAAGATACACAGACATCCTCTCCTGACGAAACTGATCCTTGCTGAGCTTATCCAGCAAGCTATGTTCAAGGGTACGGTTGCAATTCATTCCCATCCACATAGACATACCCGACCCGGCTAAAACTGGTTCATTTACATGCTGATAACAGGAAACACTCCAGTCTGACATACCTGGTTGCATATAAACCCCCTTTTCTGCTCTGCAGCTGCTGGGTTCTTGTACTCAATATTTTTAGTGGCTCCCTGGCTCACTTCTGACTATGCATTAGCCTTTTTCCAGCACTGAAAAGCTGACTGCATGTCTATGAACCTGGATGCAGGGAGACTTCACTACTGAGGAAGTCACAAAGGTAGCACAGAAAGTCTGGTCTGTCCAGTTTTCTACACATCTGGGTACAGGAGTGTCAGCAGTAGAAGTACATTTGTGCTGCTATACTTTTCAGGATTAGGAAAAGGACCTAAACTCAAGCACATGGAGTGCTTTCCAGGACACAATTTAGAGTGAAAGACACAATGCCCAACATGTTGGTCTGAAGGAGGGCAAGCCAAGCTGCCAGAAGGAAGCATGGCCCTACTGTGGACAAGTGTGTGGGGTACCCCAGACTACACTCCCAGGGCCTTCCCTGCCACAGGGATGAGATCTGCCTCCTCCTCACTCCTGCCATCCCGGCACTGGATCTTTCAATGCCCTGAAAGCTGGAAACCATAAACATAGGAAAAAAAAACCCTTTTTTCAGGTAGTTGTTAGCCAGTCTCTATGTTAATGTGTTAGTAACAATGAGGCCTCGTGTTACAATGTAGAACAGAAGATCAAGTTCACATTTTTGGATTTAATGTTTATTAAGGCTGTCTGAGGAGGAAAAGCAATTATTATTAGTTGTTTTGTAAATCTCTAAAGTTGTCTGGTTTAGAAGAATTATATGTCTATTATCATTCTTTCCTCTTGTGACATCAGTATGAGTAACCTATCAGGATTATCATCTCTGCCATGTGTGCACTTTTTAAAAGTGGAGATTGCAAGCTAGTATATGTTTTTAAGCCTCTAAATTACTAATTCTCTTCCAATGCCACATCCAAACTTTCTACCACAGATTTACTTAATTGGAACACTTGCAGTTTCCTCATGCAGTCTTACGGGGAGCATCTGTATCAGTGTGCTGATTCAGAACACATGTCCACTTTTGTAGCAAATCTTTTTGTCATCTCCCCTTCCTCTGCTTTGAGTTGTGTGTTGGAGAAGTCTCAGATTGCATAAACCAGACTCCTGGGGATGGGAACTAATGGGAAGATTTGCTCCAGGGGTGCATTCAGGAGGAGCTGCAAAGGAGAGTTCAATAGAGCCAGGACATAGCTAATACAAAATAAACACTGAAATTTGGATTTCAAGTCCTCAGCATCAACTGCTTTGCTGTACAAATCTACTCCTGTTTGTACATATGTTGTGGTTTAAACTCACCCAGTAGCTAAGCTCCACTCAACTTCTTGGTCAGTCCTCATCCAGTGGGATGAGGGAGAGAACTGTAAAGATAAAAATGTGAAAACTTGTGGGTTGAGATAGACAGTTTAAAAGGGAAAGCAAAAGCCACACACATGCAAAGCAAACCAGGGAACCGATTCCCCACCTCCCATGGGCAGGCAGCTGTTCAGCCATGCCCAGAAAAGCCAGGCTCCAGCACATGTCACGGTTAGTTGAGAAAACAAATGCCATCACTCTGAATGTCCCCTCCTTGCCCCAGCTTTATATGCTGAGCATATAAAGCAATTTTTTTTCTATATACTTCTTTTTCTCCTCTTCCTTTTCTTATGTACAAGTAGTTTGAAGCAACTTTCAGCATCTTGTTGTTTTACTACTTGTAAAAGTACTTTGTTTCATTGCTGAAATACCAACCTTTGTGTTAGACCATTTGCATATGCTTCCAGAATGTCTGAATGTTATTTAACTTCTACTTTCTCTGTCCCAGGTGTCCTAACTATAAACACAATAACTATAAATAAAACTTTTCCTTATATACAACAGGTAAAGGTCCCCAGGTTGGCAGGACTTGGCGAAATTCATCCTGAAGTAGTTAAAGAGTCAGAGAAGTAGCCTCTGACCACCTTCAGAGACCTGGGAAAGGGCAGGATGTTGGAGTACTTCTGAGCACAAAAGGTTTTACCTTATTTTTAACTGAAGGAGTAAGGAGAACCAAGAGAATCAGAAACTACTTCAGCACTTTCACATAAATTTTAGCACCTTGAGGACAATAAAGAGATAAGTAATAGATGTTTTTCAAGAACAAATAGTTTCAAACTGATAACACATTCTCTTTGAAAGAGTAACCAGCCTAGGGTATATATAAAGTAGAAGCGAAACTTTCTAATGGTAATGATATTAGAGTTGAGGAATAGATAGCCAGCAACATTATCGAATCTCCTTGGAGCTCCTAAAGAGCTAGTTAGATAGCCTCAGGGATGGCTGGGCAGGTGCTGACAAGGGCACAGCATCCATGCTCCGGCTTGTGCCTGTTGTGTCTATCATCATACTTGTGCTGGGGAGTCAAAATTGGACATGGACCTTTAGATGGAGTCCCACAAGCACTGAATAGAGAGAAATACCTCAGTCTCTCAACCTGCTGGATAAATATTTGCTCATGCAGCCCAGGAGGCTGCCGACCTTCCTTGCTGCCAGGGCACATTGCTTGTCAGCCTGGTGCTCACCAGGACTGCCAGGCTCTTTTTTCCACTGCTTTCTCACCAGCTGGAACTCAGCCTGCACTGTAGCATGACATTAGTGCCACCCAGGTACACAACTTTGTTATAATGTAGTATATTAACAGACCAGCCCATGATATCACGAGCAAACAATAACGTTAATATAACTAATCTATATCAATTACAGTTCTTAAAGGGCAAACTGCAGATCAGCACAGTGCATGCACGTTGATTTTCACGTCAGTTGATTTTGCTGTGCTAGATCAGGATATTCTGCCATCCAGATACCGTGGAGTTCTTACAACTTTAATACTGCAGTGATCTTAAATGCAGGAAATATGCTCTGTTTATCATACAGTTATCACCAAGAAAGCTCAAAGCTGCGTGATAACATTATGCTTCAGGGAGACCTTTGACTTTTGTAAAGCCAAGATGATTTAACAATGGGAATTTATTACTTCAAAGATTTTCTGTCTGAACACAGAAAATGTCCCTGACTCCTGGTGCAAAAGTTCCTGTTGGCTGCAAAAGCCTCCTTGCTCAATGAATTTAAAGGACAGAGCACAAGAAAACTTATCCACTGGGTAGAAGTGTGCTATTTCCTTGATGTAATACATAGCTCTCGAAGGGCATCTGTGAGTTAGTTGCCTTGTTATTTAAGTTTTCTTTTTATTTTTGCTACCTTGTTTGCCAGAGCTTTTGGAATTAAGAAAAAAAGAGAAATGCTGCATAGTCACTGCATTTTTAATGGCCTTGTGTGGGGACAAAAGTGAGATTTTAGTTAACATGAAAACTTATGTGGAATATTTCCACTTCAGTTTAGATTTCCATCATTTTCAACAATAGGACCAATGTGCTTTACAGGTATTTAAGAAATACAAAATATTTGTACTTTTGGTTTTGTTTTTTTCTCAAAAATCTAGACATTTAACTGGAAACTTAAAACAAATGAAAGTGCCTGAGGTTTTTTAAATGGGAAAATTAACTGGCACTTTTTCATCAGCTATGATGTAAAAGTTTATTAAGTTTCAATGGGCAATGACAAATTGAGCACAACAAAGGAAAACCATCAGTAATACATAATCCTATCCTAATTACCATTGCAAAGACTTTGAACTATGAGCACTGCACAATTTTAACCTGCAGTGAATATCTTTTTCCTTTTGTGTAACCTACTAGAAATAACACAGACTTTTTCCTACATCCAAAGTGGACTTTTGTGTGACACATCAACCTTATCCACAATCTCTCTAGCTAGAAGGTCACAAATTTTCAGAACTGAGTCATATGCAGGGAACAGAATTTGACAAAATACATTGAGTTACTGATATGCAAAGCTATTCATTGCTATAGTGAAATAATTAATACCCAGGAGGCAGGCAGATGGGAGGAAATGGGAGGGAAGGACACCAAGCATAGAGCTCCCATTTTGTTTATGCTGCACAGACTTGATAAAGTTCAGCAAACTGATGACTAAAGTGACATTTGTCTCTGCTTCCTTTGAGGGACTGCTGTGTAGTTGTGTTCCTGGGACACCTAGGGCAGGACCCAGTTGAAGTGCTCAAGATGCCTAACTAGCAGCCAATTTCTCCATGCCTGGGGAGGCATTCTTTCATAAATGAGATGAGTTTTTTTCACACTAGCTTTGACTATGTCAAAGTTAGAGGTTTAACACAGATCACCTGGATCCCCTGTCTGTTCAGCAGACAGCAGTGCTACAGCCAACAATTAGAGACAGCCCTCTTCATATCCACCTTGCGACAGGAACAATAACTGTCTCAATTTGCCAGTCTTTCTGCATCTCCCATAGGAGGCCAGAAGACTGTCTCTCTGTTAGACCTGCTAAACCAGATATCTGACCTTGACAGCTGAAATGATATGAGCCAAGTCCTGCCTTGACTGCGTGTTTTACCTCTATTATTAAAGTAGAGGCAGGAATCCTTGAAAGCCCCAAGAACGATAGTGTTGGCCTTGGTGTGTGCATATAAGATAGGCAGATAGGACCTCCTTATTTTCAAAGGCATCTGCTGACCACTCAGTGAATTTGGGTACTTGCTTTAGGATGATGGCTTCACTAGGTGCCTAACATTTAAATGCAAAGAACAGCCACTCCCTCGGGTGAGGCAGCTGCATTACACCTCACTCACAAGCCAACTGCCTGAGGCAGGGTGCTGGGTGTTTAGCCATGATATGTGACAAGGCCTTAGGTATGTCATAGTTACGGCTTGGATTGATGTCCTTTTCTGTGGTCATCATGTGGTTTGAGAAAACCCAAATGGATCCTGCCACCAGATCCAGCTCTGTTGCCTCCATAGGATCTGGGCCTCCCATCTAACCTCTTTGGCTAGAAGATTTGTCACTTCAGCCTGTCTGAACCCCTGCTTGCCTACGTGTTCTCCTTCAGAACTCCAGCTAGCAGAGGAATGTCCTGAATGGTTAATTCTTCTGCAAGCATTTGGAAGCTGCAGATCTTTGTAAAATACTTACAGAATAGAGCACATACCAGGACTTCTGATATGCTTTTGAGGCACTTGTCCTGCCTCTTCAGTAAATTTGAGGTATGCTGCTGCTTTGCATCTGGCCTTGTCCCACTTGCCTTTCTGTTTCTTATTTATCCCATATTGCCCACATATTGGTGCAGAACCTCAAATAAAGGTCATGGACTTGCCATAATTTTCTCTCCACTTCTCTACTCCTCTTGCTTTAATGCCTGAGTCATACCAAACTTTTGTAAGCAGAGCAAAAATATGAGCAATTTGGAAAGCAATACAATACCCTGCTTTGGATGAGGCTGTAGAAAAAAAAATGGCACCTCTGTCTCTTTCTGGATATACCTTACCCTGCCACGTGCTCACTCTCAACAGAGAGCAGAGTTTACCAAAATGATTTACCAAAGATAGACGGAGTAATTTAAAAATGTGTCTTGTGAAATAAGGCTTGGCAAGGTAAAAGGCAGTGATGGTCACCACCCAGTCCTTGGATGTAGTGTGTTTGGTATTTCAGTTCTATTTTCCCAAGACAGAGCCAGTGTAATATTCTGTCTGGACTGATAATTTGATAGTCTTTATCTGTACAAATAAATGTGTGCACAGGCATATGTGCAAAAATGCCATTTACAACAGAAGAAAATATTCAATATTTGAAAGAAATATAACGCTCTAGGTTTTGATATGTACTTTATTCTAAGTGGTCCTGCTCTGGCAGGGGGGTTGGACTATGTGATCTTTCGAGGTCCCTTCCAACCCTTAAGGTTCTGTGATTCTCCGATTCCGTGAATCAAAACCAGCCTTGCAGGTTAGTCTACGCAGTCATGTCGCCCTCTGGTGAGTTCGGTAGGTGCCTGCAACTTTCTTCTAGCTCCAATGCAATTTGCTCTTGTTCTCAGAGCAGCTAACCAGAAGACTTAATGATGCGTTTTATTTTACTGACCCCGAATCACTGAATGGTTGAAGTTGGAAGCGATCTTTGGAGGTCATCTTGTTTAACTCTTTACTCAAGCAAGGTCTGGTTGACAAGGACTATCTGAATGGCTTTTGAGTATCTCCAAGGAAGAAGACTCTGCAACCTCTATGGGCAACCTGTGCCATTGTTCTGTCACCCTCACAGTGCAGAAATGTTTCCTGATGTTCAGAGGGAACCTTCTGTGTTTCAGTTTGTGCCCATTTCTTCTGGTCCCGTCACTAGGCACCACTGAGAAGAGCCTTGCTCCATTCTCCTTGCACCCTCCCTTCCTGTGTTTATACACATTGATGAGACCCTCCAGAGCCTTCTCTTCTCCTGGCTGAACAATCCCAGCTCTCTCAGCCTTCCCTCACAGGAGAGATGCTCCAGTCCTTTAATCATCATGTGGCCCTTCACTGGACTCTCTCCAGTATGTCCATGTCTCTCTTGCACTGGGGAGCCAGAACGGGATCCAGCGCTCCAGGTGTGGCCCAGTGCCGAGAAGAGGGAAAGGATCATCTCCTCAGTCTGCTGGCAATACTTTTCACAACGCAACCTGGGATCCTTAGGAGCCTGCTTTGCTGAAAGGGACATTTCATGCATACTAATGAATGCAATAAAAAGCAGGAGTGCACCCAAGTATTGTAACATCAGTGTTCACAAAAGGAGTGCCATAATCAAGGAAAGGTGAGGCAGTGTCACGCCAGCAGCAATAGAATGAAAACCACTCACGTTATCATGATTTACAACTATCATAGTTCTAAAAACCGTCCTCTGAGGATCAGATCTTTATGGTCTTTATTACTCAGAGATGTAAAACCTCAAGAAAATATTTAACAGCCTCCAAATTCCAGCGAAGTCCCCAAGAAGGTTCAGAAAGGCCAGGCCCAGCCATTAAGACCCCAAGTGACACAGTTAATGATTGAGGCTGTTCAGAGGTGTCTGGTAGGCCTGCAGCAAATGGGATGGAGGGATTCAGGCCTGTGATCCCCTGTTCCACTTTGCCTCCGCACTTCCCTCATCCAACAAGATGTGCTTTGATGCTCTCTACATTTCTCCAGATCCACTATCTCCCCTCACTACTCCTGAGTCCTGAAACAATTGATACACCAGCTCCCTTTTACTTGGTGGCCAGAGTAATAATCAGCATATTCTCCAATTTGAGAAAACTTCATGGTGCATCATGAATTGGTGTCTGAGCCCACTGACTGGAACACAGAAGGTGCAAAGAGATGCTGCAAATCTGCAGAGATTTCTCCATGGGTCTCTCTGGCAGCTCTGCTAGGGATTTGGCTTACCCTTCAGGGAGGTGTGGGGATGGGTAGCCATCTGCTCTGTCCCATCTTCTTCTTGCACCTGCTACCCAGATATTGCTGTCTTAGCCCAGAGCATGTCCTTCAGAGCCTCAAGTCATTTCTTGTCTCAGAAAATGGTCTTCTTCACCACTAACAGTAAGGATGTGCTCATGGCATTTGCATCTGTGTCTGAAATTTAATTTCCCAGAAATACTCATGTGCTGATGAGCTCTAACTGTGCAGAGGGAAGGGCTCCAGTAACCTGCAGCACAACAGGGCTGTGAAGCTCAGGAAAAGGCCACAGGCAATTAAAATATGTTAGCTCAGTACTTTCAGATAGGTACAGTTGCAGGATTTTTGCTTTTTACTCTGTCTGGTCTGCTCATTAGTGAGAATGGGAAGAAGTGAGGTGGCCACGATATTTCTGCTGCCACCGCTGAAGACTATGCATGTGTTAGGGCTCAGCCATACAGAGTTAGGGCTCCATCACATATAACAGTTTGCTATCACTCCAAATATCCCTCCATTCTCTCTTCTTCCCTCAGCTTTATATGCTGAACATGATGTCCTGTGGTGTGGGATATCCTCTGGTTCAGTTGGGGCAAGCTGTCCTGGCTGTGTCACCTCCCAACTCCTTGCGCTCTTCCAACCTCCTTGCTGGCAGGGTGAGAAGCAGAAAAGATCTCAACCCTGTGCAACTACTGCTCAGCAATAACCAAAACATCCCTGAGTTATCAACTCTGTTTCCAGCACAAATCCAAAACAGAGCTGAAACCAGCACAACGTAAAAAAATCAGGCACATCTGGTCTCCAGTGTTTCTGGAGATGTAATTAGAGAAATTCTTATGTAGAAAGACAGAAGAATTCTGCCACTGAATAGGGCCTTTCATTTTGAACCCAGGCACTGTCATGCAATGTTAGTGGGTGCCAGTGCCTTCATTAGCTAACACACTTTCAACAGATCTGACTATACTTTATTAGTGGATAAATTACTCTTCCCCTAGCTGGTGGTTCTAAATAACTTAAATCTGCTCAAATCAGAAAGACTGACATTTATGAATATTATGCTTGTTTTCAAAAGCATCTCCAAAATTTGTGCTCAGTGGCGTGCTGCTCTATATGGGAAATGACAGAGCACTGCCACCTGATGGAAATGTTGGTTTTATGCAAGAAATTAGAAAGTAAGTCTAGAAAACTGGAGAACTCTTTTACATAGAAAATATTTTCACTTTTGGGCATGACAGTCAATCAATGTTATGAACTACACTGCATTTTACTTATCTAAAGGCATGTTTTTAAATGTTTTTAGTATGAATTGAAGAGAGTATTACACAGGATTACAGAATATTCCATCAGGTAGAATTCAGTATAGAAGGAAAATGGTTTGAACCCGTTGCTGTTCCCCAAGAGGCAGTGAAGCATTTAGCTTTTCAAATACTGATGAGCTGAAGTGCAAATAACAGAGGAGCATGGGTTATGCATCCTTTTTTTTATACAGAACAAATAGTGTGGGAGAATATAAATAGTATTAAATTCAATTATAAAAATGTCTCAATATTCTAGTTTGAATTTTTCCTAATTAAATAAATTGAAAGCCATTATTCCAAGGCACTTGAAACTATTTCTAAAGTGAAATATCTTAGATTTTATATTTTTTACTAGTTAAAAACAGGATTTGTGTACATATCACTGTCATTTAGATGAGAGAGTTTTCATTCTGAAAAAATTTTGCTTTCTCCATCTGTTCTCAAAAGTTATTTTCATAGAATCACAGAATGTTAAGGGTTGGAAAGGATCTCTAAACATCATTCAGTTCAAACCCCTACTAAAGCAGGTTCACCTAGATCAGGTCACACAGGAACACATCTAGGCAGATTTAGAAACCTCCAGAGAAGGAGACTCCACAGCCCCCTTGGGCAGCCTGTGCCTGAGCTCCCTCACTCTCACAATAAAGAAGATTTTCCTTGTTTAAGTGGAACTTTCTGTGTTCCAGCCTGTGTCCATTATCTCTTGTCCTGTCACAGAGAAAAGTGCTGCCCCATCCTCCTGATATCCACCCATTAAGTACTTATAAGTGTTAACGAGGTCCCCCCTTCAGAGAGTTGTGATCAATGGGGCAGGGTCTAGTTGGAGGCCTGTATCTAGTGGAGTCCCTCAGGGGTCAGTGCTGGGACTGGTACTGTTCAGTATATTCATTAATGACCTTGATGAGGGAACAGAGGGCACTGTCAGCAAGTTTGCTGATGATACTAAACTGGGGGCAGTGGCTGACACACCAGAAGGCTGTGCTGCCATTCAGCAAGACTTGGACAGTTGGAGAGTTGGGCAGAAAAAAAATCTAATGAAATTCAACAAGGGCAAGTGTAGAGTCCTGCATCTGGGAAAGAATAACCCCATGTACCAGTACAGCTTGGGGAATGAACTCCTAGAGAGTAGTGCAGGGGAAAGGGACTTGGGGGTCATGGTGGACAGCAGGATGAGCATGAGCCAACAATGTGCCCTCGTGGCCAAGAAGGCCAATGGCATCCTGGGGTGGCTTAGAAGGGCTGTGGTTAGCAGGTCGAGAGAGGTTCTCCTCCCCCTCTACTCTACCCTGTGAGACCACATCTGGAATATTGTGTCAAGTTCTGGGCCCCCATGTTCAAGAAGGACAGAGAGCTGCTGGAGAGAGTTCAGTGCAAGGCCACAAAGGTGATTAAGGGAGTGAAGCATCTCCCTTGTGATGAAAGGCTGAGGGAGCTTGGGCTCTTGAGCTTGGAGGAGACTGAGGGGTGACCTCATTCATGTAAAGGGTGGGTGTCAGGAGGATGGAGCCAGGCTGTTCTCAGTGATGTCCAATGATAGGACAAGGGGCAATGGGTACAAGCTGCAACATAAGAGATTCCAAAGAAATACAAGGAAAAATTTCTTCACTGTGAGGGTGATGGAGCACTGGAACAGGCTGCCCAGATGGGTTGTGGAGTCTCTCCTCTGGAGACATTCAGAACCCACCTGGATGAATTCCTGTGTGACCTACTCTAGGTGGTCCTGCTCTGGCAGGAGGGTTGGACTAGATGATCTTTCAAGGTCTCTTCCAACCCTTAAGAATCCGTTATTCTGTGATTCTTAGTCCACTCCAGGCTGAACAGCCCCGGGTCCTGCAGCCTTTTTTCATAAGAAAGATGTTTCAGACCCTTGATAATCCTGACGCCCCTATTTTTCTTGGTAGCCCTATTTTGAATTTGATTCACCAGATGTGGGTTTGTCACATTCTTTGCCAGTCCTGAACACTCATTGTAGTGCCAGGTGAGGCTTCGAGCTGCCGCGGAGCCGCCCGGGGCGCGTCCCGCCTCTCTAAGTCTCATTGGCATATCTCCGTCCCGAGAGCCGCCGATGCTACCGCAGCGGCTTCCGCCGCCAGGGGGCCTCGTCGCCGGTCGCGCCGGTTTCTGCCGCCTCGCCCCGCCCCCGGCCCGGGCCGCTGCGCCTGCGCGAGTCCGCGGAGTCCTTGGAGCGGCGGCTGCGGGCGCGGGCCGGGGCGGCGGACATGCAGCGCTGGGGACGCGTCTCCTGCGCGCTCGCACGGGTATGGCGCCGCCGGGGAACGGTGTTTCCGCGGGGCAGACGGGCGGCGGGAGATGAGTCGAACCGAGCCGGGGAGCTCGGGCCTGGCCTGGCCTCGTGCCCCCCCCAACCCTCGCTGGGAGCGGGCGTGAGGGCAGGAGGAGCCGGAGCGGGCGCCGCGCGATGGCCTCTGGGCTTCCCTCCCTTCTCCGCTTTCGTAGGGAGAGGGGAGTAGCTTCTCGCCCGGCGCGGCTGAGGTGAGACGGTGCCCGCGGTGTCGCCTGGCCCCAGGAGGCCGGCGCGCCGCCCAGGCAGGCCGGCGCGGGGCCTCGGCCCTGCTGTCGGGGAAGCTGCTGGTGCCGCGCCTCCGAGAGCAGAGGAGGGTTGCCCGGTCCGCGGGAGGCAGCGGCTGGGGGCAGCGGCCGGGCGGAGCCGGCGGTGGGGGCGGGGACCTCTGGGGCCACGGAGGCCGGCAGCTGTCAGAGGCGCTTCCCGCGTTTTGGGCAGCACCGAGGGCGTCAGAACGACTTTCGGGAGATTCCTCTCCCCCAGTTACAGGAGGGTCGGCCCCGGAGATGCTGGTAGCAGCTGTGCAGTCCTGTTACAATTTACAAAAAATCTTGCCCTCCAGAACTGCCTCTGAGATGTTGCCTGTTCCCAGGAAGAGGCCAAAGGGGATGGTTAGGGAACAAGACTCGCCATCAGTGTGTCATTTATGCCCTTCAGAGGTTTGAGAGCCACATATGAAGGGTAGGAAGTTTGTGTAGTTGGAGGCAGCCTTAGGCAAGGCTGACATGAAAACAGGTGTGATGATCAGCTGAGGCTGCAGAGCAGGCAAATGACAGAGCGACTTCTGCCCCTTGTTCGGTCAGTGCCCTCCACAGCTGCTTCAGTCGTGGTGCTCCTGTTTTGCTTAACTGGTGACTGTAAATGTATGTCTGTCTGTGTCTGGTTGAATGCTTATTTTTCATCAAGGATAGACTTCAACTTGTAAAACTTGAGGGTTGTTTTCTTTCTAGAGGAGCAATTTCGATCGAATTCATCATGGGCTGCAGGGAATTTGTGCCGTGTCACAAAGGACCTATGCTGATCAAGGTAATTACAAAAAATCAAACTGTGAAATCAAACTCTGAAATCAGTCTTCGCAGTGACAGTGGAATCCAAGTCAGCCTACAGGTCTAGGTGAAAAGTAGTGGCATATTTGCCTTGTTTGATATCAAGCTAAAACTATAAACAGAAGTTGAGCTTTTATATAAAGAACAGTTGTGGTAATTAATATTCCAAAGGAGATTGTGGTTACAAGATGGGAGTTAGGTACAAAGTTCATAGTTTCTGCTGCATTCATAATCAATAGAGGTTGCATAGATATCCATTTCAGCCATAGTTTATCCTTTCTAATTGAATGTTCCCTGAATGCCATATGTTGGTAGCTTATCTTTTGCACAAAACATCAATAGAGCTCTGTTCAGAAAGTGTTACAATAAACCATCGAGACATCTTGGGTTAAGTTCTGAAAGGATTTATAGCAAGAGGAATGTGTGAGACAGAATTTGGCTTCTTCATTTAACATTCCATTGTTTTACCTGTAAAATGTAAGACTGGCTGTTTTCATTGCAGGGTGAATACCTCCATGCAGTCTTTCTCTTTGTCCACAAAGTTACCTTCAGCTGTGAGGTGTAACTTATCTAGACTCAGTTTCTTTTTGCCTCATTGTTAATAGCTATTTTACTTTGATAAAAAAATATGTTTTCAAACATGAATTATTTCCGAAATGATGAACTGATGTTCCTGCAGCAGAATTTCAACTGCCAAGACAAAAAGAACTCAAATGTGCTCTGTTTCAGTTGATGCCGACGTCACAGTTATTGGCTCTGGCCCTGGAGGGTATGTTGCTGCTATCAAAGCAGCTCAGCTTGGATTTAAGGTAAGATGAGACCTCTCTCAGATAGCAGAATATTCAACTGGATGAACTCGGAAGGTGTTTGCGTGGTACTGAAAAACTGAACTGCTTCTGTCACATCCTGGGCCACCAAATGCTGTTGACATGTAACCTTTCTTCACCTTGCTCACCCAGATTAGACAGAAGTTGAAGTGGAGATGTGAAGGTATTGCTGTCTGCAGCTTTGCTACTGCCAAGGCTGCTCAGGACAGTGTGCTTTTGATTGGAAGTGATAACTGAGGTGGGTTTTTACTCTTCTGGAAGAGAAGGTGGGAAAAGAATGCTAGGAAGGAGTTTTTCTCTCAGCAAAGAAAAGGGAAAAAAACCCCAAAATAAACATGACAAAAAGGTCACAGAAAGACTGCCCTGAAGAACAAACTGAGGGCCTCGTTGAATTTGGTGTAAAGTGGATGAGACAGAACCTCCCTATCAGGTAAAGGTAGGAGCAGTGTGGTGCTGTTTGATCCACAGTGCAGCTTTTAAAGCCCTTGAATCATTTTTCCGGCATTTGTGTGCTTCAAACGGGAGGAAGAGTAGATGTGAGGAATTCTGCTCTTCATGTCACCATCCCCTTTACTTAAGAGCAAAACCAGCAATTTAAAGGAATGATGAAAGGCTTTCAGCTGGATAGTCACTTCTCAGCAGATTGGAGCTCTTGGAGGATAAACCAAGGAATTATTATTTTGAATGTGTGTGCAGCTTGCAAAGGAGATGGCAATTCTTTAACTTCTGTAAAGAAGGTTTAGGATACTCTCTTCCCTCCCAAGTGATCTGGTTTTACTTGAAGTTTTGTCAGTTGCTTTTTTCCTTTGTGCACTTTGATGTTGATGTGTTGATGAGAAGGAGGTGAAATATGTAGGTGAAATATTTTTCTCTCGCTGTTGGCATTGACCTTATTTTTGCTTGGTTTTGCTTGACTTCATTTTTATGGGCATTGACACAGCTTAATACCAATGGATCTTGCAGATAGTCTGTTTAAAGAGGGAAGTGTTGTTTCTGTTTTGGGGGTTTTGTTCTGTTTTCATTTCTTCAAAAAAAGGATTACTTCATGCAACTGTAACCTGTGCTGGTTGATTTATCTGTTGTTTACTTGTGATTGCTTGTTTTTAAGAATCTTTTACATGATTTAAATGTTTTAATTTTTGCAGAGTTTATTTCTAGTTGTAAGGGGAACATCTTTCACGGAACAGTGTGTTGCAGTTAATTGAGACAACTTTGTGGATGTTAGACGTAGAAAAACGCACTTAAACTTGTATCAAAGTATGCGTGGTGCAGTGGGGAATGTAACCTTCTTCCAGTAGAGAATGTTGTTGCAAAGAAACTTTCTTTGGCTTCTAAGTTAGGGAAAAAAAATGAGAGAGGGAAAATCTGAGCCACAAAAATAAATCTAAGAATTAATGAGACCCTTGTAGCTGAAGAGTTACTAGATAAATGCCTGGTCTTCCTAATAAAATTTGATTTCTGAGATCTACTGTAAGGAAATGGTAGCATAGAACTGCTAAAAAGTTCTTCCTTCTCCTCTTCTTTTTCCTCAGACTGTCTGTGTAGAAAAAAATGAAACCTTAGGCGGAACTTGTTTGAATGTTGGATGTATTCCATCCAAGGTGAGTGTACATGGTTTGTTATGTTTTCATTAAAAACAACAAATATGTGCTTTCTTTTGAAAAATGAAATTGGAATCCAAATGAGCTGAGGATCCATATGAGTAACACAAAGGGATAACATTTTATTTGCTTAATAGAGCTTGCAAATGAAACATTTCTGTTTTGTGTGGTGTCCCAGATGAGAGAAAGAAAGTACATGAAAACCAGATACGTATAGACGTGTCTTCTTACTCTGAGCTTTTGTGTTGTAACCAGTAACGACTACTGCTTCAGATGATTGTATCTCTTGTAGTCTACCTTTCCTATTTCAGATGATTGTGTCTCTCATACTACGTGTTCTTGATCACCTCATATCAGTTTATCTGAAATGAACCTGTAGTTTTGTCCAAGGTAATGTTCTTAAGAAATGCTTAACTGTGTCACTAGAGGTTGAGCAAGTAAATCTAAGTTAGAGGGAGAGGGACACCCCTAAGAAATAGTGAACTCTAGTTTTGAGTGCACCATGCTCAGAAGAGAGCTGTCACTCCTTATTGGGTGTAGGAAGAGCCTAGTTGATTAGCTCTGAAAATAGTCACTAAGTGAAATGAACGTTTTCACCAGCTCCAAAAGATGGTCCAGAGGGTGGGCCAGGTAGCGCAGTGGGGGAGAGAAAAGGGAGAGTGCAAAGGGCATGCACTCTGAAAGGAAGGAGAAGAAAGAAGGAATTCTTAATATTTTGTCAATCAGTTGAAGTCATTGGAGCGTTAGGGCTTTGCAAGAGCAGATCTATTGCTCGATGAAAGGAGTCTGCCTTGTCGGCACTAGGCAGAGAAGGGAAGGCATTGGGAGTGCCAAGTTTGTAATGCTACAAGAACACCTAATATTCTTACCAAGATCCCTCCAAACTGAATTGCTGTTTCTAATGTGTTTGCTCAGAGATGTTCCATTAGCATGGCAGGAGAAATTACAATATGAATACAAAGTTTTTTAAGTGATGTATTGATTTTCATAAACGTTCTTATAATATTTGTAATGAAGTTTGGAATGTCTTAATATACTGAAGCAAAACAATGAGGTGTCAGGCACAGCGTTGCTTTGAAAGTTTGGAGCTCTGCTAGGATCTGTTTCACTAATCTTTGAATCTTTTTTTTTTTAATGTCAATGAACTTCTTAAGAAGTGGATCCATAGGCTGCATAGACTGGGGCAATAACAAATTAGTTAAATACTTTCCAAAAAGCCACCCAAAATAATACACTGGGCATGATTATTTTTTTTCCTTTTTGAATTGAAGAAGTCTGACATGGTAGCTGTGTCTTTAATGGTGTCTGTTACAGATTCAGGGTTGTGACACTTGTATGAAATGGACAAATGAATTTTAAAGAGAGAGCTAATAAGACTTATTTGTAAAAATGATGTTATCCTGACAGTATTGCTTTTTTTTCAAGCATGTATAAGGAAAGCAGGTGTCTCAATGTGCTTTGAATTTTTTACTGTACCTGCTTTAGATTTCAGTCTGCGCTGTTGTCCTTCTTGCAGAGACACTGATGGCTTCCTGTTTGGGATGGCTATGGTGAAAGCCATCACTTCTGTTACTAACTGGATGTATTGAGGAAAGTGGTTGATAGGGCTGGGACAAAGGCTGGACTCAATCTTAAAGGTCTCTTCCAGCTGAAATAATTCTGTGACTCTATATTGCTATTTCTAATCAAAATACAGCCATAGAGGTGCTGCATTTCAAGCTGCTGATTTGTAGACATCCTTATAAAAACTATTATCATTTTATCTTTGAATTCTGAGCGTCCAATGACCTGAGCTAGCAGTTCTAAGCCATCCAGCTTCAGCTCAACTAGCTATGCAGTTGCAGTAACTTCAGCACAGCAACTCAAATACAAAATTGAACTCTCCTATGTCTACACAGGCTAAAATTTCAACAGGGATTAAGAAGGGATTTTCAGTATAGATTTTCCTCATCCAGTTTGGTTGTATCCTCCATTTGTTGACAAGTGATCTTTTGTCTGAGGTAGTAAGGAAGTTCTTCTCTGAGTCAGAATTCTCTTTCTTTACTTAAAGTCTGTTTCTATTTTTTTCTTAATCTCCATGGAGTAATTTCCAATGTCTCTGGTGAAATGGACAAAAAGGATAGGTGTAAATTTTAACTGTGTCCTATTTTTGTGTTCAATTTCTAACTCCATAGAAGACTTCAGTAAAAGCTCCCGTGCACAATTTCTGTGTTTGAAATACACCTTTTTAGTTACACACATCTCAGACTTTTTGTTAGCAATAAGAATGTTTTGCAAATAACATCAAATGTTTTTTTCTTCATAGTATAGTAAATAACTAACTCAGTCATGAATATATGTCCCAATTCACATTTCTTGTGTGTGTTTTAGGCCTTGCTGAACAACTCCCATCTGTATCACTTGGCCCATGGAAAAGACTTTGCTAATAGAGGAATTGAAAGTGAGTGTTAAGAGCAACTAGTTAGTACCTGCTAACATAAATAGTTTCCATCAGCAAGTAAATTTAATCCTTCACATTTGACTAGTTTTCTGGTCAGAAAAGTTTTTAGACTTGTAAATAATATCCTTCATCTGTCAGTTGAAGGATTAGGGATCTGTGTCTGCCCCTTGAATCCTGAGTCATGGATAGATGATAAATCGTATCTGAAAAGTGTAACACTGCTTCTAACACAGCAGCCTTTAATATTTAGTAGGACCGTTCAAGACATCTTATTGCCCCAGGACTGTTAATTTTGTTCTGGTTGGCTCCTTTGCAGAAAAGAAGGACAGTGCTTGACAGGTGGCTCTTTTTAATCTTAGTTACAGGAATCCGTTTGAATCTTGAGAAGATGATGGAACAGAAGAGTGGTGCAGTGAAGGCCTTAACAGGTGGAATTGCTCATTTATTTAAACAAAACAAGGTTAGTTTGGATTATATATTGAGGTAGAGCCATGAATCATCTTCTAATCTGAATTTCTTGCTTTTTACATTTTCATATTCTTGCCATGCCAATTGGTAAGGGCAGAATTTGAATGCTTCTCTTCTAGGAAATGTTTTAAATGAACAGTTATTTCATTTTTAATCTACTTAAATAGTATGCTATTACTTTGTGGTTTGTACCAGGTGGTGATGCAAAGGTGGATGTTGGCAGCTTCTCTAAAGCAGTAGTGAGATTCAGATTCGTGTAGCGTAACTTACATAAATAATATGAATCTGATTTTTGTGTGTGTGTGTGTTCTCATTTATTGAAGGTTGTACATGTATCTGGATTTGGAAAAATAACTGGCAAAAATCAAGTCACTGCAACCAAAGAAGATGGCAGCACCCAAGTTATCAATACAAAGAACATACTGATAGCCACAGGCTCAGAAGTCGCTCCCTTCCCAGGAATTACTGTACGTGCTTGAAATCTTAATGGTACTTTTTTTCCATTGTGCTATAACCATGTGACTTAACATGTCATAATGCAATCATCTGATTGCAGTTCACCTTCTGGGTGTTTTGTGTAAAATGTAGAAAAGAATTGTAAACCTCCCTTTGTGAATTTCTTTGCCATTAGATTGATGAAGATAATATCGTGTCATCCACGGGTGCCCTGTCACTGAAAAGAGTTCCTGAAAAGATGGTTGTCATTGGTGCAGGAGTCATTGGTGTAGAACTGGTGAGAAGACAATTAGAACATTTGGTCTTGAATTTATAAAGAAACAAGAGTGTTATGTTTTGTGTTATCTTTGATAGTGTTGCTGTGATTTAACAGTTGTTTGTCTGAGTGAGTTGTAATGAAACAGTTCAGACTTCAGAGCCTACTCGCTCCCTTTTTTACCAGAAAAGCTGGGAGAAGTGTTTGTAGGATCAGTACTCCTGCAGCTGGTTAGCTAAGCAGAGCAATAAATGAGAAGGGAACATCCAGGGCCTGACAGGTGGTTTTTTTAGGGGAGTTAACTTTCAATGAGGTTTGTACCTGCTTTATGTATAAATGAGAGAACTTTTTTTAGCGGAAGGTCATTTTCAAGCAGTTAATCCCAAGAAATTTTTATATGGGGTGATTGTACCTGTTCTGTCTAACAACCAAAGGAGTGGAGTCTCAGTAGTTCATCTTGGTCTGAGTCCTTCTGTTGAAGCCAATGACAGTGGTTATGGTTACAAGTACATACAGAAGCAGCAGTGGCTCCATTTTATTGCATAACATTTCTTAGTGTAGTATTGTTTTAATTTAATTTGTAGCAGTGTTAGAACACCATAGGCAATTTCTTTTGGATTTTCTTATCTACAGTCAGATTGTTTGAATTTTTGGGGGGTTTTCCTATATCTCTAACCTACAACACAACTTTTCTTTAAAAGTTTGATTCTGTGGATTCAGTCATTTGAAGTTTTGGGTATGCAAACAAGCAGTCTTAAATCCATGTTTTGTGGAAAGGCTGGGGAGAGTTGGACTTGTTTTATTCTAAAACTAACACTCGTAAGAACATAATCAGTTTGCTGTTACATTTACCCTGCTTTTGAGAAGTTTCCAGTCTGTGTTAAATCTTAAATCTTAAGTTTGCTTTTCAAAACCTCTTTTTACCTATATTGTGACTGCAGGGTTCAGTTTGGCAGCGCCTGGGTGCAGATGTGACAGCTGTTGAATTTATGGGCCATGTTGGTGGAATGGGAATTGACATGGAGATCTCTAAAAACTTCCAACGTATTCTTCAGAAGCAGGGATTTAAGTTTAAACTGAACACTAAAGTTACTGGTGCTACCAAGAAACCAGATGGAAAAATCGATGTAGCGTAAGTGTTCAACATAAAACTAAAGGAATGCCACATATATTCTCCCTCCCAATCCATCAAACCTGTTTAAAAATACAGCCTGCTATTATTTTTTAAAGGGGAACAAATGGATTTAGGACAAAAAATTCTGTAGTGAAATTTCCTTTCTGTCTCTTATTGTAACTTACAGAGCTCATAAGTTTGGGTTTATTGAGTCCTAGATTGCTTATACAGAAGAGGTTCCATTGAGTTGAAGGCACACTAGGATAAAAACCAGTGTTGTTACAGTGAGATCAGTAAGAAAAACAAAACTGTAAGTCATTCTTTCAGAGAAGATCTCTGCTTCTGGTTAATTAATGTAATTATCTTGGTGGTTCATACAGTTGTATTCAAGCCACTAATTCTTGGCTGCTTACAAGAAGGATTATTTTGTCCATGCCTCCTCTTGTCTTAAAATAAGCGTTGGCAGAGAATTAATGGCTTTGGGCAGAAATAAGTGGAACTACCCAAGAGTGTCTTTTAATGGCCACACTCAAGCACTTTGAAGACTTAGAGATGAATAGCTCAGACAGAAACATACAAAGCAATTTTTCTGTATGAAAGCCCACCCATATACACTACTTATTTTTTTCTTGTTAACATATTCTCAGTGCAGAAACTGTAGTTTGAGTTTTGTTAAGCAACATTAAGTGTTTTCTTAAAAATAAGCTGAAGTGTTTTTTTTTTTTCACTGGAATCTTAATATTGTGACTCATATTTGCTGTTTCACTGTGCCTCAGGGTAATCTGTCCACCATTGTAAAGGGCCTAGGTTTAGGCTGCTTTACATACCAGCTAATGTAGGCTGGATCTCTCATGTAGTCTGTTTTCCACATTCAGGGTTTCATTTTGGTTCAGGAGTATGCTTTTGAAATATAGGTCCCAGTTATCCTCACTTACTGTGCTTTTATTCTTACACTCTCAGAGCACATGAACTGAACGTGTTCTGTGTGTGATTAAACACAAAGATGCACTTGAGGGATGCACCTGATGCAGGGCAGCTGCTAATGGTCTTGGGTTCTTGGGCCAGAAGAGCACTTGCTCAGACTACGTGGCCCTACTCTACTCCAAAGTAAATAAAGGTTGGATTTTGTAGTCAGCACCTACTACTTTGCCACACAGATTTGATCCTCTGGGGTATGCTACTTGTCGGTGGATACATACTCTGAATTTCTGTAGCTAAGAGCTGTTAACACAGTTACAGAATGGCAGGGGTTGGAAGAGGCCTCTAAGAGTTCATCCAGTCCAACCCCCTGCTAAAGCAGGAACACCTTAATTAGGTCACAGAGGAACACATCCAGGCAGCTTTGGAAGCCTCCAGAGAAGGAGCCTCCACACCCTCCCTGGGCAGCCTGTGCCTGGGCTCCCTCACCCTTTTTGAAAAAAAAAGTCTTTCCTTATGTTTAGGTGGAACTGCCTGTGTTTCAATGTCTGGACACTACAGAAAAGAAAGTGTCACCCCATCCTCTTGACACCTGTGCTTTAGGTATTTATAAATGATGATGTGCCCTCTCAGTCTTCTCCAGGCTCAACAACACCAGGCCTTGCAGCCTTTTCTCATAAGAAAGATATTCCAGTCCCTTGTTCATGATTAAATGCAATAAGAGTTATTGACTCTTCCTCCCTCTTCTCAACTCTTACAAGGAAGAGACATGGGGCAGGCTGAATGCACATGTTTTAGATGCCAGTGGATAGCCAGCCAGTAGGTCACCATCTGAGTCCTGTTAGTAACTAATCAGAGAAATACAATGCTGCAAGTTTACAGCTTCACATTTTTGCTGCTTCTTTGTCTGTAGTGTTGAAGCTGCTGCTGGTGGCAAGGCAGAAGTTATAACTTGCGATGTGCTCCTGGTTTGCATCGGTAGACGTCCTTTTACAAAAAATCTAGGTCTTGAAGAGATTGGAATTGAACTTGATAAGAGGGGGAGAATCCCTGTCAATAACAGATTCCAAACCAAAATTCCAAAGTAAGTAAGACTCCATGGTTTTGGGGTTTTTTTTAAGCAGAACTGGTGGTTTTGTTTTAAGTTTAACCTGCTGAAGCCCATTTTTTATTTGTAACTGCAGAATTAGCTTTCTTTTCTGAATGGAAAACTCAAGATTTCTGGTTTTCAGGAACTAAAGATTTTAAGTCAAAACTTGAAGTTTTGTAATTTAAAGTCACAGTATTTTATGTCACTAGTAGTTCTTCAGCTGTGATTTCCATTCTGTGGAAACTGCTCTTTTATACTTTGTGTTCTTTTGAAATGCTATATTTTAGTCTGTTTTGATTAGAATCATCAGTAACAGGTTTCAAATTGACCGTTATATGAAGTAGCCCAGGTGCACTAGGATGTTTTTAAACGGTGTCTCATTCTGTTTCATTGGTCTGATAGCATCTATGCTATTGGTGATGTAGTTGCTGGCCCGATGCTGGCCCACAAGGCTGAGGATGAAGGCATTCTCTGTGTAGAAGGAATGGCTGGAGGAGCAGTTCACATTGACTACAACTGCGTGCCCTCTGTGATATACACACACCCTGAAGTGGCCTGGGTTGGCAAGTCAGAGGAACAGCTCAAAGAAGAGGTATTTTTTTTTCTTCTTGGCCAAACCCCCTTTTACCCCCTTGGGCATGGTTTTATTGTCTAGTTGTTTGTCTAGCTGCAGTCTCCAGGGGAATCTCTGCATCTGATTTCATTGTTTCAGGTGTATGACTGAGTGGTTCCCTCCTGCATGACACTTTTCCAAGGATCATGGTTCTCTTTAGTGACTTCTGTTCTGTGAAGTTATTATTATTCATTTGCTAATGCATCTGTTTTTAATACCCCTTTTGATGGTTGTTCTTATTCATTGCTCTGCGCATCTTAACTGTCTTATTTTTATATTGCTTCTTCTCTTGTTCTGAGCAGATTGTCCGTGTGCTTCTGTTGTTCTTGGCCATTACCTCAGTAACACACACCTGTTTTGTAGGGTGTAGAGTACAAAATCGGGAAGTTCCCGTTTGCTGCAAACAGCAGAGCAAAGACAAACGCTGACACGGATGGTATGGTGAAGATACTTAGTCAGAAGTCTACAGACAGGATGTTGGGTGCCCACATTTTAGGCCCAGTAAGTATTGTAAATGGTGCTGCTCTCTTGGCCTTTTATTTAGGGTTGCTCAGTTGCAAAGTTATTGTCAAGTTAGGAGAAGTATGGCTTGCAAAAGGAAGGAACATCTGAGTCTACCGCAGACACTTTCATTTACTGCTCTGGGGTTAGTTGGCTTCTCTCACTGGTTACTTTTTTCTTTTTGAATACTGCCAAATAGTGGAAAGAACAGCAGAAATTATTCACTCAAGTTCTGGAAGCTGAGGGAGCTGAACAGACTGTGCCTTTTTCATTGTCGGTTTCTTTTTTCCCCCCTCTCTCTGAGCCTCAAATTTTAAGAAAGCTGGTGATCTTGTGCTGCAGTCACCGAATCTGGGGTCAGTAACTTACAGAACTTTGACTAAAAATCCTTTGTGAAGATGAGAAATCAGAAAATTCTACCTGAGAAAAGCATCATTTTCCCCGTCCCACACATTCCAAAGTTAAACCCTAATCTCTCTGGTTTTATTTCTTGGTTTTACATAATCTTCTTTAGGATAAAGATATATGTAGAAGCACTTCCAAGCATCTTTGTATGCTGCTTTCTTTAAGAGAAACACTAAAACTGCTCTCTGTTATCCCAAGAAGGGAATTTTAGTCCTGTGAATGGATATATCATCACCACTAGTGGATAGGCTTTTTCTTTCTGAATCTGATTCTCATTTCCTGATAGGAATATCCAATAAGGTGTTATGCTAGTTTTTTTTTCTCTCTGAGCCACTCATTTAACATGCCTTAAAGGAACCACAACTTAGGTTGGTCAGTGTGAGATGGAGTGACTTTCTTCACTGGAAAAGGGCAAGGGGAAAGTCTTATGTGAATGCTAAATATGTCACAGGAGATTACTCTGAGAGGTCAAAAAATGGTGCAATGTTCTGTGCGTGAATACACATAAATCTAAGAAATACAAATGAAGGTGCAGATGCAGTAACCTGCTTTTATTTATCTAGTTGCCTATTTAACTATCCAGGAGAACATTGAAGTTTTGGGGAGGTTTCAGCAGTGATCCACTGTAGTTTGAGAATGTGGGCACTATCTGGCTCTATCTTGTAGTGGAAAAAGGCCTAGATCTCACACAGCTCTTGGTAATGAGAGAACAAATACTCTCCTTACAAGTTACATTAAGGTTTATGCTACACTTGAGCAGTCACCAAATAGATGAAGTGCTTAGGACTTCCAGTAGAACACAGCTGAAGTGCCAGTTATAGTACAGATTATCTTTTTTTTTTAGCAATAGTTGCTGATTTACAAGCTGTCAGTGAATCAGGAGAACCTGGGCAACTGCATAAAGACTTGTGCTAACTACAAACGCTGTTAAATTACAGGGTGCTGGGGAAATGGTTAACGAAGCTGCCCTGGCTATGGAGTATGGAGCATCCTGTGAAGATGTAGCCAGAGTTTGCCATGCCCACCCAGTAAGTTTTCTTTCTAAAGGGACTGTCAAAAGCCAGGGGTACACAGATGTGCTGTGATTACATGTAAGGACTAATGACTTGTACCTTTCTGTGTTTGCTCTCTGCAGACAGTGTCAGAAGCCTTCAGGGAAGCAAACTTAGCAGCATCTTTTGGCAAAGCTATCAACTTCTGAAATGAAAGAGCAGATCTTTGTACGTGTATAGTACCTCTCTGGAAATGGACTCTGGGCCCTTATGGAAGACTCTGAGAATTTTAGGACTGAATTCAGTGAATCTCTTCATTTTAAACATTAAATATTTAAACAAGTAGAGTTTGGAACAAGTGGGATTATCCTTTCTCTGTAAATTAAATACTTAGAATGACATGTTTTATTTACATGAATGTTGCAGAAAAACCAGCCTAACAGAACTCTTCTCTTTTTCCAAACCAAACATTTCGCTGCATGGGATTATCAGGTGTGCTGGTCCAAACTCTGGCTGAGTGTCCAGCATACCTGGTGTTTTCTTATTTGAAGTAGTGGTAGATGAAACCCGTTGGGTGCAGGCACTTGTAATGCTGCTGGCACTTCAAATGCCACTGTCACTTCCGCACAAGTATGTGTTTCCTTCTGAAAGGATTAACTTTAGCATTTAACTTACTTCTTGCATACAGGTAACCAAAACTTGTTTTGATCTATTAGTATTAAGATGTTGGGAAAAGAGGGGCTCAATTGGATCAGTTAAATGGATCAATTAAAACTATGTTGACTGTTTAAAGAGAAAATTACTCTGTGTGTATGTGATTCTCTGCACGTGATGTTTTCATATTGAAACTCATCAGGGAAAAAAAAAATCAAGTGTTGATAGAGAAATGAAAGATGGAAGGTAAATTAAGCTTACTGCTAGTTAATCTTTTTTGGATTTGAAACTTCCATTGTCCAGCTCTCTTGAAATGGTACAACTGGGTAGTGAAGCAGCACGTGCTGTTAAGTACTATGGCTATGGCGTATGAGGGTTATTCTGCACCTTCCACAAGCAAGGGCTGCAGTGTCAGCTCTCCACACAGTTAAGACATGCTTTCGTCTGTTTTTCTATTTTGTGCTCTCTTCTGTAGCAAGAGAGCTTAATAAATATTTAACATGGCTGGAGGGTTGTCTTGGGTTTTGTTTGCTGATCAACCTTGTTCCTCCTTTTAAATTGTGGAATATGTGAAGAAACTCACAAACAAGGGGAACCTTTGGAAGATCCCCAGCATCTCTATGGCATGTGCTCAATTCCAGCTGCTCATTTTGGTTTTGTTTTGCAGGGTGCCATTTCTTTTTTGTTTGTTTGTCTTTTCTGCCTTGAAGAAGACTTTAGTATCTGCTGGTAGTGTGTGTCTTCTTTTTCATTATGCCAATGGAATGAGAAATGTGTGTTCAGAAGATGGTGCAAAAGCTACTTGGTTTGGTGTACAAAGTGGTTATATCCTTGTGCCTTTCTCTGGAGCTTCTTATTCAACGGTCAGTCTATCAGCCATATGAGTGATAGAAATCAGCAAATGAACAGTGATACTGTTCATCATTTTGGTTTGTTATTTTTAACTCTTGTAAAAATGCAGGTGGGGATAAACCATGACAGCTCATTAAGCTTGTCACCAGGATAGGTGTTAATGCCATTCATGGGTATGCTGGGTTATTGGGAATTAGTGTGGATCTGTTTTCAGATGTTAGTTGCAAGTTGAAGGGAAAGCAAAGGTGAGACAATAGCAAGAGAAGAAAAACGTGATTCCTTGAATAAATCTTGGTGTTTTGGAATCACTTCTGCCTGACGCAGGTAAACGCTCTTAAGTGTTAATCTTGTCCTTTGCAAGTTCTTCCTACAAGCCCTGCTCTTTCAGGAACAGCTTTGTGAGCCCACTCAGCTTTGTGTGCCACTCCCTTGTGGCACTCTTACTGCAGCTCAGCCTTGAGCCTCATCAGTTACAAATTCTTGCATCTCATTTTGTTCATGTTAAATGAAGTTTGGAAAGTCAGAGAAACTTTAATCAAGAATACAACTAAAATGATGCTGGAGGCTACTGTTGCCCAGACACTTGAAAATAAAATTCAAGGCCTTAAAATTCCTGTTATGTGTTGTTACTTCTGTCCCTGTCACACCTGTTCTAGTGAAGTGTACAGAGTTATTGTAAAGGATAAAGTAAGATGAGCTGCTGAGCCACCTGTGAGGGATCTGATGGTGGGTAAATCTGAACGTTGCAAAGTTTGCAAACTGTGTTTTTAACAGGTGCTGAGTGCTAGAACAGCACTGGAACAGTGGGTGATGCTGGTGCGCTGATCAATTCCTGTGATGGATTTTTTGCTGTAGCATTATAACCTGTGGAGCTTAAGGGTAATGATCTATTTAAACATACACTGCTCTTCAGTTTGCTTAGGTAGTGATGTATTCTGTCAGAGCTGTCCTGACTGACTTGCTGAAACTAGTCAAGGTTAAGTAAGGTGCAGATCAAAGTATATACCCAGAGGTATTCCTCAGGTGAGAGCAGTTGGGATGTGTAAGTGCATGTTGCAGTTCAGATGCTGATTTGTGTAGCTAATGAATGTGCCAGATCAATTTGTGCAGTCCCGTACAGCTGTCTGAAGATGCGCTGCTCTGCAGCCAACCTGGGGAGTAGGTAAGGTGAGCTGGATGGCACTGCTGCACTTTGGAAAAAGTCTGATTTGTGCTTTGTTAAGCACATGCTGTTCTTGGAGCCACCTGTGTGCAGCTCCTGGACTCACTCACTCAGTTTCTGCAGTTCCTTTTCCTGACAGGCTTGATCCTCCAAGCTTGCTTTATCACCTCAAATTTGGTGCTTGAAATGTAAACCGCATTAACCCCCTTAGTGCTGGCCTCTGTCTCCAGATATCAAGTGTCTTGTATCAGAGACATGAAACTAGTATTAAGACTAAAAGGGTATCAGATGATGCTTTTTGAGTGCTGGGGCACAGATGCTAGCTAACCACACAACAATGGCATTTCTTCATCCACTTGTAATTGTGATCTGAGTGAGCACCCAGATCACAATTACAAGTGGATAGTCAGTGTCATAGGATAAGTCAGTGTCACAGGAACTGTAGCCTTTATTTAGGATAACACAGCGGTGCTAAGATTTTATTAGATCTCTAACCAGCTTAAAAACAAGACTTGCTAAAGGATTAATTGATGTGCCATTCCAGCTTCTGAAAGCAGGGAGGAACTTAACGAGCCATACTAGGTACATACAGTGATACAAAAGTATGGTTTATTTTCAACATCAAAAAGTTATTTGTCTTTGGTTCTGTGACTTTCAAGTCAATATAAAACCTGTTTACTTTACCAGGTCTTAGTGTAATGTCAAAAAGAACTAGTGTAATACTTGTAAACTCCATCCTTAACACAAGCATTCCCTGCTCCTGTTTATAGGCAAGTGCTATAAACAGCAACCTTCTGGCTGATGGTCTGTAAGAGCGAGCGAACGGTCTCTTCCAGCTCCACCAACTGCTTGGCTTTGTCTTCCAGAACCTTTTGATTGTTTTCGTACGTACTTTCCAAGTCTGTCAGCAAAGGAAGGAGAAAAACAGCTTAATTAGGGTGTTTTAATGGAGGGAAGTGTAAATCATTATAGTTAAGGATAAACTACTACTCAAATTCATTTTTATTGCGGAAGAAAACCTTATTGGGGGAAAAAAAGCAAAAGCTGGAGTGGCACCTCTCGGTTTCCTTAACATTGGGACATAAAGCAACAAGGGAGGAAGTTTCCATAAGTGGAAATCCAAAAGCTTGCTTTGATTCATATTCAAAATTCTCTGCTCTGTGGTGGCTTTTACAGAACAGTGAAACTTTGGAGCTTGTTCTGGTTAAGACCATTCAGTGAGTCTTTGGAACAGTGCAGGAGCAGCTATGGGGAACAGTGAGCTCCTAGGCTGGCAAAGCCTAGAGGAAAATGTTGCCCCCTCCTGGTTCAATCAACTTTAATTGGCAATAATAAATGTTAAATTAATGTGTGAACTGGATCTGAGGTATCCTGATTTGGCTTTAAGTAGCTTTCTGGGGTGGAGTAGAGGGGGGAGGATTGTTTGAAGATAGGGAGGTCTCGCTTGGATGAGTTACTCCTCGTCCTAAACATAGTACTTGGGTTCCTTCCCTGCAGTGGTCCTTGGAGCAGGGGTAGGTGCCACACCACAACTCTGTGCTTCAGGTGTTTCAGCTTTCTTTGGCATGGTGGTTGGACTAGATGATCTCTAAAGGTCCCTTCCAACCCCAACTATTCTGTGATTCTATGAAAGCTGCTCAAACCTTGACAAAGAATTAATTCCCATGTTTTTCCTACTGCCACCAGGTTAGCAGCATGAAACTGTTTCATAGTCTAAGATGACAACTTCCCTCTGCAGAACAGCCTTACCTTTGAGCAGCTGGAGTTTGCTGTTTGCTTGAGCCAGCAAGGCTTTAGCTTCATCTTGCAACGTGCTGGCTTTCCTCCTGGCGTCCGCTGACTCTTCGGTCTTCTTGGCAATGAGATCTTCCACCGTTTTGTACTTGTCGTTCAGCTCCGTGTCGAGAACCTGCAGTTCCGGATGGAAGCACAAGATGGAGCTCAGTGACAAGGCTGAGTTGCCGCGGGAGTTGGTGTTTCCTCCCGGCCAAACCGACAGGCTGCACTCTCAGCTCATTTAAAAAAAGCAGAAATGGTCTTGCCTACTCAATATTCAACACTTCCAAGAGCTGGGGGAAGACTCATCGGTTGCCCTCTTGCTGATCCGTGGCTGCTTTACAGCTTCAGTACCAACACTTGGTAAGGCTTTATAGGATTCCATTGTACAGCTCTTGTCACTATAACGGTAGCCCCAGCTCCTACAACAGTGGGAAAGCTGCAAATGGTGAAGAATTTGGCTCTGCTGCTGCTTGACTGCTGGCATTTGAGGAGGAAATACCCTTGAAACCCTTTCAGCTGCGTAGTCTGTGTAGGTGAAGGTGCTGGAGATGGCAGGAGACTGGTTCCTCAGCTGTGCTTTTCTCTGTGAGGTTAAAAAGTCCTATCGCCCAACTGAATTCAACCCCTGAGCAAGTTAACGTGCAGCAGGGGTACTGGAAGCCTCTTGTGTTTATATGGCAGGCAGCTGAAATACTACTTAATGTTCAGAAAGAATTGATTTGATGGATAATTCATCTCTCCTGGCAGAAAAAAAAGTCTCTCTGGAGAGTGATGGGCTTAACTATACACAACAGATGGGAGCAGTGAAACTTCCTTTGGCAGATTTGTCAATGGTTTTGTTAATGAGCATTCTTTTGCTGTTAGTGTGGCAGACATTGGGAGCAACACCATATGGTCACAGAGCAAAATTTCTCTCTCTCACATGCAGAAATGACTCTGGCTTTATATTGAGCTAATGATTTTTCTTGTCACTTGACTGTACATGCCAAATTCCAGGTTGGTTGTCCTGGACCCTACCACTGGTGCAGCCACACCTTGAGTGCTGTGTTTGGTTTTAGGCCCTTCACTACAAGAAGGACACCAAGGAGCTCGAGTGTGTCCAGAGATGGACAATGAAGGAGAAGGGGCTGGAGCACAAGTCTGATGAGGAGCAGCTGAGAGAACCAAGGTTGTTTAGCCTGGAGAAAAGGAGACTGAGGGGAGATGTGATCACTCTCTACAACCACCTCAAGGGAGGTGGTAGCAAAGTGGGTGTTGGTCTCATCTCCCACATAATAAGCAATAGCATGAGAGGAAATAGCCTGAAGTTTATACTGGCTATTAGGAAAAAATATTCACCAAAAGAGTTGTCTAGTTTTGGAAGAGGCTGCCCAGCAAAGCGGTGGAGTCACTGTCCCTGGAGGTATTTAAAAGCTGTGTGAGGCTGAGGGACGTGGGTTAGTGGTGGACATGACAATGCTGGGTTAAGGGTAGGACTCAAAAGTCTCTTTCCAACCTGAACAATTCTGATTGTCACAGAATCATAAATACCCTATACAAGGGGGAAAAAAAATTCCAGTTTTCCTGTGGCAGATAATAAAGCAGAGGGACAGAAACAAATCTCTGGAAGGCTGACAGTGTGACAGCATGACAGGTTTCCTGCAGCTCTTTTAGAACCTGAAACCTTCTCAATACTTCTCTCTGTATCTGGTTCCAAAGTTAAAAGCATTTATCTTAATTAATTTACTAAAGTGCATCTTTTTTATCCCCAGTACCTGACCAATAAATGAAATGGACCACATGTATTCACTAGTGTTCCCTTAGCTAAACCTGGGGGTTTCTCTTTTCTTTCCCGAGCTTCTCACCTTTTTAACTTCTTCAGCATTTTGTTTTGCAGTAACAATCTTTTCTTCTATATTGTCCACATTCCTAGAGTTTGTAGCAGCCTTTTGCTTCAGGTCTTCAACACTCCTCTCCAGCTCAGACAGACGTAAGGAAGCATTGTTCAGTGTTTCTTCTGATGCTGCATTTTCAGATTCAATCTAACACAAAGAGAGCTGAGAGTTACATTCAGTGTCTTTTCAAAGTGCAATACTAAACGTTCTGCAGTGGCCCTGATCAACTAGCTCATGACCATAGAAGTGACAGAAAAAACAGTGGTGGAGTTGTCCTACAATTGGCCAGTTACAGTGAAAGAGCCTGCTGCTTGATGACAGGGTATGTATGGGGCTGCAAAAGCATTAAGGGATGTGGATAAGAAGTGCAAGAGATGCCAGGCAAAACTTCAGGTATTTAACTCCATCATCTAATATTGGACTTGTGAAGGTGGGTATCTGCTAAGCTGTCCAAGTTCCATGGGTATAGACAGCACATAGGGCTCAGGAGGGCTCCGAGATGAAGTCTAAGAATATATTCTCTGTCAAGACTGCAGCAACTACCCTTTTAATCCTGCTGTGGTGGTGGATGATACCTACAGCATGGCTACCCTAGTGCCCTGCTGGGGGCCTTCCAGGGAATCTTGGCTCCTTTAGCTTCAATGGTGCAGGATATGGTGTGAGAAAAGCTATTTGGGTTTGGTTTCTTAAGTGCAAATCCTGCCTTAGCATCTGCCATAGTAACTCAAAAGTTGATGTGAAGGCAGGAATGGTTTAGATTCATTTTAAGTACAGTCCCTGATTTGCAGTGCCCAAGAGCCTTCCCTAGACAGGCTTACACCACTTTCTGAGTTCTTCCTGTATCTTAAAAAATACTTATAAAGAACTCACCGAGGTTAGCAGGTCTTGAGTTCCTTTAATATCTTTGTCAGCTTGCTTGATGGCTTTTTCAGCTGCATTTTGAGCTTTTTCAGCTTCTTCCAGTGCTGCTTTCACCACATCTGCAGTGACTTTAACATCTGTAGCACCTTTGCTATGGAGCAAAACTATGTTAATGCTAAAAATGCATTTACTTTGGAACTGGAAAAAAGAACTAGTCAGACTCTGCAAAGGGCCATTTCTGTCCCTTGGTGAAGGAATGAGAGTCTACATCAGGTGAAAGTTAAAAACTGCATTTTCTGACACAGTGAAACAAGTTTCATTTAAGCCACTCCAGACCAGGGTTGCATACCTTGCTTTTTTAGCTTCCTCCAGTAGCATTTCTGCTCTGGCAATGTCTCCAGCGCTCTGCTGCAGAATGACCTCCACGTCAGAAAGGCTTTCTACACGCTCACGAATATCTTCTGTCAGGGCCTGCAGCTGCTGGGGGGTGCTTGGCATCTCCATGTTCAGCACTTCATTAGCCACTGCCTCAATGCTATCCAGGTCAGCACTGTCTTCTAGGAGGTCACAGAATCATAGGATTGTTTGGTTGGAAAAGACCCTTAACATCATCAAGCCTAACCACTAACCTAACATTGCCAAGCCTACTGAGCCATGTCCCTCAGCACCTCATCTACATGGCTTTTAAATACCTCCAGGGATGGTGACTCCCCACCCCCCACCTCCCCGGGCCAGTGTCTAACTGCCCTCTCAGTGAAAAAGTTCTTCCTAATACCCAATCTCAACCTTCCCTGAAACAACTTTCCTCTTTTCCATGGACACAAATGACAAAGATAAGAGCCTCCCTCTGCCAAGCCTCAGTGCTCAGACTCTCATCCAGCTGCTCCCCTAAGAAGGAAGACATCAGAAGACTTCCTCTGCCAAGCCCTATGGCAAATCAAGGTGTTAAAAGCACTTCCTGAGGGTGAAGCCTCCCCCCCACCCCCGGGGCAGTGCCCCAGCAGGCACCCAGGCCCTGCTGGCAGAGCTCTCATGGAAGCCATGTGAAGATCTCAGCACTTTGCCCCACCCCACTGAGGCTGGGGGGCACTTGAGTCTGCAGGAGAGGAAGCCAACAGCTGCACATAGGTTATTTGTGCTGCCACTATACTCAGCCTCGTGCAAATGGGGAAGGAGGGGGTTTGCCATGCTGCCCCTTGCTAGCAAATAAGGCTCTTATTTAACCTCTCCCTGCTTCCATAAACTCCCAGTTTCTGCCTTGTCTCCCCGTGAACAGTGCTTTGGCTTTCTAGCCAGAACTTATGAACACACTTGGCAATCTACAGCAGCCTCCTCTGAAATGAACAGGCCACAGTTTGCTTTCACATTCCTATTGTCATGGTTTTCTCTTGTTTCTAGATTTCATCATGCACACCAAGTCTGGCTAAAAGGGAGGCAGAGGGACACACAACTCTGGCATTGCCCCTTAGAGGATGATTCAGAGCTTAAGGTACGTTTTCACAAACCCAAGAATTAAACCACAATTTAAATGTAAGGTTTTTACGCATTAGGAAGTCTCTGATCTGTTTAATAAGGTTTCTCAGATCTTCATTGCTTCTGTCCACTTGTTCTTTCGTAGCATTGGTTTTGAGCAAAACTGCTTGTGCGTTTTGTTTTGCTTCATCGGCTCTCTGTTTCGCCTCAGAAACCTAAAGAGAGGAAAATGGAAGGCTTGATTGCACGTTTGCTTATGCTTTAAGGGCTGTTTGAAAACAAAAATGCAGCTGGAGTCAGAGGTAATAGTAATGAGAAATGCTTTTTCTCATAAAACTCACAGAACACTTTTAAAAGCTGGCCATGATCCATACCACCAATGTTAGTTTAAACAACTCTGGCTCATGTTTAGTTAACCATGAAGGTTCATTTCAGGCAGCTCCCTTTCCAAGGAGCTTTACAAGCACGATGCAGTTACGCAACCGAAGTATTCTGAAGCCAGCCAGGCACATACTTTGTCAGTTAGGGTCTAAACTTTTGTTACAACTGAAAGACAGATTTTTTGCAGTATCTCACAATTGATTTGGCACATTACCATTTTGGAGAGTTGCTCAACTTCTGCCAAGGCGCTGAGGATGTCTCTGTCAAAATCCATGGCTCTCTGCCAGGCGCTGTGAGCGACGGTGAGCAGCCCAGCGCAGCCTGGCCCTCCGCACTGCTGCTTCCCCTCCGCCGTCCGGCAGCCCAAGCCACCGCACTCGGACTCGGCACAGGAGGCTCCGGCAGGAGTGCCGCACGTCTGCAGGGACACACCACACCAGGGAAGCAGTCACAGCTTTGTCTCCCTTGCTGAGCTGCAAGGGGGATGGAGCAGGACTCTGCTCTACCCTGAGAGAAACACCCCATTGCTGCTGCCACAAGTACCACAGGCAGGGAAGCTGAAGCAGAGCTGGAGGTGGTTCCTGCAGCAGGTCCATACCCGCACCACTCATCTTGCTTCTGTTCCCCCCCACACCTTCCTGGCTTTAGCTGGGTTAGGAACAGCCAGCTCCCAGCTGCTGCAGTAGCTGGAGGTTGCAAGGGAAGCCATGCTGCACCTCCGTTGTCTCCTTTTCCTGCACCCCATCTTGCACAGGAAAGCTGCATTTACGCATTGCTTTCAAGCTACTCTTGTCTGCACACCTTTCGTTCAGAGTCAGGCTGCACTACTGTTGGAGGAAAAACTGACCCTCCCAACCAGCAAGTTTATAAGGAAGTGTTTTGTGCAGAGTAGTATCTTTTCCTTTGCTCTAATGCCCTACAAATGAAACACTAACAAGCTGAAATGCTCCAAGTGGAACAGGAGCCTTGTTTCCATCTTCCTCAAAAAGCTGTCACGTTTCCTTCCACCAAGTGTTTGCCCTGATTTCATCCTTCCAGTTTGTGAACTGTTGTCAAGGATGTGTTCCCACAGGAAATTTAAAGGTAGACTTTTTAAAAAACAAAAAGCAACACCATTTCAATCTGAGAATTATCCACTACTTGCTCAATGACTTAGCAGTGAACTGATTTGGGAGTTGTTTTAGACAGGGGAAAACTGGGAAATTCCCCATTCTAGTGAGTTTTTTTTCCCTTTCCACCCCCCACCTCCTTTTGCCAAATGATAGTCACTAACCTATGTACTTTGCAGCCAAAATAACCTCACTGGGAAAACTTAGGGGCTGTGCCAAGTTAGCTGCAGCTGTCTCCTGTGAAGTGTAAATGAGTCCCTCTTACCTGCTTGGCACGCAACCCAGCAGTAGCTAGAAAGCAAAAAGGTGGGTTTTTTGGTGTCCTGTGATTATACCTTTAAGCAACTCAACTGTGTTTATGGCCTTGATAAACATCTAGCCAGGATTTTCAGTCCTCAAAAACAGTTAGGCAGGAATGCAGGGGAAGGGAAACTAAACAAAAAGATGTCTCTTTTTTTCCTCTGGAGAAAAAAGAAGAGCTGACAGCAGTCATAAAGTGACAGGAGACAATTCAGCCTGTGAATTGTCTCATCCTGCCCAGGGGAGTTAATGAGCAGTCCCCTGCAGCCCCCTCTTCTTGCAGGATTGATCTCTGAATGCAGCTGGCCAACTTCAAAGGGAAACTGAGGGAACACCCAGCCTCTCCCAAGAAAAAGCTACCCTTGATCACATTTACAGATGAACAGGCAGCTTCAACAGAGAAAATGCCCTTTTGCCTCCAGCTCCTTGTAAGCTCTGCTTTGTCTCAAGGAGGAGGACAGGAGTAGGGTAATGTGGAGGCGGAGGGCAAAGCACTGCCTGGCTGGGCACTGTGCAGGCACAGCCTCTGCCCTGTGGAGCTGAAAAAAGGAAGAGAGGAGCTGACAGAAAGCAAGCACACAAACTGAGGACAGGCTTAAGAGGATAATTCTCAGTCCAGCAGACTGCATGAGGGAGCTCTGTCCACAGCAAAGGGCTTTGGGTTAAGAGGCGGGGTGATGAAAAGGTGGGTGCTCTGTCAGGACTGGAGAGGGTTAGGAGACAGACCAATGTGAAAAGCTGGTGCCTGAAAGCCAGTAGGTCTGAGAGCTCATTGATTAAACAGCTCTGTTGTGGTTCAGAAAACAGCCCATCATCCAAGAAAAGTGTGGTTTTTCCTCAAGGAAGCGTTTCCCACTCTCCAGCTCTAAACAGTTCCTCCCACCCGTCGCTTCTTCACAAAGCTCCACTTTATTTTTGCTAGAGGTCTTGTGCCAGCAGCTCTCAGCCACATACCTTCTCAGCCACTTCAGAGAGGTCCAGGCTCTGGAGCTTGCCTGCGAGCTCGTCCAGCAGGCGCGACTGCTCCTCCTGCGTCGCCTGGAACTGGGCCTCCCTCGCCGCCATTAAGCCTTCCACTTCCTGCCGCGTCCGGGCCGACAGCTCCACCGTGCTGTCGGGGTGAACAGTGGAGGCGTTGACCCTCTCCTCTGCCTCCTGGGACAGCTGGAAATACTTGGTGATGCTGTCCAAGGCCCCTGCGGAAATCAGATGGAGCTGCTCAGAAATGTGTGAAGTAATCCCAAGTAATTTATGTTCTGGAGGCTGCAGATGACACGCCAGGGTTAGCGATAGGAATATCAAGTTAAATGAATTGCTGGCCTCTGAGGCTGTGTTCAGCACTGCTGCAAGGACAACAGAATTTGGCCTGCTGTGAGAGAAATAACACAACAGTCCTTTTTTTTGCTTGGCTGACAGCATGCCAAGTTTGCTGGATTTTGAAGTTAAGCCTTTCTCTGACCCCAGTGACTGAGTTCTGCATGCCCCGCGGGCAACAGGGGATGCAGCCTTTTAAGTTTACAAGGCAACAGTCGCTTTTCTAGGGATTCACTTAAGGATTCTTATTGCTTGCCCAGGGATCTCTGTCTTATGGAGTCACTGCTTAGAACTGGACAGAGCTCCCCTAGGAAACAACTGCTCCATAAAGATGCTGATTTAGATTTGGACAATTCCTGGAAAGGCCTTGAGTGCGTGTGAGGGACCTTGCAGGGGTGGCCACACTCTGCACCTCACAGCTTTCCCCTGCAGAATGCCACAAGTTAGGGACTCCCCTGTTCTACATCCTACTTGCCTGTCTCTGCAAAATCCCACCTTCACTGGAAGCAAATCTCAGACTTCCTGCAGAGCAGGAAATAAAAAACACATTAAAGAAATCCTTTGTTTCAAGCTGAAACAAAGTCAGCTTTCAAAATTTCCAGATAATTTGGTGACATTCCTCTTTGTCCAGCAAATTTTGATTCTTGGCACATTTCGGGGTGCCAGTGGGCGTGCAAGGCTGGGCTGGCTCCAAAGAACTGGGCCCTTAGACCCAGGCAGTTTTTTCAACCAGAGACAGCAATTTAAGACTGGGAAGAGCAAGGGAGGTGTCCAGCTATATCTCAGAATCTGCTGCCCTTTCAGCTGTTGTGTCTCATGTAAAATGCATTAATCAAGAGAATTTTAAGACAGCTCTGTGCCCCAAGAACTTCAGTCAGCTTTACAGTGTGCAGAGGGAGAGACAGGGGCTGAGGGGGAAAATTCCTGCTGCATCAGCTCTGCTGAAGCCGTCCTCCTAGGAACTGTGTTTTATTACAAGTTAGATGATTAACCTGGTATTTAAAACCATACACCAATTAAATTTTTGGCTACCCCCATGCTTTCTCCCCCTCCCTGTGACACTTACCCCTCACATCAGAGATCTTGATGAACTCGAGCTGTTCTGCAAGTTCCTTCACAACCCGGTCTAGGCTTTTGGCATCTGTCTCTAGCGCGCTCAGGTCTGTGTCTGTGCTGTTGCTCTTCGCTGCTAAGGCGGACAGGTTTTCCTCTACGTCAGCTATCTTAACTGTAACATCTGCTGTGAGCTTTCTGCAAGAGAGGCACAGGACTCGAGATGAAGGGAAGGAAGGGCTGTAAGCCTCAGTGCTTCACTTCACTAGAGAGCAGTGGTTAGAGCCGTGCCACGCACGCTTCTCCCACGGCAGCACTCGTCCTCCCTCAGTGAAGCTCCAAGTGATGTGTAACAACATGCCCACCTAGAACACTGTTTTGTTTCCTTTATCACACAAGACTACTTTTTAATCTGCAGCACGTTTATAAACTCAAAACACCAAATTGCTCAGAAAACAGCTGCTTTGTGTAAGATTAATTGGTGGCAGATTCCAGAGGACTGGTGTAATGCTTTTGTATCATGGCAACTGCATAGGTCAGAGTTGACTACTATGATCCATACATAATTTGCTTCTCGTCCCACACAGCTACAAATGCAGTTTTGATTACTGCGAGCTCATGGGACAGATTTGAACTTCAGGAAGAGGGGGGGAAAGCCTTGGTTTTAATACAATGGATTCTTTTAACTCCTCTGCAAAGATCCGTCCTCACCCGCTGTTTCTCTGGGGCTATGAAGGAAAACCTCCCGCCCTCAGCATTCAGCGTGGCCTCAGTGAGCCACGGAAAAGGCTTTAGTTGTGGGATAACCCTAAAAGGAAAAGCAAGTGTATGTTACACGTCAGTGCTGCTGCAGAACAGAAGTGGGCATAGGAAGCTATTCCCATCCATGGTGATCCGGCCAAACCCAGTGTTTCCTCACTCTGCAAGTATCAGCCAGTAGTCAAGCTTTATGATCCATTTATAGCTCTCTCCATAGCACAACAGCCTGCTGTTTTCCAAGAGTCCTCCAAAGCCCAGTACTTCTTCGATACAGCCAGTGAGGAGCAAGAACAGATACACCTATATATAATGTTAGTGAAATGCATCTCCTCAGCTGCCCTGACTTCCCTTCAATACACACAGAGCTGAAATGAAGCAGTAACCCCCAGCTCTCCCTAGCTGGAGGGAGGGAGCTGCAGGGAACAAGCATATCACTAATTGAGACATTTGTGCTTTAATCCTCTCCCCTTTGCCTTGTGCAGTCTCCTTTACAATGCACAAGCAACTTCAAGTAGCTGCACAAAGGGCTAGAAAGCATCAGTAATCCTACATATGTTAAACTGCCTCATCTCCAAAAGCACAAACTAATCACCATCTTTTGTATGCTTAGCCCTGAAACAAAATATAGTGCTCCTACCCTGAGAAAAATGGAAACAATCCTTGTTATAAAGCTAGTGCTTCCCCCCACGCAGGCTCAGAAGGGAGTCCAAGGTTCCAACTCATCGGCTACTCACTGAAATCCCAGAATTTAATCTCTTCCATCTCCATTCTCCCATATAATAGCAGTTTGTCCTTTGCCTTGGGGGAGCACAAGGCAAGCCAGAGTGCTGTGCAGTGACAGCTGCCTGGGCAGTGGGAGCAGGATAACCTCTGCTCGGGGCATTCCACTGCACTGCTCCTGCCTTCCTGGGCTGGGTGCTGGCTGGCTGGGTGAGCACTGAGCTCAACCATCACCTTTCCTCATTCAGCTGCATCCCGAGCCTCAGCCCAGCCTGGGAACACCACACACAACAATCCCAGCTCCCTGGTCGCTCCTGCCCATGCAACTGTACTCACTCTGCTTCCTCAAAGAGATTCCCAATGTTCTTCAGGGGCTCAGCAGCTGGATTTTGAGCAATGATGGTTTTAATTTCACTGAGTTTCTCCTCCAGGGTGTTGAGTGTCTGCTGGTACGGCCCAGTGACTCCTGTGACTTTGAGGGCATTAGCCCTGTCCAGGAACTGCTGGGTCCTGTTAGCCAGCTCGCTGATGATCACATCCCAGAGGGCAAAGCACTGGTGGCACGGCACACAGTCGGGGAAGAAGCCCGAGTAGCCCCGGGAGCACTTGTCACAGCGTGGCCCTTCCACTCCCTCGTTGCAGATGCACTGCCCCGTGGCACGGTCACACTGCGGCGTCTGGATGCCACGAGGGTTGCAATCACATGCTGCAAGGAGAAAAAGGCACATGTGAAGCCTACAGGTAAGGGAAATGACAGCAAGGTTGTAAAGAAATCAGTTATAATGAAGTGAAATGAGTAGAGAAGTGGTCTGTGTTTGGATTACAAAACAGTAATTACGGATATGTCTGCTTGCACATGAGGAGAACCAGTACTGAGAGTAAAAGGGACACAGGCAGTAAAAGGGACACAGAGACATAACTCTAGGGGAGACCAGGATTAACACATCATCTCAGAAACAGGGACAATAATGGAGCAAGGAGCGACACTTCTTGCAATGTCTGGATGCCAGTTGGATAGTAACCCAAGATGAAGATCCCAATTTGACTCCTACAATGAAGAGTAAGTAGAGTAAGACTTTCCAGACAGGAAAAGAAATGGACAGGCACATAGCAAAGGGTTTAAGAATAAAACATGAGTTAAATAGGAAAAGTGAAAAAGGAACAATCATTTACTGTCTCTCCCACACAGAAGTAGGGATCAGCTGAGGAATCCAGCAGGTTGAAAACCAACCACCTTCCCTGCACCTCCCACAAACAGCACAGTAAAAGGAGTTAGTTGATTACATAGCACTTAGTTCTAAGTGGTGGAGCTCCTTTCCAGAGGACAATGTGGGTATTAAAAGCTGAGATGGCTTCAAAGAACATGACAAATTTATATAGTAACAGCTCTGGAGAGATCTTCTACGCAGAGGTACAAGGCCTGGCTCAGGATGCGCTCCTGTCACAGACGGTGGGAAAACATTCACAACACACACCAAGGAGCCTGGTGCTGAGCTGACATTTTGGGTATACAGAAGATGGGGGAAAAAAAATCAGGCAGTGCAAAGTAGAACAGAACAAAGAATGTGGGCATGGGCAGCCTTGTCTGAGGGAGAAGAGAGACATCTTCTCCATCATGGATACTAACAACCAAAAGTCTACATATTGTAACCCTGAAGTGAGAGTGAGGACAATTAACAGATTTATTTGCAAAAACCTAAAATCCACACTTGGAGCACTAACTCAGGAGCCAGTACTCACACCTTCCTGCAATGCACTGTCATCTTGATTTTATTTTTGTACCTGTGAACACCCACCTGTCTCTATATGCCAGTCAGGTAAGATGCAGGGGCTCCAAGCGGTTGCCAAATAGGAGTGATCAGGTTTGGGCAACACCCTTTTTCAACAAGCTTTTAGAATAAAGATGCACTTCTTTGGCACTAACCCACCATAAAGAGAAATGTCTCAACTTACAGACGCACAGTCATTCCTAAAAGCTGCTTTGTACACAATAATGCTACCAGAGAAGCGTTTCCATTCCAAGGGCTGCTGCTCAACCTCTCCTCTTCCTTAATTATGCAGGCAGGAGCAGCAATTACCAACCTGCAAAGCTTTTAATAAAGAGATAGCAGCAAAGAATTAAAAAAAAGAGGCCTTGAAAATATGAAGATCATCTATCTGCCATCCTAGCAGAGGACACCTGCAAGTCAAGCACACATTCCATGAGAAGGACTTCATTATCTGATAAAAGCCTTCACTTACACATCCATTTACCAAGCTGTGGTTTAAGGAGGTTAATGGCTTAAAAAGGCCCATAAATCAATTCATGCACCCCAAGCACATGCCCCCTTGAAAAAAAGGGCAAAACACAAAGCCCTTCTCAAGATTGTACATTGTTTGCCTCACTGCCAAAACACAGTGGTGGTCTTCAGTTCAAAACCTACACAAAGAGCCTCGGCAGAACAAATCACTCCTCAACAAAACCACTTTCTTGTACAATGTGAATATGATAGGCAAGAGACAAAAATAACTTCTGCTGCCTGCACAATTGAGCAAAACGGTCCTTTGTTCTTTGAATTATACCCGGACACAAGAGATTGTTTTTACTTTACATCGAAAAGTGCTCGAAGTAGTCAACTCGCCATGGAGTATGTTCCCTGCAGGCAAACGATCAAGTTCCTGTCTGAAGGTCAGTTAACCCTTCTGTCAACTAATAAGGCCCTCTGTATAATGATGAATTGTCCAAATTCCTCTGCACTGAAAGAGGCTAAATGACACGTGGTTTTTCTCAAGGATCCCGAGATCTGATCAAGTTACACTGAATACCTGCTGCTGGCAGATCAGGCTGCTATATTTACTTGAGGATTTAAAAAGCTTAAAGTGAAAAAAAAAATAAAGAGGGAATTACCACATTAGGAATTCTCCTCCTGAACACCTGCATGTTCAGGAAAGGCAGGTGACATGGCTCTAGTAGCCTTTAAGTGTCATTGGAGATTCCAAAATCTCTGCAGACAGAAAATGCTGGGGAAGGAGAGAGGAGAAGCAAAGTACTAACTTGTTTGCAAAGCGAAAACCCAAACTCCATGGCTGCTTGTTGGGAGATGATGAAGAGCAAAGAAATGACTTACTCCAAATGCAGCACAACAGTTGGAAGAACCATCACATTTATAGAACTCTATAAAACTTCCAAACTCAACTTTGTGGGATCCACGAGAAAATTGGATGAGGTAGCTCGAAACATTACTGAGGGTTATTGCCCCATTTTAGGATTCTCTAACAAGCCCAGAAGCAGGCAGTTCTGGCTCTGCATTCCCTAAACCTTGTGAATCCAACATCTATAAAATGCCTTTCCAAAGAGCTGCTTTCACACTTGCTCTTTCTTGTCTTCACAGTCTTCCCAAGTCATTAACCATGCAACAGGACCACACCAGCTTTCAAACCAAAAGGTAAAACTGAAGACAATTTTTCTCTCTGTTTTTAAGTAGAATCACATAGTTTGAAAGAAAACAAGACAAAGCCTCCCAGAAGTACTGGAATAAGAAGATTTCAGCTGAAACATTTTTTAAACTCTCACAAAAGCATCACTGCTCCTCTGACAGCTCCCACCTTGCAAGAAAACCATTCATCTCACAAATGATACGTGCATGCCAGTGCTTGGTTACACATGACCTTCTTTCTTAAAGTCTAGATGACCTTAGCCAAGCATGTCCACCTGAGATGATTGAAACTATCTCTCTTCCTCACTACAGTCAGCTTCTGAGTGCTTTTAGCAGAAACAGGGGCCCAATTTCTGGACACTGCATTAATAATGAAATTGAGCCAGCCAGAAACTCTCAGAAATTGCCCTCCAAGGTCATGTGGAACAAGACCTCCACCCTCTTGAAGTGTCTGAGTCTCATTACTCGTGCTCTCGCCACCAACACCTGGCTATTTTAAACTCCACCAAGGAGCATTTCCAAGGCCACTGCAGAGAGCATCTTCCTTTTACAGCATGATGGGGATCAAACCCTCCACTGACTTCAGCTGTGGCCAGTTCTCAAGATAAGGAAGGCAAGCTCAGGCCAAGACAATAAAAAGCCATGAACATTCTGGGCCACCAGGCAACCAGCTCAGTGCATAGGTTTCGCCTCTGCCTCATGCAATGCCTGCCTACCAAGAACCCTCTGGCTTCAGTCTCTGGGAGATTTCAGGGCATGACTTCATCCTGAAGTCAACAGCAGCCCAGTGACAGAATTTATGTGAAGGGCAAAGAGGACCTTCTGGCTGGCACAGATCGGAACAAGGTAGCACAGGGTTGGCAAATAGCTCGTGGAAGAATAACTGAGCTACACATCCATCATGATGGTGCACATCCATCAAAACTATTATCCCTGCCACAATGAACTGGGATGTGAGAACAGCAGAAGCCTTAATTCTTATCAGCTGCAAGAAACAGTGAACACCATGCCTGAACCACCCAGCACATCACGCCCAGCACTGGTTTTGGCCAGAGTACCCCAGTATCACTTCTGGCTACAGTGGAATTCTGGCTCCTCTAACACTTCATATTTCATGTCCATGAGAGTCAACTCCTCTGCAGTCCAGTGCTAATGATGCTCTCTGTTACAGCAGTTTTGCTTCTGATGTACTCAAACAGGCTGACTCAAACACAATGTTCAAGGTATTGATGGCTGTGGAGATTTCAGCTCCAACCAGCACACTCCTAAGTCCGATGTAACACTTACTACATCTCATTTTTTTCAAGAACAAGAAACACTGGTACATCTAGGGACACAGAAGTGTTTCAGATATTAGTCCATAGCTAGTGATGCCTTTATACTCCACTTAACATAAAATTTGTGGAACAGGGAAACACATGAAGCCCTGCAAGCTCATTTTAAATGCTTTGCGTGTGCTTATGTGACTAGAAATAGAGAAAAGTGGTTCATTTTGCACTGCAAAACCCAACAGATGTTGGGTTTACTGTGAGAGATGCCTCAGGTACCTTAACCAGATTCAGCTGGAAATGGCCTTCATGACAAATGGTTGATTACTCTCTCTTTATATAGAAAAGTTGGCCAAGATGAAGGGCTGCAAGTTAACACAGACGGTGTTACTTGCTTTGAAGATCAGTGTTAAGGATCAAATGTGTTCCTGGGTAAGCAGGACAGGACACTGTAGCACGTTCCCACAGAGTGAAGGGAAAGAAGTCTTTTGAAATCATTGGTCAAAAATTTGAGGGTTTTCAAAGGAGTACTTAATAAATTAAACAATAGGTTTCTGTTCTGAAATGTCACTTTGGAACTGGATGGATTGTTTCCCTTAATTGAGTATTTAATTCCATCAGACATTCTTCTGTGACATACTCAACTCAAGCAAAATCACTTTTCTTTGACAGGAACGTTTTCTAGCAAAATTCTTCAGTCGGGATCTCCTGATTAGTAACTTAGAGGAATATAAAATATTGTGGCTGCATCTGCTCACAAATGCACGTGCACGTATGTGAGTGCACAGACTATCCATGGGTAGCTTTGATACCACCATTTCTCTCTTTCTTTTAAAGATAAAAGTAATACTCATATGTGTTTACTGAACGCAGTCTTGTAGAAACCCAAGGAGAGAAATCCCAAAGTAGTAAATGACTACTTTGAGTAGTTTGCTTTAAGCTCACAAGGATCTAATAAGGCTTTTTCTTTTACTCTGACAGCTCTACTCCCTTTCCCTCTTATTTGCAATACTTAGGACACCATTTAAACCACTGTAATTTAATATGTGGCATATTTGCATAGAAGTTAAACTAAGGTGTATCAGAGCAGCTGAACAGACAAGATGATATAATGGATACCAAAAGGGCTGGATGACCAGTCGTGGTGTTTAACACCTTATTGCAGGATGCTGGGAACAAGCAAGTGTCATACACCACCCTACACAGAACAGAAATGGTTTAGGCAGAAATATTTCCCTTACTGCTCGAGATGGGGGACAGAGAACATCAGATGTTTAACTCCTCCGCAGCAGAAAAACAAAAGGTTTGTTAAAACACGATTTCCTGGCATCACTTCCCAGTGGCAGCGAGGCACTATGATGAGAAAACCATTCAGCAATTTGTAAGGCTGAACGTTTTGCAGAGCTGGCAAATTTCTTCTGAATAATCAGCTATTGATTCAAACTACCCTGTAAGCATATTGCCAACTCCTCAGTGTTAGGATTTTCAGTCCGAGAGTTAAGATCCCAGACGAGAATGTCTGGAGTTGTGCTGTATTTTAACATGCCAGCAGACCTTGCCAAAGAGCAATTTTCTGGAAGCAATAAATACACAATATTTTAACATCTCAGGTCAATTAAAATTATGAAAGTCAAAGTGAAAATTCTGTTTCCTTTATCACAGAATTTGCCTGACTTCCTTTACACGTTTACTAGAGAAGAAATATCTGCTAATCTTTCTCTCTGCACCATAAATACCTCCTGTAAAAGCAGCCTATGGGACCAGTTTAAGACACAGGTGTTAAATTAAGATTATGAAGCCTATTCTTCAGTGGCAGTGGAGTAGTTTTCAGAGAGCAGATGTTTTGGCACCACTTACAAAACAGACTAAAAACTGAGAAAAACAACTTTCTACCAATGTCTGCAAGAGTATTTGATAAAAACACAACTTTTTTCATCTTGATTCAATTAAATGCCACTTTTCACTGTAGGACTTGATGCTCAAGTCCAACTCAGAAAAATATTGACACAGGTATGCGTCCTGTAAAGGAGAGAGAGCAATACAACATAACTTTCAGTCTCATACAGTAACTTTTACTAACTGTGCTCTGTCCTGTTTTTTTCAATTTATTAAAACAATAATGATAGCAAAATTGTAACCTCCTTATAGGAAGCATGTAAGTTTCAGATATCTACTGTTCAAGGACATTGTTTGAGCTGCCTCTGAGGCTCCCCGGAGCCTGGATCCTTCCGACAGAAATGTGCTCTGCAAGCTGAAGTCAGTGCAGAGCTCAGCATGTTGAGTCCTGCACTTTGGCTGCCAGGCTTTGGAAAAGCTCCAGCAGGATCTCTGTGACACTCGAGTTTGATTAAATTAGCAATCCCATTATTTACTACCTTAGCAAAGGTTTTTCTGCAGATGCACATGTTCATGTACAGACTCATGCAGAGCTGCACAGAGCCCGTAGCTGAAGCAACAGACTCAAGAGTCCTGCAAAGGGGCTGGCACTGCTCACTGCACAGCTCCTGCTCACTGTAATCCTCATACAGACATGCACAAGGCCAAAACCCAGGTGCTGGGCTCTACACTATCCTCTACACCTCTCCTGCACTTGTTTCAGGCATTATGTTAAATTAAACGAATAACTGTTGTGGGTTCTTTTAAAGCATGGAGTAAGCTCCGAAGATCCAGTCCTACACACTCTCTGCAGAGAGTTAGAAGGGGGTTCTAGAGATCATCTAGTCCAACCCCCTGCCAAAGCAGGTTCACCTCCATCAGGGGACACAGGAACGTGTCCAGATGGGTTTGAAAACCTCCAGAGAAGGAGACTCCACACTTTCCCTGGGCAGCCTGTGCCAGGGCTCCCTCACGCTTACAGAAAAGAAGTTTTTTCTTGTGTTGAAGTGGAACTTTCTGTGTTCCAGCTTTTATCCATTACCCCTACTCCTGTTGCTACACACTACAGAAAAAAGTGTCACCCCACCCTCAGGCCCATCCAGACCAGTTTGTATTTTCTTCCTGAACATAGCACAAATTGTGGCCGTATTGGCTGACTGGGCAGCATGAGCGTGCTGCTGAGGGCAGGTGGCAAACGCCATGGCCAGGAGCTCATGTGTCTCCTGCAGCTGGAACCAATGTCTGTGAAAAATCCCCACCTCAGTTCCAGCCTCACCTTGGCCACAGGTCATATTTAAGCAGGGGCACTGCCCTACAATTCCTTGAGCGGCAGAGTTTCCCAGTTCACCTGCAAACTGCTTACTACCAAGAGCTGCTGCCTGCCCACACAGCAGCTGCACATCTGCCAGCCTCAACAGCATCCTTCCTGCTCCTTGGGATGGAATGAGGCTGGGAAGGACCGGAGACAGGGCAGGAGGCTCTGACCCCATCAAGCTGGGGAGGCCCAGCAGCACCACGGAGCTGGCAGGGGGATCACACCGTGGGCTGCCATGGCTCAGCCCAGAGCACTGTCTCTCCTCGCCTGACAGAGATCTCTTGTTTGGATGCAGTCCTGAAGGAAAATCTGCATTTTCACCAGAGTGAGTCTTCTGTGTCACTTGGGGGGCAGAAGGGGTGCTGGGTTGGAAAGAGAGCAGAGCTTGCATGGTAAAAACAAGGCTCTGAAGAATACCTCCTCTCTTTGCTTCAGAAACATTAAAAAGCAAGTTTTCACTTGCTCAAAAGGCAGCAGAAACTCCACAAGACCAGAAATGCTGGTATGCTGCAAAATCCTGCTAAGGTATGCAGATGGACTCCATCAATAAACCCTGATGGAGACAGCTGATATCAAGAGACAATCCCTGCCCTGGAGCCGGCAGGGTCAGCGCCTCTCACCACACCAGAACACACACAGCTTCCCCAAAGGCTGCCTCGCCCCGAGAAACCCAGTATGTACTCAGGAACTGGGACAATTCCCCAGCCCTTTCATCTGCTGCATTAACCAAGTAGCTATGACCTGCCTATCTGGTTAGATAATGGGCTCTAAGGTATCTCTATAGTAAGAGATTTATTAAAGACCACAGCAAGCACATTCCTCCCTGCAGGAAAGAATACCTTAATCTACTGCAAACCCTTCTGGCAAAGCCTCCTATTTGGACAGATCAAAGATACAAGTTTGTTCTGGTATGGACAGTGTTTGAAGTTTCTTTTGCAGATAATGAACTGACTTGTTTATAATGAGAGGACAGAGAGCATCCAGTTTTCTAAACAAGAGACTTCATGTGCTCTGTTTTGCAGCATGTAGCTATGGCTATACCTACTGCATGGTCTCTGCTCGCTCCTTTATTTTCATCTGAAATATGAGTCTTCTACTATTCAAAAACCTAATTTCTTCAGGCCTAGTCTCCCTCCCAAGACACAAGAGGAGACAGGGGTCTTCCAATATATACATCTGAAAGGCAAAGGAAACTGGTTTCCAGACCAATTCTAAAACCCAAACGCTTGCAATATGTTTTCTTACCATGGCAATCTAACGGCTAAAGAAGAACAATTTTCTAAACAGAGAGTTTTGTTTCTTCATGAGAGTCTGACATGAAATAAAATAAACCAGGCCAGTGCTCAGCTGAGCTTCTGCTGTGCCTCACCTCCCCAGAGGCACCAAAACCCCAGGGTCAGACCCCACCAAGCCCTCTGTCCGCATTTCCAGTGTAGGCACTGGCAGGGGTCACTGGAGGCGCTGCTCTAGGCAGCAGTATCCCAGCAGGCCAGGGACAGCACCAGCCACTGGGTCATTTCCAAAAGGAGCAGGTGGAGCAGACACCAGGGTCGGACTCACCTCGGCACTCCACGCTTGGGTCGCCCCAGAAGAGCTCCTGGCACTCCCTGCAGGTGCGGCCTCCGAAGCCTGGCATGCACTGGCACTGTCCTGTGAACTGCCAAAACACACCCCAATGGGAGCCACGGCCACCTCAGGCAGCGAGCCCCGCGGAGGCCGTGCTGCCACCCTGCGCTGCCCTCACCTCGTTGCAGGCCGGGCCCAGGGAGCGCGCGGGGTGGCAGCCGCAGGGCTCGCAGCCCGTGCCGCTGGCGAGCCGCCACGTGTTGGGGGCACAGCGGTCGCAGGTCTGCCCCACCACGCTGGGCAGGCACCGGCACTGCCCCGTGCCCGCCTCGCACCGGCAGCTCTCTGCGTCCTCACAGTCCTCCCGGACGGTGCCCAGGTAGTTGCAGACGCACTCTGTGAGGGAAGGAGTGGGAAGCCTCGCTGTTAGTCTGCCCTCTCGCTACCACGCCACCCAAAATACACTGGAACATTTAGTTTACTCTCCAAGTCCCCAGAGGTGCGTGCAGGTGCTGGCACGTCCCAATGCCTGTGGCCAGGCCTGGCTGACGCGACACCGAACGATGCTCGTTACTGTGCAAGTGCCTTCCCTCATGGCCCAGCCTGGCTGCCAAAGCCTGAGCCTGCCCATTTCCACTCAGACAGCTATGGCAGTTATGGCTAATGTTGTCTGGAGCAGCCTGATGGCGTGCCAAGCAGACCTGGACGCCACTTGCCCACCCAACAGACCTGTCTGCCCTGCCAGGCTGCACCTGGCACCAAAGGAGAGGAGGGTCTGCCTCCTCATCACTGAGTTCAGCTTCCCACCACAGTCCTCACTCCCACTGTCCAGCCACATCTGCAGTGACAATGGTGTAAACAAAAGCCAAACCCTCACCCTGCCACCCTCACCTCTAGAGGAGAGATAAACAGAGACAGCTAACAAGAGGGCAAGAAGGCATCATCCCACAAAAGCCTCATCCTTTGAGCACATGTAAATGCTGTCCCTGCTCTCTCTGTCAAATGCATAGGTGTCCCCTCCCATCCAGGAGCCCCGCTAGGCACACAACTCCAGCTGGAGGTAATGAGGCTTCCCTTGCACCCCACATGCTCCCAGGTGAAATAAGAGCTCAGGCAGCCACTGCCACCCATGAGGCAGCGGGTGGTGGCCGTGTCTCCCCACTCACTCCTGCAGTCCTGCTGCAGGGCACTGCCATAGTAGCCCTGTTTGCAGAGGTGGCAGTTCTCGCCCTCCGTGTGATACAGACACTTCACACACATCCCCGTCCTCTTGTCACAGGCCTCCGGGTCAGTGCTGTCGATGTTGTTGTTGCACTGGCAGGGCTGGCAGGCGCCACCAACCTCGTCGGGGCTCCCAAAGAAGCCAGACGCACATTCATCACATCGACTGCCTGTTTGAACAAACAGCCACAGTGGGAATTACCATCACGGCTCACTAGCACGCAGCCCCGTACGCAGAAAGACTGAGACAAGACAATAAAGACCATTAGTGGGGGGGGCATTAATTGGATCATGCTCAAAGCAACAGAGGCAGAGCTTGGTGAGACCGTGACAACATGGTGTAACATGGACGGAACCACTTGGGGCACCCAGGCTCAGTGCTGCAGCCCAGCTGCCAGCATGCCCATCCCCTCAGTTCCACTGCTGCCAACATCGGTCACCCGTCATCGTGCTGCCAGGAATGGGGCTCACGGCAGCGTCGGCATTACCTGCACACACTGCTCTGCCCTGGCACCAAGTGCTGCCAACCTCCAGCAGCAACACATTGATGCTGGTGATGTTGTCACATCCAACAATTCCAATTCATGTGAATGTACCCCTTCCCATCCGCAGGTTCGACCCAACCGGCCCCCCTTGATGCACCAAGTACCTATGTATCCCACGCTACAGACACACACGACTTGGAGCGTGATCGGATCCTGGTAACAGCCGCTGGCAAACTGGCGTCCGCTCTCGGGGCCGTCGGGGCAAGGGCAGGGACGGCAGTGGTCACCTGATCCCAGGACAGGGTCTCCATAGTAGCCAGCCTGGCACCTGCACAGTGGGGTACATGGCATGCAGGGGATCGCAGACAAACTGACTACTTGCTCTTACTTGACTGTAACTACGCTCAGGTTTTCAACCACTGTGAAGAACCAAAGGGCAGAAACACCCTTATTGGCTCTCCTGTGCACACACACTCAGAGCAGCTGCAGCCATAGAGGCAAATTGGTCTGGCTTAACGCCACTGTAAAAGCAGGAGGCCCATAGCAGACGCCTTTCAAGAGGCTTGCAAAGGTGAAAGTCTCTGAAGCCTTGGGTGCTCTCAGCTGCCTGGGTGGGCTCTGCTGGGAGGTGCAATGCTGAGGCAGGGAAGAGGGGGTCCTTGTTCCCTGTGGTCTACTTTCCTTGTGGCTTCACACTTTCCTGAGCCCCTAGCGCTCAAGAGGATGAGCTGCTGTACCCACTCTGCTGCAGGGAAGAAGGGTCAGACCAAAGGGACAAGTGCCACACCTCTCACAGTTGTGCCCAGCCGTGTGGTCCCGGCAGCCCAGGCACTCCCCGGTGTAGGGGCTGCAGTCGTCGGCGTGGCCGTTGCAGTGGCAGGGCTGGCAGGTGGGGAAGCCCCAGAAGCCGGGCAGGCAGCGGTCGCACTGCCGCCCGTACACACCGGGGAAGCAGTGGCACTGGCCTGTCTCTGCATCGCAGAAGGCGTTGTAAGAGCCTTGGACGTGGCACTCACATGCTGCAAAGAGAAGGAGAGAGGGGCTGCATTTCCACAACAAGCCCCAAACATGGGGTCCCAACCACAGACAGCCCAGACCCAGGAGTTTAACGTACGTCGGCATCCGCTCGGCCCAAACCCAAAGGTGCCAGGGGCACATCTGTCACACTGTCTTCCGACAACGTTGGGACGACACTGGCACTGTCCTCCACTGGGGTCACACACCGAACTCAGGGAGCCCTGAGGGTCACACTGGCATGCTGAGCAGAGAAAAGCATCGGGAGGAGTGAGCACCATGGCACAAGACAGGAAGCACCTGCCTTGTCCCATGCACATGTCTTCCGCGTGCAAACCGCTCCGCCTGCAAGCCCCATCCAGCTTCCAGGCAGAGTTGGCCCTACAAGTTGATTGTTACGTACATAAAGCGGTCTCATGTAACAGTGCAGAAATGCTGAAGATGATGTTCTTGCAGACGTCTGTCATGGGGGTCTTCACAACACTCCTGCTGTTTTCCAGGCAGCGGTATCTCTGGAACGTTTCCCAAGCGCTGTTCGTGACCACATCTTCACCTGAGCCTCCCACTGTGAATATGTCCAGCGACTTGCAGTACGGCATAAGAACAAGCTACAAAACAATTTTACAGTGACAAAGTGTCACTATTCATAAACAGCCTCCATAGAAATGGTGAAAATTCAGTATTATCCTGCTTCCTATATCCTCTTCTGACTAAAAGTGAGTGAATTTGAATGGGAAATGATGTCACTTCTCTAGTTTTTGGTGGAATAGTTCTGGTATCTACCAAATTCTTACCAAATCTACTAAAATCTATCCATTGAAAAGAAATGGATATCCATTCATGGCACACATTAGTCTCTCCAGAGAAAACTACAGGTGCAGTTCTATAAAATACAGTAAAAGCCTCAGTGGAAAAACAACCCATATACCCCGAGACAGAAGAAACCTACGCTGCCTTACACTGTCCAGTTGCAATCTGGCCTCAGCTGTAAGCAACAAACATTACTTTGGATTTACACAGATGCCTGCCAGAGGAGATGCAAACTTTCAGGCTTATAAATACACATGCAGCCCAGAGCATCTCTGAAATAACTTGTGCTCACAGAGTCAATGAGTGTGTATGGGCTCTCCGTCTCCGTATCCACCGAGGAGTACTGGGCCAGCTCTAGGCGGATGGTGTAGTTCAGCCCCTTCTCGAAGCAGACGGGCCGTGGGAGAACGACGTATCTGGATTAGAACAGGAAACAGTTCTTACTTCAAACGTCTCGCACTATAAAGTGCTTCAGGTGGCCCTATAAAGCAATCTAGATAACGGAAAGCAGCCAGGAGCAGGCAGAATAAAAGCTGTGAGGTGAAAGAGGCCGTTTGGAGGCCTCTGCAAGTCAGAACCGGAAAAAGCTTATCAGCAAGGTAAAGAAAGAGTGATGTTCACTCACAGGCTGTGCAAACACTCCCCCACCTCGCTTTACACAGTGAGCAAATCACAAAACGAGAATAAACTTAAAAGCTTTGAGTCCATAGACACAATGCTGACTATGCTTTTATAACCAATGGGAAATTAAAACTCATCCACTTTCATAGGGCCACGACAAACTGGAAACAACACTCTTTCAATGTTTTTTCAGCTTTTGGGCCATCCAGTTATACTGACCTGGAGCCAGGTGACAGTGAGACAACCTGGTTATCGTCATCAGGAACTGTATTGCCACACCGGCTGCCCGTGGGAATCTTGCCTGGACGCGAGACGTTGATCACAGCTTTCTCCCACTGATCTGGCAACTGAGACACAAAAAGGCTTGTCAGCATCAAGCAGTCCACGTGTCCCAAGCTCAGGCCAGGAAAAGCGTGTGCACTGTGCTTTGGGCAGGATGGGGTTGCAGCTCCAGCATCAAAGGGGCATCGACCTGCTGCAGGTTTGGGCTGAGACAAGGCCCGTGCCCCTGGGCATCCTCCAACACAGCCTCTCTCCCTCCCTCATCAAAAACATGCCTGCAGCGTGGCATCAGCAGGGGTGCTGGTGACCTCCTCTCCTCCCACCTCTGAATACTGTACTGTTCACTGCAGTCAGCTACTGACAATCTCTAGATAAAGAGATGGGGCCATAATCCTTTTTGTTCACAGGGTGAAAACCCTGTGAATTACTCAAGAGTCAAAACTGACTGCTTGCAAACACTTGGCTGAAGGCATTCAATATCCAAGACAGGCAATTTGCCTCCTAAGGCATGTGACAGCTTTTCCACCCACTAGAAGGCTGTCTGGCTGATGCCAAATTTGTATTCTAATCTGTCCTGATGGGACTTGTCACTTTTTAATTTCCTCATTAAACAGGTGATGAAAGGACACAACAATGAAAGAGACTGTAAAGCAAATAATGCTAGTAATAGTCAGCCTCTTCTTGGGTTTTCACACCTCTCAGTCATTCAACTGAGAGTCCTCATGACTCCTGGAAGCGCCTGGCTCCTGTCAGTTGTGCACTGGGACAGCAGCAATGCCCGTACTCAGACACTCACCTGCGGCTCATAGCGGACTAGAATGTCATACTCCATGGAGTAGGGGATGTTGTCGATGTAGAACTCCAGGTATGCTCCCTCAGGGACCCGTACAAACCCTGTGCCTGTCCACGACGGCGTGCGCTCGGGCGTGTACTGCCGCTCTATTACATTGACTCCCTACAAAGCCAGGGAACAGAGATTTTAACACTGACAGGTGAAATGTGTGGGCCCCAGAGCTGTGCATAAAGTGATGATTTCTGCTAATGCATCCCTTCTGAATCACAGCATCCATTGCTTGTGCTCCACTGAACAGAAATTCTCTTAAACCCATATGCATGCACACCGTTGCTCTTCCACTTAACAGCAAAAGCAAAACATCTAAAATAAAACAGTACTGCACAATTCTTCATCCATTTCTCTGTTATGGTGAGGAATTAAATGTAAATATATACTTGGGGCAGTAGGATTTACTGCAGTGGCACCTAACTGCTCCGTTAACCGCCCAAGTTGAGTGCTAATTACTTCCTGACTACACCGGGTGGCTCCGAACCAAACCACTGCTCAGGATAACATTTGAAAAGCAAACAAATCAACATGTGGTCACTCCTTTCAGCCTGAGGTGTCAGGTTTTTGTCTGCTATTCTTTTACATAAAGCAAAGAAAAGGAAAAAGGCAACAGAGAATGAAAACGTGTGGTGCTCAAATTTCCCGTCTCAAATATATCCACATCCACGAATAATTCCCTCCATAGAACAACATCCTGTGCATTCCTAAGGAAGCTGCTTCAGTAGAAGGGAATAAAATGTAACAAAATGTCTCTACGTACATATCACTCAGGATGTCCCCTCTTGTATTCCCACTCTTTCAGGAGAGCCTGCCTTTAAGTTATTACCCTTTGTCTTTGCCTAAAGGGTTGGAGCTCCCCTGAGAGAGCAGGAGGTGGGACATGGGCAAGGGCATGCAGCTACGGGGAACACAGGGGCTTGGGACCTCCTGAAAATCCCTGCAACTTGATGCCACTTCATTTTGTCTTCTACTCGACCTCTAACTGGGAATTTGGGGTTTTATTCTGCTACCAGGTTTGTGAAAAAGCTTTCCGATATTAGGAAGTTTTTAAATGGTTTGTTCTGAAGGTTTTGAAAGACAAACCAGTGGCACATTTCCTCACTCTACTTGTCAAGATGCATTTTCATGACAGGCTCCTCCATCCCTGAGCCTCAGTGAGGCCTTGGGTATCACTTCTCCAGTCAGGCAGATACAAATGCACCAAAATCCCTGTGCCAGCTCACATACTCTCCATTGAGGTTCAATGTCTGCTCTGCACTATCTTCTCTGTCTGCAGTTACCCACGAGCAAAAAATCCTCTGCCTTGGCTGTAACCGCAAAGTGGCTGCCTTTTGCCTACAATGAATAAATTAGGACCAAGTGTCCCAGTCACAGGCAGACAAGGATCTGGTGCTTTGTAGAAACCGTTTCCTCATTTCCCTTGCAGGGCGTTAAAATAATTGATGCAATCACCTAGCTGCTGTTAATGAACTGAAAGCAAGGCTGTGCAGTGCTGAATAGAAAGAGCTGGAAATTGGGCAAAACAAGTTAGAGGCAAACTCACTTACAAAAAACATTTTTTTGCACATCAACCATGGTTTTACTCATTAATGAAAGAAGTGATACTGATGCACAGAAACTGAAAGCATGGCATGTATTTAAATGAATGCTTGATTCCCTCCCAGCTTCATTGTCACCAGGGAGAAAAGCCAGTGTCAGTGTCTCACTGCTCTTGAGATAAGGGGGGGAAGAAGAAGTGGGTGCAATGTGTGTGTGCACAGTGGGATACAGAGAAGGATGCCGACAGGAAACTAACCGTTCAGTCTTGATCAAAGAAACAGGTTTACAATGGCAGTTTCCCTCCCCTCCTCAAGTTACTACATTATTTATGGATATTAAGATTGAAGAGCTACAGGTTGACATCTTTCTAATACAACTGAGTTTTGTGTTTTCCACATTTTAATTGCAAAACACTCAAGAGTATAAAACAGATGCTTCCAATACCCAAATTGTGAAATAGCTTTCCCACAGCTGTCCAGAGACACCAGCCCACTAAAACTGCTACTCACGGGACCCAAGCTGGCTTCCTCTGCCTCGTAGATGTAATGATCGAGTGAAATGAAGTAATAACCAGGCTCCACCTGGTTGCACTGACGTCCAAACATGTGGGGCCGGCATTCGCATTGGCCAGATTCACTCGAGCAGCTAAAACGGAAGAACAATGAATTTACAACACATCTTGGCCATGCTGAGGCAGTGCTAGAGCTGTCTTCCACTTTGACGGTTTGAGTGACACAAGAGGAGGCACTTCTGAACAGATCTGTTGTGAACGAGATGTTCTTAGGCTATGCAACTGGACCACGTGCACTGTTAAAACAGGAGCACGGTCCTGGGTGCAGCCTTGGCTCTGGGAGCAATCTTGGCTCCCAGCCTCAGGCTGGGAGCAAGCACAGGCAGTTTGCCTGTGGTTTCCTCCGTCTGGGTGGCGAGAGGATTTCATGCTACAGATGCAGATGGTTCTCTAGGGCTGGACAGCAGTCCTGGGAGAGCTCCACTTGATACCACAGACATAGCCAAGAGGCATGTCTGTCCTGCAAGCGGAGGGCAGTCTCCAGCTCCAGGCTCGCAGGCCACGCAAGCAGCATGTATGTTTGTATGGGCTCAGGCAGAGCAAGAACGTGCATGACCCTGCATGCCCTGGGACAGCAAGCTGCTACCCTGTGTTACATAGCACACAACAAGAGGCCACTAACCAGCAGCTACGTGTAGGGGAAAACCATACCTGACTGCTTTAAAGCAGGATAGACACAGATAAAGGCACGGGACAGATAGAGGGAATCCAGGTCTGTCCTGGGTGACTTCGTAACAAGTCGCTTTCTTTCCTCAAACTGCCTTTTGGCAGTTTTATTGTCCCCAGAGAGTCCATTTTGCATTATGGATAAAAAAAAAAGCCTTGGGAGGGTTGTATTTTTGCACACATCCAGTCACACTTTTCATAGGAAGGTTTTCTGGTCTACCCAAACACGTCCCTTTAAATCTGAGTGGAATTTAAAATCATTTTCTCAAGTGTAACTCTTCTGATTTCCATATAAAATCTCCAGGCTTCTCAAGCCTCCCATTCTGGGAGTAATTTTTAACTGAAACCATTTTTGAACATACAGACACCTTAAGACATCCACTTTGAGATGCCAGAAGTGCCCTTGCTGCCCTAGAAGAGGAGCTGCAAAGTTTCCCCTCTGGCGATAGCGATGACTCCACCACCTGGGTTACAGCACAGGGACGAATTTTGGGCGAGGTGAAACTGCTCCAGGTGCTGCATCCCACACACTGAATAGGAGCCAGGAGGCAGCAAGTCAGCAGATGTGGAGGAGAGAAGCCCCAGAGAAGGCAAAGCTCCTGCTTCCCATTGACATTTGAGAGCGAAGCCAGGAGTAAAAGCCGGACTGTGAGTCTCTCCTGTGGCTAGAGAAAAGTACAGCTGCTCCCTGCCCACCCCAGGACGCTGCATGTCTTGTAATGGCTGGTCTCAGTGCATGGGAAACAGGCTGAAAGGCCTTGCTGGGCCACAGCCGAGCCCTACCCCAAACGCTGGCAGCAGCTGTGCTGAAGGAGCTGTGCAGCGAAACCCATCTGTGTGCAGGGAGCAAGTACAGAGGAGTAAATAAGGACTAACAACCACAGCACTGTCTGCCATGGGATAATAATTCAGTCAGGAGAAGATGGGAGATGGCCTGCAGGACATTCCTTCCCAATCCCCACCACAGATGGAGAGTCTGTAGGCTGGGATGACCCACAGGAGTCACAGTGGGACTTGTCCTAAACACCCACAGTGTGCTCAAGCAGTTTCCAGTGGGAAACAGTTCATCCAACCCCTTGGGAAACTCCTGTGGCGTTAGACAGCAACAGGATGCTTCAGAGAGTTTGTGGAGGAGAGGGAGAAAAAAAAAGCATGAAGGAATATGCTGCTGTTGCAAAGCCTGAGGTCGGACGCTCACCTAATGCACAGAGAACTGCCCTGATGCAAGAAGCAGTCTGGCTACATAGCACTCTTCTGACCAGGCATTTAAGCCAGGACTTTCCATATTGTTACTGATGGAAGCATCTGCAAAACCTCTGCTTTTCTCTGAAAGATCTCCATCTCCCCAAAGGGCATTTCTAGGTCCACATCCCACCCCACACGGCACCACTGAGGCAGTGCTGCAGTACTGTGCAGCAAGTGCACCTTCGCCAACACCAGTGGGACAAAGGGCTGGTTTGGGAGTAAACCAAGAACCAGCATGATGGTCCAAGTTACCACCCAACTCTTGCTTTGATGCTGTGAGAGCAAAGATCTGATATCAACCATACCCCAGCTGACAGTCAAGGCAGAGGTCAACCCTTGGCTGGCTCGTACACCGGCTGACCAAGGGCTGGCTACACCAAAACTCCTTTTATATGTTCACCTGCACCTGTGCCACAGAGGCTGCTCAGCACAGAAAAGATATGGATGCCTCTATCATCCCTTGCTGCAATCAAGACATGCCAATTTCTGGAGCAGAAAGACAGTCACAAACATCCTCCTCCAGAGCATATTAAGCTCTCAATGTTGTGGCTGAAAAGGAAGCAAAACTCACTGTAGTGAATGATTAGAGAGGCGTAACCAGGCCAAGACTCACTTGTTGTTCAGCGCTCCTCCCTGGTCACAGTCGCACGGTCGACATCCATCCATGTCATTGCTTAGGCCCCAGTGCTCTGGCTGAGGGAAGGAAGCATCACCAGAGCTGTAACCCAGTGCTGACTTCACCCCATTTACCCTAAGGCACACTGTGAAATGCTCAGTATAAGCCACCTCAGCTTGCCTCTCACCTATGAATCTTGCTCCCCTGGGTCTACCCTGACAACCACCAACATAACCTCCCTTATTCACTCTCCTCCACCTTGCTGACCATCTCAAGGGTTTGAGAGAAAACACATCTTTCCACCTAGCTTTAAATGCAAGATTCACAAGGACTCAAGCTCAAAAACTCATTCCTACTGCACTGTTCACACCAGTTTGGGCTCCTGATCCATGAAGGGCTTGGAAAGTCACAGCCCACAGAGCCATGCATGGCGCAGTGAGGCTTTGTGCAAGGCACTGCCCTTGCTGGGCTACTACTCTGCAACTTTCTTATTGGACAGCCAGACTTGTTTAGCTTTTCCATGTAGTTCACTGTAGAACAGCTTGTCAGTGTTTATACAAACACAGTTATCTGACAGTGTGTTTCTACAACACTCCAGCACGCATAAACACTGTATAGAAATGTATGTGCATGCAATCACCTCTGCCTAAAATGATGGCCTGTATGGAAGGCCATTTTTTCTGTAACACTGCTTCTCTGACCATTCTGTCTTTCACCCCAGCAGCAGCTCCAGCAGAACTTCCCCAAATCCCTCATTTTCACAGAGCAATCACCACAGGTATCCTAATGTCTCACTTCTTATGGTTCCAAGAAATAACCTGGATGCTCGTCTGCCTTGCTGTGCCTGCCACGTCCTTGTAACACAGTGTGCTCCTGACAACCCAAGGTGCCTGCTCCAACCCAAATGCCAGGTGCCTGCTCACAGGCTCTCAGAGATGGCAGCCGGAATTGTGCTCCACACTTCCTGCACACCAGCTTCCCTCACACCAGCCTCTCCTCATTTCTTTTACAGTAAGTTACTTACCAGGCAGAGACTGCACTGCTTTCCTGTCACCAGGCGCTTACAATAGCAGTTTCCTGTCTCTGAATCACAAGGATTCCCCCCAGGGTGGGTACCCAGAGGATTACATGCACAAGCTGGATTGGGAGATACAAATATGCAGGTCAAACCACAGGACTGGAGTTTACATTTTTGTCTATAACCAACTTAAAATTTAACATAACATTTCCCCTAAAATCCCCAGGATGGAGATTAATTGCACACTTTGCCCACAACTCCTCCCTTTAAAACTTCCCTGGCTTAGATACTTAAAATGAAAAGCAAGTAAGGTTGCTGTTTCCACTGAATACACTACAAGGATCAGCTGGAGAAATGAGTTTTAAGGGCAGCTAGACTGCAAACTGCAGCAATACAGGAATGTTTTTCCTTTAGCCAAAACATGAAACAAAGGGAAAAAGTCCACTCCAAAAACCAACTTCTCTCAGCTCTGACAGCTCCTCAAAGAGCTTTTGAGCACATATAAAGGAACATATGTTTTTACTCACACTGACATCCCACTGGGTCATCAGCACTCAGGCCATAGAAACCTTCTTTGCAGAGGTCACATCGCTCCCCTTCCACAAACAACTTACAACGACACTGCCCGGCAATGAGGCCGGTGGAGAAATCAGTGTAGCGATCACAGATGCCACCGTTCTGGGAGCCAGCTGGGTCACAGTTGCAAGCTAAGGAGGAAGCATCACACATGCTTTACCAACTGCTACAAAAGAAAAGGTCAAATCTCACAGCAAATTATTTTAACTCAGCTGCTGTTTAAAGAGAGCATGTATCACTCCTGCAAGTATTAGACACGACATAGGTTGAACATGTAATGACCAGGTAAATCTCCAACTTCTCAGAGAGAAAACAAAACCCAGGTAGGCTCATTCAAGACCTCCAAGACAGTCCCCTTCCCTCAAGGCTCTTTTGGTTAGGAGCATGATACTGGCCAATAGAAGGCCAGCAATTCCTAAATTCTCCAGGGAGAGCCCTGGAGAGCCAGAGTCAGGGTGCGACAGCCATCCCCAGCCCGTGGAGCAGGGCCACACTTACGCTCACAGACGTCAGGGTCTCGCAGGTCCCTCTCTGGGTGCTGGAAGTAGAAGGGCTTGCACTGTTCACAGTTGCGCCCGATGGTGTTGTGCTGGCAGTCATCACACACTCCCCCACTGGTATTCCCCGTTGTCATGTACACAGCCATGTCAAAGTGGCACTGGCTGGAGTGGCCATTGCAGTTGCACTCTATGACACAGACAGAAAGCAAAGTAAGAGATGTGAGTCTGCAGGAAAGACACGTCGCAGACAACCAAAGGATGTGCAGGACCTTATCTTTTGTCACAAGTTCACAAGTAACAGCTCACACCAGGACTCCAATTTTACCCAAACTCACTTTTGCAGGCATTACTATTGCGGCCTTCAGCGGGTCGCCAGGGTAAGTCATGGTAGAAATCCAAACACTGTTCACAGTTTAACCCCTTGGTATTATGTCTGCACATGCAGTGACCATGGACCTGTCATGCAAAAAATAAAATAAAGACAAAACACTTGGTTGTAAAAGCAGAAGGGAAAAAAAAATCCATGCCCTAATTAACGTAAAGCATAGCTAGTATACGATGGATATACTTTTGGAGACTTTAATGCACATAACTGCACATAGGAAGACATAAGAGCCACAGAAGCATCCTTTACCTGCCAAGGTAAGAATGTCCTCGTAGAAATTTGTACTTCTTTCCTTACCAGAACTAATGCCTGAATAAAGGCTTTCAGACATGAAAAAGGAGGGCACAGTTCCACCTCAGTAGCCACAAAAGCCTATTAGACTTGCAAGTTAGCTGATTATTAGCTGCTAATTAACTGCAACCAGCTCTATCAGCGCCAGTCACTAGCCCAGTACCTTCTTTGTAGCCCTACCTTGGCTCTCAAAGCAAAGGTAACAGACACTTTGGAGAGGTTTTGTCCATCAACTCTAGACTTTGCCTTCAACACAGATAGAAAAAGCACTAAGTAGACCAGCAGTGATGGTGTGTGAGCTGCTGCCATAGATGACAGAGACTACGAGCACTGGAGCTGTGACTTTAAGGTCAAGGCCAGTGTTGCTGCTGCTCGTGTGGAGACAGTGGTGGGAAGCGCGAGGCAATGGAGCGTACCTGCTCACTGGCACCCTGCGGCCCCGGGACAGCCCACGCAACCCCCCATGCCTCCACATTTTCATCAAGTTAATAACTCACTCATTAACAGAGCTGCTATTACTGCTTGTCAGGCAAAAATCATGGCGAAAACCATAACCCAGAAGGGACACGGCACTTGTGCAGCAGCCTACAATGCAGGCAGCAGGACTTTCCTTCAGAGCCTGCTGTTAATTAGGGCTACAGCCTCCACTTCTCAGCTCATAACAATTGATATAAACACAGGTCATGTTTGATTCACAAAGGTGTTCTGTCCTTTGGTGCCTCCATTTTCTTCAACTTGAAGGTAACCAAGTTGACACACACACCTGCCTCTGGCCCCATACCGTTACACTCCCTTTCTGCATTCCTGCCTTTCGATTTCATCAGCACTTTAACATAACTAGAAAAAGAATGCTAAAATAATTTTCACTTGATCTGAGCTCTCTGGGCTTGATTAATACCAACAGTGACAGATTTGTTTGCTGAGGAGGGAGAGTTTTAACGGTTTTCGTGTTTGAAAATTAAAGGTAGAGAGTGGAGGGGCAGTGTCACCTTTAAATTTGTGTTTAAATCACTTAAAAGAGCCACAGGCAGGAACTGCTCTGTGCAGGAAAGTGTGACCATTTACCATTCCTTCCACCTCCTCGTTAAAGCCATCCACTGGCGCACACTCGCTGGCGTGTCCGTAGCAGAAACAGTTCCCGCGAACCACCATGTCGTAGATGGCATAGTAGTACTTCTCTCTGATCTCCATCCTGGAGTCCAAAAGATTATCTCCCAGCGTGTGCAACTTGATGAATTTGACTCTCAGATTTGTGATCTTCAGTAGGTCTGCAGGGGGCATCAAAGGAAAACTCTGTTTTGGAATCATTTACCAGGCACTGTATTCAATGAGGAAGCCGGGAGTGACTTCCCAAGCACACTTCCTATGGACAAACTAGATCACATTTCATTTCAGCACTTAACATACCACACATGACTTTATACTCCCAAAAGAAAAAAAAAACAAAGAAACCCACAGACATTATTTTACTACAGGTTAATCACTGTTTAAGTTAGTTTAAGCTTAACAAAAAACATTATTCCTTTTCATTGTAGTCATACAGAGCACACAGACAAGTATTAAAGGCACACACAACACTAACACCAAAAAGACACTGGTTCTTTGGGGCTTTAAAATGTAATGTGGGCAAGCATGTGCTATTAAAGGACTGCTCACAAGTGAAGCAGGAGATTTAAGAGCTACAAGCCTTTTGGAAAAAACTTAGTTGGAAACAAGATGTGAATAATTCTTTTTCTTGTACATCCAGCTTTCCCAGCAAATATAATTGGTTACATTTTGCTGGAAGAAGCAACACCCTGTCACTGACCAAATACAAAGGAGTTCTTGAGGGATAATCCATGGGAAGACAATATTGCAGTAATTAATTCAGTCTACATGTTCACTTTGATACTATGAACTGTGTGTAACTTCTTACAGCCTTGAAATGAGGCTTCAAAAGCACTTCAAGCACATGAAAGCAGACTTGTTTAAAAAAAAAATCCATTCAACTGAGACAGCAACTAGCAGACACTCTTCTAGCTCACATACTTTCTTCTGCTCCAGTTACCTTTACACTGAAGGACACAAACGGAAACTGAGAATGCATATTAAATTGGAGGTCAAGTTTTAAGTTCAAGCACTGCAGTTCCCTACTCGGGCCAAATGCCTCACGTGGTTTCTCTTTGAGCCCTGTTCAGCAACAGCTCTTTCTACCTTTGCCTTCCTGGATTGTCACAAATGGAGAGAAATGCTACGGTCATTTGTGTTTCACAACCACGTCCGTGTGTAGCCACACAGTGCTAGCAAGGCCAACTGTTATGAAGTCAGGGCTCAGATGTTCTAAGAAATAAACCACGGCCCCTTGATCTTCACTAGAAATGTAAAATCACAGAGGTACCTCTGTAGTTCTGTTTCTTTGCTTCCTGAATACTGTACCATGACAGATAGCATTCCAAGGTTTCTCTAGGCAACTGTGCTTATTTTGGGGAGAGGGGGTCTTTAATGAAAATGAATCCCTGATCCATCAAGCAAAGGACCAACTACAGTGATGCATTTAAGAGCAATCGCTTGAGTTGACAACAGTGATCGCTATTTCCCAGAATGTCACTGAATTGGGAAAAAGATGCCGTACCACAAATATATTCATGACTTCAAAGCTGCTATCAGGGCTAATGCATTACTGAATTTGTGATTTACTGGTTTTTGTAAGCAAACAAGTACAGCAATGTTTTCAAATGAGTCTCAAGGTAACTGCATACATACTTTGAATCCTCGAACTGTAAGGATCTTCAATTCGAAAAGCAGGATCTAAAACACGATATATTACCTGGAAGAAAAATTGTATAACAAAACATTCAGCTTTAAAAATAAGAGAATCTCCATCTGTATGAAAAAAATCTATACAATAACCATCTTGAAAAAACCCCTCTGACCTCTCCTTCCGTTGAAGGTTCGATGTCAGAGTATCGGGAATCACAAATGATATCATCCACCTTCTTCATAGGTCCAGTTGAAATCCCAGGAAATGAGCTCTCACAGTCATATGCAAAGTACCTATATACTTGCCACGTTTTCCCAAAATCAGACGACCTTTCTATCAACATTGCAGCAGGACGAAATGTCTAATAGCAAGAAAACCAAGAGAGATTTGATTTGGTTAATTATTACTTGCATTTACATCGGGCACTTTTAAGGGGGTACAATCCACATGTCTGGATTTTAATCTCTCTCCCTGCACTATTTCTAACATTCGGAAACACTGCAAGTATTTTTCTGCTGATATTCCACTTTCTGACCAGAAACAATACATATCCAATCAACTACTCATCTTTAAAAAGACAGCACTCCGTAGCCAAGCACTTAAACACACTCAGGATAAATAAGCAAACTTGTGAGGTTTTTTGATTTCAAATCCTTTCTCAAAACTGAGGCTTAAACCGGGGCTTTAGGGAGACAAAAGAATTTTTTCACTGCTTCCTTGTTGTACCTCCTTGTCTAATCTTCTGCAAAGGACCTAATTGGTCTCTTCTCCTGCCTTGGGGACTGAGAGGTCATGTTCAGTGCTTCCCCTTCAGCTCTGATGCTCGTAAGTTCTTGTTGAGCAGTTATCTCCAATGCTTAAAAAAGCCCTGTCATCATTCACCTCTCTGTCTGGCCACACTACCTTTTGCAGCATTTCTGCCGGCCAGTGTCAGCCATCCTCTGTGCTGCATCAAGAAAACCACCTTCTTTAAGGTGACTGAGAGGTTCAGCTTCATCCACTCTTGCTACATTTGACTCCCTGACTCCCCAGTGACCCTCCTTGCCGAGGCTGCATTCACTTCACACCAACCACCATCCCTCTCACCTGCATGTATATAACTGCATAGTGAGATATTTAAAAGATTTTTATCCCTCTGACCTAAAAATCTCACGTTCCAATTTACGTGCCACCTTTCAAAAAGCAGATATTAACACCTGGCTTGTACCTACCAAGAAAGGCCAATGGTCTCTTCATTAGTTTTGTGTATTCAGGAGGCCCTCCCAGGGCCAAGCACAAAAGCATTCCAGTCACAGCTGGAAAGAAATTTCTTTCTGCCTCCTGACTGAAAACATCACCCAACTTACAAACTGGTATCTCACCCAACAAAGATGTCTCAACCCAAAGGTAAGGCAGCTCAAGTGTCTAGTACACAAACAAAGTCAACAAATCATTAAAACTACCTTTCCCCCCAGTGACCCTCCTGAGAGCTGACTGAGCCCAGTGGCAGCAGGGCACAACGGCTGCAGCACCCGCATCGGGCCAGGGCGCAGCAGAAACAATCTCCTTCCAACTCAGACACCACCTCAAGGCACGGGGAGAAACCTAAGTGGACACCACAGGAAAGAGGAACTAGCTCTCCCAGAAAGCTGGCAGGTAAAAATGAAAATATTTGTCCACATGCAAAGAGCAGGGATTTAGCACTGCAGGAACTGCAGCCTCCGAAACCTCAGCTGAAGGTTGCCATTAGCACTTGCCTGCTGTTTCCTATGTACGGTACATTATCTGCCATTCCAAGACATCTGTTTGTGAAGAAACAAAGACACTCTGTGTACAGATGTTCCTTCTTCCTGAAAACCTTTCCTTTTGCCAAATGAAAACCAGTACCACGGCCAATTTTTTATGACAAAAAAATCCTTGCTACTATATGATGTAGCTAACGAGCTTCTAGAACACAACCAGCAGAGAGAAAACACCAACATAAACCCCAGTTTCAGTATCACTCCCTCTGCAGCCTCACTACAGTTCAAACACGACTCAAGCCACAAGTCACAGCTCAGCCTTCCTGCACGACTTCAGCAGGAGTTAATAGCAGCTCTAAAAAATCAGGTAAAACAGCACAAAGCCCAACTCCCAGATATCAAATACATGTGTATGAGACCCCTCATTTCCTCATGTTTTAGGGTTCAGGGTAAAGCTGTTGCTTTCTTACCTTGAAGGTCATAATGAGATGAGTGAAGTGAAACTCAGCCTCCAGGTTCAGCTGGATAGTTACATTCTCCAGACCTGCAGGGGCAGAGAAAAGAGGCCATGCAGCAAACAAGGACACCCACCAGCCTCTGCATCTAAACTTTTGCCAAAGCTTTTAGCTCCAGTGGCACTGAGATTCTTTGCCACATGGCTATGCTGTCAAAGAGGGATATGAGGGTTAATGCATTAGTGGGGTACAGGGGAGACATCAAGGATCTGCTGAAAAGCACACTGCACGTGGAATACCCCTGCACCAGACACGTTACACTCAGCCCACACCGCTGCTACTGTGAACTTGGCAAACATTACTAGGTGCAGGGTAAGGATGAGGACTGCTGTGAGCTGGATTCTGGCACCAGAGCACCCAGTGGCTGGTACAACTGGGGATGCTGAGCCCAGGCCTGTGTGGCAACCCCAGGCTGTGCTCACACACTGCAGTCCGTCTGGCAGCAGCAGAAGTGAAAGCTTCTGCAGCCCCAACGCCTAAATCTCATCAATGGCTGGTGAGGGCCATTTCCCACCTTTCTTCAATCAGTCTGGACTTTCCTGTCCATCCAGACCCAAGAACCCCTACAACCTGGTTTTGAAATATCCCTAAAGCGACCATCACAGCCTTACTTTGCAGTCATGAGGGCTAGGAAACCAGTCCAAACTCTGCTGTATGACTATGGCCAAGGACTCCACACAGAAGCGAAGGAAAACAGTTACAAATATTACTTTGTCTTGTGAAAAGACCTTTCAAAACAGCTGGATACTAACTACTCTGTAGTTAGAATTTAAAAAAATTCAAGATTACAGAGAGGAGAAAGAGTAAGAAATTAAACCAATAAACCAACAAAGTGCTTAAATTTTCAACCAGTTGCAATATTGTGTGAATGTGCAGGCAATGGTCTCTTCTGCTCTACGCCTAAAGAGAGAAAAACACAAATTGGACAGAAAGAATCATTTGTTTTTTATTGTTGAAGGACATTTTCATGACCTTATGAGCTAAGAACTTTTCTGTGTGAGTGCTGCCAAGCTTGTTCCAAAGAACATGAATTATTTGGAACGCTAGAAGAGAGCCGCTGGAGGCAAGCAGCTCGCTAGGCTGATCTAAATGGTTAAAAAGGATTTAATGAAAACCTTTCTTTACTGGGCAGTACAAATATTGCAAATATGACCATTTTAGTTTCATATGCAGTAAGACAGCTACTGCCAAAGCATTCGCAGGAAGCCCAGCCTGTCCAGCTGGCTTTAAGGCTTCAGGGTAGGACTGCTGTTTGAGAAACCTCGATGTCTTGTTTTGTCTATGAAGGCAGGCCAAAAGTATAACCATAAAAGTAATAAGGACAGATGAAGGATTAAAAAAAAAGAGAAAAGCCACCAAACTGACATGCAGTATTATTTTTTTTTCTCAACTATCTAGCTTGCTTCTGGTGTTCATTTTACTGTTTGGCATATGGATACAGGAACACAGGGAGTCCAGGAGGGAGAAGTCAGTTTGCAGGGGAAGAGTTATCCCTGGCTTTGCTCTCCCAGGATAGGGCAGAGAAATGGGAGGTGCAGGCTGGATGGCACTCCTCAGCTCTGGGCCCAAACCTCCTCCTTGGTACAGCCTAACAGGAAGCCCCGCACCCCTCAGCCTGGGAGGGAAGCACTGTGCCCAAACCTCCTCCCAGCACAGCTGCTCGGAACCCCCGAGGGAAGCCCTGCTGCCGCCATGCCTTGGCAGCACCACCCCAGCACTTCCAATCCTTGAAGGCTGCTGCTTCCTCTGGCCAAAACATGAGGGAGATCTGGAGCCAGTTCGGGAAACTTTTTAAGAAAGGATTCTTGCAAAGTAGTGGGATGGCTCTTTCCAACGCTCCCAGAAGGCTGCTGAGACTTCCTTACGGATTAAAGACTGCTCCAGGGCACACAAAAGCAGCCAGTTTTACTCAGTCTTCCTCAAACAGCATGATACTTCACAGGAACAGCACGATCCTTCACACAGCAGTAATCACCAAGCTAGAGGTAACAGCAAACCCGCAGGCACCCTTAAACAAAAAGGGGGTAAAAGCAGCTCCCAGTCCAAGCTAGAGGTAACAGCAAACCCGCAGGCACTCTTAAACAAAAGGGAGGAAAAGCAGCTCCTAGTCCTGAAAACAAGCCCCATACCATTTTCCGATTGCCACCAGAGCTTCAGGCGATTTGGAGCGAACGTGGTGACGACATTTTCAATGCGGTGGCTGTCAGGATTGAGAGTATCATGGAAGGGATCTTCAGAGTCACATATGAAACATTTTTTGTCCTCCTGAAACAACAAAATAATCAGTATTAACTGATTTTATCCGTGGGGCAATACTTGCTTCCTGCAGATAAGAGTATTTTCCATCCATATCACATTCCACTCATTTTGCCAGCAGGAGTCATCAAAGGTACTTTTTTTGTTGAAATGATAAGTGTATTTACCTTTATGCATTAATGCAAATTGCTAAATGGAAAAATATGTCAGGAATTCTATAAACTGCATATTTAAAAGTATGTTTTCTATTGAAATTGCTGAAAGAGAAGACATCTCCTCCAGTGCACATATTCTTCAGCAGAAGTCAGAATCAAAGGCAGCATCTACAGAAAAATCGCTGAATTGCTTCTGTACACTGTACATGTACAAAACTGCAACTTCAACAACTTGTGTGAAGTAACACTGGCTTTTTGGGAGCTAGCTTGGAGATGGATATTCTCTGCATTAGGGCTACCTCCAGTGAGGCTCAGTGCATGTCAAGAGGCCAGCGATTCAGTGACTGAGCCTTTTCAGTGCTGGGTTAATTCTGAATACAGCTTGTCAAGATCCTACCTAAATCTTGCTTCTTCACCTGTAATAGCAACCCCAAGCTATGCATAAAAACCCAGCTGGCAGGTTCTGCCCATAAAACAACCCAGTTCAGTGCAAGTCTGGCCCATGCTGCTTGGGAAAGGCAGAGGCTTCTTCACCGGGAGAGCACAAACCTATCAGTACTATTGCTGCTTTTGCATCATGCTGATGCCTAAACTCCTCACTTTCCAGTTTCACACAGAATCACAGAATCTCAAGGGTTGGAAGGGATCTCAAAAGATGATCTAGTCCAACCCTCCTGCCAGAGCAGGACCACCTAGAGTAGGTCACACAGGAACTCATCCAGGTGGGTTCTGAATGTCTCCAGAGAAGGAGACTCCACAACCCATCTGGGCAGCCTGTTCCAGTGCTCCCTCACCCTCACAGTGAAGACATTTTTCCTTGTATTTCTTTGGAACCTCTTATGCTCCAGCTTGTACCCATTGCCCCTTGTCCTATCATTGGACATCACTGAGAACAGCCTGGCTCCATCCTCCTGATACCCACCCTTTACCTATTTGTAAACATTACTGAGGTCACCCCCTCAGTCTCCTCTTCTCCAAGCTATCATTTTTTGCAAGGTAGGATGACAACAAAATGAAAAGGGAAGGTTCCTGCCCAAACCAACTCAGAGTTTGGCAGACTGGAGCGGGCAGAAGAGAGAGAAGAGCTCATGGCACTGCAGCAAGGGAGCCCCAGCACACCAGCAACTCATCACTGTCAAAAGCTGTAGAGGCATCTTTCCTCCAGCGGGTTTACAGAGACAAATGTGGTGCTTTATCAGCCAAGAATGTGAGAGCTGGCACGCCTGCACCACACAGGTTTTCCCTTTCACGGATTTCAGCCCCAGTAGCTCCTCCCAAGCCCTGCACTTCAGCCCCCACAGGTCTCCTCCAGCAGAGTGCACAGCAAGAACAGGGTCCCAGGGAAGATGTCCATCCTGCCCACTGCTGGCTTCTCTTCCCCAGCACCACCACCGCCACCTCATGCCATGACTCTTCTTTCTCTCACCAAAATTCAGTCCTAGAAGGCCCAACTCTACCAAGCGCTCGGTCTGGCCAAGCCCCACGCTATGAAGAGGATATTTGCCACCTTCCCATGATTTCTTCACCACCTTACGGTTCAGGATTCACCAGGGACACCCTGAGTGCAGACCTGGGGCCGCAAGGTCAGCAATAAGGCACACGTGAACTTCTGAAGTGATGCTTCTTATGTTTCAGCAGTTTTGAGACAAGAAAATGTAACAAAAGAGCTTTGTAATTTAGTTCGACCAGAGATGCTAACGTCATTAAAGCCAACTCTGACATACTCCAAAAACGTTCCAGCAACGCTAAACCCCATGTTAAATCAAGTATTAACTCTGGTAGGCAGAGCAGTACAGTACAACTAAAGGCGAAGGGGGAGGGATTTAGTAACTCGAGGCACAAGTGGGCCAAGCGCTACAGCCCCTCAGGCTGGGCTCCTCCTGCTTCCCGTGCTTTTCCTTCCAAGAGCCAGAATCCGGCCCTATTGTCTCGGCAGTAAATTCGGCCGGAGATTATCCCCTTAGTTTCAGTTCAACAGAGCTCCGTTTATAACCGATATTTCACTCTTCTCCATCATCCCATCCATCTCGGGGATTTTCAGTCTCGGGAGCTGCATCTGGCTTAAACAGCAACGAGCTTTGTGTTTTCCACCAGACGTGTGAGACACCCTATTACCATCCCTTCATTTGGAGCCCATGCAAATACAATTACATTACGGGAGCGACGGCCAAAGCATTACCAAAGTAATTGCCATTACTACAGACCACTCTCAGTCAGGAAGCCGTCTAGACGGCTCCGACTAAGTCTCAGAATAAAGTCTTAATTGAACTTGGGGCGGCACACCGTTCGCTTTGGTACGGCAGTGGGGGCCGGGAGCCGCGAGGGGTTCCCAGGACGCGCGCAGCCCTGCCGGGGCGCGGGGTCCCGCCCCGAGGCGCGACGCTGACACTGCGGCTCCCGCCCGCGCCTCCCGCCCACCGCAGCCCCCGGGCCGCGGCGCTCACCTGGAGGTGGCTGACGATGCAGTAGGGCTCGGGCTGGCGGAGGCCGCAGGTGGAGGAGGCGGAGAGGCGGGCAGCGCGGCCGATGAGCAGGTCGCCGGTGGCGGGGTAGCAGCTGCCCTCGGCGCAGCCGTAGCTGTACTCGGGTTCCTGCGCGGCCGCGGAGTACAGCGCTGCGCGGCCGCGGAGAGGGAAGAGAGAGGAGGGGAGAGAGAAGCGGGAGCGCGGTCAGGCCGGGAGCTCCGAGCCCCGGCGGGTGCTGCAGGGGCTCGCCCAGCCCGCCGTGCCCCGACGGCGGCCGGGCCGGGGCGGGAGTTACCGAGGCAGCAGCAGAGGTACAGCACGAGGCGGCCCATGGCGGCGGGCACCGACGGGACGGGACGCGATGCGACGGGACGCGGCTCTCCCTCCACGCCGCCGAAAGCTGCTGCTCCACGCAGGCGCTGCAGCTTCTCCGCGGCTCCCGGGGAGCGGCTCCGCGCCGCCGGCGCCCCCGGCCCTCCTCCTCCTCCGCCCCGCCGGGCTGGGCTGGGCCGTCCGGCCCCCCGCCCCATGGCTGGCCGGCCCCCGCCGCAGCGCCAGGTCCGGGGGGGAAGCAGAAAAGCGGGTGCCATCGAGGACGGGTAGCCCAGCGGGGGGACGGCCACTCCACTCCAAGCGGGGAGCACCGAAGGGAGGGCGGGGGGACTCCGGCCCCCTCCCCCGTACCCCAGGTTGTTCCTCGCCCGCCGCTCCTCAGCTTCGGGAGCGGGCTCTAGGCAGGATGCGCCAATTGAGGGTCACCCTTCGCTGCCCCTTGTCCGGGGAAGCCCTCTCCCTACCTCTCTGTGGGGAAATGATGCGGGAATGAATGGCGATTTTGCCCCAGTCCTGCCGTTTGCCGGAGGGGCTGGTGGAGCTGGGCGCCGGGAGGAGAGAGGGATGGTGTGTGGAACGTACCCACACAGCACGGCTTGAGACCCAGCAAAGGCCCAGGGGATCGGCATCCACCCTGCCCGGGCCTCAGTGGCCGCACATCATCTGGTGCTGGGGTGCCGTTCCTGGGGATGGTGGCCATGCCGCCGTACGTGGCTGAGGCTGGCCCTGGCATGGGCAGAGAGGTCCGTCAAGCCCGGGGAAGCTGCTGCCAGGCTGTTCCTCATTAGCTGGGATCATGTGGAGCTGCGAGGGGCAAAGAGCTGTGCTGGAGCAATCCCCCACGCTCCCAGCTTCCCACGTGAGTTGCACAGGCTCTGCCAGGGCTCACAGGGGCTTTGCTGGCCGGCAGCAGGGTGCCCTCAACACCCAGGGAAAGGGTTACTGCAAAATAAACGCCGAGGAGCAGGTCTGAAGGATGGATGTGCCTGAAGAGTGCAGCACCGGCTGGGTGCAGGCTGGGACAGATTGCTGGCTTTACGCACCCAAGCTTTCTTTGCACACGTGTAACGTGTAAACCTGTGTAAATCTTTACCAGGTACCCGTGTCCCGCAAGAACACTTTGCCCTCACTGTTTGCAGTGCCCGAGTGGAAACACACCGTAGCCTGTCCGTCCCAGCAAACCCTGCCGAGGTAGGTAAATATGTTCATTCTCATTTTACAGATGGATAAGCAGAAACAGAGAGATACCAAGTCACTTGCCCTAAAGGTTAAACACCAGGTCTGAAACATAACCCAGAACTCATGACTGAAGAACTTGTGGGGCTGTTTCATTAAAGATATCCAGGAAATTAAACCATTTTAAGCTGACAGGGCAGGTATTGCAATTCTAAACCTCTTCTGCAATACCATCTTCTAAATTCACAAAGCTAATTCATTTTCACAATCTTGTTGTATAAATCACCGCACAGCTTTGCTTTCAAGCTTCAGTACAGCAAACATTTTTGTCCCACTAGCAGAAAATGTTTGACTCTGCTGGGGTTAGAAACTCCTCCATTCCATGGCAGACGGGCAGCAGCCTCACTCCACGTGTGACTGTGCAAGGACGGTGTTTCATTGACATTGGAATTTTTTTATGTCCCATATTTTCCCAATTTTTATTGAAGTTTTCTGCATTTTCTTTCCTGTTTCATAGCTTTGTAGGAGTTCTACCCTCCCCTAAATCTTAAACAGGCTAAAGTTGCCCTCTGGAGCTACTTGCTGAGTTGAGGTGGGCACCACCCCCATAACCACAGTCACCTTTCAGAGGCAGCCAAAACCATCAGCATTCACTCTGTGGGTAAGTGGGTGCAGTGGACTTGTTGGTGTCTGTCTCTCTCTGCAGTGCTCGTGACTGATAGCGAGTGGGAGTATTTTGATTCTTCAAAAGGTAACAATTCGGTTTCATGTCCTGTCCTATCCTTGTGGTCGATGAAGCAGCTTTACAGTCCTGGGGTGTCTGTGTTTGTGCTGGCTTGAAAGTCTACTTAAGAACCAAAGCTCAGCACTTAACCTCAGTGGGACCCACTCGGTCACCCATTTTCTTGTAACACTGCAGTGGTTGAATGTCTAGCAAATACAGCCCATGAGGTCATTTTTGATCAAATGTGTCTTTGATTATATGTGGGTTTGGTTAATTGTTGTTTGCATTTTGATTAGTGCCATTGAAGTCCGAATGCTCTACAGGAAGATACTGATTTCAGTAGGTGTTTTATTTTCAAGAAGCGTTTTTCTGAAGCCATTGCTGCCCACAAGAAGGAGAAACAGAGGGAACTAAAACCAGGTATTTTTGATCCAGACACAGCATTTTCCTATAAATTAACTTTGCAAAAACGCTTTACAAGTTTTTGTGCCACTTCCAATGGGGAGTGCTGCACAACTGTAAACCTCAGAAGCTCTCACCGGATGGATCTGCTGGTCCCATCAGGTCTGCTGGCTTTGTGTGTCTGAGCATGCTTGGAGGGAGGCAGGGGAGCTTAGGCTCCACGCTGACTTTCTTCTTCCTGTTTCCGTTTTTCTCCCAGCGATTTCTGTTTCCCCCAAGGATAATCTCCCCCCCAGGCCTGTTTCAGTGCTGTATGTTTACAGACTTCTTATCCTTATGGCTTGTCAAAAGCCATGTGGCGACTCTCACAGCCAACAGTGGATTTTAGGAGGAAGTTCTCTTTCAACTTTCTGCTTGTGATTGCAGATTTTTAAAGCCATGAATGAAACAGTTTTGGTTTATGTGCAATTGGGAATTTCTTTCCAAGCACTCCAGTTTTCGTGTTTCAGGTGCAGTGCAGCAGGGCCACGTGGAAACCTGCAGCCCATACCTGCATTTGGGTGTCTGTTAGATTATATCAGTTATCATTTGATTCCATCATTTTCACAATAGAACCTATTACATGGACAACTGTGTTGCACATTGCCCCAGAGCACAGCTGGTTTCAGTCAGAGGAATATCTCTGAAATTTCATCTGTGCCAGCAATTCCCTCCCAAGCTCCTCACCCCACACGAATGCTACTTTAGCTCTCCTAAACATAAGAGTGATAGGGTTTATCTCCCTTGGATCAAGACAGTGTTTGCTTTCAGATAAGGAGGAGTAAATGCTAAGAGCCCTATATTCATGCAGAGCATTCCTCATTTTACAGATGCTGTCTTGGCTGCATTTGAGCTCTGGAGCAGTGCTTGGCTCCTCCCCCCAGCTGAATGAATTCCATGAGGGATGCTTGCTCTGGGACAGTCCAGCTGGGGATGACACGACTAGTTTTAACCAAGGAAGAGCCATCATTAGTCTGTTCAGCATCCTGAAACTCTATGTATAGCAAGGGTGGGATTTTGAAACTGAGCCATAGCTCCTTTCCACCGTTTTTAAACCCCAGCCTTTCTGTAGCATATGCTCAGCCCCAGACTCCTTCTTTATTTTTTTTTAAGTAATTATAAACTACTATTCTTTAGGATAATTCCTGTTGTTTATGGCTAACTGCTGAGAGAACCCAGACTTCTGTGACGTGCTTTGCATGGGAGAAGAGCTGGAGAAACTGTTTTTCAACATTTGTGGCCATTTAGACTCACTACTTAATCCTAAGAACTGGAGTTATTCTCCAGCTGTGGGCTGCATTAACGAAAAGTGTGGGAAACCCTTTATGAACATAGGAAAAATAGGCAATGCAGGTGGGGCATTGACAAAGAAATGATTTTGAAGTTGTTTTCGGCAGTAAGCGTCTGCGCACTGCCATCCAGTGGGCACTGGGGAATTGGCTCCCTGCTGCCCCCCTGTAAGGGCCCAGCTGCATGGAGGTGCTGCCCCTCGCTGTGCGCTTTCAGTGAACACAGGGGGACCCCCACATGGTCGGGGATTCCCCGTTGGCTCTGTCTCAGTGAAGAGATGAGGTGGAGGAGTGAGGGTACCCTGGTGGCAGCAGGGATGGCTGCAGACAGCCCCAGCCAAGCCCCAGGTGTGCAGGGTCATTACTGAAGGTTCAGCAGAAAGCAAAGGGTGTTGACAGCTTGTCTATGAAGCGGGAGCCTGCAGCTCCCAGAGTAACCCACCACTTGCATTTCCAAGCCCCTACTGCAAGAAGCCCAAGGCTGTGCACAGCAGTGTGTTACAGAGTTCCCTCAAAGACTACGTGCTGTTTATCACCTGGTTTATTAAAAGGTATTTTCTATTTCCATATAAACTCAACTGGACAAAAAAACCCCAAACAAAAGACCCAAGAAAAAATGACATTACACTGTACCAAAATACTATAGGCACCCCCTGGTATATTTCCCTCTGTGCCAGCAAGCTCAGGAGGTGGTAAGCACGGAGACTTCAGTTGTGTTTTACCTGATGGTGTGTTCAGACCCTAACTTTTGCATGTTGCATACTTGCTTTCCTGATCCATGATTTCATTTTTAATGGCTATCACTTGTTCCTCCAGTTGTCTCAGTTGCTCTGCCTTGTCTTGTTTGGTTTGATTCAGGTCCTGAAGCTTCTTCTCCAAATCTGGAAGAGTAGAGACATGCCATGATGCTTACATTTGTTGTCTAAGTAAAATCTAGGGATTAACAGTGTTTCTTTTTCTAGCAGTTTTAGAGGCAATAAAGAAGCAATAAACCCATTTCAAATGGGGAATGTTATATATGCAACTGGTGGGAAAAGTCTGGCTTCTGGATAGCAAAAGAAACATGACAGCCCTAAAGAAATCAGCATGTGTGTTTGTCCATCAGCTAGGATGGGGCAGGACGTGCAGCTCTTAAAGGGGTTGGTTTAAATGGAAAAAACTCAGAGGAACAGTGTGTCCACCAACATGTGTAAAGCCCAAGAAACTGGGACATAATGGGCTTTGGTCTCCCTCATTTACAGGAATGTTTTCTGCTGAGCCCTGGGAAGCTACACCAATGTCAACATATTGGTAATGAGTCAAAGCCTCATTATTCACTGCCTGTTCCCAGTGCACTTGTCATCCAGGGACTGGGATGCTCTTAATACTTCTCCTCCTCAAGGTGCTCAAAATATTTATTCAGATCCTGTTCTGAAGAAATTGCTGCTGGGACAGAGTTTCTGCCTCATTTTTGCTGAGGTTAACGTGATATTTTCAGACATTGACCCTGGCAGGATCCAAGGCTGAAATATTCCCATTGGGAACACTCAAACCTTCACTGCAAGCAGAATTAAGTTCCCTGTGTGCAATTACATGAGATATGCTCTTCTTTTTTGATGACCTCCTAAAGCCACCCAAGGGGCCGTGTGAGGAGCCTATATAGACGCAGCAGCCGTGGTCTCCACTGCCTATGAGCCTTCTGCCTCCCGGCCACGGCCCCACAGGCCCAGGGCACATTGCCTTCAGCCTCCACAAGCCAGTATTCATACCTGGTTTGTTCTGTCATTTGTCAGAGATAATGTCTGAAGGGGAACAAGTATGAGCTGATGAAAAACAGCTACCCTGCGGCTCTATAACACAAGCCATCACTCGGGTACCGTAAGAAAAGACACAGCACAGAGGAAAGAGTTAAGGTCCAAATGCCCAAAGCAAGTGCATAAATCAAGGCTTCCAGCTAAATCTGCAGCCAAGTTTTATGTGGATTTTGTACTTGTCCTGTTTTTAAACTGTCTGAATCAAGTCACTGCACGTCCCTGTGTGGACTCTTAAACTCTGCTTATAGCAAGCAATTTGGGTCACAAAAGGACAAAAGCCACATCAATTCAACTACTTTTCAACTATTTTTGTTGCTTCAAGCAGGCATTTTCACCAATTAAATTGTTTTACACCCTATTTCAGGTGAATCTGGTCTGTTAGTGTCTGTGGGCAAGCGCTTCAGTTCAATTCCTGACTGTCCCAATTTTCACCACTCCCTGTGGATGTGAGAACACCACCTGTTATTCTTTTAATTTTTTTTTCAGCTTCTCCAGCCAGCTTTTCTGCTTCTTCTTTCAGCTGCTTCACTTTTTCTAGTGTTACTGTCGGAGGTCCTTGGGCTTTTAGCTTTTCTTGAAGAACACTGTACTTTCTTTTAACATCAGCAAATTCCTGTAACAAAAGATTAATTAATCTGGCATGCCAAAGGAGATTTTTATCCATTTTACTAATGTCCTCTTTGAACCAAACCTTAAACATCTTATTTTCTTGAATCTTAAAAATAATCTGTAATGGGTGTACGTTGAACAATGCTTTGCAAAACCTGCTGGAAATCAATTGAAACAAACTGCCAGTGCAGCAGCCTAAAGGTATGTGAAGAAAATATGATTTAAGATTTTTAAAGCTTATGCTGTTTCACTTCTTTGGATCAGGCTTTTCTGTAAATTTCATTTTGCCATGAGGCTTAATTCATTGAATCATCTGTAGCAACATAGGGGGTTTTTACATTTTTTACTGTAGTAATATTTACTGGCTAATCTGCTCCCTGCTGATTTAAGTTGCTGTTGAGGCTGTAGTTTAGAAGTAGTTTAGTGACTAGGTTTCCTATAACCTGGAAGCTTGGCTGTGCTCTAAGATCGTGCTCTGGGTGCCTGGTTCACCTCACAATTTTAGTAGATTTCTAGCTGCATTCTCAAAAATTGGAGCTACTGAAGAGCACCCAGCCAACCAAAAACTCCCAAGTTAACTCCCACAGCAATTTTTCTGTAAAGGAGAATGGCACAGGATGAATGGCCTGGCTGCTGTCATCACTCATGTATTTTAATATCTGGGTTTGTGATTTGTTCTGTTGTGTTTACTCGTGCCCATGGTGACTATGAGTCTTATACACAGTGCAAGGAAAAATGTCACTGAGTAGCCAGAGAAATGTGTATGTTTCCTTTCATTCAAGCAAACACAAGTGTCATATGCCAGAAGCCTTACCTTCTGACATTTTACACAGGAAGACATAACCAGGTTTGAGGAGAGCAAGGTAACACAACTACACACCTGAATCAAAACCGCTATCAAGCGCAGAGGGAATGCTTTTTCCCTTACCACGTGACAGAAAGGCTTACATTATCGATGCTCTGGGCTCGCTTGTGTGCTGCCTCTGCCCCTGCTCTTGCCTTTGTAGCTTGGTTCTTGTTCATCACCATTTTTGCCTGCAATGTGGCCATTTCAGCTTCCATCTCAGACTGTTTGGCAGACAAGTCATTTAGTTCATCATTTGTCTTGTTCACTTGGTTCGCTGCCTAAAACAGAGCAATTGAACGCTGTGGTTTCTTATGCAGCATCCATCCAGCTTGCAGAACACGGTAATGAGGGAGATGAATGCCAAATGATGAAGAAGTGGAGACCCTTACACATTATGGAATCTGTGTCATATCTGCACCACATTCATGTTTTATTTATTTAAGTGTACATTAAGGAAACTTTGAAATTAAGTATCTTTTTCTAAAATGTACGTAGTAAATAAAAGTTGAAAAGTTTTACAGCAAGATACCTGTGAGATTTGTGTTCTGATGCCTTGTATCTCTTCATTTAACTTTATGAAGGTGGTTTTGGAGCGTCCTTGGGACTTCACAACATTTTTCAGTTTATTATTAACTTCATCCACAAGCAGAAGAGCTTTAGCTGCTTTGCTAAAATGGAAAAATAGAAGCTTGTGTAGTATCATGGTGTGGAGACCAAAGCACAAACCCATTTCAAATGCACCTGTGCTCACTTGCAGTGGTTAAAATTGTGGTTCCTAAGTTGGCAAACCAAAACATCAGCAAGGGACATGGTGTGGGAGCACATGAGCTGCTGTATTAAAGGTGAGGCTGAGTGCTGTCGGCTGCCTGCTGGTGCACTGCTAGCAAGGAGGACTCGGGTGAACGTATTTTCTCCCTCCCCAATTCTTTGTCACCCAGATGTAATGCTCCACTAGGTCCAGTGTGGAAGTAAGTAGCTGCTTTGGCCTCTTTGACTCAGCAGGCAGAGGAGCCAAGAGCTGGCGGGAGCTGCCTCCTTGCAGCACGTCAGCTCCCACAGCCTGACGGTCATGGCTCGCTCGTGCTGGAGAGGCCCTGTGGAAATGGCAAGCTGAAATCTGCTGTCATCTGAGCTTTCCCTCCAGTGTTACTGGGATGCTGCCTGGGGCATGGAGCATGCCATGCACAGTCCCACTGCAGCTGGACATGAGCAGGAGAATACCCTACTCACTTGGCTTCTTGTGCTTCCACCAGCAGCACCCGTGCTTCCTCCTTTTTCCTGCTTCTCTTCTTTGCATTCAGTTTGTACTTCTCACAGTGGCTCATAATGTTCCTGAATCTGCCCACCATGCCTGTGAGCTCTGGTGGAGTCAGGGGAAGGTTTATTTGCAGAACGTAATTTGCCACCTTCTCAATGTCTTCTAGAGGCACACTCTCATCTGCAACAGAAAAGGAGCTGAGGGGATCCTGAAGCAGCTCTTTCCTCCCAGCAAAATGTAAATGATCATTATGGCTGCCTACTCGCCCAGTTATATGAGAAAATGAAGCTGACAGGCACAGCAAGGGGGTAAAAGAAATATCTCCAACATTTTGTAATTTAATATTATGCTTCCAGGTACTGCTGTTAGTCTTGTCAGAACTGGCTAAGATGAGGATTTGAACCCACTTTGAACTGGGTTATTAAAATTCTGGTGTAGAACTGAGCCCGCGGAAGGTTTTAAATCGGGGCACAGCACAGCTAGATGTGTCAGAGCCCATTTCTCCCTTGGCCCCCAGATCAAAGAGGTGCTGAAGAGACTGGGGTGTGAATGGAGCTTTCCAAGCTGGCCAGTGGATGTAATCCCTTCCCTGGAGTCACCACAATATTGAGAAAGCAGTTCCTCCGCTGGTTAATGAGAAAAGCTAAGCTACAGAGGGAACTTGAGTCACACTCAGATGGGATGGGAAGTTACAGTAGAAGAAATGTATTTTGGCACGTCCCCTTTACAAAGGGGCTTGTCCTAGATCTTTGGTAAGAGGCACAGGCACACAGAATTAGAGTAGTCAATGCCTTGTGAACTCTCATCATCACTTTTGTTTTCTGCTCACTTCCCTTTATAGAGAAGACCTCAGGTGATAAAACAGTTGAAACATTAAAATGTTTGTTGCTAATGCTCCACAGTAACTCACCAAGAATTAAATAGAAGACATTTACTGTGCAAATAGTAATGCATAGTGTAACCAGCAGGACCAGGGCAGTGATTATCCCCTTGTACTTGGCACTGTTGAGGCCGCACCTCAAATACTGTGTCCAGCTCTGGGCCCCTCACTACAAGAAGGACATTGAGGTGCTGGAGCGTGTCCAGAGACAGGCAACAAAGCTGGTCTGGAGAACAAGTTTAATGAGGAGTGGCTGAGGGAGCTGGGGATGTTTGGTCTGGAGGAGACTGAGAGGAGAGATGATCACTCTACAACTGCCTGAAGGGGAGTTGTATTGAGGTGGGCATTGATCTCTCCAGTAACAAATACTAGAACACGACACATAGATGAGGTGCTGAGGGATACGGTTCAGTTTAGGGATAGGCTTGGCAGTGTGAGGTTACTGGTTGGACTTGATAATCTTAAAGGTCTTTTCCAACCATAACTATTCTATGGTTCCTGAGAGCTATTTTCTACAGAAATACATTAGTCTAAAATTACCATTCATGTTAGTGCAGAGTAAGGTTGCTGTAATACAGCTGTACACATCTCAGCTGTCACTGTTCTTAAACTTCCATTTACACAACAAAGCATAAATAATTGCTTTTATGATTATTAACAAATGCTGTATTGTCTACTAAGAAACCTAATGGAAGAGCCAAAGGTGGAATTTTCAGTTGATATCAAATAAAAATCTGAGAATCTTAAGGACTTAAACGGAGTTTTTCTTCCAATTCAATAAAATAGCTTAAATATTCCCAAACAACAAAGTCCTCTGTTCTCACTCCCAATTGGATGTAGAGGTATGGATGCCAAGGGACTGCCAACATGCAGTCCTTAGAAACTTATGAGATCAGCTACATCCAAGAGATAAAAAAGTTGTACCACATTGGAACTCCTTTGATGTGCATCTGGTAAAAAAAAATCTTAGGGCCTGTTTCTATAGATATTTTTTCTCCAGTTGTGAGGGTGGAAAAAGTTTTAGAGTAAATTTGTTTGCTTTGTTATTTTTTTTATGAGAGCTGTGAAGCTCTACCAGAATCCTTTGATTCCTCGAGTTACAGCTATACGGAGATGATGGAGCAGTATGTGTCCTAATTCCCACGCTCCCTACAGAGAGCCTCTATTTATGGGCCTGGAGGAAGGGGGTGGAATAACAATTTGAGGATGCATGGGACGTGCCTGGTCATTATATATTGTATGACATTACCTCAGTTGTCCTTTACTCAGATAAATCACGAACCAAGGGTGTCACTTGCATGCTTCAAATTAAGAAAGTTAATAGAAGATGACAATCAGAACAGAACAGATCTATTGGGAAATTAATACAAAGTACTGTCACCTGGCAGAAAGAAGCACTAGAAAACAGAGGGATTGAAAAAGATTGCACAGGTCAGGACGTAGGCAAAAAATTTCACATGTATACAGCTAGATCGTTTTTTGGCTGTTATGCTATTTTGTAATGGAAAATATATTAAAATGAGTCAAAAAGAACTTTGCATATTTACCAAGCAAGAAGTCTTTAACTTTTCGAATGAACTCCTTAGTGATCTCTCCATTAACTTCAATTTGATTCTTGGCCCTCTCCAGTTGCCCATGAAATTGTGAGCCTTTCCACTTGCTGTCTTCTGCCATTTTTCTAATGCTTTCAACCTGGAAATATTATTAGAAATACAAGTGCTGTTTTCTGGAGATTATCTACCATTGCTTGGCAAGCTGAGCTCTGACATAAAACTAATTTTGATCCAAGCCTCAGCTGGAATCCCTTGGTGCAGCTTTGGAATGCAGTAGGGAGACCCTTTTGGGCAACTCCAGAAGTTGCCACAGCATAGCCTTCACCTGGCTTCAGAAAAGCCTAAATGAAGCTTTTTTTTTTCTCTCTCTCTACAACCACTACTAAACCACAGCCCCTTCTGTTTCTAAAGAAGATGCTGCCTGTTGTTTTCTATTGTTATACTGTAGCAGGTCAGTGATCAGACTGGGTACAGAAAAGGCACCTCATTCACCCTTTCACATTGGACTTGCTGTTATACATACACTTAGAGGACACAAGTAAGGAAAGTAGAGTTTAAGGCTTGTCAGTAAAAGTTACATTTTGCCAGTTCTTTATAATTTAAATGAGAGCTTTAGATTAATCATTGCATTCCAAAAGTATTATGCTTTGCTGGGGTCTGTGCTTTGCCTGAAGGAAATGCACAAGTACCTCCTCTGTGGTCTGTGGAAGAGATTGGCTGTTTCTCCATGCAACAAACAAAATAGTGAGGCACTTACAGCACTCAGCACCTCCCAGATGCCTTTGCTGCTGCCCCTCTGTGTCCCAAGGCCCCAGGCATGTGCCCTCGATTGCTCATTTCTAAACCTGTTAGCTGTGCATTTCAAAAAGAGGATATAGATGCCCAGGCACCCTGCAGGGACAGGACAAAGCCACAGCTGAATGACATTTCTGTTGGAAAATGTGTTTTGGCTGTAACTGTAACAGGCATCACCTCTGACTCTTAATAAGAACAAACTGTCTTTACTGGTGTTTTGGGATTTGTCCTTTTTGTTTCCTTGGCACATGTTGCACTGGGCACACTTTGCTTGAGTTATTTTTCACTGCTACTGTGCAGTAAAGCCAACTACTCAATCCCATTCTGAGGGCAGAAAAGCTTAATCTTGAAATTCTTTGCAAAAATTATTAAATGGCAAACATAAGAGTAAGATAAAGCTGTAGAGCAGCAATCCCATTGCAACAATAAGCATGAGCCTTACTAAGGCTACTGACATGGTGCCATTTGATTCCTTCCCCATAAAAATACAGACAATACCAGCCTGATGCCACCAACTTCCACAGGCACAGGGCACTATGACCCATTAGATCTTGGCAGCTGTGAAGAAGAGGAAGATACAGCAAGAGCCACAGTCTCTTGGAGGGACTGGCACCTAATACTCCTGCTACCAAACCACGATAGGTGCATGATGTTGGGACAAGGCCCTTCACTATGTCACAGCTTTCTCTGTGCAGCAGGAGAGTTTTTGTAGATGTGTGACCTCCCAAATCTCACCCTCCATCCACTTCACTGAACAAATGCAGGTTTGATATACAGCACCTGATTCTCAGGTTCCCGTAGCTGAGTAGTCAAGTTGTTCAGCAACACAGCAGTCTCTTCAGCCTTCCTGTAGGCACCAGTGGAGCGAGGAAGAGCCGCGCTGCAGCTGGGGCCGGCGCAGTGCCTGGGTGCGGGGCTGTCCCGGCACAGCGCTGCCCCGCAGGCTCCGGCCACGCAGTCCGCAGCTCCTGCCACACCACACACCTGCAACAGGGAAGGTGCTCGAGTCAAGGCTCCTCTGGGGGCCTGAGATACACTCCTGAGGAAAGGAAGGTGTTGGACATTTTATGAGCATTGAACATTGATGGAATTTTCCCAAAGACGCGGTGGTCTGGTCTCTCCAAAGACGGGTGTTGCTGCCAGTTACAGGTTCCCCTCCCCTGCCTTGAAGGATGCCATGGCTTTGAGCATCCTTGCAGGAGCCATTTGTTGTGCTCCTTGTATGGCACCAAGACCCTCACTTCGCTCCTCCGTGGCAAAAGGGCTGAAACTGTCCCCTGGCCTTATCTAGTCCATGGGTCAACGGCTTGTCCTAAAGGATCCGGATCACCTCTCACACACCGTGGTACCATGTCCAGCCCTCCACATGGTTTGACACAGATGTGGAGACTGAAGGATGGATGATCTCTTGCAGGTCTGGCAGGGCTGGATGAAGTACTGTCAGGTATTCATTGCTGCCCTGCAGAAGGACAGAAATCTCTTCCTCTCCCATGGGTGACTCAAAGGATATGTGAGCACTCCCCATCCACTCCAGGGCAAAGTTGCTCTGCTTAGCTTAAGTTACTGATGGAGGAGGTTAGGGTTACTATTTCTGAATTTACACTGATATTCTCTTGAGACAACAGAGTGTTTAAACAGTTCCTTGTGCTGTTGTCTGCGCTGGGAGCAACGGCTTCCAGAAGGGTGGTAGTAACCACAGCTGTTCCTGATGTGACTGCATGTCTGTGCCAGGGGAGTGTCATTTATAAATCCATGTAAGCACTCTTTTATAATAAAACCTACTAACAGCATCAAAACAGAGATTTTCTTTAGCTCCTGCTCCAAATTCACAGTGCCTACCTTTTCATTCAAGTTTTGGATGTCGGGGCTCTTGATCATCTTGAGCTGCTCCAGCATGTTGCTTGCCTTCAAGGCCTGATGGTCCAACATGGTGAGCACATGGTTCCTGGTGTACTCTGAGTATCTTACAATAGGGGATGTCCCACTGGTCTTCTGTTCTGCTAGCAATGATACTTCAAAGTGTTTCCTGATGTTGCTGATGGCTTCTGTAGCAACAGAAACAGAGTTTAGTACTGACTATATTTTGGTTGCATTTAATTAATATATTTACTTGGATTCTGGACAAATGATGAGTGACAGGTGATTCAGTTTGCTGTCACTGCTGTTTGATTTGGGGCAGCAGGGAGAGACAGGAACTGTAATTTCTTCAGTCAAGCTTTTTAATCCTTTCCTCAGCCAGCTGCCAAACAGGAATAGTTATCGATACTCACAAAACCTGCTAAAACAGATGCAAATACAATGGATCCCATGTCATCCCACAGAGCCCACGGTGTATGAGAAGCCAATGGAAGAAAAGTATGAATTAGATCTCATTAATGACACAAACTGCTAACTCATCTGCATTTGTCAGTAGCTCAAGCATTGCTGTTGTTGATTTGATAAAGCTGCTGTCATTTCTGCTGCCCTGTCTGCTCAGCATAGCACACAAAAGTTAAACGGTCTGCTAAACTGAGCCCAAAATTTAGATTACAAACGGAAATTTGTGAGTTTTCTTTGGGTCTGGAAATCCAATTTCAAGGTTGATGCATTTATAAACAATACCAAAACACTTCCATGGTAAACTTGTAGGCCAGGCAAAAAATACTTTCCAGCAAGAATGTTTCTTGTTTTCTTAGTGTAAGCTTTCCCTTAGGCAGACTCAAAAAGGCTGAAGACTATTTCACCTTTTTTTCAGATGAATAGCCTGAGGAAAGGACTCAGGCCTTTTGCAAAACATAATTTTACACTGCTGCTGTTGAGGCTTCCCAGATATCCAGAGAACCCAAAGTTGTCCACAAATCCCCAGGCAGAAGTATGTGTAATGGGCCAGAACTGATGTGTGGGCAGTGAAAAAGCATTAGAGGTCATTGATTAACATCCTTCTTTGTGCCAGTAACCGACCCAGTTGATGTTAATGACAAGGCACTTGTCAAGTTGTGTGTGCTTTGAATCAAGCTCTAAAGCCCTTGCCTTGCTTTGATTGAAGCTGGACAATGTTTAGTTATCATGCAGAACCAGGGCTATTTGTTTCATCTTGTAACTTTTGGAAAAAACATACAGCTTAAAGTTTGCTCCTAGCACAAAATACCTGGCAAGAGGGTGCTCTATCTCCGTATCTAAGCCACAGACTGTTTTCTATGCAACAGTTCTATTGCTGGAATGCTTTACAGTGGTTCAGCTCTCCATGAAGTGGCCCAAATGCATTTTTCATGCTTGGTTTGTGATGGAGCTGTAGAGCTTCCAAGTTGCTTTATGTTAAACACAGCCTTTTAGCACAGGCTTGATTTACAGCATAGGAAGCTGTGCTTACTGCATCACCCTACCACAGTAGCTGTAAAGCCAAGGGCCAAGGCTGGAAAACCATAACTTAATGAGATCTCATAAACTGCAAACATTCTTTTAAGGATGATTGTGGCTGGTTTTTTCCAGTGAATTTAATTCATCATTAGATATTAATGTTTCCAGGTCAGCCATCAGAGTGTATGCCTCTGAGGAAGTTTCTGAATCCTCATCTTCTTCAGAGAGGTAGGTAGGAGCCTGTTCCCCACATGAGTCCAGGGCACAAGTACCAAATGTGTCCTAGATGGTGTTTGTGGCCATATTCTGCTCTGCCTCAGCACAAAAAAAAAAGAGAGGGGAAAAAGCAGATTGATCCACAAATAGATGTGCTGCTGATCCTGAAATCAAGGTGGTGTGACGGAGCCAGATATTCTCCTGGCTATCAGAGAAGCTCCTTATCTTAAGGGAAACGTTATTTCTACCCTGTTAGATGTTCAGTAGCAGGACTAACAAATATTTGTAGCCCTGACCAGAAATTCAGCCTAAATTCATGGTCTTCCCCTCCCCACACCCCCATGTGCTTTTTATAGTGTTTTTTTATATTTCCTGAGGCTGAAAGACGAAGTGGGTTTGGAACGTGACCAGGGAGCACCATGGATGCTTCAGCTGTGCATCCACTGACCTCCCTGGGGTTTATTGTTTCTTTGCCTTCCTGCCTTTCTCAGAGTCTACGCAAGACTCAGCTAAATTGTGCAGTGGAGCCTGGGAGAGCTGTGCTGGCTGCTCATGCAGGGCCCTGAGGGGAAGAGCCAGTCCTGGGGTCACTGTCAAGTACAACAGGGCAAGGGGGCCCTAAATCTTAATTAATCCCTCTTTTCCCCTTTTCCTTTCCCTTAGTTTTGTATTCTGTTGACTTTTCCTTCTTTTTTTTTCTCATCTTTTCTAGGACAATATTCTTCTTGCCTGAAAGAAACACAGACTGTAAATGGGAGTGCATTGCCTGTAGCTTAAGTCTTCTGTGGTGTGTACCTTATCTTGTGGAGGTTCACATATCTTGGCAGCCAGGTCTTTGGAGAGTATACTGCTGACAGCCTCCTGGGGATGATCTAGCATCTCTTCAAAATCCCCAGCTGATATATCCCCGTCTTTCTCCAGAAACCAGTCTGTGACATTGTCATTGCTGCTATCAGCCAGTCATGCAGATTACACTTAGCTCAAGCACAGACATTGTAACGTGTTCAAAATTGCCAAGGAACTCCATCCTGGCTTCACATTTTTTGATGATGGAGAGCTAGTTCCTTACCACATAGAGTCATATATTTTCCCATGGGAACACTAAAGAGTTGCACTATGACTCTTTGCTTTAATTAAACAAACCATTGCTGTACAACATTCTTTAAGTATTGCTAAGAGCAAGGAGACTCAGAAATAGGGGGAAAAAAATCCTTTGCTGTACTACTGCATGATCTGTGAGTCTGTGCTGTGAAACTGGGTGGCTTTCAAATCCTGATGTAAACATCAGGATTCATGAGACTTCTGACTGACATGACCCTGGCCCATGCATCTGAAATTCAGGATGCCAGAAATCATGGCATTTTAAGATAAAAGGGACTTTGGAAAGTCACTGTAAAATGTTGTTAGTATTTGTTTTTGTTCTACCATAGGAAGCTAAAATCTAGGAATCTTTGAAATGTTCTGTGGTTCAATGGTGAGAAAAACATTCTGAATTTTCCCAGCAAATGTTCACCTATTTCAATTAATTGCTGGCTGCCTTACCTTTGAGGTTCAAGTAATGAAAATTTTGATGCAGATTTATTTTCTGCTGTAGAAGGTCATACACTAGGTCAGCTTCTTCCCCAATGTCTTCTATGTTCTTGTTAAGGTCAGGAAACTCATATGGTGTACTGTGAAGGGGATCCATTTGTGCAACTCTCTGTCTGAAAGGAAAATAGCAGTTATGCAGAAGTCAGACTGGATTGCTCTTAAACTAGAACTGAGATACACATTGTTTTAGAGGAAAAGAGATACATTTTTAACTGAGCAGAAACATTGACTTGCAATGGCTTATATACAAAACCCTTAAGATGAAATGTTAAAATCCAGCATTCAATTATATGTCTGTGGAGGACAGATCATAGAATCACAGAATGGTTTGGGTTGGAAGGGATCTTTAAAGATCATCTAGTTCCAACCCTCTTGCCATAGGCAGGGACATCTTCCACTCTACTCTCGTCTAGGTTGATCCAAGCCGCATCCAACCTGGCCTTGAACACTTACAAGGACAGGGCAGCCACAAGCTCTCTGGGCAACCTGTTTCAGTACCTCACCACCCTCAAAGTGAAGGTCTTCTTCTTAATATCTAATCTAAATTTACCCTCTTTCAGTTTAAAGCCATTACCCCTTTTCCTATAAATATATATATATATCTATCTATATATATGGATTATTCACAGATCTATTGAAAGCAATGACTTAGGAGTCCAGCATCTGGGTGCTGATCAGAAGCAGGACTTGATGTGTAGGGATGGCTGGCAGAGTCTGGGGCAAGACTGCTTTCTCCACCAAGATTTTTTCAGGAGCAGCCATGCCCTTACTGAACATAGTTCTGAAAATCCTTGATGCCTGAGAGGGCTTCCAGTGAAACAACAGGATGTCTCAAAATGTTTTCAGTTTCAGAAATGGCATCTTCAAAGGCCTTGAAGCGCGTGTCACAGCTGGGCATTCGGCCTCCTTTTGCTTTGAGGTTTGCAGCAAACTTCATTAACCCCTGAGCAGTCTGAGCGAGGGTAGCAATTTCAGTGTCCCACTGATGAAAACAAAGATGACACTGGCGGCACAAGGGAAAGTCTTTCTGAAAGCCACGGCCGCACTGGTTGCAGAAGCGGCCGGTGACGCCGACGCGGCAGTTACAGGCGCCGGTGGCTCTGTCGCACGCGGGCTGGCTGGTTCCCTCCCGGTTGCACCCACACGCTGCAACAAAGGGACAGCAAGTTACAGCCACTTGTTCCTTTTCTGGGGGATTAATGCTTGCAAAAAGCACAATCATGCTTTTCTAGATGATAAAAGCAAAGCCGCGTTTGAGTTAGAGCAAAGTGGACTGTCTGGCTAATGGCTCTTCTTCATCCCTAACTTCCATGGTCCCATCATAACCGGAGAAAGCAGCATATACATAAATAACATCAACACTTTTCTCCATCTCATACACACAAATGTATGAAAGCCTGCTTCTCTAGCTGTATGTCCCATCTCCCCTGTGAATATTTACAGTAAATGTTTCCTTTGAGGCAGTTTTTAATCCAGTTGTCTCCACTTTGTAATACTTACAAATGCAGCGTATCTGGGGATTGCCAAAGTAATTCTCCTCACATTCATTGCAGTGTCTTCCACTGTAACCTAGCTTACATGGACACTGGCCTGTAAGCTGTAAAGACAGATAGGATTAAATCACTTTCTGCAGAGTCATGTGGTTGGATACACATTATTCACTGAGTTTATTTTTGTCCCTGTGACTTATGTCATATAGTGGCAATCCTTGCACACAGTCTTTGAAAACCATGGTTTATACAGTATTGGCTCACCTTTCCATCATCCTACTGAAAGCTGTGAAAACAAAATGGACTTTACCAATATGAAAGATTTTGTATATTCCACTCTACAGATGCTCTTTAAGAACTCATCCTCTAAGAGAACATTATTTCGCTTAGCAAAGCAGATTCATAGACTCATAGAATGGTAGGGGTTGGAAGGGACCTTTAGAGATCATCTAGTCCAACCCCCTGCAGAAGCAGGGTCACCTAGATCAGGCCGCATAGGAACATGTCCAGGCGGGTCTTGAAGACCTCCAAGGAAGAAGACTCCACAATCCTTCTGGGCAGCCTGTGCCAGGGCTCCCTCACCCTCACAGTAAAATAGTTTTTTCTTATGTTTAAGTGGAACTTTTTGTGTTCCAGCTTCATCCCATTACCCCTTGTCCTGTTGCTAGCTACTATAGAAAAAAGGGATGTCCCAACCTCCTGACACCCACTCTTTAGATATTTATAAATGTTAATAAGATCTTCTCTCAGTCTCCTCTTCTTCAGACTAAACAGCCCCAGTTCCTGCAGCCTTTCCTCGTATGAAAGATGTTCCAGTCCCCTGATCATCTTGGTGGCCCTGCACTGGACTCTCTCCAGCAGTTCTCTGTCCCTCTTGAGCTGAAGAGTCCAGAACTGGACACAGGACTCCAGATGGGGCCCCACCAGGGCAGAGTAGAGAGGGAGCAGAACCTCCCTTGACCTGCTGGCCACACTCTTCTTGATGCATTTGGCCTTCTTGGCCATGAGGGCACATTGCTGGCTCATGGTTAGCTTATTATCAATCAGGACTCCCAAATTATTAAGATTAATTTATTATTGTTTTTGGAGCAAAGTACTCAACATTTCAACTTTTAACTATGTGATATATTAACTGTATCTGCAAACCTCAAGGGTACATCACGCATATTGCTCTAGAAAGTTTATTTTGTTACTCTGTTGTTAAAAGTGCAGGGAATTAAATCTCTGATAACTAGTACATCTCAGAAAAATAACCCCAGTGGTAGTTCTTTGAGGTTAAGAGCTACATTTTCTAGGAAAAATAAAAAAATAAACTGGAACAAACAGAAAGCATATTGAAAGGAAAATGTGAAAACACATCAGCAAGAGCTTGGGATAAGTTCCCATTGCTCTGAAATCAATAGCAAAACTGCCGTTGGCTCCATGGGACTACAATTTCATCTCTCTACTGTGAAACACTGTTTTATTTTTTCCTACATTCTAGTAAAAAGTCCACAGGAATTAAAGACGAGAAAAGGTACTCTAACAGTCTGATAGACGAGGCACTATTAATGTAATGGCCACAGCTGTTACTTTATGAAAATAAACACTTAAATACTCCTAAGACTCCTGGTTTCAAGCCTAGACTCCTTCTTCCCTATACATATACTTATTAGGCATATGTTTTTTCATATGTGATATTTTCTTACAAAGTATTTCAAAGATCCACTTGAGAAAGAAACACACAGGCAAAGAGAAACTGGTTACAAGCAGAGGCACATTATCAGAACAGCAGGTTTGATATAATGATATGATAATATGACAGTATAGTGACTCAAAGTGTGATAGCCCCAACTGCAAACTTCCAAAGACTTTTTATTTTCAGGGAGCACCACAAAAAACAGTTCTTATTTATCATGAGGGTGCCCCACGTGCCATGCCAAAACACCACCACCCTGGTTCCTGGAAAGCAGAGATATTTTCTTGCCTGGTTGCACTTGTTGCTTTGGGAGTTTTTTGGATCACAGTCACACGTCTGACATCCTTTTCCACTAGCCAGGTCCCAGTAGCCAGAGGCACACTGGTCACAGGCCATGCCCACCACGTTGGGCAGGCAAGGACAAGCTCCCGTGGCCGGGTCACACAGACAGGTTGTGGCTTCCCCCGGGCACGTGGCAGAGGGGACACCTGCCAGATTGCACCTACACCCTGGGAAGAGAAGGACAAAAATACAGACAGTTGATGGACAATCAGAACTGTATCTAAAGCACATGCTGTAGGTTTACTTCTAGTAATCTCAAACACACTTTTAATCTCATACACTTTACCTCTCTTTCTATAACAGCTTATATATTCCTTCGAGCAAACTTACTGGGAACATTTTGTACTTGTAATATAGGCATAAAAATACAGGCGTAGTGAATTCTGAATCTTATTAGAATGAAATGTTAAATATGCTGGGTAAGGAGACACTGATTTACAGTAGGCACTATCCAGCGTGGGAAACCCCAGTAAGCCAAGTAAGATAAGAAGCTTTCCCTGTGAGGAGCCAAAAGTTCTTGCTTAACCATTTCTAACAGACACTTTCCAAGAATGAAGAAGGAATGGGCTTGAACTGTATTTTAGAGATCTGCAGAAAAAGAGTTTCTTGAAAATATCTATAACTGCCTGGCCTGTAGAAATTAGAAATCAGGCACACTTTTTAAACTAGTCTTTAAGAAACATTGGGAAGAAACTTCTGCCTTGCATTTTGTGACTCTCCTGCCTTTCTGTTAAAAGTGATGAGTTGACAGCAGTGCCCTCGTGGACTCTATTAAATTGCCTGAACAGTCTCATTCTAGCTACTCAATAAAAACAACTGGCAAGGCAGGGAACTCAGCAAGGGATCATCTGGTTAACTGAGCATTGCTTAGTTGGCATCAGCCAGCAGCATGGATAAACAATTGATTCCTTTGCTTTTGATTCCTTCCTGAATGGGTTGAATGCACACTTATTTTTATAACAGAGAGTATTGATTTCATTTCACAAATGAGTATTTCCTAGGAGGGATATTCAGTATGAGATTTAGTGGGACTCTGATGACAAAGAATATAACAGATGCTCTAGCAACAGTTATTTGTGTCAATGGATAGAAACACATTTGATATTCTCATATTTGGCTCCAGTGATCTGCTTTAGTTTTACTGTCCCTCCAAGGGCTAACCTCTCCCTGTAGCCTAATTTCTTTAAAACTTTTCTTGGTAGTAACACACAGTTGCAGGGCTGTTGCTTACTTACTTTGACAGTTTTGATCGAGGGCTGAGCCAAAATACCCTGGTTTGCAGAACTGGCAGTTTGCTCCATGGGTGTTGTGTAAACATTTGGTGCATTCCCCTGTGACTCTGTTACAGGACTCTGGGTCTGTCACGTCAATGTTGTTATTGCAGGGACATGGTGCACAGCTGAGCCCAGGGCTGCCTGGGGTTTTGTAGAACCCACTAGGACACTCATCACACTGATCTCCTGTTGTGGAGGAAGGTAAAAATATTTGCTGTCTGATGGGAATTAAGTGAAATATGTAACTCCCAGTAATACTGTTAAAAGATTGAGACTGTCTGTTTAAATGCACATTCCCAATGGAAAATATCCACCTGTTTGAAACTGTGGCCCTTGAATCCTACGATCAGTTTAAATTACATCTCCCACACTGGAATCTGATGGAAACACACTCTCCTCATCCCGAGTCATTTTTACCAAGGAAGGCCTTTCAGTAGGAGTAAATAGGTGCCCTCTCACAAAACACCTCCAAACATCTTTTTCCCAGCAAAGTCCTTTCAATGGCAGTAGTCAGGGTTGGCCAGATTTCATGGGAAGGTGTGGGGTGCCCTTTCCTGGAGTAACTCAGGGCCCAGCAGACCTGCCCTTCTTTCTGCAATACAGTGGAGGATCCCCAGGAGGTCACACAAATTCTGATATTCTCTGTCTTTGCTTGCTGGCATTGCACTTCAGCATGTCATCCCATTGTCTGCCCTGACTGGGGTGCAACTTCTCTGCATTTTTGGAGCCTTTATGGGCAGGCTAGGGTTGCTGCGACCTCATCCACCAGCTCACCCTCAAGGAAGGGCTGTGCTCCTTTGCCATGGTTGTCAGGACCAGAACCTTTCACAGTGTCTGGGGAAGTGAGCCTAGTGCCACAGAGGGGATCAAGAGCCTTGCTGGGAAGAAGTAGGAGGAAGAAAGTCCAGAACTGAGGATTGCAGTAGTTTGTGAGGACAGAATTTGCCTGGATAAGTACCAACATGGATCATTTTGGCCGTAGAGCAATTACTCAAGCAAAACTGCTCTTGACTTACAAAGGAACCTAGCCTAAGGAAAGACAACTGCACTGGTTTAGTTTTTGGCTCTGTTTCCCATTATGGGTTGTGTTCATCACTGAGATCTTTCTAATCCTCAGGGGGAAGGAACTATCTTCAATTTTCCCTGCAGAAATTCAAGCTAAGTCAACAGGATGTTAGGAAGCAAGGCATCAGTTTGCTACAAAAATATCTACATTTGAGAGAGCTGAGAATGGAAACCTCATTCCTAAAGTGACCATTTGAACAGAAAAGCACTCACTTTTGGGCATAACAGCAAAGCAAGATTCCTCTATATGAAGAAAGATTTTCTCTAGTTAGGAAATCTTATCAGCTCTTTTTGATGCCCTGTTCTTTCTGATTTGGGTTTCCAATGCTTATCTTTCAGATGTAATGAGCAACTGCAGTTCTGCCCACTACTCCCCACCAGGTAAATGTAGTGTTCCTGGAACAGAGGTTTCCAGAGTGCCATTAGATTGATGGCTTCACTGTATCCATGGGGGGAGAGTCCCTTTTCCAAAGATTAATGACACAGTTTCCATTTTACTCAGTCAGGACTTTCCTTTTCTTACCTATGTTATTACCATTACCTCACTTGTCATTTCTGAACAGAAGATGGGAGGAGGATGGTAATTTTTCTCTCTTACATGGATTTTAACAGAATGAAACCCAGCCCTTATTTTGCCTCATACCTGAATATCCCTGGAGACAATTGCAGACTAGCTGTGCAGACTGGGAGTCCTGGTAACAGGAACGTGCAAAATACCTATTGCTTGTAGGTGCCCCTGGGCACATGCACGGGCGGCAGGGTTCTCCACTCAGAGGGTTGCCGTAATAGCCATCCACACACCTGTCCAAGCAGTCAACAAAAGCAGCAGAAATTGTCAAGTACTGCTTTCAGTCCCTGCAGGCAAATCATTTTATATGTATGTATAATTAATTTAACATCCCAGGTCACTGTAATGCTATCTCCATTAATTGGTACAGATGTATCAAGTTTCAAAGGTGTTCCATAATGGAAAATCAGAGCTGCATTCCCAAAATCTGGAGCAAAAAGAAAAAAACTTCTGTTTTCTTTCCAGGGAATATTTCTGAAGACTCTCATCTGCTCTGGAACAATTTTAATCTAAGTGAAAACATATATGTATTACACATCACACACGTTCTGCATAGAGAGCTAAAAGCAGCCATGTAAAAATTGTGTATGTTCACCTGTCACCACGTATATTCATCTATTTCTATACACACATACAAAGAGTGGCTGGCAGGACAGCAGAAAATCCCATTACGAGAAAAAAAGAAACAGTTCACTCGGAGTATTTTAGATGCAGCATATGTAATGAAACCAGCCATGCTCTGTCTGACACGTCTGCAAACCCATGGTGAGGGCTGTTTTGGGGAGGTAGTGGCTGTGCTGTTACTCAAACAGGCTGTGGGGGCTCCTTGGGGGCTTAGCTGCTTCCCCCTCCCAACTGCTTCTATGCCCTGGCCCCCCAGGGCCCTGAAGCTGCAGTAAAGCAGCTGCTTCTGAAGCATCCTCAGTCTTTGATCTGCTTTACTATGGCAAAAGGGAGCACAATTCTCTAGATGTACACAAGCCAGGCTACAAGTCTTGGCTATTTAATTATCCTCACCCTGGGGTCTAGAGTTCCTGCAGAGGCACAGGCAGGGCAACAATATTTCAGTCTTCCATTTTCAATCTATTTGCCACGTACAAGCACAATAGCCAAAGGCTGTGTTGTGCTTTTCTGCACTGCAAGAAAAGCTCAATGGGGAAATCCTCCTAGAAGTGAATGACAAAGTACAAACCAGCCAACCTAAACTACAGCTGACAAATGTAATTCTGACATCTGTGTTGAACTCTGATATTGCTGCCAGTGTACAGAATAAAAAAAAAAAGAGGAGCACTGTTTTGAACACAGTTGGAAAACATGGGAAAAGTCATTTGCTGGTCATATGGAAGTAATATGAACCAGTAAACAGGACATGTTTATTTAAGCTCCTCAGAGATAATTGCAGGTACTGAATAAAACGAGTATTCATTTACTCTTGGTAAATCTGGTTGACCTCTTAGCAATTAGAAAGCTGGCAGGAGTCAGTGTACCTCATACACAGCACTGTGTGTTTCCAGCCACGTGGTGCCATGGCACCCATGTCTCAGATGCCATCCTGCAGGGAGCCTGCTGCAATGCCGGCAGTCGTCCCACAGGCATTACCTGCATCTTCTCACACGCATTTGCCAAACAAATATGTACCTGCCATTCAGCAGCTACTTCCAGTTTGATCCTGGGTTTAGGTATGTGTTTCCAGTTAAGGTCATTGATAACATTCATGAGGATGTAGGTGGGACTCCAGCTCCACACACGTTTCAGAGAGCACCGTTGTTGGTGAGCTTAGCAGGGCTGCCCATCAACTTACCTTTCGCAGCGGCTTCCAGCTGTAAACGCGCGGCAGTTCAGGCACTCTCCAGTGACGGGGTCACAGAGCTCCGCGTAGCCGTTACACAGGCAAGGGTGGCAGTGGGGAAATCCGAAATAGCCGGCCAGGCAGTGGCTGCAGCGGCGGCCGCCCACGTCCCGGCGGCAGGAGCACTGCCCCGTGCCCTGGTCGCACAGTGCGCTCAGCGAGCCCTGCGGGTGGCACTCGCAGGCTGGAAAACACAGAAGGCAAAGCTGTGTCTCCAGTGTCCCCCCACCCTGACACTGCTGGAGGGCAGGCAGTGCAAGCAGTGCCAATGGAGAGTTCATTATCTGGGGACATGGTTTTTTACATTGCTTGGCAGATCATAGACTCACAGAATCATTATGGCTGGAAAAGACCAACCACTAACCTCACTCTGCCAGGCCCATCACTAAACTAAACCATATCCTCAGCATCTCATCTATGTATCTTTTGAATATCTCCAGGCATGGTGACTCCACCACCTCCCTGGGCAGCCCATCCCAATGCTTAATAACCCTCTCAGGAAAAAAATTCATCCCAATGTCCAATCTAAACCTCCCCTGGTGCAACTTGAGCTCATTTCCTTGTGTCTTATCATTTGTTACTGGAGAGAGGAGATCAACCCCCACCTCACTACGACTCCTCTTCAGGTAGTTGTAGAGAATGATCAGATCTCCTCTGAGCCTACTCTTCTCCAGGCTAAACATTGTCATCTCCCTCAGCCACTCCTTATAAGACCTGTTATCTAGATCCTTCACCAGCTTTGTTGCCCATCTCTGGACTGGCTCCAGCACCTCAATGTCCTTGTAGTGAGGGGCCCACAACTAGACACAGTATTTGAGGTGTGGCCTCACCAGTGCTGAGTACAAGGGAACAATCGCTTCCTTGGTCCTGGATTAATCATGGTCCTGGATAATAATAATGGATTCAAAGCCCTGAGAAGTTGGGGCATGCATGAAGAGGCAGACACTGGTGCTGGCTGCCGAGTACTCACCATAGCAGCCGTGGGAGCCAAAGCCGTAGGTGCCCACAGAGCAGGTGTCACAGCAGCGTCCCACCACATTGGCTTTGCACTGACATTGTCCTCCCAGTGCACTGCAGCTGGTGCCCAGTGACCCTTGGGGATTGCACTTGCATGCTGCCAAGGGGAAGGAAAATCACACCAGGTTTGGTTATAAAGGAGTGTGACAGCTCTCACAAACTTCCACTTAAAAATAGGAGTAGAGCTTGATTGTTGTCATTGGGGGTTGATTAATCACTGATGGCCACGGTTTGGATTATTTCATGCATCAATGGTGATGATCAGGCACACCAGCACAAGTCTCAGTATTGGAGCTGTCACATTCAGGCACTGCCCTCAGTACATTTTTGGGATAGGACAGAGAGAGTGTAGCAAAATGTAGATCTTAAATGGAGTTATCCTGAAGAAGGGTTTGACATAAATCTATGTCTAGCTGCAGCACTGGACATAACCTGCAAGCAGTACATAGCCTGCATCTGTGTATTGTTTGCTGCTTTCTGGGCACCTTGGACTAACTTGTTGAGTGAAGTTGGTCTGCTAACTCATAGAAGATGTTTGTCCAGGATACTCAGATGCCAGCACTAGGAAGCCAGTGTCATGTTTCACTGGGAGAATCGCATCACTATGGGAACTGGGAAATGAGGAGTCAGCACAGCCTAGACTTAAATGAGGGGAGGTATGTGGCTACACAGCCCTGACCACATCACAGCAGGTGGGAGTCATCAGTCTTTCTAAAATAGTCCAAACCAAGAAGATGCTCTCAGGTCCATTGGAGGCAAGGTTTCCTGAAAGGAGCTGATCACCAAAGCTGTCCAGGAAAGTCCTTCCTGTTACCAGAAGTGCAGAGAAGCTCCCTTTCTCTGGGCCCAACAGCAGGGAATTCTGAGTTACCGAACCCAGCTGCCCTTTCCAGTGTGGGTCCAGGAGCCTGCCTGAGGCTTCAAACCTCACCTGTCACTGCCCTCTTGCTGGGACATTACCAAGCTTTTCTTGGTGAATCTCTTCCAGCACATCAGCTTGTGTGCCATGCCGCCTGGAGTCCTACCAGGGCATCCAGCTGGCCTGTAGCATCCAGCCTTAAAAACTCCTCTGTCATTTTAAAGCAGACAGAAAAGTTGGAAAATTACTGCTTTGGTCACATGGTGAAGCTGCATCTGATTGAAACGTTCTTCAGAAAACACATAAGCACTGCCATGATTGCTGTCACGCTGCTCCATGAAGATCATCAGATGTGATGGACTCTGAGAGCCACATCACCAAAAGGTGTTTGCAGCATACTCAGGGTTCAGCAGGACATATCCTGCGCATCCATACATATCACACGCTGATCGGCTTTGCCTGCCTACACAGCCTTGAGCTGAGAGCTCTCCTGTCAACATGTCCTACAAACTCAAGGGACAGTAACTGTCCAAAAGAGCTGCCTGTGCAGCTGCCTCTTACCGACGGCACCGTTGTGAATCCGGGCTGACATGCTCACGATGAGCCGCTCACATGCTTCAGGCAGGACGTGAGGTCCCACTTCGGATGCAATTTCAATACAGCGATACTTCCGGTACTCATCTAAATCCTTTTCACTGCACAAGTTCTCCACGGAGCTGATTCTGGGAATAAGTCCAAGCTTTGGCATTAAGAGGGAAAAGAAAATATTCTTGCTCAGATACACTGAAAACCAGAATTTCCCACATACTCTTACTGTGCTCTACTATGCAAGAACACAGACCTGGAGCACCACATTCCCAAATTTGCTATGGGGCTGCTCAGACATCTCAATTCACATTTGTTCTGAAGGTCCAGACATTCCCCAAGTTCTCCAAATAAAAGAGACTGTGAAAAAAAAAGTCAGGTTATAATAAGACTTTAGAAATGCATTCAGAACTGGTTTTGCCTCTAAGAGGTGCCAAGTTGATGACTGAAAAAGCCAAAACTGGCCAAAACTTTTGCTTGTATTACCAAGGTAGAGAAAAATCAGCTGAAGTCAAGTATGGCCAGCCTGTGTCAGGTTCAGTTCTACAAAAGTAATTAGAGGAATGGACTTAAAAATATTTTTCTCAAGAGAAGGACCCAAAACTTTCACTGACTTGGTGAAAACCTGAGAAATGTCTGGACCCAGTTCCCAGGAAAGTACAGACTAATTTTACTTTTCCAATGTCATCTTTAAGTATCTCCATGATTTTTAACTACACTCATCCAAATTATATATTTAAAAAAACCTAAGTGATGAAGAACTGCATGAATTTATATTCCAAACCAGATCATCTTGTCAGCATGTGTGGAGTATGCTCATAATAAACAAGCAACAGATAGAGAAATCTACTCTGACTATTAACATGTGCATCAAGTGTGACTTGATGAACTATTATGGTATTGCTCCATGAAAATTAAACCAGACACAATTCTGTCTTTCCACATAAAACCATGCAAACAGTGCCGACAGAGGTAAGAAGGATCACACCTTGCTGAATTTCCATTAAAACACACTATAAACAACTTAAAACTATTTTTAGTAGGTCTGTGTAAAAAAAAAAATCCCACTGGTACAAATACAGCCTCAAGGGAATTGTGACAGAACTACTCACTGAGTCAATCAAGATGAACGATTTCACCTTTGGATCAGAGGCAGAGGGTTGAGAAAAATACACATCCACCAAATATTCTGCTCCTGGCTCCAGGCACACTGGAGTTTGCAGAAATGCAATCCTGTTAGGCAGAAATAAAGCACAGTTATAGCCAGGAGTCGGGACAAGTTTAGAAGATGCTGTGAGCTCTCCCTCTCCTCTGTGCCTGCATCCTAATGTCTGCAGCCCTGAGCTAGCCCTGCTGCTGTGAGGAGCACAGCCAGCCCCACTGCTTGCAGGCTTTGGGAAAGCTGCGTGATTTCTGCCTGGATGATCTCACCTGGTGAGATTAAACTGAAAATGGCAGGTCTTACTACTACAAGCAAAGGAATTTGCAACTCACTGTATTTGTCTTTTCCTGTCCCTGTTTGATCAAGACTTTGGTTACATCCTCTTGGCTCCTTTCTATTCTTTTTACATAGGCTCAAGCTGAAAAGATGGTTTTGAAAACAGGCTAGGACAGTGACTTTCTCACAGAAGTCATAGAATGGAATGACAGAATCACAGAATGGTACGGGTTCGAAGGGACCTTTAGAGATCATCTAGTCCAACCACCCTGGTATTTTCTTTCTATACTGCAGCTGGATCTTTGTCAAAGCAACAACCAACCTCAGCAGGATCTCAGGCTGTCTCTTGGCTTGGGCAAATCTTTGCCAGGCTGAGATTTAGAGCACCGGACTCTTTCTTGGAGCCTACGTGGTACTATGGTATGACAGCAACAGCCACACATGTGTTTTTAATATTCCTATTTTCCCACACATTTACTGCTCTGAAATGCTTCAGCAAAAGATTTATACACAGAAAATTTACAGGCAAAAGGATGGGAATAATCAGACCTCTTTGTAGCTGGGAGAGGCAACACATGTGGCTCCTCTGAAAGGCCCTTGTTTTTGCAGCGTTGACTTGACACAACACCAGCAGGCTGGATGGCAATGCTTGCCAGCCAGTCTTCCGAGGACTATAAACAAAGGACAAAAATTACAGTCATTTTCCATATCTGAAAACCTATTTTCTCTTTGCCAGGGCTAACGAAAACCATCTGAATGATTGCAAACTGCAGTGACAAAACTGATTTTCTCTTTGTTCTTTACAGGACTAGAAAAATAACGTTATTTGTGAAAAATCTATTGTGTTTGCAATGGCTAATTGAAGAGCAGAGGCGGAAATGGGACCTCAGCTGGTGCAAATGCAAACAGCACTGTTAAAGTCATTGGGAGTTGTTTCCTTTCTTAGCACAGAGTTGTCCTTGACATATCCTTTTTATCTGCCTCCTCTCACATCACATAAAGAATAACAAATGTAAAAGACTTTGTAACAAAAGTCTTTAAAATTTAACTGCTTAATCCTCAGAAGGAACAAGCTATCTCAAACCAACCCACTGCAAAGTCGTTCTCAGGTTTTAAGACACTGGGAGTTTTGTTTGCCTCAGAATGACAGCTAGAAAACAAAATACAATAGACAGAAGGAGGATATTGAGTGGTGAGATTGTTCCAGGGAGCTGCAAAGAGAAAGAGGAAGTCATATGCAAATAAATATTGGTAACAATAAGATATTTGCCTGTGTGTTTGAAGGCATGGGTGCACACTTGGGTTTAACCAGGCTCTGGTTTACAGATTTCCCTAGACATGTCTTCAGCATTGAGAAATTTTGTCAAGTTAAAAATAAGATTTTGTCCATTTTCCTACAATTTTCACACATCTCAGAGCACAGATGTTTGCTGAATGTCTGCAAAAGCCCTGGATAAATATCTACTCAGATCACTCCTGCCTATGCACATTTTCCTGCCCAGAAAATTCCAGCTAGAAGTACAGGACGGCTATCTAAAAGGAGCTGCCTTTTGCATGTGTCTGATTTGTGAACAAAAGTCCAGTCCAAGCAAAGGTACCAAAAGAACTCCAGAAGATTAAACCTTGACTGATGCATAGAAAAGGAAGTGTTGATTTTTCAGATTTGAGTGGAGTGGGTGAAGGGGACCAGTGGAGGGAACATTACTTGGCTGGTAAGGACAAAAAGACAAACCATTTTCACTTCCAATATAAAGAGAGGGACAAGTTGGTGCAAAATAGATCCTGTCTCTATCGCATCACAAGACACACAAGACATCACAAGCACCTCAGGCTCATAACGAATCGTGATCTCGAAGTCCATGGCAAAGGGCACATTGTTGATGGCAAACCTCAGCCCGGCTCCGCTGGGAAGGCGGGTGAAGCCGGGACCCGTCCATGTGACAGACCGGCCGGCGCTGGGCTGCCTGAAAACCACCGCCACAGCCCAGTCCTCTCCAGGCGGCATCACACCCTGCAAAGACAGATTGGCCTTTTCAACAACACACACAGTCAAATTACCAAAACAAACCCAAACTCCTAAAGAAAAAAGGCAGTATTTTTGTCACGTTGATTGCTTGCTTCAGCCATTAGTCAGCATCATTTTATGAACCAACTCAAGACCAAAAATCAAAGACTTTTTCCCAAGTGCAGGATGTTTAGAGTCATGTATAAAGAAAAGTTTCCTATAGCTTTGCAACAGTGGCAGTGTCAGGAACCAGAACAATCCATCCATCTCTGTATATTTGGCATCTCCAAGCATTCACAATGCAAACCTTAAACAAATTAAGCTTGATTTCATACATGGCTGGACTTTTCATTATAAGCTGAGTAAATAAACACCAATAAGTACAATGGCAAAGCTGACAGCATTTAAATGCAGCAGGTAACATGTTAATGTCTTGGTAAACTTGTTGGAAAATGGAAAGTGTTGGAAATATCTTGCAAGCAAAACAAAATAAGATTTCACTTTTTATAGAGGCTCTTCTCTTCTAAACAATTCATTGAACCCTAGTCTACAATGGCACTGGACATAGCACAGCAAATCTGTCAGTGTGAATTACAAAGTGTTTGGTTCAACTGTGTACCTAAAAAAAATGCTTTCCTTTGTGTCAGGGTTGTTAACATCCAGGACTGTGAATCCCACGTGCTCAGACATTTCCTTGCCCTCTGTTGCAAAAGAAAGTTTTTGTATTTAGTGTAATCTTAAGTAATTATTCAAGTGCTAATTTACCTGTTCCAGCCCAGATTTTCTTACACTTCGTTTCTTGCTCCTGTTTAACACAATCTTTCCATTTTCAATCATGAACTCATAGCCTTGCTTTTGGAAGTAGGTATCACACCTTGGGAGAGTGCTTTGTTTAACCTGTTTAGTTATAAGAGAGAGACAGTACTGCCTCAACAATTTTGAGGAGTAGGTAAGCAGCTAAACAAAAATCCACATTCTTAAAGCAAGCTCTATTCTCTGATGGATGAAACTTAAACTATGGCCCAGCAGCTGCTGGAAACCCTTTTCCCCCACTCCCTTAAAATTAACTTGCACTTCCTCTCATAAGCTATGTCCCAGACATCTGTTTTCCATTCAATTATTGGGTTGTAGGATGATTACAGCTAAATATTTGTGGATGTGACCTGCAAATAAACATTCTTTTATTATTCTTTCTCTATAACTCTGGACAATCTATTGCAGAAATGTTAGTAAAAGCATAGGCAGTGGAAGGGCTGCATTCCAGACTTGTACTCTGCATGGGGAACAACAACCTCGATGTCGAGAGGGAACAAGAAAATGAAATATTAATTTTTCTAAAAACATTACAGATGGATGCCAAATTCTTGAGCAAATTGTGCTACAATCAGTGCCATTATACAAGGCAGTAAGAATGAGGCCAATAGAGCAGAGTGGAATTTGATTCTTTCCCTGTTGGAGATTCACAGAAATATCAGTTTGTGATAGCTGTTGGCAACTCAAACACTTTCTTCTAATTTACGTAACGAAATTAGTTTCTCTAATTCATGCTAGACCAGCCTGTACTCAAGGAGCAGAAAGGACAGCTTTGCAGGTCACACTACTCTGTAGCAACTGTCCCTTGGTAACAGCCACAGTTACAGGATAGCTATGTCCATGGAGAACAAGGGATTTGTTTTGAATCTTCCTGCTAAATAGCTACTCCATCTGCTTCCCGAGCAGGGCTTCCTCAGCCTCGGCTCCTGTGCCACCACCGCATGGATCTCCTCTCAGTACAACACAGAAAAAGCCAAATACGTACCAAGGGTGCAGAGCCAGAAAGGGGTTTTGCATGCTCAGCTTCATAAATGTAATAATCCAGGGGTAGAAAGAAGTAGCCTGGGGCTGGCTCGTTACACTGGCGGCTCACTACGTTGGGAAGACACTTGCACTGACCATCCTTGGGTGAGCACCTAGGGCAAGAGGTGGTAAAAGGAGGCATCAGAGCATGGCACAACCTGCTCCTCTCTGCCAGAGAGCAGCTTAGCTCCACTCTTGCTTGAGCTTTGCTTTGTCTCTCCCCTTGTTAGATGGCATCACCTCCCCTGTTAAATTTCTTCCTCCCACCCACTCCCTCTGTTTCTGATGCAGGATTCATTCAGTGCTTTTTCATTGCTTAGGACACATGACGTGTCTTTGTCTTTGCCCATTCCATTCCCGAAGCACAGATCCTTCTGCTGCCTTAGCAGGTTACCACCTATTCCCATACCCATTCCTTGTGTCTGTTTCTGTATCTATCACTATTCCAAAGCATCTGTCATCCACAATTTTGGAGGCAGGACAGGAGATCAGAAGAACTTTTAATTTGATGTGATATGATAATTTTCATATCTTTACACTCCTATTTAACACATCAGAGGAATACTGGCTTTGATTTACCTGTTCAAAAGGAACTGCTCTATGGCATTGCATTATGTGCTCCTACATCTGATGCCTAACAGCAGCAGTGAAGACCCCTACCCAACAGAATTCTGGAGAAATCTAGCTGAAACCAAGCTTGCTTCTAAAACTACATGGTTTGAATTGGAACCAGGACTCCAGAAAAAAATTAGGATAGTTACAGCTTTTAAAGTAGATGTAGGCAAAGAATTTAAAAGTCTCACCTCTAACTTCTAATTCCTATTAAACTTCTATTTCTAAACTAAATTTCTATTAAACCAGGCCTCTGGTTCTCTCAAGCCATGCAGTTTATATTTCATATTAAACAAATCTCGACTCAAGCTGATTCAAAGCTGGTTTCAAAGGAAAAAAGGAAATCCCCTTGTCACAAATAAATTTCCAAGATCACAACTCAACCTCAAACTGTTTGTATATGACAAAATTACATCTACAGTCTATTTTCCCATTGGTACTGAGAATCTATTAACCTAGACAGAAAATCTAGCTTAAGTGTTTATAAAAAGGAAAATGAAGGAAAAACTTGAAGAACATAACTTACAGGTTATTCTGGGACCCACCAATATCACAGTCACACGGAGAACAGCCATACAAGCTGTTGCCAAGTCCCCAGTACCCGACCTGGGATAAAAAGGAAATGAAAGATTATTTTACATTGAATATTTAAGTACATAAAGCACAACAGAACTGAATAGAATTCCAAAAATGAGCAATGCTCTGGAGCGCTCCTGTGCTGCTGCCTGTGCTTGGCCATGGGAGATTGCTTCTCTTATCAGAATGCATGGGTGCTCTGTTACTACAAGAGCAGTCAGATATTTACCCATTTGTGCAAGCAAGTTGCTCTGGAAACAGCAAAGATGGCCTGAGGACATGATTTTGCATTTCCTTTCCTTCCTGGAAGAGCTCCTCCTAGTACAATTTGAGTGCACAAATGTTTGCAAGCAGTAAAAAAGAAACAGATATGTCAATGCAAAATGAGAGCACACAGCCATAAAATTATTTTGAGTTTTGACTAGGTGTTTACTTTTCTGGCAATGAAAAGGTGGGAGATGGGAGAGGAGACTTCTAAGACCAATTGCAGAAGTTACTGAGTACATACATGGCATGTTTCACAGCGCTGGCCCGTGACAAACTGCTGGCAGAGGCACTGTCCCGTGGCAGGATCACAGACAGAGAAGGGCAGACTGCCAGAGGGATGGCAGTTGCAGGCTGCAGGGAGAGAAATGCACAGTTACCCCTGGAGGCCCCAGGGATGGCAACAGGACTGGTGTTTGCTTTAGCCGTGGCAGCAGCACGCCAGGATGGATGCTCCACAGCTGGACATGCCCTGGCACCCTGCAGCCCTCAGACTGACCTTGCCTGGCACTCATGGGAGTTGGTGGTGTGCCACACGCTGTATGCTGGCCTGCACTGCACAGTCCTTGCTCATTGCTGAGTATCACTGTAACCATCACACGTTCCACACGTTGCCTGGGTAGGCATGGGGTGTGCTTTGCAGAGAGCCTGTCTCACAGGAAGGGCTGGCTGGAAGCTCTCATGGCAAGGCAGCAGCTCCTGCCATCAAAACGCTGCACAGGGCAGTGCAGAGCCCAGCTATCCTGACAGCTTGACTGTGACTTTTCATTCATTCTTATGGTGATTGTTAAAAGATGTTAAAATAATTTTCACGTGTTTTAATCTTTTCAGTCTGAGACATGGCACCAGGAACATTAAATTGACATTAAATTACAGTAGGCAACTGGGTATATTGTGAAGCAAGTAGTGCATTAATGTGTGTATCTTGCATTCAACTACCTCTAACTGGACGTGTTCCTGTGTGACCTGATCTAAGTGGTCCTGCTTTAGCAGGGTGGTTGGACTAGATGATCTCTAAAAGTCCCTTCCAACCCCTACCATTTAAGAGATTCTATGATCTCTTAAAAGTGCTTGGCAAAGAAGAATAAAGGAGGTGTTTTACATACGCTGGCAGCCCAGAGGGTCACTGCCACTCAGCCCGTAGTAGTTGGCCCTGCACTTGTGGCAGTGACTGCCCTCCACATGCTCCTTGCAGGGACACCGTCCCGCCACCGTTCCCAGCGCAGGGTCCGTGCGGCTCTCGCAGGCGCCATTCTGCAGCGTCCCTGCTGGGTCACAGCTGCAGGCTACAGGCATGACAGGCAGGCAGACACATTAAAACAAGCACATTTAGATGTGAGCATGAAAATGCAATTACAGAGCTGCTGGTAGGCATAAATTCAGGCTTCACATCAAGACAGAGACTTTCATCCGTGCTCGCTGTGTTGGATGCCTTACAGTTGATGCCCAGCCTCTGTTAAAAACCACTATAAAACCCACTATGTGTCCAAGATCTGCTTTTTATCTGGAGGAGAGTGATAGTCTTCATTTGGGTAGAAACACACAGCACTCATTCACTGGCTACCCTCTCCAGAGTACCTGGAGAGCAGCAGGCCCCATACTTTTGGGGATGTTGTCATGACAGCTGTAGGGTTTCTGGAGTGCCACTCATGACCCACCTTCCCAGAGTTCATCTGAGTTAGACATGGCTGACTTATTTACTGGAAGCAATGCATACAGCATGGGACACTGCCTTCATGGTACATCCCAGTTTTCCCTAAGGCACTAAATCATTTTTCACAGTAGAGATGACATCTACCACACCACTCCCCTGGGCAATCACTCATTGGTTCCTTAAGGACTTTTCATGGAAACCAATTACTACAATTCAGTTATATTCAGAGCACTTATCCTATCTTATGTTAACACTGAATTTATCTCATCTTTCAGAGGAAAGGCTTTTATGCCTGAAAGACTATTTTTGTTACATATGGCAGGCATCTAGCAAAAGTTATTACTCCTCCCATCATTTTGCACCTCTTCTGTAATCCCTGACTACCACAGAGAAACAGCACTACCACTATTCATATTTATATTGATTGATTGATTGATAGATAGCCCTGCTGGACATCTAAGCTCAGTTTACTAGTCAGCTGGACCATGCAGCTCTGTTTACAACGCTGTTTCGAGGATCCTGTCAGGCAGCTACTTTATAACGCAGTTTGGATACTCCAGGTTGGGTAACATTTTTACAACCATGTGAACATTTAAGCATGAGGATACCATCGGGCTCTGAGCAAAGTTTCTGAGCAGAGAGAGCTAGAGCAACTCGTTTTGAGCCACTCTTACAGAAGCTAGACCAGCAAAACTTACGGAGGCACGCGTGAGGGTCTGAGATGACTTTGAGTGGATCCTGGTAAAAGAAAGGTTTGCAGCGGTCACAGTGTTGCCCCGTGGTGTTGTCCTGGCAGTCCTCACAAACACCACCGCTGGCCCCACCGCTGGCCTGGTACACAGCCATGTCAAAGTGGCATCTGCCAGAGTGGCCGTTGCAGTTACATCCTGAATGCAAAACAAACAGTGGGGTATTTCACACCATCATTCCCTTTATTGTGGTATTGCTGTATATTGTCAACATAGGGTTACTTGTCACTTGTACATTTTCATCATCCCATCAATATTATAGCTTCCAAGGCCTCATGCTTTACAGCTGGGGGGGAAACAAGCTCTTCCACCAACGACAGGATCCAGATTCTGCAAACAATGATGCTCACATTGCAAATTTCAGGTTTGCTGCTCTCAAGAAGTTTTGTTTGATTTATATCCACTAGGTAGGAATATAACGATAGTGAGACTTGAGGACTAACTGAAAAAAACCTGAAACACATGACTAGGTTCTCTAGGTGAACGTGCTTTAGCAGGTGGTTGGACTGGGTGTTCTCTAGATGTCCATTACAACCCCCACCATTCTGTGATCCTATGATTCTCTGACTATAGAAAACTATTAGAGAGAAGAGAGAGCAGACCAAAGACAAAGAGGACTAAATCTCTTGGCTACAAAAGCTAGCAGTCTGCATAGGAGGCAGTTGAGTCATTTAAAAGTCTTATCTTGGGTACATGTGCAGTCAAATAAGCTGCCAGCAAGAACATGACAGCAGGCTCCAGGCACCTGACTCAGGGCTGACATTACTTCAGCGGTGCCATTTCAGACTCTGCCAACCCCAGCTGCCAGACCAGGTGAGAAACTTCCAGTCCTGCCACAAGGAGACAACCCCTCTGCCTGCCACGTCCTTCCTCCAGGGAGCAGCAGCTGCACCAAGAAGGAGGCAACATCTCCCATAAAACACCCTGAGGGCACTCTGGGGTGTGTGGAGAGGGAGTAAGAGCTGCTGCTCTTTGCTATCCCACTTCTCTTCCAGCACCACAAAGTAAAGCAGTAAGGTAATCTCCTCCATCACATCCTCCTCTGTGGGGTAATTGGAGACTTACGACAGGATTTTCCCTACACCTGGAAAACTACCCATGCTGGTGAACGTGCCTGATATGGAACATGGAACATTGCTCCACTGAAGAAAATTCCAGATGAGTATTTGTTACAGCTCCTAATATATTATTCTTGTATGTTCAACATTATTCATCATCATGGAAATAAGTAATTTACCCCTGTCTAAATTCTTCTTTCATTTCCAAGAAAGGCCCTATGCAAACCAATTAATTCTCTTTTTTGCATTGGTTGCTTTTTCTTCTCTTTACTGTTTTTTTTTTCTCCTTATGAAAAGTAAATATGTGAAACAGCTTTCCTTCTTGCAGGGCAAGACAGCACCAATGGATACATGAATCCATGTTTTTCCAGATGAGGCATGGAAAAGTCTCCCTTTTCAGAAACCTGGCCACTCCTTTGTGCTATACCCAACCTCTCCAGCTACTAAAAAGACAAGAAAATGTTTGAGTTACGTTTGCAAGCATTAACTTGTGCCCCTTCAGCTGGCCTCCAGGGAGCATCATTGTAGAAGTCTTTACATCTTTCACAGGACAAACCTTCAGTGTTATGGTGGCAGATACATCTTCCATGGACCTGCAACATGGTGAGAACAGAGAGGAGTTTGTGAGGTGACATGAAAGGAGAGGAGATATCTGTTTGAAGCATACCAGCAAGACCAGGAACATTCAAAGCTCTTTGGCTCCCTCAGCTGACATAACTCTCACTTATTTGAGTAAAAGATCTGGAGAATATTTGAAAACTTTAACCAAATACTTTTAAAACCACTGAGTAACATTTAGGAAAAAAATACTCCTAGAGATATGAAAGGAGATTTCAACGCCTTAAATTCTATGATACTCTCCCTACACATCTCTATTGAGATAGATATTTACCAGGAGAAAGAAACTCTTGTTCCCAGAAGGAAAGAATACGCAATCATGTTTCTGATTTTTTTAACAATCTATTTTTCATGGGTTACTTTTGCATTATCACCAATTCTTTGCACCAATGCTTCTACTCCTGCCACAGAGCCCTTGAGCCCAGCTGGAGTATGGAATGCACCCAACAAGTGGCCATTCAAGTCTGCACACACCACAAGCTGCTTACTGCATTATATTTGCACCATTACAGCTCTGGTATTTTCCTGTGATTATCAACATGTCTTATCCCAGTTGCTTTTCACACATCACACTAGTGCCAACAGAGAGACAGACTCAGAGCAATCCAACGCAGGGTTTTAAAGGAAGAAGCTGTATTGAAACACTGCACAACACACAGTTGGAAACAGCCAATTCAAAGTCAAAGATTTTCCTTCCTCTCCCTCCCTCCATCTCTTCCTTCTCCCAAAACATCAGGTTGGGACTGTCCTTGTTGGAGACAGCATTAATGACTCACCATCCCAGACTGATGGAACACATCACCCCGTAGATTCTGCAGGGGCTCACACTGGCTGGCATGGCCATTGCAAAAGCAGCTGCCCCGCACTACCATCTCATAGACAGCATAGTAGTACTTCTCGAGGGGATCACCGTGCCTTCTTCCCAGTAAAGCATCCCCAAGGGTGTGAAGTTTAGTAAAATTTATCCTTAGGTTTGTCAACACAATGAGCTCTGGAAGGAAAGGAAAGAAATCAAGAGCCCCAGTTCACTTGAAAATGAACAGGATCAAATCTTCAGCTTCAGTAATTGAATCTTCAATCAATCAAGAATTCTGCCATACTGAACAAACAGTTAAAATGGTCTGATGTTATCCCAAAGCAGTAAACTATCCATTGCCAAGGCACAGACCCACTCCTGGCACACAACTGCACAAGTGTTAGCACTCTCCTTGGATGGGTCTGGTCAGGGCCAAATCATATTTTCCCAGTCAGTGCCTTTGTGGGTTCATGTGCAGCTCTGACACTGCTCCAAAAAAGCAGTGTGGATTGGGCCACTGGAGCACAAAAGGAAAGACAGTTTATCTACATGGATGAGCTCTGCAGAGCTGTACCATTTGCCCTCAGGGCTAGTGAGCAAGACTGGCTCATTTTATTTATTAATACAGATGTCTCTCTAAGATCTTAATTCTCAACATCATTGACTTATGCCAGCTGAGCTGTTGACTCTTTCAGTGTACAAAACAGCAACACCAGCAAAATATCTGTGGAGAAAAACTGTACTGTCCGTACCTTGAATATGTGGTACATATGGATTTTCTATTTCAAAGCTGGGATCCAAAGCTTTTAAAACAACCTGCAAAACAAATTAATACAGCTCTACAGATCACTGAAGCTATTATTTTTTGATATAAAGACAGTCTTTTGAGATCCATTAGTTACTAATGTCACTTTAGTGATCCCACAAAAAAAAAGAACAAAGCTGTGGCCCTGATTCAGCAAGTGCTCTCACCCTTTCAACCTGGCTGAGGTTGGCAAAAAGACTTTTTGGTGGACTATGGCTCAGGAGGAAGCAAAAGCAGTGCCCAGGAGCAAGGCAGAGATGGGATGAGCACCTATCAAGGGATCAAAGGACAGTCCCCTGCATTTAGCAGTAGAGGCTGATGGGGAGTGAAGGTCTCCTATGAGGTGGACTCCAATGTGAATTTGGAAACCAGGAAAGACCACTAAAAGGTTTTGTACAAATTGGTTTATGAATCCATTTGGATGTGAAACAGGGTAGAACACTGTGTTTGTCTTTCCGTCTCACTTGAGTAAAGTCAATAGTACCTCATGCTTCAGAACCTATGTAAGTGCATCTGATGGGCAGAGAGGAGAGACATTCAGCTCCAGAAAAATAGCTACTCATACAAGCAGACACTTGGCAGTACCTCGCCTTCAGTGGAGGGCTCGATGTCAGAATATCTTGAGTCGCAGATGACGTCTCCCACACTTTTTGCTGGACCAGAAGAGATGTTGGGAAAAGAAGCTGCACAGTCCTGTGCAAAATATCTAAACACTTTCCAGGTCTGACCAAAGTCAGTGGAACGCTCAACCAGCATTACTGCAGGGCGAAATGTCTGCAAGAATTGTTAGTTCAAGAATTCCTTAACCACTCATTGACAAGATATCTCAGGGGTTGTCTTATCAGCATTCCTGTCTAGGGGATGCCAACAGCTGCCAGGTAAAGGTCTGTGTTTTGGAGCTTGCAGACTTCCTACAGAGCTACTGTGCTGGTTTAACATGATTCTCTGAAAAAGCTATATTCTTCATTCAAACCATTCTCTAGCAAAAGGGAAGGGCAACCTCCCATAACTCTGATAACTTGCTAAGTAAGGAACTCTATGATAACAATGTAAGACTTTTGAAGGAAAAAAAATTGTAGCCATCTGGATCATAATGGGTAGGCATGAGAAGGACGAACTAAGTTTGAAATAACAACTGCAGTTCGGAGATGTTTTAGGGCTTAATTTAGCAACTTTTTTTTCAGCTTTAATTCTCAGATTTATAGAAAATAGGACCAGAAGGCCTGTGAAAAAGAAGCTATTCAGTCTACTCTCCTGCCCTAAGGGAGGATCAGCTATAACTTAACCATACTTGACAGGTGTTTATCTAACCTGTTCTTACAAACCTCTAAAGATAGAGCTTTCACTGCCTCTCTGAGCAATTTATTCCTGTGGTTAAGAAATTAGTGTATAACATTATATAAAAACTCTGTTAAAAGATGTACCTTAAAAGTCAGGATAAGATGGCTGAACTGGAATAAAGTTTCAAGGTCCAGTCTAATGCTGACCTGGTCAACGCCTGAAAAGAGAATGAAAATGAAAAGCACAATGGTTCATACTGGAGAGGTTACTAAGACAGCTTTCCCATGAGGAATTTAAAGATTCCTTTTCCAGCACAGCACCCAGGCTCTTTAGAGCAACCCCTGTGCACAGACCCCTGGGGCTGAGTCACTCTCTTGAGGGCAATGTGATGCAATGCGCTGCCCTTCCTGCACCAGCAATGCTGCGTGTCACCGAGACTGCAGGAGATGGTTAAAGGTGCTGTTTAGAGCATTTGGACTTTAAGTGATGGCAGCGTTCTGGGTTTATGCCTTGCTATATCCAGTCAGATTTTTTTAAAATCCATCAAATCATTTGCATTTGCTTACTTCTACAAAAATTTAAATCATTAAAATATGATTTTTCTTCAAGCTAAACAGATCTGTTAAACCCTTCTACAATGCCAGACCTGAAATTTGTCACATGCACAGCTATCACACCAGGCACCTTCTAACAATTACAACAAATATGGAAAATAACACACAATTCACATATTCTCTGTAGAGAGTTGCAGGAGTTCAGCTGATATCCTCATTGTTCACATTTGCATACAGCATTCCAGAGCTCCTACTGACCGGGCTGTGCATGAGACCTCATATCAGAACAAAGACGAGGACGGCAAGAAAAGATACTCTCACAGCTGGCCTAGAGCTCTATTGGCAGGAGTGTCCAAAACTGGTGACAGTTGATAAACTCCATGAAAAAACAAGGCTTATGAATTTTGCCAAAGGCTTATGAAAAAACAAGGCTTATTAATTACACCCAAAATAGGGGTAACACATTATCTTTTCTATGCCTTGCGACAGGACAAGTGGTAATAGTTTTAAAGTAAAAGAGGGTGGATTTAAACTCTATGAGAGGCAGAAATTTTTTACAATGAAGGTGGTGAAACATTGGAACAGGTTGCCCAGAGAAGTGGCAGATGTCCCTGGAAACATTCAAGGTTGGGTTGAACAAAGCCCTGAGCAATGTGATCTAGCTGAAGATGTCCCTGCTCACTGCAGGGGAGACTGGACTAGATGATCTTTCAAGGTCCCTTCCAACCCAAACTATTCTATGACTCTATGATATCAGTGAAATATTACTACAGAAAAGATTGTGACAAAACTAACATGTGGCAATAAGGGTGCTGATAGCCAGGCTTTATTTCATTATTTCCTAAATTAATTAGGTTTTTACATTGCAAACACTCTCTTTTTTTTGTAAATAGATATTTGTGTTTTACACACTCTGTCATTACACATCTGCCACAAATACATGGCCACTGTGTACAACACAGCACTACTGCACGTCCTCTGGCCACCTCTTGGAGATACTACACTTAAAATTTGTCTGTATATTGCTACACACAAACCACTCAGTAGTACCAAATCAAAGAATAAACGCAGTTTTGTTTCACCTCTTTATGAAGGCAACCTGGTGAATGCCAATTACCTAAATTAACCTCACAGCAACATTTTGCAGCAATATTTTCTCAGAGAAACTCACCATTTTCTGACTGCCACCACTTCTTTTTCCTGTCGGGCTCAAAAGTTGTGATGATATTTTCAACCATATGACTGTTGTGCTGTGTATAGGGATTATAGGGGTATCTGGAATCACAGAGAAAGCACTTCTGTTCAGCCTAGAAAACAAAACAACATAGTAAAAGATTAATTTGGTCTCTTTTCTAACGAGCTGACGGATGTACTGAAACCTGTCGTGTTGCAATAGGTGCCTGTGCTTTTAATCACTCAGGCTTTGATATATAAAGGACAAGCTCATGAAAATCATCTTAAACACAAAGCATAGACACAGTAAATGCTAGGCCTGGTTTGCCCCAGGTACTCTATAAAAAATACATTTTTTCAGTTATGTAGAAGCAATCTCAGTAAGAGTAAAGAAACACATTTGTCAAGGTGTTGATTCTGGGTTTAAGTGCCAGAGGGTTTGCTTTGCAAAAGTCTCTTAGAAGAAATGTATCCTTTTAAAGCTGAGCTTTTATTCATGTCTCATAAAGGCTGCAGAAATTTTAAGCCAGAGACAGCAACAAGGAGACAGAGGGGATACACAGGAGCACTGGATCTGAAGATACGAAGAAGCCTTGAGGAGAAATATTTACTAAATCATTTATACATTTTTTACTCTCTTTTTTTGCACATCATCTATCAGCTCAGAGAACCACACAAAAGCAGCAGGCAGATGCTGCTGTACAAATGGAAGGCAAGGCTGGATCCAGGCATAAGTAGGTGGTCTGGGCCGACACCACCATGCTGACCACTGCCAGTGCCTTCTTGTAGGCTCAGGGAAACTGGAAAAGCTTAAAAATAATGCAAAGGAGGAAAATTAGGATGCCAATAGGACAAAAGGGTCTCATGGGAAAATGTAACTAGCAAAAGAGAAAGGTGGCAACAATCAGCCAATATCTCAATGCTGAAGGAGACAGGCTTTTGTCTGCAAAGTGAGGGCAAAGAGCTCCTATTTAAGGTGGTTATAGGGGGAATAAGTGACAGATATAAGGAAAGGTGACAAGGTTAATGCTGGGAGATGACCCATGCTGAGCCCTGGGGACAAGCCCAAGCAGTGTGCCACCACAGCCCAGGGCCATGGAGAAGAGTACAGGAGGGTGGGCAGGGGCAGCTCTGTTACACAGACAGACTGTGAGACTTGGGCAGAGTTTGAGTGCAAGGTCTCAGGGATAAGACAAAGCCTTGGAAGGTGATGCCCAAGCTGTGTGCCTGGCTGGTAGGGATGTCAGCAGGGAAGAGAAGGGACAACACAGCACCCAAGAAGGTGCTGAAGGAGAAGGCATAGACTCAGTGCCCATGGCTGGGAGGCTGGCAGGGACGTTGCTGAAAACAGCAAATGCAGGTCAGTGACAGGAGCTGCACTGGCAAAGACCCAGAAGGGGATGGTGGAGAGGCACCCTGCCCACAACGCTCTGGATCTATGGAGAAGTATTAGGACTGGTTCACATGTCTTTGTGTCATGAAATCACCTGGGAAGGATTCACATTTAAATAAACAAAGAGAAAGAAATTTACTACAATTCATTTGAAATTTAAATTTTAAACTTTTTAATAAATATATAGAACATTCAGTCACTCTGCCCCACACTTGACAAGTGCACGAATGCACAGTTTAGATGATATGACAGAAATACAAAAAATACCCTGTCATCTCATTTCACAAAGCTCTGGTGAGGAGAGCTCAGGTTCACACCCACTCTCTGGTTTATATACATGCACACAATATGACACTCAGTCATCAACTCATGTTTCAGGTTGCTCCATACAAATATTTTTGTGCCCCAAAGGCCAAACATGTGCGTGCTCAGGTAAGGCAAGTCTGGCAGATCCCATTTGCCTCTGAAGTGTGCAGTTTTATACTCTCCTCAATACTGAGTCGTCTTCCTTTCAAAACACCTGTAAGTAGTAAATCCAACCATAGGGCTAACTACATTTAGAAACAATAAGACACATTAAAGACTGGAAATGATTTGCAATGCTTCTTTTCCAACACAAAGTAATTACACTCTATTATTTTTCAATCTGAATTTTCAGTAAGACATCCCAAGCAAGTCCTGGCTCTTGGCAGCTTGCCATGGTGACTAACACACACTTTTACAAGTAAGGTTTGCTCTCGTCATGACACCTGACACAGGTCGTCAGTAGGGGAACTGGGGGAGGAAGAACTTGGCTGTGCAAGATGCAGAGCTTCCTGGCCTGCCTCCAGCAAAGCATTCAAAATGTGCTGGTGAGGAAGGTAACTGAGTCAGATGGGACTCTGATATACTATAGGTGACTCATACATTTAAGGCAAGCTGATAGAGTAGAACACATTGCCAGAGCATAAGCCTCTATCTCTGAAGAGCTGCAAAGCACCAGAATTTGTAGATCAGAATTTGCAGTCACCAGGGGTCAAGCTACGTTGAAGCAGCTTTAAACCACAAGGATTACTGCAGAATAGCTGTTCCTCTTCATAAATCTGTATTTACACAATTCAAAGGGTAGGTACTGGCAAGTAAAAATATGAAATTTTTATTGCTCTTTGATCTCCTTTTCAAAAGTAAAAATAAAAGGCAATCATCCAGCTAATGGCCAGAAAGATGATGTATCTGAAACGGCTCTTTGTGCCTTTCTACCAAGCGCTGCCAAGGCTCGGGCTATTTGAGAAGAGGGAAGGGGTATTTACATTTTGCCAAAAACCATGGTTGCAGTATGTAACTTGGAGCAGTGCTTGGTGCCATCTCAGTATGTCAGAGCTTTAGACTGGCAATGTGTCGCACCATTTTGCCAGAAGGTCATAAACTGTAATTATTTAAAATTGTTTATAAATTAAGCTGTATTTTACTATCTTCCTCTTCAGACTAAGCTGATATGTAGTGAAAATATTTCTATTTGCAACAATTTATTAGCTCAGTAGGGCCAGGATGTGCAACGGGATTTCTCATTTCTGCCTGGTGCATCTGCTGCATGCCTACTGGTCCCCCCCACAGCTCACCTTGCTCTGCAGCCAGGGAGTGAGATGGATCCCTCTGATCATCCACATTTTGGGTTTGCCCACTCACCCACATAGCCAAAGACTGGACTACATCATTAGGTTTTACACTCTACCAGAGATGGCTTTTTGCTTTTAGCAACATTGGACGAATTCCAGATCAAAAGACATGAGAGGAGATGGTGTGATGCCCAGGAAATGGTGGAGTCACCATCCCTTCAGCCATTTAAAAGATGTGTAGATGAGGTGCTGAGAGACATGGTTCAGTGGTAGGCTTGGCAATGTTAGGTTAGTGGTTGGACTTGATGATCTTGAAATCTTTTCCATCTGAAATGATTCTGATTCTATGAATCTCTTAAGAGGCTGCCTCAGGTCTCAACACTGTCCTCCAATGAAGGTCCAACAAAGCAGTACCTATAGCCATAGGGCCACACTCCTCTTGCACTCAGGCACATGCAAGCTGTGGACTTCACCTCTAAGGCATGAGTGGGAAAAGGAGCTGCTGAGCAATGCTCCTTGAGAAATCCCTGTGCTTGTTTGCATCTCATGGGTGTTTGTCCCTGTAGAGAAGCTACACATCACTGTGGAAGCTGTTTGCTGCCAAACTCTCCATCTGTGCTGCAGTAAGGCAGACTTATGTCACACTGATGATGATTAGACAACTTCCACAGAAGCTTACTAGTCTGGTCAAATTCCTTTTACAGATGAGAATGTTGTTATTAATCACAATTTACAAAAAAAAAAGAAAGAAAGAAAGAAGAAAGGGCAAACCAACCTCTAGGTAGCCTATAATGCAGTACTTCTGAGGGCTGTTCATTCCACAAGTTGACGAAGCTGTTAATTGCTTGCTGCGACCCAGGAGGAGGTCCCCAACGGCTGGGTGGCAGGACCCAGCATCACAGTCAGTCTGTGCATGCTGGCCTCTTATCAGCACTGAGCACAAAAGAAGATCAAAGAAAGCTGAAATTGGTTTGTATACCCAGCAGTATTCTCCAGGCAAAATGAGCTAAAAACCAACAGTGGCAAAAAAAAAAAATTATTCTTTGCCTGTTCTCGTTTTGTCCTTAATAGCATCATTTAGTAGAATTTTGAAGAGTTTTGGTAGTTAACACCTGCTGGAAAATCATTATAACATGTACAGCCAGCTTATTACATATCTATGCTAAATCTTAATTTCTCAAAACATCATTGCACAGTAAAAAACGCCAATCTGCTATGAGGAATAATATACTCTGCTTCCTACCCTGGCATACTCATCACCGGCACTCCTGCAGCACACAGGCATTTCAATTGACTCTGTGAGTAAAGCCAAATTTGGATTAGTTCTGCTGATTTCTGTTGATTTCCAAGTGATAACGGTGGAACTGAGACCAAGATTGACCTCAGGGGTTTCTCAGGTTTTCTGATGATTTGCAATGAACCCCTGGTCCAGTCCCAGAACTTGTTGTTTAGACCCCATGGAACAGTCATCAGTAATTCAATAGAATAATTCTGATTTTTTTTTTTAAGTAGGACCTTTATTTATTTATTTATTTGGCCTGAAACAACTTTAAATATTTTCCCCATTATGTTAAGACTTCCCTTACAGGGCTTGTCCTTTCAAACAAGTTCTGTCCTGAAACCCTGAACAGGAATGGGTACCTTGGAGGCTTTATCTGTTCAGCTTTACTTGGCTCAACTTGTTATACCAGAATCAATACATGAAGATCCCATAGAACACTAGAAATAGTAACACAATTAGAACAGTAAAAAGACAGTATTTTATAGCCAGATTTCAGTCTCTGGCTCAGCATGTACTTCAGATGCGGAGTGATGCCTGACCCTTTAGGTGTAAAGCAACACATATGTGCTCTGCTTTATTTATGCAGATCCACAATCATTATTTGTTAGCAGTTATTGATTGCTTCTTTCAGGACCTGATTCAGACTCAATTACTACACCTATCTTTTCTTTGTACTTAAAAGGTTTCATACCACTCTTAGCTCCTAGACAGTTGAGAGGGGAACGTGGACTCACCGTCAAGCATGTCTTAATAGCACACTTAAAACAAGCAGTCTAACAAAATCTTAGAAACCTGTGTAAATCACATGATAATATCTCAACATTGGCCTCAGTTAAACTGTAATATCTGTACTTACTGAGGTGTAACAGGATGGCCAGTCCCAGCCTCATACCTCCCCGTGAAACTCAAACTGGTACCACTGCAAGAGAAGAACTGGTGGGTCACAGTGCTCTGCCTCATCAAGGCACTCCATGCACGTAGCCTTACTCAGAACCAGCTTTCAGTCAAGTATCACAGTAAAAATATAAATATTAAAATAAAACCCTGGCTTTCATTTTGTTCTAGGAAAAATTTCTCATGAAACTGGGATGAAAGCAGAGAGACACAAGAGCTTTTGGAGAAGAATGTGAAAACATACTCAGTGTGAAATAAAATCAGGATGTTATCAACAAAAATAATATTGCATTAAAATACAAGCTACTTAATCCTAACTAGATTCAGCATGGCTGTTTGCAGAGAACTAACTTCTTGTTCTTGTTTCTTTTTATTAACTTAAAACAAAGACCAAGGTCCTAATGAAGAGAGAGATCTGCTTGATGAATTTTCATAGAATCATTAAACGGTAGGGGTTAGAAGAGACCTCTAGAGATCATCTAGTCCAATTCCCCTGTTAAAGCAGATCCACCTAGAATTTTGGCAGAGACAAGATTATGATCCCATCTTAAACTGTGGTGAAGAAAAACAGGTAACGTTACCTGAGACTTTCAGACACAAAATCTCTACTGGAAAAAGATTAGTCATGGGTCTAAAAGACAAGGCAGCAAGTACAAGTCACCAAGTAGAGCTCCCATAACACAGCCTGCTCCCCCACAGCACCTTCCTCCTCCATCTCCATCTGTAGACACTAGTGGGGACAACATGCCTGATGCAACTCCAGCTGCCCAAAGTGCAGATTCCCAGCTCTGTTCTTGTTCCTCACTTTCACACAGCTATCACGGTGCTGAATAAGCTAAGATGAAATAGCCCTCCCAGAGCAGCAGTTCCCTACAAGGCATTCCAAGTTTTTAACAAGTTACAGGCTCCACATAGGCTTGGTTCATGCAGCTCTATACAGCACATGATGCAACAGACATTCCTATTTCAGCCACAGGCATGGAAAGCTATCAAGGGACACAGGTCTTTGATGCTGCTTCAGTTCCTCTCACCTGCCATGACTGCAGAAAGCCTGGGCTGTGACAGAGAGATGATGCTGGCAAGCACTCAGCAGCTGTACCAGGCTTCCTGCTACAGAGAGTTTGCAGAGAGACAGTGTCCAAGGCAAAACCAAGCAAACACTTTCCTGACGGGTTGGACTTTACATTTTGTACTCTGTCAGAACAAAGGACTGATTCAGAGATGACCTGAGCTGCAACCACTGCAATAGCACTATAGTGAAATACAGGTATCCACGGTAAGAGTAACCTTGGTAGGTACACATCCCAGTCCTGACACTGTCTAACACCATGATGCTCAGTACCAAGGATACTCTTTAAACATAATTCCCTTTAACAGAGAACAAAGACCACGAAAACCTCAACATACTTTAGTTCTTTGCTTAGCAGGAAAATTAAACACTGAAGTCTTACCTGGGTTTCAGACAACTGAATGTTTCATCTGGAAATGAGCACAACCAACTAAGGGAAGCAAGCAAAGGCATACCTGTGTGCTTCAGCTGGAGGAGACAGCATGTCCCCCCAGGCACTGAGGTGTAGGTGAGAATGAGACTCAGCCTGCAACCTGTCAAAGGCTTGATTTGTGAATGCTTTATGGAGTTTCTGCAATTAGCAAATATGTGCAGTGAAAGAAAATTGTGACAGGTTAAGTTCATGGCAGAAAAAGTTCATGCAACTGAAAAGAGAAGGCTGAGACTCTTAAATTAACAACTCTTCAAATTAAACAACTCTTCAATTATTGTTTAATTAAGCATATTAGCATATTAAACAACTGTCCAATTAATCCAGTTTGCAATCAAATGTCAAAATCTTTACAGCTACTTAACATCAGACTCTCATGATACTGGTTTATCTGAACACTAGCTTCAAAAGACTTCCTCATAATAGGGGTGCAAACAGTCTGTAAGGGCTAATTTGGGGTTTTGAGGTGACTGCAAACATGCCTATCTGAAAGCTGTGTTCTAACCCTGTAGATGTATCAAGCCAGCTTCAAATTAGCTTAAGCTCTGGATCTCTGCTGTGAGCACTTGGTTGGTTTTTTTTTTTCAATTTAAAGCCAAAGACAACGTGGCAACTTCAGTCACAGCTTTGGATTTCACCACAAGCCTTGCCTGTAACTGCCCACAGTGGCAAACACAGGGCAGAGTGGTGTGCAGGGTACAGCACAGTCACGGGAAACACAATGAGGGAGTAGCTCTGAAATGGTGTTTATCAGCTCATGCACAGGACTGGCCACTGTGTTTTGGTTGTTTGTTGAAATATGTGTCACTTTGACTCCACTTTTTAGAATGGCAGGTTGTCCCAGGTCCATAGCTTTAGTTGTGATGTATTTGTTATCAGTTCTCCTCAGAATGCTTATAAGGCTTTTCATGATTGTCTATAATGGATGATCACTTCGTCAAGCAGAAGCTTTTTTACATATGCAAAATATGTTCTATAAACTAATAATTCGTTTTCTTTTGGTAGTTCCTATTCTTTCAGAAAAAAAAATAGAGATACATGTTCTTTAATCCTATTGCAATGCTCAGAACTAACTGTTCTCCACTGTTATTGTTCATTCTAACAGAAATAATTAATATACTTGTATTTTTTCAAATAATTTTCTTCAAGTGCACGTGAAAATTACTTGTGGGAGATCTTTTGCAGGGTAGTTTAATCCGTATTTGGTTTGTATTTATGCCTGATTAATTATTGCAGAGATAGTTTATACTTAGTGGATTTCAATATTAACAATTAAAAGACTAAATGATATATTAAGATATTAATTTCACTTTTTATGTGTAAGCAGTATGTCAAGCGCTCTCTGAAAGAATGACAAATAACTGAAGAAAGTATTATTATGATGATGCTACTAAATTATAGAATGGTTGACATTTTATTAGCATATTTGGTAGGGATTTCAGATTTTGTTACAGAGAAGTTACGTGAGAAGTAAATATCAAAGAAGATTTATTTGCAGAATATAGCTGGCCTTCTGTGTTGATTTATTTAGGACCCCGAGCAAGAAAAAGGTTTTAAACCGCTTGAGGCAGGGATTAAGAAACTTCTTTCTTGCTCCTTTAATCTCTCCACTGGTAAAGGACCTGGATTTATAATCACTCATAACTCATCCCATTCTGGCTGGAGGACAGACAGCATTGGTGTGTGATGTTTCAAGTTGTCACAGGTCCTAAGGATGTAATTTCCCAGGCCCAAGGCATATCCATGATGCACACAAAGGACAGGAACTGCCAGTACTTGGGCATGCATTGCCCCTCAGAGGCACCACCGAGCAGTGCAGGAGAGGACAGGCGCAGCGAGCCCAGTCCCGCCACAGGGACCTGGTACCAGCCTCTGCAGGGATGGCTTCTCCTCCTATGGACATTCTGAATAAAAATGCCTCTTTGGGCCTCAATGGCATCCTGGGATGCATCAAGAAGAGTGTGGCCAGCAGGTCAAGGGAGGTTCTTCTCCCTCTCTACTCTACTCTCTGCCCTGGTGAGGCCTCATCTGGAGTTCTGTGTCCAGTTCTGGGCTCCTCAGCTCAAGAGGGACAGAGAACTTCTGGAGAGAGTCCAGCACAGGGCCACCAAGATGATCAGGGGAATGGAATATCTTTCATACAAGGTAAGGCTGCGGGAACTGGGACTGTTTAGTCTGGAGGAGACTGAGGGGAGATCTTATTAACATTTATAAATATCTAAAGGGTGGGTGTCAGGAGGTTGGGACACCCCTTTTTTCTATAGTAGCTAGCAACAGGACAAGGGGTAATGGGATGAAGCTGGAACACAAAAAGTTCCACTTAAACATAAGAAAAAACTATTTCACTGTGAGGGTGAGGGAGCCCTGGCACAGGCTGCCCAGAGGGGTTGTGGAGTCTCCTTCCTTGGAGGTCTTCAACACCCACCTGGACATGTTCCTATGCGACCTGATCTAGGTGACCCTGCTTCTGCAGGGGGGTTGGACTAGATGATCTCTAAAGGTCCCTTTCAAACCCTACCATTCTATGATTCTATGATTCATATGGATTTTTTTCCCCTGCAATGAAAATGTAAAAAACATCAGAAAAAAAACCCCAAATGGAAACATAAAAAAATCTGGTTTTCCTTAAAGTTTCAATAAGAAATAAAATTATGTTAGAATTTTTAATTACAATTTTTTATTGTATAATATTTAATTGAAAATCAAGTATTAAATCTAGACAAATCACCTGGGCTGAAGAAGACAGTGATCCCTACAAGACCCATCCTACCATTTTCTTCAGATACTTACCTTAAAGGGATAAATCCCCCTTGGGAGGTATCCGCCGCTTTCCTTTGCTTGTGGGCAGCCCAGTTTGGCTCAAATCATAAATTAAATCTACTGGTCCTAAAGGCAAAATCATCTTGCTATATTCCTCTCCTCTTTTGTTTCTGTTCTCATTTCTTCAAGTGTATCTACACATTGTGAGGACGTAGCACTGAATAATAAAAATAGAATGAAGTATAAGCTTGCAGTAAAATAAGAGAAGTATTTCATTTGACAGACCTGATCTAGGACAGCAGAATGCTGAGCTCCTGGGCAGGAAGAGATGGAGGCTGGCTGCTCCTCCATATCTTGCATCCACAAGCAAACAGCTACTTTTAAAAGTGCATTTAATAATTGTTTAAAAGAGCTTTTCCACATTTCAACAGGACATAAAGTCTATTTATAAACTACAAGAAGCTTCTTCATTCTCTAACAGTCACAGCAGCCCCAGTGGTGCCCTTCATCTTTTGTGTGCAAGTTAGGTGTTTGAACTCTTTGGTTCTTCCACCACAAACAAGAAATGCAGTTTCAACTTGAGTATTATCTCCCTGGCAGGCACAGTGCTGCTGGCAGTAGCAATCAGTAAAATAAAAAAAGAGAGCAGATTTACTTAAAAATATCAGTGTGATTTTCACAGTGCTAGTCAAGATACATATATGTTGAAGAAAACGTTTCACATTATTTCCTAAAGTCCTGACATTTCTTAGCTGTCAGGATGACAGGTAGGATGAGAAGTCCATCACGTGCCTTCATGATGGTTTACTCAGAATCGTTGAGTTCGTGCAGTACAACTGGATAAGGCTGTTTCTAGGAATCTGCCTACACCAAAAAGTAGAAGTGCTGGAAATGTTTCACTTTTCAATGCTTTACTGGCCTACTAATCAGAACTAATTAGTCTCCTAAATTCAAAATGAAAAAATAAAAAGGATTATTGAGCATGAAAACACAGCAAAACAAACTGGAAAGAAACAAAAAGCAAAAGAAAATGCTCAGGAAGTAAGAATGAACACACATAGGAGAAAAAGGAAGCAAAAGAGCTTTTCCACTCTCCACAACGTGTTGGAGTCTGATCTCCAGGACTGCCCCTGGCCCCTCTCCCTCACAACTAGACCTCCTGGAAGAACCCCAAGCCCACTTCACCTTTCACTCTTCAAGCCCAGGGGTACTGACAAACCCCATTAGCACTTCCCAGCTCTGGCTGGTGTGCCTAGATGCCACGGGACTGCACCAACTGGTGCCATGTTGCATGGGATCTGGGACAGCAGTATTGCTGCCAGGTGTGCAGAAAAAGGTTGAAACCAGAGCACCACCTGTGGAAAACTGTTAAACCAGCACAGCCATATGGTGAACCTGAACTCATAGGTGTTCTGGATGTGCTCCCAAAGGGGCCTGTTCCCTTACTATAGCCCTCAAGAATAGTCTTTGCCCTCTTATGTCAGTCACCATGGCTTCTCAGGGCCTGGCCCTGCTGTTTGTTTTGCACATTGTCAGGATAACTGTGGTGAGCTTTTAGATACTTTTTTTCTAGTGATGATTTATTATACCTGACTAATAAACTGCAAAAGCCCATGAAACTGGCAGCCCCTTGATGAAAGCCACTCTCCAGGTGGGAATACAAAACAACACTCAGCCTGGGAAGCTACAAATAACTCTCTTCCCTTGGCATGCTCTGCTCTTTTCTTGCACGTAGAAACATTTCCACAGCTGGTTGGAGAACTACTGTTGGTTCTGCAACAGATTTTGAGACACCAACAAAGACCCAAACTAAATAAGTGCTTCACCCTGTAGTATTTGGTCCTACAGATTATTGCCACCTGCAACTGCCCAGTGCATTCTGCTGCATCATCACTGACCTTCCACAGGGGAAGGAAGTACACCAAGGAAAGCAGATTTACCCTTCTAAGCCACTGTCTTTGGGTTCCTGGCTTTATTTGCCCTACTAACCACATATACAAGTTTCCTCCATGATTATGACGAGAAAACTGCATTTTGAGGCTTTAATGGAAGTATTGCAGACTATATATACAACAAAACCTCACAACGAAAGGAATTAACTGTGAATGTGTTCTCTTCTAAAACAGGGTGTCAAGTAAAAAAGGAGAGTTGTATCAGACTTGCAGGAGTTAAGACAAGCTATATTTATATTGATGACTTTATCAAGAATAATCTAAAGTCCCTCCAAAGAAGACAATTGGAAAAGATTTTTAAAACCTGTATTTGCTTTGCATATCTCACTAGTTTAGCTACAGGGAAAGGTTTGGTTCTCAGAGGACTGATGCCTTTTCAAGCCAAGGTGCTTCACATTAGTCACAAATATGTCTATTTTTAAAGACAGTTGGACCAAAGATTTTTTTGGAAAGACATTTGTTCAATTACCTCCTTCAAGAAAACAAAAACTGCAAAGTATGCACAACACAGGCCAGAGGTTAGAGCCCTCCCAACTCTGCCAACAAATTGACTAGAGCAGCACAAAGAACAGTTGTTCAATTAGACTCACCTATATGCTTTTAAAGAATCAATCATACCTTGTTTTAAAATACCAAACTGTATTTTGGCAAACAAATAAAAGACCAAAGAAATGCCTCAGTAGGGGATTAGAATTCTATTACAGCTTTTAAGTACAATTTGTACAAATACAACATACACAGAGCTAGGATGACTGCAACAGTTTTTCATGACAGCCACTTCTCTGCAACATAAAATAATGAAGCTTCTTAGTGGAAAGATACTTTCACCATATTTTCTGTTAGTAGGGCATAACAGTGCTCTGATTCTACTAATGGCCTCTGTACTGTTGCAAGTGCTAAGAAAAGATTGTCCTAATTTTTATTTACCCAAATTTGTGGCAATGTTCTGGTTTAAATCCCTATTATTAGATTTTCCATATCTGTCAGCCTCAATTATCCTAAGTATTTTTCTCCAGGTTAAAGTAAACCCTTCTGTAAAGGTTAAATTGATGTTTTTTAAAAATTATCCTGAGCTCAGAAAACCTCTCTGGCCCCTGAGGAACATTTGTGGCTTACTGGCTTAGAAACATTTTGCTACCAATGCTGAAATCTTCCAGTCTGTTTGGGAATCAGTGTGTGTTTGGAGGGGCTGTGGCTGAGGGAGGTGGGGGAAGGGATAAACAAAATCAGGACTCAGGAGACCACAATTTAAAGAACAAATAAAGAAAAAACAGTCTGTTCCACAAACTTCCCAGAAAACCTAAGAAAAAGACCACTGGAAGAAGAACCTGACAGATAGGATGACAGCTTCAGTTTGAGGAGAGAAAACAGAGGAAAGAAAACTGTGTTCACTGCGAGGAAGATGGAGATGGCAGCAGCAGCAGCAAAAGCCTCCAGTGCAGAACCCCCAAAGCAAAGTGGAGAGAGAGCTCCCACAGGAGCCACTGGCTCTCTCTTGTCCTCTAGTGAGAAAAGTGAAACCAGCTCTTCCACTGTCTTTGGGAGCACCCAAGCTACTGGTCTCTGAAATGAAAGAAGCCTGCCCTCACAGCTTCTCCTTACTCTTTATAAGAACTGCAAATTTAAATGTTATGGTTTAGATTGACCTAGAAAAAAGCATTTTCATAATTTAGTTACTTTAGTTAAGTGAAATGGACTGAAAATCACTCCTCTTTTTCATTACTTTGTTAGCCAGAAGAAATAGTTTATTTCTCATATAATTGGGAAACAAAACTTGCACAAAATCATTCAAAATCTGGAAAAGTACATTTACACTGAAATGAATAAAGCTTCGGGAAGCTGCAGAAACAGAGAGGTCTGCATCGTAAAATAACTAGGAAATCTGATGTTTTGCATCTAGTCACTAATGCCTGTGATACCACCAATAAATACCTGGTGTCTGGCTGTGCACAACAGCACTCTTACACAGCCCCTGTCCTGTGGTCACCCCTGAGGTTCCTGTTTGCAGAAGATACCAAGCACAGAGAAGAGAAGCATTAGAGGAAACAGAACTCAGACATCAGCCTCAACAGCTTCATGTCTTCTTCTGCCTAACCTGACAATATAAACAGCTAAACTGACATTTTGGAGATTCTTCATTTTCAGACTCAAATTAAGCACAAAGCCTTCTGGGGAGTATTTCAATCTATCAACATATACATGTTAATTACCTAAGAGTACGACTGAATGACGGCTGGCTGACTCTCAGCTGTTTAATTTTAGCTGTGTCTGTCCTGTAATATCTGTAATCTGTATAAACACAGGAAGCATCACACATAAGTCATGCACAAAACAAGTGAGAGGAATGATTAGATTTCCTCACGGGCATTAACACAATCAATGTAACAGTAGCACAGCAGTAACACAGCATGCTAGCAAGTTGGGATCTGGAGCAGAGATTTGTATCACTTGCATGGGCTCAGAAAAATATAACCTCTGATTTATCTTTCTCTTAAGTACTTGATTGTACCAGATGGGAGAAAGCAGAAAAACTAACGTCTCCCTTCACTCTCCTGATCTCCTCTTGTCATATGAAAGGGAAGTGCTGTCATCACCAGGCAGGAGCAGCTGGCTACGATGGAAACCCAGCCAAGCACAGAAAATGCCAGAAACCTGGAGTGAAGGAAACACCTCTTGCTTTCAAACGCTATTATTGAGGCGGTTCCTTTGCAGCAGAAGAAGGTAGGAAGCAATCTTTGTCTTGCTGACTATCTGTGCGACATGCATTTCAACAGCAATTGGTTTTCTCACACATTGCCCACCTTTTCTCACCAGATAGTTTGTGACCATCACCACAAGCTCCTGGATGTGGAGTCAAGGGAGTAGGTCTCTGAATAGGGAGCCAGATGGCACTTCAGAGTCTCTGCTGTAACTTGAAGGGTAAGCAGCCTGAAATGGAAAACAGTATCCTACTATCAACATCAGCTTATATATGGTTTATCCAGGCCTCTCCCAAACCCTGAAAAAGACTTTAGCATTTTTTATGCAATGCTAACAATGCTTTTTCCTCTATCAAAGGCAAATCTGTCATATTCCTCCACTGTGCCATCTAACACTGTTCTCAACCAAGTAGCCCTGCAGAAGCCCTAACCTTCCTACCATCCAGGTTTTAAGAACAGTGATACTTTTCAAAACTAAACCTCATGCCTGGACACTGCAAACTTGTTACAAAGGAATAATAATAATAAAAAAGTGATTATCTGTGAATACAACTTCAAAGAAACTTTGAGAAACCTATTTAGTAATGGTCATGTTTTTTTCAGGAAAACTATGTTCCAAGCAATGGAAAACAGAACACTAAAATCACACACCGAAGGTCAGAGTGTACACTAGCGTGTCTTTGTCTCCTAGTAGTTGGTGGCCTTGTGATGAGCGTTTAGACAATCTCAGAAGCAAAAGGGTTAGTATTTTCTGTAACTTGAACAATTATCAAAATATTTGTGTTTTGGAATCACACTCTAATTACTAAAAACAGTCAAGTGGTGATAGATCAGGATTTACTACTAATCTGACATTTGTAATCCAGACAGGAATTCAGCTCAGTGACTTATGTTCCCTTCCTCCCCACACACACCATACAATCTATCAACAACATATAGCAAATCTCTCCTCAATGAAAAGACACAACCTCAAATCAGTTATCTGTCTACACCAAACAATTTAAATTCTTGGCAAAAGGAAAAAAAAAACCAAGATTACACTGTAACATTTTTAACTGCAGCTTCTACAGTACTTCACTTGAGTAAAGCACTTATCCCAACTCCCTGCAAGTGAAGCAGCTGTATAATGTGTGCTTCAAATGTTAACCAAGTCATGGAAATATTAGAACTAACTAGATTTATCTTTAAAAAAAAATAGCGGTAATCAGTTTTCAGCTACCTCTTAGAACAGTGGTGATTCTGTTGAACAGTCGTCCTGCTTACATGATGAATTAACAGTAAATAAGATTGTTCCAGGTAGTATGAGTAGCTTTAACATTTTTCTTTCACAGTGAACTGTGCCACTTCCTGAGACCCTATGAAAATAAATTACCATGAAGACTATTTAAAAAAACGTCTTGCAAAAGACCAGAAGTGGACCAAGTTGGAAAAAACGACATAGAATAGAGACCAAGACCTTCTTTCATTGCCAACTGGTTTTTATTTAACGTGGCTACAGACGAACCACGAAAATGGAAGACTAGATAAATGCCACCACAGTAAAGACAAGCACCTGCGTTACAGCATTGCAGCATACCCGCCGCTAGCGGAGGGGCGGCCAGGACCCCATCCCGCTGTCGGGCCCGGCAGCAGCGCCTCGGGCCGCGGCGCGGTAAGGCGACACGGCGGGCTCCCGCTCCTCGGCTGCCTCCCGCATGCGCCCAGGCCCCGCCAGCCCCCCGCGCCAGCCTGCGCCCCCTGCCCGGCACTGCGTGCGGCAGCCGCGACTCTACAGACCAGGCTGAAGCGCTGGCTACCGGGGGAGGCGCCTTTAAACACCGAAACCCCTCGGTGATCGAACAGCCTCGCCGCCTGAGGAGCGGGCCTCCGGCAGCGGGACGGCGGCCGTACAGAGGGTGGCGGTAGCGCACACGGCCCCGCTGCGAAAGGGCCGGAGGGTCCCTCCGCACCATTCTGGACGGGACGTTGGCACAGGACGCGTAACACCTCCCGGCGAGGGCTGAGCAGACCCGACGGCCTTTTCTCCCGCCTGCCTCGTCTGCGGTCCCTGCGAGCGTGGTTCTTCCCTATTGGCCGCGGAGATCTCCCGCCGTCAGCGCCGCGCCACGGCAGCCGGCGGCTGCTCACGGTTCGCTCTCCCTCGCGGGCGGCCGTCGCTGCCCTTCGGTTCCCTCACGGGCGGCCGTCGCTGCCCCAACGGCCGTCCTCCCCAGCCCTCACTGCCTGGGCCCCAGGACGAACTGTCTTCTCCTCCACCCCCTTCCCAGCCACTCCCTCACCTCCGTGTTTGCTCTTCTGCACCTGCACTTTCTCCTCCTTCTCTTTCCTTACTGCCACCTGGGTACCTCCACGTTCCGGTAAAGCGGCTGTTCTCTCTCCCGAGCCTCTGCGTCTCCTCCGCGCTGCTCCTCTTCGCTCCGTCCCCTCCCTGGCTCCTCCGGGCTCTCGCAGGCGAGGGGCGGCTGATCGCCGGTCACTCGACCCGCTTCGCTCGCCCTTTCTCGCTAACACTTTCGAAGTGCCTTTTCAGCTGTTTTGAACCACCTGCGCAGGCGACTGCGGCGGCAGCAAACGATGGGGGTTTGGGGTTTGTCTCCAAGTGTTCTACCCATTTTTAATTTTGCCTCGTGTGCCTTGCGTACAGTCTCCAGCACGTTAACGCTGAAGTGTACTAAAGCGCGGGTGGGGGGGGGTGTGCATGTTTACTTTTGCTTCTTTTGTTTGGTCTACTATCTTCTCTGTTGCCGTCTTTAATGTGCTTCATAGCCTGATACTCACGGGGATTGGGGTTTTTTTCCCCATTTCACTTGTGGTTTGCTAAACTATAAGGATATGAGACGTGGTTTTCTCCACTTTGCACGTATCAAGGGACTTCATAAATCACCAGTGTTAGGAAATACTGGGGGTTTTTTTGGCAAGGCAGTTGTATTTTTACATAGATCACTGCTCTCAAGTGTTCAGGATGCTTTGGGATTTTGTTATATACCTTAGTGAAATAAATGTGTGTAACGCAGCAGCTGAAGGGCAGCCCCTTGGCTCACCAGTTAACAGGTGGATTTCTTCCTCCTTCCTTGCTCCCTTCAGGCTGCTAGGTAATCTGGCAGGCGCTCATAGGCAACCACCACTGAAGCATGATCAGGAGAGCAGAAAACAAGCATGCAGGTGCATGAAGAAAGGAGCACAGTTTGAATTCGAGTAGTCTGATATTTGGTAGATGAAGTACAATCACTGTTGACGTTGCTTTAGCATAGAACAGTTGAATATATAGTGTTGGCATCGTGCAGAGTGTTATCACTATATCATTTTCTCAATATTTCTTAAGTTCTGGGAAAAAAACACGTTTACTGCATTTTCTCCACATCCTATAGAGATATCTGTAGTTAGAAATATGCCAATAATGGTGCAAAGCTGCAAGCAGTTTTGTCCCATGCCACTTCTCTGCTACAAGAGGCATCTCAATGCAGCATTGAGTACTAATACCAAATGCATTTCTGTCTGTGAGCAGACTGGATTGCTTTAGTTCATAGCCAGTGAGAACAGCTGTTGAGTAGCTCTGATGCACAGCTCATAACCAGATCTATTGGTTGCTCTTTCCAGGCCTTAGTGCTGAGAGCTTTTCAAGGGAAAACATGGCTTAACCAGCAAAATCCCTGGCTCTTGAAGTATACCTCACACCCACTGGCAGGCCAGTGTAAGAGCTTTTAAGTGCTGTAGCTAAAGCTCCCTGCTGTTTCTCACATGAGAGAACAAACGTATAGATAAACACATTTTCATCCTGATGATTTACCTCTTGTAGTGTAATTTTCCCACTCCCTTTTTCTTTCTGACTCTCTGATCCAGTTGTTACTATTATTGACAAAACGATCAAACCAGACTGATCCGAGTTCAGTGTGAACATTGTTGGGTTGCTGTATCTTCTGTCTTTCCTTCCATTATCTGCCTAGCCCTAAAAAGCAAAAAACCACTCTTTGAATCTGTTCATATTACTTTCTCATTTCCAGATACCTTTTTTTCTCTGTAGATAGAGACATACAGTTGCTTTTTTCAAATTGTATATACTTTGGCATGCTACTTAAACCTCTTTTGTCATGCATCTACTTTTTCCTCTAAACTATTAAAAAGACCAAATCTGTAATAAGGCTGTGAAACTCATCACTTTCTGTGTTTCTGCCATGTGAGGTTTATTTTCTTGCCTTTTTATCAAAATATACTGGACTCTTCAGTCTGTCCCTTTTCTTAACTCTGAATGTTTGGTATATGTTTAAAATCTTCTTCAAAAACTCTTCCATGGAGCACTTTTCCTTGAATAATTGTGATGTCACCTAAAGTGTTAGTACTTCCCAAAGGTATCAAGGAGCTCCCCTTTTGGCTGTAGGAAGTTGTCTAGGTTGGCTCAGCTACTCCTGAACGGTGGCAGCAGCATAATGTTACCCCATAATTTGTTTTGGTAGCAACATGCTCATAAAGGCTACAGGAGACAGCACAGAGGAGAATGAATTGCTGCAATTGTGAAGGGCAAAAAGATGGAGGTAAATGAACAATGCCATTACTAAGGGGTTTGTGGCAAGAGGCAGTGCCTTTTTGTGAGCTTGAACACAGGGAAAAGAGAGATTCAGAGCATGAATGGGCCCCTTTACTTTTTTTCACTTCAGGTCTGAAGATGGGCTTGTGAGCTTGACACCCATCTTTCCCCCACTATTACAGCCCACTGTCTTTCCCTCATATTTAAGATACTGCCTGCTTCACATTACCTGCTTTTAAGGCCATAGCGTCTAAACCAGCGTGACCACTGCAACCCCATGATGCTTTTCCAGTTTGCTTTGGAAGACACTTGAAAGGCATCACTTTAAACCATGGCTCAGCAACTCGCAGCTTCCCCAGTCCTTGTCTACACCCATTTTCCCCTCCTCAGAGCAGCACGTTTCCTCAGTCTGGCTGTGGCCGTTTTGGTGGCCGCGTATCCCAGAGCCCCGGACACCCGCTGCATGGGCTGCAGAGCGGCAGCCCCCCTCTCGCTGCCTCCCCAGCTTACTGGGTCCTTGGCCGGGCGCCGACCCCGGCCGTTCCCGGCTCTGCTCTCCAGCCGGGGCCGGTAGGGAGAGGCCCCAGCGCTAACTCTCCGGCACCCGCCGCTGCCCCTGAGGCCTAGGCGGGGTAAGACACATTCGCGCACCCCTCGCGGCTCCCCGTGCCAGGACCCCGCTCGGCCCCGAGAGCGGTGGCGCATGCCCGAGGCGCGGCGAGCATGCGCGAGGCGAGGCTTGGCGCGGCGGGCGGGGCGCTCCCGTCGGCCTGTGCCTCCCGCCGCCGCCGGGCGTCGGTGGCGGAGCGAGCCCGCCGCGGGCCACGCGTGCTGCCATGGTCAGCGGGGCCGGTGCCGAGCAGGGCGTTGCGGCTCCCTTCCCCTCTCCGGCCTCACCCGCGGCGCTGGGTAACGGCGAGAACAGCCAGAGGTAGGGGAGAGCGGGCGCGAGGCGGCCGGCGCGGCCTGTCCCGTCCCGCGGCTGCCCGGTGTTTGGCTGCGGGCCTGCGCCCGCCTCAGCGCGGCGGCGGTCGGGTGTGCCGCGGCTATCACGGCCGAGGGCACCGAGCTTGCGGCCACCGCCGGAGGCCTCCCTCGGCGCGGGCAGCCGGGCGGGGGTCGGTGTGTCGCCTGGCCGGTGCTGGGGGTGAGGGCCCCGGGAAGAGAGGTCAGACTTGGGTCCGCTCCGCGGGTGTGGATGTCCGGGCGCGCACTGGCGGCTGCAACGGCTTCGTGTCCAAGTTAACCGAATAAGTGAGAACTGCCCGAGCCCCTCAGGCGGATCTGAGTTGCAGGTCCTTTCGAGCGGGCGCTTGGGTCTCCAGTGACACTCGCACAGTGCTTTTCATTTTTTTTATCTTGTAATAATAACAGTTTTCTTTAATATGATTGGCTCTTGGGTTCATAATGCGTTACTTTCCTAGCAGTGCACTCCACGTTTTACCCTTGGAGGTACATATGTTGAGGTGGGCAGGGAGGAAGGTGTCGACTGTCTCAGTTCGTAACAAAAAGAGAGTCTGTATATTTGGGATTAAATAAATGAGTGAATGATTTGGATGCTTCTAGCAGGTTTACAAATAATCTGTGTACTCATTGATGCAGGATTACTTGGGAATTTTTATAGTAAAGTGTACTCCAGTGCTTTAAGTTTATCTTGTAGCTCTTTAGGATGTGCTTCTGCACATGTGATAGACTGGAATGACATGAAGCTGACTTTAGTGCTCTCCATGTAGTGTAGCAGGCAGCCACCTCCTATGTTTTCTCTGTGCTAATGAATGTTATAGCTCCAGTCGTTGTGTCTAAGCAGCTGCTTTGCTGTATCTGTGCTTCTAAGCTTTCCAACTTAAGCTACTGCAAGTGGAGTTGAAATAATTCTTTGAAACACAATTGTATAGTGTAGTAAGGACAGAACTTTGATGCTCTCATCTCTTTTTGTTCTTTCTTTTGATGCTGTATAACAAGTTCTGTTCAGCACCCATCTTCTCTGCTCTCATTACCTTGATTTCATTGAGTCCTTTGCAGCACACAGGTTGATTTTGATCCCTGCACCCTAACTTAACTGATGCTCCAGCCAAGCACAGTCTATGTCTTCTCACCAAGGTCTGAAGCCAATTTGGATAGTGAAGAGATCGCAGGCACAGATTGTGATTCTTCACATGTGAATTTTCATTTCCAGTAAAGCTTATTGCTTTATTATTGCACAGCATGAAGCCTGCTCAACACCAAGGAGGAGCAGAGCAGGGAATAGCTCTTGAGTAACTTCACTAGGCCACGCTGAAGGCTCGAGGTGCTCTTGAAACAGGGCAGATGAGAGATTTCTCTACAAGACAGTGGTGAGAAATCTCTTGTATGTTGGCAGTGTAGGTTAGCTTGCCTGCCTTGGTATCTTTAAATAAGGGATGATAATGTGATATATTCTCAGAATATAGTAAGTGCACAGTGGTTTTTGTAGCTTCAGAAATTCTGGGCACAGTGCAGCATTTCCTCATAAGGAAAACAACAGTGCCAACTTGTTAAAACATGCAGCATATTGGCAGGACTGGGCTGTGAGCATGTTTGCATGATTTAGAAACAGTTTAAGACAGTATTTCCTGGGCTGGCTACATCTTTCAGTATCGTGCTGCTTGACAAATCAATGACTCCAAGTGAAGCGGAGATCTTGTCATGGACAAAAATGGATCCTGAAGGATGGAACTAGGTTTTGATATTTACTTTGCCTTGAGGGGCAAACTAAAGTGATGACTTTATTATGACTGTAAAATTCTGCAATCTTAAAAACGTGAAATGCACTTTGTTTTTTCTTTAGCATATAGTTTGTGCCCATAGTGTCTGAATACGGGAGCCCAGAGCAGTTTGACATCCTCCCAAGTTTATGCAGCCTGTTAGATATTCTCTGCTAAGTCAATAACTTCCAGGCATTGTCAGGTCTGCTCAGCAAGCTTACTCCAGCACTGAGTTTGGCTTTTTAATTTCAAATTCAATGTATCCAATACCAATAAGAATTTAACTGAGAGATAAAGTAAACCTAATAATTAAATGGTGAATATGCTGAATGTGACCAGACTTTAAGCAGCAGTGTGCAAACCAATTGTAATGGTTTTCTTAAAGCAAGAGTCACTGTGCAGTTGTCTAGCCTGTGTTTCTTCAAAACATATCTTAGGTTTCAATTGTCTTGTTATTGCTTTATAATTATAGCCACTAGATTTGAGCAATGTTTCTTATGTCTTTTAATCACAACAATTTATTCTCAAATCAGAGAGAGTATATGAAGGAGGAGGTGGAGGAGTGTGCTGAAGATGAGGCGACTGAATCGGAAGAAGACCTTGAATTTGATGAAAGAATTGGATGCCTTTCCAAAGGTTCCTGACAGCTATGTGGAGACTTCAGCAAGTGGAGGCACAGGTAGGCCTTACTGAGATTCATGATTCATGTTGGCTGTTAGCTCAGGCTAGCATGCTGTGGGAATAGAAGCTTCCACAGGAGGAAGACAGGCATCTGTCTTCATTTGAAACTGGCTAGAATTGGCTTCTTGATTTCTTTTGTGGACTGACAGAGCACATCTCCTTCAAGTAAAAATGTAGCATCTTAATCCAAATAGATGCATTCATCATTCATCTGAAGGGAGATTTTTTGTGTGAAACTGGGGAGGGTCAAACCAATGTAAAATCTTCTAACCAATTACAACTGAAAGTACACCTTACCAGGGCCATAATAAAACTTATCTCATCTGGTGTCTCAAAAAGCCCTTTTTTCTGTGTCAGGTTCTGGGTGAGACTGTGTAAGCATGAGCTAAAATGCATGTGGGATTCAACTCTGCTTTCATAAGAGAGGAAAGACGCTCTCCAGAGATGTCTAAGGGCTACCTAAGTTAACCATCAAGATGAAGAGCAGCTTTCTAAAGCTTTGTATCTTTAAGGTTTAGTTGATTTTAAGAGTAAGGAAGGCCCTTTGAAGAACTAAATGCTTTATTCCAGGGCATGTGTTTGTACTGCCCTTATCAATCACTTCAGTTTCTCTCAAAAAGCTCTACCTGTCAGAATGCCGTTTTCTATGTGTATCTGAACAGCAAATTGTACCTTTAAGTTAGGTTGGGTTAGAGGCAGTCTGATCTGGAGATAGTGACTTCATCTATTGGACTTGATTGCAGTTAGATAGGAAACTGCTACCAGTTGGTGTGAAATGGAAGAAAAAACCCTCTCGTGTGCAATTAAGTTTGAAACTCGAATAAAAAGTACAAGAAGCAACTGCAATCTACAGATAAGCCTTTGAAGTCATTCCGTCGCTTGTAGCATAGAAGTAAATATCACAGGAATCTGTATTCCTTTGCTATGTTTCCTGAATTGCATTGTTAATAATTAAAGGATTATTGTATATAAAGTAATCTCTAAGAGCTGATTAAATAACCATGTGTTATCCTGAGAAAGTGAGTTGGTTTTATGCAGTCTATAATTTGCAGACAAACAATAAATGCTTAAAAATTTCTTTTGTGTAGTATAGTGCCATCCTTCATAGAACTTCACTTTGGTGAAGGGTGCCTTAAGGTATTTCTCAACACCAGAAGTTCTTTTAGCATTCTTTGGTTTATCTCAGTAACCTTATAAATGACAATGTAGGATAGTCTTATACTATGCCATCATAAAATCTGGATATAGTATTTCCATTTTATTCAGAATTCAAGTGCCAGGCTTACTTGTCTTGTGGTGGGGATGTAAAACACACCAAGACTCTATTCTCAGACTTTCAATGTCTTCAAGCCCATTGCAAAAGAAGTACCAGCATCTCAAAGAGTATGAGACAGTAGCTCTTGGGCTGGGAGAGCTTTCAGAAAGGAGAATCTATCCTTGGAAATTCTACAACACTTTCTTTTACCTGTGTAGATCCAGAAATACATTTGCTCAGAATTACCCAGAAAACAACTACAGCTCTAATTCTTTCCTTGTGACTTTGGATAGACAGCATGGGTCCAACTTTCCTATTCTGTAGCTGGAATGAGTCTGGCCTGCCGGACTCCAAAACCAAATTGACTGCTGAATGCACCTGCTTTCAGAGTATGCACTGATGCAAAGATTTTCATGTATATGGTTGGTACGTAGTTTCAGATGCAAGTTTCAGCAACGTGAAATTTTGCTGGTGAGTGCAAAAGTCAATGCAGGTGCACCACCACCTTCTTTCATAATTGAATTTAGAGTTGAGTTTGCCTAGGTTCTCCTTGACAGTGATTTGTTAGCATTTTGTGTTATATGTGGAGAAGGATCTTGACTTGTTCTTAAATCTTCCATATAGCGATTTCATAGCCTCCCAGTCATTCTGGTATTTGACTGTACTTAGTTTAAAAGGTTGTTTCTTCAAGCAAAGCTAGGACTTGTCTTTTTCCCCTTCTATGTAAAAGCAAATACTCTAGATATGAAAACATTTTTCTAAAAGCAGCTTATGGATTTTAAAATGGATTTTAACGTTTTAAATAGATTTTTAAATCAATGACACAAGTATTATAATGCTCAGGTCCTGGAATGCTTGAATTTTGTTCTGCTTATGCTTCTGAATAATATTTCTCACAACCTAAATGTCTTTTTTTCTTTTTTTCCTTTTGACCACTCAGTTTCTCTAATAGCATTTACAACAATAGCTTTCCTGACCATAATGGAGTTCACGGTGTACCGGGACACATGGATGAAGTATGAATATGAAGTAGACAAGGATTTTACTAGGTAATTTTTATTCATTAGTTCCTTTTAAAATAAAAGATGCCTGCATTTCAGAAAAGAATAGATCTGAGATGTTCATGTGACTTGCAAGCAATTTATGATTGAAATTAGAAGTGAAATACTTAAAGGGACTTGATTTGTTTTTTTCTTCTACTGTTTGATTTGAATTTTTTCTTTTCTGGAATCTATGAGGAAGTGAAATTGAAATTGAGATTTCTGCAATGAAGAAGTCAAAATAGTGTAGGTTTGTTGGTGGAGTCCCCTCATGAATTATTTACTAACACTTTAGAGAACACTGTAATATGTATCTTCTCATCAGCTATGTAAACCCACCACATTTGTATGGTGCTTACTCTAGTTTATATGGTTAGTATATTGCCATTTTACTTTGTGCTGCTGGGGTTGAACCTTAAGCACTTGAAACTTGTGACTGCGTTATCTAGAGATTGCTGCTGATCTTGTCTCCAGTTACAGCCTCCAAGATCAGATGAAGATACATTTGCTATTGGTTTCATGTACTTGTCTGGACTGTGTGTGCCTTTCATCCTGAGGCTGGCTTCCATGAGTCTTTCTGAAGTTAGTGGAGATTTTGTGGACTGAACACCTTTAAATATCATGTGTCTGGAGCTGAAATAGCTTTAAAAGCTGTTTGACTGGTTGCTGTGGTGATAAGCTAAAGATACCTCTATTAATTGGATGTCTTGTACATCAGAAATACCAAAGGTTTCTGTAAGGAAAAAATACAAAATATAAGACATTTCAGGGAGATGCATCAAAACCTCAAGTTAGAATACATCCACTCACACAGATGGGAGTTTCACATTTACGTCTCTGCTACAGCAGGTTATATCGCTAGTGAAACTATCACACAGAAAGGATAGTGTAGTGGTTAAAGAGACTATTATGGGGCTTGGGAGATGTCCTGCTGCAGATTTCCCAGTTTGAATAAGCTAATCATTTGAGTTTGTTTGGGCTAATCACTCAATCTGCATTCCTGACAATTCAAACCGAGGGAGATCCATACCACTCTAACAGCTTTTCTCCTGCCTGCTGACCATGTCTGATCCTGAGTTGAGCTGGTCCCTTGCTTATGTGTAGTGTTTGTGGTCAGCTCAGTTCCCAGAAGAAGCTACCTGGAGGTGATAGGACCATATGAATATAGTGAGGGGATTTATATGTTACAGCTTAAATGACTTTTGTGAAATTAATCTGAAACCGTTAGGAGATGCCCAGAATATTGGGGAATGACACACAGTCAGACTTGTGGCATGATGAAGTTTTTTGGGGTGCTGATTTTGTCTTTTTTTCTCCCCTGAAGGGAAGAACTGCCTTGTACCTCCCCTCGTTATGGAAACATTCAGATTAAAGATATTAACATTATCATTGCTGTGATAATATTTTTGAGAAAAGAGCTTTTTCAGAAGCCATGCTAGCAAAACCAATGGCCTTTGTGACACACCAACGTTTTCTGGGAACTGACTTTAGCAACTTCTCAGCCTGGTCCTGAATGTTGCTGTCCTGAGGAATTCTGAATGGGACTGGAAATACAATGGCCTGTCTTAAGGACAAAACAGGAGGAAGCTGCTCAAATGTTTGCACAGTTCTAGATTTATAACTCCTGCATTGTCCTCATCCACTGCATTTTGTGGAATTCATTGCAGTATTATAGCTGCCTGAAAACAAAAATGTAAAATAGGGAAAACTCTGTGTTCTTAATAAGAAACTGACAGTAATATTTATAAAAAAATTGTTAAACCTTTCATAGTAGAATTCACCAGGGAAATCTGATGCTTTTATGTCTTAAGTTTTGAGTGGTCATCAGTGCTTTAGTAACAAAAAGTCCTGGTTCACCCACATTTTGACCAACTTAACAAAATTTACACCAATAAGTATAAACTTATTTGACTGTATGTCGGGAAGTAATCTGAGAATTTTAAGATTATATCTCTTGATACTTAATGTTACTTATTAGCCTTTTGCCTTTTTTTCTTTTCAGTAAGCTGAGAATCAATATTGATATTACAGTTGCCATGAGATGTCAATGTAAGTATTCCATCAGTGAAAGTTTTCAGACATGCATTTACTTGCTTACAGTATATTTGGATATTGTTCAAAATGTTCTAACCGTGAGATTTCTTCTGATCTTGTGGGCATGTAGTGATCTTGATGGCATATGACTCACTGGAAGAATTGCTAGGAGATGTTTAGAAAAGTATTCATGCCATCTTATTCACATTTTGCATAACTTTATTTTATCTCTCAAAAAGAAAATATTCTGTTGTTCCAGTCTCTCTGTAGCTGGAATATTGTAAAAGCTTATTGTGAGACACAGCTCAGCAGCAAGAATCTATCACAACTTTTATTTATTTATGAACTTGGCAAATAGTTCGTGGTATACAATGCTGGAACCATCAGGTAATTTCATCCTCCTTGTGAACATATGGATGCTTTCCCATTTGAAGGCAGTGCTTACTATTATTTTGATATAATTTAGATAACGAACTATTATTTTTATTGAGTGTTTTTTTATTGTCCTGGACTGAGAAAGAGGTAAAATAGTAATTCTACCAGGAATGCAAGCAGATCTTCAGGACTTGCTTTTTTTTTTTTGTGAGGTTAAGCCTTGCATTAATGGTATGGTAGATCAGTGTTGGTTTATTTTGGTTTTTCTTTTCAAATTGCCCACTGTTTTGACTCGTCTTGATTTGTACTCAGTGCTTGTGAAACCAAATCCTGGAACACCTCTATATGTGGTTCACACAACACCTCTGTTTCTGTTACATCAGTGAGAAAATAGTGCAAATCTGCAGAGTTTGTTTCTGGTCACTGTTCATCAGTTCACGTTGAAGGTTGGATAGGTTGAAGGAACAGTAACTTATACTGAAAGTTCACCACCGTGCTGTGAAACTTTATTTCAACGTGAACTCTTTTTTTTTTCCTTTGTTCCTGATAATTTCTGACTTAATATTTTTCTCCCTGTTAAATCTAGATGTTGGGGCTGATGTTCTGGATTTAGCAGAAACAATGGTTGCCTCTGCAGATGGGTTGATCTATGAACCAGTAAGTCATTCTCACCTTTTTACTTAAGTAGTAAGTTGTTCCTTACTTGGTGTGAAACACGAATGGGCTACTTTGCATATTGATGGCTTCCCCCCATCGCCCCCCCCCCTCCCCCAGTTGAACTGTGCTCAGAACCTCACCAAGTATTGCCTGATCCTTGAGTGAGGAGTACTGCTTACCCCAGAAATCTGCTGAGGAAACAGGCTAGCATTAGGTTCTGCCTGTTCACTCTCTGCAAATGCAACAGATTTGAATACAGCAGACTTGCAGATCAGTGCTTCTTAACAAACTGGTGGATTCTACAGCTAGTTATTTTTATATGTGCATGTTCTAGGGATAAATACTAACAGTATTTGTAGGTGCTGCATGCTAGCAGTTGCCCTAGTGATTATGATCTTAGAAATGGGAAGCTTCCTGTACTAGATCTCTTTTGGCTATAGCTCTGGGTATGTTTGAATATTAATTGCAGTTGAATTTACTGTCTGGAGTACATCAGTGTTAGCCAATACTTAGATTTGAATTTGGTGCACAGACGTTACTGGTGATCCTCTTGTGCTGATTGAAGTGCAGCCAATCTGGTAGCTTGTCTTAAAGAAGTGCTTGCTGTGGGATGACTCTAAAATAAACAGTCTGCACCTGGACCTTCATCTTCCAAAGATTGCTCCTCCCCGTGTTTCACTGCTGCTTGCATCAAAAGCAGGCACATCAGTGATGTCACTTAGAGTTAAATTGCTACTCACTGCATTTTCTAGGCCACGTTAGTCAAAGTCTAGGAGGGCAAAGACTGCTGACTGAAGTTATGAGAGCTTTAGAAAAAGGTGCTGAAGTTATAAATACAAACAAGGGAATAACTCTGGGAGGGAAGGGACAGAAATTTCCTTCTTGAACACTAAATGCATTCTTTAAAGTGCAAAGTCCTTTCATAAACTCTGGTATGTCTTGCCAAGTGTGAAGTTGATTATAACTCCTCATCCCTTCCCACATCTCTTCTGGGTTTCATGGATGGGACTTCAGTGCTTCCTGCATGTTTTATTAGATGTCTTATTTTTTGTTTCAGGTAGTTTTTGAACTCAGCCCACAGCAAAAAGAATGGCAAAGGTAAAGCACTGAGATAGATGCCTATGGTTTATATTATTTGTACTGAAAGTGACTTTGAGGTACACCGGAATCCCGCAACAGACTGTGTCTTGGGTCTAACAGCTCCTGCTTGTAATTTAAGAGTGCAAACCTGTGAAAAGACACTAGTTTATTTAGCTTTTCTCATGATTTGAGATTTCTGTTACCAGAAAAAAAAAGGCTTTGGACTTAATTGTGGAATTGAGTAATGCAGTTGCAAACCCAGATGCTTGGACTCGCTCCACTTACGATTCCAATGCTTGGTAGCACAAGTTGGGTTCAAATGCGTAACAGAGTTTAATATCTAAATGTCAAAGCTGAACCATAGTAGCAAACTGACACATTATTGCAAAAGAGACTTTCATATAACTGAACTGGCACACTGTTTATCATTTAAACCTGTGTAAGTTGGTTGTGTGTGTGATCCCTATACTGATAGTCTTGAAATAGACCTTACAGTTTATTATAGAATCCGTCTAGTTTTGGTATTTTGGTAACACAGTGCTGTGAACACCAGAGTTTTAAGCTCTGTGTAAAATACCATTCTCAAAGTCTAATATATACTGACATGAACCTTTCTGGCTTCTTGATCTAAAATCTGCAATTGAAGCTGATAATTAATTGTCAAGTAATTCTTTGATTTACTGTTGCATTCTTTCTCACTTGTCTGTATAATGTTTAGGATGTTGCAGGTAATTCAGAGTAGGCTGCAGGAAGAACACTCTCTTCAAGATGTGATATTCAAAAGTGCTTTTAAAAGTGCTTCTACAGCACTGCCACCACGGTAAGGAAAATTGGGATTTTGTGTCATCCTTCCCCCTCCCCCTCTGCCCTATTTAATGATACTTTATGTTTCAGTGTGGTTTTGATTTTAGTTTTCAGAAGATAAGGTTGTAAGAAAAGAAGACCTTAGTGGGTTTATATGATGTTTTAAGATAGTGTACTACTTGATACTTGTTTGGAGAACTGTGGTTTTGTGAAAATCTCTCTGATTTCCAACCTGGAAAAGGTTATGCATGTATATGTAGACATAATACAAACACACATAAATACACACACTTTTTTAGTCCATTTTGTCTGATGCTTCCTTCTAAGTGCTAAAGCAATGCTAAACAAGACTTTTTTAAAATTAAAAATAGCTTTGTTCTGCAACATTTTTTTTAAAGTCCTGCTATTAGCTGTGACAGTGCTTAGAATCAACCTTGGAATAAAAATGTGTTTTGTTCATAAATGCCCTGGTCTAAGATGGCACAGTCAAACTTGCATGGAGAAACCTTCCTTATGAGGAAAGGCTGCGGGAACTGGGGGAGTTCAGTCTGGAGAAGAGGAAGCTGGGGGAAGAATCTTGTTAATATTTACAAATATCTAAAAGGTGGGTGTCACGAGGTTGGGGCATCCCTTTTTTGATGGTATCTAGCAACAGGACAAGGGGTACCCGAGTGGTAATGGGGTGAAGCTGGAACACAAAAAGTTCCACTTAAACATAAGAAAAAACTATTTCACTGTGAGGGTGAGGGAGCCCTGGCACAGGCTGCCCAGAGGGGTTGTGGAGTCTCCTTCCTTGGAGGTCTTCAAGACCCGCCTGGACATGTTCCTGTGTGACCTGATCTAGGTTGACCTGCTTCTGCAGGGGGGTTGGACTAGATGATCTCTAAAGGTCTCTTCCAACCCCTACCATTCTATGATTCTATGAAACCTTTCTGTTTTCACTTTATTCCAACTACTCACAAAATGCTGAGAGACTAATCCAGAGAGACTTGGTCTAGATGCTTTGTGTGTGATTTGTTTTATTGGGTTTTTTTCCTAGAGGAAAAAGCTTTCTCTATGAAAGCTTCTCCTTAAAAAGCAACCAACCAACCCCAAGCAAGCAAACCATAAACACAACACAACAAACACTAGAAATACTGTACAAACTTCTCATGTTGTAATCTCCTTATCTGAAGACCAAATACACTCTTTCTTCCTAAGGCAAGGCTAAAGAAGGCTCAAAAAGTATGGGTTTTTTCCCTCATTTAGTTGATGTCTTTGGATTCATGAAGTCCTTCCCTGCCTCTGTGATAGCTGTTAGTGCAGTATTTGAGATAATAGTGATACTTGAGGTGTGTTTAAAAAAGATATTATTTTTCCACTCCATCTGAAGAGCAGATTTAGCAATGTTTTGAATTACAGACATCCCAGCAGGTGAGGAAAAAGGGAAAGATTTCAGAAAAAAAAAATGTTGAAAGCTGTTCTTGCTACAGTACTGTTAATGTAACTAATGTGTTCTATCCTGTTCATTGTAGCATTAAAACTCTCCCAACAAAGTGGGTTTGAGTAGAAGTAATTTGAAATAAAAGAAAAAAATCCCCAGGTCAGCAAGACATACTTAGAGTCTTACATTTTCTGCTCACATGTTTAGTTATCAGCTTCATAGACCAGATCTCTCAATTCAAGTATAAATGAAAGCTTATTTGTTTCATCAAACTGACCTGCATTAGTTTCCTTCCCTGCCACCATCCCTGCTATAACTCCAGGACAGTGTGATAAGGAGAGGCAGATGATGATGCTGTATCTTTATGCTAGGATAAAGAAATCTAACTGTGCTGCTATTATTTCTGTTAGTGAATATTCTCAAGTATGTTTTTGTTGTTTAAACAGGGAAGATAATTCGTTACAGTCTCCAGATGCATGCAGAATTCATGGTCATCTCTATGTCAATAAAGTGGCAGGGAACTTTCACATAACTGTGGGCAAGTATGTTCTGTTCAATTCCTGAAAATAAATAAGTTGACTTGTGCTTATATCTAGTGCATGCCCATGTATGTGTGTGTATGCTTTCATGCTTTTGAGTTAGGGACTGTTTTATTAACCTTCCCAGACACCTGCTTGGTATTATTTTCCTTTTGATGCCTCTTCTCAACATAGTTCAAAAAGCTTCTTCCTAATGTACTAAATCAGTGCAGTGCATCGTTCCATGCCATGTGGTGGTTATCATTCCTGTCTTTGTGGCTATTTTTCCATTGTCACTTTTGTTTACTCATGTACCATGTCTCTGATTTGCCCCTAGATATCCCACTTATTAAGCCCTTTTCAGTGCTGATCGTTTCAACCTTTCATCTGTACTGCCATTGCTTCTCTCTTCCCATCTCTAGTTCTGCAGCCATGAATAATCTTTTACTTTCATTTGCATCCTTCTGCTTATTATTGCATTTACACTTCTGCTAAGTTGCTCTTTTTCTTCTTGTAGGTTTGGGGGGTGTGGTTTTTATGGCTTTTTTCACTGCTTGCCTTTGTACTTTATTGCTTGGCTGTTTATTAGTCCTATCTTGAACTGATTTCATGGTCTTTCTCCACCTTCTGTTTGCCCAAAACTTACATGCATTTGGTAACAATTTAACCTGAACTACAGGGGGAGACAGTTTTGTGCATTGTTGGCTGGACTGGTAGGAATAAAGTGTGACTGAGAGACTGTTAAACTTTCCCCCTCCCTCTCTACACTGTTACCAGCTTCTGCATTGTGCTTTCTTTGCTGGTCTACAAACAAGTGTCCAGACCTGAATTTAACTTGCTTAGTCAGGGAGAACAAGTACAGTAAAGCACTTGTCAGTCACTTGAGCAGTTCTGCAGCTTTTTGTGTGGTAGACCTTGGTGGCTCTTCTGGTAGCCTAGTGTTTTGATGTGCTTTTAACATGTCTAAAAATGCCAGATGCTGTTTTTGTGTGAGGGGCTTTTCATGAGCTGTGCCGTGTCCTTCAGCCCATCTGGACGCGGCAGTAATAAAAGCATCATGTTGGGTGTTATGGAGATACACATTTTAAATAGATATGTTCTAAACCATCTATATTACATATATTTAAACACATCTGTTATGATACACATAAAATGTGTATACTGTGCACACGCTTTATATACACAAGTATGTACATATATAAAAAGTATTTGTTGAAATAGAGGCGGGGAGGTAATTTTTCTACATAGTCCTGCTTAGGAAAACTGTGTCTTTTGTGTGAATTCATTGAACTAATTTTTCATAAAACACATCTTTCTTTCTTTAGGGCAATACCACACCCTCGAGGCCATGCACACTTGGCAGCCCTTGTAAGCCACGAGTGTAAGTTCTTCCTATCATCTCAATTCAAACAAGTTCAGATTGCTGTCTCCTAATTCATATGTTGACATAGGTTGCTGTGGTAAAGATATTCTAGCTGAGCACTTGCGTTCTACAAGGAAGTGAAGGATAATCTTTGCAGCGTTCTGACTCATTAGTGACTGACTTTCATATTTAACACTAGTAGTGTTATCTTTAAGTTGCTTCTCCAGTAATGGTAACACAGGAATCTCAGATGTACTTTGTTGTAACACAGATACGGTGTGAAACGGTTATGAGTCTAGATACTAAATTTGTGTGGCTGCTGTACTTAATGTGAGGCAGTGGTTTCTTACCGTGAGACATAAACTTGGTTAAACCTCCAAACAACTGTCGATGAATTTATGTCAACACAAGTGTATAATACTAAAGATCTTAAATACTATTGCAGAATCAGGCAATGTAGTGACTTGGAAGTTGCCTTATGCTGCTTCTGTACCTTCAATGTGTAAAATGTTGGTCTTTTTAGTACCATTACATACAAGCACCCACACTGTAGAATAATGTATTTGGCCAACTAGAAATTCCCTGTCATGAAATTGTGACTCTCTTCAGCTCTAGGGTTGAGATAATTTGTTTTAGAAGTTCTTTTCAAGATAGATTTAATTTTTTGCTAAGTATTTTGAGTTTTGTTTGAAACATGTACATAGGTGTATTGACATAGTAACAAGCACAAACCCAATGATATGCATACCAGTGCTTGAAATAGTCTAACTCACGTGTTTTCCAATGTGAGAAAGCAAAGAGTACACAATCTTGTATTTTAAAAATGTTGTTTTGTTCTTCTGTGTTGTCTTTCAGCCTATAACTTCTCTCATAGAATAGATCATTTGTCATTTGGAGAGCTTATTCCAGGAATTATTAATCCTTTGGATGGAACAGAAAAAATAGCATCAGATCGTAAGTGTTGTGTGTTTAAAAAAGCATTTTGTTTTCTATATTTTCCCAAACATTCCACTTAAATCATGTTTCATGACTGTTGTGATTTACAGACCACATGTCCAGCTAAATTTGATAGTGAGCAATGCACTGCTCAATTACCTATGGGACCTCTTCAATGGACAGTTGCTTTTTAGTGTCAGCATTGCTTTACTTTGCTGTTTCATTGGAGCTGATTGCAGTTGCTTCAAGATTTGTGTTACACTGGAGTTTCAATATATCTGAACATACCGCAAGGAATTCTGCAGCAGTATGCTGCCATGGAGATTCATAGGTCTGACTGGTGTTGCAACAGGGAGAAAGAAGTCTGATTTGGTTAAAAAAAGTCAAAATAGCATCAGGAATCTTGGATTCGGTTCCTGTATTTGGTTTGTCCCTTCCACAATATAATCTGGGAGGCTACTACAGGAAGGCTTTGTGTATCACTTTATTTCCTCATGTATAAATAAAGGAGTGTAGTAACCTACTTCACAGAGCTCCCTACACCTTGTCTTCTGACTTGAGTTACCCGTGAGTGTCTCCAGAACCTTCTAAAGCTGCTGCCACCACAAGGTCAGCCAATCCCTTGGCAGTTCTGGTCCAAATGGATTAAAAGAAACTGTTTCAGTCTATGGGTGTTTGTTCTCATAAGGGATTGTGTGAAGACTGAGCAATCAGAAATGCAAAAAGCATGGAGGCTGCTCTAGAAGAGTTCTCCACAAGTCTTGTCTGATCAAGAGAAAAGCCATAAGCAGTTTAGAAGGGCTTCCAGCATGGTATGGACAATTCAATGGCTAAAATCCATTCAAACCACCGTTGAGATGTATCTATCATGAAAAATGTGACTCTCTGAAACCTGTTTGGTTCTAGTGCTCTGAAAAAACACTGTGTTTCATCTGAAGCTTTGAGTGGCTTGACCTTAATGAATCTTTTCATTACGTGGGTAGAATGTAGATTTCTCTTGAGTACAAATGTGACATAGGTCTTGCCTGTGGAAACTTTGTTCATGCAGATGGTGCTGAAGTAGTCTTGGCAGTGCTGGGGCTCCTGAAGAATGTCCCAGGTCTAAATGGCTGAGATGATTAACTATTCTAAATATTATTTGTTTGTTTGTGAGTGTCTCAGGTGGCTTTTGGCTATGCTTAATTCAACAGAGATTTGTTTTCTTCTAGATAACCAGATGTTCCAGTATTTTATCACAGTTGTGCCAACCAAACTTCATACATACAAAATTTCAGCAGAAACTCATCAATTTTCAGTGACAGAAAGAGTAAGTAGAAGAGAAAAATCTCAACAGTGCTTGTTCTTAATAAAAGCTCAAATATCAAAATGGAATCTTACTCATACAGTGGCTTTGAAAACTCTTGTAGCATGAAGAGACTCTTTGTAGAATGTTCCAGTGCACTAGATTTCTCTTATAAATAATGTAACGCTGATGATAAAATGTATATGCTTAGTGACACATGCTAACTTCTTGCATTAGTTTTTTGCATCCATAGATCTGGAGTCTGATATTGGAATTAATGATAGATATCCAGTCATTTCTGCTTCACTGGATGCTAATAGTGGTGGTGGTGGAGAAATCCTGTCCCTGTCTATAACCTTGTGTGCAGCTTTACAAATACTGAATCCACCTTTTAGCTTTTTATCCACATAGGAAACAAACAAAAAGATGCAGCTCACTTGAGTGTCATCAACTTGCTTGTGGAGTGTTAAAAGTGGAAACAAAGGTAGTTTGTAGGAAAAAATCCCACAGAAAGGCATCTCTGTCTCTTATCTGTCTTGTTTAACCTTTGTTGAACCACCAGCTTAATTATTCTGTGGACTAGAGAGCTTTAACTTCTGGACTTGGAGAGGCTTTTAATTCTGAATCCATGAAGAAAGTAGTTATTGCAGCATAGTACATGAACAAATCAAGTGAGACAAATTGTAAAGGCTACTGTAAATAAGAAAAAGGCCTTATGTGTATGTGACATGTCTCATTTCCAGACACTGAACTCTGCTGGCCACACTCTTCTTGATGCATCCCAGGATGCCATTGGCCTTCTTGGTCACAAGGGCCCATTACTAGCTCTCATTCAGTTTCTTATCAATCAGCACTCTCAGGTCTCTCTCTGCAGAGCTGCTCTTCAGCAGGTCAATCCCCAGCTTGTACTGGTTCATGGAGTTGTTCCTCCCCAGGTCCAGGACTCTGCACTTGTCCTTGTTGAACCTCATGAGGTTCCTCTCTGCCCAACTCTTGAGCCGGTCGAGATCCCGCTGAATGGCAGCACAGCCTCTGGGGAATCAGCCAGTCCTCCCGGTTTGGTGTCACCAGCCAACTTGCTGAGGGTACACTCTGTCCCCTCATCCAGGTCGTTGATGAAGATGTTGACTAAGACTGGCCCCAGAACCTATCACTGAGGAACTCCACTGGCCACAGGCCTCCAACTCGATTCTGTGCCATTGATCGCCACCCTCTGGGCTCTGTCATTCAGCCAGCTCTTGATCCACCTCACTGTCCACTCATCCAAGCCACACTGCTTGAGCTTTCTGATGAGGATGTTATAGGATACAGTGTCAGAATGAAGAGGAATTTCATAGTGCACTATATTCTCATCTCCTGCTGGTCTAGCAATCTGCTTCATGTTTTCTGTGCACAATCTCTGGAACAAGTAAGGCACTCCTTAAACTTCTGGACATCATCCAACTGCCTATTTTACTCCTTACTGCATTTTTTTTCATCTTGTGTTCAGTTTTTCTCCTGCTGTAAAGATGATTTCTGTCAATTAACCCTGCAGTCTTCAAATATTTTTGGTGGGGATGTGTTTGTTGTGAACAACAAAAATTAGAGTAAGGCCGCACTGAGGTATCTGAGGCAAGGTTAGTTATTTTCAGCAGGTTTTAGCATTTGCAAATTAAATATGTTGCAGCATTACAAGCTGGAAGCAGACCAACATGGGCTATGGAAAAAGAATTGTGTATCTTTTGAGGGTGGAGCTCTGGGTGTTCTGTTTAACTTCACACTCTCTTTTTTCACCATTTGACCTCCACAGACCAGTAAGGCTCAGGGAAACAATAGAAGAAAAACAAACAACTGGTCTTTTCTCGTCCCTAGCCAATGGCAAAGTTCTGTTTACCTTCAGTCTTCCTTCTTAGTATACCTGGTCATCTGTCTTCTAATGTCAACTCTTGTCACGACAGAAAGTGTTCTATCCTGTTTTGGGGTTGGGGATCTGGTTTGGTTTTGTTTTGAACCATTGCAAAGTTTCTGTGACCTGGTATCATAACTGATACATTATTTTAGCGTCTTTTTTACTTAGTTTAGTAGCAGAAGCAGCCACTGTGGTTTACAGCAATGTTAGCTGACTGGAGTTCCTTAGTTTGTATCTTCCAAAGTGGCATTCTGCTTTTTGTTTTGTACTATATTCAGTGTGGTTTCTAAGCACAGACTGATGAATCTGCAGATGAAGTGGGGCTGTGATGTATTGCTTTTCCTCCTCAGTTTTGCTTGTCTGTCTTCTCTAGTCTTATTAGCTTGGACATGGCTGAGTTTGTCTTCCGTCTGCTTTGTTCTTTTCTGCTGCCCTTGTGTATTTTCAGCCAGACTTATCTGGCACTGCATTTATCAACAGCTTTCACTAACAACACATTGATAGCAAACTTCTGAAAGGAACTTAAAATCATGTTGAGGGTTTTTTTTCTCCTGAAACCTTTTTTAAAAACTAGAGATCTGTAGCAGCCCAACTCTCCTCTTTGGGGTCTTATGGTTTAAGAATTTGGGCAAATGAGAAGAAACTGTAGAGGTTCTTGGATTAGGACTGAGGCATTTGGTCTCTTTAAAGTAGTCATGGTGAGCTAGCTTTTATTTGTATCAAGATATTATTTCTTGCTGTGTGACTTGTTTCCAAAATGACCAAGCAGACAACAGTTTTGAGAAGCAGCTTGATTCTGGCATTCAGTTTTCAGGCCCCAGAAATATTTTTCCCCCTTCTTTTCCCCCTTCTTTTCCCCCTTCTTTTCCCCCTTCTTTTCCCCCTTCTTTTCCCCCTTCTTTTCCCCCTTCTTTTCCCCCTTCTTTTCCCCCTTCTTTTCCCCCTTCTTTTCCCCCTTCTTTTCCCCCTTCTTTTCCCCCTTCTTTTCCCCCTTCTTTTCCCCCTTCTTTTCCCCCTTCTTTTCCCCCTTCTTTTCCCCCTTCTTTTCCCCCTTCTTTTCCCCCTTCTTTTCCCCCTTCTTTTCCCCCTTCTTTTCCCCCTTCTTTTCCCCCTTCTTTTCCCCCTTCTTTTCCCCCTTCTTTTCCCCCTTCTTTTCCCCCTTCTTTTCCCCCTTCTTTTCCCCCTTCTTTTCCCCCTTCTTTTCCCCCTTCTTTTCCCCCTTCTTTTCCCCCTTCTTTTCCCCCTTCTTTTCCCCCTTCTTTTCCCCCTTCTTTTCCCCCTTCTTTTCTTTTCCCCCTTCTTTTCTTTTCCCCCTTCTTTTCTTTTCCCCCTTCTTTTCTTTTCCCCCTTCTTTTCTTTTCCCCCTTCTTTTCTTTTCCCCCTTCTTTTCTTTTCCCCCTTCTTTTCTTTTCCCCCTTCTTTTCTTTTCCCCCTTCTTTTCTTTTCCCCCTTCTTTTCTTTTCCCCCTTCTTTTCTTTTCCCCCTTCTTTTCTTTTCCCCCTTCTTTTCTTTTCCCCCTTCTTTTCTTTTCCCCCTTCTTTTCTTTTCCCCCTTCTTTTCTTTTCCCCCTTCTTTTCTTTTCCCCCTTCTTTTCTTTTCCCCCTTCTTTTCTTTTCCCCCTTCTTTTCTTTTCCCCCTTCTTTTCTTTCTGGTACAAGTGATGGATGGTGACATGTGTGTTAAGTATGCACTGAGGAAAAAATGGGCATTGCTCTAATTTAACTTAAGCTTGTGGATTTCTGTTACAGTATACACTAGTTTAGGATCTCCCTTGATATGTTTTAAGAGCCAGCAATTACATCTGAGGCCTGTGAATCTAGAATCAGGGAAAAATAGAATCGTTAGGGTTGGAAAAGACCTTTAAGATCATCAATTCCAACCACTAACCTCACACTGCCAGGCCTATCACTAAATTGAACCATATCCCTCAGCACCTCATCTCTGCATCTCAGGGGATGGTGACTTCACCACCTCCCTGGGCAGCCCCTTCCAATGCTTAATAACCCTCTTGGTAAAAAAGTTCTTTCTATTGTCTAATTGAAATCTCCCAGGCACAACTTGAGCTCATTTCCTCATGTCCCATCATTCATCAATAGAGAGAAGACATTGACCTTTGAGTTCCGTTCAGGAAGTTTTAGAGAGCGATCATATCTCCTCTCAGCCTTCTCTAGGCATATCTACATATATCCCAAGGAAGATGGAGGATGAAGCCTAATGAGTCTTAGATGCAGTATGTAGATTTATATAGACCTTCTGGGAAAACTGCCACAGCTAAGGCTGTTCAAGAACTTAAATGTCTCCTGAACACCTCATCCCGGTTTAAGCGAATAAAGTAGAAAGAGCTGGGGCACTTGCCCTCATAGGTACCAAAAGCAACCAAGTTATAAACATGGTTATTGGAAGGAGCACGTTAGCAAATCTTGAGAGGAGAGCACCGGAGCATGACAGTGAACATGGATAAGCAGCACAGAAGACCAGTAACCAGGAATGTGAAGTGTTGTTTAACGATGTTCAACTTTTAGAAGGTACTGGCCAAAGTGATCTTGATGTTCACTGGTCTTCTTTCAATTGTGATCTATGATTAAGTAGCTCTTTGTCATCACATCTATTGTTTTCCTTGTGACTAACTTGTATTTCCCTTTCTTCTTTCAGGAAAGAGTAATTAATCATGCAGCTGGCAGCCATGGAGTGTCAGGAATATTCATGAAATACGACATCAGCTCACTTATGGTGACAGTGACAGAAGAACACATGCCTTTTTGGCAGTTCTTAGTGAGGCTCTGTGGCATCATTGGGGGAATTTTTTCAACTACAGGTAACTATCAGCATTTTGCCTCTTCAGTTCTGTCAGAATATATTTTTGGTCGTAGTGATTACGTTACTGGTAAATTACAGGGGAGTCCTGAACCTCTAACAGGTTTAAAACAAAGTGCCCTTTTGTGTGCACTGCATTGTGCAATGCAAGCTACTTGGTTTTGGTGTCCCAGTATGCCATTTCTGCTGTTCTAAGGGCCTGCTGTTCCCTTTTTGGTAACTATAGCACAGTTTATTTGCTTCTGGAAGAGCAAGGATGTATCTGTATATACATACACACATACTGACTGCTGATATTCCGTGTGTTTCCTATAGTTAGGATCCAGTGCTAAATCAGTGCCTAAAGTTGAGATGGAATTTCCATCTGAAGTAACTGGGAGGATTTTCCTTGTGTAGTTGGTGGATGTACAGCAGGATTTGCCTCCTTAAAAGAAAATAAACTAAGTTGAGAAGGTACAATTCACTGATTAGTCAAGACATAACAAGGTGTCTTGATAGCAGTTACGTCTTTTCTTGGCTTTCACTGGAAGGGAGCATAGTGAAGAGCCTTTGATCTAAGAGCTGCTGTTCAAAGTGGATATTTTCACCCAAGAATGTATTTTGACCCAAGAAAGCCGGGCAGAGGGAATTCCATTGGCTTGGATGGCTTTGGATGTGCTTTTGTTGATGCATTCCAGGATGTCAGAATTCCCCTCTGCCCTCCGTGTCTCCTTGTCTGTGTTAATTTCTCAGTGTTTTAAACACAGCTTTCCTGCACTGTATCCCATTTAGGTACTGTATAGAGTTTTGTTATAGTATTTGTGTAAACCCTACAGTTTTGCTGTGACACTTTAACCCTTGTTTGTCACTGCAGGGATTTTACACGGCTTTGGAAGATTTGTAGCAGAAATTCTTTTTTGCCGTTTGAGACTGGGCTCTCACAAAGCCACACCGGTAAGGAAAACTTCCTCCAGGGCTGAAAGAAATGGCACAGCTACTTGGGGATGGATGATAAGCACAACTCTGGGACTCAGTCCCAGCAGCACTGAAGATGCTTTCAATAAACCTTCCCCTTGACATTCATATGATCAGACATTCAGTGGTGTTTAAAAACAGTTGGCTAAGCGAACATGTATGGGAGCAAGGTGTTTTCTGAGAAGCTGAATCAATGAGATTGAGCCTCTTAGAGGCTTCTCTACTTCCTTCCCTCTGTTGTCCTTACTGTAGCCTTTGTATTTTCATGTTGCTACTCAAGCTCTGTGTGTTGCTAGGCCTGGGCAGTGTCCCTCAGGCGCCGTGTGCTGCGGGGCGGCCCTGTTGCTTCCCATGAGCTGAGCAGGCTTCACCCTTCCCTTGCTGGGTGTCACGAGGCTTGATGGCTCCTCTAGCAGCGACTTGATTTGGGTTTACTTGCCTTTTTCCAATTTAAGCCTGTAAAACTTCTGCCTTTCTCAAATTTGGTTGAAGTTTGCCAGCTGGCAAGGTTACATGAGTGGGAGGAGAGGAGGGCAGGCAAGCAGACTTGTGTGACTTTTGTTTGAGAGGTGAGAAGGTGTCCAGGAATCAAGAAGTGTGTGTTTTGGTGGAGGGAGGGGAGATTCTGTTTCTGGACAAGCCATTAACGACACTGTTTCTGTTTGACTAGGTCCCGCTTCCTGATGGCCACACAACCAACCACTTACCTCTGATTACAGACAATAGTACACATTAGCCTCCTGAGGAAAGCTTCTTTCTTCCTGCCTGATACCAAGACACTTTTTTAATAATAAAGAAAACGTTGTGCAATATGCTGAGACAGTGCTGACAGGCAGCAAAACGCAAAGCCTTTACAAAAAACCCCAACCCAAACAACAAAACGATTGGTGTAGTTTTCTTTGTCTTTGAGTGGACCTGGAGTCACAGGAGGCTGTGAGACCACTGAGGTTGGACCATCCTCTGGAGGTGCTGATTGGTGGCCAAGCTGAAGGTCTTTGTGCCGCTGCAGCGTCCGGGTGGTCTCTGCTCTGCCTGGGAAGGGCAGCAGACCCCGGAGGAACCGAGCACAGCCAGGCCGGGCAGCAACAAAGGACACGGGAGTCCATCTGGGGTCTCTCACAGGCGTACAGCCTGGGGTTGGGGCTGTCTCGGTCTGTTTTAATGGCGGGGTTGGGGGCTATGATGCTGTTCTTACAGGTGGGGAGCGATCCTGGAAAATCATGAAGAGGAGGGAGACGAGAGAGAACTCAGGGAGTGAGGTGGCGCCCAAGCCATAGCGCTGGTCTGGTGTAGCCGCTGCCATGCTGCGCAGTGGGAGGAGCAGGATGGAAAATGGGGGGGTGCCTGGTGAGAGCGTAGGAGTGCCCCAGGGCTCAGCATGGGCTTGGGGCATTGCTGTTTCACTTGGAATAAGAATGCATTTAAATAAGGTATTTAACTGTAGTTTTGGTAAAAGGCAAGACTCCCTAGCAAAAGGTGAAATCATTGTGCACCTCTTTGTTGGCAAAGAAACAGCTTCATCATTCCTCTGCTGCCAGTATGGAAGCCATGGTGTGTAAATCCTGGAGATGGGCAGGAAAAAGCAAGGAGTTGCTTTGCTTTGGTTCTCCAAAATAGTGCAGAAGCGGGGAGCTGAGGGCAGCGGGGGGTCTGCCAGCCCAGGCGGGGAGCGGCAGGGTGGGCCGTAGGTGACTTCAGGGAATCCAAATCACTTGCTGCAGACAGGTGATGGGAAGGGATCTGCAGAATTCATCCTTATCCTTCATGAAGGTTTTTGTAAAATAAATTGAGAGCAATATGAGTTTTATATTGTAAATATGAATGAGAATGAATGTTATTAATGCAGACAGTGCTTTGAGAAACTCAACTGCCCATTGTGGCTTGACAATTACTCCTCCAGAGCGAAGAATTAGTAACGGGATTCCTTCTCAGCAAATCTGATTTAACGATGTAGTAGGAGCTGATGCTGACCCTGGCCTTGGAATGAATATTCTAATTAAGAGGACTAACTATGGAAAAATAAAAATGTCTGTGGTGGTGTCAGGTTTTGCTGACATTTGTTAATGTTACAGGCGCTTGGGTGGTGGTGGTGAGCACAGTGTAACTCCTGTGGCTGATTTGCTATGCAAAGCAAAGGGCTTCCTCAGCTGGGAAATCACATGAAATAGTAAATAAAATGTGGGAAATGAGGAAAGACCTTTGTCCGGTTCGACTGTTGCAAATGAAGTTGAAGGAAGTCAGATCCTTGGGGCTGACAGGCAGGTTTGGGGGTTTCTCTTCTGTGTTGTGGTTTGTGGGGAGTTTTTTACCAATGATTAAAACTCCAGCAATTTGAGAGAACTCTTGTCCTCAGTGAGCAAGAAAATCAAAAGCTGAAAATGTTTGGTTCCCATTTCTCTTTGGCATTTCCCTCTAAGGGAAATTTCCTTTCTCTGCTTCTGCTTGGACTGGTTCTGCTTTGGGCCTTGTGCTGACACTCGCTTACCTGCCTGTGGCCAACAATATTGGTGGGAAATACTGATGGCAGGTGACTTTCCGTCCCAGAACTCCTTCAATGTGATTTTCTATTCTTGCATAAAAGAGCCAAGTGGCTTGGTGTGTCCTAAACCCTTGTGTGGACTGTTCATGATGTTCCCTCTGGAACAAAGGTTGTATGGTGCCTGGCTGCTCATGAAGGGAGTGGAGAATTGACCTGCAGATGTGAGGTGCTGCACTGTGGGGTGACCACAGGGGCAACAGGACCTGTGTACTTGTGCTGTTGGCTTTCTCTTGATTGTTACAGCTGGCACCCGTTACCTTCCTGCCATATGTCATTAGCCCAACCAGTGTGTGTGTGTGTGCAAGGCTATTCCTGAGAAAACAGTCAATTATTGCCGTGACTCTTTTTTTGGTCATGTTTATGTTGAGTAAAAGTGAGTGCAGTATACAGAAATGAAAGGAATGGGTGTGGCAAAGGATTCAGAAACCCTGATGTTGATGTGTATTTTCCAAAGAGGGGAACAGAAGAAAAGTACCATTTTCTGGGCCAGGAGAGATGCTTAAAATTAGTATTTTTATCGTTGCTCTTGTACAATGTTGAAGAGAGAGCACAAGGGACGTTGTTCTTAACCTTCCGAAGGTGTGTTCATAGCAGGCTGTTTGCAGGCTCCTCTGCCTACCTGCTCCCCTCAGCCATGCCCCAGGGCAGGATGCCGCTGCAGCTCTGCCCATGGGCTGTGGGCCCTGCACTGGGCACCCACTGGCCACGGGTCCCTCCAGCTGCACCCTGCTGTCACAGGAAACTGGCACCAGTCTGGGAGGTGGGGAAGGGCTGGAAGTGGACACTTCTCAAGTAACCCGTTGTTTTGGGGTCTTGAGGAGACACTGGGTTTCTAACAGGACACGGCACCTTCGGCCCTGTCGCCTGTGAGCCTGAATGACGGTTTGGCAAGAGATCGCTGTAAAACCTCCAGATGAAGGTGTGACACCTCAGCACTGAGCTGCTGGGTGTATTTCACAAAGGACTTCTGATCAGAGAAAAGGTGAGGGTGTGTGTAGCTGGGCCTGGCACATGCAGGAGTCAGGAAGGGCACTTGCTCTACAATACAGCAGAAGATGGGAAGACTAGTTTCAGGGGTGAGGAGGTGAGGAAGAGTGTCTGTGGCAGGAGAGGGGTTGGGTTAACTGGCAGAGCAGACTTGCTTTAAAAAAAAATATCAAAGCCAAGCTGCTCTTCACTGCCTTGAAATTCTCATCCTGGAAACAGGCAAGGAATTGGAATTCAGCTCTTTCCATCTTAAAAGCTCCCTGGTGATGACCCACACTGTAAGATGCAGTGCTTGGCCTCCCTTGGCAGCCACCACCTCTGCGCCAGGGGGCCCTTTGTGCCTCGTGCTGGTGGAGTCAGTCCTGCTGCACAGAGCTGGGCCAGAAGGCTTCATTCTCTGCCTTGCCCTGCCCAAGATACTCTTAAGCTTTTCAGGGAGCAGTTTGACCAATGGAGCCCAAAGCAGTTGGTGTAGTTGCTTAGTAACGGTCAGAGCCAGATACAGCTTTGGTATAGGCAGCTGTGATTAACTGTACAGACCAAACAGATCAGGTGGCAGCATCTCCCACCTCCCTTCGCTCTCAAGTTCTCTGAGGGCCTCTGGTACTGAGGATGTCGTGAATAGCTGTTACCCATGCAGAAACACCCCATCTCCAGTGGCACTGGTGGTACTAAGTCTCTCTGCTCCTTATTTCTTCAGAGGTAACCAAGTGCTGCTGCTTTCTAGGAAGATGAGAAATGAGAACAGTTTGTCTGGGGATACTTGCAAAGCTCTCCATCTGTTTTTAAAAGGCACCCCATACTGTACATATTGCCTGCTTTCATTGGTGCTTAGTTGCAAACTTACTTCTCATAAAGACACCTTTTTTTCTACCAACACTCCATTAATGCAGATCATGCCCAGTGTTTGGCCTTGGCTGTGCTCTGCTGTCCAGAGTAGGTGGCAGGTTGTGCTTCGCATCCACACCACGTGCAGTGACACTGCAGTGGGACCTTGAATTGCCAAAGTGTCTGAGATGTCGCAGTGCACGAGCTTCACAATGGTTTGGGAGATTTCATTTGTTTGCCCCCCAGAAGACTCCTGCAAGAATGCACAAACATGGAAGAAGTGCAAGAGCATCTGCTGGGCCAGTCACACTCACATCAGCAGTGCTGCCCCTGTTGCCCTGGACACGGTGTGGCTGCCCTGAGCAGTAACTCTGGGTACTTTGATGGGAGGGAACTTGTTCATACAAGAAATGTTTTGAGGGGACTGAGTAAGAGGGTGTGTGGGACTGTGTTTCATTTCTGCCCAGGGATCTGTAAGCAAGAGTCACCTCTCACCCCTCACCTTGCCTGTGCTGAGGTGTGGGAGACTGCCCTTGGAGCTGGAGCAGAGGCCATGAGCCCAAGGTGTTAGGCAGGAGTTTCAGCCTGTTTCAACCACTTCCACCAGGATTCCCACTCCTGTGTTACACCCACAGGAAAGCTGCTGGGTGTAGAGTCCACAGGAGCTCTGTACCAGAGGTTTTGGTGTCCCTTGAGGAGGAGGGGGACAGCAGGTGTGTTCTGCGGGGTGAGCAGCTCCAGTCCTGCTGCCATGCTGCGTTTGCTCTGGGGATATGGGTGGAGAAGTGCAATGGAAAAGCTGCAGAAAGGACATAGGTTTGAAAATAGCTGTTTTGATAAATGCTGCTATGTGGTGGAAGACAACCCTCTGTTGCAGCTGAGAGTCACATTCAGCAGCCTCTCCTGCTTAGCTGCCCATAGGCAGGAGGAGGTAGAGCTCTCCCTTGGCAGTGCTTGGTGCTTGCCCAGAGCCCTCTGGGTGGCAGGGCTTCCACACAGCCGGATTTTGCAGTGACACAGATTCATCCCATGTGTGTGGTAGGTGATGTTTCTCTTCCGCTGTCCCCTTTCCAAGGTCTTTGATTAAAAACCCTGCCAAGGGCAAAAATGAGTGGAAAAGTGTCAGTGTCAGAACACCTTCCCCCAAGGTGTCCTTATTCTGAGTGTTGCCTGTGTACATCTTGCTGTGGTGGTGCCCAAGCCTGCCTTGGGGGTGCTGTGGGACAGGGCACAGCCTGAGCAAGGGCCACGGCCTCTTGTGCCACGGGTTACAGCAGCTTGTGTCTGCTGGGGCTGTTCAGTTTTTGGGGAGATGTTTTGACACATGGATAATAGCTGAAAATTACTGTTGGCCAAAGCTTAATGACCTCTCTGGTAGTTGGTTATTAAAGATAGGAACAGCTGTAGCATTTAAAGTGAGCTTGGCTGTTAAGCAGGCCTGGGCCCGGGCCGCCAGGCTGCTGGAGCTCTGCATCTGCCATGCCTTTTCTTTATAGTTTAGAAATTCACTTTTCAAATTTTCAACCTTTTTTGGAGTCAAAGGAAAGTCATTATTTACTTGTGCACATGCCCTTACACAGAATCATAGAATGGTAGGGGTTGGAAGGGACCTTTAGAGATCATCTAGTCCAACCCCCCCTGCAGAAGCAGGGTCACCTAGATCAGGTCACACAGGAACGTGTCCAGGCGGGTCTTGAAGGCCTCCAAGGAAGGAGCCTCCACAACCCCTCTGGGCAGCCTGTGCCAGGGCTCCCTCACTCACTGTAAAACAGCTTTTTCTTATGTTTAAGTGGAACTTCTTGTGTTCCAGCTTCATCCCATTACCCCTTGCCCTGTTGCTAGATACCATTGAAAAGAGGGATACCCCAACCTCCTGACACCCAGCATTTAGGTATTTGTGAATATCCTTTGAGTTTGCCTAAACGTGCCAGCGTTTGGCTAATGTAAAAGAGCTGTCACCCTGACAGTTCATGGGGGCAGGGCAATACTTTCCTTTGTGGGGCCAGCATCGTTGTGGGGGCAGCGGATGGGCCCTCTGCCAGCAATGTTCGGGGAGGCCTGGCCGGGGCTGAGGAGGTGCCAGAGCCATTGTGGGGGTGGTTTCCCCACGGAGAGGAGGGCTGAGGGACACATTCCTCCCCTCCCCGCGGGCGGCGCGGCGGCAGGGGCTGGGAGCGGGGCGGGCCGCGGCCCCCGCGCCGGCTGCTGCGGGAGCGCCCGGCGTGGGCTGCCCTGTCCCGCAGCCCCCGGGAGCCCTTCAGCAGCAGGGTGGGCCCCGGGGCTTGGCGTCCCACAGCCCTGCACGGCCTTTGCTGAGAAATACCGAACTGGCTTTTCCCCTCTTGGGGTGCAGGGGGCTCAGCTTGGGGGGGAGCGGCGCTGGGCGCCAGGCGGCGCGGCGGCGGCCGTGGGGAGATGCCGTTGGCAGCTTTGACTCGACAAACCGTGGCAGCAGCCCCTGCTTCGTGAGCTGCTGCTCTTCCAAGGGCTCACAGCTCTACAGCTTTTATTTACCACAGCCCGCGATGATAACGCTGCAGTGCTGACACTTCTGAGCCTCAGCCTTAGCTCAGTTGAAGTCCAAATTGCAGAGCCCAGTGGGTGGTGGTGGGGGAGGATGGTTCTTGCTGCCTCCCAGAGAACAGATGTTTTCAAGGCAACCACCGAGATGTCAAGGCAAGAAAAAGCAGAATCGAGTATCAGTGAACTAACGTTAATGTGTTTGCAGTGCAGAGGTGGGTGTTTATGTCGCTGCTGTATGAATGCCTCTCTACAAGGTAAAGGCCTGTCGCACAACCCTGTGAGCTGCGTCACTCTGCTCCGGCGACCATGACAGGCCGACCCAGGGCTGGCGGGGGAGCCCAAGGCTCCATCTTTCCATCAGTTTCACAGGTTATGGGTCATCCTTCCCTTCAGAAAGGACTTGAAAAGGAGCTCGTGGGGTAGACGGGAGACAGCTGTGCTGTGAGGGGGCGGCATGGGAAAAGCACAGCAGAGGCGAAGCACTGGAATTCCCACTTCAGTTTCTCTCCTCTTTTCTGTCCATGATAACTTTTCAGATCATTGATGCTCATGGGCCGTGGTGGAAGTGAAGTAAACCAGATCTGCCAGAGACCCATCACTGATGTTTAACTCTCCTCCTGCTGACTCATGACAGCCTGTGTCGGGCCTGACCGACAGGCAGGGAGCGCTGGCCGTCTGCTTGGCAGCGCGAGAAGCAAAGCAAGGCAGAAGAAAAGGAAGTAAAGGCCTCAGCTTGCCTGTCCTTTCATCTTGATTTTAGCAGAGTTGTGATAGGATAGTTTTGAAATGTTCCTGTGGGCTTTTTTCAATCTGTTGGTGTATCGTAACTTAATAACTCCAAAACTAATTCCAGTTTGCTGCTCAGACCACACCATGTGCAGGGCAGGTACTAGTCCCTGTCAGGGCCGTGCAGGGAAAAGTTTCACCACTCAATTGCTGTTGGATTCCATTCCTGAACGGAACAGGCTGTGATGTCCCCTGAACCAAACAGGCTGTGGTGTCCCCTGAATCAAACAGGCTACGATGTCTGTACTATCCCCTGAGCCCCTCTGAGGGCCCACAGCTCCCGGCACGCTGCCTCCTGCAGTGCTGCCCTACCCCAGGAAGCTCTACTGTGGGAACAGCACTCACAGTCGCTGCTAAATTTTTGCTAAAAGAGGTTTCCCTTTGCTAACACAACAACAATGCAGCTTGTGAGCTGGAGTATTTTTCCCCTCTTAAAATGATGAATTTTAAAATGCAGGTCTGCAATATGAGCCTCAACTCTCCTGTGATTATGCCCCTCTATTTATAAGCTAATAACAGTGTTAAAAGACACGTGTCTACCTCACAAAAAAATATAGATTTTGTTAAGAAAGCGGCCACTGGGCAGCCTATAAGTGTGGCTTTCATTTACAGCTGGTCAAAGGCTGTGAAGGAAGTTTCATGTAAGAGGAGGTGCAGGTCAGCGTGGGCCTGGGCTGAGTTTGTAATATGGATGAAGAACCAATGCTGACAGAAAAAAGCCCAGAACAATGGCAAATTTGGTTCTCTGAGGTCAGCTACTGGGAGCTGTTTTCAGATTTTTTAAATGAATGATGTGAAAGCCAGAAAACAAGTGAGAGAGGAATTGCTTATTCACTTTTCTGCTTGAGAGAGTGTGATAGCAAAACTAGCAATGAATGTCAGTGTCTTTTCCTCATTTACTGAGCTTCATTCTTTTCTCTTACTATGTTCTTACGTCTCTGGTATCTGACGAGTTTGGCAGCAAATGGATTTATCTCACTCCAGGTAGCTGGGTACAGCTAATCAGTGGCAGTAACGACTAGTGCCCAGGTTTAAGGGTCAGCTCACACCCAGAAAGCCTCATTCTACCCCCTCCACTACTTGTTCCAGTTTTGGCCCAAAGCGGTGCTTCAAAAAGTAATGGGATAATAATAAAGGCCACAAGAGGAAGTAAGAGATGCCAGAGTAAGAGGAATGCCAGGACCTAATACAGACCATACATGAAATCATGCTGTGTAACTTGTTTACAGTGGGACTGACCAGGAAGTGCTTGTAAAAGAAATAAGGTTAAAATTAATGTACAGGTGAAGCTGAGTATGTCATTTGTCAGAGCAAGCAACTACTAAAAAGAATGACCTTAATTAAAGTCAATAGCATGGGAGGGGAAGGGTACTTTAAACCCAGCTATCTAATTAAGCATTCATGTGGCTCTGTAAAGTTTGTCTCCTTGTCTTTAGCTCTAAAGCCTGGGATGCTTCAGCTGTACAGTTCTGAGGCATGGGGGTTAATTACAGGGCCAACTCAGGTGTTACAGCGTGGCCAGGCCCTGCTGCTGGTTTCCCCAGAGCAAACACACCCTTGTCTGAAGTGAGGGTTACCTTTCTCTTTTCGGGTGCTGGATGTTACCCTGAGTATGCAAGAAGCTTTACAGCCAACAGAGCTCAGACTCTTATGTGATCACATCCTGCTGGTTTCCAAATGTCTCCACTGAAACGAGAGGGAACACAAGGCTGTGGGTCTTTTTTGTTCTCTTTTCTTACAGTTTGTCAGCAGTGATGTTTCTGGGACAAGGTTTCCTAATTGCCCCAGGGGTTATCCCTGTTAAGGATTTCCCCTCTCACCCCTGTTAGTGCCCCTGGGACTGCCAGACCCGGGTCTGTGCTGCCCCCACAGCCGTGCTGGTGCCTGTGGCTGCTGCTATCTCTGGTTCTTTGCAGTCCCTGTGATTCCCAACACAGGCTTGAGTCACCCTATGGCTCATTCTGCTCCAGAGGCTCTCAGCAGAGGTGCCTAAGAACAGCTTACTGGGAGAGGTGTGAGCAACACTATGGGGTAGACAGCTGAGGAAGGGGGAGGGCTGGTGTGGCAACACAGCCCCAGGGCACCATTCTGGAGTAAGGGCTGAAGCTCCACACAAACTGCACACAAAAGCTCCTCCCTGGAAATTCGGCAGAGGAGATCAGAAAGATCAGAAAGCAGTCTGTTATTAACAAAGCACAGTTTTAATAAAAAGACTTAAGGCTTCTGTCTCAAAATGACTTATAAATAAACATAATCACAACACATACAGTCTATTTTTTAGAAAAAGTATTACTTTTCTGATAATATATATTTTCTGAGCTATAAAATCCCATATAAATAGCAAATTATTCTCAGTATGCAGATTACAAGAATACATAAAAACTGGGGTGCAGATCTGAAAGGAATCCTGAGTTTGCACTCAACAACTGTCAGGAAACAGAACAATGATACGGTGGGACTCGAGAAATGCTCTCACCCTTGAAGGTGATTTCTACAAAACCCTACAAATGGAACTGAGAACGTTTCGGTTGCTCCTCCTCATTTTGCTCCATAGACTCAGGGATGGCTCTGGATACTCCTTGAGATTCCAGCAGCACCCTACTGATACTTTTGGCATCAAAAAAAGAACATGCTTGCTGTCTTTGGGGACACAGACAAAGGCATGAACTCGGGGCACGGCTGTGCGGGCCCTCAGAAGCAGCTCAGATTCGGAGCCAGAGAGCAGAAAAAGGCATCTATTGAATGAAGGAAAATGTGTGGCAACAAATTCTGGTGGTTATATGCAAGAGGCAGCCAATGCTCACAGTCCTCAAGGTTCCCTTGCTTGCCTTCAAAATAATGATGAAGACCAAGTGGAAACTTGGCACGTCAGAAATATCAAGGTGCAAGTTCTCTTTAAAACACAGTCGAGCTAAGCAAAGGAGGCAGCTGGACTGAGCTTGGCAGGACGCTGCCTTCTCCTTGGCCCAAGCTGCAGCAGCAGGCAGGGGAGAGCCTTCAGCCCATGCTGTGTCTGTGTGTGTGCCTGGGACAAGGCAGCTGCAACACTGCACCAAGATGCCAACTCGCACGGGCCTGCCCGTGTACTGAAGTCTGAGCTATTTTGTTGTTGCAGCACAACTGTTTTCTAACCATAACCAAAAAAAGTCAATTATTCATGGAAGAATATTCTGTCTGTTTTCAAGACGTGGTCACTGTATGTTCCTCCAAACACTGCTGTTATATAAAATACAATGTTTTCTTTCAGAATCTCAGGGTCATGAGCTCTGACTTATTACTGAAACATGAATCAGCAGAGCAAACTCGTCCTGCAAACTGCAATAAACACACAGAGGCTTAAAGTTTACTTCTTATTAAAGGATCGACTCAGTGGAGATGACAAAGTAAGAAAGAGTCATTTAGAGCCTCCTGGCTTCTTCCCAATTTAACTGGGATCAAAACCCAGGTGAAGAGGGTTACACTGAAGCTGAGCCACAGTTGCTGAGCACAGGCCTTCACAAGTCAACAGCAGATGCTCTGGATTCAGAAATTCCTACCAGTTTCTGTCCTTTGAGATACTACAAATAACTTACCCTTCTTTTTTCTTGCTATCCAATGAATACCAACTGCTTCTCTCCTGGCAATTTTCCTCCTAGTTCTTGGTTAAAAACCGCAGCAACAAGCAGTTGTAAATATTGCACTGTCAGTTAGGATGGAAGACGAGAAAAGCGAATGGCACTGGCAGGGTGGCTTTTCAGTCCAAAGAAAAGCTCTTCATTTTTTCTGCTAATTCCTGTCTCATTTCTATATGCTTTTTCAGGTTTTGTACTTCATGGGGCAGGTTAATGTCCCACACTGACACGCAGGATTGTAATTCTGGAAGAAGAAGCAAATTAAAGATTTGAAACCCGCAACATCTTGCATCTCTACAAGTGGCTTTGCTTATCTGCCTGTTTTGCATTATTTATAAATTGCCTCAATGAAGCATGATGCTTAGGACCTGGAAGGCAAGTTTTGTTTCTCACTATGTGTGAGGTAATGCAGTTATGGGTTACAAACTGTTTGTACTTGGCACAACAATTTGGACTTCAGTTCCTAAACCTAAGAGTGAACCACATAAAAGCACCTGAAAAACCATTTCTGGTGCCTATGAGCTTTAAGGTACTGACCTGAGCTACAGCTAATGCTAACACTGAGGTGCCTGCATAACATTTAATCTCTTTTCCTGAGCAGATATACCTTAAATGCTTACAAAACCCATTCAATGTAAACCAAAAATGGAAACTGATTTCATCAGGTAGTGAGTATACAGGGAAAAAAGGTCACTTCTTCAGTGCCCCTTCATGCAAACAGCTCTTTATTCACAGAGAATTCATGTCGCTTTAATGGAATAAGGATAACTTAGCATGAGCACGGGCTCACAAACTAAGGCCCCAAGGTTTCTGGGAGCCTCTGATTCCTCTCTGTATAATTAATGGCACTTTCTAAACAGAGTAAAAAGGCAATAGGTGTTCTTAGGGTAACCATCAGGGAACAGCAGAGTATAAACACCAATGCTGTCACTTTGATTCACATTTGACTTCAAACTCAGCTCATCCACGCTCGCCACCCTTAACTTCACACTGGCCTGGCCACTTTGTTAGGAGTCACTGAAACGAGGGTTCCTGGCCTAGCACAGACAGCCTCTCCAATCAGACAATGACATTTACTCCCCAAATAGAGTTTTGCAGGAAATGATACACCTCAAAGAGTGGCTTCCTCTGATACAATTTTGGAAGTTACTGTTAGTTTGCATGGAGCCCAGAAATGCAAAAGACAACCAAAACTAGTAATGATGTTTCAGTACAATGACATCAAGTGTTGATCATCAACTTTCCCCTCTCTCTCCATGGGCAGTCAAGCAGAATAGTGTCTACTCCACTAATAGTACAAATTAACAAAACTCAGCTCAAGTACCTTTGTGATATTTGTTGTCTTCGGTGTCGCTTTTATAGCAATATCCCAAAACCAGCACTGCGTTCTTGAGACTCCCTTTTTCAAAGAAATGAGATGGCAAATGTTAATGATAATGGGAACTTTGTAAATTAAGGGCAGAAGCAGCAGATGACATCATGTCACTAAGGGGACAGAAAGCAGAGTTCAGTCAACCGTCCCCTTTATTCAAACTCATTAACCATGAGAAACCCAGCCACAAAAACAACATGGTTCCCGTCTCCATTTAACTTTGGGGTTCACCAGGGCTCAAAGGCCCAGGCACTGGCTCCACCAGCTCCTGCTGAACAGGCCAAGGAACAAAGCACCCTTGCATGCCTCAGGCAGCAGAAGGACAGTCATGGGAAACAGGAGTCACAGGGAAGGGACAGGCTGTGCCTGAAGTCCCAGTGCACAGCAGAAAGGGCCACTAATCAGTTGGGTTATGAAAAAACCCAACCAACCAAATATGACACTGAACTAACATCATTAGATGGCACATAAGCAGAAGAGTTAGCAGGGAAGCAGAAATGGGATGGAGCACAGGAAGGTGCCTACTGACAATGCCAAACCAGAGCAGGGGTGGCTGGATCACAGAGGGGTAAGCTGAATGTGACAGTGTTTCAACAGCATCTTCCTGCTCCTTCCCAGCAAGACACATTTATACAAGTCTGGCAGGACTGAAGGAAGCTGTTCTGTGTCCTCCTGCCACAGCAGCTCACTGTCCTCCTGGCAGCACATGGAGTCTGTGGCTGTTGGCTAGTAGAGGGGTGCAGGACACAGCCCACGTGTGTGGCTGGCCAGGGCCGGGCTGGGCCAACGTTGGACCTGCAGACATCCCGCCCTCCCCAGCCCCCTTCACCTGCTGCAAGTCCTACAGACCCTACCCAGGAAGATGATGAGGAAGGGGCCAGTTTCTGGGGCAGGAACACAGAGGAGTGTGGCTTACTGGGAAAACCACACTCTTGGAAGTTTTGGGTGACCACACTGCAGTGACCCACACACATTCCTTCTGAATGAGCAAATGTTTCTAGAGGGCCCTCCAGGACCTCTGCAACGCAGAGAAGGATTTGTCCTGCCTGTGAAGATCTGCAGGATATTCTCCTTTGATACTGATGTAAATCTGCTTATGGCAGAGGAGGGCTGGTGGCAACCACACACACCTTCCATGCTCAGATTTTTAATCCCTTAAATTTTTTCTGCAACCAATCCTATCCATTCTCTGTTAAAAAAGCAACTGGAACTTAAGTATATTGTTTCTTATTCAGACTGGGGTCTGTCCTTTCTTACTGCAGAGAAATCTAAATTTTCACTTACAAAATTAGCTACAGATTTACATATAAATCCTTCTCTATGGTGTCATGTCTATTATGCATCAATGTGTTAGGTGAGAGAATTAGAAAAAGGCATTATATTTATATTTATATTCATAGATGAACCACAGAGAAAGTTGATGTCTCAGAGTCTGGGAATCTTCCCTGAAATATCTACATCTGATTGGCATTGTGGATTTTAATCTTAAATGAAACTAATAGAAAAAATATTTCCCTTTGTCCTCTCTCATTTCACACAAGCAGTGCAGTCCCATTGAAGAACTGCTCAGTGCCATTTTCACTGATTCTGTGAAAATCCCAGTAGAAACAAAGTCTTTGAATTTAGGAAAAAACCCCAACCTTTGTAAATAATTGCTGGGAAAAATGATCAAAAGCAGAAAGTACGTATCAAACTGCATGTAGCTATCTTACTTGCCATTCTTCAGATTTGTGCAAGTGCAGATAAACTCTTTCTCCTGAAAAGTATTAATTGGTCTATACATAAAATTTTGATTAAAAACGTTGAGGTGACTAGAGACAAAGAATACGAGACTCAAAGAGTTTTAAATCACACTGTGTTATTCCATACATTACACTTTCCTTATCAATGGCAGTAATAAGCCAGGCAGAAGTTTTGTTTTCATAGTAAGCATCCTTTACAAAATGCTAAAAATAAATGATCTCTTTATAGTACTAATATTGTAGCTATCAGGACTAGAAGGAATGAAAATGCTGTGCTAGTGAATCTGGACTCTATAGCTGGCAGATGAGGGCTGAACTGCCTCTCCAAACTTGCTGTCTCAGGCAAAGGCGAGCCAGAGGAAGCTGGAGGCATTTGACCTGCTCCAGACTGCCAGTGCTAAGAGGTAACTGTTAGTCAATGGCTACTTCTGGGGCCAGGAAGGAAAAAACAGCCCCCAAATGCATTTCCTGATAGTCACGAGAAAACATCTGCAGCCTGCAACTACCAAGTTTGCTAGCATTACAGGATTACAGGGTGTTTCTGAGTCCACACCAAAAGGACAGAGAAGTGCTGGAGAGAGTCCAGCGCAGGGACACCAAGATGATCAGGGGAATGGAACATCTTTCATAGGAGGAAAGGCTGCGGGAACTGGGGCTGTTTAGTCTGGAGAAGAGGAGACTGAGCGGTGATCTCATTAACATTTACAAATATCTAAAGGGTGGGTGTCAGGAGTTTGGGACATCCCTTTTTTCTATAGTAGCCAGCAACAGGACAAGGGGTAATGGGATGAAGCTGGAACACAAAAAGTTCCACTTAAATGTAAGAAAAAACTATTTCACTGTGAGGATGACAGAGCAGTGGCACAGGCTGCCCAGAGGGGTTGTGGAGTCTCCTTCTCTGGAGGTCTCCAAGACCCGCCTGGATGCGTTCCTCTGTGTTCCTAGGTGAACCTGCTTCTGCAGGGGCGTCGGACTAGATGGTATTTCGAGGTGCCTTCTAACTCTACCATTCTATGATTCTATGAACAGCTTCAGAGTATTTTTTTGACAGCAGACACACTTTAAATCACACTGACAAGGGAACCCCAGAGTCTTTTTCAAAACACAGTGGCAAGTGATAGGAGTTCCCATGTTGTGCCACAGAGTAGTTTTTGAAGTAACCTGTATTTTAAGCATCCTCACCATGGCAGTACAATGAACTCTTGAGCTGGTATGGCCTTTATTACTTTTGGGAGAGATGCAGGAAAGTGTGAAGGAAGTTACATGAGCCAAGAAGTCCTCCATCCTCAACTGTGCTCCTCTGGTTGTTTGTAATTACCACTGAAACCCATTCCTGCTGTCTGCCTCCAGCAGCACAAAACAGCTGGCACTGGTGACTGGAGGAGCACACAGATACAAGCCTGCACCCTGAGCCACAGTGTGTAGCACATTGCCAGCTTTGCTGAGATGTGCCTGTGACTCAAACCTAAAAGAACCATTCTTGACTAAGGATGGGAGAAGAAAACTAGGCAGTAAGCAAATAAGGAAAAATTACTAAAACCTAACAAGTTCCACAGAAAGAAGCCAGAAGCTTGAAAGTTAAGGTGGAGAAAGAAGCCAGGCTGCTGCAGACAGCAATGGGAGAGCGGGGCTGAGAGCATGAGCTGGGAGGAGCACAGGGAGCAGCGCCCGTTCCACGTGCTGCCAGCATTCAGCAAACACCCCAGCGCCTGCCACTGACCCGAGATGGCAGCAGGGGAACAGCATGAATGAACAAACTACAGGACATGCTAATCTGTTACCCGAACACCATGCCAAACAGGAGACAGCAATCCTGAATTTGACACTGACTTCGAAGTACAGGTCATTTGATGGCTTTACTTACCGAGCTGTGCTGCTATCATGACTCTAATAGAATCACAAAAGTTGTCTATAACTCGTACAGGACGACGTGTTGATAAATCAAGCAGCAAGATATGTCCTCCTCCTGTCCCAATCCACAGTGCAGTATTTTTCTGCAGGCAAATTGTCTTCACTCTTCCAGAATAAGCCAGTTTATGTTTTGATTCCTTGTTTAGTTTTTCTGCTTTGTCCCTAGGATTATGGAGAGAACTTCTATTAAAATCTTGTGGCACACTGTTCCACAACTGCCAAAACAACTCTCAATACCAGCCTTCTAAACAATCTGTCATCAGGACAAGCTGTAAAAATCTCATGCTAATCAGCTGACTGACTTGAAACAAACTGTGATGAAAACTACTGGAATTCTGAGACCCAACTGGTCTACTTCAAAAGACCTTTAAATAGGAGGCAGGCAGACTTCTCTATTTTCTCCCAGTCAGCAGGAAAGCAGGAGAAGCTTACCTAGAGTAACTCCTAACCTCACCGTGAAAAGGAAATGGTACACTGAGGAACAATTAAATGCAAATTAAAATCACTGTCGATATTAATAGAACTCTGATCTCTGACTGGATCTGTGCACTGGAGAGAGAGGACATCCTTAGGCAGGGGATGCAGAGAGTAACAGGATGCAAAAGCATTAGTACCTGAAGTACAGCAAAAGACTGTCTTCTTTCATGAGCACAGTTAAATGAATCTTCTTGAAATATTAGCAGACTGTGAAATATAATAAGAGTCTTAAGAAACTGAGATTGTGTATGGGATATTCTGAGGTTCTGGGCCAAAAGAGAGGAAAAGAACTCGATATTTGCCTGAAGAACTGAGCAAACCCCTTACCTCCAGCAGGTTAAGGTACTATGCTAGAGAAGGCAATCTGATATTCAGCTTTCTATGCATCAGGTCATCAATCTGAAATAGAACACTTACTTCAGAAAATGTGCACAGTCAATGAGTTCAGAAAGTTTTTCTGTCTTCTTGTCCCAGATTTCCACAAAATGGCTGTTTTTCTTTGCCAAGTAGATGGATTTGTCTATTGCTATCGAAATAATGTTTGCATCACTGTAAGCATTATGACAGAACCTAGAAGAGAGAAGAACTCCAGTTAGATAGAAAACATTCAGTATCAAAACTTGATTATTCTGAGTTAAGGCTGGCTTCCCTGTAACTCTTACAGCAGCATTCAGCCTCAAAACCAAACTGGGCTTGCAGGGTGCAACTGAAAGGGTTTGCTATAGTCTTCCTATAGTTCCAACATAATTCTCACATGATGTCATGTGGACAAGAGGAAATGGGCTCAAGTTGCCCCAGGGAAGATTTGGAAAAACTTCTCCACTGAAAGGTTTGTTAAACACTGGAATAGGCTGCCCAGGGAGATGGTGGGGTCTCCATCCCTGGAGATATTTAAAAGCCGTGTAAATGGGGTGCTGAGGGATGTGGTTTGGTGATGGCTTGGCAGTGTGAGGTGAGTGGTTGGACTCCATGATCTTAGAGGTCTTTTCCAACTAAAATGATTCTGATTCTATATCCCTGGAGGCACATTAATGCCCAAAAGCTATTAAAAAGTCTTCCCCATCTATCTACTCAAATCATATATGCTCACAACACAGTAGGGCAAACTCCACCTTTCTCCTGCCATTCTTTCTAAGCTTGGAGATGCTCAATAGTTCTCACAGGACCCACCAGAGTACAAAGGGTCACTTGACACAGAGATGAGTAACTGCAAAAAACAGCTCTGCTCTTGTTGCACTTGAGCTGATGGCCTTTTGGGCTCTTCCTCCACATATAATTTTTTGTCTCATACCAGATATGTCTATGCATGTTTCAAAATATTATTTATTGGCCCTGCAAATTACCAGCATTAGCTTATTTCAGTGACTATTTATCTTGAAGAACTGCTCAAAACCACAGGTCCCAGTAACACTAATATTTTGCCTAATCCTACTTGGTTTTGACAACTTCCTTTCTAAAACCATTTACAGTTTTGCCTCCACAGAGCAAATTATTTCTGTGACGTATTTTGCATCTTGCCACAGAACTGCACTTCACTGAAGATTTAGTTTCTTGCTTTATATTAACACTTTAATTTCCAAAGCAAATTAATTTCCCAGAATAATGACCTCTAGTAGTGTAAAATCAAACACTGCTTTCCCTGCTCAGGAACAACTCCCCTTAACCTCAGATCAGGATTTGTCCATGTGAGAATTATATCAAACACTCCAAAAACTCAGGTTTCTGATTTCTAAATAATGAGAAGTCAGCAGTCATACATGATTTAACTCTGCAGGGCAAAGGCATGCACACTTATCATCCTGACAAACATGTAAGGACAACTACTAAGCTGTGTGTGTAATTCTAAATAAAGTAAACAGGGCCTGGGGAGAAAAGTTGATCAGTTGCATATTTGCTGAATAGATACTGACACTATAAATCCTTTATACAGTAAAAATGCATATCCCTTGTTTAAAAGCTGCAATGAGCACTTCAAACATTACTTACTGATCACATTTTAATGCACATTGTATTTATATGTACCACAGAAGGAAAGGAACTGAAACAAGAGAACTGAAAGAACGAGCTCTAGAACCAGACTTGACATCAAAGGACTGCTAGAAATCTTTAATGAAAACAACAAAAGATCCAAGTAACATCACATATCAAAAAAACTTACAGTTGACTTGTCTTTGTTTCAATGAGCTTCTGAACAGAGAAATCACTCGTTAAGGCAATGATCTTTGTTCCACAGCCTCCCCAGACTATGTTTTTTTCAGCTAAGCATGAGGATTCATTTAAGCACATCAGAGGTGTGCTAACATTTCCTATAGTTAGTATCTTCAAAGGCGTAGCACCCTTACACTGCAAGAAAAAACATACTCTCCATTAGAAATGAGGAATACACAGACACTCAGAAACTGCTCAAGCAAGGCCACACAGCCTGCTGAATTACATTCACACACACAGATGTTCTGAACCGTTACGGCATCAACCATATCTTGGAGACATCATTGCAACTCCCTGACTGCTCTGAATTGCATATGGTCAGCAGCTAACCCTCAGCAACCAATTGGCAGAAACAGCTCCCACCATCTCTTCATCTGTTCTGCAAGAACTCTAATCTACTGAAAATCTAGACCATATTGTCTTTAAGATAGATATTCTATGAAAATTTAGTGTGGAGGAAAAGGAGCTATAATAGCAATTAATCAAAGAGATTAAAACCATTAGAATATTCTTAATAACAACCATGAATGAGAAACAATTGCCTCCTCTTTATTGCTTAAAACAGATGTTGTAAAACATGTGCTGTTCCTCTAAGTCTGCAGTAGAAAATAATTTTTAGTTTTAGAGAAGCAATTAGAAAATAAGCTGCATGAAATAAAGCTACTGTATTACATATTACTGACAGTAGTTTGTAGAACAGACAACCAAAGAACATGTCTACCTTTACTGCCCTGTCTTCAAAAACTGCCAGTTTGCCATCAGCTGTGCCTACCAAGAAGAAATTCTTCTGTTTGCTGAAATAAAAGAAAACAATGAGTTCTAGAAATGCCTAGGTAAGGTAAGAAAAATTTAAATACACAGCCTATGGTATTTCAAGAGTTTCACTGAACACTGAAAGCAAATACAACCACCTCTGTTCAGGAACATGGTCTCTAGTGACACTGGGAACAAAATTAAGTGAAAACACAGGCAAAATAAACATTTGTCTGAACAAGACTACAGAGTGCCCAGATGTCCTTTTCTGAACATCTCGCTTTAGTCGTATTTTCAAAATGTAACCCAAAATACTTAAAACTCCTTTATACCTTTGCTTTGAAAGAGAATTGCAGTATAAACAAGTGATGGAATCTGACATTTTCTGCAGACGATGCCTTCTTGTTTCATCTTCTGTGTTAACAGCCCACAGAGAACCAGACTGGGTTCCTGCTACAATCCAGTTTTCTTTCTCAGTACGAAGGGTCACTAAGGCCAAACTTAGAATTTTACTATCTGCAATATCCTGAGTCAGAAAAGAAAAACAACCCGGTTATGATTTCAGTAAGAGTAAATGCTAGTAAATTGCTTGTAATAAAAAGGAAGTACAATCTTCTTGGAACCTGGGCAGACCCGAGGCCTAGCCTCCTCATTAAGAAACCCAATTTCCTATTAGCAGATTACACCTTTGACATCTATCTTCAAAGTGCTGGGAAGGACCCTTCAAACAGTAAACATGACAATCTCTAAGCTGAATGATGAAAACTATTCTAACATAGGTCTCGAGGTCATCAGAGAATTAAGCAAATGGAACTACACTGAAATGTATGTTCGGTTTAATGGCTAACAATAAAAGTACTTTTATTGTTCTTTTTCTCACAGAATCACAGAATGGTGGGGAGTTGGAAGGGACCTTTAGAGACCATCTAGTCCAACCTCCCTGCAGAAGCAGGTCCACCTAGATCAGGTCACAGAGGAACGTGTCCAATCGGGTCTTGAAGACCTCCAGAGAAGGAGACTGCACACCCTCCCTGGGCAGCCTGTGCCAGGGCTCCCTCACCTGAACAGTGAAATAGTTTTTCCTTATGTTTAAATGGAACTTTTTGTGTTCCAGCTTCTTCCAGCTTTCTCCTGTCACTAGATACAAAAGAAAAAAGTGATATCCCAAACTCCTGACATCCACCATTTAGATATTTGTAAATATTAATGAGATCCCCTCCCCCACAGTCTCCTCCAGACTAAACAGCCCTAGTTCCCACAGCCTTTCCTCATAAGGAAGATGCTCCAGTCCCCTGATCATCTTGGTGGCCCTGCACTGGACTCTCTCCAGAAGTTCCTTGTCCCTTTGAGCTGGGGAGCCCAAAACTGTTCTCACTTCACTTTTAGAAAAATAAGCCATATAATTTACACCAAAGCTACTAATTCAAATGTATCATGATCAACAGATGGCAAAATAGAAATATAACTTAACCAGCCTTCATGATGAGTCACACTCAGTTCCGGCACACATGTTGATCACAGCACATCAAATCTGGGTAAAAAATTTCCCCTTTTCTGATGGCACAAGACTGAGATGTACAAAATGAAAATGAAAAGAGCTGGAGGATGTCACCCATAGTGGAACATGTGGGTGTCATCCATGGGAAGAATCATTAAGAGACTAGCTGGCTCATTAGGGGAGATAGAGATATGAAAAGTTGTGTAACTGCTACTCTTTGTTCTAGTCTCTGTGCTAGAAATAGCTTCCAAGTGGAAGAAAGCAACTCAGTAGTGGAAAGACAGTACTATGAGACAGTTCAGGCTGGATGGCAGGGAGAGAGGAAAAAGTGGCTGCTCGTCTGCCTCATGTCACAGATACAACGATGACTCACTTATGAGCAATCGTTGTTCTCTCAGAGTTTAGCTTTCCAGAAGCAATATCCTGCTGCTTAAACACAATTAATTCTCCTGAAATGCATCTGGGTGCCAAAAGAATTAGAATAAATGGCAACTTTCCCACGTACCTCACAAGTATGTCCGTCTGTACTTAGGTTAACAAAGGAAAGCTGTGCTTTCTCTGTGTTTCCGTTGCCTATCCAGACTCCTGCCTTCTTGCAGCTCTGATTGGCAGGGACCATGCACTCTGCTGTAGATGTGCTGGGCATTGAAACATATCTCATCAAACAGATGAGCTCTGCAGAATTCAGGATCTCATAAACCTACAAAGGAAGCCACAGCATGCACATTGTAGTGACATCGGCCTGCACAGTGCTAAATAACAGTGGATAACAATGGCTTGTGGAACACGGACACAGTACCTCAGTGGGGCTGCTCATTTGTATCAGCGCTACTAATGAGCAATCTTTGTGTGCTGAGCAACTTTCTGTTGACTGATTTTGCTGTTCACATTTCAGGAAGTCAGTGGGGTTAAGGCCTGCTTGAAAATTTTACCCATTTTAAAGAGCAACATGACGTGTGGTAACAGACAGTAGGTTTCAGATCCAAACTGCTGTTCCTCCCCTCACACTCGTGGAATGGTGTAGACTAACCACACTGACAGCATATAATACATAAGTCCTTTTTGCATAGCTCTAGTAAAGACCATGAAGTAATTTGTCTCCTGTTTTGCTACAATCACTATACAGACACACAGGGAAAAATAGCAGGCTGGAATAAATGGTCAGTAGATTTGGAAGGAATGGTTTACCCTGGGTGGCAAGAGCAGGCAATATTTCATGTCTGTTTCAGTTCCACAAAAAGAGGAACAGAAAGAAACCCATGTGCCTCTTATTAACTTAAACATCCTTTTCCTTTTTAGAAAGCACAACTTAGTGGTCACAAAAATACAAATAAATACACTAAGTAATACCTGGGAAGATGTTGGTCGCTCCTGAGGGTTTTCCTTCAAACACTTTTTAATTAAATTTTCAACTTCAGGCCAGGGGGCACACCCATATTCTTTGACAGGATCTAAAATGGGAAGTTAGATAACTTGTTAATCACCCTTTTCTGTAGTTCACAAATGAGAGTTCTGAATAATTTCCTTCTTGTTTTTAGAATTCATCTAACTTCTTACAGAGCTTCTCTAAGAAATATCCTACTCTTTGGTAAAATGTCAACATGAACATAGGGCTCATGCAGAAAACACCCAAATGGACAGCTGCACTCAAGAGATTCTTAGCCATCAGGTTCTGGTATGGCTTCTTCAGGGAAAGAGTTTGAACTCTCTAAGCCATGAGTTGGGCTATTCTCATTAGAAGGAGAAAATATACGAACTCTCTGCCTCTCCTAATGGAGAAGCCATGCCAGAGTAAGTGGTATAGTTTCTGCCCTTTCCTAGATGGAGTGACTTTTCAGTTTTAAAGACTGCTTCATCACCATTGCAGGGCAATAAAAAAATGATGCCACACATTAAGCTTGTAGTACTATAAAAACTTCAACAGCTCTTTACACAGAAGTTGCCAAACACAGAGTTACAGTGTCCAGCTGACTACACCCCCTCCAGCCTGATAGCCTGTTTCATCTTCCTTCCAGCAGCCCACAACTGCACGCTGTAATGCAGATGGAATACGAAGAATGTTATGTAGTTGGGAAGGGACTTCACACTCTTGACAAGTCAAAGGGTAATTTCCATTTGAAATCCTTAGGGGTGACTGCTCTTTTAAGGTGCTTTTTTTGGTGTTTTAAAATAAGTTTCAAGGGCTTTTTTTAAGATATGCAACTTCACAAAAGTGGATATTGTAATGTATTTCATCACAATCAAAGAAGTGCAAATGTGGTTATCTTAGTGCACCAGGGGTGTTGTTTTTGGAAGGAGCAGGACATTAATGTTAAAGCATTAAGCAACAATTTTGCGACCTGATCTAGGCAAACCTGCTTCTGCAGGGGGGTTGGACTAGATGATCTCTAAAGGTCCCTTCCAATCCCTACCATTCTATGATTCTATGAACAAGGCATACCTGGTAACTTTCCTTGTATTGCTAATTCATCAAATTCATTTGGAAACTTCAAGCCTTCCATTATTCTACCTCCTCCTGTCAGAATGTCATAGAGCAGCAAGCCAAATGAATAAACATCAGCTTGCTGATTGTAAATAACATTTCCTCTGGCTACCTCCGGTGCTCGAAATCCTGTAAATAAATCATTCATTAATAGTTATGATTCATACCAAGATGAAGCCATCTTTATCCTTTTAAGAGCAAACACTTATTGTTGCAAATGTCATAGGAAGTAAACCAAAAATGGCAAACTATTTCTGGGCTGGCAATAGTTTGCACGTGGCAGACCTCCAAAAATATCAGCAATTAGTATAAAGGAAGGGGACAGTACATCAGTTACAGAGCTCCTGCATCATTCTTCATAAAATCATTCATTTATCAATGGATACTGAAATTGAAGGTTAAATCTGCAGTCTTTACTGAAGGCCTAATCTTTAACACTTGGAGTCACAGCTTAACATAGTTTCCAAGACCTAAAGGCACTTTTCAAAGTTTTTGAGTTGATTGGTGTTTTAAAATGGATGTTAACATGTTCTCCCTGAAGTCAGGGAACAGGACAGGTATTTATTGCCTTTAAAAAAATTTAAGACCAACCCATGCATTTTTGGAAACTAAAACAATAAAAGATGTTAGCAGTATAATTCCAATATCACAATAACCATACTGATATAAGACAGCAAAAAGTTATAATGAATCCATATCATTTAATTTGTTCTCTTTTAAAATCTTGAGCAACCTCCTTGATTTTGCTAAAAGGAGTTAAAATATAACAGGAAGAAAGCCCAAGAGGTATAAATATGGCATCACAACTTGTAACACAATTAGGACTATATTTTGTGATGTTGAATATAGACGTGAGGCACTTCTTACAGACTACATACAACCCACACTAGCTATTGTTTGAGATAATGCACTGTAAACCAAAGCATTTTCCCTACCTGGTGTGCCTTCAGAGGTTTTTATTCCCATTCGGCAGCAATACTGGGCAATGCCATAGTCAGCTATTTTGGCAATAACAGCTGAATTAGGGTATAGGGTGAAGAGCAACACATTGTGAGGCTTTAAGTCACGGTAGATGATCATTGCTGAATGCAGGTACCTGATAATCAAAAAAGTATTTATTGAAAGCATTCATAATTTAGAGCTACAGCTATGCACAGACATGGAATGCACTGCTCCCACAGCAGTAAATTGTGCTTTCAATTGGGAAATACTGTGTTAAAAACAAAAATGTCAAACATCACCAACGTAACACTGCCTTACTGTACACTGACTTTAGAACTGCTCTGAAATGCCATTTACTGGCACATAAACATTGCAGCATTGTAGTACCAAGTCTTCTCTGAAGTGTCACCGTCTGTTTGAAAACTGAACCTTAGAAGTTTAAAGTCCTTTGCAGGTCAGTAACTCCTGAGGACATCCACAGACTTTCAGAACTTTAAAAATGCACTACATTAATTTCTTTGACATTTTAATTAGAAATCAACAGCCACATTGAAATTCCATCCAGACCTCTTGCTATCCCTCTACTTGATACCAGACTTCTGAGAGTTGTCATTGATAGACCCCAAATCCCTACCCTCATTTACTATTTCATACAAACATGACTTGGACTTTGAGTTAAGTGATGAGTGATGAGAGAATTGAAAGCAAAGGGTTAAAAGCACCAGTGCCCACTTATCTCTTGTGCAGACATCTGTGAGCAGGAGGCCTTCAGAATCAGCCTGAGGAGCTCTGAGGGAAGGAGGCTTAAGTGAACCTTAGAGTGGCAAGACAGTTATGTTTTGGCTGTAGTCCATGGGACCGAGCAGATAAACAACTTCAAGACAGTTTCAGCAAGGCCATAGTGTTCAAAATAAGATCATTGCTTTGTTTCTCTGTAATGTGTAGGAGTGCTCTTTCATTTCTCAGTGTGCACATTAGGTGGAGTGACTCCCCGTGAGCCCAGCGCTGCAATAATGGAATGCTGCACCTTACTGCTTATATTTGCAGTATATCCAACTTGCAACTGTATCCTGTTATTACAGCAATGTAGAAGCCACATTTACCTTAAGCCATCAGCTACGTGTAGAGCTATCCTGTGCTGCAGTGTTCTAGTTAAACTTGCATTGTCTTGTTGAAGCAAACGATCGAGAGAACCTTTAAGGGCTAATTCCATCACCAGCATCCTGGGACGGATTGCAGCAGCCAGCAGAGACACTAAACTGGGATGATGGAGGTGACAAAGCACTGCAAGCTCCTGTAAATTGTAAAATCAGATTAAATACCACGAGTAGCATAATCTCTGTAGCTCTCAAGTAAGCTCAGAAGTGTTTGGGAGAGAAGCCTTGCAATTTACTTAACCTTTCTCACTAGGGTTGGTATTCCAAGAGCAGCACAGCATTAAAAAGGCAGCATTTCTTACTTGTCTTAGGAGCCTGAGGGAAGTATGCTTATTGAAAATCTTTACGGCAACTTCTTCTCCGCCATAGGATGCACGGTACACAGATCCAAACCCACCATCACCTTTTCAATCAGAAAAATCAAAAGAATATTAAAACCAAAGGGACATCAACCATTTCTCAAAAAAAAAAAGCTGAAAAGGTCCAATTTTAAAATGTGTGTATCATCTGCTGTGTCAAGCTTCATGACCAGTTATCAAAACACATAAAAACCAGTGTCCAGTTACAAGCATACAAGTTAATTGGAAGTTCAAAACTCAGTAACTTGAAACTCAAAATACCTTAAAAATACATTTCCACATAAAAGAAATCTCTGAAATGTTTCCCCTATGCTGTAGAATTGACTTGAATAGATTTGTTCACATAAGGTCTGTAGAAAAACCCTACAGAATAATGCTTACCCAAGAGAAATTCGGGAGCTTCATCAAATTCCAGGTCATCACTATTCAACATAATATTTCTAGGTAAATCAGCCAGTATTAGGTCAGGAGCAATCTGAGCTATTGGAATGGTATGTCTTGGTTGATCTGGATTTACCAAAAGGTCACCTGAGAAAAACAAATGAGACAATAATAAAAAAGAAAGATGTAGTCATCACTCCAAAGGCTCTGAAAGATATGTGGACCTCTGTGAGTGTGTATGATTGATGTACCTACAATGTCAGAGACCAGCTCTTTCCAGGACGATGAAGGACAGGCGGACCACTGCCTGGAACAGAGTGGTCTCATCACTACAACTCAATTCACATGTGTGTGTGTACATATATTTGCACAGACACACAAACATACATACATATCTACACTGATTAAGCTTTCCCTTCAACCTAATGTATCTTACATGTTTAACTAACTGGATTCAAGCCCGTGAATGAAGCTGCATTATTGGTATAATGACAAAAACAATTATTTCCATTATTGACATTTATACATTACTATACATGATTGCCACTGCAATCTGTCCCATATTCTATACTTACACAGATGTGTCTTACATTAACAAAAAAAGAACAACTTGCTTTTGACTTACACTGTAATCTTTTCTTAGAGAAATTAAACATTTTAAAAGAATATGAAGCACTCAAATCTTATGAAGGGGATGTTGTATAGTATTTATCTACATACATCTCTATATATCTCAAATGACATAAATATATACCTTCTTCAGCTTTTTTTAATAAGTCATCAAGTAGTATTTTTTGGTGTTCTTCTCCATCCTGAAAGCTGTAAAGAGCCCATTTCTTCAACAGCGTTTCCCCTTCACCACATACATCTATATCCAACAAACCTGGAAACCATTCTTCCATAAGAGAATCTATGTGATCCACAACTTGCCCCAAAAGGATGCATCCTTTAAGAAATCAAAAGAGGGAAATTACAGCCTCAATCTGCCATACTTGTAATTACAGAGCTAAACTCTACATTCCAAAGGCAAAGGCACAACAAACCAAAATACCAAGTTGCAATCAAACTGGAGCAAAAATCAGGTTCAGGAATAATTAACCTTTTCTGCAAGAAGGTGCTGTAATTTTCAAAAAGCTGTCTGGGTTGTTGTCAAATATTGCTGATTCCACTAGACAATAAGCTTCAGGAGACCAATTCAAGTAGATGCCTTGTCTCCAATACATTCTATTAGGACGAAGAGCTCGCTCTAGAAAACAGAAAATTAGATGAAAAATCGGTATGAATGTCATATTGTAAAATGTTCAGAATAATTTGTAGTACATTATGATTGGAGGTTTATGTCTATTCAAATAACAAACAAAACAAAGGCTAGTACTTTGCAGACAGAACAAAGCCTCACAAAAGCAGCTCCACAAAAGCTGACTGTTTGTCATTTGGTGTTCAGTTCTATAAGGCACATCCACTAACTAAACATTTAAACCAATGGTAAGTCCTGTAGTAGGTGATGCATGTAGGGTTTACACAAATACTCTGCACATTCAGGTTCAAACATAGAATATCTTATGCAACATATAAAAAAAAGGCAGTGATTGAAATTTTCCCTCTATCATACACATGAAATAGCAAGCTACGACTGGAATTCTATGCTCAGGAAAATGATATGCCAGAAGAGGAGGTAGTTATAAAACATATCTGTAGCACATTAGCAATGCTTTTTTCATACTTTACTTGTCACTGGTATTCATAAATCACACATTAAAAGATTAATGAAATCATACATTAAAAGATTAATGAAATTTCAAAGTTCAGTAGATAGATCTCATGTCAAAGTACAGAATTACTGGAAAAAATAAATCTAAGACCTCCCCTCCTTTCTGCTAAATGCGAAGTTTTTAGACTTTCTTACAGGGAGAATCAATGAACCTGAAGAAATGTAGTTTGTTTTATTGCATAGAAGACATCTTTTCCTATATTCTTTGTATAAGTGAACGGCAATACTGCATAAATAGAAGGGTAGCACGTGAAGGAGAGGCACAGGCTGCTTACAAGCTCCACTTTCTTTTGCACACCACTGTAACGATTAGGCATTATCTGTTCCTGGATATTTTTCAGTTACAAAAATGACCACTGTTGTTTCTCTCACATTTGTGAAGTGGGCAGAAATTAGCTAAAGCAAAACAACATTTGGGTTAGAGCTTTACCATGCACACTATTGTTTTTGAAGGTAAGAGATTTGTACCTCTTCCTGATAGCATGTAAGGTGATATTTCAAGCAGCCTGTTGATCAGCCTGGACCAAAATCCCATAGGAAAGTACGGCATCTCGTAAAGCCTGATGATGATTTCTGAATTTTCACAGTGGGGAAGCTCTATAACAGGTCTGTGATCAGACAAACTGAAAGAATAAAAATATTAGACAGTATTTAATGATGTACTTCATCCAAACTGACTGATGCCACATATTACTTATTATGTAAAATAATTAACTAATGAATGATTGATTCAAATGATCAGGAAGCAGACAGTGTATTTGCTTATTCTGTGTGTTTGTGCTAAAGTGAACAGAACCTCACTAACAATCATTAGCTACCAAATGTAAATGTGAGAAGTTGAGACACATAAAAGGAAGGTAACACATGCAGATAAAATCTTCACATACTAGGACTTTCAAGAATGCAGAACCTTGAATTAACACAACCATGAAACGTTAAGCACCATGAGCATTATTCAACACAAAAGACAAATCTGTAACTGAGACAGAGAAACTGCATTACCTGCTTCACATAAAGCAAAAAGACAGCATTCAAATTCATAACACTTCTTTGTCACCATATTTAACAGGTAGACTGCTTGGAGCAGATACTGCCTCTCAGTCCTGTGACTGTGGGTCTCACCCAAGCAAACGGGCAATAGAAATTCCTGTTTGTTTTTTATGTTGCAATTAGTATCAAATGCTGGCAGACCGTGATAAAAATCTAAATTATAATCTTCCTGCTGTAGCCTCGAAGCATGGTAAATGTAAAAGAAATATTATTCTCACAAAACATTTTATCATTTATAGATTTCATTTACCCCCTATGCTAATATGATAGAAGCTTTATCTGCTACAAGATCAGCTTAACGTGTCTCTGAAAGCTTTTACTAAAATGCAGGTTTTTATTTTGATCAATCGTGCGCTGTCATTTGTGGGCTTAGCTCTTTGCTTACCTGCTTGGGATTAGTAGTTGATCCTCTCCTAATGGCAAGGCAATCTGAAACTTTTCCAGAAGCTTAAAGTATTGTGACATGTAGATCTTAGGAAACTTGCTCTTCTTTAAAAGGAATTTTTCCACATCTGAGCGCTTTACAATTCCCTTGGGGTACTTAGAAGATCCCTCCACTTTCACTGTCAGAATCTTTCAAAATAAGTGAAACAATTTCAGATGTAGAGTCATCATTAGAAAGCATTTTCTTGACAAACTTTGTTCCCTGAATTATTTGGTAGCCTGTTACTTAATGGAGAAAAATGGACTCCATTTTACATGGAAACTAAGTATTTCCGTAAGGCCAGTCAGTGAAAAAAATTAACCTGTCCGAGCACTTGTGTGCTACCACTCTTCAGTAGCTTTTCACTATGTGTTATGATCTTCTAGGTCTTCTATCACTCTTAATCCTGCCAGCTTTAAAGACCGAAACTTAAATTTTTGCCATCCTATGTCCTGCACTGAAGGAAAGGTAAATTTTCTGAGGTTAGGAAATCTGAATATATATAAAAAATTGTGAGTGTTTCAGTATTTCAGTGGTAGCTCAGTATTTCAATGATGGTTTCATGTAAGCACTCAGTCTGCTACTCTCCCGACCCAGTAACTGAATCCACAACACTCTGCCATCAGCACCAATGACCCTTCTTCTCCCATTCTTACTACTTTAATCCAAAGTTTCAGCTTTCATCTCAACCTACTGCAATATATTGAGATTACTTGCATCCATGGGGTTTTTCTAGTCTACATGTATTCTTGTGTCTGGTGCAGTTTAAATGACATTGGACATTACATGGTGAGAACATAGAACCACTGAGACAGTTATGTAGAAAGCAAAGGAAACAGAAAGAACCAGGGAAACCAATCTGAACCCTGATAAAATTCTAGATCGTAACCCAGTAGAGAAATGGTGAAGAAGGATTACTGATAAGTTACAGAAGGACACAGAAAAATGTCCCATGGATGTAGATATAAAAAAAGAGTCTAACCTGTGCCATGATTTTACATAGCCACTTAGGATCTACAAAATACAGATCTCTCAGCTGCAGTGCTGGGTCTTGGAAATGAAGGAGTACACCTGTGAAAAGAATACTGTAATTAGCAATGCATTTCTCAAGCTCCATATTGAGCAAAGTAAACACCCCACTCTGTTTTTCTCATGTGACTTGACATAAGCAATTTGAATAATAAATGCAGGTATTGAATTTATGCCAATATCTTAGGAGAGTAAGACACAATCATAGAATCATAGAATTGTTTCAGCTGGAAGAGACCTTTAAGATCACCGAGTCCAGCCTTTGTCCCAGCCCTATCAACCAGTGGACCATTTCCCTAAGTGCAACATCCACCCATCTCTTAAACACCTCCAGGGATGGTGACTCCAGCTCCTCCCTGGGCAGCCCGTTCCAATGCCTGACAACCCTTTCAGTAAAGAAATTCCTCCTCATATCCAGCCTGAACCTCGCCTGATGCAACTTGAGGCCATTTCCTCTTGTTCTATTGCTTGTTACTAAGGAGAACAGACTGACCCTCGCCTTGCTACAACTTCCTTTTAGGTACTTGTAGAGAGCAATGAGGTCTCCCCTGAGCCTTCTTTTCTCCAAGCTCAACAGCCCCAGATCCCTCAGCTGCACCTCATGAGATGTGCTCCAAATCCTTTACTAGCTTGGTGGCCCATCTATGTATCCTCTCCAGAACCTCAGTGTCCTTCTTGTAAAGAGGGGCCCAAAACTGGACACAGTATTTGAGGTGCAGCCTCACCAAAGCTGAGTACTGGGGAATGATCACCTCCCTGCTCCTGCTGACTCCTCCTGTTACATATATTCATCCAACAACTACTCTAGTCAAACTATTACAGTAATTGCATCTTTCTTCAGAAACTGTGCTGTCTAACCAGTGGGTACGATGCTTTCAAGGAGTTCTAAGAGATATAAATTGCTCCACTAGTGATCATTTAGATCATGGAATTCTTTTATGATATAGCAACTTGCATTATCAAACTAATGTTACCCAAGCTTACGCGTTTCAGCTCAACATTTTGTAGCAGCCTTGTGAGAGATGCATACAGGTCTGTCTGCTTCAGAAGTGCACCAAAGTGCTAACAAACATACACTGAACATAATATTTTACCTGATTCATTCAGAAAGTGAACGGCATGAGGGAGTTCATTTTCATCCAATTGTAACTGGCTTTCTTGTAGCAGCTCCAGTAAGCGTTTCTGATCAATCACGGGAAATTCCACTGGCACGTTTTTACGTTCCAGCAGAATTCTCTTCTCCAGCTCCAGGTAGCTGTCAGGAATTAGCTGACCAACCACTGGTTGATCTCTGATCTATATAATTAGGATTAATAATAAATGTATTATTTTCTTCATGCAAAAAGCAGACAGTAAAGCTAAGATATAAGGTGGGTACGTCCTCTCAATACCTGCAGCAAGAAAGAAGACTTATTTACTGACTCACATGGGTTCTGAGAGGTTGATATAACAGATTTTTCTTTCAGAATTACTATATGGATGTCTCTCTATAAATGAATACTCAAAGAAGGAAATATTTTCATATTCCATGTACACACACACACACACACACATACAAATTATGTCTTCTCAGAAGCATCAGTTCAAAGAGAAGCTTTGATGTGAATTAAAAGGAAAATGTTCACTGTGTGAGCAGATGATGTCACACATCTCATGTTAAAAAAACTAGGCCAATGAAAAATGATACCTCTTGTAATCTGTAATAGCTCTCAACATGTCTTTAGATAAGCTAGAGGGAAATGGGTAGTAGCTCAATTAAAAGTCTCCATTTCTGATAAGCAGTGGGCAAGAGGAGAGGAAGTAATAAATTTAGCCAGGTTAGTGACACACAGGGGAAACAGAATTGGGTGCTTTGCCTGTTTCCTGAGCCTGAGCTCCTTCCTGGAGAATTCCTTTGGCCTTTGGTATTAGCTAGCACATAACAAGGTTCTCCATTCTCCACAGGTGCTGGGCTAATTTTTTTTTTTTGAGGAAATGGGAAATAATTTTCCCAACATTTCCAGATCAGCTTCTCAGTTTGTAATCTTCCTCTCAAAGAAGTTAAAGTACCATGGCACTGTTGCATTTTTGTGTTATAAATGTAATTACTACCCTGTGAAAATGTAATTAGCTCCTTGTATAATTTTAAAGACTCAAAGCACATGATGACAATGTTGAATAGTTATCTCACTTCATCTAAATTCTAAGCAAGGTACCTTGTAACATTCCTTTGACAAAGTGTTTACATTTATTACGGAAACTATCTTTTTTCCTTCAGGCTACCTAACATTAGAAGTTCAAACATCAGTGTAAATCATAGCCACAAGACATGTGGATGTTACAGGAACAATTTTTAGGTACCTAAGAGTGAAATGTTTTCAAAAAGCAGAACTTCTCCTGAGTACTGAAGAAGTACGGTGAGATGCAGGGTTACATACACCTCTACAAACGTCAGCTGTACTCTTTCCTTTGGAACACCACCAGCATGAGGCTGGTTATAGAGCACATGCTGTATTTATCAATTCTTCTGAGCAGTAATTAGGAAGAATTGATTGGTGAAGTTCTGCTGTCATTAGTAGCACAGGACATCACCTTTTCTCTTTAACACGGTATGACAATACAGGTGACTGATATTGTAGAAATGAAAAAAAGTATTCTTTTTAGTATGCATTGGATCTTCACAGAATCTTCACAGGATCACAGAATGTTAAGTGTTGGAAGGGACCTCAAAAGATCATCTAGTCCACCCCCCCTGCCACAGTAGGACCACCTAGAGTAGGTCACACAGGAACTCATCCACGTGGGTTTTCAATGTCTCCAGAGAAGGAGATTCAACAACCCATCTGGGCAGCCTGTTCCAGTGCTCCCTCACCCTCACAGTGAAGAAGTTTTTCCTTGTGTTCCTTTGGAACCTCTTATGTTCCAGCTTGTACCTGCTGCCCCTTGTCCTACCATTGGACATCATTGCGAAGAGCCTGGCTCCACCGTCCTGACACCCATCCTTTATGTATTTGTAAACATTAATGAGGTCACCCCTCAGTCTCCTCTTCTCCAAGCTAAAGAGCCTCAGCTCCTTCAGCCTTTCATCATAAGGGAGATACTCCACTCCCTTCATCATTTTGGTGGCCCTGCAGGACGTTAGGATGTTTTCAACATTATGAACAGCAGGTAGCTTACCTTGAAGTGAAGACTCTCTTTTATGATGATTTTCCGAAGTCTGATGATGGAATCGGATTCCTCCGTGGCATTCACAAAGTGATAATCCTGGATTGCTGGGAAGCCTCGTTTATTCAGCAGCTCTCTAGTAATTTTAGTTATGCAGGCCTTACGTTGCATTTCATCAGAAACATCTAAATGAGTGCCAACAAGAATGACAGGGGATGTCGAAGCTCGAGCCTGTGAGTAATATCCATACAGTCGATTAACTCAATAGTGAGTGGCTGTTACCAATTCCTATCCACATAAAATGTGAACAATTTAGTCAAAACAATCAATAGAATAAAAAAAGCAACTGTTTCTCCCTCTTTAAATACACCTCTTTTAAATAAGTTTGAAATCTGAAATGTTAGTTCATGTCTTTACAATCTTATATGTATGACAGCCTTGGCTGGATAAGGCAGTAAAAATGCTTCAGCCTAGAAATACGAAACATTCTTTTTTAACAGAAAGAAATCTAATTTCAAAATAGAAATATTAGAAAATCAGCTTTTTCTGAAGCAAAATTGGATTTCATTCTTTGCAGATGAATATCACTATTGGTAAAATGGAGGAGCACCTGTTATTTTCATAAAAAATGCCCAGCAAAACGGAAAAGCAAAGGGTGGTCTGCTAGTTGTCATTGGAACAGTGCAGTAACAAAATGCCTGCAAGTACTGCATGGCAAACACATCAGAAATGGTCTCCATCAACACTAAATTGATTGTAATCCTCTGTTCTGTATCACTGCTCAAGGTGGAAAGAGTGAAAAAAACAATTAATTAACAAACAGGGTCACAATACAAAATCTTCATGTAATTGCATGGCCCAGCCATGGCTAACCATCATACAAAAGGAGAAGACAAGTAATGTTTGCTCACCATGTGGTGATTTCATCAAGTGTAAATACAACACTTAGAACAGAAGAAAAATACATGGGCAAATTCTCAGACCATTTACATCATAGAATAATGGAATGGTAGGGGCTGGAAGGGACCTTTAGAGATCATCTAGTCCAACCCCCGGCAGAAGCAGGGTCACCTAGATCAGGTCACACAGGAACATGTCAGGGTGGGTCTTGAAGACCTCCAAAGAAGGAGACTCCACAACCCCTCTGGGCAGCCTGTGCCAGGGCTCCCTCACCCTCACAGTGAAACAGTTTTATCTTATATTTAAATAGAACTTTTTGTGTTCCAGCTTCATCCCGTAGTTGCTAGCTACTATGGAAAAAAGGGATGCCCCAACCTCCTGACAACCACCATTTAGATACTTGTAAATATATCTAAGATATATATACATATCTAAGATATATCTAAGATCCCCACTCAGTCTCTTTTCTAGACTAAACAGCCTCAGTTCCTGCAGCCTTTCCTCCTATGAAAGATGTTCCATTCCCCTGATCATCTTGATGGCCCTGTGCTGGACTCTCTCCGGAAGTTCTCTGTCCCTCTTGAGCTGTGGAGCCAGAACTGGACACAGGACTCCAGATGAGGCCTCACCAGGGCAGAGTAGAGGGGCAGCAGAACCTCTCTTGACCTGCTGGTCACACTCTTGTTGATGCATCTCAGGATGCCATTGGCCTTCTGGGCCACGAGGGCACATTGCTGGCTCATATTTTGCTTACTATGAATCAGGACTCCCAGGTCTCTCTCTGCAAAGCTACTCTCCAGCAGTTCGACCCCCAGCCTGTACTGGTGCATGGAGTTGTTCCTTCCCAGATGCAATTTCAATCCCAGATGATTTCCCTACCATAGTCCTGGAATCATTCCTATTAACAATAGAATGCTAAGCATACACGTCACAGCATGATTTCAAACCTGCATCTAGTTAGTTTCAAATTAGTCAAGTTCTAATCTCCCCAGAATTTACAACCATGTAAAAGACAAAGCAGGTTTCACTCTTCATCACTTTAACAATATCCCTTTCTTATTTTTATAAGTAAATTTAAATTCTTGTCAAAGCATACAAACTATTCCTTTGTGCATCACTCTGTACCATTTTAAGTACAAAATAGTGCTGATCAGGTCTTTGTATTATTTTCATATATGATGTATGTCAGCTCTTGTTTCATCTTATTGTTTTTATTTGGTGTAAAGCTTCTTTCCACTTCCTCTATATAAAAATATTCATGGTTAATTTGCTGTTCACCAACAGCTCCCTGGAAACTGCAATTCCATTCTGTACCTATCTATGGCTCACCTTGATGTTAAAAAGCCACGGCTTCATAGCATCCACCTCTGCTTGTCCTTTGCTGAGATCATAAACAGCAAGATATAAAGCTCTTTGGGTCATAAAGTGAGGATGGGTACTGTAGAACTCTTCTTGTCCTAATGATAAAAAAATTCCACTGTTTAGTACTTCCCTTATTGAACATCTTCAGGTCACCAAAAGACAGCAGAACACTTATTCTCAGATCACTAATCCACAAATTAAATTAATGCTTATAGAAAACGATCTAAATTGACATGAAACCTGTAATAATTATGAATTTTAGTTAGGTTAAATGTGACTTTAGGTGACTGAAGTGTACTGCTGAAATTTCTAAGCTAGTTTTAAATCAAGAAGTGTAAGATTTAACAACTGGATAAACATGACTACTGCAAAGACAACTTGAAAGGTCATGATTCTTTTAAAATTCCAATATGTAATTTCTTCCTCACACCTTCCATTCCTCTTCCCTCCCATTCTCCTATCCTTTCAGCAGCTTCAAAATAAGACTCTTAAGATTACACAATTAAGCACTTAAAATCACAGCTGAAGCTGGACTGAATAGCTTGAATGCTGCTCTTCTGTGCCTAATTACTGTGACACACAACTATATTTAAGTGATCACAGAGCAATGTTTAAGAATAACTCTTCTATAGTCTAAAAGATCCTGAATTTTAGAAGTGCTTCTGGAATCCCCCAAACTTAGAACGTTTTCCAGCGGCCCAAAGTTCAAAGACGTCTCCTAAGGCTTTGTTTTCCATGACCTCATGGAACAGTGATGCTGTAGAGCCTAGGGAGACCCAGATTATAAAAGGGAGAAACAGAGCTGAGTGGAATACGACTCTTCTGGTGATTACAAGCAGTTTCTTGCTATTCTGAAATGACAATTCTTGAGTGCTATGGTTGAAACAAGTGGTTGGGTCACATGTGGTGATGAGACATTCCTGAGGCTTTATACTAAATTTGAGGGATTAGCTGCCAATTTAGAGAATTCACTGATTTATTAGTGGTCACTTGGCTTTTGATGTAAGTCTCCATGAGTCTACTGTCCACATTTCAAAATTTCCCATGATAATTCTAAGAGTAAGTAATGCATTAGTGTGTTAGAAAACACAATAATAAAGGACAATAAGCTCTTGCAATACCTCCAAAATCCCACACGTTTAATATAAGCTCTTTCTTCATTTTGCCTTTTCCTTGAATGATCCAGTCTTTTACATCAATGCCTACTGTAGCTTTCAGACAGCCCAATTCCGTTCGTTTGCACTTCATTAGTTGTTGTAGCAGGGTGGTTTTCCCACTGCCAGTGTTTCCAACAATCATGAGTTTCATTCTGTTATAAGGTACAGCCTTCTTCAGTCGTTGTTGAAGAAACCTGGCATTAAAAAATTTGTAGAAATCACTGAAGTGTATCTTAAAGAACAAAACTGAAACAAGACCAAAGGAAAATCTAAACCCCTATCATTTTCTTCAAATTCTCAATATCTGTTTGGTATTATTGGGGTTTTAACAGCTGATTCTAATTTCTGATTTGATAGTTAAAGCTTAAATCTGAATGTGGGCTTTTTGGTTATTTTTGAAATTACCCAAAAATCTGCTTTGTACAACGCACTCAGGAAAACAAGAAACATATTAGAAATGGTGAGCACCATTTATTGCATGATTTAGAGAAGTATCAAATTCAATAGTTAGTATCGTTAATAGTCTAAATCACTACAATCTGTTTTATATGCATGTGCTGATATGTCACTTTCCATAGAGTAGCATGACGGATTTCATATGACAAACCAGCATGTCTGTTCAAAAAGGACATGTAGACTGTAAAACAAGAATATCCAAGAATAACAGGGCAACAAACCTGATAATGTCTCTAGCTTTGCATCCCACATGTTTGAAGTCTAAATTAAGATGGAGTCCTTCCAAAGGAAGATCCCAGATTTTGGACAGTCTTCCCATTTCATCTGGAAAGAATCTCAAATCAGGATTATGACTTACGTCCAGAGAAGTCAAGTTCTCTAGGAAGCCAATCTGAGGAGGAATCTAAAGAAAAGAACATTTAATGGGCGATTAAACATTAAAAGAACAATATGAGCATGAATACATTAAGTATTTACAAAACCAGGTATTATTTTTATTGTTGTAGTCTAACTTTTTACAATAAACAAGTCCAATACCCACACTAATGGATCTCATAATGAATTCATTACACAAACTAATTATATGCCACATCCCAGTCAGAAAAGCATAATAGAACATGCTAATTTTCATTCACCTGAAGTACTTCTTGCACTAACACACCATTTTACTAATAGGACAAATAGAAGAAAACAGATCAAACAGGCATTGAAAAATTGCATTCGACTGAAAAGTCATTTAATTTTCTTTAGGAAGAATCTTACACTTTACCTCCTTTAACTTGTTGTGGGACAGGTGTAGCTTTTCTAGTCTAGACCATGCACATGCCTTTTCACTCAAGTCCAAGACGTCTATTTGATTATGGTTAAATAACAGCTCCCTTAAGTTTAATGATTTCCAGTGCATTGGTCCAGGCAGGCTTATGATCCTGTTTTGGCTTAAATCTACCGATCGCAAACTAAAAGCATGAAAATAAAAAAGAGAGAAGTTAGTAAATGAAAAAAACAAAACTGAGATTAACTGTAACTATTATTTTTAATAAATAAACAAATTGATTAGATATCAGGACAGTCTTCTAGCAGGAATGCAGATCGAAGAAGATGCAGAATTACTACTACGAGCAAAAATAATGAAGATGATAATTAGATCTTCATTACCTCAGAAAACAATAATAAGGAAATAGACAGGACTGATTCAGTGTAATATTCTTTCAGTGTATTTGTCTGTGAATGAAATTGGCTGGTCATGACAACAAACATCCACACTGTACTGTGTGTATATGTTTCAGAGAGTAAATGAGTGAGTCTGTTTAAATAAGCACACATATTGTGATAACAGTCCACTTTCTCCTTCCTTCTGTGCTTGCAGACATGAATGGCTTTGTTCACATTAGTGAAAGACACAAATCTGGTTCACCCTTCTGTAATGCAAATATTTAGTAATTCAACTGTGAACAACTGCAAACACTGTTAATTGCAACGTCTAACTTACTAGAATAAATGTATTAAAATATTTAGTTGCAACACTAAAATGTATTTTCATGTGCTTTTTTATAAGTTTCAAATTTAAAAAAAAAACAACAGAGAACTTCCTGGTATTAACTTTCTAGAACCCAAGATTCCATTTATAAACAATAGATCTCACTAGGTGATCTGAACTGCTCTCTTTCTTGTTCCTAACATCAGATGGTATGGATATCTCACTCTTTTATCTGTGTGTTTCTATGAATACATGTTTGCAAACACATGTACGTGCATAAACTACAAATGTATTTAAGAGCTACCTTAACAAAAAGATTTAATTTCTTTAAGACATCTGTTGGACAAATATGCTGCCTTTGTTACCGTGGAGTATGAAGCATGCAAAAAATCCATGCAGGTCCTTATTGATTTGTCTGGACTGGGAGATGTACAACCTGAAAGCTGCACCTTTTTCAACACATCCATTACATTTGCTGCTGTGAATATAAACGTTAGCATGCTGAAACAGTGGAATGTCATGTTAATAATGACGTGCTCTGTGTAAATTTGATTGATGTCAGTTCACAAATCTGTGGGTCTGCCCTTCCCATGGTTGCCATCAGCACTCATATCTACCCACATCTATTAGATAACTGATCTGATCATCCCTTCCGAGCACTCCTTCCACGATCTGATACCAGTGACCCAGTAAGTTCAGTAACTTCTTGAAAAAAAAGGAGAAGTTTGATTTTCACATGAGTAATGCTTTGAAGGTATAGCAAAATAAACGTCACATGCATCTTAATCACAATTCCATCTAGAGGAAGTGTCATTCTTTGCAAATAAATATCTTGTGATATTGGGAAGCTAAAAACTGATCTCAGGGGCCTTGTGCAGAAGTGTGCAGAACTTCTTGAAAATGAAATATTGTCAGTATCTTTTTACTGTTGGTTTCAAGAAAATAATAAATTAATTCAGGTTTTTGCATCAAGAATTGTCAGCTTCAGCAGTCGAGCAATATATTTTCAATATCACTGATTTGAATCTGAGGAATGGAAATTCTAAAAATAATGAAGAAAATGTGACTGATTTGTCTTCAGTTAACAGCTACTACATTTGGGATTTAACCTATTAGAGAGGGCTTCCTGGAAAAACAATAAAACATGTAAAATTTTCTGCTTAACAGAGGTCAGCTTTTTTCCATCAGCCTTTCCATCAAGAACTTGACATCAACATAAACAAATGAAATAATAACTTACTGTGGTAGAAGAAGAATTGCTTCTGGAACGTTAATAAAATTATTCTGGGATAATTTTAAGCTTGTTATGCTGGATGACAAGTCAGGTATCATTTCTAGAATGGAAAAAGAGGTTAATCCTATTACTTTTCATAACTGTTCAAATTATTTCTAAGACTGAAATTTCCTAAAATCCAAGACAGATTCAAAGATCAGTCTGTTGACCTGTATACACAGGTCCTGTACAAGCTACCAAAGGCAGAATCTGAATCTTTTTTTTAAAGCATATTTAAAACTAAACTCCCCAAATGAAATAAGTTTAGAACTGAGCTAATGTGTTAGCTTTTATCCCATTACGTACTATTGTAGCTCACCTTATATTGGCATTAAACCTTACTCAGATTTTACTGTATTGCCAGTATATATAACATTCACACGATTCACCCAGAGACTGGTGGGTACTATGCATATAAAAATGACTCTAATGGCTCAGCTGTGTTTAATGCAGATGTAAGAGCTGCCTTCTGAAACAGTGTGACAATAGGTACAAAGTGGAAGACTTTATATCTTGAAGATAGAAATCAATTCTGAGAGTACCTTATGAACTCCTGCAAGGACATTCAAATTTCACTTATGCAATTTGTCTCTTTCATAGGTAAATTAATTTTGACACCTTTGCATAAAATTTGCAAAGCCACTAAAACACACTGTGGGATCAATTCAACTGCTGAAACACTGGCTTCTAGTGAAGGTGATATGCCCTGTGGTACCTGAGCTATCTGCATACGGCTTGGAGACACATCATAGGAGCTATGCAAGAACTGCTTTTTCTGGATCAGAAGCTGTAAGACAAATGGGATATCTCAGGGCATCTCACATGCCACCTGCATTCAGGCAAATGAATCACACACTCTATCTCATTCAGAAGACAGTGATGGAGACAGTGTGGGTATACTTAGAATCCTAGAATCATTTAGATGCTTAGGGAACTGTATAAGCAACGACAGGCCTATGGGGTACTCTTCTATTCTTTGAAGACTCTAAACACTGGTGGCTGAGCAATTTTGTGACTTGGTATAGCTTCTAGAAGGTGGATCCTATTTTCATAGATACTTACCAAGTGCATTCATCCTGGCATTGACCTGCTCCAGTTTCGTACAGCCCATGAAGATGTTCTCAGCAAGGGATGAAATACTGTTCTTACTAATGTTTAAAATTTTCAGTTCTTTCAAGCATATGGGTGAACATAAGCATGAAATTTTGTTTCTAAAAGAAAAAAAAAATCCATGTTTTATTCAAAAACTACTAGCTAAAAAAGGAAAGTAAAGAATATTGATCTGACAATGATATCCTTACACTGGTCAACCAAAAATAAGACATCTTTATATAGACTGATGAGTCATCAAAAACACTGGTACATGTGGCAACATGGAATAACATGACTGTTATTAATACTGTTTTAGTTAATCTGGACAGTAAATGTCAGAATGTACTATGAGGTGTCATTTCCTGATGATATATAGCACCTCAGTCCCACACAAAGAGCTACAGAATGACTATCAATCTAAAAAAAACAGAATGGAATTCCATATAAGGGATACAATTCAAGATGAGTGATATGTTACGAACAATGCATCCTAGGAAGAACATCGGAAAGATGAAAATTCTGAAAATACCATTCAGTACTGTTTTGCAAGGGTAATATATTGTTAATAAAGTTCAAAATAAAGCTAATGAAAAAATGCACAGGATTTTGAATTGAATATATTGCTTCTTCCAATTTGATTCACATATTTAATACTGCTTGTTTTAGTTACATATGTTGCTACCTTTATTCTGTCTGAACTTCTGTGTAAAATATGTCAGCATCTTATTTAAAAAAAAACTTGTGGAAAATGAATGAGATGGTATCTGCAGCTTGCAGAGCTACCAATAATAGCATTCTTAAGAATTCTGAATCGGTATGAATTATCTCACTCATTAACAAACACAACAAAAACCAAACAAGTGGTGGTAAACAAAAAATGACGTATTTTCTCTGCTTCTGCCATTTAAAATACATCCACATTAATTAATGCAATGCCATGAATCGTACTTCCAAAAAAATCTTTGGTACATATGAAATACAGCAGAAACTGTTCTGTTGACAGGAAACCTAGTTGAGTATGTTAAAACACAGATAGTCCTGTGGATGAATAGTATGGTAGTGGAAAAATGCCAAACTCCAGCATTTGTAGTATTTCACTGAAACTGCAATGTTATTAGATTCTGTCAAGGCCTGCAGATATTCTCACATACTTTGTAATACGACACTGAAAATTGCAGCAATCAAACACATTTAGAAGATTATGTCAGTGTTCCATGACTGACTTAATCCCTTCCATGCTATAACAGTCATCATTCTGGATGACAAATGTATTCTGTTATGTTTTCAGGCTACAAACCATTCACTAATGCTACTCACCCCTCTAGCAACAGCTGTTCCAAATTTTCGGCAACATTTGTAAGAAATTCAGGAATGCACACCAGCTGATTGTATGAAAGATTAAGTTGCTTTAGAGTTGGACATCTGAGGTATGGATCCAAAGCAAAGGAAGGTCCAATGTCATTTCGAGAGATATCAAGATTTGCAATACAGTTCATTTTCAGTAAGTAAGTTGGAAAAGAAGTAAATCGGTTACTGTGCAAATCCAAGTAAGTCAGGCATTTCAAGTTCTGAAAGAAAATAACTCCTTTTAAAAATCTCAAAATATGAATGTATAGGTTCAAATTGAGTCACATTTTATACAATCTATTAATTTACTTGTATTTATCTCAGTAGGAGAAATAGCAGAAAATAGCAATCACACCTCTCTGGAGGTCCCTTCCAACCCTACCATTCTATGAGTCTATGATACCAATGTAAACAATAATATTTCTATTACAGAATAAAATATAAAGAATTCTTCAAAATTAATTATATCAGTTTCATAAAATTTCACAAATATTAATTGCCTGCAGTTCTTGGTTTCATTTACATTATTGTTATTCAATATATTGTGTCCAAAAGCAATTCTCTGCAGTAAATGACTTGAAACAGTTCAATAAAAATACTTTTATTTCTAGCTGAACATAAATCTACTGAATGATAACTGAAGCAATGTATGAAGCATGCAAAAATACACCACCCTATGCATGTGTACTATTGTTACGGTTACGTTGTTAGAGACAATTCATTGTAACTAATCCCAACAGGTATTACACAAAAGTATGCAGACTTACTTCACACAGTTGTTCTGGAATGTTTGTAAGAGAATTTTGATGGAGCTCTAGCTTCTCAAGATGTTCCAAATGACTAGTTAAGCAGCTATTCTGGCTGATGGCATCAATGTTCTCCAGCTCATTTGATGAAAGATCTAGTGATTTAATATATTCTTTCTCTGAGGTCAATGAAGAAAGACTGTCTGATGATCTTATATGCGGTAAAAACCTTGAAGTGCTTTCTATAAAAAAATTAAAAAGAGAAAAATAGCATGATTTAATTTATCACATAATTAAGATCAATCAGCTTGGGATCTGAAGACGCAGAGACAGTGAATGTTTGGATATTGGTTAAGATCCAAATCCATGAAGAAACAGACATTTGTACACAGTAGACGGACACTAAGAGATGGACACTTAGGCACTGTGCAACAGAAATAGCTTTTGAAAGCCAAGAAGGACATTCAAGAAATGTCACTGATTATTTGATTCTACATAAACTGTGAAGCCCGGGTAAGAACCCTCATCCCTCTTAATTGTACTCTGTTGCAGTATTTCTAATGTGAATCCTCTTTGCAAACAAAGAGAGAATCTGGCTAAAGTATTTGCATGCTAGCTATGCTTGTGAAAGCATTAAGGATGAAAAATTTGTTACATCTGTTACATTGTGTAGTTTACTTACTGAGGGATTCATCGGACGGCAAGAATTTCCTTCTTTGTTTCATTAAGGGTTCATAATCTGAGCCAGGTCCCTGTAACATTCCAGAAGAGAACAAAGCCAGTTATGGACATATTCAGATATCTGAAATGATCCAAGTTAAGGAGATTTCTTTTTATTGTGGTTTCGTCTTATTAGAACTTCCAAGGAGTACACACAGACACTGTACATTTCAACAAAATAACAATAGGTCACATCTTTACCAAACTTACTGATCCATACAACATGAAAGAACAGCAGATGTGAAGTGCAACAGAAGTAGTGCATTTTTTTGGCAACTTAAAATAACTTTAATGGGTGGGGTGATAGGATGGAGCAGGATATTACAAAAAGTGGCTTTCCCTAGGGAAGCCAGCCTCTCCAGTTTCTCTTTTCAGTCAACAGAAAGAGACAATCTCCTTTCAAAGGAATCACAGAACCACAAAATGGTAGGGCTTGGAAGGGACCTTTAGAGATCATCTGGTCCAATCCCCCTGCCAAAGCAGGTTCACCTAGATTAGGTTGCACAGGAATGTGTCCAGGCGGGTTTTGAAAACCTCCAACCAAACCTGACTTTTAATTCCACTGATTTGTCCTCTTATGTCTTCTTACAGAATCAGTCTCTCTTCATTCATCACAGTAGCTTCACTAAGGGGTAGTTTGTGAATAGGCACACAGTTTGTCTATCCCGCATTTCAACATCAGACTGGAAATTTGAGCAATTCACAAATGTTTTCTGAAATGAACCTTAACATGCAGAGTGATCTGGAGCATAATAACCGTACAGCATTAAAAGGAAATTTTAAATGGCAACAGTGTGGCAAGAACTCATATAGTTACATGACTTTTCCTAACCTTTGATTACTAACAATTTTGCTGTAGGCAACAAAGATGGAGAAAGATGAGAAGCCAGAAGTGAATAAGGATCTGACTTACCACAGAGTAAGAATGTCGTGGTAAAGTAGGAGAACCTCTTTGAAATGCCATTTCTCTATAAGATAAGTCAGCAACTGCAATGGAATTGGACTTCTTTTTTGTAAAAACTGAACCTTCACTTCCTACTACAAAACAACAACACAGGAGGAAAAATAAGTAAGAAAATGTATTTAAGATGAGGCCTAGAATTCATCTGTAATATAGATGTTGGCATACAAAGGAGAGACACATATCAAAAGCATCAATACTAACGGGATCTCACTGGTTAACTGCGTGTGCAACAGGCCAAGAATGTCAAACTGTTTTAGAGTACATGGGTCATACTAACTTGACATGCTCCTAATACAACCTGAAGCTTCTAACATTGATGCTTTAATATTTCCAGTGTAAATTAGTTTTTAAAATAGAAAAAGTTTGTATTTTAACAGATAAATTTACACTTCCCCATTTATTGAGAATAAAACATCAAATGCCACTCTGGCTTTCATGTTTTGGGGTTACCTGGACCCATTTAGTGTTCCTTTTCTCAAAGCTTCTTTTAAGACCCCTAAAATAATTTCTGTTAGCACAGCATGTATTTTCTTTACTATACTTTACATATGACTCAACAACTTTTCTATATGGGACAACAAATATTTCCTGTTCCATGCCTGTGCTACAGTCCTACAGAAATTAAAAATGGTGCTGAATGAGGTAAAGGAAAAGAATAAAACAGAACAAAAAATCCCTAGTATTCTGTGGCTCCAAAATTGTAAATTTTTCATCTGTGATGACTTTAAGTACCTGACAGTTCTAAAACAACAGTAACATCTGAACAAAAAAAAGGCATGTTGTAAATTGAGGCCACTAACTCTTATTATTAAGTTTCTGATATTACAGACAGAAATGCTGGGTGTTATAAGTTGAAGGCATTTTGATTCCTGACGTTATTACCAAGAATGATGTTGGACTGAACACAGACTTGTCATTTACACTTTCTGATTAAGTAAATATCTTTGGGATGAGGCTTCTTTCACCTACTTTATTTGTTGACAATATAGTGCTTTATACCAGACTTTGTTGTGCACACTTTAGATACAGTAAATGCATTGAAAAGGGATTTTGAGATCACAATACACCTGACTTCACGAGACAAATTGTGCTCCTGAAGCACTCGCTTTTGGTTATTGACCACAAGAAGAGTTCAGAAATAGGCACAAAAATAGTCATATCTAAATTTGGTTGGATGAAGCCCACTCTTTCTACAAGAATAAATAATTTCAAATGGATAACTGAATAAAATACTTTAAGGTCCTAATTTTGCAGATTAAGCACATACTTTCTCACCATAAACTATTTTCCAATGCTACTACAATCAGGATTTTAGAGAAAAGTATTTTTTTCATGAGAAATGTTTATCTCAAATACAAATAAACAACTGATGTATGGCTTTTGTGTAGCCCTGGTATATTAGATTGAGATTATGAAAGAAAAAATAAAAGAAAAACAATTACCTTCACTATCAATATCATCACTCAAAGGAAAAATACTGTCTACTAATGGGTCAGAAATGAAATTCCAATCATAGTTTTTATCCACTCCATCTTCAGAGTTCAGATCACAGGAGCTTCTTGATTTATCCTCTGAAATATTCTTCATCTGAAATTTAAGCACCATTCTTGCCAGTGCAGAACCTGCATCTGTATGTGTCAGAAATAAAAAAGCCCGTTTTCCAAGAAATCCAAATATCTTTTAAAAAATAACAGAAATAACTTGATTTCTTTTCAAGGTTTGTCAGTCTTTCTATAACCAGTTGAATGCTATAAATAGAGTCTCCTTCTCTGGAGACACTGAAAACCCACCTAGACGAAGTCCTGTGTGACCTACTCTATGTCGTCCTGCTCTGGCAGGTGGGTTGGACTGGATGATCTTTCAAGATCCCTTCTAACCCTTAAGTGAAAGTCTTGAACTAAAACAACTATATAGTACTATCAAGAGATAAGAACACATTTCATAAAGCAAATTCTATATATACTTACTCTGTTTTCTTAATGGAGTTAGTTTATCTGGGAATAAAGGAATGAGCCAGGAAGGTTCTAGTTTTCCAATGCCAAATCCTCCAAGACATATACTGCTGTTGGTGATATCAAGGCTAAGCTTTTTTAAGAGCAAGCTGATGATTTGGCTGTCTCCTCTCTTTATACTGATGGTTAAAGCACTTCGAACATCCTGCTCTCGAGCACCATTGACTAACAGCAATTCCACCAATTTAGGATTATTTCCTTTCTCACAAACCTACAAAGAAAAGCAATAAAAAAAAATCAGGTGAAGCACTCAGAAACAGCTTTGACCACATTAAGAGACTTGTCCCAAATTAATATTCATTGTATTTTCAGGATGATGAGATGTTTGCCTATGGCTTATTTAAGACACCAATGCGTTTCAAATAGTTCATGCTCTGGATCTGATGATCCACTGTCTGGGTAAAGCTCTTTGTAGCTAGCGTGACACTAGGCGTTCCAAGATCTTATATTACTTCAATTGTGTTGATAAAAAGTCAGAACTCTAACCAGAACAGTTAAATCAGTAAAAAACCTGATGACTATACTCATCAATACAAAGTTTAAAACAGTCCACCACTCCAGGGCAGGTGTTTTGGGTAAAGTCTTCTTTTGGGTAAAACTGAGTTGGACTAAGTATGCTGAAACCTATCTATGCACAGTGCTGAGGGCTGGTCCAAGCCTCGTAGAGCTTGCAAAGTGCTGAATTTGGAATGTCAGTTCATGGACTGGGCTCTAATGGGCTTGATGCCATTTATGCCTGATTAGTTCACAAAAAATGACTGGGAGTTTGCAAAGCTTGAATTTAGATATTCTTCCTCAAAAATACTCCAAAGCTAAGGCTAAGTCGGTACTTGGTTGAACCCAGGTTTCCATGTGAACAGAGTAAACAATCAGAAAGCATGGACCTTAAAGCGAACTTGCATCTGAACTGAACTGGCAGTGTGAGCACATTCTAGTGACCTTATGAGCTTCAATAACGCAAAGAGTTTTTCAGTGAACATGAGGCTGAGCCTGAAGTCACAATGAGTATCAATGATTAACATCTCTCAAGTCCCAGTTAAGATTGCACTGAGTACTGCTTCTGTATTCTGCCAAATATATGTTTACATGAAAAGAAAAAGAAACCTAAAAGCATAAATTTTAAAGCAATAGAATTATATATATTTCCATATATTACCTGATAGATCAAAGAGTTTGTCTTTGTCTTCTTATTAATATCTGCTCCCAGCAGAAGTAAACATTCAGCCATTATATTGTTGCACTCAATACATGCTTTTTCCAGCATCATATTTTTTAAATCATCATTTTCAGCTATTTTAGCAAAACATTTACAACACAGGCTTTGAAACTGAATGGGAAGACAAACAATCAAAGTTAGGACTAAAAAAGCAACCAATTTTTTCATCTGTGGAGCTGTCAAAAGAGAGAAGATACCTGTCGATCTCGCTGGTCAGTGAAACACATAGACATCTGGTAGAAAATGACTGTGTCAAATGATTCATGTACCAGCAGCTTTGCAAAACATGGTGACAAATCAAGAATTGACAAAATTGCATGAAATCCCTAAGAACATAAGAAGAAGACTGAAATAAGTATAGCGTTAAGAAGTGTAATTTTAAAACATGTCATGCAACAAAACCAAATTTCAATCAAAAGACACGTGTTTTAAATGTTTTGTCTTGCTTTAAAATGTGCAATAATTCACAAAGTATGAGGGAAGGCAGAAACACCTGGTGTGTCTGTGTTTATATAGCTGCAGTTTCATGCTTACTTAGCTGACACTTTGAAATGTCAAATTATGCACCATAATATATTGACTTGCCTGGCAGTGACAAATGTACTCATGATTCCCTGAAAATGTACAGAGGAAGTAATTTCCTTCTAAGGATATGGGATGAAGATGCATCCTCTGTCCCAACATGTTGCTGTAACACTTGAATTTGAAAAAAAGACATATGCTAAACAAAAAACTTAGAGGTGTATCTAAAACTAAACAGAAATGAAAAATTATCCTATGATTCTGCAAGTAAAGGTCACCCAGAAGGGTGAACTCTGGACTCTTTGCCCAAACCTAATTGAGACTAAATCATTTTAAGTAACTTCCTTATTCCCCCACATTATTTTGATTTGTTTCTACGTCGGTTGCTAAACTAAACTTGGAAGGTTTAGGGGAAAAACAGCAGTAAAGAAGGGAGGTTTTACTTATGCTATTTTCATATTGATCTGAAACAGCAGTACGGAAAATCCCACAGGAAGCTGATCTCACAGGCAAGCTCCATTCTGCTTGCAAAATGAAAGGGGCATCAAACAGGGAAAGTCTCTGAAGCAGAGGAAACACAGCTTTCAGATGAGGAAGTCTGAACACGTGTTTACAGACAGAATAAAAACTCTCCTTCCATATTCAGGAGTAGATCCAAAGTCTGACACAGTTTTCCAGTAATATCATTCTTAAATAGAGCATTCCAACACTAAGCTTATTGCTGGTGACAGGGCTGGGAACTAAGATATTTTCTATTACCTTTCAAAAAAGTGCAATCAATACTCTAATGACAGCTACTTTATTAAATGGTTATAAACTGACAGAATGATTGACCATAACTGAGCAATTTGTTCTAGTCTGTAGATCTCAGAAGTCTCTGATAAACACCTAAACCTACACTTACAGATTATGGCTTGAATATAAGCTGTCAAGAACACCAAGTCTTCAGAAAACATATTGGTTTAACTATAAAGGCTTATACTAATACAGTAATTGCAATAAAATGAAGTAATTAAAATAAAGAATGAAACTTCAAATATAACTACATCAAAACAACTTTGTAAGGTTTTGTCTTTCACTTTCATCTTTGTTTATAGAAGTAACACGCACATGCATCTGGATTTCAGTGACCTCCTTAAATCGTCGCAGAGTAGAAACCAGAACTGTTGAGAGGACGTGCATAGTTGCAATACACAAACTCTTCCTTGTAATCAAAGGGCGTAGAAAACTCAAACCCAAACACTGTATTTCTAGAAGAACAAAAAGATTAATAATGTTGATTATTGAGACATTTTGAATGGAATAAACTCATGATCTAAGTAGCATTGCATTACTACTAGTCCAGAAAGTTATTTGCATAAAATATAACTACAAAGTGGATACACCTGAGGACTATGTAGTACTGTAGCATTTCTTGCCATGTAACCTAGGTTGCATCCAGTATTGACAAATGTAATAGGTAGGTTACAGTTTCTGTGGGCCACCAGCCCCTCCTACTATCATTCACATTCTACTAACAAAGTACTTTCCCTACCTTGCTCATCTGGATACATCTGTAGGGTGTGAAGCACAGTGTCAGTAGCTCCTTGCTGGGTTAAAATTTCTAGCGCACCAGTGCACTCAGCCACAGAAGCAAGCAGTTTTAGTCCACACTTCTGAATGGCAGGATTTCCAATAAACTAAGGGAGAAATGAATATAAAATCAGATCAAGTTTGTTCTGCTTACAGGGGCAAAAGAAGAGCTGCTTGTTCTTAAAGTCACTCTTAAAAAATGAGCAAGTGTTGTTCTTAAAGTATGTGCAACTGCAGCTGATGTGACAATAAATAACAATAACCACAATTTCAAAAAAGTTTCTTCTTCAACCATCAGTTTCAGGTGCTCATGACTTCCCCAGATTTTCCCATTTTATTCTGAAAATATTCCCTAGCTAATTTTCTAGAGTAGAACAGAAGGAGGGTTTTATTCCCCAGTTTCAGTACCTCCATTCACGAGTTCACATCATTTTCCTAGGACAAAGAAAATGAGAAAAAGTACTTCCTTTGTGGTTAAAAAGGAAAAAAAAAAAAGGTTCTTTGAGAACTGAGACGAGTGACAAACATAGTGTTTCTTGTTACCAGTCTTCCCCTATTTGTAGATGAAGGAAATCTAGATGAAGCCGAGATCTGAATGTATGCATAGTTGTCACAGGGACTTGCAAACCTGAAAAATTATTTCAGTGGAGACATGCCCGTTTGCCTCCTTATTCCTTCTCTATTTTTTCAACAAAAATGTTAATTTCTAGCCCCTCTAGTTGATACTGTAGTATCCCCAAACACAAAACAGTTGAGTCAGAAAAAGCAACCAGGATGGTCACAAAGCACTGAAGCCTGGAATACATTCTGAAGTAAAAACTATTTTGCCTTCCTGTTAACTCCTATATTTCACATCTTCAGGTCAAGAAATGTCCTTTAGTGCATTTTTTTGCCCTGACTTTTAGAATAAATATATGTGACACAAATTTCCTTGACTGAAGGAGTCTGGCAAGGCTAAAATTGTTGAGAGACTTCTAAGAAATTGTGGATTACCATGTTTTGGTTGTGGTTGGTTGAACCTTGCAGACTTTGTAGAGGTGGGATTCTTCTGAAGGCCATGAAGCTAAACCTTTCCTATCACTAGGATTTTAAGGCTAATTTGCTGTACAAAGTTTCCTCTGTTTAGATTGTGTCTGCTTCAGCCTTTCACTTTTCAGCTTCTTCAAGACACTGTGATCATTCTGTTTTCTAATGGCTGCAAAAAGCTACATAAATGAACCGTAAAAAGAACAGAAACAACTGAGGAACACATTCTGTTGAGAGTAAAGGAGTATGTATCCATGAAAGTAATATTAAACAAATACTTGGTTCTATATGTAGTGAAAGTGTAGGTATGAGGACACTTCTCGTATAAACTAGTCCAGTAAAAGAATCACAAATAAGCTGTATGTTTCAACAGTCTTGTTTTTATAAATAGTCTTTGGAGTTACTGCATGAAGGATCATCTAATACATTCCAGAATAGAATATAAGAAGAAATCCCAAATGACAAATGAAACTCAGGAGTTCACTCACGATTAATTCTATCAAATCAACAGGAAAATCAAGGTGGAACTAAAATTTACAAATTATTCACCACTGCAAGTGTAAAATAGTGACAAAATCCATTAGAATAAAGCCTTAACTATACCCTGTTCAAAGCATTAAGCACCAACGAATGAGTTCCTTCCAACAGACATTGGCTTTTAATGACTTTCACAGTGAGTGCGAAAGCAGCATCTCCCACATCTCTGGAAGAAGCATTCTGGTGGTCATTCTTCATATCTGCAACAATGGAAAACAGCCCTTCTCAGAAAAACAGATTTAACATTCTCCCCAGTATTAACCCAATATAACAAACAAATTGAATACACAGAGAGTGTATTTCAGATCTTATGACATTTTCAGAATGCTGCAGCTACAGAGACTGGAGTCTCTCCAGATGTACATTGTAGTGTGAGTACATTATGTTTTGAAATGATGATTTCGCCATATGTTTGCTCACTGCTTGCTGTGAAAATACAAAATCACTCCAAAGAACTCTGCCCAAGCTACACTACAATAGCGTACTTTTTTTTCTGAACTATGTGGTTTCTTGGTCTTCCTGATACCTATTTCAAATTGTCTCTTCCTTCTGGAGACACTATAGAAAAGCTCTAACCTAGTTGCCCTTTCTCAATCAGCAGTATATCATAGGCCAAATTTTACCCACAGATGATGTTAAGTGGAACGTGAATACAAATGAAAGAACAGTGAAAGATCTTTCAGGTTTACCTTTCTGGTAGCTATTGACATTTGCTGTCAAGTGGCCCTACAGGAAGTACCCAGAAATCCTTCAAAAGTCACTCCAGAGTTCATTATTTGTTCCGATTACCATGAACTCCCCATTAATTCCCCATTCTCTAATTAACCTGCAAGTTCCAACATACATTTGGTGGTCTCTTTGTTTGATTATATTTCAGAAGGGCCTTACTTCCAGGACACTGGCAAAATAAAGAGCCTTGCCTACATCTTAGAATACATATATCAAGCCTTAACCCTGCTGTTTATTGGGAAAAAGAAAAAAAAGGAAATTATTAGGACTAGAATTCAAAGAATAGAAGGAAACTGAAAATCTACAATCAGTCTGCATGTTAGCCAGGTTACTACCTTCAGAGTTATTGGTTTTGTAGATTACCAACTAAAACTGCTGAGAGATAATTGCAAAATGTTGTTCTGAAAAGAACATTCTTCCCACTGTATATTCCCTTCAAAGAGGTGGGTTTTTTTTGAAAGGAACTTCTAAACTAGTTGGTTTGGCTTCTCCTTTTCTGTAAGAAAACAGGATATAATAGTGTATTTAATATCTCTAAATCACAGTCTTTATTTTTTCACTGTCAGAGGTCTAATTTTAATATTTCTTCCAAGAGACACTATTAAAACAAAATAATTTTGTGGTACAATAACGTTGATGTCATTGCCACTACTTGCTCTCATTCAAAGGGTATCTATGATGAAATTACACAATCACAACAATAGCTCCACACTCAGTCCCTTAGTTCATTACAAGTAATAGAGTTAACTCTTCCCTGATGAAATCAAGGGGGAGTAACCAGTGATAATTTTAATCCTTATCTTCAATACCTCAAAAGTTTTCCTCCAATTTGTAGGTTCTAAAGGAGTTAAAGCTGCTCTTATGGCCAAGAAGGCCAGTGGCATCCTGGGGTATATTAGAAGGGCTGTGGGCAGTAGGTCAAGAGAGGTTCTCCTCCCCCTCTACTCTGCCCTTGTGAGACCACATCTGGAATATTGTGTCCAGTTCTGGGCCCCTCAGTTCAAGAAGAGAGCTGGAGAGAGTTCAGTGTAGGGCCACAAAAGTGATTAAGGGAGTGAAGTATTCCCCGTAGGCTGAAAGGCCGAGGGAGCTGCGGCTCTTTAACTTGGAGGAGACTGAGGAGTGACCTCATTAATGTTTACAAATACATAAAGGGTGGGTGTCAGGAGGATGGAGGCAGGCTCTTTTCAGTGATGTCCAATGATAGGACAATGGGAAACAGCTACAAGCTGGAACATAAGAGATTCCAAAGAAATACAAGGAAAAATTTCTTCACTGTGAGGGTCATGGAGCATTGGAACAGGCTGTCCAGATGAGATGTGGAATCTCCTTCTCTGGGGACATTCAAATCCCATCTGGATAAGTTCCTGCGTGACCTATTTTAGGTGGTCCTGCTTTGGCAGGGGGAGGTGGACTAGACGATATTTTGAGGTCCCTTCCAACCCTTAAGATTCTGTGTTTCGGCAATGTACAGAACTCCAGTAAACAGACAGGAAATACTAAAACTCATCTATCTAATTCTCCTCTCTGATTTATGTATGATGTGTGTGATGTCACACCAGTTATATTTTTGGATGACTTACCAGGCATCATAAAGTGTAGAAGGACTCGAAGTGCTTCCAGTTGTAGAGAGGGTGATTTTTCATGTTTCCTCATGACTTTTACAACTTCTGATACAGCTACTGTCATTACATCCAGATGAGGGAAACTGAAAATATTTAGAAAATAAATAAATAATAAATAAAAAGAATACTTTTCTAAATTTTACATGTATTTGCTTCCTCAACACTGTGTGATAACCTTTCAGAACAAAATCCGGTTTGAGCTACAACATAAGAATTATGGTGCTTTTCATCATAGCAAATACATTACTTTCATGCATTACATTCAGTCTATGTAATTAACTCCATTACAGGCTACTGGGAGGTAGTTTTCAATCTAGCCCAGAACAGTGAGTATAGTATGTAATTTAGAGTGAGTGGTGGATTCATATATTTCACTTTGATTTCAGTCCAGACACGTGAAGACACATCTTCCTTAATTTAGTGCTCTACCACTGTCATAAAGTACTGACAAATTGTCAGACACTTGTAGAATAAACAGTAAAATACCAAACATCTTGGGTTCTAATATTAATTAATATTGGAGAAAATTTCTTAGCTCTCAGCAGGATTTAGTGTGGCTAAGAGGAGGGTGACCATCTAGCAATAATCCATTCAAACCTCCCTGCTCAAGAACCACAAAGGGAAGAACATGCAGCTCCTTACACACATCTGCCTGGACATCTGTCTACAGGGCTTAAAAAATTCAGTGTCTTGAACAGGGCTGTCAGCCTGTGGGCAATTTTAGTATGAGTGAAATAGTCAATAATTTAATTCTAACCACTTACAGCACTGAATCTCATGTGTTTGTAAGCATATTACCTTCCTTTGAAAACATGATTCAGAATTCTGCAGGCACTTTCAGCCACTTCAGGAGACTGTGGATGTTTCCTCATTATGTCCAAAACATTCATATGTATGCCTTTAGCCAAAAGTGTCTTCCTAATATTTACTACAACAGAAAACAGCAAGCATCCTGTTAAGTAAATCACTCTGTTTATGTAGAGTTCTCAAAAACAACAGAATTGCTAATTTTTTCCCCTCTTTTTCTGACTTTTTTCCTCACCAAACACACGTTATAGGAGTATAAATTGGAATGGGAAGCAACTTGAGCTAAAGGTGACTTCTGTTTGCATAGCTTCATTGAAAGCATTATAATTCCTGAATGCATAGTAAGTTTAAATGTATTTACTATTTTTACTTACATAAGGGAAGGATAATGTACAGCTTTACTTTTATTTTAAAAAATGTTTATTCTTAAACAATTTTTCCTCTTAATTGCACTCTGTGATTATGAAGGAAATCTAGAATTTAGAACTTTCAAGAAATCTTCTCATTTCCAAAGTAATGCTTAAAAATTGAACGATTTATTCACTATTTACTTTGTTAATTCAATTTAAAAAATCAAATACCTAAGCACTTTGTAGCTGTAACTGTAACCAACATGGCTCAGACGATTATATAAACATTTTGCATTATCATAACTACCACCACTATGCAGTTCAGTATATTCATTTCAAATTATTAATTCAAGCAATATTGCATTGTGCCGGAGGGTTTTACTAAGTTTCTTCATGTCTATCATTTTGGGTGTAAGCATGTTCATTTAGGGGAAAAAAAGAAGAAAAAAATTAAGAGAAAAAAAAACCTGCTTCAGATTTCCAAAGGGAATCAGAGGCCCACTTGTCAGTACCACTCTACAAAGGTACCTAGTAGAATATATGACAACAGTGTACATCCATTTATGAGACTTATTTCTTGATATAAATATATTTATCTCATAGATAACTATGAAATCTTTCCATTGTTAGGTTTTCTGTACTTGGCTGGCCCAGTAACCTAGTGATTAAACAATACTTTCTCACCTAGAGAATTGTAATTAACTGCTAATCTTTACCTTCCTATCTAGACTGTGTCTTTTTAATGTGCAGTCTACAAACCACTTGAGGTCCATAACCATTTCAAAGGGTTCTGGGAAAGGTATCTAATAAAAGCAGGCCGACTGTCAGTAGGCATAAATACTCTACCCAGGGGTCCTCATCTCCACTGAAAAATTTTGAAGGGGTCTACAAATTGAAAAAAAAGTTAGGAAACTGTGTTAGGGGGACAACCAGGACTATGGCAATCTTGAAAACTGTTATGCACATGCCTAACTTTCTACACAATGTGATTTACGGAAGTCAATGGGACTGCTTAAATGCCCAGTGTTAAGCAAGGGAATGGTACTTGTGAGGCTGTAATCCTTACTCATGTGATTTTCAACAAATGCTGCTCTTGACGAAATTCAAACATGAGCTAAATATTTAAGCAAGCATACAATGAGAACACAATCTTTGCACGTCTCCTACTCCAAAAAAATAGCAATTGCAACACATAAACTGGCAAAGAGCTCTTTACTTTCACATAGTCGTTTTGATACTAGCCAACAATAGCTTTTCCAAAGCAAGGAATAAGCTTCCTGCTAAACACAACTGCATCATGTTCTAATCACAGTGAATACTCTATTCACACAACAGCACACTTAATGCTCTTTAATATTACAGTAAGAACTTTCTACTGAATTAGAAAGTAAAGATAATTAAATTACCTTACCATTTTGTTGTGACAAAATTGCCAAAGTACTGGCAGCTGCCTGAAACACTTCTTTTGAAGACGAGTGCATCAGCATGGAGAGCATCACTGCTCTGTCTATTGGGAACCTGTCAGAGAGAGAAACAAATCCCCACACATTGATCATATTACAGCAGTTACTTCATAATTGTACCCCGGTTTTATAAAAAAGTTTTTAAGTGATTTTCAGATGGTTGTACTTGGCTTCTAATAGTTTTCTAGAGCAGCAGCTGACAGAAAGTCCTGGGCAAACTGTGTGTCTTACCCTACTCTAAATCTCAATGAATTCACTTGGAACCACGCTTTCCAAGTGACATGAAGACCAGAAAGGGACATAAAACAGGCTTAATCATAATTCTAAGCAGCAATGAGAGATAGTTTAAGTAAAATGAAAGTCTATGTCTTATCCATGTCTAGATTCTCCCTGATGAGGCAGCATCTCCTCTACTATGCCGCTGCCTCCTATACATGGGAAAATGAGCACTGCTTTACCATACTCATATACTAGATATCTTAATCTTCTGTTTTCTCCAGTCTTATATTCTTTTATCCTCCCTGTGATTGTTGTGAAGAAGAAATTCCTTGTGAACTGTGAAAATTTGCTCTACTAGGCTGTGTTCTCACCTTTCACTAAAACACTAGCTATTTGGCCTGAGTCAAGGTGAGCACACTTTTCAAGAAAGAACCTTTCACAACTGTTGTTGATGACCACACATTTGATCATACATTAGAAAACAAGAAAGAAAAAAGAACTGAAACATGAAACCTCAAGTGGACTAATAGTAGGCTTTCATTTTTCCATTTCCAAAAATATAGTTAAAGATATTGACACTGACTGATTATCTCCATCTCCAATCTTCTCATGAAGGCTACATTGATACAGAAACAGATTTTTCAAAGCCCAGCATGAAGCCTCCTAAACAGAAACAAAGAGGAGACAAAAGGATTAAAAACACGTGCCTTTAGAATATAAAAAAAGTTTTCAGTTCATGACAAAGGTACAAGGTGCTTTATGTAGAAATAAAGGTGTGGACTGTCACATTCTTTACAGCAGATTCTCATTCTCATTTGATTTGCAGTGGGATATCTATTTCGGGCCAAGATTAATTCTTCTGTTGATGGGCCTCCATTTTGATGCTGCATACAGAAGAGCTATGTAAACAACAATCTTTGGATGGCCAAAGTTTCAAGTAACAAGTCTCATCTTAAATATCTACATTTGATCCAAAGTTAGTAACTGAAACCAGTCAAGCTGAACAAAGATAAGAAAGGCAAGAAAGCAAAGATTAATTCTAAATCTAATCCAGTCCCTAAGGCCTTGTTTGCCTGAGGATATAAGTAAGAAGATGACGTTGTTAACATTTTATTTAATGCATAATGCAGTCGTTCCATACTTCTATCATCCAAAAACTCTCACCAGCACATCTGTGTTTTTTCGGTGTAGTTCTAATGCTCTGTAACATGCTTCCAGCCAGCATAATTTCTCTTCCTCCTCCTCGTCTTTTCTTTCCTCCAGGTCTCGGTTTAAGAATATTGTTTCAGCTTGAAATATAAAATATTTACAATAAATTCTTACTGTGAAAACACTTGTGTCTTAATCTTCCTGTGGCCATGGAGGTGGTCACACTGCCTATGTGCAAAAATCAGTGGGAGGATTAGCCTTTTCTGGGGAGGAAGGAAGAACTCTATAACAGATTTGAAAAATGTATTTAAGGCTATAAAGGGACTAAAGAACCTCATTATAGTGTAGGTACACAGTTACAGATCTGTCAATGATCAGGCTGTGAAAAGACCTGCATGTATTTTTCTTGGAAGAGTATTTACATACAGAATACCACAGACCTAAAATGTAACTGTGATTCACTTGCTTGTAACCACTTATCACAGAGCCATCTACACTCCAAAGTAGTGCCATTGAAAAGACAAAATGCAAATTGTAGTTGCTAGGAGAGAAATATCTGCTCCCAGAAAGTGCAACAGAATTTTTAAAAAATAGGTTGTACCTATGTTTTTTCATCATATAAGGAAAAAAATCCCTATGTATCAACACCGACCATAATATCAGAGGCTTACATAAGTGTATATTGATTTCTTATCTTTGCTATTTTGGGGACTCTTAAACAGCATTCCTACTGACTTTTGCATGGAATAATTATTCAAAGACTAAGAGGATCAGATCCTTTGCTTTTTCCTGCTAGCTGACTAACTTCCCAGAGTGTACTCAAGGAAAAGTTTAAACTGACTTCAGATCTCAAGCACGAGCATTGACTTGGTGTCGCTTTCAACTGCCACAGTATCACCAGTACAATCACACATGGCAAACACAGCACCAAATAGTGTTGTTATCTCTAGAGATTTGATGTTAAATAGACAGTATCCAATATGCTTATGAACAAACAAGTTGCTTTGTTAAGATCTGTCAACATAACTGAGCAGCTCCGAACACTGTGAAGATGGCAGGCATATGGTATGAACATAGCCATGTTACAGTACATACGCTAGAAGCATGTAGGAAATCTAGCTCTGGCAAACCTATCATGCTTGAGGCTTTCATGTTAAAGGAACGGGGTTTGAAATGATTACAGGAAACCATCAGTGTGAAAAATTAACAAGTAGATAGGTAAATGAGGTAATTTATCTCCTTAGGAAGGAATTTACTTACTCAGTAGAGCTAAACAACTGAGAGCTGCAGCTTGTAATTTTGCATTGTCAGGATATGTTTTAACAGCCTTCACAATGACTTCTGGAACCTTATGTAATACGAGGATATTGAAAAAATTTCCTAAAGATAAATATTAAATGAATATTAACAAGTATCTAGAGCTTTACATGCATTTAACACTAATTTTTCAGCACACAATGCACAAACTTTGTCTGTAGCAAACACAGATTTCTTATTACAGGACGTGACACAACATTTTATTTGTGGAAAGAAGAGGTCAAGGATAAAACCAGTTGGGGTTTAGCTTCTTTGTGTTTTTTTACAAAAGACTGAGGTTCATGCAAAATAAAGTGAACACTGTCTTCAAAATAGGAAAAATACAGTCAGTGTATCACTTGCAGACTTCCTGTCAGGAAGCAAATGCAGTCCTGGTCTTGAATTCCTGCAATGATTTGATTTATCCTATCAAGCGATTTAACCCTGTTTTGTCCTCTGGGTTTGCCCTCCTCATTAAATAGATCAAGGACAGCATTATAAATACAGAATACATGAATGCTGGGAGAGTAGAAAGAATGATCTTCTGATGATAAATATCTTTAAAGCATAACATTTATCACTGGATGCACAATATTTGATATTACAGGATAAATATAAGGAATTCTGCAAACAGCAAGCAAACTAAAATAACTTTCTTTTTTTTGTAAACACAAGTATTATGCATAAAATAATTGAGCAACACTCATTTTATAAAATACAGTTTGATATTCAATTTTGTTTAATTCTTGATTAGTAAAAATGAGCCTCACACAGATGCTCATGTATGAAAGCATCAACACAAAAGGGCAAACTGAAATCTCTGTCAATTTTTTCTCAAACCCTTCAGGTAAGGTCTCCTATACTTGAGCATTAAAAATACAATTACATACAGAAGAAAAGCTAACCTAATTGCTTTCCCTTAGTTCTGGTCCTTAGCCCTATAGCTGATGACTACCATCAAACTGGTGTGTGGTACAAACTCAGCCATGTTTGTATCTCCCAGTGATTTCTCACTGGGATATATGCACCTCTCCCGGTGTTTCATGATTGAATTCAGTTAGACCAAGTTAACAGAATGCTTAAGAACAGGCTTAAAGGCAAGTCCTTTCCAGAATTGTCATTCTAAAACTCTGGCCTTAACACCTATTACAAATGCAACTGGAAATGGTACTTTTCTTCCTGTAGCAGTGTGGTCATGTTATATCAGCATTGCTGCTTCTCGTCACATTTTAGTGGCAATAGTATGTGAAAATACGTCACCTGCCTCGCAGAAATTAACAATCTCAGGCTGTGTGATCACTCATTTTGTTGGACTTGTGGCTGGCCAAACAGGTATTAGTCAGCTAAAACTATAATGATAGTCAAATCTAGGGCAGACATTACCAGATTAGCAAGGATACATGATGGCAATTTTGGAAGCCAGTAGATGCTGACTTCATGATTTCACTAGCAGTTAACATGGGGTTAGGAAGATGGTGTCCATCAGAGTAATTTGGGAAGCCACGTTGCCAGTATGGAAATCTTCTAGAGTATTTCTAGGAGCACCTGGCAATTTCGTATCTGTTTTCCTAACTGTGTGGGTGCTGTGGACATCTCTTCCCACACCACTCCGGAACTGGCTGCTTATCAAGATGATAGACACACCTATTCTGCTGAAAGAAAGATGCTGCAGCTGCTTCACTTCCACTATCACTTGTTGGTCAGCACACACATATGATAAATGTGTGACTGAAACCAAGCTGGTTATGCTCGTGACAAGATCAAGGCATGTCAATAGAGCTGCTGTGTCCCCACAAGTGCTTAGATTCCCTGCCTAATCTTTAGTTAGCTTTGCACAGGAAACCATTCAAGGACAACATCATCCCTTGCCAAAACGCTGCAAATACCACCTCAGCATCCAAAGTATTTTATTGACATTTTTATTTGGCTTTCTGAAGGTCTTGGCTGCACTAAAGTTTGATCTGTATTTATTTTCTACAATATCTGTGTGAAGAAGTGGAAACAGATGGTGAAAGGATGGGACTGACTTAAAGGGAATCCTGCACTGGTACCAACATCTGCAGTAGCTTCAGGCGACCACCTGCAACAACTGAGAAGTCTAATTATGAGACAGATCTTGATTGAATCTCTGATTAAGAACCTGATACAATGTGGGTTGCTTGGGCAGCTAATCACAGTCTTTTTATATGCAGCAGAGGAAAAAAAAATCTATTTATTTTTATTTGAACTTCTTATTTCATGGTCCTTGACAATGGCTCAGATCAGCTTATCATAATGGCAAGAGAGAGCACAGAGCTGCTAAGAGGCATGACAAATTCCTTTTTGACATTGCCGTTATTTCTCTTTATGTGACACTAGCCCATGTAAGCCCAGACAACCAAAGTGCTTCTGCCCAAGTCAAGAGAAGTCCAGGAACCAGTGGTTCTTTCACTGCTGCAGCATAAGGGGTCCCAAGGCAGGCACCACAGGAATGCAGGATAATTCTCTGAAGGCTGCAGGGAGGAAAATCAGAGTCTTGGAGAACATGACGTAATCTAGTTTCTTGCAAATTCAGCACTGTCACTTCAAAGAACAAATCTAGAAGGAATTTTCTTCTTTTCTATAGAAACTCCATATTGACCATGGTCAGTGTTAGCACAGTATGTTTACACTATTAGAGATACAGAGCTACACACCAACCTGAGGATTAACTGAATAGTAGTTCCCTTGTTGCCTGTAACATTTGCTGTCAGTTAACTCCAAATCTCACAGAGTCAGAGCTGTCAAAACTGACTAAAAACAACTTTGCGAACTTACCCAATGTAAGTTTATGCAACAAACAGCAACTCACTTCCTGAACTGTTTCACTACTGGGGAAACTTTTCATCATTTCCACTATAACTTGGTAGCAGCGAACATTTCCAGACATGAGCACTTCAACATTGCTGGCTGAATAAAGAAACAGAAACAAAAATCACTTATTCAGAACAAAAACCCCCAAAGTTGGTTGGATTCTAATTGAAACTTTATTTAAATACATTTATTTAGAAATTTAGGCCCATGTTTCAGATACAAAGGACTACCAACACTTGGAAAGAATTCATTAGGTGCAGAGTCCATATTAACACTTATGCATTTGTCCATTCTGTATCTGGCCATGCAACAGAAACCTCCTCACAAACTATTCTTACATAACATTTTCTTTAAAGCTAACAAATTCTTAATATATGTACCAATTTTATGAATGGTGTTTATAAAAGAATTGTGATCAGGTAAATATTTTACTGTATTTCAGTAATATTCCCAGGGACATACAATTAAGAAACATATTAGAATTATTTTTTCTTTCCTAGTAAATATCATATTTGATTTAACCATGTTTTTCTAAGTTTTCCTTCTTTTATAGGAGGCAAGTTCTTCTTTTAATTTAAATTAGTTCTAACACATGTCTAATGTGTACTGAGGGTTCAGAAATATTTTGAAGTTCATTGCAAATTCAGTATTTCACAGAATCACAGAATGGCTGAGGTTGGAAAGGACCTCTGTTGGTCATCTGGTCCAATACCCCTGCTCAAGCAGGGCCAGCTACAGCAGGTGGCCCAGGACCATGCCTGACAGCTTCTGAGTATCTCCAGTGTTTGAGACTACACAGCCCCTTCAAGCAACTTGTGCCAGTGTTTGGTCAGCCTCATTTTCTTGCATGTATTGTGTGTCACAGACCAGGAGTATGAATGCTGGCAAAAGTAGCTTAGCTGTGCAAACTATCTCAGTTTTTCTGACTATTTTTAATTTCTTGTATCAGAAATGAGAGTGTTAATCCCAAAATAAATACCTACTTTAGAGAAGGTCTTTGTCATGCCTTTCTCTTGTTATGCTTTGTAAAAGTATTTACTATTATAAAATGCACTTAAAATCCAGTATCCTCCCTCTTAGAAAATGACGATAACTTCTGGGCTAGGGTAAACTTCTTTCTGGCTCAAAGAATATTTTAACTTTTTAAACACAAACTGGAATAGCAAGAAGTTTGAGAAACTGAAAATAAATATCTTGGCATCTGATGAAATGTGGGACATTCCAGATCAGTTCTTGTTTTGTGGCATACAAGAGACCAGTATGGTTCCCTTAGAGCCAGAGAGGGTGTATGAGCAAGGCTTTGTGAAGAATCATGCCTGCAGGAGTACATTATGTACCTCATGGAAGACATGGAGAGCAGGACCCTGTTCAATGCTTGCCAAAACTGTGACTATCAACAGGATACTGACAAGTACTGTCTCTGTGTTAACAAGATCAAATTTCTATCGACAAATCAACACAAATCATCATGCACATTTCTCAGGACCTGACTTTGCCCACAACAGGGACTGCTGTTACCAGAAGACAAGACATAATGAAGACAGTTCATTCCAGTCTTACTGCACAACACTTGAGGACACTGCAAGACTCTATACTGTGTGCAGAGCTATCAACGCTTCACACTGCAGCCACCAAGGAACGATCAGAGGCAGGTTTCTGAACCTAGATAGACCAGGCCATTGGATTTGCATGGGCAATTTCCCCCTTGTGAAACAGCCTAAGCCAACAGTGTTCTTTACCTGCTACCGAAACTCACTGAACATTTATTCAGTCAATAAATATATCTTACTTTTCAACCATTAAAAAAAAGACAAGGTAGGGTCTTGAACTTTGACTTCTACAACCATGAAAAGCATCTCCATTACCACTGACTCCGAGCAGAAGAAAGTCTCTTTCTCTTCTTTATGAGAGATTTCAGCTTTATCAGAATGGCTGAATATGAGAATTTCCCACAAAAAATTACAAATCAGCATTTTTCAAAGAAAACAGACAAGTGGCAACTCCCAGTTCTCACTGGTTCTCACTTAAAATTACTCACAATTTACTGCAAACTGAAGTGAGCTGATGCAAGCTGTGAGATTAGGAACTGAAAGCAACTTCCAATAATGCACTTACGTGGACCAGCTAAGGAATGTAATGAATAAAGTGCAGGAAGAATCACCTCTTCTTTCTCTGGAAACTCTTTAAATACTTTCATTATGATCATATGATCTTTGCTTTCAACAAATTCAGTCAACTGCTCTTCTGGAACTAAATTGAAAAGCAAAAAAAGCAATAGTATGTTTTGAGGAAATAATTCTTATATTGACACGATATGAGAAAAACAGTTGTTTTTAAGGAATTTCCTTATATTTACTCTAATGTTTCATAGAAGTAAGGTACTCTCCACACATATAACCTTCCACAGTTATCACTCCTTTTACTAAACCAAGGCCTTTTTCTAGCCCACACTTTATGTGACTGAATTCTGACTTTTAAATGCTTCCCTGGTAACCAGTATTTAATAAAAAGTCTTTTGGTCTTTTTCACAGAACAAACTGCAGACATTCCTCATCAAGACACCACTTCAATGAAGAAAAGACTGAGCATACAGTAAAAACATTTTGATGGATTGTCACTTTGCATGCTCCATGATTTTATGTCACTTCTCAACAGCTTTTGATAATGGAGTTCTTTCTATAAAGACTACAGCCATGCTTTAATAATATCTTACCTTTGCTGTAATAATGGCTTATGCTTTTTCCATCCCTGATGCCTATCATTTGTGCTGACATAATCATGTGGCTGTGCCATGAACCAGATAAGCAAACTGATCCAGGCTGACAAAGAATGACACTTAAAATTTTGTAAGCAGAATCATTTTCTAAATCTGGTTCAAGCTAAGGCCAGGCAAATATTCACATTACAATAACTGACAAGGCAGATCAGAAGCAGGAAAATAACAATCAGGGGCAGCCTGGGAACTTGTTAGTACTTTAGTAGCGCCATCAAGAAGATGGTATGAAGGTCTGTACCTGAAGCGGTCTGTAGATGTGTAAAAATCAGACATTTGCAAAAAGCATGCACAGAAAATCTCAGAAGCTCAGACTTCTGTGGAGACTGAAGAGAAAATTCATCAAGACGAAAGTATTTAGGGACAGTGGAAGAGATGAAGAAACACAGAAGAGAGTTCCAGGCACACTCTTGTAGGAGGAAGACTTAAAAAAAAAGCAACATAAAATGGTGCCATGAAGAAAAAATCTGACAAACTGGACATTATATTTGAAGCAAAAGAGTACAGTGGACTTGACAGAAGTAGTAGTCTTTCTCAACATTTATTTTGAAGTGAGAAACTCAATGCAAAGCAATGCTACAATAATGGGATTTCTGGTCATTATACATGCAGTTCCTGAAAATTTTGCAGAAATTCATTACATGGTGACTTCATTTCTCAGAAGAAACACAGGAGTATCATACAGATACATACTCATCTTTCAGCATTGACAGCATCACAAGCAGAAATCTTTAGAAACATGTTTTCTAAAGAGTAAATATGTTTGCTTTATTTTAGAATTTGCCAATCATTAAATAAACAACCCTGCTTTTTGAGAATGAAAAATCAAATGTCCCTAGTCTTTGTTCCAGTGTTACTTAAATAAAATCCCATATTTTCAGTTAACTGCAGTCAGAAATGAAGACATATTTTGATGTTTTTTAAATCCATGACCATTGCTCTAATTTAGCAAATTTGTGATGTTGCTTGTAAAATCTGTTTTGTGCTAACTCATTCAAAGAAGAGACACAATACACAAACCACAATTTGGAACGCAAGAATTAATTTATTGCAGTTAAATAAACATCTGCAGTCTCCTCCCAATCTGTAAATTTTTTTAACTTAATAAACTACAAGACATAAATACCTTTCTCAAAAAGTCTGTGTAATGCTTTACATCCATGTTGTTGGATTTCTTCATTTTTAGGGAAGGTGTGCATGGCATTAAACACCAAGGAAAACACATCCACTTCTTCCTCCAAGAGCAGGAAAGCAATTACATCTGAACAGCAGAAGAGATTGCATGTTGCACTTACTTCTCAACAGTTTTATTGAAGCATTGTACTTAACCATTAAAATCCCAAATTCTTTAATCCTGTCCTTAGAATTTACTCTGATGGCTCAAATCCAAGTTTTTATGTAACACATGAAGATCTCATCTCTTATGGTAGTACTGTAAAACAAAACAGATATTCTAAAACATCACTGCCAAAAGACTATTTTCCTTCTTCACTCTTGCACCCACCTTGGTCTGATTTCTCAGTGAGCCAGCTCAACTCAATAAACTTGTAGAAAATTAACCCATCAGAAAACCCTTTTTGCAGACATAGCAAGATGAAAAGTTTCACTGGGAAGAAAGGTCAGAGGAAGAAAGAGGGCAGGACTACACTGCCTGAGGAAAGCAAGAGGGAATTGGAAATGTACTTGTCAGCTACAGTAAAAAGGTTATTGAACAGGTTCAAGAGATAATTGATCTTATAACCTAGACGAACTATTAACGTGAATCCTCTGAAGGTGCCTGTCGCACTCTACTGCCTACAGTAGAAGACTGGACAACTGGATTATCTTTAACTAGCTAAGTTCAAGTCCAATCCTTAGCTTGTAAATTAGGCTGATTCCAAAGCCTGTTAAAATCAATGGAAATGTTCCTATTCTAACAACAGTTGGTGCTAATATTATATGCTAGCTCAGATAAAACTAGCAGAAGGTTCTCTCTCTAATTTCAACAGATCAAGAATCTCAGCACCATGAAAAAAGTCTTCAGTACCTGATAAGATTAAGACTCTGCAGACCAGAAAACCACAAATGTCAGAGATGATTTGTTGCTTTCAAAAGTATTAACCAGTACTAAAGGAATCAAGTCAGAACATCATCAAATTTATGCTTTGTTAAGAAATAATAAGTACTTATTTTATTTAACTACTTTACAGTAATTATTTGTGTCTATGCTAATAACAAATTGGCAAAATTCATCAGTCATGTTCTTCACAGTCATGCAATTTGGAGAATCCATTCTACCTGGGTAAAAAAACCGCAAAACTACTCATTATTTTGTATATAAGTACAAATGACAAATGACTTAATGGAGTAAAACAGAAAAATTAGGCCTAACGTGTACAGGCACACACTTTATACCACAGTTCTGTGTTTTAAAGGCTTAGATAAAGTAGGAAAGTAAAACACACAATACCTGACATGAGGAGTAGATTTAATGCTTTCAGTCCTACCACTGAGAGATTTACATTTCCTTTGTGGACTGTAAGCATTTTAAGAATCTGCCTAAAAATAAAATGGAAAAAAAAGGAGTTATGGCTAAGAAATACTAATATATACAAAGTTTTATCAGATGTTTACTTGAAAAACAAAAATGCTTACAGAAATTAGCAAAAGGCTAAAAAAATCACTGATTCATTTTAAAAAACCCACAACTTATTTCAGTTTATGTTTTTTTTCAAGTCAGTAATGAAAGGACATTGACGTTTTACCTCTTTTTCATACTTAATGAAAATAACGGTGTACAATTTCCCAATTGTACTTTGATTTTCAATTAATTACATACATTAATTCTACAGAGGACATCTGATTCTGGATGGGGTTGCTCTACAGAAAGCAGGACTGTGGAGTGCAGCAAACTGGGGACAGTATGGCATTGTTCTGTCTGTTTCACGAGATAAGTTACAGTGAATGATCAAGGGTTTGCTAGAACAGAAGCAGCAGTTTTCCAGCTAAAGAACTTGAAAAGCATCTTGAAGAATATTACTCTAAGTTTCCACTATGTAACATTTATGTGATGCTGGACAAGCCACTAAAAATAAACAGTTCAGAGACTACCAACTTTATGCTCCTTACTTTCTGGGTGGCTCAACCTGAGAACCAGCGATACTGACCTCTAAAATGCTGTGTCAGAGTCAATCAAAACTGAATATTCAAACACAGAGAGAAACAAACAATGCTAAGTACTCTGAAAAATCCAGTGCATGTAGCAAGCTAGGCACCCAAAAATCAGTTGATTGTTTTAACCTATTTTTCTCAAACTACTATCTGTAAAATCACAAATCCCTAACACCTTCCCAGTAACAAAGATTTTAAAAGCTCTAGACAATACTGATGAACACTAAGAAAAGCAAGGAAGAAAATGAGTAGATGAATAGGACAGTTTTCACAGAAGGTATCACTAACGTACAGTAAATAAGCCAGTGGGCTACATGTTGAATGACACTGATGACAGAAAATTGATTTTGGACTGAATGAAGCAAAAGGGTGGAGGGATGGCAGATTGTGTTATTAAAAACTAAATAAAAATATATAGGCTCACACAAAAAAACCTCAGCAACACTTTAGTAGATATTTTTCACCTGCCTTGAAGGGTAAAAAGTAGCACTTAAAAGTTTCATCCAAGTTTCATTCCCCAGCTCTAGCAATGATGTTGTTTAGCTTTTGTAAGACAGAATGAATTTATCACTTGTTTATTTCTTTTTCTTTCATATTATGATGTTGCTAGTTTCTCTTTCCTTCGTTGGAGCACTGGCATCTTAGGTATGATGATCAACATACACATAAGCAGCAAAGTCTGATGGGAGATATAATATCCTTTTGCAAGACAGGAAATTCTAACAGTATGTGGCCTTTCAGTCCTGAGGCAAATTCTTGTCCCAGCATATAGCCCACGTGTATGGACTAAAACGTAGAGTGGTGAATCAAGGAAAACATAATGCTGCTCTAATCAAGCTGGTAGAGAAACTAAATAGGCATCCTTAAAGCTGCTTTAACCTCACAATCAAGGTGTTCCAGTCTTAAATATTCCTAATGCATTCTATTGTGTGATTGTAGGTATGTGTGCACATGCATTCATAGGTAGAAACTGTCCTCTTTGCTCAAGAAGAAATTGTGGCCTAGATTTATTCCTCACACCTTGCATGGATTGAAAATCCCACTGAGTTATCAAACACTCTGTAGCCATTAAGCATCTCTCCCTTGTATACTCATGATTCGTCCTGTAGGGAAGGAAAGCTGCTTTGGGAAGAGGGCTTTTTATAGAGGCTCATCTGTTTCAGGCAAGTCCTGATACATCAAGACCTGAGCTGGCTCATTACACTGCAGGGTAAAATAATTACACAGTAAAGCATGTCAAATACAAGGAGAAAATTCCCTGCATTTACTCTCCAATTTCAAGCATAATCAAGAGTGAGGATGTAAAATATTCTAAATCTTATCTACTGTAAGAGTTCAACGTAAGAGATTACAAAACATGTTGCAAAACCTCTTGAAGTTTGTAGAAAACATGCAAACACATTGAAGGAATTTCCTCCTTTTCTCCTCACAGTGACAGTGACTAATTTTTTATCACACTGTCTGTCAAGAACACCTAAATCAACACCAAACTATCATTTGTAAACATGACTGTAATGTGGTCAAGTTGGCTCATGGCTGAGAGACAAGAAACAAAGGCTCTTCTAGCTTATGATTTTTTTTCTTCTAAAATAGTTACACACATCAAAGTGAAAATCTCTTGCAAAAAAAAAAAAAAATGACCTTTTCTTCTCTACAATAATTATTTCCTTCCTTGCTGCAAACAGTGTGTAGTCAGCACTGCCCTGCTGTACTGCAGAACTAGTCCAATACACCTACAAGGAGCCCAAGACACAATTTAGCTGGCTTGTTCTGCCTTTGGCACTGATAAAAACGTTTGATCTGCTCCCCGACTCAGAATAAATTTCTCTATAGCAAGGAAAACTGCCAAAGATGTCACACAGGGATACACAGTTGGCTAAAATCTTGGTAGTGGGAAGAGATCATGTTCAGTAATGTTATCATCAGATCTTTATTGAAAGAATGCTTTGTTCAATTGCTCACACTGTGCAGGCTCTGAGGTGGTTATGGGGAAGATCAGCCCCAAAGAGTAATTTTTCTGCAATCCAAGAACGAACAGCAGTATCTCTAGCTCTCAGAATAAGTCTCAGTCAACTAACAAGCCTTTAAGCTGCCAAAGAAATTGTAACTAGCTTGTACGGCTCCAGCTCAGTTATTCCTTGCTTAGGAAATGCAATCAAAATCACTTTTGACAACAAAAATTGCCAACACTTCTTCCAAGGGAGCTTATTGCCTTACTGACCATGTACTCTGGCCACTGTAAAACAAACAAATAAATAAAACCCTGCAAAACCAAACTGCAGCTTCATGCAAATGACCTTACAACCTTTCTAAGGGTATGGTGAAGACTGTAAAGGTAGAGGCAGACTCGCTTGGGGAGTTACAAGGCTGTAGATTCTTGCTGTCATTACCAGCCTGTAATGAAGCAATCTGTCCAAATGCAAGAACACCAAACAAGCCTTTCTCCCCGGTTTTTGTTCTAAATACATTTACAACTAGCATTTCTGCTGTGGAATGACTACAGAGCTAACCTATGTGGGTTTTCATTCCATCTGAACCCAGCCATCCAGAATCCAGTTGCTTAAGCTCCCTCAAGAGTTAATGAATGAAGATGAGTAAGTACAAACTACAATCGCTTTAGCATAACTGAAAAGATGGAATGAATCACGCTCTCTGAATTGCACCCACTGACTTCACAGGTAGTTGAGGAGACAAGTTGAGTTAGGGAATATTTAGACAACTAAGATTAGGTGTGACAAATAAACCTCTTGATTTGCACCTCTTTAGGCTTATGGATATAATTGATGACATCCGGAAAGAACACACACATACAACCATCCAGGTAATACTGCATCTATTTATTAAAATAGAAAACCTTCATAAACACAGAATCCCAGTATCACTGGGACGGGGGCAACTGGAGGTCTCTTATTTCAACTCCCCTGCTCAAAGCAGGGTCAGCTACAGCTAATGGCTCAGAGACATGTCCAGTCAGGTCCTGAATATCTCTAAGGCTTGAGACTTCACAACCTCTCTGGGTAATTTGTTCCAGTGTATGATCAACCTCACAATAACAACTATATATGTGTGTATATAGATATATATATATAGATAGATAGATATTTAAGTATGCTCAGTTTCTTTTAATGCTTAAGTGGAATTTCTTATATTTTGATTTGTGCCCGTTACTTCTGATCTTCTTACTGGGCACTGAGAAGAGCTTGGCTCAGTCTCCTTTACTTTCTCCATCATACACACAGATAAGCTCCTTGCTTGTGCAAATCTCCCATTTTGAAGGCTGAAGAAACCCACAAAAATCTTCAACCATTTAGAAGTTGATGTAATAATTTTATATAAACTTATTTCATTGCATATATACACTGCCATGATAACCAAGCATTCCAGAAGACTCTTTGCATACAAAATACTTACTGGTGAACACCCAGTACTTCCCAGTCCTTCCCAACATCCTTAGGAGCTATGTTCTGTAGAGTACTTGGACAGATTTCTATTAACTTACAAAGAAGTGACCAACCCATCTGTAAAACAAAAATGTAGTTATTGTAGAAGAGATATTCTGTTTGGAACATTCTAATAATCTTGGCTTTTGGAAGATGCATGTTCTGATGGATGTTTAGTTATCTCACTAAATCAACAAGGGAAAATTAACACAATAAATATGCTAGTGACTGTAAATGCATTGCTCCTAGAACACACCGATCTCAACGTGCTTCAGCGCTGCCTGAGGATAAAGAGGACACAGTTGAAAGAGACATTAACAGAGAGGAAAGTGTGACGTGATCACATGTCATCGTGGGCCAGAGAAGACCACTACACTATTACAGGTAGTCCAGCTTTACTGAAGAATCATAGAATGGTAGGGGTTGGAAGGGACCTTTAGAGATCATCTAGTCCAACTCCCCTGCAGAAGCAGGGTCACCTAGATCAGGCCGCATAGGAACATGTCCAGGCGGGTGTTGAAGACCTCCAAGGAAGGAGACTCCACAACCCCTCTGGGCAGCCTGTGCCAGGGCTCCCTCACCTTCACAGTGAAATAGTTTTTTCTTATGTTTAAGTGGAACTTTTTGTGTTTCATTTACTGTAAATTATAAGGGGAAAGGATAAGTTTTCAAAGGTGTCCAGTGTTTTGAGGATGAAATACCTAAACAATACTATATTTTCTATATTCTCAGCATCAATCATCAGTACTGTGTGCTTCCAAAAAGTAATGAAGGCAGCAAAAGTTTTGAGATCATAAGGGAAAAAGATGAACTAAACCAAATACATTTGTTCTTAGTAACTACCTGCTCTATTCTACACAGCTTCTATGACTTTCAAACATCTCTAAATAATGCCAAAATTGAAAACTGTTCCTCTTTGGTCTCAGATATTGAAGAAATCTGCTCTCTTATGAATGCCTGTGGGCTGACATGATTGCATAGACTTTGAATTGTGAGGATGCAATACACAAAATCTGTACAAAGGATTAACTGAGGAGCAAGAAAACTCTGCTGTAGTGAAAGAGACGAGAACTGAGAAATTTCAAAAGTCAAGATGAAGTACATTTTACAAAAAGGAATTTCCTTGGACATATAAATAAAATTTAAAAAGTGGAAGTAGGCCTGGGTGCTTTAAGAATAGGGTCAAGACAGAAGATAACTTAAGTATGGCTCAAAATTTATGTGGAACTGGATCAGCTGTCAGCAGGAGACATGTAAAGCAAAGGGGTGAGGACAGATAGACAGCAAGAGGAATGTGAACGGCTGCTTCCAAAGAGTTCATTGACAAAGATAATGGAAAGCACATAATCTCTAACTCTGCAGTCTGCAAGACTACAGACTTGAAATTCCAAGTTTGGTAGCACAGATACACCCATAGGAAAAGCATAATCTAGTCAGTTTTCATGACAGCTTTGTCAAGCATGAAAAAGGTGATGTAGCTCCCTGGGAACTGCAATTCTGATTTTGCCTTTCACATACTTGGTTGCATGGGCTATGTTCACACTCTCTCCAGTAGTTTCGTTTCTGCTTCAGTTCAGATTTGCAGGGCCAAATATTTTAAGCCAATTACAAACTTAACGTCTGCAGATTGAGCTTGACCACAAGTTGATTTCCATGTTCTTCATGAGCTGTGGCTTGCTCTACACGAGACTGCAAACCAACTACTGTAGACACTCAGGAACATTAGACTGGTCTCAGTAACTGAGCCCTGACTAAATATAAGAATAGTATTAGCATCCATCAGTCCTCCGCAAGGTGAGGATATGTCATTACATACTTTTCCATATTCCAAGCAAAACAGAGTTTATCAGTGACAACCAGGCACAAATTTCAAATCTGCACAGCAAAGACACTGTTGAGGTGACCATTAATTCAAATAGTGTGTGCTGTGAAGAAAAGATTTTATTTGAAAAGTTCATGCCATCCTAACTGGTCTTGCAAAATTTAGAACCTGAGGGAAACAAGCTTAATGACTTAAAATAATTCATTTGTGTATTAAAATTGTTTTTCATGAAATCCATTTTTCCATTAAAGATTTTTATTTGGATTACTGTGACTTCAAGCACTGACATTTATAAGAATTGTGGACCCAGAGAAAACCAATGGAAACATCTGACTTGCTGACATGTGGTCTATTTTACAATGTTAAAATCATAACCTTAGATAACAGAGAGATTATTATCTGTTTAATAATTATGTAAGAAAGCATGGGGGGTTTTAAATAACAGAAATCCTAAAGATTACAGGGAAATAAAAAAAAAGTAAACAAAGATATTCTTATAAACACTGAAACAGGTCCCTATTCACAGAAACAGTTGGTGGCAGCACTGAAACTCTTGTTATTTTTAAATCAGACCCTTTTCATTTCTAGCATGCAATGAATTTATATTACATTAGGTCACACCTTCAACATGTGACAATAAAGCTCTGCTGACTGCTCTTTACCCAAGTGTAAACATATTTTGCTCAAGAGTTTCTAAGCTGCTCCAACCCTTGTCAGTGCAACTGCAGAATGAAACTACTATATTTACAGAAAGACATCTATTTCACATTAAAGCATTACTGACTTTCCAGCCTAGGATCTTCCTACTTCTAAAGAAGCTTGCAGAGTTTATGCTTGTAGTCCAACTTGCACTGGTACTTCCAATTTTGGTCTACCTGTACAAGTCAGCAGAACAGCAGCCTAACATAATGTTTTGTAACCAGTTAAGGAAGGAAGGGAAAGAAAATCCTCACTTCAGATATGCCTCTTACTGTGTTTATTCTTGTGTGAGAGTCAATTTTTTTACAATGCTAAAAGCAGAAGTGCTTTATTAATCTGTTTATTCAATGAAAAGTCATTAGTAGTGTAAAGAGACTTGCACTGAAGTCAGGACTACATTACTAGAGTGCTGCCATACACACTGCCATACAGCCAGAACTGTGTATTCACAAACACTGTCAACAAATCACAGTGAACGAAGCAGTAAAACAGAGCACTACTAACATGCTGTGGATGTAAATACCTTAAGTGAACGCAAAGGAAGAGCTGGCTATGGCATTTAATGAGGGACAGGATTTCAGCATTGCACTGGTTACGCATTTCATACTTTAATACAACATAGAAATGCAAAGAGTTTCAAAACCTCTAAACTGAAACACTGTTCAACTGCAAATGCAGGCAGAGAGAAGATTAAAACTCATTTTTAAATTCTGTATTAAATCAGAGTGAGGTATTTTAACATGGTTAAAATTAAACAGTCACCGTCTTCCTTATGTGCTTCTGAGAGTCTGATGCTGTCATTTAAGACCTACTCCTTCTTGTGGTTTTCATATTTTTTACTTATTAACCTAAATTTCTGGGCAGTGGTTTTGTAAATTGTTTATATATACATAGTGTACTTTATCATGAAAATAAATGCTGATTCGTCCTTTTGTATTTCTTAATGACCTGACAATTGAATAGTAAAACAGAGCCTGCACAAATACTTAGCCTTTAAAGGAAACCTGAGATCACCAGGTTAATCACTACAATTTCATATTTTTAATTTTATGCTTTTGACCTCTACCCAAAGCCTACAAGATAAAAAAACTCAATCCACCCACTTAAAATGTACTATTATTTAAGAGGCATTTGTGTTATAATTTATGTTTTGCCTTCTAGTTGAGCTGAAAAAAAGTAAAAGAATGCCAAAAATATTGTAACCATATGAATGGGTTTAATGCAATTTTAAAAACCCCACGCAAGTGGGTTGCACAGAAATCTTCAGCTTATAAACATCCTTTAAGCATAATATAGTTACAAATTTAATATATGCCTGCCAGGAAGGAGCTGTTTCATATGACAAGTTTGGCAGCTGTACCATAAGGACAATATCAAATTGTGTAAGTGCCACACCTAATCTAAATGGGCCAATGCTAAGCTACATGCTCCACAAAGCAGAACCTTAAATTGCAGAATGTACTCTCATCGAAAAGATTTTTTTTACCCACTTAAAAAACCGGGCTAGTTCAACTCCCTAGGATGGGGCTACCTTCTTAAGTAGGAATTCATTTTTATAAAAGCATGCTTTTAGAAATTTTTAAAACCACGGCAGAATTTAATATTGACACATCGAAAACAGATTAAGTAGCATTATTGTTAACTCGGAAGCCTATGTCAAACAGTATTCGTGTTGCTGATTTTCTGCTTTTCCTTCTTTTGCCATATGAATAAAGACGGAACGAGCAGGATACTCAAACAGCTGCAACGCTTGTCCCTTTAAATCCCAGCGGGTACAGCGCCCTTTCAGACATCAACAGTACTTCATCAAGTGGTCCAGAAGAGACCGAGTTAAAAAGCAATACGCAAGGCGAGCGGCAACTTTTATTCCGGGGAAGAGCTGCGGCGCTTGGCGCAACCGAAGGAGCGAAGCGGTGCGGCGGGAACGCAGCCCCGGCCCCCCGCCCTCAGCCGGCCCCTCAACGCCGCGCCGCCCCTACCTGCTGCACGCCCGCCGCTCCCGGGTACAGGTCCACCACCAGTAGCAGAGGCACATGGACGTTTTTGCCGCTAAAGAGCCGGGGGGCTGCGGGGGGACAGAAACAGGCCGCGTTACCGACCGGCAGCGGGCGGGGCAGGGCAGGACAGGGCAGGGCGGCCGGCCCGCCCGCGCCTTACCGCTCTGCCGGGCCGCCAGCTCCAACAAGTCGCTCAGGGTCTGCACCAGCGTCTCCAGCCGCTTCCTCTCCTGGACGTTTTGGAGCCGGACGACCAGCTTTCTCAGGGCTTGTTCCTCTCGCACTGCCGCCGCCGTCTCCTCCTCCTCAGGGCCGGCGCTGGCCATGGCTGACCCGCTGCCCTCCGCAGCTGCGCTTCACCCCATGCGCCGGCCACCGCGGCCCTCGGGCACGAGGGCTGGGCGGCGCGGGCCCGTACTGTCGCCGCGCCGCGTTGCGCTGCCACAGCCGCCCGTCGCGATCGCGGGGCCGCCCAGCCGGCGTCACCCGGTACTTTCGAGCCGCCCTTCCCGCTGGCGCCTGCCCCTCCCGCCGCTCCGCTCAGCGCCGCTCCGGGGTCACAGCCGCGGCCACGGACCACCCCCGCGGGCGGGCGAGCAGCCGCCACACCATTGCCCCTAGGAGGCAGTGGCGTCACCCGCGCCAGGGCCCAGGGATTGACAACAGAGCTGTCCAATAGAGTCTCAGAACTGGAGCCTGGGTTCCGCCCCTGGGGCCGCTCTGTGAAATAAAAGGGTCCGGAGGTTAAGGACTTTTTAAAGCTGTTGTGGGAGAAACTAGATATAGATGTAGATATAGATAGCCCTTCTGGGAGGGGAGAGAAAGCAAGTGTAGTGGGTGTATGTGTCTTACGTGCAGTTCCCTGAGCAGGTGAGGTGCCTCCTTCCCTCAGATGGTGTTTGGGGCTGTCAGCTTTTCCCTGTATGCGGGGTGGGGGGAGGAGGTGGTGGTGGTGATATGCAGCTGTACTCTTAAGGCTATTGCGTGGCAGCTGAGATGAAGCTGTAGCCTGTCTTGCTTGGGGAGGCATGTGGTCTGTGCTCCTGAGTGCTTTAGCCTTGTGGCTGTCCATCTGTGGGTTTAAAACAAACCTTTTGTGGCCTTAGAAGTCAAACTTCCTTACAAGCCTTCCAGTGAGAGGTTCTTATTTAGAGATAAAAAAGTTCTCCTGGTTGTGTACATGCATTGCTTCTGGCAATGTTTCTGTTACTTCTGCTGTGTTTGTAGGAGACTAGTAATCACTTTTTAAAGTGATCTTTGATTTGAAAGCTAGTATCTGTAGAATATGTTACATAAAGGACTTGCATATACTTCTTACACGCGGAAGAATTAAGAGTCCAATTGAACTGGCCTTTTGTTAGACCAACATATTTTATGGTGGTAATATGGGTTTACTTGAGGCTTTTGCTTAGATTAGAATGTTTGGTTGATAGAGATGCATAACATTCATTAAATAGCTAACTTACAGGTCACTAATGAATTTCTCAAACTTTAAAAAACAGTGTTTATTAATGCCTCTGCAGCCATGTGATCTTGGATAAAGTTGTCTCTGGTCTGCTGGTGTATTGATCTTAAAACTTGTATGTTGCTGTTGTCATCATTCAGTGATTCTTGGGTTTTTGAACATAAAGAAACTATTCTCTTGGTATGTCAATTGTAGCCTGTTAACAAGGACTGTACTTGTTAAATAGTGAGCTAGTTTCTCTGAAGCACCAGAAAACAAACGTAAGATAGCTTTACAAAACAGTGACTCAGTTTGACATGTATGGAATGTATTGCATCTAGACTAAACCAAAAATTAGTTGATTTAAATGTGTTGGTTTCACTTGAAAGATATTGTTTCTGCAGAAGCAGTAATTCAAGCCCAAAGAAAAACTTAAAAATATTTCTAGGTTTAAAGCCTCATTTCTGTCTTCTTGCAGTTTTGACAAGATTGTTTTGTCTTGCAAATGGTATGAATGTAGATACAGTCTTTCAAGTTACATCAGTAATCAGCTTTCTCCAGTATCTGCATAGCTGTAGCCATTAGCAGACTTCAGCAAAATGTTTTCAAAGATTGGAAATGCCGGTTGTAAATTACAACTGGTGATATTGATGAAGTCATATTAATACAGCTTTCAAATCATGATCTTAAACTAATTTGTCTGGCTTGTGCATTTAGCAGAGCTCTAGACTTCCTTGCATTGTGGTTTGTATAAGAACGCACAAGTTTTTTCTTGTTTGAGTTTTGTTGGATAGAAGTGGAAAAAAGCTGTAGATTTCCTGAAGGAAAATTGGGGCCTTTCTACTGAAATATCTTGAGTTCTCAAACTGTGTGCTAGATCCAGACCACTTGAGATTATGTATCTCTGATAGTTTCTGTTTTGCTGCTTTTATAGCCTTTTCTGTGTTAGTTCTTTTCTGATTAACTCTATCCCAAACAACTGTCAGGTGTTTAGCAAGCTTAGGGTGAGGATATTAGATAAGTGAAAAGAGAAAGCAAATATAGTGGTAAAATGTAACCTTTGGAAGATTTACTTTCATTCTCAAGAGAGCTCAACTTCTTCAGCATGTCCTAATCAGGCATCAGGGGTTTTGTTGTCACTTGACCTCCCTTGTTGATGTTCAAATTCCAGGTGACTTTCACTTCCAAGTAGTTGTGTCACCATGAGATTTCCTCTTCATGGTTTTTAAAATCTGCCAGATTCATGTAGCAGCTGTCTCTTTGTTGAGGCTGGATGCTTTGATTGTAAAAGACTTACTTCCCCTTTTGTTTTTAATAAGATTGGTAGTTAAGTATGGACTGTTCTGTATTTATCCTCATAGGCTGAGATGGGACTACTAATGCTTGTGAAGTAATGTATACTCTATTGTGTGTGACCATCTAGACAGCATGTCATGTTATATTTTTATATCTAACATAGAAAAGACTTAATAAATTGTTCTGTCCAGTAACGTATAAGAGCAGATGTCTGTGTCCCAACTCTTTCATTTGTTTCACAACTGGAAAATTACATGATAGAAGAGATCCCTAGAATTGACACACTCATTCAAGTGAACTGAGTCCTTACTGCGTGGTGATAGCTTTATCAATGACCTACTGTTTTAGGCCACCCTGCTTTTTCTTTCTCGCTGCAGCTTATGAACACTCTGAGATAATTTGGAGTTCAGTCTGTTTTGCCCATGATGGTAATTGGTGAGTACTGTCCCTGTCCTTGTCTGACCCATAAGCCTTCTGTTATATTTTTCTTTTCCCTTATCTAGTTGAGGAAGGGAGTGGCAAAGTGGCTTTGGTGAGCATCTGGCCTCCAGCCAGGGTCAGCCCACTACAGCCCTTCCTAGGTGAGGCAGTTTGGAGCCTGGGTTAATGTTTCTTCCTCTTTCCACTTGTGTTGGTAAAGAACAAAAAATTATGCCTGTGTTAGAGATAGGCAAATACGTGAAGAATCATCATCTTGAGATACAGGCTGAAAACTTGCAACATGGTTCCCAAGCTTTATTCCTTTGCAGGTGGTAGTTTCCTGGAAGATTGATTGGAGGGGATGCCAACTTCTGAGAGTTTGTCAGAAGTCTGAGAGTTTGCCAAAAGTCTTCATCAGTGTGTTATACCAGAGGAGAATGTAAAAAGCAAGATTGGTCCTGGTAAGCATCTGTATTCCACAGTTTTCCTAGTAAAAATCTGGTTAAGATGTCTATCTGTAGAAGTGATTTGGGGTTGTAGACTGCACAGTCTTGCCTTGACTGGCAGAGGTTGAGATCTGATAGTAAAATGCAGTTGTCTGGGTGGCTTTCTTAACAGAGCATGGGGAAATTTCGTTCTGTAAGTTTCTTAAGAGTTCTGTTCTCTTTCTAATTTCACTTTTGGTGACTGTGGATGTCTTGTCCTGTCCGACCATGAAGACCATAACAAAGGACCACCTCATCTTTAATGAGTGTAGAAAATCATGAGCTTCTGTAGAGGTTTTAACTGTTTTTCTGATATTAGAAAGCTGATATCCCAGTTCTGTCAGTGGTTCTGCTTTAGCAGTTGTTTCTCACAGATCAATATTGAGTTGTGTATCTGTATACTTTAAAGTTGCCTGGATGATTGCACTGAGGATATTGGACATCATTCAAGGACTGCAGTTGACTGTGTAGGCATTCTAACTGACTCCAGATGAGGCCTCACCAGGGCAGAGTAGGAGGGGAGGAGAACCTCGCTCGACCTGCTGGCCGCACTCTTCTTGATGCATCCCAGGATGCCATTGGCCTTCTTGGCCATGAGGACACATTGCTGGCTCATGTTTAGTATATTATCAACTAGGACTTCCAGGTCTCTCTGCAGAGCTGCTCTCCAGCAGGTCAATCCCCAGCCTGTACTGGTGCATGGGGTTGTACCTTCCCAGATGCAGGACTCTGCACTTGTCCTTTTTAAACCTCATGGGGTTCCTCTCTGCCCAACTCTCAAGCTGGTCGAGATCCCGCTGAATGGCAGCACAGCCTTCTGGGGAATCAGCCAGTTGGTGTCATCAGGGAACTTGGTGAGGGTACACTCTGTCCCCTCATCCAGGTAACTGATGAAGATGTTGAACAAGACTGGCCCTAGAACCCATCCCTGAGGAACTCCACTGGCCACAGGCCTCCAATTTGACTCAGCTCTGTTGCTCACCCACCCTCTGGGTTCTGTCATTCAGCCAGTTCTTGATCCACCTCACTGTCCACTCATCCGACCCACGCTGCCTGAGCTTTTTGAATTGGATGTAATGGGAGATGTTGTCAAAAGCCTTGCTGAAGTCAAGGTAGATGGTATCTACTGCTCTCCCTTCATCTAGCCAGCCAGTTATACTCTCATAGAAGGCTATTCAGATTGGTCAAACAGGATTTCCCCTTGGCGAATCTGTGTTGAATCCCTTTGGTAACCGTCTTTTCCTTCATTTTCAGGATGAGTTGTTCCATCACCTTTCCAGGGATGGAGGTGAGACTGAGTGGCTTGTAGTTTCCCAGGTTCTCCTTTCCTTTTTTGAAGACTGGAGTGACATTAGCCCTTCTCCAGTCGGCGGGCACCTCACCAGTCCTCCACAATTGTTTGAAAATGATGGAGAGTGGCTTAGCAATAACATCAGCCAGCTCCCTCAGCACTTGTGGGTGTATCCTATCAGGTACCATAGATTTATGGGTGTTAAGCTTGCCCAACTAGACTATTCTACTATCCTCCAGGGACTGGGCTTCCCAAGGGCTGGCCTTAGCAGTGAAGACTGAGGAAAAATTTCTCAATTTTCTCTATTTCTAGTGTGTTTGAACTGAGCTTTCATGGTAGTTGGTGGCCTTATCTACTTGTTTGGACTGATTGCCTCTGGCTCTGTGACTCCAACTGCATCTGGTGCGAGCTTGTTCATTTGGAATCCAGGTGTTTGGCAGGCAGGTTCCTCTTCTTGACAATGCATGGATGTGGCTCAAAGGCTAACCCAGCAATGGGGCTGTGTGACAGGATGGCTGAGGTGCAGCTGGCCAGTTGTTGAAAAGAGCTTAACCACTGCAGATGTCAATGCTTCTAAGTGTAATAGAAGAAACCAAGACATTTTTGTTCTCTCTTCTTTGTTGAATGGGTAGCTTCCTGTTAGAAGCAAGTAGTCATTTCCCTATTGATTTTGTAAATGAAGCCAGAAATGAAGCAGTCATGGCAGACAAGGTTGGTAGAGGTTTTTTGGGGTTTTTTTTTTTTTGGTGTGAGAGCTTGAATTTACAAGAAAAATTAAAATGGACTGTCATGGACCAAACTCTAACTGTTCATGCTGGAGCCATACTCCTGGACTGATTAAGACTTAAATGTTACACATATGACATGGGGAAGTACTACTCTAGCTTCGGTTTCTTACTTATTCTATGTGTCTGTGACAGGAAAAATTTTGCCTTGAATGCTCAGCCATACTCAAGAAGTGTCTGGTAAACCTCATACCACACCAGGTCTTGTCTTGGGTTACTCTGGTCGTGTTCTTTGGCCATGACTTCAACATGCATGCCACGCCATATCTTACCTGTACCTTCTGAGAGGCTGCTACTGCACTTCCTCCTCAGCCAGTGCTGCTTGTAACACCAGTAAGTTGTTTGTCCTGTGTTGAGCAGAAAGGCTCGTTTTATGTATGTAAAGTAGATTATATTAGTAATCCTTTATGTGTTTGGTTTGGTGGCCTTGTTACTAGCCCTCCTTACTCTCTAGAGACGACTATGGGGAATGAGAGTACCAGGAAGTATTATTTGTACTTGGAGTAACTTTTCTGCCACTGTATGCATGATGTTTGCAAGTTCTTGACTGTGTCATGTAGCTTCTAGAAAGGGACCCATGAAGTCAGGGCATTATGTAACTGTACACTGTATGTTGATTTTCATTGCAGTTCTGTTGACTGGTCAGGCTACAATGCAACTGCTCAAAGGCCTTGTTACTTCCTGGATTTTATATTTCCTAGGTGGCAGCAGAAGCAATGATCTAAGTATCTACGTCTTGAAAGATGGATTTGATGACTGGAAGTCTTTGAAGAGCATCTTGCAGAAACTATAAATGGGAGGGTTAGTAGAAGGTGTGCTAGAAAAACATAACATCCAAAGCTAGAAGAAAATGACATCAGGAAGGCCACATACCTGTTTTCCTAAAATGGGAATTTTCTGCCTAGTGGAGAGTGTAATAGTACTTTCCCACCACCAGCCTGTTGTATAAAGCTTGTGGAGGTGGTACCACAGTAGATAAACTCTGAAAGCTAGCTTTGCCAGTCTTTGTCCATTTGGGTGTAAAATCACTTAAGTCTGGACTCAGTGTTTAATCTAAAATGTCCTTTTTCTTCAAGAAATGTTTAGTGCATTCTGATACTTTACTAAACAGTCAGGGACACCTGCAGATGAAATGCTTTGCCACTTGATGCTTTAGTATTGTGTTGCCATTTGTGTGATACCTGATACAGTTCCTGTGAAACTTATTAGATTCAAACAATTATCTCAGTGGGTTTTTTTGTTACTTGTAGCACTTAATACTCTGGTGTGACTTGAATTTTATACAAAGTGCTTTAAAAAAAGGCAGGAAGGAGAACCAAATGTTATTCTACTTAAACAATTTTATTAGGATATATGCAAGTGACAAGATTTCAGTCTCTGAGTTACTGCTCAGGAAATGCTAATGTACTTAACTAGTTCAACTTTTTCCCAGAAAAAAAGCAATTAACTGGTTTTGGGGAGCCACATTGAAATCACCTTCAAGAATATGCTGATTTGTGAAGCAGTTATGAATCTGCAGAGCTCTATGTGGATCACTGGCTACACAGAGGGACATGAAATTAAGATTTCTGCAGATGATTTCTGACTTCTGTTTCATCCGGATTGTGTCACTAATGTTGTGCAGTTGTGTGGGCAAATGTGTGGTGCCTGGCCACAGTAATGTGTCAGGAAGGTGTGCTGAGACTTGAGGCAGTCCACGATCCCTTAGGAGAACTAGTGCAAGCTGTAGTGTGGCTGCATCTCTTGATGTGGCTGCATCCTGAGTGCTTGTTGGGACTATAACCTGTGCATCATGTCATCCTTAGCGCTGCTTCCTTTCAGAAGGAAAGGCCCCTTCACAATGGGCACACTATATACCTCCAATACCTAAGGAATTGGAGGTGAGCTCTCCTGATGAGGACAATGTGTTTCCTAAAGGCAGTCTGATACCTGAATAATAATATAAAGGTCTATGGCGGCCAGAATCATCTGTGCATTTTGTTCAGTGAGTCAGTGCAGTCTGGGTTGTGGCTTAGGCATGGATGGTGGTGGCAGTGTCATAAGCAGTAGTGTAGCATCAGCCTTAGCAAAGCAGCAAGGAATTTTCTTACTATGATGTGTTTATTGGACTCATACTTTTGGACAGAGTCTTGTAACAGAGCAGTCAAAGTGTAAACCTTCCTGAGTTCTAGCAGAGGTGAAGATACTCGAAGATTTTTACAATAAGTCTTAAATCTACTAAGCAAAAATGTATCTATGCTTCCACAGTGTTATTCACCGTTGCCTGATTCTGAACATTGAATGACTATTTTCTTTGCATGAGTGTGTGTAGGTCAATACCTACCCACACAGTGACTCAGAACTGCTCTGATTCATTTTCTGATCTCCCATCACTTTCTCTGTGTGGCCTCTGCTGTTCCCACACAACAGCTCCTGCATGATGCTCTCCTGCTTCTCCACATATGACCTATTTTCATCTGCCTAAGAGCCGTCATTGCTCTAGCCCTAGACTGAGAGGCAGGATGTGATGTGAAAGAAAAGGAAGTAACGGCTTGATAATGCCCTCCTGGGCCTTTAAGAGTCATTGCCTTACAGTACAAATGTGTAGCAGAGTTAAAGAATCAAAGAGTACTCCTCAGAGTTCCCAGACCTAAAGTAGTTAAGCTGCTTTTGGACCTTGTGGAGTAAACCTGAAGTCTCACTCAAGGCTTTTTGCTCTTTTCTCTGAAGCATTTGTTGTTAACCAGTCTTCCAATTTAATATAACAATTTTCACAGCTTCATCCAGTGTATAAGTAGTTCTGCTTTGTCAGAATTAGTGTGACATTATGCATGAATAAAGGATGCATTGAACTGTATAGAAACTTCCTCAGTGAATGCAATGATAGACTTGGATCTACTGTAATTGAATTTTATTGTAACTCCATGAGATAGTTGACTGGGGTATGAATTCAGAAAACATGCAGAGAGTTCAGTGCTTCCCGCACATGACAGCGTGGGGTGATAGCAAGGCAGTATATGAGCTGTGTAATAACAGAGTGCAGAGCATTAGACTGTCCGATTTCTGTTCTGAACTGTGCTGTCTAACTCAGCAGTGGTTTCTCCTCAGCATATTCATAAACACTAGCCTAATAATGTTACAAACAAATTCCTAGGATTGACCTTGATGCTATTTTACCCGAACTTAGAACTGTCAGGAGAGTTGTGGATTATCTTGGTCCTTTACCATCAGACCAAGAGGGAATGGGTGGTGATAATAGTTTCCATGTTTTCTTACCCCATTCTTCTGTGGGAGAGGAGCAGTAGTGTTGACTGAACTGTCCACACGAGCCAATCTGTATGCTTATGGTAGCTGACTAGTTGGAGATCTTCAATAACCTAGCTAAATGGTGACTTGATAATTTCTGAAGCTGATTCATATAGAATATGTATTTGATCTATCATTTTTGCATCTGGCTGTACCTGTGCAATTGGGAGTCTCCAGATATTTTAATTGAAGTGGTACTGTGTTTTACTTCATTTTCTTCTATGGAGGATTGCCATGCTGAGCTGCTCTCAAGTCTTCTGGAAGCTGTGCTAGCTTACTCCCAGTGAGCTCCATGTCACCAAGCAGAGCCTTACTGCTGATTCCAGTTTTGGTTTTATTTCACTTTCTGTTCCATGAAGAAACAGTAACTTTACCCATCTGCAACATTCTTATGAGATTGACAGCTGGGTTTAACTACTGAGAATGCAACACTTCATTTTTTTTTAAGTTTTACTGGAGATTACCACTAGGTGTCCGCTGAGCATTAGCTATTCTTAACAGTCATGAAGAGTTCCTACATTCCTACTAAAAATTACACAGCAGGCTGGCAGATTTAGCCAAAGCAGTCAGTGACTTCAATATCTCATTCTCAGCTAGTGGCTTGCTTGTACTAAAGAAAAAAATCCTATTTCACAGTTTTGTGAGGAACACAAATTTAGTTTAAGCATGGCTATATGCCCTCTCAGATATTCTAGGGGCAATAGGTTAGGAATAAGGAAGACTTACCATGGAGTCCCAAATGGCAAAATGCAGCACCACCATTTCATGATGTCTGGAAGCAAAAATTTTTAAGGATGTGATGCTGAAGACCTATTATCTTTAAAATAATTTGATTTTTTTTCTTTTTTTACTCCCATTCCTTACAAATGTGGCTAAATGAGCTGTTCTTTATTATCTGCTGACTGTGTATGCCTGTCCCTACATGATCTGTTTCTCTTCTATCTTTGACACCTGGAATAGAAATTGTGATAGTTTTTGGAATCCTCTTATTATTTGCTTGGCCTGCCTTTACAGTGTGGAACAGACCTACCTGTAACACAAACTGAGAACAGTGAACACATAGTAGAAACATAGTGAGCATGTGCATGTAAGTGGAGGCTCTTTTCAACACTGAGTGACCAACATGGGAAAGGACTAGGAGAACCTGCTCTGTGGCAGTGAGGAGAGGCTGAAGCAGTGTCTTTGGTTTGGAGAAGACAGCAGTGGGGAGACCTAACAACTGATATATTTGAGGAGATGCAGCCAAGCTCTTCAGTGGTGCATTGAGGGAGGACGAGGGACAGCAGGCACAAACTGAAAGCAGAGGTTCGGGCTGGATATAAGGAAAAACTGTTTCACCATGCAGGTTGCTTCAAGAGGTTTTGAAGTCTGTATCTTTGGATTCTTTGAAAACTTGTCTTGACAAATCCCTGACTAACTTGAACAAACCTCAGAAGTGACTGCTTGAAGCAGGTGTTTGAGCTGGAGACTTACAGGCATGCCTTCTAATCTGAATGATGTTGTGGTTTTCGTTCTGTGCAGTAGCAGATCATGAATGATAAGCTGTTGCTTTGTTGAAATTGAAAGTCTTAAAGATATTGAGATTCCTGACATCTGTCAGTGTGGTTATGTTAGACGGAACAGAGAGCTTCTGAATATCTAATAGAATGCTTAATCACAGGCAATTTTCATCTTCTGTGGGTAAATGATAGTAACATCTACAGTGCACATGACTGGATGACTAGAGGTTGGGCAAAATCAGTAGTTAAGTTGTCTTTCTCTAATCAGTATGTGATGGTAAGATTTCCATCTCTTGTTTCATGTCATCTTGGAACACACAGAACAACTGCTGTGTGCAGCTGTCAGCACAGGTAGCTTTTGCCTTTGTCCAGACAGGACTTGGAGGTGCAGGGCAGAGGAGAGAAGTAGACTGCTGATAATTGTTGTTCTAAATGTGATTGTTTTTGTGAAATCTATGAGGCAGTCAGTAAAGACAATTGCTCATACTGGCATATTTTATTCAACTGAATATTGTGATCTGACCTCTTGGGACAGTTGAACTGTTAGTTTTACTTCTGTTTTTTGAGTTTACATAACCTGAGTTTACTTGCAAAAAAGGGAAATTGTTATGAAGGAGTACAGTATGTGAGGTGAAGCCTCACCAGTGACCAGTATGGGGGTGGGGGGGAGAGGAGAGTATTTCCCTAGGTATCTGAGACATCCGTGTCCTCATTCAGCCTGAGCAAGAAGAAGTAGGAGTTAATCAATGAACTGTAGGAGCAAATGTGATTGCAACCACTTAAATACTATGACAATACTTAATACTCTGAGCACAAGCTGAGTGAAATAGCCATTTTTGATGCTGTGTGCTAGGAAAGCCTCTAACTGTTGTCTATAAACAAAGTCCACTAGGCATATATCCCCTTAAACTGTAAGCTTTCCTTTCTTCCTTTTTATACTCTTGTGCTTCCAGTATTAACTGTGTGTCAAAAATGTAATGTGGTATATACAATACATTGTGTCATAGAAAATGTAGCCCTGCCTTCTTGGTTTCTTATCCCAGACATTGAAGTACTGGTGCTGGATTTTTGTGTAAGGTCTGTAAGTGTGCTATAAGCAGCCTTTCCATGTGATGCATTTCCACATAGGCCTTGAACTGATTGTAGTGGGGGGGGAAAAACTTCTTTTTTTTCTAATAGCTGAGGCCTTGTGCCTCTAAATATTCCCCAGACCTGCACATAATTCTGCAACTAGAACCACAAATTCATGTGCTCGTGCACAGTCTTGAAGCAGGCAGAGTAGGCTAAAATTCTACTGTGGGTGGGACTATACAATATCTAAACAATGCTCATAGAAGTTGTTGCCTCATATATTTCAGATGTTTTTACATTGTGAACATTGCTACAGTGTTAAAAGGAGGAATCAGGACTTAGGTAATATAGTTTATATTGGGCATAAAAATCCCTCAGGCTTTTTTCTGAGTGTGTATATTAACATGTACTGCATCTCAGATAAAGGGTAGTCACATAATATTATCTTCTTCACCATCCTGATTTGTCAGACAGCAGTTCCTGTGGTTTAACCTCAGCCAGCAACTAAGCACCACACAGCTGCTCACTTACTGCTCTCAGTCCAGTGGGATGGGGAGGACAATGATGAAAAAGTATGACTTGAGTTGAATAAGAACTCTTTACTAACCAGCTGTCCTGGTCATGCTCCCTCACAGCTTCTTATACACCTGCTTGCTGGCAGTCTGGGAAACTGAAAAATAGTTAAGTATTTTTATATATGTGCTAATTAGCAAAGATCAAAACATCAGTGTGTCATAGACTTTATTCTCATACTAAATCCAAAGCATTGTACCAGCTACTAGGAAAAAAATTAACTCATCCCAGCCAAAACTAGGACAGTAACTACTCAGCTGTTCTGCATCAATAAGATGCCTAGTGCCTCATCAGAAAGGCACTTGGAAGCTTTCCCTTGGGGGCTGCTCTTAAGCTGAGGCTTTATTGTTGGCCCCTGTATCTTCTATGTTAGAGCTCTGTAGCAGCTCTGTCTACTCTCAATCTCAAACCTCCTTGGTCCTGGCCTGGGCCTGTGTCTTGGCTTGGCTTCATGGACTTGCTGGGTCATCTCTGGACAGTATCTGCCCAGATCCCTGTCTCTAGATGCAGTTCTGACACAGATTTGCTGAAGAGGTCACTACTGCCTGTCTTTGTGCTCAACTCTCCTTTCAGAGCAGCTGGCTTTTGATACTCTAGGACAGCATTCCACAACTTGAAGTGTTACCTGGCCTGCAGGAGTGCAGTGGTCACAACTGTGAGTTAGTAGGATTCTGTATGCATCAGGATGTGGAGGCTTTTATCCTCTGAATATCTCTATTGCAGAAATGTGTTACACAAATACTGCAAAAATCTTCACTGCAAAGTGTACCTATGATTAATAAATTGAATACAAATATCAACCTATTGAAAATTACTATCCATCAATCAATAATACAGCAACAATCAGTAGCAGGGCAGAAATCAATTGTATAGCAACAATCAATATAATAGCATATACCTGTTTGGTTGTTGCTATTACAGGTTACTGCAAACATCACTAGTGAAGCAACCTTGCCAACAGTGTAACAGCAGGCATGGTGGATTGCTTCTGTATACACATGGTACCAAATGAATTGTAGATCCCAGAAGAGGTCAAACCATCTGAGAGGGAAGGACAAAATGATCCCAGAGGAGGACCCAACTGTCTCAGAAGTAAAAGAACAAGCTGAACTGACCCCAAAGGGGAACTAGTAGGATAACAGTCGCATTGCTACGCTGGTCTGTTTGTCAGTTTGGGAGTCAGTCTGGTGTCCCTAGTCATGGTCCAAGATATCATGGGAATTATGTGGAGTGTTCAACCTGATTTGGAAAAGTATGTGCAGCACTGGAAGTTCTTGGAGAAAAACTTAACTTTAGCTAAAAATTGTCTTCCTTGTATCATAGAGGCATAAGAAGGTGTGGAACACCACTGCTTCAAGCCACCAATAAATGGTATTAATTTCTGCTTTTCACTGGTAACAGCAATTAATCATTTTTATTCTTTCAGACCAATCTTTTTTTCTCTCATGGTTTCAACTTTTTTCAGATGAGTTGCTGCTACAGTTTTTGATAACATCTTGGGATGTCTATGGTTTCTAGGTACTCAGCTGACTGCTTCAAAGCAGTTGCACTTTTCAAGGATGTTTCTTGTTCCCAGGCAGGCTGACATTTCTCTGTCAGTATTTTTCTTTTGTTCAGTAATATGATTTTCCTGCTAACCAGACCTCCTTTTATGGTTGCTCACATCACAGAATTAGGAAAAGAAAGTCTAGGGCTCCATTTCAATCTTGAGTGCAAAGAGGGCACCAAGAAAAGGTTTAGGCTACCAAAAGGCCTCTCCACTGAGACCTGCTTGGTCACAGTTAGGTCTGGAGTCTGAGGATTGAAGCTGAGAGAAGAGCTAGAATTAGGAGCAAAGCAAAGCTTTAAGTTCTTCTTGGTGTGGACTGAAGGAATCTGCCACAAGAAGGGTTGGACTGCCAAAATATCATTCCTTGAGTGTTGTTTTTGGTCTCTTGCTGGGATTCTTGGCTTAATGTTCTTGCTGTGTTTATCCTTAGTGTTAGGAGAGGGGCACATCCTAGAAATTCTGTTGGAGCAAGGTTGCAAAGGGTTCTCCAAAGGAAAAGTCAACCTGTTAGAAGACACATCAGATGCCCCTCCCCCCCGCCCTGGACTTTTCTTGTCTGGGTTAAGGCTGCAGTCTGCATCTTGGGCTTATGCCATTCCTAGGATTAGATTTAGAAATTAAATTCAACTTAAAGCTCTAGTTTGATTTCAGTTATAAAAAGGGCATTTTTGCCTCTATCATCAGTCATTTCTAATCTCTTATGAGAATAGTTTTCCTATCTTGGGCCCTTCTTTCCTCTTGGCTACATTCATTATCATGTTTGGATTTGATTTCCCACTTCATCTTTAAATTCAGTCTGTCCTTGATATCAGCCATCTCAGACAGGCTCTTGCCATCAGTTGCCTAGCGGTTCCTTATTTCATCATCCTTCCCAGCTTTGTTCTTGATCCTGATTTGGGTGTTCTTTGATGCTTATATGGTGAAAGATCAGGAAAGAGAGGTACTCTGAGTCAGCTGTGAAAAGACTGTATGTTGCAGTGTGGTACAAGCATATTTTAGAACTGAAGCTTCATGTTTTTGATGAGAAGAAGGCTATGTGCAAGGAAAGACTATAGAATTACTGATGAGCCTGCAGGGGCTGTGTTAGATATTGCCTGGGGATTGTCCTCTGCAAGTTCTTTCTGACTGAGCACAATGTCAGTCAGGTCCATTTTTCGATGTTCAGTTTTGTCTCATCATACTCTCTCTAGAGTGGAATGAAAATTTAATTACAGGAGACTTTATAACCACCTCTTTTGTTTTTGAAGTCTGCTTTGAAGAGTCCATGCATAGTTATGACTGAATTTATACTCTGAATAAATATTTTTCCCTGTGTTACATTCCTGTTCAGTGTATTTTAAGCCCTGCAATTGCAAAAGGGGTGGTGTTAATTTGAAAGATAGAAAGTGCTCAGACAGGACCTGTTGAGAAGTGATATGACAGTTATTTGATTCTCTCCTGGACAAAATGCTGATAAACAGTCCATCTGCTTTTATCTCATAGCCAGCAGGGGCTCTGTGGAGTCACTGCTTCAGAAAACAGTAGCAGGGCAGGTATTCTTCCTCAACCTTTTCAGCTCATGTTTTAGCTGTCATAGCTTTGAATTGTCAAAGATGGAAATGAACCCATAGGTCTGAGCTTGTTCTCTGCTCTCTGTATATAAAGGTGCATCATCTCCAAACAGACACGCTTGGATGGGTATACTCTTTGCTGTATTAAAAACACTGCCTGGAGGGCTGAGCCTGAAGAGTGTTGCTGAATAGAGTTAAATCCAGTTGATGGCTGGTCACCAGTGGTGTTCCTCAGTGTTGGGGATGGTTCTGTTTAATACTCTTTATTGATGATCTGGATGCGGAGATTGAGTGCACCCTCAGGAGTATTGATCTTCTTGAGGGCTGGAAGGCTCTACAGAGGGACCTGGCTGGATTGGATTGATGGACCAAGGCCAGTTCTATGAAGTTACACAAGGCCAGGTGCTGGGTCTTGCATTTGGGCCCCAACAACCCCATGCAACACTACAGGCTTGGAGAAGTGGCTGGAAAACTGTCCAGAGGGAAAGGACCTGGGGGTGTTGATCAACAGCTGGCTGAGTGTGAATCAGCAGTGTGGCCAGGTGGCCAAGAAAAGACCAATGGCATCCTGGCTTGTGTCAGAAATAGTGTGGTCAGCAGGGACAGGGAAGTGATTGTCCCCCTGTACTTGGCACTAGTGAGGCCACACACTGAACCGTGTTCAGTTTTGGGTCCGTCACTACAAGAAGAGGTGCTGAAGTGTATCCAGAGATGGGCAACAAAGCTGGTGAAGGGTCTGGAGCACATGTGTGAGGAGCAGCTGAGGGAATTGGTGTTGTTTAGTCTGGAGATGAGAAAGCTGAAAGGAGGACATCGCTTTCTGCAACTGAATTCTCTGTGCCAAGAGAGGTTCATAATGGATATTAGGAAAGATTTCTTGACTACAAGGGTTGTCAAGGATTGGAACAGGCTTCTCGGGGAAGTAGTTGACTTACCATGCCTGGAGATATTTAAAAGATGTGTAGATATGGCACTTAAGGACATGGTTTAGTGGTGGATATGGTGGTGCTGGGTTAACAGTTGGACTCAATGAAAGGTATCTTCCAAAATGACTCTATAATTCTATGAAATGCATCTTTATGAAAGCAGGTGCCCTAGCTGAGTTGTAAAAAGGTGCTAGGCATTTATCGGTACAGTTTTCTGCTAATGTCATTGTGTGTTCTTCCAAATCAGCTAGCATGTTATCTAGATATGTATGTATGAATATGTCCATGATCCAGTTAAAGTACAATGAAAGTGAGAGCTAAGTTAAAGAAATCTATATATAATCTTACACTAGTCTGACACCTAGTGGTGAGTATGCTTCTGAGACCTCAATGTACAGTCAGTGGATCCTTTGGTCCTGTTAAACTAGGGCTGCTTGAAACTGCTTTTCCCTGGAGAGGCCAGAGAAGACCTGGATTTGATTAAAAAAAAAAAAGACTGTCCCTGGATTTTCTCCACCTCTCCTGAAATTTCTGTCTTCCTCTTGTTTCCTTTCCCTTCCTGTCATCCTTTGGAGAGCACTGCTTTGCCATGTACTGCTAGGTCTGTATGTTAACAGAGCAGATAAGATTATTATAGTACTTCAAAGCCCAAGTGACTTTTCCTGTTTTTTCCTGATGAGTAGCTGATGATGCACTTTTTGTGTCTAAATTAGAAACCGAAGGAGATGTTCAGGATCTTTTTCTGCCAGCATCCAGCTGATGAAACAGCTTTTGTTATAGAGGCAAAGTTTTCATTTGATCGGATCTCTAACAAAAGAAACCCAACTGAACAATTCATAACTGGGCCTTGTGGCTGGTTTCTAAGGAGGTGCAACATAAAGCCTAAATTCCTGGGTGCTGACTTAAAGGTTATCTTCAAAAGGGCTAGGAGGAAGAGGGTTAAGGGAGAGAGTGATCTGAGGGGATGTAGCACTTAGCTATGATGCATTTGTAGGGGTGTTAGTTTAAAAAAGAGGACCCTATAGATGAGGCTCAGACAGCACTGAGTGCATGAAAACAAGAGCTAAAGAGAATCACTACATTCAGAATGGCTGAAATACTTGGACCTTGGATATAATAGGAAATGTGGGCTGTGGATTTTCTTAATATGTTCTGCTTCATAACGTTTGGTTTCCTAAAAGGTACCACCGCTCTATAAGTCACTTTCCTGTAGTTTAGACCCTTCCAGCTACTAACTGACTTTGCTCACAGCTAGAGGCCAGCACTGTGTCTGACCTAGGTAGCACTGCTCATTTTGGGATGATTTTACTTCTTATTTCATTTTTAAGTATTTTCTTAATATCTGAAGCTAATACTTTACACCACCAGTGGGTTTACAGGGACAAGTATGATGCATTTTGCCTGTGCCTACAGCTTTGTCTGTCTTTTCCAATTTATTTCATGGGTCTCTTTAATTGTATTGTAACAGCTGTCATCCACTTTATATATAGTACAAATAAAGTCAGGGATGCAAATGACTGTAAGTCCCTGAAGCAGAATTCAAGAATGTGGCACCAAGCTAAGTCATAATCCAGCAATATAATTTTTACTCTTTGTGCATTTACTGGTGAATTATCTGCTCTCTTTTTAGTAAGAAAGAAGATTCCTGGCTATTATATAAGCAGTTATTCATATGGGTTCAGTATCTATGCTAGGTATTTTTTGTCTGTTTACAGAAAAGAAAATCTTATTGGATTTTCCAATAATTATAAAGTATAAACTTTCTACAAACATTTTTAGGATTAGTAAATCTGATTCTAGTTCTTCCAGAGAATGCATTTGTTCTCCCATACCTGGTTTTGGGCAAATCAAGGCATTTTCTTTACAAGAGACAGTTTCATTAGTCTAAATTTAAAAGTTGTTATAAGAAGCATTCACCAGATTTGCAAGTGGCTAAAATGGTTGACAGTTAGACAATCATGTTTCTTCTGTCTCTTCAAGCAATCTGATACTATATCAAGTCTCTGAAAGGTAACAACAAAGATACCATTTACAGGTCCTAGTTTACCACTGCAATAGTATAAAACTTCCCATTCCATTTACCAAGTGGACATCTCCCTAAATTAGTTGCCCTATTCCCATTCTTGTTCTTCAGAGAGCTCCTCTTACTGCCCAAGACATTTCTGGCTTGAATTTGGCCTGTTTGTTTCTTGTAGTCCTTCACTAGTCTCTGCTGGAACCATCAGTGGTGCCTATTCCAAGACAGGACTTGGGCTTGGGGCCCATGTGTCAAGAGGGTTAGGCCCTGCTGACATGTCCTGCTGCAGCATCACTCTCATCTCTTTACAAGCTTGGCCAGATGCCAGCCATCCCTATTGCTGCTCCTAGTTATGATTGTTTAGGATCTTCAGCATGCTGTCAGATACTGTGATAGTGTTATTAAGTTGATTTGAAAAGCATTATGCTATATGAACTTCCTATTGATGTACTTCCAGCTACTGTGCATAACTGACTATAGTGTTGAAATTACACTGCAGTTACCAGAGAAATACTTAAATCACTCACTAAATGCATTGCTGTGTGAGCAGTATGATCTGATAGTCAGTGTGCTGTCACTGACACTGAGTATGTAAACATAGCACATATGTAGTTTGTATACTGTGTGTGGTGAAACTATGGAAGATATTGTAGTCTATTTACACTGCCTGTTCTTAACTTAGCAGTAAGATAAAAACCACAAGCCACAAGAAAATAAAATATCTCAGTTAATGTTCACTGCAAGTGTGCCAAGTCTTCCATGCCTTTGCCTCTTTCCAAGGACGGTATGTGTATCAAAGTGCTTCTGCAAAAGACAACAGAACCTTTGGCACTAAGGGTGCAACTCTGAGTGCTTCCAGTAGCACAGCTGCTTGCTGTCATGTGCGTTTATCTGAGTGTTATCAATACTGGTAGTGGTTAGCTTTCTGGAAGGCTTTCTACCACATCAATGGGTAACGTTCCAACCCCTCTCAGAACTGATTTGGCATTCACCTCAGTCACTGAGTAACACTACTGTTGTAGGTAACCAGCCACTCATATGATGTAGTGGGCCCGTCCACTGACTCCCATCGGGACATGCTACAAGGGAAAGTGTGCAATGGGCTCTGTAAGATCGCAGGCAACATATTTACTTGGAATATGTGTGTGGCCCTTTTGTAGCCATGTCTTTCCAGGGTAAAAAAAATTATCCAGTTCTTTACTATGGACAAAGATTCATTTAAATAAGCTTTGTCTCAGGTGAGTTCTTCAACAGAAAAGAAAATGAGGCCTTCATATGGGTTGGTCATTGCCCTGTCTGCCTGAGCACCGTGATGCTTCAGGAATGAGTGTCCCCAAGCTACTGCTCAAGTTCTGGCCCATGTGGTATGTGGGTATGGCTATCAAAGAGGTATGAGGACCAACTAAGTTTGTCACTGTAGAAGCTGAGGGGCTTTGCATAGAAAAGAGGGAGACAAGCCTGATGGGGACTGGAGCATGCTCAAGCGAGCACCTGATTTAGATGCCATGTCACCTTTCTCTATTACTAGCTTTGGTAGCAGACCATAGTGGTCATGCACAATCAAGTGCTGATGCATCTGTTTGCAGTTGAAGCAGCCCATTGTAGCAGGAAAAGGCATCTGACCACCTTCACTAGTGTGTTAGTAGCTCACTTTTCGTTTACTTTTATGTGATATTGGTATAGACTGCAGCACTGGGCTCTAGTATTCCTCTGCTATGGTTGCAGATACAGGCTCTACCACAAAAGAGTGGATGAAGCCACTTTGCAGTTTGCTAGATTAGTGTTTATATGTCAATATGGAGAAGGTGAACATAGGATGCTTCAGAGTATGATGTTTCTGAGTTTGGAAAGCCTCAAGTCTGTCACAAGCAAGTGGCAGACTGGCAAGTAAGATTATGTGCTATTAGCAAGGACTTGTCTCTACAACCTCTGAAGAGCCACTTCTGCTATCACAGCCCGGTCACTTGAAGGTTTTTTTCTAGACTCAGACACTTGAATCTCTGAGGTGTTTATTATGTAGATAAGGAGGCTGGCTGGTCCTAGTCTTGCTGCCTAAGGTTATTTTGTAACCTGGACACAGCCTCTGAGGACTTTTTGCTGTTTCCTGTGTGAGAAAGCTTTAGTTAGTTGGCAGTGCACACAAAGTCTTGCAATTGTATGCAAAGCTGCAGTCACTGCTGCTGGTTCAGAAAGTTTGAAACTGTTCGTGTGAGAATTTCATGTGTGTGACTCATGATGAGTGAGGCTATGAGGGACAAAGTACCTTACAGTTATCTTTCTTTTCTCTTCCTAAGGAGTAGGAGGAAAGCAGAAATATTCCTCCCCCCTGCATAGAAATAGCAAGCCAGGATTTGATCTAATTCATTTTTTCTAATGCACAAAACTAGGTTGTGAAATCCATCTGTAGGCTGCCTGGCAAGTTTCTGTGAGCTTGCTTGAATAGTCAGCCATCATTTGATGCAGCCAGTGCCTTTAAACACCACTGGTTACAGAGGTGTCTTGGTATAGAAGAATGCTGCGTTGCTTTCTCTTGGATAGTCAGCCAATAGTCCCACACAATATGAACTGTAGCACTTAATTTCTCGGTCACAAGTACTGTTTAACAGTATTATCTGAGCTGTTTTGTTTCTGCTGTGCAAGTGTAAGAGTCTAATATGAAAGACTCAGGGATTTCTGTTGCTATTCAATGTGTGGTGATTTTCCTGAAGAGTTAGCACATGGCTATTTGATACCTTGCATTTAACACTTTCAGGAGGTCTGACCTTGTGCATAGTAAAAAGTTTGATTCTGGTAAATACAGTGTACAACAAGATTTTAGATGTCTTTTCAAACTTTTTGTAATCAGTGAAGTGACATTTGTTGATGTATAGTCTTAAGTTTTTGATGAATACTGTCCCCACAAGTCTATTATCAAGCTAAAATTAGTCCATGTTTAGACGCATGTGTTGGAGTATAGGAACAGGAGTGAATATTTCAGGACTGAAAACATAGTCCTGAAGTTCTTGTATTGTCAATGTGTTGGCCATCAGTTGTACTTTCCATAAGAGAAACCCTCATAGATAATCTCAGATAATACCTTGTTTTTCCTTTCTAGAGTAATTTAGGCCCAACTAAACTTCTGCGGTGCTGGAGAAGGTCCCGTGAAAAGCAGCCTCATCACCACATTCCTCTTTTCTCACAGTAAAAATTTCCTTTCCTCACTTATGGCTCATTTACGAAGGCCAAACATCAAATACATCCATAGGTAAAGGAAGACTGTCCCAGCCTCACAGTTGGATAATCTCATCTTTTAATTGTAGATTAAAAGATTAAAGGATTGTCACTAATCCTTTGCATTTAATTTCTGATCTCTCAGCATTCATGCACATTAGGCCTCAGGCCGAGACAGTGTGCTTTTTGGATTCTCTTATTTCATGGTAAAAACTGGGACAAAATGAACATGGGCAAAGAATTTGAACCTAGATTGCCAGAACTCTTTTTAAAGTGTCAGGGAAGCAAAAGTAGTTTTATAAGCTATTAAAATATTTATGAAAATCACTGAACAAGAAAATGTCCTTTTTATAGTGACTTAATGTGTGTTAGTGGCTGACAAATTTCAGTAAGCCTTAATTGCAACTTATGCTCAGAGTTTTAGCATTTCTTCTCAGTTCTATGTAGTTTTGTGCTAGTCATCTGAATTTTTGGGGTCAGCAGCCAAGCAACAATTTCTTGGTCTAGTCTCGTTGAATGGCATTGCTTTTCAATTTCCCAGAGATATGGAGATGTATTGCGCTGTTTTAGTTTAGTTGGTTTTAGTGGGAAGAGAGTTTTGACCATGTTTTTTGTCATGCATCAAATAAAAGCCTTGTTTTATGCAGTTTTTGTGCAGCTTCTTGCAGTTTTATTTTGCTAAATTTTTACCATAAAACAGTGGATGGAATGTAGTATGTCAATGTAGAATTGGGTACAATGAAGAAGACTTTGAAGCTGAGAGTTAATTTTAATACTAACTGAAATTATTTCACTCCTAGTTTATTAGAAAAAGGTTTCTTCATGTGGCTGTATTGCTTGCTCCACTGAAAGTTAAAAGTCCGTGTATTGCTTTCCTTTCCTGCTTTTGATCACATTGATTAGAAGTACCTGTAGATAAGTCTTGTTCTTATTTGATCAATTATGCTTTGATTTAGACTTTTCATTGTTAAGAAAAAAAAGTGCTTTGACCTATTTTGAAATGTGTGCACTGGAAGATTTTTGGATTCAACCAATTTTGGCATATCCTATTTTTTGTTTGTCTGGAGGTTGTTCAAGGTTTTTACTGTGCAATTAATCAGATTTTGGCTTTGGACAAAGTCATAAAGGGAGACTGTGAAGCATTTTGTAACATAGCCAACTCTTCCAAAATATCTATTGCAGAGCTAGTTTAATTTAAGAAACTGTAATTAGCCATCTTCATTGTTTTGGCACAAATGGAATTTTTTGAAATTAAGTATATAGGACAGAATATTTGCAGTGCAACATGAACTACAGACAGATCCAGATCTGGATCCTGGAACATGCAAATCTTGCTTATTTTCCGGTTGAAGTCTTCACCAACTTCTTAGAATTCAGCTTGATTTTACAGGATTTATCACAGATAAGCTACTTATAAACACTGCTGGATGAAATGTACT